>NC_137467.1:127001634-128275638 GCF_964235325.1 Thermobia domestica
TGTCAGAGACGCTTCGAGAATTGCCTCCATCAAATCTTGCAAGCATTTCTTCACACCATTCCACACGCATGCGCTTCTGCTGTTCAGTCAAAGTGTGAGACACCCAACGAGATGAAACCTTCCTGAGCCGGAGATGATCATGAAGAATATTTGTTACAGCCGGCGATCCAATGTTCACTGTAGATTCAGTGTCCTTGAAAGTTGTTCGAGGATTTTCTCGAATCATTTGTTCCACAGCGGCAATGTTTTCATCTGACACAGCCGTTGCCGGACGTCCAGCTCTCTCTCCTTCTTTAAGCGATGTCTGGCCTCTTCTGGATTCACCAAACCACCGAAAATTTGTAGCACGGGTAGGAGCAAGGTCCCCAAATGCCCCCGCAAACGGTCAAGGCTTTGTGTCTCGTTCAAATCACTTTTGAAATCTTAAAGGATCATTGCCTGAAAATCTTCCCCTTCAAGCTCCATTCTAGACAGCCGAATACTGCTCACATCAACAAACAAGTGAAGGCGATACGGCCACGCCCATAAGCGAGGCGAGTTGAAAGTTCCGTCACTTCTTCGCTCTGGACACCACTACCAAACGCAATTGTTGGAATTCAAATACTGTGCCACAACAATGCGTATCTCAAAACTTTCGTAGTGACCCTCGTAACATTCTCTTTATGATAAATAAAATAGTGGAATGAGGAAGCGGGAGGAAACGGGAAAACTCCGAAAAGACTCATGGACTTGCTTCTGTTTAGCACAATTTATAGAAAGCACTTCTTTGTTGTAAGAATACTAAAAAAAATTAGCCAGGGGTTGCATGAGGAACCTCGCACCAGAGGTATGTGCGCTACCACTGAGCCAGCTTGCACCAATATTAATTATATTAATTTGAAATTGAATCAACTGGGCTGCCTACGAGACGATTTCGGACAGAATTTTCGTAACTAGATTTGAGTTGAGTTGAATTCAGTTGATTTGATTTTGAGTTTTACGTGCCTTTTAGCAACGAGGCTATATGAGACCTGGACCTACTGATTAACGCGTAATCCAAACCACATGGGCTCACACCGGAATTGAATCCGAAACCTTACATACACTATATATATATATATATATATATATATATATATATATATATATATATATATATATATATATATATATATATGTATAATGGTACGTGTATGTTATTCGTATATATTTGATGCAAGTAGAAGTATTTTAAGAACAAATTTATATAAGTATTTAATATGAACACAAGACCACATGTATTAAAGACAAACACGATTATGTCAAATAATTAATATTCTAGCAACTGTTGCTCGTAAGGCTTCTACACGAAGCATACCAACTAAAATTGTGTAATATACGATAAAATACATAAACAGAGTTTCTTAAGACTGGCTAGACCGAAATTTTGCAAACAGTTGGCACATGAAATGGATTGTTTCAATTTAAGGTCCCATGACTATATCTTGTAGACTAGGTTTTAATTATTCATAAAATGTAAAGGAAGTGAATGATGAATGCAGGATTAAGTAAGGCGAGTGTACGGTAAATGCATTACATTTTCTGTTATGAAATTGTTTGAAAAGACATACGTGGTCAGGGATCGAACTATGACCCTCTTGGAACACAAGTAAATGCAATACAACGACTCTACTTACACGTATACTAATTATATAACGAGAAAAAAATGCTCACAGAATGTATAAAAACTCCACTGCTGGTACTTATTATATATGGTACTTATTAATCCACTGTGGAGAACACGGTTTCTTCCCTCTTCGAGTAACAAGGAAGAGTTTTATTGTATTTTTTAAAAATTCTTGATTGCCATCCATGCCGTTATTGCTATGAGGGGTTGTGTGTTAGCGACCGTATAGAATTCCAGAGAAGAATGGTTCTACAGTCTTTCTTTAAAAAAGAGATGAAATATTACAACTACCTATAACCAACATTTTTCTGTAAATTGAAGTTTCCTATATTTTAGAGGATTCTTTTTTATTATTGTAAGGAATTTCACTGAGAAAGTTGGCGTAGTTTTTCTGATCAATATAAAAACTGAATTTTGAAGAACATCTTCATTTCGTCTTTTTAATTATGCCTTGAAAAATTGAAGTGGTTGTTTTTGAACATTGTGATTAGCTTACTTCCTCTCTTCTCATATTTGAAAGGTAAGTGCATTTCTGTTTTCTTAAATATATTCAGATAAAACTTCATTTTCTTTAACTGATTACAAGATATGAAACATTTTTAGTAATATTATTATTATTATTATTATTATTGGAAAATCATCTTATGGTAATTCTAGTTGATTGTGTGAATTCATTTGGAAATCATTAACTTCTTTTTGTTTCATAACGCATCATCTATTTTGCCAAATACTTACAAGTTGTCTTATATGTTATAGTTATAGCATCCTGGAATCATAGAATTTTGAAAAAGAAATTGATTTTTTCTTAATTCCTTAGACTTAAAGATATAAATCTTTGAAATGAAAAATTTCTTCATTTTCAGAAAGGATTAATTTTGTAATGAAGATTCATTTGATTTTCTTAGCATTCAATATTTTTTGTAGAATTTGATGGTTTTCTTTATCGTAATATATACATTAAAACATAATAAAATCATTTTTTCCTTCTTTTCTAGATTACTTCATTACCTTCAATTGTTTTTGCTGTTGTTTGCAGTAAGAATCAGCAGGTAAGAAAAATAATAAATTTCTTATTATTATATAGTATTTAAAGTTGGAGACATATGACTGCTTATTTTTCATGGAAGACCACAGAATGAAATCAATATTATTTGTTGATTTTTAACCATGTCTACATTATATTCAGGGATGTAATGGAGGGTATACGGCGTATACCCACCTCTAAGTTTTTGAAACTATCGTACAGCCACCTAAAATTTAGGAAGTACGTGGGTATACGCTACATTCGATTTATAGTATACTGACTTGATTGGAAAAATACAACTACTACTTTTCATGACTGTTTTTAAAAAATCACTAAACAGCTGGTAGTCAGGCTGTGTTCGCGATTATGCCTATTTTTTAATGTTTGTGTTTTAGTGCTATGGGAATCCAGTTTTCTGAGAATCTCTTCTATAATGGAAAACACCACTCTGAACCTGCAGTGGTTTTTCCTCAAGGTGTCACATGCGCTGTCCTTACCTTCTGAAAGATGACCTCTGGTACTATAATAAAATAAAGGCAAGCTGTTTCTAAATGCTTTTCATGGAAACTCTTAGAAACTCTTTTATTTCTAAACATCAGTGGGAGATAGAGTTGAGTGGTGAGCAAGTAGGGAGTAGGGCGTATATCAAGGTGGTGACATTGAAGTTGTTCTGTTTTGACATATCAGAGGCCGCAGTTTTGCATTCTTTGATCCAAATTCAAAGTCTACCTATTGGATACAATTTGAGCAAGGCAATACGAGATGGAACCAGTTTCTTTGCAATCGTGTAAGGAAGTTCCGAAAAAATGAAACTTTACTTTAGTTCAAGGGTTAAGAGGAAATTAAATAAATATATTTTCGCCAAGAAATCGTTGGCCCTCACAAAAATAACAAAACGTAACCTATCGTCGGTCTAGTTGGAGCTTTCACGGTCATTCTCAATACCACCAAATACAACAGCGAACCTCGGATTAGTACTGCTCATTTGTAGCTGCAATTGACATCACAGAAAGTGGCGATTGATTTTCATAAATACTCAGCAGCTAGTACTAGTAGTAGTTTTTTCGCAACCAACTGGGCAAAAAAGTGGGGTAAAAATAAACATTTTTCTTTGTTGTTTCGGCTTCGTTCAGGTAAAAAATATTTGAAGAAAATTTGTCAACAGGAGAAGGTGGAAAACAAATGTCACGAGAGGCCTAGCGTTTGAGCATGTCAGCAATCTTTGAACATTTCAGTAGAGCCGTCATTTGTAGTAGCCGAACTTCATTTGCTAAGTAGTTATTAAAGTTTCTTTTTGGGTTGACGAACTAATAATTGCTTCGCAATTTGCAAAATGTCCAGAAGAAGGTATTAGAAAATTGGCTAAAAAGGGAAACAGGCAATAACTTTATAAATTCCGTTGACGAAAATGTAAAAGCAAAGATATTGAGAAATAAGGGGGGGGGGAATCCAAAGAACAAGTTCATTTGCCAACTACTACTTCAGAGAAAGACGTAAGAACGCTTACTTATTGATTTCACATTATAAAGGTTGTTATGGCATCTCCGGCTTGAGGACGAAGATGTCAGAGGGATAAGGTCCTTCGGTATATACATTGCAAAGGAGACAAATTGGGACCTAGAAGTTGGGCACTATTCTGATAATTGCGTGGTGCGAATGAAGAGAAACCTGTCAAGATAGCTGATCTGCAAAGGAGTTTCCGCACCTTCTTCACCGATTTATTATTATTACTATTATTATTATTATTATTATTATTATTATTATTATTATTATCCTTTCAAATATTCTGTTAGCAAGATTGACCCCATACGCAGATGAAATTATTGGAGATTATCAGTGCGGATTTAGACGAAATCGATCAACTATCGACCAAATATTTACCATTCGCCAAATACTCGAAAAGAAGTGGGAATACAATACCCCGGTACATCAACTATTTATTGATTTTAGAAAGGCTTACGACTCGGTTAGAAGGAAACATTATACAACGTTCTTACAGAGCTTGGAATACCGAGAAAGCTAATTAGATTAATTAAGATATGTTTAAGTGAATCCCAAAGTAAAGTCCGGGTAGGAAAATTTTTGTCCATGAGCTTCCACGTCGAAAATGGCCTGAAACAAGGAGATGCGTTGTCGCCATTATTATTTAACTTTGTGCTGGAATACGCCATAAGGAAAATCAAAGATAGCAACCAGGGCCTAGAGTTGAACGGTATTCACCAGGTTATGGCATATGCTGATGATGTAAATTTAATAGGGGATGATAGGAGAACAGTAGAAATAAATGCAGAGATCTTATTAAGCGCTTGCAGGGACATGGGTTTAGAAGTAAATGCAGAGAAAACTAAATACATGGAAGTGGGTCGGGACCGTAATACAGCAAATTGTGGAGGCGTTAAAATATTAAATAATACTTTTGATAAAGTGAATACTTTCAAATATTTAGGATCAATATTAACAGACGAAAATCATATTCACGAAGAAATTAAATGTCGACTAAAAGCAGGGAATTCGTGTTACTATTCGGTTCAAAATCTCTTGTCGTCGCGAATTCTGTCGAGGAATTTGAAGCTTAAAATATATAAAACGATAATCATGCCTGTTGTTCTGTATGGTTGCGAAACATGGTCGCTTACTCTGAGGGAAGAACATAGACTGAAAGTATTTGAGAACAGGATCCTGAGAAGAATATTCGGACCCAAGAGGAACGAGAATGGGGAATGGCGGAAGCTTCATAACGAGGAACTACATAGTTTATACGGTTTACCCAACATTGTTAGGGTCGTCAAGTCTAGGAGGCTTAGGTGGGCAGGTCATGTAGCTAGAATGGAAGAAAGTAGAAACGCTTTCAAAGTCTTGACTGGTAGACCCATAGGAAAACGACCATTAGGAAGACCTAGGCGCAGATGGGAGGATAATATTAAGATGGATCTCGCAGAGATAGGAATACAAAGTAGAATCTGGATCCAATTAGCTAAGAATAGAAGTCAGTGGAGAGCTTTTGTGAACGCGGCATTGAACCTCCAGGTTCCATAGGCCATAGAGTTAGTTAGTTAGTTAGTTATTATTATTATTAGTATTATTATTATTATTATTATTATTATTATTATTATTATTATTATTATTATTATTATTGGCATTGTGCAATTGTGTCCATCATTGCGTCTGTCTTAACATCTTTGTTCAATTGGAGTTTATTTACTTCTGTTTATCTTGAACATTGGAAGATGGTCGTTGTTGTTCCTATCCCCAAGACTGATGGAAAAAATTTATCCGACTATAGACCCATTTCTCTCTTGAGTATCATACCGAAGGTTTTTGATAAGTTAATATATAATTACTTGTATAACCATGTTTATCCTAATATTACGATCTATCAACATGGCTTTATGAAAAATAGGTCAACTACAACTAACTTAACATGTTTTATAGCTGATACTGTTCCTATCTTTAAAAGTAATGGTCAAATCGATGTAATTTATTTCGCCTTCTCTATAGTCTTTGATAAGTTACCACATGACATCTTAATTTACAAATTGAAACATTATGATCTCTCCATTGTATTTATTACCTGGTTAGTATCATACTTGTCCCAAATGAAGTTTGTGGTTAGGTATAAGAATAATCTTTCAGACGTATATAACATATACTCCGGTGTTTCGCAAGGATCAAATCTCGAACCACTTCTATTCCTTATGTTTATTATGACATAGCTGAAAATTTGGATTGTAAATGTTTGATGTATGCAGATGACCTCAAAATCTACAAAACTATTGTAAATTTGGATGATTGTTTGGTGCTTCAAAGTGATATTAATAAAATATTACTTTGGTCTCAAAACAATGTACTACCTTTAAATTGTAATAAAATCTTTTCAATGAATATTACGAATAAAACAAATTTAACTATTTTCATTAATAACATAAATGGTACTCCAGTTAGAATTGTAGATGCTATTAAAAATTTAGGCATTGTTTTTGACAGCAAATTGCTTTTCACACAGCATCTTGAGAATATAACGTAAAAAGCGAGAAGGAATCTCGGAATTCTTAAATGGATGTCCAAAGATTTTAAGTCTATTAAAACATGCCTTATTCTTTATTATTCCAATGTCGGAAGTAATCTTGAATATTGTTCAGTCATATGGAATAGAAATATAGATTATATATCTACTTCTCTGGAGACAATGCAAAGTCTTTTTCTTGCTTGGTTACACTGGAAGTTTAAGTGTTATGAAGGTATGTCTTTGGAAGAAGTTAGGATGTCTTTAGGTACGTTAAGGTTGTCTGAAAGAAGGATTATTTTCGATCTTAAAATGCTACGTTTAATTCTTCACGGTTAATTTGAATTTGTTATCGATAATAACTCTGTATACAACCAGTTATTATATAAGAAATCCGAAAATATTTAAACCCACTCAGTTTCTCAATGATGTTCCTTTATATAAAATTCTATCAGTAGCGAAAGATTTTGCTAGAATTATTGACATTTTTGGTCATAACTTTAATAATATACAAAGTCACTTATATAATCATTTCATTATCAGCTGAGAGTATTTTTTTTCTTTTATATAACAGCATCTTTATTTTATGCATGATTTTTCTCCTTTTCTGTGCATGTATCGATTGTATTTTATGATGTATTATGTTTGTTTTTCATATTTGCATGTTATTTGTATGGAAATTGTAAGTGGGCAGTTTTGCCTGTAGTTTCCAGTATGCAATAAACAATATTATTATTATTATTATTATTATTATTATTATTATTATTATTATTATTATTATTATTATTATTATTATAGGAATTTACATCAGTGAGAACATCCCAAGTTTAAATTTAGCTGGAAACAGCTGTGCGAGTAATTCTTTTTTTTTTAATGATAACCGGCCATCCTCATTGACGTATGGTAAGATAGCCCCCCCCCCACCTCAGAAAATTGAAACAATAACTTGGTCATTCGTTTGTACTACGTTTGTACCGTTTGTACCGACAATATTTTCGTTTGTACCATTTTCCTTATAGGATTACATGAGAGGTCAATTGGGTGCCAAGACAGTCCCCCCGTATGACAGCACAAAAATTTGAAATACACCATTCGAAAGCAAATCGTTTGTACCTAGTGATGGGTAAATTCCCGGGAAGATATTTTTCGGGAATATTCCCGGGAAGATTCCCAAAATGGGAATTTATCCGGGAATTTATGTAGAACCAGAAAGAAAATTTCATTCTATTACTATATTATGATTTCAAAGTTGAATTAATTTTTATATCACAGCATATTATTACAGTTCTCCACAGAGGATTCTTTAAAATGTATATTCTGAACGGTACTATGTTACTTTATTAAAACTTTATTATATTTAGATAGTACGTATAAATGTATATTTATTTAAAATATGTTCTATTAATTAAACATGTGCGAAAAAATTATATAGTAACAGTTTAAATTTATATGTAAGTGTATTTGGTCAACTTGACTCTATTATTGATATTATAAACACATTAAATTTATAAATGTTATAAACCAATTAGATTGGACAAATGCTAGAAGATACATGTCTCACCAATTTAGCAACATTTGCGCATACATATTTATGTTCACAAAATTTGCAAGATACTTACTTATCTTTATATTTTAGCACGTAACATTGCCATACACGACCTTTCATCTTACCTATTTCTTGAAATTCCATACGTTAATTCACATGTAAAGGAAGTCTATTTATTTATTTATTTATTTCATTTTCCGCCGTAAGAACTTAGCGTTCATGGCTTCGTGAAGAAATACAGTTACTATTACAATTAATAATAATTACAAGAGAAACGCTACAATTAATAATACAATTATTTAAAAAATAATATATAATATTACAATATATATAATAATAATACTAAATATATACGTAACAATAAAACTTAAAGTAAAAGTGTATTTTTAGAGAAAATATAAATTATACCTTATTTTATATATTTCAAAATTCAAATAAATCTTAATATTTACATTACAAAGAAAGATCACACTGAAGATATTCATCTAAACAAATAGAAAAGATGTTTAAGTAACAGTAACTTGAGGTGTCTTTTAAACTGCAAGTTTGGCATTCGTTTGACACGATCTGGTAATTTATTATAAAGTTTTATTCCTATGTGGAGTAACGAATTTTGGGTTCTTGTTAGACGGAAATTTTGTATATGAATATGATTGGTTGTTCTTGTGTTGTATTGGTGTAGGTCCGAATTGAGTTGAAAGTTTCTTTTATACATATGTATGAATGATGTTGTTTCGAGAATGTATATACACGACAATGGTAATATTTTAAGTTTCTGAAACAGTGGTCTACTTGGTGTATGAAACGGAACTGATAACATTATTCGCAACATTTCTTCTGCATTGTAAATACTTTAAATACTTCTGCATAACAGGTATTACCCCAGAAAATGATTCCGTACGACAGAAGTGACTGGATCAATCTGAAATAAATTGTTTTCAATGTTTCTGTAGTTAGAATCTTACTAACTTTACGTATAAGATATATTTTCGCGCTTATTTTTCTCAACAAATCATTCACGTGATTATTCCATGTTAACTTAGAGTCCAATTTTAACCCTAAAAATTTAAAAGTGTCAGATACCTGCATGAGTTCCCCGTCTATACGTATTTGATGTATATTTAGAGAGTTTAGTTTTCCTTCATTGAAACTCATTATAGTTGTTTTCGCTGTATTTAAGTTGGTTTGCTTTTATCAATTCTGCAATTTTATCTGTCGTGTTCTTGAATATGAACTCGTCGGAGCAAATGTTATTTGGAATTTCAACTAAAATGTTTGTATCATCCGCAAAAAGTACGCTTTTCTTTGGAACTATATAATCGGGAAGATCATTAATGTATATAAGGAAAAGTATAGGACCTAATATTGATCCTTGTGGAACTCCATGCCTAATGTGTCTTACCTCTGACTTGGTTGGACCTATTTCTACATATTGCATGCGGTTAGTCAAATAGAATTGGAACCATAAATTAGCATGATCTCTAATACCATAACTACGCAATTTATTCAATAAAATTTTGTGATTAACAAGGTCAAAGGCTTTTGTGAGATCCAGAAAAATTCCATATATTTTATTTCTTCTCTCTTTCGCTTTATATATATCACTTAGAAAAGCAACTACAGCATTGCTAATTGACTTGCACTTCCTAAACCCGAATTGGCTCTTCGTGAAGATATTATTCTTTTCCAAAAAAGGGCACCAATCTGTTATACATAACTTTTTCTAAAATTTTGGAGAAAACAGATAGAATAGAGATAGGACGATAATTTCCTGGGTCAGTAGTTGATCCTTTTTTGTGTATAGGTCTTAGTTTTGCAAGTTTAAGATCTTCTGGAAATGTTCCCGTTTCAAGGGAGGAATTGCATATATCAGTCAACGGTATAAGAAAATATTCAGCACATATTTTAAGCAAATAATGAGGAATATCGTCGGACCCAGAAGAACTTTTCGTCTTCATTTTTTTAATAATCGATCTTATTTCTAACTCTGTGGTAGGTATTAAGTATATAGATACAGAATTACTAGATAATTTTATGTTGTTAGTCTTTTCAGACTCAGAATTTGAATATGTTTTCACAACGTTGGCAAAAAAAATCATTAAGTAGGTTTGCAATATGGCGTTTATTGGTTATTTCTTGGAAATGGTGTATTATTTTTTTAATTACTATTTTTGCGGTTTTGATGCGGTTGATTGTTCGTTTACTACTTGCCATAGTGTTTTGTTCTTGTTATCAGATTTAGACATCCTATTTGATGTGTGCATTTTCTTTGCTTTTTTTATTACTCCTTTAAGAATACTTCTATATTTATTAAAATATTCTTTTAATTTCGTATTATTCGTCCTTTTCACAATTGTATGTAGTTGTTTCTTTCTCATGCAGGAATTAATTATGCCTCGTGTTATCCAGTTGCATCTAGTTTTGTGAGTATATACCTTTATCTTCTTAAGTGGAAAGGCTATTTCGAAATAGCGTCTAACGGTATTAATGAACTGTCTGTATTTATTGTTTACGGCATTTTCTAGTAATGTGACCGACCAGTCTTCCTTGCTAAGAAGAAGTCCGAGTACCTCTTCAGAAATTCGAGTCAGAGAGAGGAGACAGACCGATGTTTATTACTAATGGTGGTTCAGGGTTTATTAATAGTACTTCATCTCTATTTCTACATAATTCTAAATTACTTTACAAAATGGTTCCTTTTTATCATTTGTAAATTAGTACTTTGCTAATTTTGGCTGTTCTTTAGCATTGGGGGCCAGCTTTTGCACCTACTTTTTTGCGATATTCTATTCCGATGCGGTTGTTTTATGGTTTCATACGTTATATTACGTTACCAGCATTAAATTCAGACAGCATTGCGGAGCGAGCATTAGCGAATGAAGGCGGGCAAGAGAGCCCCGCATGGCACGTTGTTTTCTATCTTCGTTACCAACAATTGACTTTCTGTTCTCACATAAATCACTTCCACTTACCTTTCCGTTTTGTATAAATCCCCATCTGCCTTAAAAGTATATGTTCGATACTTTCTTGTCTACTTGAACATCACTATCAACTCATTTCTTCCGTAAATCATTCTACTTTTTGCTAGTTTTGGCCTCCAATACTAAACAATTACCCTACTTTTTAGTGCAAATGGAAATGGAACTTAAAAAATCATATTATAAGTTATATAAAGAACCGTCAAATAATTTTAAATTTTTTAACCTCCAAATTCTTTAAAACCTAGAAGTAAATCATAATATATTAAAATAAAGTAATTACTCATATGATTCTTATAATTTGGAGGATAAAGTAAAGAAATAAAAATAAATTCCTTCCCGGGAATTTATAGGCCAGGGAAAAACCCGGGAATATTCCCATTTTTAAATTCCTTCCCACCGGGAATATTCCCACTGCCCATCACTATTTGTACCGTTTGTACCGACAAAAGTTTTGTTTGTACCGTGATAATTTTCGAGAAAGAGTGGATGACATTTAAGGGGCTATCTTGTATGCAAGATAGGCCCCCCAATGTGTACTTTTTCCATGCCCATTAATAAGTATTATGTATTTATTCATGTGAATTTGTGTATTTAGAACTCTGGTTGTACATATCCAAATAAAAAAAGAACTTGTTGATAATAACTCAACGTTAAAATTGATTCGGCGGGTGGGAAAACATTGTGAGTCCAAAATAAGCCATTTTGAGATAAAGGTAAAGGCCAATTTGAGGTAAATAACACTAAAGATGTAGAACTACAAGCTGTAATGAAGAGCAGTACAATTTTCAAGACCTCGCACGTTATAGCAGAATGCTGTAATGTCGACTGTACATTTGTGGAATTAACAAATGAAAATTCTTTTTCAAATATCTCAAAATGCGTTTTGTGGGCTAGTAGTGTTTATGCACCCAACGATTCAATTAAACTTTCTCTCTTTGTGCCCTTTTCCGTAAATAAATACTTTAAAAAGAATAACAAAGTGGGTACAAATTCAGAAAGAAACAGGATTTACGGAAATAATCTTAAACAAAGAAAAATAAAAAATGAAATATTTACTCACCTAGTGTTGACGGCAACTATCTTTGTCAAAAGCCGATAAACTAAAATGAAAAATTCCCCGCTTAAATTATGATACCTGTAATATTCCTTTTAATTTTTTTCTCAGTGTAACATCTTAACATTTATTTCAAAACAGAATTCCTTATATTACTCAATATGTTTTGAAAAATTTTTCTTGGATCACAACATAAGTATTATTTTTTTCCCTTATAATTTTCTAGTCAGTCGGTATAAGTTTGAATTCCTCTCCCAATCTGTCGGCTTTCTTTGAATTCCCCTCCCATTCAGTTGGCATAACTTTGATTTCCTCTCCCAGTCATGTGGTATGGCTTTGAATTCCTATCCCGCTCAGTCGGCACTCCTTTGATATTCTCTTCCACTCATGCGGCTTAACTAATGTTTTCCTCTCCCACTGTAGGCGGTTTAACTTTGATGTCCCCTCCTACTGCAGCTGGCATGACTTTAACTTCCTCCCATTTCGCCTTAAATTTTCTTTCATTTGTTTGATGCGAAACTTGTTGAAACTTGTGTTGAACACTATATTTATACCAATAGGAAATTCTTTTCGAAGTTTACTCAAGTTTGTTGTTTACTTTCTGTATTCATTATGAGAAAAATTATATAATATATTAATACATACCGCAAAAATATTAAGATGTTTAACTAAGCAAATTTTTATCAAACACACACACACACACTCACACACATTTAACAACTAGTTAGCACAGTAAATATTTGACGGATCACAGCATAGCTGGTCTTATGAGGTTCCCATGGAATTTTATTATTCTCGCAATTATGTTGCTCTTAGAAGTTTGTATAACAATTTCAAAGTACTGTAATAATTATAAATTAATTAAATACATGTAAATTTTAACAGAATATAAATGAGTATCAAAAGTTTCTAAGTATAAAAATAAAATAACATTAAATGTTACTTAATGAAAAACTAACGTTACAACTGATAAACACTTTAGAAAGAAATCAATAAATAAATATTGAAATAACAAAAAATGTTTAATATACAAACTACTTGCTATTTATGTTTTAACTATCTTGATTCTATTTTTCTTTTTTAATTTGTTCTCTTATTTGTATTTGCTACTAAATCTATTTTCCTTCCTTAAAATGTTTTCCTTTCTTTTTTTATTTTGTTCGCTTACTCGTATTTGCTACTAAATCCATTTTCTTTTCTTAAAATGTTTTCTTTTCTTTTTATATTCCGTTCTGTTTACGTTTGCTACTAAGTCTATTTTCCTTCCTTAAAATGTTTTCTTTTCTTTTATATTTTGTTCTCTTATTTATGTTTGCTACTAAATCTTTTTCCTTTATGTCTGTTATTGCTGTGTTGAATTTCGGTGTTCTAAAACTGACTTTTTAATCCCTTCAGTGTGGGTGACGAGTTAACTCGTGTCTTCAAAACGCACCTGTGTGCGGATGGCGTATATATACGCTTTCATTTTGCTTTGGCTATTCTGTATTGCGTATGGCGTATGGCGAATATACTTGCCCATAGTATGAGTAATGTGATTCCCGACAATATTTAGCGAGTTTGCGCTCACCTAGGAACCCCAAGAGACCACACAGAAAAATTGGGCTTGATCTGTTGAGACATTTCCAAATTTTGTGTAACCTAACCATATGATGATGATGATGATGATGATGATAACCATAAATACGACAATGACAAGTTATAGTAGCTAATTAGAAGCAACAAAGTTCATAATGCCGAAAATTTCATTGGGATTGCTTGAGAGGTTATTATTATTAAAAAGTTATTAAAAGGTAAAAAATTCCAATGTTCTAAAAGAAATTACACTTTTTACAGCGGTTCACATCTGAAAATTACGCACTGAAGGAGTTAAATTGTATTTATTATTTTGTATTGATCGTCTGATCATTTTCTTGCTATGCTATTTTTCTTAACAGAACACTCATACAATGTGATCCGTTAAACTCTGTATATTGTATTTGAATTCTGCATATTTTTTTCTTGGTGATATTTTTTGTTCTGTTATTTGTTTGCTACTAAATCTTTTTTCTTTTATGTGTTTTATTCCTGTGTTGTATTTTCTCTCTTCTAAAACTAACGTGCTAAACTAACTCTCTTATTATAGTATTTATTATTTTGTGTTATCTGTGTGATAATGTTCTTGCTATGCTAACACTCTATGTTTTTGACGGCTAGTTTCCTATCTTTTACGTATAGTTTTCTGTGCAAACTCCGTTTATGTATTAATAACTTCTAAATTTTACAAGATAGACAAAAAAAATTACACCATTAAAATCTTGAGCTCAAGCTAGTGTTATTTCATGTGTCATACAACCCCTTCCCATTTAAAAAAATGACTTGAATCCAAAATGGCAGATTTCAAGATGGCGGCCATGAATGACATATACTCCAAAATTTGCGGCCCCTCATCAAACTTCTGTTCCCATCATCACTTTTTATTTTCACGTCGATTTTCAAACTTATGAAGGTGTCCAAGGACTTTAGACTCACCATGTTTTAACAAACATTTATGTAGTTTTTTGTCTGATATTCTTATTGAACAAGGAAAGCAAAGTAGTGGTTCACTCAGTTGATAACTCTCAAAAAGTTCTTGCACACACAAATCACTTATTTTAAAACAATTGCAATTACAATTCACATTGTGTAGTTCTTGAATTTCAATACGTGTATTAGGAAACCCTTTTTCAAAATCGATTTCATCATCATATCGATAAAATCTTCTAAACAATTCTTCTATTTCCTGCATACGATATAATATTTTAACTTTATCTTGTTCTTCAGGAATATCAGGATCCCATGGGTGTTGAAAAATAATTTTCTGATGCTTTTCTCACGCAATCTGTTTTTCTCTTGGAGAAATATGCTCAGAAGCAGATACTCGTATAATACACATCTTCACGAATACTGTTCTACTTAAGTAATGTAAACGATATGTAAACGATAACAAGTCTACGCATGCCCACAAACTTTTAACGAACACGCATGCGTCCTACAAAAGTATAAATTATTTACTTGCATTCTCGTGCACTCCGAGTGAAAATCATTATGTAAAAATATCTCGTGCACTCGGAAAATGACAATCAGACAGTGCCACACGAAATATAATGCTTTCATAGAGATTATTAAAAATGCATTGTGTAAGAATATGATCTTTTTACTATGGATATTATGCGAATCAATATAGCTTTTCATAATTTCCTTGCACTATCTTATTTTATTAAAATACAACAAGCTTCCAAGTCCAACACTTCTTTTCTTTTCATCATACACATATGGCTAATATTTTTGAATAAATAATAATATTAGCATGCTCCACAAAGTAGCACCCTGTTCGGCATCCATTTAATTATACCTAATGTAACACAATTAAAATCAATATTTGATTTAACGCACGAGCAATTAATACTTTTAGTATTGCACAAAACACGTTTCTTTACACCAAGAAAACGCACGTCTTCTAACAAGAAAATATTCTCAACAACTGAAACAGAACGGTGTTTTTTTCTCTGCAACTACTGCACTCTAGCGGAAAAATCTTAACTATCTTAATTTAAAGCAGTGTTAGTTACTCATGCAAGCTCTATACAAAATTATTTTTAACTAAGTTAAACGTTAACTAAGTTATTTCGTTTTTTATTAGAACCCAGCTTTTGTATACTCTCTTGTTATTTATTATATCACTCGTTGCAAAAATGTCGGAAAATACTAAAAGTTTTGTCGATAAGAAATGTTTCAAAAATGTTAAATTGTGACCCGATAAAATTTTAAAAAATGTTAAATTAATTGTTGTAAATAAATTTTGATTATACACTTCTTCAAATATGTTATTGTCAAAGCATTAATATTTAGTTGTGTAATTAACTGATTTCTTTAGATGAAGTAAACTAAAATGAAAAATTAATGTAATACAAATATGTGAAATAAAACTATACGTCATATAATATATGAAACTAGAAACGAAGATAAGTATTAAACATGTATTACTTTTCAACATTTCTACTTTAAATATTTGATAATAACATTACCTGATATCAAGTGTTGTGAACAATTTTTGTATAAACTTCACACTCAAAAAATAATTTCTTCCGTAATACAAATATAGTTCCTAGTAATTTAAAAGCTTTTTCTTTTATGAAATGTTTACAAACAGTAAATATTCAAACGCATTTTTCACGAACACCAAAACTTTTCTTATCTACAAGAAATACTTTTATTCAGCACTTTTATTTCTATCTTCCTCAACAAGAATATCTAAGAGATCACTTAAAAACACATCACTTTTGAACAATTTACAATATGTCTCATAAAATGAATCTCTTGTAAGAAAACCGATAAAATGTGATTTTGCATACGTATAGAATATATTTTCTTCCTCATGTGTTTTCCGTAATATCCTTTACTCGGGATTGCATAATGTTTTCCTCCAAAAATAAACACTCATGTTCTATTTCGTTAAAATATTCATAACTGCAAGCGGCATATAGCACAATATCTCCTGTTTTCCGCTCAAGTATGGATTTCTTTATACAATTCGTGTCTATTTACATCACATTTACATCTTACGTACTTTAGCGAGAATTTTTCAGTATCATCCATATATGATATTATTATCTTTTAAATTTTTAAATTAATTTTCAAACACTCACACACAATTTCACGTAACTGTACTAAACATTCCATACTTATTTTACTTTTTATGTAAACTATTGTTTAAATAATGTCCTTGAAAACACCAAGAATACCATTACGTTATTAAACCAAACTAAATAATTTTTGTAACAAACTAAATCGTTCGTGTATCTTCGAGAAAGTTAAAAAAAGTTCTGGAATATCAACATCGTTCGGGAAACTTCAGCAATCTTTGGTAATCTTCGTATAAAATTCTTGTAATTACTTAAAATTCTTGGAATTAGTTAAAATTCTTGGAATTGCATAAAATTCTTGGAATTAATTAAAATTCTAAGAAATACACGGTCATTTATCTTTTAATTTCCTTTCCAGAAATTTCCAAACACACTTCTGCATACATGACAATTCAAGGTTAAACTACTTCTCTGTCTACAACAGAAAATAATATAAGCAATGTACACATGTGTCATCCCCCACCAACCACATTCTTCAACTATTTTTCTGTCAACAATAAAAATTTTTAGCGCACACCTGGGTTCTACCTCACCCCCAAACAAACAAACGTAAGCTTTTCTTAAAATTTCCAAAACGTACACCAGTGTATACTCAAGGTCTAACGTAATTCCTATCAACACTGCAAAATAATATAAACAATCAAAGAATTATAATAAAATAATAAAATATCTATTGAACAGGTATATATTCAAGGTTAAGCACCATTCCTGAATAGAATACAAATAATATAAACAATCTAACAAATAAATAAAACATCTTTGCTAACTATTGTTCCCAGATGTGTACGTGACCATTCAAGGTTAAACTACTTCTCTGTCAACAATAGAAAATAATATAAACAATGTAAACATGTCTCATCACCCACCCACCACATTCTTCAACTACGTTCTTGAGTACAAAGAATAAAGGAAACCGACATGTAATTAACAATAATTTATGGATACGCTGTTTAAATGTGCTATTTGGGGAGAACTGTAGTGATGTTATTGATCCAAAGAACATATTATAACATACAGTTTTATTAGCTCGCATGGAAATATATCTATGGTATTTTTATCACATACCTATCGATCCGGTATGTTTTACGAACCAAGAGTTTCTTTCTAGCTACAACGTGCGGAATGAGGACTATGAATATTGTGAAGATGAAATAATACAAAATATAGCGTGCAAACAACACAGCCGGTTAGAGTGGCCTTTCCTTTCTTTGTCGAGAAACTAGTGGTAACGAATTCACACTGCCTGACGAGATTCGCATTCGTGTCATGAGAGCAAGAAGGAAATAAAGGAAGTTTGTCATTCGCTCCAGGTTGGATTAATTTCAGCTTGAACAGGTTTTTGCAGCACAATTTCGCAAGCGAGGTAAGTAATCTGTGAAGGATAATAATAATAATAATAATAATAATAATAATAATAATAATAATAATAATAATAATTATTATTATTATTATTATTATTATTATTATTATTAGTAGTAGTAGTAGTAGTAGTAGTAGTAGTAGTAGTAGTAGTAGTAGTAGTAGATGTTGTTGTTGTATTTTTTTGTGAATTGCGTTTCATTCCAAGCTTAAGCTGGCTTGATGTGGAACATTGGGATTGGGTGCAAGCCTTGTTAGTTGGTAAGGCATGTAAACCAAAGGGCTCCTTTGATAGCTAATAATCAGAGGGCTAATAATCAGAAGGTTGTGAATTACAAGAGAAGTGTTATAAACGAGAATTGTTTTGCAAAATAGTAATAACAGCTATCTCATTATTACAGCAAATGAACCATGGTGTTTCCGCCAAGCACGTTCCGAGTATTACGAGTGTTGGAAATGCTGATAGTAGAACATTAGGATAAACCTAAGGACGAGGGAGCTGGGGTCGGAAACGTATGCGAAAAAAAGTCAATTGCACGGCAACTTTTCGAGATTTTGCAAAATTTGTTATGTGATGATATTTTGGTGCAATCGGAGTCTACACTTGTACATTGCAACAGTGAGGATGAACATTGTGATATCGATGCAGAAGAGATATAACCTGCTTTCTGCTATGAAATTAATGAGGATCTTACTCACCTGTATAGTTTGGACACTATGCAATACAATTAAGAGGCTCTACGATAGTGGAAGGTCCCGCAGGTCACTAGTGACTTTGTATGCCAAACTTAAAAGCCGCACGTAGCTTTATAGAATTCCGGAGTATGTTACAAAAGGAGGCACATCACATCAAAAATGGAATGTCAAGCAATATGTTACGGATGAATTTATTAAAGGAAGATACAAAGACTTACCAGTGCACGATGTCGATCTTAAGAGGTGAGCTAGGCAGAAAGGTAGCAAACTAAACGTTTGTAATTCTGTTACCAGTGAGTTTTTTATCTATAATTTAAAGCAAGAGATGATGGTGAAATCAAGAAAGGCTATCCACATTGTTAGAAATCGTCGTTTTGCGGATGCTGATCTTCTTAAATCTGCTGAGGACCATGTAAACGCCGTAAATGAACGTTTACCAGAATACGTTGTATTGTTCAACGCCGATCAGTCGGGTTTTGCAATGGAATTTACGTCTACTCGTACGCTTGCCGATGTTGGCGAAAAGAAAACCTATTTATGCGTGGGCAACAAAAACAAGTGTACCCATACGTATCCAATAATGTCCTCCATAACCACGACAGGCGACTTGCTTAGCCCACTATTTGTATGTTTAGAAGAAACAACGGGTAATGAATTCGGACCCCGTATTCTTAAGCAATTGAATGCCACTCTACCATCGAACCTATACGTCACGTGTAGTAAATCTGGAAAGATGTCCTTAACCCACATACAGAATTGGGTAAACAACTGCGTAAAGGCAACGATATCCACCGGCGGTAAAACATTGGTTATATTAGATAGCTGGTCCGGACAAAACACCTTGTACATGCATACACTCCTTGCCGAATTGTTGGATTCAACGATCCTGCCAGATGACGCCGACCACCCCGAAGACTGCGAATGTGCACTTGATCATCGGATTGACCTGGCTACAATCCCTCCGGGAACAACAGCTTTAGTCCAGACTAATGATGTGAACTTTCTCCGGCAATTGAAATGTTTGGTACGGGCCGTTTATCTTCGAATTTCACTGGACAACATCAACATTGCCAAAATAGGCAATTTCTTTTAAACGTATGCTTCGTTCTGATTTTTGTAGTAAGCAAGAGGATTCCGTATATTTGTACAATATACCACTGTCCGTAGAACGTATTTCTCTCAATGTAAGTAAAACGCTATACCCATCTCGTATTGAGTAAAAGCATCACTGCTTCCTTCATGTTGAATTACAACATTATTATGTGTACGCGACTAACAAATAGTTTCAATTTACAACGTTTTTATGTGACAAGTAACTATTTCCACGGGATCCCCCACCCCAAGTACAATATAAAACATTTCGCTACTTAATTTCTCCTCTAAATCTTGCAAATTTTTAGTAATCCTGACTCCACAACCACTTAATCCTTAAACTTAAACGTTAAATATGTTCACTTGCTCAGTTACTCATCTAATTAAGGCAATTTAGCTTAACTTTATTCTTCTACTTGAACAAACATATGAAAGTCTCTTATTTTTTCGGTGAATGTTCCGCCACAGTTCTTGTTTTAGATATCACACCACAATAATTTGGACCCTGCTAGAATCAATCGCCTTTAACGGAACTCGAAGCTCTTAATTCAATTCACAACTAATTGTTCCACAGTTAATCTAAGGTTTGCTGTTGACGAGGATTTTCCAATGCATATATGTACTACAACTACACAATAGAATAACAATAACCTACCGCCGTTACTGCAATCGACAAAAGATAAACGCTTTGTTCCTGTTTTTATGATTTGGCTTGTAGCAAGCACTTCACACTTCGTCTCCTACCTCCCAGATCGCTATTACAACTGTGGCATGAAGTATTGTGAACACATTCATTCTTTTCGTGAAAACTTGCTTCAATATGTATTGTATCATTTCATATCGAGATTCGAGAAGACTGATGAACTTTACTTTAACTCCTTTAAAGTATGTTTAGAAATATTCATCAAATAGTTAAAATGGAAAAATTCTTGGAATAATCTCTTTAATATTGCATTTTATTCTTAGTGTTTACACATAGAATTAATCGAGATTTTTTGCAAGCCTTCGATGAAAATTTTAGGGAGGGGCGTCTTGCCCCCCGTTGATATGGGCCTGGTGCTTACTTAAATATCATAGCATTGATTCAATGTAAAATTGCATTGCACTGCATTCGAAACTGTATTTCATTCTTCTTCACAATAAATAAGCATGTATACTCAAAATTCATTATCATTTTAGGCTCAAACAATAAAAGACTAAACTCATGTAATAATATGTATTTAAAACATTTAGAAAGCATAAAGCGCCAATGTTCGGAAATGGGAACATGACACATTTTGCATATGCAAAACTACTTTTGTAAATAAAAGCAAATAAAACTCTAAATTAACTTCAATTTAAAAGAAAACAAGGAAAATTTGTTAAATAGGGTGAATGCGCCTATTCTCGTCATACCCCCAATGGTCGTCATGGCCAAATTAATTCGTTCATAAGATGGCGTAAGTCACGGTTATACGAATACAAGCTGGCTAATCTCAAACGTCTATGGCTTTAGTTTTGAGCCCGCCTTGCGTTAACACCGAGTCGGGCGTCTTTTGTTTTCTGTTTTCAGTTGAAGTGCAAAGGCTGTTGTTTTGCGTGCTAATTGCAGTTTTTGGAAAATTAAAAAACTTGTTGCTACCGGTTGGAAAACAGCAGAGGACGGCGCAGTTGAAGCTCTAAAAGGTAAGATAATTATTTATTTTTATCAACCTAAGTCTCTTTTAAATGTTTACCATGCATTTGTCTTTGAAATTCATATTTGAACAAAAAACAGTGGGGTGACGACTATAGGTTTAAGAAAATTTGTGATCTTCCTTACTTCGTCAGATATGCCGAAGACTGGGTTTTTTAACGAACATATTAATAGAAGCTTCAAAATCATTTTAAATTTTTTGTTGGGGTGAAAGGTATCAGCTACAAAATTTTGGGGCCAATATCTTGTATCCTTCCAAAGGGCGTCATAGGGGTGACGAACACTGGTTGAGTGGGTGACGACTACAGGGTAATTAGGGATAATTTATTTCTTTTGGATAATTTTGCCTTCTTTTCTCTCCGGGGTGACTAAACTATAGAAGTTTCATATCTGTAACTGATTTTCCTGACAATGCATAAATTTAAAATTGTCTTATAACGAGACAATATTTTAAGAAATGCAATATTTTAAGAAACGAGACAATACTTTCATTTTGCCATGTTTTCATTAGTACCAGAATTTTGAATTTAACTCCCGTTTTATTTAAAGATCTTACCTCGCTTATTTATGAGCTATTGGCAGGTGGTGAAACGTCTTAGAACCTGACTTTTTCTTACTTACGATATTAATATTCTTTTTTCTATATTTTCAGGTGCAGTAACTATGAACGAAAATACCAAAAGACGGAAGATTTTACAATATTCTGAAGATGCGATGCAAGAAGCCATTTCTGAAGTACGGTCAAAGTCTATGCGTATCAAGAAGGCTGCTGCAATTTTTGGTGTTCCTCGAATGACGTTATCAGATAAAGTTAGTGGAAAAGTGCCTGAACAAAGAAAAATGGGACCAAAAACTGTACTCTCACCACAAGAAGAGGACATTGTTGTTAAATGGTTGGTAGATCTTGCAAAGAAAGGATTTCCAAGGAAAAAGCACGATCTCCTGGATACCGTGCAGAAAATAATTAAATCAGATGGCCGAAGTCACCTTTTGCAGAGCGGAGACCTGGTGAAAAATGGTACAAAGTAAGTAATGCCAGGTTTTATTTCTATTCTTGATTAACTAATTGCAAATCTGATGAAATTTCCAAACTTAATGCTGCTCACTTTATTAGTAAACAGTATGTATTAAAACTAACAGTTTCATGTGTAAACAAAATATTACAGTATATTCCGTCCCACTTGATGTAACTTTCTTAGGTGCACAATTTGCGTCTGGACAAATGTCTTAATTTCCATTTCAAAAACGTTCCTATTACCTCGCCATTTTTTCAATTTTTGAGGGACGAAAGTTTGTTTCAATTCATTGTTAGCTTGACCGTAACATTATAAAATACTTTACAAGCCCTCTCTGCGTATGATTGAGTTAATATCTGATAAAATTTCGAAAATTAACTCTGCTCATGTTATTGAAAACAGTATGAATTAAAACGCATCCTTCCACACGTAAAAAATTTTACTATAGGTATTTCGTCCCACTAGCTAGGACTTTAGTTATATAGTTACAACCAGGAAGTGGGACAAATTATCGTGTAGTAATAAGTTTTGTTACACGTGCAAAAATAAGTTTTGATTCATATCGTTTGTCATTTAAGTAGTTAACTAATAAACCCAGTTTCTTTTTCAGCTTTTCCTACAACGACATCCGATTCTCAGCCTGCGAACTGCAGAGTCCGTAACTACCGGAAGAGCTCAAGTTTCTGAACAAAGTCTCCGGAACGGGTTTGAAAAACTAAAGGAATTCTTACAGGGTGAGAAATTAGTGGAAGAGTTTAGTGACCCAAGGAAAGTTGGAAATGGGGATGAAACAAATTTCCAACTATGCCCCAAAAGTGGAACTGTTATTGGAGTAAAAGGGTGGAGAAACTTTTATGAAATAAAACACGGAAACGAAAAGGAAACCATTACAGTTATGTGCTCATTTTCTGCGTATGGAGAAGTTTTACATGGAATGATTGTCTACCCTTACATTAAGCCACCTAAAGAAGTTTGTGAATCCGTTCCGGCATCGTGGGGAATAGGACTCTGAATCTGGATGGATGAAGTCAGATGTGTTTTTTAATACATTGCAAATATTTTGTATTCCTACTTAAAAGAAACTAGCAGACTTCCCTTTCTATATTTCATTGATGGACATAAATCTCACATTACCAAAGAGTGTTCTGATTTCTGCAGCAAGAATGGAATTGTTCTTTATGCTCTGCATCCAAATGCCACACATATAATCCAGCCGGCAGATGTAGGGGTTTATAAACCAATAAAACAACATTGGAGGAAAGCTGTGTATGACAGTCAGAAGCTTAATCCAAATCGAACAGTGACCAAAGCAGATTTTGCACCATTTCTAGTGGACGTTGTAAAAACCAAAGCCACACCAGAGACGATAAAGAATAGCTTTCGGATGTGTGGACTTGCCCCTTTAAATGTAGATGCAGTTGATTATTCGAAATGTTTGGATCACCACACACGGGGAGAAACTATCGAACATCAAAGCACTATCTCAAAGAAGTATAGTATCGAAGAATATCACACGGCTCTTAATGTTTTACAGAATGAAATAGGTCATGATACAGTTGTTAAATTTAACGACGTCTTGGGAGGAAAATCTACTATCGACCCTGAAGACCAAAAGCTCTACAATATCTGGGAATCAATTAAAAAGAAAGCAGAAATAAGCGATCATCTGCTCAAAGATTCTGTGTCTGCGAGTGTGTGAAGTGAGCCAAAATTAACTAAACCGTCGCAAACTCCCGTGAAGGAAGGCAGTTCTAATGGAGATTGTCTTGTCAAATCATAAGTCGCTGTTCCTTCTCCGTTTAAGAAACATCTCTGGTGGCCAAGAGAGGTGGAACGCAAGAAAACCAGAAGATCAAGTCAGTTCTCACCAGCTGTTTCGTCTGGTGAATGGAAGCAATTCTATGAGAAAAAGGAAGCTGAGAAAAGAGAAAAATCTCTCTCTCAAGAAGCAAGAAAACGAAAAAGACTCGAAGCTGAAACAAGAAAGAAAACAACAATTACAAAGCCACGCAATGAATCTCAGTTATGTGCCAAGTGTAATGAGTTAGTAATACTTACTGATAACCCTATATGTATCAAATGCAACAAAATCTTTCACGCTAATTGTATTAGCAAATCACACAAAGAATTTTTTCCAGGTGTGGATGATTCTGATTCAGATGTGGAACTCGTGTGCGAAAATTGTTTCGATGTGCGTGATAGTGATGATGATATTGACCGTCTTTTACATGCTAGCCACTCGTCTTAAGCGTTAATGCTTGCATAAGCTTGAACTATAAGAATTTGTAAGAGTGACGAACACTGGAAGTTTAAGGTGACGACTTTGAGAATTTTGGTGACGACTATAGGCATTTTGCGCATGTTTGGATTGTTTTAATTGTAAACTTTGTTCTATGTGTTTTATATCAAATATAATGATCCTGTATCACACAATAAGCTACAAATATTAGAACCAATGTACAATTTAAGCATTCACCTGTATCTGTTAAAAGTTATGAAGTAAAAAGCAAAGTTGCAATCAAAAAGTGACGACTATTGGCACATTGACCCTATCTACTTTCTTCTTAATTCAGCAGGTAAACGGTTAATTTATTATTATCCGACAATCATTTGCTAGTTATTTTCCTAAAATCATGTAGCTTGTATGAAGAGTACTCTGATCGCCTTGTGGACTAGAAGACAGCTCTCTCATCGGTTACTAATTAGTTCATATCCTTTTTAAAATACTTACTTTCAGAGCAGTGCTTTCATGACATACCCTCGTAAGAAAGTTAGGGAGACCAAAGGCGGTTAATATGCAGACCGGATTGTTGACAAGAACTTTAATTTAAAGTAATTTCGAATAGGCCCTATGAACAGTAATTTCTTTCTATGATATGGAGATAATCCTTATAGTATCAACCCTATACCTAGGAAGTCTCCATCGTAGGTATTTTCCATCTATGTGACTTCGTTCCTGTGTCTTTTTGGTTCTACTCTGCTTTGATCGTAGGGCATTTCGATCGCGTGCTGCAAATAAACTTTGAGTGATGTAATAACAAAATAATGATTTTTATTGTTTCAGTTGTATGCAGGTAACTGCTTTTTATGCTGAACTGACGTCGGTTGTATGCCGTTTTGCTCCTACACTACTATGATTGTACGCCCTTTGGTGCTATGCTATTGGCTATCCATCCTATGCGTGTAACCCCCATGAAGTAACACAAAATAAATGACCCTTTTATATGAAAGTCAATGCTTTGTGCTAGTGTTTACGTTTCATTTTCCTGACATTATCATATAATTACTAGTTACAATGTTTCTGGAACAGGCATTTAGTTTTACATGAATCTGAAAGGTGGTCGACATATGCAAGTAACTACAATAATACGAATTAAGCAAAGACTACAAAGAACGTTAAGACTAATACTACATGTATGGTAGCACTAACTACAATACTAAAATTTTACATTAAATAGTTAGTAATGCAAGACAGACGAATTTCTGAATTTTATTTTGAAACAGAGACGCCAAGTTAGTTTAGAAATATTTCCTCCTTATTCACAGTACTTTATATTCCCACAACATGTCCTATAACCAATTTTATTTATCAATGAGTATTTTCAAAATCACAAAGAACTATGTTAAAAGTAATTCGAATATTTTAGATATATTGAAGATATGTACTTTTTACATAGTTCTTAAACATTACATATATGTTCGTGTTATCCTTTCTTTCTTCTTGATACCTCGTCGAATGTAAATTCAATATATTGACATGAAAGGGGCTTCTTCTGCATGAAGTAATGAAACTCCATCATATAATATCCTTTCCAAGTTTTGATTTGTATTTTATCGCGAGTACTACTCACCACCTCAAACAAAACATGTCTTGTGTTGTAGTTACAATAGGAAAAGCATAAAAAATGGATAAATACTTCAGTTAACTCTAATATAGAAAATCAAACGTTTTCAAATGTGCGTAGATAGGTACAAATACACCAAGACCTGTTCTTGATACCTACTTTTAATTCCAAATATCCTGCTCAACAAAACTTAAGCAACTCGAAGGAAATAGCAGAAAATAAAACGACGAGATCATTGTACGGAGCATAATCAAGAGAAACACAGTACAGATAAACAATGCAACACAAATGAAGTACAAAAATATAGTTAGGATGTACAGGATATCCAGAAAGTTCACAACCACGATACCTTGACATGTAAAACTTTACTGTGTGAGATCATAGGCTGTCAATGTGACGTGTGACCACCGCGAAGAGGTACACAGGCACGACATCTGGCCCCCATGCTGCAAACTAGAATGTTGATCAAGTCTTGTGGCAGATGGCGCCGCTCCTCGAGGAGAGCTGAAGGCAGTTAAGGAAAAGTGCGTCGTGGTGGATTGCGATGCGCTATTCGCCACCGAAAAACATTCCACACATACTCTCTGGGATTCAAGTACGGTGGATATACAGGACGGGCAATATGCATAATATGTTCGCTTTCCAGATACCCGGATATCAAATGTCCATAGTGTGGGTGGGCATTGTCATCCATAAACAGGAAGTCCCGACCAAATTCTCCATGGAAAAACACACATGTGTATGGAGAATTTCATTCCAATACCATTGTGCCGTCTAAGTGCCACGTTCTACAATATGGAGGTCCATTTTACCATCCAGCATAATCTCACTTTACGCCATGATTGAACCACCGCCAAAAGACGAACGTTCAGCAATGAAATTTTGGTGATAACGTGTTCCAGATTCTCTCCACACTAATGTCCGACCAGAATCAGATAACAAACTGTATCGAGACTTACCGGAGAACAAAATGCGTGAACACTGGTGTTCTCCTTATACAACATGTTCCTGTTGTCAAGTTTAACACGACGTTGGTGCTCCAGTTTCAATGGCGCATATAGATCAGGTCTCTTGGCATATAGTCCTACTGTATTGAGACACCGAAGAACACTTTCACAACTAATAAGTTTTCCCGTCGCCTGAAACAAATGAGAGCATGACTCTTGACGGTCACGTCTGGCAGCAATTGTGAGAAACCGGTAATCAGCGTCTAACAACTTCCTCGAACGACCTAATCCATAACGTCTACTGACTGTGTGTCCATAACGTCTCATTTGGAAGCAACTCCATAGCCTTAACAAAATACTTTTTTCCACATTGTATTTCTGTGCCACTTCCACATGGGATCGTCTACTTCCAATCTCCCAACTATTATCCCGCGGTCAACATCACTCACATGTCGTCTGTCAGCCATTGCAATGTATCTACTCTTGATACCCCACACAAGAACCTCCAGTGCATTGCTTTCAGCCTTGGACACAACTGGGCTGTCGTGTATGTTTCGTGGCAAAATCTATTCGTCGTAGTTGCGACGGTGCTACGTACACGCTATGATGGGCCCTCGACTTGCCTGTATGTCTCATTCTATGTTGCATGCCTCCTGCTAGTGTTTAATGGGCCCCAAAGTCACTTATCTCAGGTTCTTTCGGGTTGATTTGTTTTGTGGAGCAGTAAAATATTTAATTAATGAAGGAAATCAGCTTACAAATTTGACAAGAATTTTAGAAATGATTCAAAAAATGAATTAAAAGAGAGCGATCTTTTCCAAGAATTTTAGAAGTGATCAAAAATGCATCAATACATTGCTATCTTGGCCAATAATTAGTTATTGATTTAGGGGTCACAACATTTCTGAATGCCCCTAAATGGAGTTTTCGTATTTTCTATGAAATAAACACATCATACTGAGTTACGTGATAGTTTGGATTTTGCTACTGTATGTAGTTCTCCAAATATAAGGCCTACATGAAAAGTTTGGATTGAAATATATTGGATCTTGGATCAGGGGCCAGAAAATGTTTGATCGACCACAAAATCGAGTTGTCCTTTCTTCTACAGAATAAGGATATCATACTGAGTTTAGTAATAGCTTGGGTTTGACTATACTATATGTAGTTCTCCAAATATAAGGTATACTAGAAAATTTTTCATTGAAATATACTGGATTTTTTTTATTTAAAAAAAAACTTGTTTTTCTTTCTGATTAGGAAAAGAGACAACTTAGCTCTAAAATATTACTAGTCCTTAGCAGAAAAATAATTCCGAAGGTGAGACATATACTCACCATTTTGGTCTTTGTTATAGAACTGATTTTAGACAATGTTCAAGACGTTCACACAACTTATCATGTAACTCTAAAAGATAGACAGCTCTTTTCTTGTAAGTTTGATTTTTCTTGGCACGCTTCCCGCCCAAAGGATGGATTTATCTGTAACGCGTTGTTGCCGTGCCACAATTAAGTTGCGATTTACAATTCGCTAGGGAACAGCAAAGCGCCACACCAGTCACCATTACTGTAATACATTTGTTCTCTTGTGGCAACTAAACACTTCAAATATCCGCCAAATAGCAATAACCAAATTTGATGGGCTGGCTGACAACTAACGTCACCTACACGACAAAGCCAATAAGACGCCTGTTGGGATAGTGCTAGCAGAATACTTTAAAAGCAAACCAAGTGTACTGACGGGAAGTGTGCCAAAACAAAACAAACGTACTCAAATAATATTCCAATCCCTTTCTCCACAAAGGTTCCACTTTTATTTTGAATTTTAACTGTTTTGTTAATATTTCTTGTAGATATTTGAGAGGTTCGGGACAAAGACTGAACAAACCACAATTTTGTGAAACCTTTGTTTGTGTGTGTGTGTGTGTTTAAATGCTGCATTCTAAATGTATCAACAATTTTAAACATTAATTCTTTGGATTTCCACGTGGCGGCACCACTATCTTGGTAATTACGTTGTTGCTAAAAGCTTTTTACTTCCTTTTTGATAAAAACTATGACATGGCACTGAGAAACATGGCCTTTTAGCAGCAAGAATAAAGTTCTGTCCAGAAGAAATTTATTTAATAAATTTGGAGAGCTAAACTAGTGAAGCTTTAAGATGTGTAAAAACATAACAGATCAATACTCAGATTACCAACCGTCAGCAGAAATTATTTCGTATTCGAGCCAGGTAAATAAATCAGAAAATATATATATATTGTAAGAAAAGGTGGGATGACATAGTATTGTAGCTTGATTTTCGAGTTTTATTTCACCTATGGTGATAATATTGATATTTTGACTGTAAAGGTCGACGGCAAGCTCAAAGATTTTTTTCTATTGTACGTCGCAAGATGGAATAATTGTATGCCTGTGTGTTGAAAATGCGAGAATTTTTCCTTATTCCAGCAATCCGATTCAATCAAAAAGTGAGACTAGTGTGTCAAGTAATATTCTAAAATTTCCTGTCCGATTAAAATGAATAAGTGGAAAAAATGTCAAGAAAAGCTAATTCACTTTTCAAAATTTTCTGCTGTATTGTACACTTTTCTTTGCTACTTCGAGTGTAGGAAATGCGAGACTTCCATTGATAAAGCACCTAGACTAATTCTTATGTCTCAAATAAATCATGGAAACCTGCTTACTTTAAGGAATCAATTTTGTTCTACTTTCCGCAGAATTAGAATATTGCACGTAAAATAATGTACAAAAGCATACAATACAACGGCATATAGGTTTGAATAAAGGATTCTTTCAAACTGAATGCTCCGTGCTGCTTTTTGTATAAAACTGCTTTGGGTTACATATGAAACTCGACTCCACAAACTAATATGATGCCTCTATTATACAGATAGAAATTATATTAATTACCTAGACAGAAGTATCGATTCACAAGCAGAGAAACATACCTTTCACAACGGAATAAAAAATTGGGAAGAAAAAAGCAAAAAATACCAAAAAGTTTTCGTTTCTTTCGGAATATATTTTTTTCAGATTTTCTTTACTAGTTTCGTTCTCCAAATTTTCTTTTTAATTTGTCACGGCCTCAAAAACACTAGTATTAACTTTTTGGGCGAGTCACGTAACATAGGAAACACCGCGTGCGTGGGTTTTCTCGGGGTTCTCCCGTTTCCTCCCACTTTCTTCATTTCAACATTTCATTCATTACTCATCATCACTGTCTCCTTTAGCATAACCGGCATAACCGTCGGACGTAAAACTCAAAAATTTTATCAAATAACATAAAGTCACTGCTACGTGCTATAATTTACAACACAAATAGAATGTTCTTGAAGGCTTGTAGAAAGCCCACAGCTGCATTTCATTTGGAACCAGAATTGTCATAAGTCGGAACGTGTACATACTGTGTATGTTATTCCTTTTATTCTTAATAAAAGAAGTGCAAGAACCTAGATCATTTTTCTCCGCAACAGACGTAAAGCAAATAAACCTTGCACAAACCTAAGTCACAGATCTTAAGTGATTTTTCCTTTCCCCAAACACAAGTAATTATCATGTTAAAAACTACTATCGCTTTTTTCTTCTTACTAACAAAACAACATATGAATAACTACCTTCGCCAAGTGATTCGATTCTTGTTCATCTTTGAATCATTAAAACCCCTGCATTGAGCAAGCTATACTCAATCGTACTTCAATCTGCCTGGATACTCATTATTGGCGAGAGAGCGCCTTCTGTGCTCTGACTTATCTATAAACTTTTATCTTATATTTGCTAATTATCTATAACTGAGGATCCTACAATCTATAACCGAGGCTTCCATTTACAGCATTATTTGAAATTTATTTAATTGTGTTTCTTTTCAGGATGAACCTTTTGCTCATATACAATGTAGTGCAGGAGAACCCGAACAAACTCCTCAAAAGATGCCACGTAAGCGATGGAGTAAACGAAGCCCTTCCATTACATCTCAACAGCAAGGGAAAAAGGAGAAACGAAGGGCTTGAATAACATAAAGAACATGAAAAGTGTTACTAACCGTGTTGTTGGTACCCTATGTTCGTGTAAGAAATCTTGCAGATTAATGACCGTATGCACAAACGAAGTTCAACTGTTGAACGATGGTTATAACCAAGTTCGGTGAAAATGTCTGTTCCACCAACAACGTTCAAGGTTAAGTCTCGGTTAAATGGTGGATAAACTTGGTTTTAGCTTGGACGGCCGATTTTGGGGGTTTAAATTTCGTTGATTCAATACATTCTATAATATCTTTGTATTTTTCCACTAATGAATTCGGTTTTCCACAAAACCGGCACGCGGTATGCTTTCTTCATTTCTTGAACGAATAATAGACAATAGGCGATAACCAATCAGAGTCGATTTTACAAATCGACCGAAGTTTACTTAAAACAGATATACTGAACTTCGACTTTCATTGGTGCAACAGAAATCCTGGAACCACATTTAAACTTGAAAGTTTAATGTTGAACACATTTGAGTGAACGCTCGTTTAAACTTCATTGGTCCACACCAGTGTAAAACTACTAGATAAAACGGTTGAATTTGTTCATGGGATTCGTAGTCTTGGGTCATATGATATACAAAATGCTTAATTAATTGTTGGCTTTAAGATAAACCCTAACAAGAGATTGTATGGTAAGAAACTTAAAAACGTGATTTTTGATAACAATTTAACACATAAAACATAGTAAACATAGTGAGGAAGACATCAACATTTGCAAAAGTGGATCTCTGAATATTCATGCATTACAAGACAAAGGAATTCAAAATTGAAAAGGAAAGATAAAAGAAAGGATTGTTTCTGATGTTGTAGTAGAGATACAAGGCTCAGAGTGGATAGCAGCGAATGCGAATAAGATAAACAGCATAGACCCAAGCTGATGTTTTTTTCTCTCAGAAATCACATGAACAATATCTTAGTGTACCAGAGCCACTATAGTAGATCTGATACCCAGGAAAAGTACTTTTTATTGTGATTTATCAATTTATCAATTGTACGAAGAATTTTATTTACAATGGGGGATGGAAAAGAGCATTCGTGATACAGTCAGTGAAGATGCCCATCGAAGAATTTTTTGCAAGAATTTGATTTAGGTTTTACTTTGCCAAAGTATATAATACGTGAAAAGGTTAAGATTAATGGTTTGAGATCAGCAAGAAAGAAAGATGAAGAAAAGACTATCGAAAATGATCTGAAACAACAACAAAGACCAACTGAAGCCATGCAAGTGAAACTCCTGAGCACAAATATTAAGAATCTTGTGATTACAATTGATTTGCAACAAGTCTTGCCAGTTCCAAAGTTCACTGCTACTGTTCCCTTTTACTGTCGAAAACGTTGGTTGCACAATTTGAATATTGATGATTCTAACAAAGGGAAAGTTGATATGTAGGTGTGAGACAAACAAACGGGTAGGAGAGCTTATGATTAAAATATGCAGTACATTAATAAAATTTATGGCCACGAAAGCTGAAGTGGAAGACATTATTGTTTTCAGTGATAATTCTTCAGGCCAGATTGTGAACTGGACTATGATAGCTCTTTGGTTCCGTCTCATCAGGGTAATGCTTTTAAATAACTCATTACTTTTTTATATCCAAAAAGATAAGTCATTACTTTTTATTATCAGAACACGCTTTTCTCCTATATGGTAGAGATTTTGTTCTTATTGAGAAGTGCAAAGGAAAACATCAGCGCATTTATACTCCTAGTACGTGATTGAACATGAAAAGGAAATCCTTTTGCACGTAATACGAATAACGAATAACCCAGCACAACTCATTCATTGTTAAAGCATTATTACAAAATGAGTCAAAGGCTAACAAAACGAAGTGCAGATGCACAGTGTACTTTGCATCAAGAGTTGTATTCAAATTTTCTGCTGAAAATCATTCCAGTTTTTCATGGAATATGGCGCTCACAGAGAGTACAAATAGGTTCAATGTCAAAAATTTCTTATCATCCATTCCTACCATCTACTGCAACTGTTTCAATGCACTTGTCCCAAATAATGGTGATAAGGAAAAGAACAATGCATAATGTATTTAGTACCAGTTGAACATAAAGTTTTGTGTCTAATGATGTACGAATATGAACGAAGAAAACGAGGTGAAATTGAGTATAAGTGTAACATAAGAAAATGTTTTCTTTTCATAATATGACTTGTGTATTAATCGTATTTTAAAGATATATTTTTTCACTTAGAAAGGTTAACGTTTTTAGCTTTAATGCTATAAATTCGGCCTACATACGATATATATGTACGATATCTATATATTACCAAAGTCCCCAGACGGTAGACGTTGGCCACTAGGTAATACGAAATATTTGTCAAGCGTAAACTAGAAGTACTGTTACTTTGGCTCTAAGGCTCCAGAAAGTTGGTCAAAAACGGCAGTAAAAATAAGGTAGTCATTGGTGATTTAGATAAAATTTGCAGTTTTAGGAATTAAGTCAATATAGGTATAAGTATACAATCGCATTTAGGGTATGTGAAAAGCATGATAGCGCTAACCTTAGATATCGGCATAACTAATTTGTTCAAGAAATATTCAAAAGTAGATATCTCAAAACAAAACAAAAGTAGAAGAAAGCAAACGTATGCCTAGTAAAGAATTTTTCACTAGCTTGCGTATGACATGCAATTTATATCAAGGAAATTTCAGGAACAGGGTGAAACTAGTGAGATGTCATTCCTCACAATCTGAAAATTGATGCCAAATCCTTTCAAAAATTTAATATTTCCACCTCCATTGAATGATTGATGATGGTTTAATGCCCCTTTCAAGCAGCGATGATATATGGGACGGGGACCTATAGTGACCAAGGTGAATGAAAGCAAGGTTGCATTCAGTTAGTGCTAGGCCTTTAATGACAAATGTTCGTTGCTCTGATTTGTAAAATCAGTTTGTCTACATTTGTGTACATGGATGTTCTGAAAAAGCAGTTTGTTTACACTTGTTTTTGCTTAGGTTAGTATAGGTTTGAGTTTCTTTACAGAATCCACTAACCAAGTACTGAAAAGTGAACCAGCTGCAAAAAGATTGTGCCTTGACTACTCCAAAAATTTCACCAAATTGACTAGTGGAGCGTATCGTAAAGTATCGGATGGGTAAAGCTGCAACAAGTGCTACAACAATCGATACAAGCAAGCTCAGCAACCAAGGTACTCTTCATCTGCCTCTTCAAATCTAGAATCATCATCCAACGACGCAAAACCTTTAGGGAAATCTGGCAATACTTTTTCCAAAGAAAAGCGTGAAAGCGCGAAAAGCAGATAAAGTATAACTTCATTAAACAAATTGCGATCACCTCAACAAATAGATTTGTTCTCAATCATTTACATTTTGGAGTCCAAGCACAAATGATGCCAAAGTCTTACTGAAGTTGGTGGAATTTAAGATGCTATTTAAACTTGCCAATATGTTTGTTCTTTATCAATGATTTTGTGATTGCGAGGCTGCGTTAGAAGGAGCACATATCTAGTGTATATGCCATTATTTTCGAATCCCAGGTAGTCTCAACTTTTAAGCTTAGAAACCAACCAATTTAGGCTTTGCGCCAGGGTTCGTTCGGTTGTAGACGCTTTAATATTGAAATCAAAAGATTCAAATATCTTGCACCTTGCAGGCCTACTCTCATACTCTTCAATCACCGTTACCTACGCCATTAACAACGAGTTGGATCGTGTCTTTATGTATTTTATGATTCACCTGAAATGGCCAATAGATTTTTGAGTAAGATGTCAAGAGAGAATTTTCTTCCGCCCTTGATTGCGCTTCTACAAAGCAATGAGGTGGTTCTTTCATTTCTGTTGAATCTCTAACCTCAGACGGATTTCCTGAGCTTCACTGACCTCAGACGGATTTCCTGAAGAACCCTTGGTAGCTTAGTGATAGAGCTTTCACTTCTGGTGCATGGTATCCTTGCTTCGATCCGAGCTCGCGCGAGGTGAGCTTCGTGGTGCACAAACACCTTGTGTGTGGGTTTTGTCGGGGTTCTCCCGATTCTTCCCAATTTCGTCATTTCATTCATTTCTAATCACCGCTTTCTCTTTAGCCTAGCAGGCATAATCGCGGGACGTAAAACAAAGATTTCATTTCATTTGATTTCAAAATAAATTATATGAAATTTTGTGTATATATTGTCGTATAGGGCCGAAGTTAATAGGTCGAAAAATTATGGTTTTTAGTTATGATCAACACACACTTTTTAACCTGCTCTATATCAACTATAAACTTGTCAATGCGTAATTCCTTATACTATGAGAAATATTAACTTGCAGAAAATAACATATGGTAATAATAGGGTTCTGAAATAATATTTGAAGATGAGTACGTAGATACAGCTAACGCATTGTGATTTCCATTTTGTAATTAGGTAACTGGTACAAATTATTCTCCAGGAATGAACGAAAGAGAAACAAACACTTGACATTTTTCCCACGACTGTGGGAAAATAACTCATACAGAATTCTTGTTTTCTCTTGCGGAATTCATTTGATTTTCAAACATGTATTAGAAGAGATTGCTCATATTAAGAAATTGATATTTGGTTAATAAGGAACACATGATATGAATACATTCAAACAAAGGGAGCGAAGAAGTTTAGTTCTTCGTCCATTACCTTTTAACTTTTGATAATATAATGAGAATGTTATACCTTCATCGAAATCAGATGTCGAATAGAAGGATCATTAAAAAATGTGATATTTCTTCAGTAGTAGGTTTCAAGAACATACAATTTCGGGTCTAGGTTAAAACACCCACAGCTAATACAGCCTATACTCGGAGAATGTCAAAACGGCGCCACACAAACGGCGAAAGCTCCCACACAAGTGGACAAACTTTACAAATTCACGAACGGTCAAAACCTTCACAGCCAAAACTTCAACCATCAAGAAATATAAAAACACCCACACAATCAGTCAAAAAATCCACAAAAATACACAAACCTCCCAAATCCACCACCGGTGAGAAATCCACAATCAAGAAATGTGAAACTGCTCACGCAAATGGTTATAACCCCCACATGAATGGACAAACTCCAATGCACGAAGAGTAGAAAATCTTAGAACCAAGACCTCCAAAGTCAAGAATTGGCAAAACGACCTCACAATCGATAATAACCCCACACACACGAGCAAATGCCCCACACAGCAACGGCTACAATTTCAACATAAAGAACAAAACATTCACACAAACTAACAAAGAAAAAATACGTCGAAATGGTCACAACCGCCACATAAATGGACAGAACTCACACCCAGTTGAACATATCCCACGGACTTCGAAATGATCATGATTCCATAGCCCACACATAAATGGACAAAAATACCAGACGCCAAAACTGTCATAACTCTAACGCAAATGGTAAAGAAACCACACGTCCAAATGATCATAAGCCCATACATAATTGACAAAGCTCCCTTATGTTGAAACGGTCATAACCACCACACGAATGAACAAAATTGTAATGTACCATTGCAATCTATGTAATGAAATTTTCGTCGGGGAGGAACCAATAATTTTTTTACGTACTGTACCATGCTAATTTTCCAAAATATGTTTCGGTCCATATATTATAACCAGAGTATTACAATTACATTCAGAATTAATGTGGAAGCTCGGGATAATTTAGAAATTATATTTTGGGGAATAATATCTTTATTCGTACGTTATTTCATGATAATATTTTGCATATGGTATTTCAAATAGGGAAAAATTTGAAACCATCATCTTAATGCTATATGAAAACCTAGGCCCGCTATTGGGCAGGAGTTCTTGGAATTAACTACCAATCTAAATTTTGGCAGAATAATTTAGACTCCCCTCGTGGTTCTTGAGATGCCCATATCCTTCCGAAATCCGGTTTTATCCACTTTTAGCTATTTTTCATTCGTTTTATAATTTTCCACCGCCGAAACCCTTTGTTCTGATTGAACTATTTCTGAAACTATGGTATCAAGGCGCGAGAATCATTACTTCTTGACTTGGAACAATTCAAGCAACAACCACGTTCATTCGCTGCGGATATTTTGGGTGATTTTACAGGAAAAAGACAGTTAACCCAGGTAAAATTAGTTATATGTAAGAAATTAAAATGTTGGAAGCAGAAGGGAGCTTGAAACAGTAAAATTTTATCTAAAACAGACAGAAAAAACAGTGAAATAAGAAATTCGATTCAGGGACGCCATGTTTTGCATCTACAAATAGCTATGGACAAGGATTCACTGTAGCGTGTGAAACAGATTTAAATTGTGTGATGTTCAACTGCAGATTCAGTGATCAAAACGTTTAAAATCTCCTTTTCATCTATCCCAGACTTCAGTTTTAGGGTTCGTTAGACCCGTCCATATATAGTTTCAGTTTGTGTACATAGTAACTGTGATTTTTTAAAATAATTAGTAACATGGCGGTTTCCTTGTAGCTAAGCTAATATTCATTATGGTTGAGTAAACAAAGAAAGAGGCTCCCATTTAATCCTGACGAGTGTTTCTTCCAGAAGAAATGGGTTGAACAAAATTCTTAGGGGTTTTCTTTTCCCTTCAGGAAAAGGGACCGCTTTCCATTCATAGTTGCATAGTCTCCTCACTCGTCAGTTAATTAAAAAACCATGAGCTAATTTATTAAAGTGTCAGTTGGGCCCTCATTCAGTTCAGTCACTCCCTTTCCCAATCTACAGAGCCGATTTAATATGGGTAAATCTGGATATTGTTTATGTATAATTAAACTGGATAGTAGTATTGATTAGCGTGTGTAATAACATATATTAATCTCTGTGTTTGATTTCTGTTTATGTGTAATGTAGCATGTATATGTTTGGGTTAGTATTGTGACAGAATAAGTAGTGAGTGAGTGAAAGAATGACATATTTAAGTAGAACAGTGTATCGTTTATTATATGATTTTTGATATCCAGCTCGTCATAATAAATGTTTAAATTCAAATGTAAACTGATTTGGCGTACAAGGCCATATTCGATCGTACATATGTTATTGAGATAATACTAACGCCATGTGCGGTATGTTTAAGAACTTGTATTTTGTTGCTGCAAACCGTAATGATTTAGTCAACTTGAAAATGACTCTTTTCCCTCAATAAATTATACGTAAATATTATTTCTGGCCTACATAAACGAATAGTTAAGCAAATTGATTCCAAATTCAACTTTCCTGAAAATTACAACGCTCTGTATGGACCGGTAATTAAAATATTAACAAAAATAAACTTTACGATCATTATTAAGCAGAAGTTAGAATATATGATGCTATTTTTCCGTTCCCAGATTACGATTCTATTTTTTTCTTTTCTTTGTGGTGTAGAATAAGCCTCATGTTGTCATTTGTATGAACGTATTTAATTAATATTATGGTTGATAATATTGCGGTTCTTTGAACATGTATGCAATTCTAAGCTGTAAAGTGGAATATGGTATGGCTTTGGTCACTGCGCGATTATTTTCTGTAGTGGCGTAAAGTTGTGATTCTATGATATGGCTGCTTTGAACAGTTTTTGGTATATTTAAAGTATAGGGTGTCCGGTAGTGAATCTACGTTATAGAGTAGTTTGAAGATTATATACATGTATATATTCTGTGTTTACGTGCCTGTATCACGTATTAAAAGGTCTATTTTTAAAATTGAAGATACGGAAATATGAATTTTATGATTACGCGTGGATAAGTAGTTGATTATATGAAATATCAGAAGTTTTCATTCGTCAAAAGTGTTGCAAACTATTAGTAAATTATTTTTCGGGGTCGTTAAGTAAAATATGTAAATAATTATTGAATATAAGTATGTGATGAGATATAAATATATCTAAAACGTAAATATGATATTAAAGAGAAGTGCAGAATTAATTTGAGGAAATGAATATGAGTAAAGAGCTCTGTGACCTCAAATCAAATCACTGTTTCCTACCCCAATTCCTGCACCTTTATATAATCGAAATTCTCTATGAAGAGAAAAAGAAGAATAATAAAAATAAAATTTCTCACGAGTCGAAATTTGATATAATTAAACTACCAGTGTGTAATGTTTAGCTATTAATTGAGTGGTTTAGAACTGGTCAAGAACATAATTAACGATCAAAATGACCAAGGAAGTAAAATAGTCTTCGTGATTATGGAGACAAAACTTTGTAGTTAGGTGGCTCAACGTCAATATAATGCCGAATCGTGCAAAATGTGATACCAACATGCCACTTTCAGGGGTGATGTGTACTTATGTAAGGAAAAAATATGGATATAGACCCAAACTTCTGGGGGCGTGGTTTGCCTGGTATGACGTCATCAACATGGCCGCCAGCTGAATTAATTTCCTTAAATAAAAAAAGTAATAACTTGGCTACCGTTCAACATAGAAACTTCGTTCGTGCTTTATTTGTGAGAACATATTCCAGATCTTGAATTATGTAGAAAATGTCTTATTTATATGGCCGCCATTTTTAAAAATGGCGTCTCAAAGTAAAAAGAAAGCATTACTCGAAAACAATTCTTGCGTTTAACGGTGAATAACTATGAAACGAGTAGGAATTCACAAAAACACTCTGAAATAATCAAAATCCCGCGTTTCAAGAGCTTTCAAACGACACCTATATCATTGCTTTATCTTTAAAACTAACGGAGATATTTAGTTTTTGGTAATGCTAAGTGGAATACTATAAAAATAACATATTGTCAAAAGATGCCAGATTGCAGGTAGATGTCTCAGAATCCTGCAAAATATGTTACCAACATGCCGCTTTCAGAAATAACGGGTACGTAGATAAGAGAAAAACTTAATTTGCAGCTATGATAAGAATTATTGAGTCTGAAGCACTTCAACAGTGTTATTTTTTAGTAAGAACATTGACCATCACAAGCACAAAGTGCTGTACACTTAAGTGTCAGATTTGCACATTTACACGAATGAGTGCATAGTGTTTTACAACCACATTGCACAAGCTCCTGGCAGTGTTTTGATGCATCTGGCAGCTGAGTCCAAAAAGGTTCATACTCATCATTCACTTCTTTCCAGCCCCAATGTTGAGGATATGGAATTATGGGAACTGGTTTATACCACTGCGACCATATGTAACCAGCTTGTAAAACTGCACGTTTGGTGTGTTCAAAAAGTGCTGCTTCTGTAGGGGGCACACTCTCAATTGTTCGGCTCTTCTTTGTCACTAGAAATTTCCTACATTCATTTACAGTTTGGGTGGTGCTATTGCGGTCATACCAAAGAATTGTAAATTGTTGAACTTTCTCGAAAGCAGATGGCGAAATACTAGGTGAACAAGAAGACAACTCCATAAATGCTTTATTAATGTCAGGATTTTTCCGTCAGACATCCCATGCGGTTTTCTTCCCACGTCCTGCAAAGGCTGAGGTGTTATCGCAACCAGTGAATGCGTGTAAGAAAATAAGGCCAATACACATATTTATTCCAAGATTATCCACGTACTGATGGATGGGAAGGTACCTGTGATTTTTTCCAACACCATACTCAATCCAGAGACTCTGTAGCTTTAGTTCGTTAAATGCATGAACGGCAAGTACCACAACATCAGAATCGACTGTTCGGATCATAATCGAGCTATGGCCGTGCTGACTGGCATGACTTGCATGCAGTAGCATGCGTGTGTCAGCTTCCTCGTGTTCACAGGGAGAAAGAAAAGAGAGATCAAGACTGGAATTACAAGATACTCCACAGCCATTGGAGAAAATAATACTCTTCTCTTGTGGTATTTCAATTTCACTCACACCACTAGCAAGATATCTGAAAAGATCTGATTTATTCTCGGCGTTTTGTAGAAAAATAGACCAGTTTCTAGAAATACGTGCTGATCCGCTTACCTTTACTCGTGGTCCACTACCACGCTTTTTCCGCTCGCTCAGTTTCAAGCTACGCTGCAAGTAAACGTCGAAGATAACATCTACTCTTTCAAACTTGGATAACATCGCTGCAATATAGGGATAAAATATTGTGTCTCTGTATTCTTTGAATGTTTGCTGGGGAACGGTTTCAGCATGTGGACGAGCGCTGGTCCATCCACAATTATGCATGTAGCGATTGGCTCCACGTGTTGAGAATCTCCACAATTTTCTAAGCATGTGATGATGTCAGATTTTTTGGCTTTGCGGAGAGTTCCATCTTCTGATAGTGATGGAGGAAACACAAGGTTTTCATGTGTGAAAAAGTCAGAAAGGTCGCTTTCTCGTGTCTGACATGCTATGAATAGGCGGCTAAATAGAGCACAGTCGTTTTTTAGGATTGTCACTTTCTGCTGTCCTTTTGTTACTTTTCGTACAGGTCGATCAAATGGAAGAAGGTTGTTCCTGGGAATTTTGTCGTAAATTAACTTTTTACGTTCTACAAGGCGATCCTTCACGTAATTTTGGTATTGCTCTTTGCCGAGGGGTTCAGCAATACAAACACAACGTACTGCGTCATCATCGGCTACAATTCCATTCGATAGAGAGAAAAGCACATTATCTTCTTGAGTGAATAGATTTCGATTATCTCGCTGGAATACGTCCATTAGGTTTTTAACGTTTTGAAAGAATCGCTTGTTAGCGGCTGACGTGTCTTCATGGTGGACTTCGATGTCGTCATTTGTGGTGCTGCATATACCACTGTCATTCTCAAACTGACGAACCAGGTTCATGATAACGGGTCCAGAAAAGAACCACTTCAACAGAGCTCCGGGATTGTCAAACAACCCAACGGCGCCCCCATCACCCTTCAGATCTTTATTACACTGTTCATGCATGTGATCATGCGATATACATGTGTAGGGACGTCCACTTGTAGAGCCAACAAATCCCCCTTGCCGAAACTCCTCGTAAATAGATGGATGTTTTGTCCTTAATTCTCCCAAAGTTTTGATGAAAACTGGCATCCACCTCGCATAATGTGTGTGATCAGTAGAAAACATCCATGGTCAGAACAACTTTAGTGAAAGGATGAACATTTCAAAATTTGCTGCTCGAATGCTGTGGAGAAGGAACAGTAAAGACTGCAGCTGAAACACTGTGTACCAGTATTTGAACTGGTAGGATTCGTTCAGGCGAACTGTAATCCACTCCTCAAAAGTCGGTTGCTTATCACTTTTTGTAGACAAACTATTTTGATATGCTTGTCTTAGAAGTAGATAAAGTGTTGCGTATGTAACCTCGTGTGCATATCTTGTTCTTTTAACATGAATACCTCGAAGACACTGCTCAGCTTTACCAGAAGTGAGAACCTCTGATTCTGAAAGAAGTTCTGCCCATCCACTCCCTGTGAGCCAGTCCCCTAGCACTTTCAGCACAGCCATTTCAATGTGAAGTGCACCCATCATTACAACTACCTTGTCTTCTCCATACACATCACTCATGGACCACTGCACCTGTTTTGCAATAGCATACACTGGTTGATCACACGTAATCACAGGGACCTGGCCTGAATTTAATGACAACAGTGCTTGCTTAATGATATCAAAGCAATGACGAACGACTGCTGGTGATGTTATCGAATCATATAATACGGGAAGTAATACACACGCACTCTTTGATGGAGGAGGAATGTCAGAATCTGTAGAATAGAAAGCACTCCGCGCAATATGCTGAATGGTTTCATAACTTTCGAGATCAATTTCTCCTATCGTTTGCAGCCATTTTTCACAAAAATGATTGTGCTCTGCACTAAACGTTAAAATTTCATTTTCAAATGCAGTGATTTCAGTAGTTTTCCTCACTGATGTTGTAGGGATGCGAGTGTACCAATCAGGTAATGAGCTAGTGATCTTCTTTGTCCATTCCTTATCACTTACCAACAAATGGGGAGCACTGTCATCGTTGGACACTTTTTGAATTAATGATATGGCAGTTCCATGAAACGCTTCCTGGGAAGTGTTCGAAGATGGATTATGATCGATATTATCTATATCAGCACAGATAAACCTATTTGGAACCAGACCAGGAGGATATACGGCATTCAGGTCCTTAAAATAGTGACAAAGTTTATTGGTTAGTGTTGCTGATACTTCGCGAATTCGATCGTATGATACACATAATCCAAGTTTGTTTAGTCGTTCTATAAAGCCTTTCTTCCGTGTTTTCGTGTGAATAACCAAGCCTATGCACAGTGGTAAGGGAGTTTCATTTTCCAGGGAATGACGGGTTTTCAAATGACACTTATTATTTCGTCTCCGCTTTACGCAGTTGAACTTGAGATAGAGATAATGCTGCTGTACTCGCATCCACACATTCCTCATTTGAAATGTTTGGCCCTTCCAGAACCATTCTCATAAACGTTGTCAGCACTAAAGGAACGGACTCCATTTGGCTCTTGCTGGTGAAATGTCCATTAAATTTTGGGGTAGATTTAAAAATATGGGTCCTTAGAATAGATGCTGCTCTAGCTAAGGACATTCCATCCTCTTCAGAGTTATACATACATGCACTGTGAACAGCATCTCCCACATTAGACTGATTAATAAGAAGAATATCTTTTCCTTTCTTTACTTCTGTTAGCTCAGGTATATAGGTTAGAATTCTCTCCCGAAGCCTTGAGCTGTGTACCGTCTTCTCTGCATCAGCAACGCCAAATTCGGTCAGGCGACGAATTACAAGTCTTTTAATGTCAGCTACTTTGAACACTGGGAGGCTTTCTGTCTGCAACGCATCTTGAAGATGGGAAATCACTTCCGATAGCACCATCCCATATACTAATGCATAATTTTCTCCTTCATTGCTCTTCCTGTTACTTGCTACTTTACGTACACGATTGTATAACTGAGCCAAACACTTTTTATGATATTTAGCTTCCGTAGCGACCATATCACCGCTGCTATGTTTTGCCAATAACTTAGTGTCAAATAAAGTAATACCAGCATCACGAACTCGGTTACTTAATTCAAGAGTACGAACGTTGACCAGTGTATCAGATGAGGCGTCTGCATCACAGAAGAAGCAGGTATACTTGACGTCACCTGCGTGGAACGTTGAACGAGTAGATGGGGCACTATCAACGATTTCATCTTCGTGTTTTCGCTTTTTTGTTATTATCCTCTGTAGTTTGCTTCGATCGATTCTGTTTCTGCACGTTTTATGAAATTTACCCTCATTTCTGGTAATGGTTTCCTCGAGTCCACTTCCGTCATCAAGTAATTCAAGGCGGATGTTAGATGGAAGCCCGTTGTTTTCTTGATATGATAGTAAATCATTACACGAAGTCCTATATCCGGCGCCAACGTCTGATCTTTTGGTTTTCGCTGGACACACGAGCTTTTCAGATGAATGTTCTTGACACAAAATACATAGGTTCCAGTTAATAATGTTTTCAGGTCTTCCACTCACTACACGTTGCAAATCTTGGTCAAGACTGATTAATTGACACTTCTTTCCCTTCGACATGGTTTCTCTGTGAAATGTGTTCCAAACAAATCCCAAGCAGAAGTTAACTCAAGGGCGAACCTAAAAAGACACAAAAACAAATAAAACTATTAATTTTGTAATTGTTAATGACATTGATACAACAATAATAAATGCGTTATTTGAAAGCTCTTGAAACGCGGGATTTCGATTATTTCAAAGTATTTTTGTGAATTCCTACTCGTTTCATAGTTATTCACCGTTAAACGCAAGAATTGTTTTCGAGTAATGCTTTCTTTTCACTTTGAGACGCCATTTTTAAAAATGGCGGCCATATATATAAGATATTTTCTACATAATTCAAGATATGGAATATGTTCTCACAAATAAAGCACGAACGAAGTTTCTATGTTGAACGGTAGCCAAATAATAATTATTTTTTTATTTAAGGAAATTAATTCAGCTGGCGGCCATGTTGATGACGTCATACCAGGCAAATCACGCCCCCAGAAGTTTGGGTCTATATCCATATTTTTTCCTTACATAAGTACACATCATCCCTGAAAGTGGCATGTTGGTATCACATTTTGCACAATTTTTTCACTAAGCCACCTAACTATTGTTACTATAACCCGAAATTGGGAAAAGTGTTATGAGTGCACCTATGAACGGAATTCGTATTGTTTACAATGAGTAACATAATTACATGTATGCATATGAAAATATAATGGAGCGAAATAAATGGACGCTATAAAAGTGCCTGACAGTTTATGTGATACTGACGCTCATCTTTCATATATGAGAAAAGACTCATTTAAACATTAATGAAGCTTTTACATCTTTCCCCTCTATGATCTTGTAAAATATATAGATATATGTGTAAAATCTTTGTTTTTTAATTCGTACCAAATGATGCTAAAACATAAGTAAAAACATACATAGATATGCAAACATATTTATTATTATTCTTTTTTAATCTTTCTGCTTATGTATATATGTATATAAATATACGTCATCATCTTATATGTGATTGTCATTGATATATTCATAGCATGTTTTTTACCAATTTATGTTTTTTACCAATGTCAACTTACGGTGTTCGTAACATATGTGTAATAATATATATGTTAATGTACGACGTGGGTTATGAAAGAAAAATGCGAAACTAATCCAAATCTTCTCTGCGAGAAAAGCTGAGATAACAGGATGCGCCTGAATAAACTACGATCTTTCGGAAATTTCGAAATTCTCATTTGTGAAGAATATATGAATTACTTAATTTTTTTCGGCTGATTCGAAGATTGTCATCGATCTCTGATTTTGGTGTTCACATACAGGATACTGGTTAATCGCGATCCCAAAAATAACAGACAAACAATTAAACTAAACTTTCTCGTCACCCGGGCTGGGTCGAGGCAACTTCGTAGTTGCCTGGTTCCAGGTCAGTATTGTATGAGTGAACATGTGCCTCTTCCGGATCACTTCAACCTCGATCCTCAAGCGATAACATTTAAATACAAACTGCCTTTCAGTAATTAACAAAGTTCTTTTACCATATACGCATAGTTATCCAGTGATTCCCTCTCTTCAAACTTCCTATTTTCTTCTTTTCCTCCTTTTACTTTCTTCTTCTCTCCTACCTTTTTCTTCTTCTTTCTCACTCTGTCTTTTCCTATTTCTACTAGAAAACCTGGAAAACGTGTTCGAGATTGGGAGCTGTCGCTATTGACACGGTCACTAAATTGTTTTGATGTTTCTTCGGAAGTCCGATACAAGTTAGTCAACCCAACAACAACCATCTGAAGTTAGAGTTCTAAAATTCATTTATTTAATTTACATTTAGCTAAATTATCAAAATTACAAAAGATTTCAGTATTACATTCATAAAGGTTAGCGACACCCCTTTCCCACTAAAGACTACACCTATATTATATTTCTCTTTTCAAAATCTTCCCACGTCCAAAAAGTCACAAATCAGTCACAAATGGCCAAAAAAATACCACACGTGAAAAGGGTCATAACCCCTACACATATCGACAAAAAGCACACTTTGAAACGGTCATAATCCGCTCACAAATGGACAAACCTCTACATTTGTTAAGCCAGTTCCTTTTCAGGTTACTTTATCGTTTAAACCATAGTATGTTATAAAAAATTTTAATAGTAAGCCCTTATTACTGAAAGTAGCTTAAATAGTCTTCGTCACATAAGAAGCATAGGTTTACGGAGAAAATGTTCAAAGGAAAGTATATGAATGCCACTCATTTTAGCTTTGAAACTTCTTGTATCAAATAAAAGAGTTTCTTTTCTTTGAAAAGGTATATCCGGCCCCCTTCCTCTAATTACGAAGCGTATTTCTATCACAGCAAATTGTAATTCGATCCAAGTGCGACTATGTTCGGAAACGCTTTATAGATGATGCAAAAAATATTCTTTGAAAAAACTTTGTCAGTTAGAATACGCGGTTCAATCAAAGTAAATTCATTAAAACTCAGGTTGACCCAAGTGCTATGTTCATAAGTTCATTTTAAATGATTCAGACGTTTTATCATCTTTAGTCATCTTATGAATGCAAAGTGATTAATTAAAATATTTTTTTAAAAATAACCCCAAATTCCCAAAAGGATTTAGAAACGTGTCAATTTACAAGTAAGAAGTTTATTTACCAAGTTAGTATCTCCCAAACTTTAGGGTTTCATGGCGCATTTTAGTTTTGACTTACATTTTGACTTTTCTCCCACCCTTAGAATAATTATTGTAGAGAAAGTAAAATGACAATAATCAGCTTACTGTAGTCAGGCGTGCACGCCTATGTTGTACCAGTAGAGGAATCCGCAACTATGGTTGTTACAAATTATGCTACAAAAATAAACCATTTCATTGAATATTAGGAATTTTGTGTTTTGTCTGTTTGTAGGACAACGGTAATATACTCTTTTCTACAGTGAATAGGAAAATACTGCAATGAACATTACACGATAAAAACATAGATTTTGCAGTTCCTACTTTTAACAAAATTGAAGTATAAAATTTAAAATATTCTAACAGAATGTGAGGAAATTTAAATGTGAATACTGTCCCCTAACTCCTTTCTTGATATATCGCCAAGTGAACTTTGTGGTGGACAAACACCGTGTGCGTAGGTTTTCTCGGGGTTCTCCCGTTTCCTCCCACTTTCTTCATTCCACCATTTCATTCATTACTCATTATCACCGTCTCCTTTAGCCTAACCGGCATAACCGTGGGACGTAAAACACAAAATTTCATTTCATTTCATTTTTCCTTTCTTGATATGCCACTTTATATCATCAATGACGGATAATGTTTTTATGTCTAAACTGAAATCTGTCTATAATCAGGACATGGTAATCCTCCATGTTAGAAAGTAACTACAGTTTAATCATCTCTTCTGGACGAATGCAATAATATACAAATGTAATTCTAAAATAACTGTTAGAACTCGTGGGAGGTGATTCTTACCACTGAGAAAAGAAAATAAGTCTTCTTGAACTTTCAGCAATTGGACCTAGTTTCGGACTTTCAAGGTACCGAAAGCGTGGGCAAATGAATTTTTTACGCTCATATTGCAAAACTATCCAACGTACAGTTTGCGGATAAAAAATGCAGGTAAAAATGAAAAGAACCTGCCCTATTGAAATATACATATGACAAAGCCATATAATAAACGCACAAGGATTTCTCAAAAGAATGTAGGAATTCCCGGATAACCGCCAATGAAAGCTTGGTCTAAATGGATATCAATTGATATGATTTCCACCTAATAACGATAATTCGTAAATGTTAAGTCGGTATCATAAACAAAGACAAAATAATGGATATTTGCCTGACAGTTGTGACCGTTGCATAATCGCCATACACGGATGATGACCAACAGTTACGTTCGGAGTGTTAAGTGTAATAAATTTGTAACCGAATTGTGTAGGAAGATATCTGCAGTGTCGGTAGAGGACAACATATAAAACTTGGTGATCCACAAATATGTAAACACGGAATGGAAAGTGGCCAAAAATATACTCTAGTTTACATGATTTCAAAGCAACGAATATATAAGAAGTAGCATCAATAACATTAATGGTATACCCAATCCGTTGCAGGCAAATTTCCGAAAGCTTTTCCTTATGTCGAGTGAGTGCTATTGTCTCTGAATAAGTGAGATAAACGTTGAAATTTTCGAGTTGTGTCACAATTTTGGGCATATAATATAGAAACATTCACACAGATATTTTCCTATATTTCGTGTATGGGACAATGTCGCAGAGCACGTGGAATATGGGTACAGTTGTGTTACTTTATGCTCTACCAGAAAGTGGTCGGTGTGTAATGGAGGAATTTACATTTATATTTCCATGTTTCGCGTGTGGTACGATGTCCCAGCAGAAGTAGGATATGTTCACAATCATCATCATTGTTCTTCCGCATATTTCGGTCTCGACATTACGTGCTTTTCCATAAGGAGATTCTGTACTGTCTTCGCGAGTACCGTTCCACAATTGCAAGTGGGCCTCCGTTATTGCATCTATATTGATATGCAACCTTCCACAGACTCTTGCATCTGTTTGCAGTAGTAGTATTCGGGAATTGTCAATGCATTTCATTTTATTGATGCTCGCCTTATTTTTCCGTCGCTTGAACTTACGTTCACTTGAGTACATCTCTAGATACTTTCCATTCCGTGTTTCCACTTGTGAATCATCCTATTTCTTGTGTTGTGTCTATTGACTGCAGATGACTTCCTACACAATTCGCCTACAAATTTACTACACTTAATACTCAGATTGTCACTGTTTGTCATCATTCCCACCTGGTGATTAAGCAACCATATAGAACAGGCATGATAGTGTCCGCTCTTTTGTAGTTGTTTATTACTTCGACTTAACCCATGAATTATTATTACCAGGTGGGAAGTATCCATTCATATCCATTTAGACTTTCTTTCATTGCTAGATTATCCTAAATCTCTACGTTTCATTGTGGAATCCTTGGTCTTCCCTTGTAGTGTTCTACCACATGCATATTACAACAGAGAAGGTGTGACTTCTTACGTTAATTTTCTTCTGCGCTAGTACGTTGATAGTTTTCAAAATGGTTGCGTGCGGAATTTCATTTTTTAAGCTTTCGGCACCTTTTAGTTCCGAAACTGTGTCCGATTGCCGAAAGTTCAAGAGCATTATTTTCTTGTCTCAGTAGTTGTCAGTCTCACCACTCATGAGATTTGATAGTTATTTTGAAACACCCTGTATATAAGGTATGTTTGATACCGTTTCCATCCTAAACTAAAGTGTGCTTGTTATTTGCACTTATCAATCTGGATATAACTCCTTAACAAGAACAATGGATTCAACGTTTCAACACGAGTTTAACAATATTTTTATCAAGTATGTATTTTAACATTTCCATCTCTAAATCGAAAATATGCCGGAGAAAGGAATCAAACATTTTCCATAAGCGTATTCCTACCATGCGAAGAACTGGTACTTTAGCTCGTAATAATAATAATAATTAATTTCCAGTCTGTTACATAATATTTACAGAATGTCACGAATGAGGTGTTTTCCTTACGTACTCTCCATACTACAAAGGCACTTCCCTTGTCACTTCCTAAATAGGCAAGAAACATACGTACTGCGTTCTGTTTATCATCATAGACCTTGTTGCCACTTACTGGTGAAGCTGTTTACTCAACATTTTAGAATTACATTCTTCTCCATGTGATGCATTAAATCACCTATGACGAGACCATTTTAATTGCGTATTATGTGAGAAGTTTGCCAATCATTATTCATTTTAAGTTGCCTTTACGGATTTTAACTCGGGTTATCCTAGGACCAACAATGGAAATATTTACATCTCCTTCTAATGAGTTGTTCTCATGTATAGTTTGTAGATTCCTATCTATTGGGAGAGAAGTAATGTTTCCTAGTGACCACCTAATACCATCTTGTATGTGGACCATACGGATGTCCGTAACAATCGATGGAACGTAGTTCAAACTAAAGGGATTTTTATTTTTTAGTTTCCAATGTACAGAAAAATATTAAAATTTAAGATGACCAAGAATCGTGATAGTATTATAAGAGCATCCAAGGAACATTTTTAATATTGTACTTTTCACAATAATCATAACAATAAAAGTGTCATAATATTCAAACTTATGAACAAGTAGCCCCTGACACTTAATTATCATACAAACACTTCAAAATCCAAACTTATTTGATTTCTACGTAGTGTTGTATTACTCCACCTTATAAAAATTTCTTTAAACAACTGTTTACTATATACCATAAACTTGATTAGTTTTCATTTTTAATGCAATAATATACAACTATGTCCAGATTATATCATATCAACGTCGTAAACGATGTTCAAGTTCTTCGGTACAGTTGTCCATCTCTCAGTATCCTGAAAACCACGAACAATTGAACCTACAGCTCAGTCAAACGTCACCATCTCGTCTTGCGGAATCGAGAAGAAACATACATTAGGTTGGCTCGTGGCAAAACATGCAAGATCACACGGAACAAAATATTTACAACGCCATGTAGAATTTTAGAAAAACATAGCATAATGAAATTATTAATAAAGTCCTTAATAAAATAATCAATACAATTGACATGTGAACAGTGTTTTTATCCAAACAATATATTCAAACCCAATCAAAACATGAAACTTATGAATTATTTTACAAAAACTTTGCACTGTAATACTTAAATATTCATATGAAATATCAAATTGCCACATTCTACATTTCTATTCATGAATGTTGCCATATGCAATTATCATTATAGTTGGAGAATTTATATTTGAAGGGTGAGGTAAGTATTAATAATTCTAAACAGAAGTAATATTGGGTAAGTTTTATAGCGGTAAATATAAACAGAAAATAATTGTGGTTCCAGACGAATTTCAGGTAAGTAAGGTTCATTTCCAGTAGGTAAGTGCTTAGTAGGAGTTCATATAAGTAAGTTTCAACAGGTAAGTAGCTATTAGGCTTGCTAGTAGACATATATATCTTGCAAAAACATATCTGTATTTAATTATTTGAGCAGTTGCTGTAAACAGTTTTGTTTAGTTTATTTTTATCAGGTACGTTATAGAGCTAGCTTTTTGATTAGTTTTACATAATAGTTATTTTAATGTAGCAACGCCGCAGAAAAATCTTAACATGAACAGAACAATCACGATATGTATCATGTTCGTTCTCCTTCTCCATAACCAAACATCATTTAATTAACGTTAATTACTTTTTATATAGGCTTAAACAACTTATTATTATATATTTTTGTTGGATTAATTCTAATTGGGGGGTATTAAAACAAATCATGAAGGTAAATACGACGTAATGTAACCTAATCTAACCTAAGTGTTAACTCTGGTGCCCCGTAGTTAGAATTTATCCTTTTCATTTATTCTTTTACACTATGTTTACTATCTTTTCATTACATACCTTCTGTTTTCATTTTGATGTTACGTACATTACTTTTTTTTACAGTAATTGAAATCGTTAATTACGTACCATGGTTTATCTGCCTGAGTTAATGACGTCTTTTACATGTGCTTGAAGATGATGCTGCATAACACTATATAAATAACGTACAAATAAATATACTGTCCAGATAAATAATATTTATACTATAACAGATGAGAATACATCTGTGGCTTGGATCTAAAAGGCCCAATGTCACTTTTCGGCGAAAATGAGATTTTTAGCAATTTGAATGTCTCTAAATGTGTATTTTCTTGTGTAAGAAGGGCAAGCGTCTACCTTGAATGATTTTACTATAATCTTCCAAATAATGGTATGACCTTGCTGAGGATGAAGTACTTCTGTGTTTAAAAGAGGCCAGAGTATACACTGGCCTTTTTTCAATCTATTAAAGATGGTGTGTCTTAGGTCCAAACTGAACATTGACCTTTTTTGATCCAATATTGTTAATATTTTGACGCGACGAAAAAAAATGGACTTTTTCTACCTAGTGTTTTCGAAACTCTTGTTTGACTTCAAAGGTGACGTCTTTTGTGTGACATCTAAAGGTAAATAAGGTAATAATGTTGTGTTTTTAAGTCTGTGAGTGTAAACCGGACAACAATCTGGTTCATAATGATAGATTATGCTTAAAAGTGTATATTTTGTTAACACTGCATAGGGTTGCCCATTCAGCCACTTTGTGGATTTGGCCATTCTGAGAACCTGGCTAGACACAAATTTTCAAAAAGACACTAGTAGATCTTCTAGTCACGTACTTTTTGCTTTTAGCCATTTCTAGACATTTTCTGAGTTCAATCGTATATTGATATAGGCTATTTATCGTTAAGAAGATGTCTAACGTTGTTTTGGGATTTGTAATTCAATAAGGAAACACCTGTTAAAATTTCACTTATATGGTTAATGTTTCACTTCATGGAGAAGACTAGCTACTTAATTTTCATTGCAATTGCATATTATAGCGGAATGTGTTATGCATAAACCATAATTTGTAAGAAAGCTCAAAGTTTAAACTTTCAATAAAGGGCCAATGTTATTATATCTGTTAAAGAAAAAACTAGTAGAATTTCAAGATCAAAAGAGCAAATGTCATAAGATATCTCGTAGATAAGCTGAGATATATTCATAAAAAAGCAAGTATTCGATAGGGCATAAAACTTATCTTTCTTTGGTGAAAGTACGAATTTTCTATTTGCCACTATGTTTGAATTAACTTCAAACAAATCATTGTAAGAAATTTTAAATGTGTACTTCTCAAAATTGTATTTTTTGATACTGGAACTTTTAGACCCAACTCACAGATATATATATATATATATATATATATATATATATATATATATATATATATATATATATAGTCAATGTATTAATACATTTAGTAACACATCGCTCCACTATATGAATGTACAGCAACCAGCATAAATATGTGCCTATCTAATGGCTCTAATTTCATTACTGGGGGTCCAGATCATTTGCAGATTGCAAAACCCCTGGACAAATGCAACCTAAGTTACTCGTAGCTTTTCTCGGACTGACAGCAGTTGGTAGCACTGAGTCAAGCCTTTATGGAAGTAAAATTGTGAGTAGATGACGCAAGAAACAGTTCTCCGTTCTGAGATAAATCTCTACGTTTAGAATCGTGTTGTCCCATGTACATCATGTATTAATCTCAATATTGTTGAATATGTAATGTATTATTTCATTGTATATCATAAGTTCAATTAAATAAAAACACTGACCTCCATGAATCAGAAAATGCCTGAAAGTAGATGAAAATATCAAATCTAGAACAACTGCTGGAAATAAGTTTGTAAATGATTGCCTCCTTTCATAGAATTTCTCCAATTCTTCTCATTCCATCATTTGTTTCTTGCTAGAGGGGAAATCTCCATGTTGCACTGAGTGTGAGTGTGTATTAAATTGTAACATTTGAAAAAGTTTGAACCTGGCCGGGATCTTAACCTGGGTCCGCAGAATAGAAATTCAATGCGCTAGCGACTTACCTACCGCGACATTTCAGCTTCCACTTAAACTATTAATTAGTTAAAATCGTTTCATGGAAGACTTCACAGAAGATACTTGTGATCGTATAAGGAGACGTTCCTTATGTGTATGTCACAATGAGTTACTAGAAACTTGTGAGTAGCGCATTGAACTTTTGGCAGACCCGGGTTCAAATCCTGTCTGGTTCAAAATTTTTCAAGTGTTTCAATTTCAATGCGTACTGGATGTGACAAGCAAGATCTATTCCTCTCCAGAAAGGAAAATATGTTGGAATGAGGAGAATACCTGTCATTTAAGATAATGATTTACAAACTTATTTCCAGCAGTTATTGTAGATTTGATATTTTCGTCTACTTTCAAGCTTTCTCTGATTCATGCGTGATCAGTATCTTTATTTCACTTGACATGCAGCATGCAATGAAATAATACATTACATACACATCAATGTTTGGATTATTATATGATTAGTATGTTATAATATGATTAATATATAAGTTATGTTCATTTCACAACACGATCCGAACCATAGAGATTCATCGTAGAATGGAAAACTGTTTCGTTAGTCACCTGCTCTAAAATTTTACCTGCATAAACACTTGGCTCACTGCTACCAATTGCTGTCAGATTCAAAGAAATGTTTGCTGTATTTTGGGTTCCATCTGTCCAGGCACACACACAACTGCAAATGCCCTGGACCCCTAATAATGGACTTAGATCACTCAGAGGGGAAGATACTTATGCTGGTGGTTTTACTACTATTGGAATCCGTTATCAGAGTACACCATTTAAATTCAGATTAAAATTAATATTCAGTAAAACCAGAAATTTTGAATTGTTTTCCTAATCTTTAATTACTGAAATTTTATTAGAAATGCATATTATTATTAGGTGAAACAGAAGCTTTCGGAAAAGTTAGCTTCGAGATCAAAGATGACTTAGCTTCTCGCCATGGTTCTGCTAGTTCCCACCTTCAAAATAACCAATAATTTGTTTCATATAGCAATATTATCACTTTACCTGTTAATGCTTCACTTCACGAACGGTTTTATTTTATTATTTTTCAGATACGTATATATCATAATATCTAACAGTTATTCAAAATTGAATTGAAAATTGAAAATTGCCTTTACCTTCTCGTTATTTTGTCCGATATTTAAAACTTTTAAATGTTTTTAAAACACGGATAGTCATTTGTTTTAATATTTTTCCTTCTTTTAATATCCATTTGTTTCTCCGGATGATAGGAGCCGCAAAACGCATTGCTGACATTTTCTAAATATAAAACAGTAAACAAATTAAAATTTTAAGCTGGCATTTTTTATGAAAATAAACTAAATTCAACTACAAGAACACTATTTATAATATACGAAATGCACGATATGGATTCAAATACTGGGGCATTGCAGTCTCCCTCTTGTCACAAATAAAATTTTGAGAAGTAAAATTTTATAACTTGTCTACATCTAGATATATTCCCTATAGTTCAATTATTAAACGAATAATTTATAAAGCATTATCCGGTACGAAGCGTTATACATCTCGATAATATGTTGATGCACCCGTTTGATCATCAACTTGTTCTGGAATTATATTTAATGTAACAAAAATTGGTCACTTTTAAACCAAATAAGTTAACAACTAGTTCAATGCAACAATCAAAACAACAAAATAATCAATAATTATTTGCGGTACTTCTATTTATAAAATATGTTTCCTCGTGACCATTTTCACAAGGTCACAGTTTTTATCCTCAATTACCAAGCATGTTATAAATAGAGGATCTGCCCAAATGTATCGTCATCCTATTAAGTCAAAAAACAACCGAGCATCGGCATGTCTGATTGGCTACTCTCGTTTCCACCATCATCTGAAAGGTTACTTTCGTTTCCGCCATAATTGTTGGCTCAAAACATTGTGATCCTTTTAAGTGGAGTGGACAGAGGAGGGGTGGCGAAACTGTGACGTATGGCTTCAAGATTTTGTTGTAAGGGCAGATACTCTCTTTTATAAGATACTTGTCAATTACTGATTTTTCATTCGCAGGAGACCCGCTGTTAGCGAATCAATATATCGTCTCAAATCTTAGCATTGTTGTTTCAGAATATTTCGAGTTGTTCGATAATATAAATTTTCCAATGAAAACGAATGAATTAAGACATGATGATCACTGTGAACGACTATCGGCATCAGCAAAATATAATTTGAAAATATTTTACCTAAAAATAATATTGCTAGAACTTCAACCTGAAATATTGACATAGATATTTTGTGGAAATTGAGTCGTCTACTAGGATAAGAAATAAGAGTTATATCTTTTGAATCATTTTGGTATTGTCCTAGATATCCTAATAGGATCTCCGAACATCCATAATTAAAAGCGTGGAATGGTAAATCGAAATTTGGCATTTGCAGCTCTGGTGTTGATTAGCTAGTTATTTTAGTTAGTCAATACTTTCAAACACCTCCTCAGTGTACTTAAATGGGACATCAGTTGTAGTAGTCGATATAAAAATGCCGTTATATGAGAGTAGTTAGATGTGTGGCGATGACGCCAGCCTACAATTCCAAGAAACGATTCAAGTGTTCCTTTCTAATTTGAACAAGAAAACATCTTCTATTCTCTTTAGATTTCGAATCAACATTAATTTCATTTCAGATAAGCACATGTCCTAAAAATTTAATCCCTTTCCCTACAAATTTGCACTTCTTGAAATTTAATGAGAATTTGGCACCATCAAATATTTTCAATGTAAGGAGTTATCAGTGTTCATACCGAAAAATTTTTTGATCTCATTCTGTAATATTAATGGAGAGGATCGAAGACATCGGTAGAATCATCATACAGAATTGTCTAGCAGGGTACACAAAACTAGTATATTCGCAGAAATCTGGATGAAGAGCTAGACCATAATATCCGACAGTACAATCAAACGTGGAGAACAATTTTGCACCGGACAATTTATAACTTTCCCACAGCCGGCTCGTTGTCGGGGAGAAGAATTCCATATCGTTCGGTTTCTATCTTCCTCGGATATTCGGTAAGAATACGTCCACAGGATGACTGGTAGTTCGATGTATTCCTTGCAACGGGATACTCTACAAGTACTTTGGAACATTTTCGTCCATATGAACCGGGACTAGCAAAGCAATAATATCTGAGTAGTTTGCACATGTGTGATTTCTTTGAAATTTGCCGACTAACGAGAGGTGCGGGAGAAACTTTCACCCTGACGCACTCCTACATATAGAAGAGCAATGAAATTTTGCATGTGTAATTATACATATGAATGCAGATCAGGTGGTAATGAACAGCTTGTAACTCAGCACCGTAGCTGCGTTATTCATCCGAACGTGAAATAAGGTGTAGTGGTCCCAAATCCATTGCGACACCTACGAAAGCAGCGTGACAATATCGCAGAAGTACTTTACCCTAAGAAATGACTACATTTTTCGGGAAAGAGGTGTAATGAAGAAAGTTTGCGGTCAAGAAAAAACTATGACGGATATCATACCCAGTGTCGTACATCTGTCTGGCTAACATTCGAACATTAAACGGGAGCGTTGTTTTCCAGGAAACGAACAGAGTTGTCAGTATGCCATGCTCTGTAATTTCATAAAATCCCGCAACGCACACAGCAGTGAGACATAGTATATCCTGGTAGTTGCGGTACCATTTTGCTGGAAAACAGTAGTAATACTCCATTCTGATCGCAAATAAAATGATCATTACTTTGGTTAAACACGGACTTCGTTTGTTTGTGATACATCGGCATGCAGTCATTAATTTGACTAGATTTTCAGCGGTATTCTTCAATCGCACTACAGTAAAGCAGAGATAGTACCTTCTAGAAAGCCAGGGTGGGTTCTTTCACAAATTCTAGATCCACGTAGGAGACTGATATGAACCCGGAGTTGGATGTACGACCCCTTCCTTGAGTCATTCATTGCATAACTACATGAATAAATAAATAAAGTAAGAAATAACAATCGAATACATCGCTTTAAGAACTCAAAACAAAATTACAACCACGGCCGTACCAATTGCTACACTAAAAACCTTAAGTTATAAGCCCTCTTTTAAGGTAAAAATACAAATATTGTAAAGTCGCAACAAAATAACGCATTTAACACTGTAGCTCTTACAAAATCTAATGAAAAGTAGAAATAGAGCGTGGCATGCCGACATAAGGTGTCCGCCTCCAGGGAAACATCGCACCCGTTCATCGCACGAATGTTGGCCAGACAGATGCACAACGCTGGGTACCCTTCATAGTTTACGTTTTCTCTTGGCTACACACCTTCTTCATTCCACCTCTTCCCAACTCTGTAGCTCTTTCCTAGAGGCGAGTACTTCTGCGATGTGGCCACTCTGATTTCTGAGGTACAGTAATGGATTTTGGACCACTATATCTTACTTCACGTTCGAACATTTAACACAGCAACGGTGCAAAGTTACTAACCCACACGAACTTCGTAGGTAAGCAAAATTATACATGCAAAATTTCATCGCTCTACAATATGTGGTAGGGGATCAGGGTGAAAGTTTATTGCCACGTCTCGTTAGCCGCAAGGTTTCAAAGGTACCATACATTTGCAAATTCCTCAGAAACTATTGATTTTCGAACCCCCGGTTCATATGGCTGACAATGTTTCAAAGTATCTGTGGAATATCCCCTTGCAAGGGGTGCATCGAATAACCGGTCACCCTGTATATGTCACCAATAACTTTAGTAGCCTTCTTTTATCATAATCATTCGAGGACTGTCTGTTATTCACTATACTTCTCAAGTTATATATGGTTCAGGATATATAACTTGATTACCGTCAGTTATATTTTGAAATCTTGATTCCATCTGATATTCTATCTTAACATCCTGTATCGACCATTGTAGAAAATTTTGTTTCTCTATATTCTCTATTACTGCTGTTTTCTCTACTACTGCTGATTTGACTTCCAGTTTGACCAGTTAAAGCGATCTCTTTACCGCTAATATCAATAATACGCTTATTCAGGGAGTGCATAAAGTCCTGCAGGAAAGTAAAACTATAACTTGGAAACCGTTACGTTTAAGTGTATAAATTTATGGCTATTCTAGATCATATTATAGATGATTATTCTAGATCATAATAGTTTTGTCACCAAGCTTCTTCTCTAGAATTCCTTTCCTTATTTCAGAACCATTAATGCCACCTTTTTTTCTGGTTTATTTCCCTACCTTCTTCTTCTTCCTTAGCTTAACACTTGTATTTGTTGATTAGGTCTCGATTTATCTTCGGTATTATTACTAAGTTTTTAATTTTTTCCTCTATTTTCTTCACAGATCTCTTTCGTAGCTTCATTTTCTCTTTTTCCTCGGTTGCATTACATTTTTCATCTTCTACTAGAGAAATTTCTTTTTCATATCCACTACTTTCGAAATCCTCAATTTCCTTCTTGCAAGACTCATATATCCATTCGTCATCTGGTCTACAAATGTAATCGAATTGTGCATCAACAATATTTAAACATATGAAATGACACCAGTGAATAGAGACGTCGCATTAGCATTAGCTAGTACAACTTGCATCGTCCATGTCGCGCAACACTAAATTGAAAAACTTTAAAATAGTCACACTCATTACACTGTTCTGTTCAACACTATACGACAGTTCTTTAATATTTTTTCGCAGGGAAGCTTCTCTTCTCCGCCGTTTCATTTTGTTCCACCTCACTCATATAAACACAATAAAGTTGTAAAATAAAATGCAATTCCGATTTCACTAACGACATTATTCTAATATTGATAATGTCCACTCTCGTGGAACCTTAGTTTGTCATGCCATAGATGGTGAAATTATGAATAGATACTTCCATTTGAATAATTATAAATTTGCTAAAAGCAAACTGTTATTTTAGAAATTTCATTATATAATGGTTCTCATAGCAAACGCAAGTAACACAGAAACTCATTATCACATAATTATTTTTTCTGAGGTCGTTTTAATCATCATCATCATCACTCTGTCTTTCGGGAAGCCAAAAAGCAAACAATTCCTGTAATGATCTACCTCATAAAAGTGATTTCCTTAAAACAATTGTTTTATTTCTTTTCCATCTTTAATGCAAACAAAATAACAAATAAACCCAGATTTTATAATATCAACATCGTACAACGATGTTCAAGTTCTGCAGTGCAATTCTTCATCTACCAGTATCCTGAAAACCAGGAAAAACTAAGTCTGTGGCCCAGTCAAACGTCGCCATCTCGACTTGTGGAATCGAGAAGAAACTTCCATTCGTAACAAAACATGCAAGATTACACAGAACAAAATATTTACAATGCCAAAATATTTACAATTAGTTATATTTGCCTGTTGGTCTGCAAGTTGTTCTTTCCCTATTAGCGGTGATGTTGGTAGACTATTCATGGGAGAGAAAATATAATACTATTATTCTTGTCCACGAGACAATATATTATCGTGACAACATGCAAAACGAGAAGACTTGTTTCAATGAAAACATACACTTCTTAAAACTAAACAGCACTTGGTGCAGTCGACGACTACCCCGAATTTTATAATCTCTTTAGGTGAATAGATAGAGATTACTTACGTTACGTTTATTAATTTATTATTATCCGATAATCGTTTCGCTAGTTATTCTCCTAAAGTAATACACAGTAGCTTGTATGAACAGTACTCCGACCACCTCACGAAGTGAAGACAGAGCTCTGTCATTGTTACTAATTACTTCATATCCTATAAACAATACGCTTACTTTCACTTCAGTGCTTTCATGTGCCCGCGTAAGAAACTTAACAAGACAAAATGTGATTGATATGCAGACAGCATTGTAGATCACAGCTTTAATCAAATTTTAAGAGTAGTATCTTTGTGAAATGGAAATGTTCCACACAGTGTCTATCCTATAGTATCCATTCTACGTCATTTCGATTTATGTTGTTTCATTCTTGTCATATTTTGGTTCTACTCTGTTCGATCATAGTGCATTTCAGTCTCATGCCATAATTCCGATTTGCGTGACGTAACTACAAAATAATGGTGTTCATTTTTTCTGTTGGATGCAGGTATTGCTTTCGATCCTAGGAAGATGTCAGCTTAAATGCCGTTTTGGTTCTGCACTAGTATGATCGTACGCCTTTTCGGTGCTATGCTATAGGCTATCCATCCTGTGCGCTTCACCCCCATAAAGTAACACAAAATAAATGGCTCCTTTATATGAAAGTCAATGCTTTATGCTAGTGATTACATTTCTTTTTCCTGATATTATCATATAATTACTTGTTACAATCGTGGTAGAACCGACGTTTAGTTTTACATAAGAATCTGAAAGATGATCGGCATGTGCAATAACTATAATAATACGATTTAAGTAAAGAGTACAAAGAATAGGCTATTAAGACTAATGCTACGTGTATGGTACTACTAACTACAAAAATAAAATTTTACATTAAGTACTTAGTGAAAGAAAGATGAATTTCTGATTTTTATTTTGAAACATACGCCAAGTTAGTTTACAAATATTTCCCCCATGGATTGAAATAATACTGGATTCAAAAAATATATTCTCACAACATGTCTTATGATTAATTTTATTTATCAACAAGTATTTTCAAAATCACAAAGGACTATGTTGAAAATAATTCAAATATTGTTAGAGTATTAAATATATGGACTTATTTAATAGTTCTTTAACATTACATATATATGCTTCTCTTATCCTTTTTTCCTTCTCGATACCTCATCGAATGTAAATTCGAGATATTGACATCCAAGGGGTTCCTTCTGCATAAAGTAATAAAGCTCCATCATATAATCTCCTTTCCAAGTAGACATTTGTGCTTTATCGCGATGACTACTCACCACTTTAAACAATGCTTGTTTTGTATGGTAGTTACCCTAGGGAAAGCATAAAAATAGTATAAATACTTAAGTTAACTAAAACATAGATAATCAAGCGTTTTGAAGAATATCTAGCTAGGTACAAATACAGCAAGAAATACTCGTGATACCTACACATTCCAAATAATATCTAATTAACAATGGAAATCAACTTTCAAAGTTAATAAGAATTTCAGAAACTATAAAAAAAAGGATTAAAAGAAAGAGACCTTGCCCAAGAATTTTAGGAATGATCAAAAATTGCATGAATACATTGCGATCTTGGTCAGTAATTAGGTTTTGCTTTAGGGGTCACCAAATTTTTGAACGGCCCCTAAATCAAATTTCCATATTTTCTGTGGAATAAGTACATAACACTGAGTTAAGTGATAGTTTTAGCTTGTCTATACTATATGTAGTTCTCCAGATATAAAGTGTAAGTGAAAATATTTGATTGAATGAAATATATTGGATCTTGAATCAGGGATCACAAAATTTCTGAACGACTCCTAAATCGAGTTTTCGTATTTTTTACGAAATGATCACATCATACTGAAGAAACTTTTTCATTGAAATATATTGGATTTTTTGATCTAAAAGAAGCTTTTTCTTTTTGATTATTAAAAGATATAACCTACTTTACATTATTACCAGTCTTAAGCGGGAAAATAGTTCCAAAAGTGAGACGTATACTTGTAATGGATCATTTTGTTCTTTGTTACAGAATTGATTTTAGCCAATGTTCAAGACTTTCACCGACTTTACAATGACAACTCTTCATAATATTTCAAGCCTTTTTCCCTAACACGTCCCACTCAGGGGACTCTCGATTTAACCTTTCTGCTTTCAGTTTTCCCAAAATACTTTTGCGGTCGGTGACGTCACGTGAGAAATCGCTAAGGATGTTATAAAACAGAGGATATGCTCATACCACGAAATCGTGAAGCCATACGCCACAGCCGTACGTAGCCTATGATTGGTGATTTTCTTACCTTTGAAAGGTTATTTCGGGTAATTTCTTCTCACTCCTATTTGTACACGCATACGTTCAGCATGTATTTATTCAATAATATAAATTCTATAATATAAATAGAAATGAACGACAGACACACTATATATCTACATATGAAGATCACAACGTTTTGAGGAAATATATATGCCGGCCATACAGTTACATAATACGATGAAGATACATATAAGCAGATCCTCTATTTTATAACGTCCTTGGATATCACGAAGTATCGTTCAGGACCACAAGTGAGATAGTACTTATGGGCCAAAGTTCTTCCAAAAGGCATCACGGACAGGGAGCCAGTCAGAACACTAAATGCGAACTGTGGCTACCTGATATTTTATATACCTTGTGTTCCATTTGTATTTTGAACTTCATTATTTTGTTAATATTTGTTGTAGACATTTGAGGACTAGGGGTTACAAGTAAATAAGCCACAATTTAATGAAAAAGTCTTTACTTTTTGCTTGTTTGTTAACTTTAAAGGTGCATTATAAATATATCAACACTTTTTAAGTAATAATCCTTCGGATTTCCACGTGATGACATCACTATCATGGTAATCACGTTGTTGCCAAAAAGGTGTTTACTTCATTTCTGATGAAGACCATGACGTGACACAGAGCAATATGATTCTCTCGAGCAGAGATAAAATTCTGTCCAGAAAAAAAATATTTGAAATATGACGATTTGGAAAGGGAAAATAGTGAAGATTTAAGTGTGTTTGAAGACATAACAAATCAAGACTCAGATTATTATCCTACAGCAGAAAATGCTTCGTCTTCGAACAGGTAAATAAATCGAAAATATATTGTAAGAAAACACGGCACAATGTGGCAGTATTGTATCCATATTTTTCGAGTTTAATTTAACATGTGGCTTATTGATATATCTGCTGCACAGATCGACGGCATGCTCAAACACTTTTTTCTTTTCTACTTTGCAAGATGGAATAATTGTATTCCTGTGTATTGAAAATGAGAGCATTTTTCTTTACTGTAGCAATCGTCTTGAATTAAAAAGAGAGACTAGTGTGTCAATAATATTTTAAAATTTCCGGATAAATTGAACAGTTGAAAAAATTGGTGGAAAAAAGCCAATTCACTGTTCAAAAATTCCTATTCTACTGTAAACTTTTTTGCTACTTGAACTGCAGGAACTGCAAAACAGTCATTGATTAAGCATCTAGAGAATTTTTTATGTCACAAATAAACTCCGCAAAACTGCTTACTTGAAGGAATCAATTATCTTATACTTTCCGCAGAATTAAAATGTTGTATATAAAATAATATACAAAAGCATACAAATACAAGGGCCATACAGGTTTGAATAAAGGCCTCGTTCTAAACAGTGAGCTCCATCATGGCTAAGCGCTTAGCGTACGCGCTTTTGGTGTGCGAGACCCGGGTTCGATCCTCGGTGGAAACACGTGTGGTTCGGATTGCACGTTAATCAGTAGATCTAGATGCCATATAGCTTCGGTGCTGAACGAGACGTAAACTCAAAATCAACTCAACTTCTTCATAACTGGCTATGCCGTACTGTTTTCCCTTTTAAAATGCTCTGGGTTACATGCAAAACTATATTCAACCAATTAATATGATGCTGCTATTATATAGATAGAAATATCGATTTACAAATAAAGAAACATGCCTTCCACAATGAAATAAAAAAATGTGAATAAAAACAAAATTGCAAAAAAAAGGTATTTTTCTGTTTGGAATAAACTCGTTTTCTATTTTATTTTCCCAAAATTTTGGGTCTTTTCACGGACTCAAAAACACTAGTATCAAATTGGGGCGAGTAACGTAACATAGCGTTCGCCTGCTACATGCTATGATTTACAACCTAAATAAAATGCTCTTGATGGCTTGCGTACACCCCGCCGCTGCATTTCATTTGGAATCAGAATTGTCTAAGGTCGGAACGTGTATCTGTTTTATATCATACCACTGTGTTTCTTAATGAAATAAGTACAAGAGCTTAAATCCCATTTTTCCGCAATGGTCGTAAAGCAAATAACCCTAACTTGAACTAACCTGAAGTCTGAATTATTTTCCTTTCCCGAAATGTAAGTATTCATCATGTTATAAAGTGACTATCACTTTTTCTATATGTGACTATGACTATAAAGTGACTATCACTTTCAGATGCATAGGAGTTCTGCAAAGTGACTCGATTCTGATTCGTCGTTGAATCATTAAAACCACTACAGTGAGTGAGCTACTGGTAGTAGTGCTCTCAAACCGATCTGGTCGGGTCAACTCGGGTCGGGTTGTCGGGTCGGGTCAGTCGGGTCAGCTCGAGTCGGGTTACGGGTCTGGTCGGGTCGGGTCAATGGGGTCAGCTCGGGTCGGGTTATCGGGTCGGGTTAGTCGGGTCAGTTCGCTTTGGTCAACTGAGTTTCGGTTGAGCTTAAACTCGGCTGGAGTCGAAAGCTGCTATTTTTCACTAGCTGCCTAATTAAAAATAGCAATTTTCAATTGATTTTATAGAAGCCATAAATTTATTTTGAACACTCGCAGCTAGTGTTTTTATGGTAAATGCTTTATTTTTGTATTTGTGTGCACTTTAATTTTTAAATGTGGAAGATTGATTTTACCAATCGACTGTAATATTAATATCTACGCCAATATGGAGTCTGGATTTAGAACAAAACTAGAAGTTGTTTAAGCAAGACCAAAAGAAAGATTGGATATGGACGACCAAGCCCAAGCAGGGCCGCGGTAGCTCAGTGGTAGAGAATTCATCTCTGGTGCATGGTGTCCATAGTTCGTTCCCAGCTTATGCTAAGTTGGCTTTGTGGTGGAGAAACGCCGTCTAGTGGGTTTTCTCGAGCTTCTCCTGTTCCCTCCCACTGAATATTTCATTTTATTTCACCAAGCCCAAGAACATCGATACAAGAATAAGATAAAGATTGGATATGCAAGACGAAATGCATAGTAATCTTGCTCTTGGCCTTGTTTTGGTGATCACGAATTAGCGATGAGCATATTTTCTTGCTTTCCGTATAGTATGAAAGACCATAATAAAAATCACACTTGGTCTTTATTTGTACCGATGAGGCGAGCATTCTTGGCTCTTGTATAGCATGAAAAACCACCAAGACTACGAAATGCGGGACCAAGACTTGACTGTGCAAGAAAAAGAATAAGACGCAGTATTGATGGCCAAGACCCAGGGTGCGAATTGTTTGAATTTCATTTGTTGGGCTGAAAGTGGTGAAATAAAATTAGTACTTTATAATTAACTATCATACGTAATTTTTAAATTTTAAATTACAAAATTCATATTATGTATCTTCTTACTTGCAACTATATATACTGTAAAATACGTTTTAATTAACGAGAAAGAAAAATAGAACTAAAGCAAGAAAAAAAACAAATTTCTCCCACGTCGGACACTGGTATCAGTTATAAATAACCAAACCTCAAAAGTGCCAACTATTCATTAAGATGCATATACAAATCTCCCGCTTGATCTAGCTAGTGGTTAACGTGTAAGACTTCGGTACACGTGGACCGGGTTTAATTCCCAATGGGAGTGCATTTTGGCGTGCTCGAAGTGTCGTGACCATAGTGCTCTCAAATGGGTCGGGTCAACTCGGGTCGGGTTGCGGGTCGTGTCAGTCGTGTCAGCTCGGGTCGGGTTGTCGGGTCAGGTCAATCGGATCGGATCACTTTTTCGGGTCACTCGGGTCGGGTCGGGTCGGTCAATTCGGGTCACGGTTCGGTGCGGGTCGGTCTTCAACCCGACCCGACCCGAGCCGTTGAGATCACTACCTATCAGAATATGACTGTGTATTCTTTAATATTGGCGAGGGAAATAAGATGGAACAAATGAATTAGATCAGACTTTCGAAATAAAAAAAATAGTTCCGCACGAACAAGTATTACATATTCCGCAATTACAGCATTATCTGTAATGTGTTTAATTCTGTGTTTCGCTCCAGGATGAACCTTTTGCTGCTTTTCAACGTAGTGTAAGATGACCCAAAAGAACTCCTCAAAAGATGACACGTAAGTGGTGTAGGAAACTAAACGTTTCATCACATCTCAAAAGCAAAAGGAAGAGAAAGAAAAAAGAAGGGCTTGAATACCATAAAGAATATGAGAATTAAAATTTTGCTAAACGTATTCTTCGTAGCCTATGTTCGTGAAAGAAATCGTGCAAATTAAAAGTACTAAGTAAACCGGTAAAATAATTTTTCATAGGTTTCATAATCCAGGTTATATGGCATATAAAATGTTTATTTATTTGGTTGCATTGAAGTAAACACTATGAAGAAATCGTTTGCTAAGAAACTAGAAAACATGATTTTTTATAAAAATTCAACGCATAAAATATTGTAAACGTAAGTGGAGAAGACATCAAAATTGGCAAAAGTGGGTTTATGAGTGTTCATAGATTACAAAATTCAAAGGGAAGATGAAGGAAAGCAAAATTCAAAAGAAAAGGTAAATAACATTGGTTTTGAAGTTGCAAGTAGAGTTAGAACGTCCAGAACGAATAGCCGTGGCAAACATACGAATAGATCAAACAGCATTGACTCAAGCCGACTAATGTACTACACCAACTACCGGTAAATAGACCTGACAATCAGGAATCTTTTGACTGGTTTATCAATTTCTCGAAGAATTTTGTTTACAAAGGTGGATGAAATAAGACATTCGTAATTCATTCAGTCAAGATGCGTATTTAAGAATTTTTTTGCTATGAATTAAATGTAGGTTTTAAATTGCCAAAGTCGTACACTTGTAAAGTATGTAATACATCAAAGGTTAAAATTGATGCTTTAAGATCAGGTGGGTAGGAAGATAAAGTGGAGACTATCGAAAATGATCTAAACCTACAGCAAAGACGAACTGAAGGCATGAAGACATTCTAAAACGTGAATTTTGAGCACAGATATTAAGAAGTTCGTGATTACAATTGATTTGCAACAAATCTTGACAGTTCCAAAGATCACTGCTAGTATTCTCGGTGAAAACTTTGGGTGCATAATTTTAATATTGACGATTGTAACAATTTCAAAGATTATTTGCAGGTGTGAAGCAAAGAAACGGGTAGCAGAGATTGTGATTAAATATCCGGTACACACACAAAATTTATAACCTCGAAGCCTGAAATGGAAGAGATTTTTGTTTTCGGTGATAATTGATCACGTCAGAATAAGGACTGAACCATGTTCGCTCTTTGGCTCTATCTTATCAGGATGATGCTTAAAAAAATAATTAATTACTTTCTAATATTCAAAAAATAACTCATTACTTTTTTTAAAATCAAGACACACGGTTCTGCCATGTGATAGAGATGTTGTTCTTATTGAGAAGTGCAAACGAAAATATCAGCACATTTATTCTCCTAGAATTGAATGGACATGATTTGTAAAGCTAACACAGGAAATCCTTTTCACGTAACACGGATGACCCAGCATTACACATTAAATGTTGAAGCATAATCACAAAAGGTGTCGAAGGCTAACAAAACAAAGTGCGGATGCTCAGTTTATATTGCATCAGCAGTTACATTCAAATTTACTGCTGGAAATCATTCCATTTTTTTCGCCGAATGTAAGAGTAGAAATAGATTCAATTTAAAACAAAATCTCTTACCATCCATTCCTACCATCTACAGCAATTGTTCTAATGCACTTGTTCCAACTGATGATGATAAGAAAGAGAACAATGTGAAACTTATTTAATACCAATAGAACATAAAATTGGGTGTCTAATGATATACGAACAGGAACGAAGAAAACGATGTGAAATTAAGCATGAGTGCAACATAAGAAAATGTTTTATTTTCATAATAATGAGTGAGATGGCTTGTTTTTAAAATATATTTGTTTCACTTAGAAAAGAAAAATAATAGATTTAATGTTATAAAATTGGTCTACATACGATATATGTATTCGTACAGAAATATGTAGATTTTGAAAATTTCTTAACGGCATGTAAAAGTGTTGCCCCAAAACATTATTTACATTTTTTATCTCAATGCAAGAAAGTACCAAGTTACAAAGGGTTTTATTGACAGTTCCACTACCAAGGCTCTCAAAAAGGTAAACGTTGGTCAATAGATAATACGAAGTACTCATCAAGCGCTATCTAGAAGTAATATTATTTTGGCCTTAAAGCCTCAGGATGTTGGTCAAAAATGGCAGCAGAAGTAACTGGGTGATTGGTGATTTTGACAAACTGACAGGTTTTGGGAATGAAATCAACATAGAAATAAGATCAGCATGCAATCAGATTTAGCTTAGTCAGAAGCACTCACAGAGATAGCGCTAAGCTGAGATATGAGCATAAACGATGGGTCCTTGAGTTTTTCAAAACTGGATATATCGAAACAAAACAAAGCTAGATGAGACGAAAAGTGTGTCTAGTAGAAAATCTATTAATAGCTTGGATACAACATGCAGTTCATTTGAAGAAAACTTCAGGAACAGGGTGAAACTACTGAGAGATCATTCTTCACCATTTGAAAACTGCTATCAAAAAGTTCTAAATGACGTCATTATGATGTATAGAAATATTTCTTTCTTTATAAGACTGTACTGAAAACGAACGGACAACATTAAGACGGAAACTAATGATATTATATCTATTTCGGAGATAATGTTAAATAACTGATTTCCTTGTTTTAATGTCAGGAGAAGCAGTAGCACCAATGGCAGTGACACAGTGATGACAGTTTAAGCTGTAAGCTGACGCTATATACAATTCAAGCTTAAATTAACGTAAGTGTATATATATATATATATATATATATATATATATATATATATATATTATATATAGAGAGAGAGCGATAGGGAGAGAGAGACAGGGTGTTTCAAAACAACACCGACAATAACGTTTGGGAGTTGATTCCTGACACCAAGATAAGACAAAAAGTATAAATCAACCTGGGCGCACAAATGCTTCCTTCCTTCCTTTATAGGCTGCCGAAAACATGAAAAAATGAACTTTAAAGGCTCATAGCTCCAAAACTGTGGGACATACCGTAGTCGGATCAAGACTTCACTTGGATCAAGACTAGGATAAAATTATGAGTGAGGACAATGATCATACTATCACATGATAGTATAAATTATGTTAGCCATGTATGTTATAACAATTTTATAACATGTTCTTCTGTTTAAGCCACAATTTAAATGTTACAATTCTCATGCTATCCAACTATAGTAAGCACCACTATTACCGCGGTGGTTACCTCTGGCCGAACAATAGCACAAGTCAATTCCTGTGTTGGGGAATATTGTTATCGTCCGCATGTTTATCTCGATGTACCAATCGTCCGGTATAAGTGTCCTATTAATTGTGACTTTACCTACTTTTTCGAAATCAGTGTTGCCAAGTCCACCACTGTTACCTGGGAAACCTCAATTCAATCTGTTTATGAGAGTGGTAACATAGGGGAATCTGATAACTTTGGAAGGACAAAAGGGTGTTAAGACCCAAGGACACAAGTAACTTTCTGAAATTTAGTGATAAAATGACTACTTAAGCAGTGCGTTATTTCTAGGAAGAATTCAAGGGACATGTAATATGCAGCAATTACCAGAAAAGAAAAGATTAAATATCTTGCGTGAGTATTTCACTCGCAGAGCGAATGCTGGTATAGACCGTGGAACTGAAAGTGATACAAGATTTGCCACGTTATAATTGCTATAACACGTAATTTTGCACTTCCATAGGCAACCCAACTTACTTCCTTGAGTGATTATTCTATGGCAATTCCTGTCGCTTCCTTGCCTTATCTAAAACAGTCCTAGCTAACTCATTGACGTAATATACTCCCTCCGTTCAGAAAGAAATTTCTTTTGAGAGATTTCTGAATGGAGCGTGACTATGTATTCATCAGATTAACATGTTAACTAAATGTAAAGTGATTTTGCCACTTTTGATGAGCTGTTACTAAACAAAGCAAATTTGTTCTAAAAGCAACAGTATTACCGGGAGTATAAACTTAAGAAGAAACGTAACTTACTACCCAGAGCTACTAAACGTATCCGTTTATTCAAAGTTCATGGCAGACAAAATAGTGTGTGTGAAAGAGAGCCAAACAGAGAAGACGTTCAAATCTAGGGACGGAAATCAATACATTCACATATGCCAGGTAAGAGTTAGATAAACAAATGATCAGACAGTATTCATATATTAAATAATGTGATTTTGTGAAGCCAAGAATCGAAGGTTCTCAGTCGAATCTCCGAGCATCACACCCACAGTTGTCAAATTAAGGCAGAGAACTCTTTTTGGACAATCAGAAAATTTAAAAAAGAGAGAAAGAGTTAAAATTGAACCTGTTTGTATATTTATTTGTTTATCCGGTACAAAAATCAACAGTATTGACTTTCGAATACTTCAAAGCAATTTTATCAAATTTTGGTTCATATTCTAAGTGGATGGAGAGTTTCAAAGGGCTTAAAATTTATTCTATAAGAATTAAATATCTGACGATGGTAGGATGTTAGGAAGTTGGAAATCAGTATGTAATCTCATTTCTAAAACAATTTGACATATACAAATGACGTAAATCTGAATGAAAAATTCTATGCGGAAAACACACCTAGGAAGGAAGGAGTGGCATATAAAGAAATCGACCTATATTATTGCTGGATCGATATTTTGAGGGGTATCTGAGAAAAATAGTGGCCATCTAAGCATAAATTCTACCCCGGTTCTTTTGAGGTGGGGTTCAAATGGGTTGAAAATTAAAATATCCAAAATGAGCAATATTACAGTCGAATTCATAGTATATTTGGGGGTAACTAAGCTGATAGATAATAGTCAATGATACTTCAGCCCAAGATTAGTGAAGAATATGAATATCAACTGTCCCTGTAATTGAAAGGGATAACGCCCGAGCCGTTACTTTTGAGAGGCACAATACAAAAGGAGTTATTCTTTGTTATTTATTCTACTCAGTTTGTTTGTTTTTTATTTTCAAATATTGTGCACAAAAATGGTAGTTCCTGGCCGAAGCTGTCAATCCTTCTAAGTTCTTATAAATACTCTAACACTACATGCGTTGCAATCAATGGAAAATAAAATTTTTAAATACCTGAAACAGCATGGTGTGCCATTTTTTAATAATATAATACACAAGATTTCTTGTAGTTTGTTCATCCGACTTTTATAATCTTCAATGAGATTTTGTTACATTTATAACAAAACTTTTTCTTGGACTTACATTAGCTTAATAGTAATAAAAATTATGATCTGTTTGACAAAAACAATCATAATTTGGGATTATAATAAGTGGTTTTAAATTTGTATACCATCGATTTATAATGTAGTAATTTGACCATAACCATACGCAAGGGAAATTGGTTATTCCTTCTGTTTACCTGTGCTGACAACATGTCAAGTATGTCTTGAGAAGTTAATATTCGATTCTTGTGTAAAATGAAAACAAACCAGTTGTAAATGTTGTATATCTTGATAGAAAGGAGCAAACGATTACACAAGTTGCATGTAACAGTGTTCTTAGATACGAAGGTTTAACTATCAATAAAAAAGGATATTGTAAGTTATGATCTGAAAGGTTGACGGATAGCATAAGGAGAGTTATATCTTAGTGGTACTAGATTCGATAGCCGGAGATCATATTTATATGTTTTCTTTTAGGAACACTCATTTTGAATATACTACAAGTTTAATTATTTGTAAAATGTAGTCCAAACCAATTTTAGAAGCAATTGTTTATATATACAGGTATATATACTATCTATCTATCAGAAAGTCACTACGTATCTATTATTACCCAGGTATTTCAATTTACATTATAAGTAATATGGTATCTAATCCCAGTTTAATAAATAATTTCATAGCTGGTTCCTCCACAACTTTCGGAATGAAGCAAATCATGACGTACCTAATATCCGTTAGGGCCTCCTTTGGCGTGGATCACAGCATGTATCCTCTGACGAAGACCCTCCACCAGTTGCTGATAAGTATGAGGTGCGATGGCAGCCCATTCCTCCATCAAGGCGGTTCCAAGTGCGGCAGGTGAATTTGGACGAGTTGGTCTGGATCCTAAACGCAGCTCCAATTCCTCCCACAGATGATCCACCGGTCAAATCAGGGGATTGAGCAGGACAATGGAATCGTTACACATTGTTCTCGTCATACGTCATAACATTGGCAGTTTTCTGACAAGGGACATTATCATCCTTATAGTAACATGGCTGCATTCCAAAGAATTTACACAATGTGGGAAGCACTGAATTGTCCAAAATGTCCAGATAATTTGCACTCGTCAAGTTACCGGACACAACAACAAGCGGGCCTAGCCCGAATTAACAAAATGCACCCCACAATACTCCACCACCACCACCAAATTTCACTGTTGGTACAATGCTGTCTGGTAAGAAGCGTTCCCCCTTTTATCGCCCCACCCCCACCCGACCATCTGACATGAAACACTTATAGTGTGATTCATCACTCCATAACACACGTTTCCAGTGGTCTAGGGTCCAATTTCGATGATCCTCACACCATGCCAAGTTCCTGGCTTTGTTCGTTAGAGTGATATGTGTCTTGTAAGTAGCCGCTCCACCATGGAAATCAAGTGCGCGTAGTTCTGTCCTGATAGTGTTCAGTGAAACTAATGTTCTCGATGCAGTGTGGAACTCGTGCCGGATGGCAGATGCAGTTTTGCGGCGATTGGTGGATATCACTAGTTTCAGCACTCTCCTGCCCTGTCTGTCAATTTCGTGGATCGTCCTGACCACTGGTGACACCATGATGTTTACGTTTCAGGACTACATTACCCTTGATTTTGGATGGCGTAATTGGGGACTAATGGCACGATTCGACAAACCCGCAATATGACAGCCAATGATGATTTCCCTATCAAACTCACTAAGTTCTGTCTGTGTACCATCCTCAGTCATAATGGCTCCCCGCATGACGCACGATCACATGACTTCTGCACCGAAACAAATGATTGACGTCGTGGAGATTCTCTGTATATATATATATATATATATATATATATATATATATATATATATCCAGAGATTTATTTCTACAATTAAAGGTACTGGTACGCTGAGCCTCAGGTTCATAATGGTTAAGATGTTGCATACATTTCAGAATATAATTAATAATAATAATAATGTCCAGTAGCATATCACGGCAATGTTGTAACTAAAAAGTCTTACGTACATATATAAAAGATGCTTTAAAAATGTTTGATTCTTACATCTTAATATTATAAAATTAAGAACGATAAACGTAACGATAATCAATATTTTTTAGTGATTTGTTTCTTGCTTTTTGTCTTTTTCTAAAAAGGCGAAAGTAAGCTGTTATTATTTGTTTTCAAAAGATATCAAGACTTCTACAAATACTGAATTTCAATAACACACATACAGTACATTGCTCACATGACGCTCTTCAAAGTACTAATCATGCTACCGAATGTCCTACAAACCACTACTAACTTAATGGATAAACTTTGCGAAAAAATATAGGGAATGTTTTAACTTAATTCTCTTCCTATTAATGAATAAAAATAAATTAATTGGACAATTCAAGTAGGATCTGAGCAAAGGTACCTCAGCGGAGAATGTACAGCTGTGGAGTCCCAACAGAATTTTTGTACTGTCTTAATTTAGTCAATCTTCAGCGACAGATACATTTATTGGGATGATTTCGCTCTGGGAGGTTAGTCTTTTCAGGAAAAAACGATTTCTGGTCCCCGAATACAATTAACTGATTTCAAGAAGAAACAAAGATTTGCAGCTCTTTCTCTAGAAAGAACCAAAGGAAAACAACAATAACTCATATTCACTGTTTGGTACGTTCGAAGTTTCTCGTGAACTCCTTTTTAAGACAGAAGAAGAAATATTCTGTTCTCATTAAAAAGGCGCCGGTATATGCGTGTGTGTGTGTGTGTGTTGTTTCTAGATTTTTTAAGTGCAAAACTTACGATGAAATCATAATACATTATTATTTACTAAATACATGAGAAGATATATTTTTGTAACATATTTTTCACTCCTTCGTTAATACATAAATCCGTATATAAGTTTAATATACGTTTGTATCCATTTTTATCACTTTGTACTTTCTAACCATATATTACTGAAGTACAGGTGGCCTATCAGTATATCTATATTTCACGGCGCTATATCTGCTAGTTGAGGGGAATAGAGCTCTGCACTTACACCCAGTGCTAACTACTAACTCTTGACGGGTATAGTAACGAGATTACACGATTGGCATTTTTATCCTTATTTATGACTATTTACCTTGATACATTTAAAGGAAAACTGACAAAATGGCACTTTAGAGGCTATTTAAATTCTGATCTTCAATTATGGGTAAACATTATATGAACATACTTACGGGTTTGATGGGACAGGATTTCTCTAAATTTTCTGTACTTTCTGTCAAATTTTTTGGTCCATCCTTTTTAAACAAATCTTCACATTCACTTGTTCCATCCATATCTGGCCACCTCTCACATGCATTTCTGTCATTAACAACACACTTCGTAACTTTTATTTTATGCTGCAAGATAAGCCATTAAATAATAAGCAAGACTTCAAGATAAAAACAAATGCTTTTAGATCCAGTAATTTAAGATAGTTATTGGAAAAGCAACCAACTTAATGGTTATATTCTCTGTAAGTATGCTTTGTCTTTAACCAATTAAGTTTCATTCTGTTTATTCTAAAATGTTTTTTAACATGAATAACGCAAACCAAATAATAGTCTAAATTTCCTGTCTTTTGCAATGTTATATATGTACTCTCTAGTAGTGCTGGCTGTAAGTCAACTTAAGACAACCAGCGTCAACGAATGTTGAGAGTGACGAAGATTAATTAAGTTAGCAATATTTCTGGATAAAAATAGTCATAACACCACAGAAGGCATCAATCTCCACCGATTGATCATCACCTCTACCCTCTAGAACATCTGATCTCTGAGCTTTCCTTTTTCGTTGCCACTCTCTAGAAAGTTATTTCTCTGAAAGTTTCTTTTGCTAGATGCCTAGTCTCGGCAAAACACCTCATCACTCTCTAGGACGCCTGTTCTCTGAGTTTTGTACTCCTTCCTAAGATCCCTCGTCCCTAAGAGGTATCTATACACACTCCTTGGCCGCCAAGAGCCTTAGATCCTGTCACAAGAGGACACATTGTCACTGAATTTGTAAGAACTCACCACCAAACCATCACATATTTAAAGGAACTTATATTTGAGCTGTGATATTTGTTACTAAGAAAAGAATATAATAAAAGGTTATTGAGAAAGTCCAAAATTTCTGCGTACAAATTTTAGCTCTACAATGAAAGACAGAATTTTACATGGTAAAAACATCAGGATAGTTCCGTTAGACATTTCATTAGGACTCTCCTATGGAATGCTATTTTTAACAACAAAAGGGACTAGAATTTCTTGCACTTGTGCGTCACAACCAATATCTATGCCGTGTCTTATTGTACAAGGATCTAGTACTATAGAAACAGTACTATAGAAATCCTGTTGTTCAGAAAGAATGTTGAATTATTCTATTATTTCTTTCGAATAGTACAAATTGATTCATTTGGCTGGCAGCTAGTTATGCCTGCAACTCGATCAGGAAAAAATACGTACTTAGATAACGAAAACAATTCGACAAAAGCAGACTCCCGACTACTCTTTAATATTTTCAATTTAACAAGGTATTAGGGTCACATTATAGCTGCTTCCGATTGTTTTTCGTGTTACTCAATCACTTGGTTATACTCTAAACGTGATCAGCCGAAAAGAAAGAATAAATCATAGCAACGTATTTGCAGGATGTAGTTCTTGATTTGGTTTTGCAATTAGTCAAAATTAATTTAACAGCCTTAGTTATGAGCAACTAAAGCAACGTTAATTTCATTCCGCTGTCCAAAACTATCATCGTACCGTCGCCACTTGGTGGGCAACGAGGAAATTCCAGAGACAAAATAGTATACAATGTGGGGGTGGTCCACAAGGAGTTTGTACCCCAAGGACAAGCCGTCAACGCCGCCTTCTACAAACAAGTCCTTGAGAGACTGCACAGGAGCGTCAAGCGGAAAAGACCGGCGATCGCTAGCCGGTGGAAGTTGCATCACGACAATGCCCCTGCCCACACCGCCTTCTTAGTGACCTCCTTTTTGACCCGGATTGGGGTGGAAGTCCTTCCACAACCACCCTACAGCCCAGATGTGAGCCCGGCCGACTTCTTCCTCTTCCCGAAGCTGAAGCCACGCTTGAAAGGAACCCGTTTTGCAGACGTCACAGCCATCCAAGCAGCCGTGACCACATTTCTAAAGGACATACCGGCTGCTGACTTCCAGGGGGCGTTTGCAGCGTGGAAACATCGATTGCAGAAGTGCATCGACGCAAGAGGAGAGTACTTCGAAAGCTTTTAAGTCCCTGTACAGATCAGATCAATAAAACAATGTTTCCAGACCTGGTCTCATTACTTATCATACAAACCCTGTATGTCATGGCTTGCAAACCACTGGAAAACAGCATGTTGAATCATGCATGACCTGCCTCACAGAAGGCTGTATGCGTAACTTCTTTTAGGGTGGGGAATCGTGGTGTTTCCATTGGATAGACTCCTGCTGCTCTAAGGATCCTAATTGTGGATCCAAGGTTCGTCTCTAACTTCTGCAAATCCATTGTTTGCGTCGTCACACAAACGTTCGCTATGCGGCGTAACACGAACACTGCACACGGCCACTGCTTTCTACGACAGATCTCAAATTGCGCAGCGGGGTTCCCCACACTGGTCTTCGCGTGTTAGGTATCATTATGCTCCTTTCCTCTCTTCCTGCCTAGGTAGATACCTTATTGGAAAGTTCTCTTAGCTTTAGTTAAATTTAAAATAGGAAGCACTACTTGTTCACACTATTTCCGCATCATAAATGGCGATTTCAATCCAATTTTTGGTCAATATGTACTTTCTCGATCCTTTCCAGCCAAGGAGTGTCTATAGGTACCTCTCAGGGACCAGAGGTTCTAGAGAGGAGCACAGAAGTCAGAGAACAGGTATCCTAGAGAGTAGTGTGGTATGTTGCAGAGACCTGGTATCCTAGCAAAATGAACTCTCAGACACCTAATGTCCTAGAGTAAGCTATTTAAGATATATTGAGATATATATATTTGTAAGTATGATGCTATTCATATCTACACCATTTGTAAGACTCATTTCATTTATTTAAAGAAAACGCGCTCAAAACCCATTCCGCGCAATTTCCAGCTTGCAGTTAAATGGACCATTGTTAAACTCATTGCTTCTGTGACTAGTAGTTGCGTATAACTTAAAAATAACAATCTCTTATTTCGTAAGCTATAATTGCTACAATAATATACTGTTCTTCTAATTTAAAGAATATCAATATTGTGAAAAGTTAAAATACATGCGTATTTAAAATTTTATTTTTATTGTAATTTTAATTTTTTTAATCAACCACTAGAAAACTCGCAGTATCGTGAAATAATCCTATATCAACTTAATTTCCTGTTCAATTTTGTACTCAACACTTTTTGCTTTAAAATAACTTTTTCTGAACACAAAATATCGAGAGAAATATTAAATATGTTTTATAACTTCATATTTGGGCACCCTGTAAATAAAAAGAGTGACATGATGGGAAGAATTTGATTTGATTCTTAGACTTAGCGGGTCGGGATTACTTAATAACGCCCATCTCCGTGACTTCTATAGAAAAATAGTTCAAATTTCTTGGGTAGTGTTATTTTCTATGTTATGCCGTATGAAGTGGGTAGTGAATATGCACACATGATTTGATTAATTTTGAAATTTGCTAACTATCCACATACACAAAGTAGTTAGAAGGTTATTTGGTTTAAGGCATGAAGTGTCATTATTTGTAGGTGAGCGTAATTCTGATTTTTCACTTTTCATTGCTAACGAAGAATAGTTAGTGAAATATTCTGTCTTTCAGATGATTTTTCTCCATTAATTGAACTAAATTCTTTCTTTGGCGAAAAACTGTTTTTGATGCTTATGATAAAATAACGACATAGAGAAGTAACTGACGCTATGAACTAGTTACATAAAAAGTAGGCAATTTACATCTTCTCCAACATTGTAATCATTTTTAAAGAGTTTGTAGCTACATCAAAAAAAAATTAAGACATATTTTCCAAATAACTTGACTAAAATATTTCTGTGGATTCGTGTTCCATTCAAGGCTTCGAGCCGAAAGAATCATCCCTCAGTTTCGAAGGAAAATACAGTTAAATATAAATTCAAGTGTCAGAGAGCTTTATAAACGCAATTCTGTGCATTTCGTTTGTGTCAATTCTGGATTTCTCTCTTTCAGTGAGAAGTGAAGTTACAGAGTTATCTGAAGAATTGTAAATCGTTATGCAGTTTTCAACAACTCGCAGACCTATCTCTGTGAAAAGATATTTTCATCGGTCGTTCAACTAAAAACTAAACACAGAAACAGAGTAAAGGTTTATACCAATCTCCAACTAAATTTGGCTAATATTGAGTCAGGTATCTAGGATCTCTGCAAGAGACAACTTCAACCATCTCATTAAAATTGTAATAGCACAATTTTGTTATTAACTTAGTAAATAAATAGTTAACATCTCTTCAAAATGTAATTTGACTTTTAATAGTTTACTTCCGATTCAATGTGTTACTGTATGAATTTAGTTTCCTACACTTATTACGCTATAAAGGTGCATTATGTTACCAGTATTAAGAATATACACATACACAGAAAAATTGGGTATTTAAAATTAGTGATCCGTAGAAATATGTCTGACTTTTAGTGGTCCCCGGGTTTAAAATGGTTGAGATATGGTGGACGGATTTTTCTCGAGCAATTTAACGGTAATTGTATTACTCAGCGTAATGTCATTGCTAGATCGAGAAAGTTGAAGTAAAGTTATGTCCTATATTTGTGACATTTTCCTGGTATTGTAAAACATAATATTTTGTATGCATCAAATTTTGTTTCGAGTTCGACTTGACAAAGTTGCAGGAAGTGTACAAGGAAGACTATATGAGCCAATCCCAATGATATTAGTTTCGTTGCTTCAGATCAGGGAGAACATCAGTCAACAACGAGTCAAAGCCGGGAAGCCGCTCAACATTATGTGTGGTGATGTTTACATTAACAAATTGAAGAAGTTGTATGAGAAGATCGTGGTAAGGAAGGAAAAATCGCTAAATCTTAAAAAAAAACTAATATACACCAAATTGCTGCAAAATTCATTCCACGATTGCTAACAAATGTACAAAGAAACACCTTTGGAAATGTGTAAATGTTTTTTTAATAAGTCAGCTGAACACCATAACTTCTTGAAAAATATCATGAAAAATAGAATGGCTCGGGTCTTGTTACGAGGTTGAAACAAAGGCACTGCAATCCCATTGAATGGAAAATTCTTCGCCGAGACTCAGAAAAGCTCATCAAAGCAGCTCAATCGTTTTTAAGTGTTGCATATTATTTTCTTTCATTCTGTAGCGTTGTTGATTATAAGGATCATCTACTTGGTCACACAATCAAAGAAGTGTGTTATTTAGATATTTGAGGCAGTCTATGAGGAAGAACCAACCGAAATCTTTGAGAGTTGGAATATGAAAGCTGCAGCATAAGAATATTCCTAGCCATTCTTTATTCCTCATTAAGGAGCTTTCTTGCGAATAACAATACACGTCTTATTAGCAGTAGATGTAAAGTTTGTATTTACATCTAAGTCAGGAGTTTTATTAAAACATCAGGATTGAAACTGATATTTCACTGCTAAATTACAAGAAACAAAAACTTTGTTTTGTGGGCAATCATGAAAATTACTAATAATTATCACTATTCATAATGAAATTCGTTTTTAATTGATTATTTAGGAGGTATTTATTACATGCTCACTATAAAATAAATACGTCATTTCGCCTCAAATTTACCTTTAACAACTTTACTGTATATATGATATTGTTGTATATAACAATTACTTTTGTGAGAATTTGAATAAGCGGTAAGTACAAATTTTGCTAACTCGGGAAGCAAGGGTCTGCACGCCATAATATTTAATGCTACTTACGCACGCCAAGATCTACCACATCTGTTTGGTTAAGACCAGATATATTTCACTTGTTGTATAGCAGTATTTTTTGCAAGGAAATTTAGTAAGCCCAAACCAGATTTATTTTAATGGTCCACATCTGTGGAACTAAACTCCCTACCTCATAATATGGAAAAGTTATATAAAGAACAAAAAACAATTTCCAGTAAACACTTAAAATACTTGTGTCACAGATTTGTTTTATCATATCGTCCAGAATTATTATATAAATTTCATATTATTCTTTTCTTTACCTGTAGTTCTCCATCAATTTCTCTTAAAACCAGCATCTTGCAGTCCAATTCTATATGAGTCTTATTCACGAACCAAGTATCACAATCTCGGAAAACCATTGAGTCCTCACCTTTCTCATCACAGGGTCTCAGATCTCTTATTTCAATTTTATATTCCTGTTACAAGAATAAGTAGAACTTTTGAGTAATAGAAGATACATAAAATTGCTTGTGATAACTATTTCTACAGAGAACAAATATTGAGGGTATAATCTGTGTAAGATGTACACAGCAAGTCACATAGTTTGTATTGCACACTGACATTTGAAACGAAAATATGATATATCAAATCACATTTACCAAGAATGAATGGCTACTCTGAAGTTTCAGAGCTCAAAGAAGTTTTATGAAAACAATCGGAATTTAAAACTTAGTAAGCGGTATATCTGAACCCGATTTAGAACCCACTAAAGAAAACGACTTCTGGCTATAAGTGCCACTCCTTTGCAACAAAAATATTGTAAATACGGGTTGTATCAAAAGTACAGTCCCTTAGGCCAACTTCAATATAACTAAAAGGAAAAAATGGGAAAGTGAGGAAAGTTCTTTGAAATAGGTTGTTCCCAAATATAAATTATGGATGTCTTCCACTGGCGCCCTTCACTCAACACGATAAAGGGGCCGGCCTATATTATAAGAAAACGCAATGTTTGCAATTCGCCAGTTTCTTCGAAGCGAATGCAAAAGACGCAAAAGTAGCGTGAAACAAGCAGGTTATTATGTGAAAGAATCTAGAAAACATGAAATCCGTTTTCCAACAACACTACATTATTGACATTATGAGAGCCAAAACCAACAGCCTGCTGAACTGGCAACAGTAACAGGCCATATTGACGCAATTGCCTGTTTTTATATTTGCGTATAATATTAAAATTGATATTAATTAATCTGAAGATATTTTGATTTTATATGTCAATTGTGTGAATATATAGAGAGTAAAATCTGTTACTTTATTGATTTAGTATTTATTATCATTATAACTGTTATTATGCCATATTAGTATACGTATGAAAAATCAATGTGTTTATTTAGAAACATTTCGTATCTTTAGAGAAAATCTCCTTTACTTTTTAATATATTCTTCATCAGTTTACAACACTGCTGGTGAACTATTCTTTCTAGTTGACAGAGCTTCAGAGGTAGAGGGAGAAAGGAGAAAACAACTTGCTGCTATGAAACTTTCCCTTTTTTCTTTTCTTAACTGGAGATGGCATACGTCACAGCTGCGAATATATATAAATGTGGATGATCTAATCTTCTTATGATTCATTACTTGGAAGTATAAACGTACATCTAAAAGAACGGTTACGAAAGTTAAACCGCACTTTTCCCTAGTAATAAGTGATCCAGATTTTGGGTTTAGCTGACATTAATAAATGCTAGGATCACTGTTCAGATAATTTTATATTGAAGCTGTGCTGTCTTAGCAGGGTGGCAGTGTATGGCTTATTCGATGAGCTAGAATTTTTTTACTCTATGTAAGTAAAAATGTTTGATGCAATTATTAATTTTACTATAACAACTTATATCTAGTTTTGGTAGAGAATGTACTAATGTAATCAATACTCATTTAAGCATACTGCGTTTTGTACGTTTTGTTCCAGAGTCTCAGTGAACTCTCATTTGAATAGTTATCTGTATAAAGATTAGTAGTAAGAATATTTTTTTCTGAAATCAACAGTACTGGGTTTGCTTCCCCATATTAATGTGCGACAGAGAAAAATCGGCTCATGCGATAGAGCGATGCGACATGTTCTTTAGGGCCTGTGCGATAGAGAAAAATCGTATGCGGCTCCGTAATTAAGAAGCACACGGCCTTATTGTTTAGTACACGACATTTACTAATTTACAAGGGCAAGTCAAAAATTATCTACACTTTTCATTCTACAGTTTATTTAAGCCTAAGTGAAGCTAGGGTTATACTATGCACACCATTTTTCTACGTAATCGACATAATCATTTTTCTACACTTGGCCCAACGGTCTACGAGCTTAAGTATTCCTTCCAAATAAAATGTTTCCGGTTGGCCGTTAAGCCACTCTTGCACCATGCACCGGCTTTATGAAAACCAAGCTCGTCGTGGATGATTTGATGGGCAGAGCCATGACTGATGTTCAAAGCAGATGCTACCTCATGGATAGTGATTCGCCTATTCGCTAGAACCATCTCTCGAGCTTGCTGAATGTTGTCATCTGTAGTGGAGTTTGATGGTCGTTCTCCTCAATATTCATGCGTTACACTTGTTCGACCACTTTTAAACTTCTCGAGCCACAAAAATACAGTTTTACGTGATAGTGCACTTCACCCATATTGCGATGATAGTCTTCGATGAATGTCTGACCCTTTGACACCCTTCGAACAGAAGAATCGGATCACTGCTCGTTGTTCCTCTTTGGTGCAAACTTCTAATGGAGCAGCCACGATATATCTACAACAGAAGGAAGGAAAATGGAGGAAATTAGATAACAATTTCACAGCATTACCTCAACAGTGTAACACTAAAATATGCGAGGACAGAAGACAAAGTGCGCAATGTAAGAAAAGTTATGACAAAAGTGTAGATATTTTTGACTCGCCCTCGTATGTATAGGCCCTACTATCTTATTGATTAGTTATTTACGTATACTACCTCTTTAGTCTTGAGTGTGGATTAAAGCACATGGAATAAGAGGTAACTTTGAAACAAACCTCACCTGTACTTTGCAGAGAAATTAGCTAGACTTCCTTGTGTAGTAATTTGGCTCTTCTGAACTTAATGCACGGGTAAGGACTTAGACCAGACTAATCATAAAAGATGGAACTAGCCTTTAGAAATTATCAGACTTACTACCTGTCTTGAATGTCTACGAGAAAAGGCTCTAATACTCAGAGATTCTAGCAGCTATGAAAGGAATTGAAAGTAATCAAGTATTTGAACAGGGGTTGTATTCTCATATAAGTTAAAATGACATGTTATATTAGATATCTTCTTCCTGGTCTGTAGTGTTCACAATTAGTCTCAACAAAGCTTTAATTAACTAGAGAATATAGTATTTGATATAAAATAATGACGGGAAGAGACATACTGATTTTTAATTTAAATCAGTGTCGTCAGTTTACATACTAGTAGTGATGCCCTAGAAACTCTTTCTTTACTCTATAGTTTTATTTGCGTTATAGAAGATACATATTTATTTGCATCTATTAATTTTATTAGTATGTTTTAATTTTGTATTGTACTGTAACGTTATTGTAATATTTTATTTGAAAAAGTGAGAAAGTTTTTTTAAAAAAATCTGCTCTAATATTTCAATATTGGTAAAATGTATTTGTTTCGGCCTTCTTAGAATAGAAGGGTTACTTTAAAAGAGAAAGATGGATGTCCTATTTTGAACACAATCCTATGCGACCAACAAAAAAATAATAGATTGACTAGAGGGCTGAATAGTGTTCAATCTAGGTTATAAATTTGTGACCACAATAAAAAATCTGTTACTGCACGGTCGGATTTTTTACCCTGGCCCGGCAAGGCTACGAATTTAAGATGTAAGGCCCTACCCAAGTCCGATAGGGTCTATATGTTTTAGCATTTAGGGCCGAGCCTGGCCCGAGCTCATGTGATAATCAAATGAGCCAGAAATACAGAAACACAGAAATTACAGAATCTTAATAATTAACAGAAAATTCTATTTTTATTTACAGCAATAAGAGGTTTAATTTCGCAGTTGTGTTTTAAAAGTTCAATTCTCCTAGCAAAATGACTATACGTAAAGCGTACGTCTCTGGCCCTTTTAAGGTGTTAAACTCCTTTTTGTGAAATTAAACACGGTACTTAGGATGCACTTTGCTCATAATTCTCTTTACTTGAACTGTCTTTAGTGGTGGAGTTTGGAGACGGCAAAATAAAGGAGCAATGTCCCTAATTGTCTTGTGATACCTGGGTCTTTTCCTAACTTCATTTTAATTTTGTCTTTAGATTCCCATTGGTAATTAAATCTGAAGTACTCACATAAGATGCCACCCAGACATTTCTAGAAATTTGGAAATGACGACTTGAACTATTATCGTTTCTTACTACCTTACCACTTTTCCTCAAAAGATAAGAGACTGCTTTCTTCGGAAAATTTGTTAATAAAATATCCTTTCCTCTCTGTATCTACGTTCAGTTAATGTGGAAACTGAATTGGTTCTTTAGTTGGCAACCCAGTAAACTGGAGTACGTATTTTTAATGTCTTCCATCAACTTACTACATGAACACCTTTACGCCATTTTCCCCATTTTCATTAGCATTACTCTTTACCACAATTTCTGTTTTCTGTTCTTAATCTTTTTTGTCATTTTGAATAGGGTTTCACGATATATGTCACCCTTTACTTCTATTGCCAATGCATAATTAAGATTTTCAATACTAATTGAATTTGTCACTCTTCTCGATATTTTTCATGATCTTAATTTCATACGAAACCTTAAACTTGATAGAAATTTGAGATGTCGAGAATTTGAGATGAGAACGGCCAAGAGGATTCTCACTTTTCGAATATAGGTTGTACCTCATAATAAAATGGAATTGAGTTCTAGCAACATTCTAAATTTTCCTAGAATTTCTGAATATTTCTGTGGAGTTTTCCACGTAACGACAACCGATTGTTAATTATCTGTGGATTCACGAACTGTGGTGAGAAGTCACAAATATGTATTAAAAACGAGACGGGTATATAAAATGTCTATGATGAAACTCTTGTTAGCACGAAACAATGGACGTATAACCTGAGGACACTCAGAATGCTCGTCGTAAATCTACTCATACACAGAGGAAAGATGCACGTATAATCAGAAATGCAACCCCTGTGAGCTGTATAATTCCTAAAAAAAGGGTAACTGGTTTATTCTATGTAAAAAGAAGTAGGAAATTAACAGAGTTGTAAATTAGCGGCACATTTGAGCTAGTTCACATCAGCGAGCTCGTTTCTCGTGAGTTTTGCCATGAGCTAACTCGTTTTGAAAAATGCGAGCGTGAGTTGAGTTGAACTTGAAATATAAGTGAATGTGAGCGTAAAAGATGCTCAATACAGAATATTGCTATTTTCACAAAATAATGTAATCGTCCATTTGTATGTTTGTTGTTATCCCATATTTAAGAAAATACTTTAATTACTAATTTGCCATAAATAAATAGTGCAGGTTAGGAAGGATAGCGCTAGAAATAGTTCGAGATGACTAAAAGTGTATCCGTTTCAAGTAACATTTTAGTTGGCGGAATTTATCATATTTTTATATGTAAAAATCATCTAAGTATTTTAAAATATCAATTATGTTTTTAATTGTTCCATGTATAACATAACGTAAGACGTTTGACATTTTTCCTTTTGTTTCGATTGTAAAGTTGAAACTTTTTGCGTCTTCTGGATGAAATTAGATTTTTTAAAAGAACTTAATTATGTGTTGGCCGGGTTTTCGCACTTCCTTTTGAGGGCCTGTAAAAGGTGAAATTTTATGGCGTTCATGGAAAAGTTTATGGCAATGGAAATTTTAACGGATTTTCATGTTTCATGGCCCTTACATATCGAAAAATTGCTTACTAGAATGCCCGTTTGTTCATCTCATGTATGTATATTTTTCTAGAGGCCCGTACCAAATTTGAAATATAAGCGTTTTATAATATTTTCCTGAAGAGTCATTCGAATTTTCTCCCTACTCCAAAAATAAGGGTAGTTTACTGAAAGATCTGAATAAAAAAATTGCTACTTTCTCAAAACGGCTTTAACGATTTTGTTTATATTTCATACACCAATATTTCACTAACAACATTGTACTGTGCTATAAGCCATCTTTCTCGGAAAAATAAAGAAATAATAGTTACTTTAGGGGATGAGTTATTTTAGCATGAATTTTTAAAACCAACTAAGACGATATTGTTTATATTTAATTAATAAATATTTAATATAAATATTAAACATCATTACAACTCATCTTTCTTGAAAAGAATCCATAACTTTAATCTTGGGGCTAATTTTTCCAGGCGATTTTTTCAAAATGACTGGCGACATTAAGATATACAATGGTGTAGTTTATTTCTGGGGTGTAATTTTTCCAAGACAATTTTCTCATAAATGACTGATGCATTTTCTTTTCATAGTTTATAAAGTCTTCAATATTATTAGAGTTTAACAAAAACAAAATGTACAAAAACAAGACATATATAAAATGATATTTTTTGAACTAAACAAAATAATATAAATAAGTAGAAAACTCACTCGTACTTTCCTAAAAATGGAGAAAACCTGGCTCTCGTTTAAGACACTCTTGTGAGATGTCATCAACTACAGCAACAGGCTTGTGTCATCGTTGTCCGCTGAGTGTCAGACTTCTGGGAAATAAAACGTCCTGACAACTTGCCAACCATGCCGCCCTGGCCGGGGTTGCATTGGAGCATAGTAATCCTTACCCCGATGTCTGTAGCTATTTCCACACCAAAATGTGCTCGTTTTGGTTAGGAGATTGGGGCCAAGTAAATGAAAATAAACTTTACTCTGTTACTACAGACCTTGGAGATTGGCACATATAATCGTGCCCTAGTCATCGAGAGCAAGTGTTTCCTGACGGGTTTGCGTATCGGACACTCTCTAACGCATAGTTATTTGCTGCTTGGTTTCAATCGTCCATATTGTGAGAAATGTATTGTTCCACTGAGTATTTAGCACATTCTTGTCGAATCCCTCAGAGAGAGCCAAGGACTATCGGCTCTACTAGACCGTGCATTTCGCAATGATATTGACATTCCTGGGCGTGTACTTGCTTTTATGAAGGCTTGTAAAATTGCTCACGTCCTCTGAGTTTTGTTTAGTAGTTTGCTCTTATATTTATTGTTGCTGCACTTTTATCCTCCATTCTGACTTTTTAATTTTTTACAGTTTATTGTTATACTTACATATTTTCTCCATTGTTACTATTGGTACTACTTATTGTTATTGTTATACATTTGTTATTCTCATATTCGATATTTTATCCCTTCCATCCGATTTTTATTTCTATTTCTATTTTTGTTTCTTATATTTTGATATGTTGGTTTTAATTTTTTATTTACGGCAGTCGTGTAGATCGTGACGGGAACAAATAGGCTCGACATTGACGTCCCCATTGTATCTCAATCAATCAATCAATAAAAACAAAACTTTAAACTGTACGGGAACCATTCTGCATATTGAACTACCAACTGGAACTGAATCTTATTCTCATCAAGGTCTTCATTGTGATATTAGGAAGACTATAGCACAATATGGTTAATCAGATATAACCTAAAATTATTATAAAATCAGAAATTTTAATTTTTCTTAAATTAAAATATTGTCCAATAATAAAATATATACAGTCGATAGATCACACTTTGTGAGCAAGATAACATGCATGAAGGTATTAATACATTCTAATGTGTAATTTTTGAGAAGGGAGAAAAAGTAACTATTGAGAGGATACTTAATCCAATAATAATTAAGAGATTTTATTTCACTTAATGAAATTGTTATATATACCTATTTATGTACTGTATATGAAAGATCGCCGATCCTGAGGGTCCGGAGGCCGCCGGGCTCCAAAGGCTCATTTGGGCCCCCCGTATTGTATTTATGAACATATATTATTTTGTGTAATTTGAATGCAATTTGCCTTAAAATCCTCATATATGCATTCTGCATCTAAATGCCCCTCCTTGTGTATATTAACAATATACAGTGTTGACTAACAGAATGTTGTCCTTTCCTATCGACGATGCACATATTACTTGTAAATGTTTCACCAATAACCTGACAATATGGCATAATTCATTCTTTTTCTTGAAAACTCCATAAAGAATAATTTACCCTTGAGAGTAAGTTTCTTCCATATGATTTTCCCAAAATGAATCAGACGACTTTGTTCACATATCATACATAAATATTTTATTAATATCCATATACAGACTCATAAATCTCTTGTCATGAAAATATTCAAAAGGGGTACTTTACTCTAGGGAAATCTTAGTCTGTTTTCGCAAAATACAGCTCACGTAATTTTGTTCATAGTTTACAAACAAATATTTCATTAATAATCCGAGTTAATGGCGCAAATAATATCTGAAAAAATCGAGAGGAGGTGAATTTTCTTCGAAAGAAGCTCTATGAAAATGTCTTATAATTTTGTTTGCATTTCATAAATAAATGTCTTAGTAATGGCTGAACCATAAATTGATTTATTTTAAGAAATTGGAGCGAGAAAGTTTAGTGTGGTAGCCCCTATTTTTTAATATTAGAGTTCTATCCTACTTCTTCATACATTTGCTTAGTTGTTGTTTTACAAGTCAATGCTTGTAACTTATTAAAATTCTTTTAACTCAAGACATTGGATAAGGTTTCCGAAATTCTAACCATCAATTTGTGTAAAGTAACACTCATTGTGCAATCATGTCATTACGTTATGACTTTTTGTTAATTGACTGGTTGTATTTTCGCATGTTTTAAGGTGGATATGAGTGAAAATTTCTTCTAGTGGACACACTAAAATAGTAATGCATTTAATATTTAATTTGCAGAAATCAAACTTATTCTCTACACTGAGCATTTGATCTCCTGTTGTTCTTTGCAAGCTGGGTTTCCTTAAAACACACTTGGTTGCGCGTTCTGCTCCTTAGTAGATATTAGTCTCATGGCAAGAGGCAAACAAAATGTTTCTATTAAAAAATCTGTTTTGTGATTGCAAGTGATTGGTGTTTTTCTATTCTTATATTAGCTGCCACTTCCATCCGAAAAGTTAATAATAAGTGTGTAGAAATATGGCCCAACCTACTGTACTTATTAATTCAATTATAATAATCACTTTCATGTTTGAGAATGCTCTATTAATTTGTTATTTATTCCTTATTGGTAATCAATTTTATTTAATTTTCGAAAGTAACTACTTTAATTGAATGTTGTAAGTTTATTCTAAGATGTAAGTAACTCAACATTAAAATATAAATAATAAACTAAAACAAAGTGTTCGATGATCCAACTCGATTATTCAAGTTATTTAGTTAGAAACAAATGGTTGGCAGTAACATGAACATGTTTTTCGTGCAATGTTTGAAAATTCACAATTACAAAATATGGCTGAAAAATAGTGTTTAGTTTTAAACTAATGAATCTCTTGATGCTTTAAATACACTTATTCTATTAGCAAACGGTCATTTTGCTGAACATGTTGGGCAAGGGTATTTGCTTCAAAACACACAGGGAGGTGCAAAGGAGACCAAGTTGTATAATGTAAAGACGTCAAAGTCATACAGCTTTATAATATTTCAGGTAAGTGCTTATAAGGTGTAAAGATACATAAGATGTGTGGAGTGCTTCTCCTATGGAGGTACATATGAAAGTCAAGATCTACATTACTATTGTAATTACAAATTTTCTGGTTATATAAATGAGTTCCTGGGATATTATTATTTCTTTGAAAATCACTATATTTTACTGTAATATATCCGATTATAATCCTGACCATTCTCAATCTGCATCATTGTAAATATTTTTAGTTATTAAATCATCAGAGCGTAATTTCTTTATGTTAAGCTTGATTTAAGCATTAGTTCAAATAAATTAAGCCTGAGTTAAGCGCAGTCGTTGTAAAAAAAACTTTAGTTTAAGCAAGAATTAACTCACTTTTCATACTCTGAGTTGAAGTGAGCTAAACCTGTTTCAAAGGTGAGCGTTTACAACCCTGGAAGGAGGTAGTGGCCACATATAACTTCTAGACTGGAGAACAACTATAAATAGTAACATTTCAAAGTATTATAGTGTTTCCATATCGTGCATCAAATTGATATTGTAGGATAGAGATTGTTTAATGTGTTGAATAGTAGTAAGGCTTTACAAAATGTGAGTCTACAACTTTACGTAGGATTCAAATGGCATTCTGAGTTCCCATCCGAAACGAAACTTATGTTGGCTGTTCTGTAAGCGCATACAATAACCACATACACGGGAGAAAGCACCATAAATAATAGAGATATACGAAAGTACAACCATGTACTGAGGGACGCAGGGTGGTTCTTTACCATAATTTTGTAACGCGTTGACTGGGAATGGTTTTGCCCACTAGTATTATCTCATTGGTCCGCAGTAAATTTTTTTGTGTCTGTATTTACATTTTATAAATTTTCACCTACAAGAGCGTCAGTGAGTCTATTAGAGAAAACTTTGCAATTTGGAAACACATTACTATTATTCACATAAATTTTGTTTTACTTACACTAAGATTCAGAGGTATTTTCTGGATCTTAAGATTCTTCACAAAATCTTAAGCACAATTAACGTCTAAATATTGTAGCAGCTTTTTTATCGTAGCCGCGAATTTCCTGCTGAGGGGGCTCCTCCGAAAATTACATAAACTCACTTGTCAATAGCTTAAAGTCGTCCAGATTAACTAATACAGTCTTTATATCTCTGAATCCAGTACTCACAAGTTAGACAGTCTGGTGGTAGCGCAGGCCAAGGCGCGAGGGATATCTTTGACCAAACGATCATTTACTGAAACTGTTTTTCAACAAACTGACGAAGTTCAAGGGCACAATGTGTTGTACCCCATTTTGTTGCATATTATTCTCAATGATTATAGTTAACTTCCCATGCGCTGATACTGATACCGTCGCCACGTAGTGTGACCTACTGAAAAAAACAAACAACGAAGAGTTTCATTGAAAGTGCACAGCGTACATTGACGTTTAGAATATCGCGCGAATGTACCTAGAACTCCTTTGGATTTTAACCAATACCAGCAGCTGTATCTGTTTACTTCTGCCGAAACATTAAATGTGCCTTCATCTGGGAACAGAATTCGAGACAGCCCACTATTACTTTGTACCCGGTAAGCAATTATTCACAAAATTTCAGTGTTATATCGCAGAATTAATCTAGCAGGTCGCGTATAATTTTTAACTCTTATTTTCGGACCTTTACCCATGTGAGCACGATTTTCTGTAAGGTTGAACTCAACATTCTCAGTTCTATGGGTGTTTTAAGTATGACTCTGTCCTATGTTCTTTTACAGAATGCGTCGTTCCTGGACTTCTGCTGTAGAATGTTTCCATAGATATTTTGGAATTTACTCGTAATGAAACGGAAGTGTTTTTTCTAGAAAAAACACAACACTTACTGTGTTTCCTTGTATGTGCTCAATTTCAAGCGATGTAATCACTAGTATAAGCGTCATTGGATAATGTGGCAAAAAATAACTTTTAGAGTTGCCTCCTCTTCAACCAAAAATTTTGTAATAATAATAATAATTACAACGTTATTGAGTTGTAGTTACCTTCAGAAATGTATGTATCGTATATCATATATGTTTGTGTATATGCCTATATTTTCATGATTACACTATTAGTACTTCAGATACAAAGAAGCTTAATCACACTTATAATACCTAACGATTTACTCTGCAAGCTAACAGAATCAGTACATACTTTATCGTTACAAGTTATACACAGAACGTTGTACATATATTAATTTGTTTTCTCTTAGCTTTTAACGGTAATATATTAACATTACTGAGGTAATCTTTCTCAAGAACTCTCTTAGCAGATGTCTAGTTTTAAAAATCTCCAACAGTTTGCTATAAATGAATAAATGTTTAATACTTCGGAGTTTAGAACACAACATACACTGTTAATTGAAACAATATAATTACAATTGCTAATCTAAATGATTTCTTAAATTACTTACAGTTTCCTTAGCAGGAAACGTGTTAGACATTTCAACAAAAAACACAAAATACAACAGTGACCGTTGGATCATTCTTATACTGGTATTCATTAACAGTATACTGAAAGTTGTGGTAGCACCAAATCAGATATTGCATTGCAGATTTACTGTTGCATGATTTAGTGTGAGTGTGTATAAAAGCAACTACACAAAACATGCAATTTCCTTTTAAATGCTCATCTTTCTATAATCATGAAATATTTGTTTGCGTTTCTGTTTGTTGTAAACATCGAGAGATTTTACAAACTTACGTCGTACTAGTTTCCATATTACACAGTGAAGGAAACAACGTTTGTTCTGTGCTTTGTAAAAATGCAAAGGGCACTAGGAAAGTTTGCTATAGAGCTTATTTCTTATACTTTTTCAAAGTACTTTTCACCATACATTACACATTTTTCCATTATTCGAAATCAGTTGTCGAAGAAACTCTGCCATTTTTGTCAGAGATCTGGGCACACTCATCATCCCAAGCCATTAGTAGGGCGTCAACGCTTGTACAACACCTTCCTATCACTCTGATCTTCACATGGGGAAACGGCGCAAAGTCGCATTGAGGGAGATCTGCACTCTACGGTGGGTTTTAGTAGTGCTAGCCAGATACTCTGAGCTGAACGGCTAGCTGGAGCGTTAGCGTGGTGAAGAAACAATGTGCTCATCCTTGAGTTTGGGCGCAACTGTTTGTGACCTGTAAGAACTTTAGGTAGACATTCTCGGTATACCACTTCCCTAGGACTGTCTTCTGTGTTTTTAAGAAAACTCGCTAGACAATTCTTCACACACTAAAAAATACCACCACCATTATCTCTTTCACTGGTGTGGACTTTCGAATAGCCAAAGAAGTTTCCTCATCTTTAAACACCCACATTTTGTTTTGATCCTTGGTCGGGACGTCATAGTAATACAGCCAAGTTTCGTCATCTGTCACAATACTGTTCACAAAGGAAGATTTCCCATTTTTAAATCTTTTCAACATTTCACGTCACCATGAATCACGAAATGCCTTCTGCTCGTCGATCAAGTCATGTTGTACCGAAAGAATACAAAGCTTCCTACCTCGAAGATGATCGCGGAGAATAGCACGAACTGCTGGTGCATTAATACCCAATCATACCTCTATTTCATGGCGTGTAACTTGTCTATCTGCCTCAAGCATTTTCCTTACTGCACCAATGTTTTGTTCTGTCAGAGATGAAGATGGACGGCCTGACCTTGAATCTCCTTCAAGGCTGAAATTTCCTTTTTGAAACTCACAGTGCGACCTAAATATCGTTGTACGATTAGGACAATCCTCTCCAAGCACAGGAGTCATTTCCACTAAACACTGATCAACAATTAAACCACGTGCAAAATTGTAGGGCATAATTGTCCGGTGTTCAGTTTTTGATCACGAGAACATCTCCACTTCTTTTCATTAACACAGCTGAAAATCAACTGTCACCAATACAATAACTAGAGCTTCTACACTGGAAATTTGGACATGCTTAAACACGCGTTAAGTTGCAAACTCCTGTGATGATCTACTCTTTTATATTGCAAAACTTTCCTAGTGCCCTTTGTAAGTATGTAGCGTCTATGACGGTAAGTTTTGGATCAAATGATGCAATATACTAAAATCAAAAATTTTCTAGGTCTTATATCTGAAAAACTGCATACAGTGTAGCCAAACTTAAACTATCACTTAACTCAGTATGATGTGCTTATTCCTTATAAAGTGTCAAAACTCGATTCAGGGGCCGTTCAAACATGTGTGGCGCTGATCCAAAAATTAATTGTTGGCCAGGATCGGAATCTTTTAATGTATTTTTTGGCTCATTACAAAATTTCTTTGCCAAAATCGCAATCTTTTCATCTATTTTTCGGATCATTCGCATCATTGTTGCTTTTCTACATCAATATTTCTCAAAAGCTTATTCTTAAGTGTTAGACACTTCTATAAGTCAAAGCCCTCTCTGGGATACTCTACTCTTTTTCCCCTTTAAAACCAATTTATCATTTTTTAATGATTTGAACGTATACCACTACGTATATTTACGCATTCATATTTTTAAACTAAAGTTAATGAAAATTACCTGTGTTTCATATTATTATTAAGCCGAAAATATATTTTGTATTAGTACTTTCTAATAAACCTCATCAAAAATATTTTACAATAATACATCTTCATCAGCCACTAAAATTTGTGTACGTTTCTCGAAATAAACTGCAATATCCATTGTTTGTAAAATCTCTACCTGTTTCAGAGTTTCTACCATAGTGTGATATGCAATTCACTTCAATTGATATTTCTTTTACCCATATTCAGTCAAAGAGAACCATATTTTGAGAGGACCATTCTCTTTTTATTGTCCTCTCAAACTAGGATTGAGAAACTTATCTTGTACATATTTAGTTGTTTCAATTACATTCTAAATTCACGTTTTGAAAGAGTAGTTATTTTTCACAATACCCACCTTACTTCTCTTCCGACTAAATAGTACAAACCTAAACATTTGACTAAAGTTTTCCTCAGTTTCCATTCAGTAACTTATATCACAATTTTCATCCTGTTTCCATTTCTTGTCCAATTTTCTGAACAATAGTATGTAGATATATCAAGATATTTATCAGACAAGGAAACATTTCACGGAAAGCAAAAGACACAGAAACAATACGACAAAAGACAATGAATAATTTATAATTTGATAAATCACGCGATCAGTGCATAAAACAATCAAGTCATCCTTTCTAGACATATTTTATCTTTATAATCTTTCTAAAATTCCGCTCAGATCATAAAAGATTAATACACAAACATTGTAAATAAATTTAATAATGTGAAAATTAGTGTTAACTTCTTTGATGTTCCTCAGCCTACATTCAAACATTATTTTATCGTTTTTTTTACAATTTTGGTAATTGTATTTGATTCCCCTGTACGGTAAACACTCCATATATTTCACATGGGGAACACTTACCTCTTCAGGAGATAGTTTGATATGAAACTGAAACCTGATAGACGTGGCATAGCGAAAGAAAAAAACAGTGCTACTGAAGAAATGATTACAATTGATGTATTTGTAAAAGTATGTACGTTAAGACGAGGAGCTTATATCCGGTTCCTGGTGCGAGAATTTTCCATACTTTCAGTGTCAATTATCAGATCGGCTTATAATAAATATGACAATATATTATTTACATTGCCTATAATATTTTGTAAAACTCCGTTCCGTGTAGGATGTAGGTTGAGCAAGGTAATAAAATGAGTGTCCAGAATCGACTCCCACTACCGACTTGTATTATAAAATTTCACTAGATAACAGTATTTTACAGAAATACTACAAATATATTCTTCTCTGTACTTGTGAGGTTAGAAACAGGTAGTCTTTGACCTAGAAGTCGCAGGCAGGATCTCCACAAAGCCCTGTAGCAGGCTAGGCAGAGTGGAGTAGGGGTTCCCAAAGCTCCGTGGCAAGCAGTGAGGAGTTTAGTGGGCACAGAGCCCTGTAGCAGGCTTAGCAACTGAGGTAGGATTCTCCACAGAGCCCTGTAGCAGACTAAGCCAGGAGAAAGGAAAAGCCAAGAGTCCTGTTGCAGACTAGAGGTCTGGGGTTAGGTTACTCCTAATGATCCAAAGCAAACAGTAAGAGGGACACCAGATAACTGATGCTAGTCTACTTGTTGTTGCCGAATTGATAGATTCCCAGACGGCGGTGGTGCTGCGTAGGAGGGGCCAGAAGTCCGTCGTCTGCTAGTTATAGCGGACCCATGTGGTGTGCAGTGTCATGACTTAAAACCATGTGGTGGTGTTTATAAACACAAGCGTAATGTGTCGTTTGTACACAACTCCACGTGGGATATTATACCCCCTGGCTTGTTTAAAAGAATAGCCCAAGAGTTATTTTTCTTCTTGTGAGAATAGCGACACTAAGAGACCAAAAAATGAGTGAAAGCACTGATAACACTATACACACTTAAAAAGTTCACTTTTCGAGCGCTGATAAGGCAGTGGAAGCGAGCATTAAATAGTTATTCCTTTAACACATGCAGGGTCGGTGCACGTTAAATCAAGAGTTTCACTTCATTTCCCTCGAGTAATAGCTGTTCTTAAGCTTTGGCGTTGGATGGTTAATATATGCATATTAGTTCACTAATGATGAAAGGTATTGAAGTCTGAGAAACAGTTTGTCCATTTGGAGTACTAATACTGTTAAACGTGTCCATTCGAATTGGTTGAGACTTATCTAAGCAGGGTCGTTTGGATGTTTTTCGTTCCGAGCGAAAACAGCAATATAATAGGTGTATTTTTTTTTTCAAAAAATTTCGGTTATCACTGGAATATAAGGATGCTCCATACTGGAAGAAGAAAAAGGCTGAAATTATGGTAGGTGTGATTTATCGGAAATCCTATATAACGTGAAATGTTTATGAGGTGTTGCTAAGAATAAGGCGTTTATAGACGAAATATAAGAATATTCCGAGAGTAATGAGTAATATAATGATTAAAGTAGCATTAGCAATTATTGTCCACGGGAATGCATTGGAGAGGTGAAATTCCGTCATGTTATCCAATAAAGAACTTTCTTCATGTTGAAATAAAGAATTCATAGAAGTATAATATCTAAGTTGACTGACTCTGGATTGAATGAAATTAAAAATGCTTTTGAACATTTGTAAGATAGTCCGAGGTTTCTTCCTTTGAGTGGTATTATTAAAGCGTCATTTATTTGATTTTGAAGGATGCTCTATATTATAGAATCAAATTGTTATTCAATAATTTGGAAATTGAGAAGAGCTATTAAAAAGCGTTAGTTTGTACCTGTTGTACAGTAAGGGACACTTCTGGATGGTAGAGCCATATAGAGATTTCCGGCTAAGGTGCTCCAGCAACTGAGTCCGAAGAATTTGCCGGGAAGTATGCAACCAAATTAGCTGTAAAGGAAGGCGGGTGGCATAACCGACAGGGGCTGAAAAATTCCCGTACACTTGGGTGAAATTGCACCACTGTCTACAGCATCATTTCTCCAAAATAAAATAAATCTTAGACGTGTAGTTCTTATGGCAAACATATTACTTGATACTTGTCCTATTTGAGACGATAAATTGAAACAAAAAATTAAAGTCCAATCCTTTTGCTGTTGAAATGAACACTCTTTCACGTCGTTTGAACTGAAATTACTTTGCAGAGTCTGTATAAATATTCAGTCACTTCAGGAGGGCAGGAAGAGCGGATACCCCCCTCTATCAGTGTGAAAACACATACATTTAATCAAATTCTTAGTGAGAGTGAGCCCATTGGTATAGCACTTTTATGATTTCAATCTTTGCTCCCAAGCCATCTTATGTCATAGCTGATGACCTTGGAAAACGAGAGATGCAAATATGATGAAAGACAGATACAGTCACATGCGCAAATTTAGAATTTGAGACAAAATAATGGAATAGCATCCATATTTTGTCGAAAATTTTGATTTTGTAAGTAGACATGTAAAAGCTCACCCGAACCTGAGAGCATCCCACTACCAATTGTTGAATTCAAGTGGAGAACTCAGTTAAGAGTATCAGATAATTACTGAGGGGGAGAAACATCATCAGATATGGGAAACAAACAATGAAAAAATTGAACTGCCCTGAGTAGGACTTGAACCACAAAACTCACTATTACGAAGCAACGACTCTACTCACTCATCCACGGAGCCACACAGAAAGGTCGGCAGTCATAAGTCAGACACAGAACGTTTGTTACTTACGAAACGTTTATTTGTAAGGGGGAAAGCTAAGCAAATTCACCGTGTCTAGTTTTTCATTCCCTGACACTAACTTAATTACTGTTGTTCCAGCCTGGGAAGAATATTTTCCACCCCTCCATAAACTTCCCTAACAATTTTCATACATTTATATGAAAATATTCTGCAGCACAAAATAGCAGCACAAAACATTTATCCATGTCTATTCTGCACAATTATACTTACACAAAACAATTACTTCCAATTCTATTAATTCCAGTACCAAGTAAACAGAAATGCTGGATATGAAATTCTATATCTCGCCAATAGTCTTGCAGAAAATATCCAAATTCGTTTTCTCTATTTGGACCAGGGGAACCATTCACGCAAGTTGCGCCCATGAGATTTATTTTGCGGAGGAGGGGATAGAAATTTACATTCAAAATGACATAATCGCACGTTTAATTATAACATAATTTTATTTATAAGAACGCCAAATGCGAAGAAGAACGAATGTATTCTCTTTGGCTTGAAGGAAAAAAATTATGGCTGAAGGTAGAACTGAACATGGACTGATGGTTTTTAGGAAAAATGCATGCTACCAAGCAGTGGCGTAGCCAGGATGTCTGGAAACTCCGGACATTTGCACAAGTTGTTAAAATTAGGTCCAAGTGTAGAAACATACCGAAGAGACCTCGCGATCGAGGTCAAGGTGTCACTCTCGATACATAATAGTGCCTTTCGGTTATATTTTTTTAACAAAGGAACACTTTCCATCTCATCTTCCTGATCTTCAAAAAACAGCAAGTGGCACTACGAACTTATCTGTTTCTCTGTGTGTCTGTGACTGTCGGTCATTGACATACGTAGTTCATGCTCGATTGTTTCATTCTGAGAAATTCACTTAAAGGAAAAAACATTTGTTTCCAAAAAATATATACATATATTGTAGTTACTCATCCGTAATGTAACGCGAAAAAAGTACCGCAAACTAGGTACGTTACTTAAAAATTTGTAACGCGTTACCCTTACAGTTCCTTTGGAAAAATGTAACGCGATACTAGGAAACGTTACTTGCGTTATGTTACTTCTCAAGACTGGTCTCAATCTTCCTTGCCTTGGGAACGAACCAGACAACCCACCCATCAGATAGTTCAGTAGGCGGGGTCTCAGTTTCGATTTCCTGTGGGAGAGTCTTTGAAATATTAAGTGTCCTCGATGTATCTGTGTTCGTGTCCCTGTCGTTCAAGGTTACTGAAAATAACTGTACACACCTGTTCACAAAAACCTGAAAACTCGTTCAGAAACCAAGTCCGAAATAGTGAGCTTAGATCCACCACAATTCCCGCAGATCTAATCACAATGAATTGCATGTTCCCGCCGTTCTTTATATAGACCCTAGCTACAAACCGTACTGTCATCCGACCGATGTGAAAATGTAGAAACAAAATCAAACTACTTATTTTTGAGATTAATATTGATTCCACACCTCATGCACAGTTTCAATATGCAAAATCAACCATTATCTTAAGCAGAAATTGCTGAAAACGACAGAAAATGGATATTTAAACATCCAAGTAGAAACATGTGCTGGAGCCATTCTATTATCAATATTATAACACAATCTCCTCTAAGTTGTGTCACGTTTAGTACTGCTACTAACATTTCTGAAACGAAGGGTGAAGGTTCGAGCCTCCGTGCGGAAAGTTAAAGTTTCTCTTCCTTTTTTTAAATATATGAGAACTTTTTATAAATATAAATTTCTACTGTGAAGTGATTAGAAATACAGTATCTGACAAACTGTCACTTTTCAAATCCCTATCCCATTTACTAGCCCGCCATGTCTATAATTCATATACGAAAACGCTAAAAATGAGAACATGAACCCAGTTGAATACCTAAAACCACACGCACAAAATGAAAATTATTCATATATATATTTTGGGGGCTTTGCTAACTTCATTCCTGGAAATGTGAACATTCTACAAGATATTTCATTCACTTTACAATATTTTATTTGAATAAACATAAAATTTCGGTGGGGGGATCAAGCCCCGAAGTCCCCTAAAATACAGCTATATATATACATGTTTGTATTTCTTTTGCATTATAAAAACTTAGGGTACCTGATAATCTGGATTCTTATAAAGCAATTTCAACAATTATTTAGAAAATATGTACTGCTTAAAATCGAATTATATCGCAATGCCAGTTATCTGTAATATCTTACATTTTTATTTATTTACATTGAATGTGTACTTGTTTTATACTGTATAGTATGAATATTAGCTGCTACATAAGAAACAATTATCTATAATTGAATTTAAGTAGGAAATCGATATAGTTATTATAAGAAGTTTGTGAAAGTGCAGTGTATAATAATAATTGTATCTGGAATAGATGTTGCGTAATGGTGTAGTTGGTTACCCCGCCAGCTTTGGAATACTGGGCTCTTCAATCTGTCCATCCTTAGGGATGCACAGAGTCGAGTCGAGACAGAATTTCTCTGACAAAATTCAAGTCGAGACACAGCTCTTCCAATAGAAAAATATATATTTCTCGAGTCGAGACATCACTTTTACAGCATATTGTCGAGACGAGAGGACCACAAATCTAGTCTTGTGCGCATCCCTATCCATCCTACCTAGATAAAAGCAATTTTGGATACGAATATTCAATTTCTTTTAACAATAATTGTAATCTACGATAGAGATTGAAGTAACATATTGGCTTGAACTGCTTTATTACAAACTTAATCTTCGTATACTGCAATTATATCTAAGTTTATCATAAATATTTATTATTATTAGAATGTAAACACTGAAGAATGTATACTAACACACAATGAAAAAAAATTAAATCTTCGTAGTAATTAAAAATTAGTTATATGTTTATTTAAAATTAACTTTCTTCAAAACCTAAATCATCATTATTAGAAAGAAAGCAAGTGAACCGTTTTGTTAATTTGGACATATTATAAGGGATTGAGGAATGTGTATGTAATCGAAGAGAATATATTAGACTAAATGGAAGGGCATGTGGAACTGAACTTGAAAGAGGATAGGATGTGTAAATGAAATATTAACGAAAGCAATGGCTAACAGCAGTAGTCACTACTTACAGCACTTGAGTGAAATCTACCAACCCCCCAAAAAATTCAACAATTCTGAAACATAAAGACGTCAGATTTTCTTCGTTTCCTGACAAAATTGTAAAATGAATTTTGCATATTTTTCGTCTATACCCCTTCAACATAGTTAGCTAACAAACCAAGCACGGTCAACTTACTAGACGTCACGTGAGTGAAATTTATATAGGAAGTTTCGATACAGCGTTCACCGAAGTGACGCAGACGTAGTGTTGAAGCTTCTGGTAGGTACTATTTCGTAATGGATTTTACGTCAGTGAGATTTCTTTATACGTATCAGAAAGCTCTTTAACTCCATACTAAAGGCGTGTCGTATGATTTATTCAAATCGTCAGGTATTCGCACAACCATCAGTCCAATTCGGTTTGCTTCACTGCTCACAAATTTAACTCGAAGTAAATTCTTACTTTTCCACGGAAACCTAAACTGTTTGAATGCTCATTTTATTATGGGTGAAATGTATAATTCTGCAAGTAATGAAATTTTCATGTCCTTCTCCGACATTCGATCCCTCGTCCTTTGGCTCAGCAGTTCGGCACGTAGACAACTAGACTAATTGTCGTTGTGTAACAGCTCCCAGGAAAATCGGTTTCAACTGCACGAAGGAAATTGAGGGCATTGGTTATAAGTTTGTAGTGCCACTTGCTGTATTTGGAACATGAGGACAGCCTTAGGGAAATCACGTGTACTGATTGCAAGCACCTGGGAGATTTTGTCGTAGATTTTGACAGCTCGAAATCAATACATTCAGTGAGTGAACTAGGAGAGCAATGATACTGGTAGTCTATTTTTCTTTGATTGATGTTGTTATTATAAAGTTGGAGAACGAAAATATTTTACCGTTCGAACATTTGAAAGAATACTTTTTTCTTAAGAGCTGAGGATGATGGTGGACAAAATTTAAAAGTAAACAGTCTGAACAGCCACGGCATAAAAAAATTCTGCAAGTAATAAAATTTTCATGTCCTCCGACATTCGATCCCTCGTCCTTTGGCTCAGCAGTTCGACATGTAGACAACTAGACTAATTGTCGTTGTGTAACAGCTCCCAGGAAAATCGGTTTCAACTGCACGAAGGAAATTGAGGGCATTGGCTATAAGTGTGTAGTGCCACTTGCTGTATTTGGAACATGAGGACAGCCTTAGGGAAATCGCGTGTACTGATTGCAAGCACCTGAAGATTTTGTCGTAGATTTTGACAGCTCGAAATCAATACATTCAGTGAGTGAACTAGGAGAGCAATGATACTGGTAGACTATTTTTCTTTGATTGGTGTTGTTTTTATAAAGTTGGAGAACGAAAATATTTTACCGTTCGAACATTTGAAAAATACTTTTTTCTTAAGAGCTGAGGATGGTGGTGGACAGAATTTAAAAGTAAACAGTCTGAACTGCCACGGCGTAAAATATTCTCATTTTATTAGTTGTAGTGTTTATTTTTGTATATTTCTTGATTTTAGAAAGGGGTACGACTCGGTTAGGAAAGAAACATTATACAACGTTCTTAAAGAACTTGGAATACCGATAAAGCTAATTAGATTAATTAAGATATGCTTAAATGAATCCCAAAGCAAAGTCCGCGTAGGAAAATTTTTGTCCACTAGCTTTCACGTCAAAAATGGCCTGAAACAAGGAGATGCGTTGTCGCTTTACTATTTTACTTCGTTCTGGAATACGCTATAAGGAAAATCAAAGATAGCAACTAGGGCCTAGCGTTGAACGGTATTCACCAGGTTATGGCATATGCTGATGATGTAAATTTAATGGGGGATGATAGGAGAACAATAGAAAGAAATCCAAAGATTTTATTAAACGCATGCAGGGACATGGGTTTAGAAGTAAATGCAGAGAAAACTAAATACATGGAAATGCGTCGGGACCGGAATACAGCAAATTATGGATGCGTTAAAATATTAAATAATACTTTTGAAAAAGTGGATAGTTTCAAATATCTAGGATCAATATTAACACAGGAAAATCATATTCACGAAGAAATTAAATGTCGACTAAAAGCAGGGAATTCGTATTACTATTCGGTTCAAAATCTCTCATCGTCGCGAATTCTGTCGAGGAATTTGAAGTATAAAATATACAAAACGATAATTATGCCTGTTGTTCTATATGACTGCGAAACATGGTCACTTACTCTGAGGAAGAACATAGACTGAAAGTATTTGAGAACAAGATCCTGAGACGAATATTCGGACCCACGAGGAACGGCAATGGGGAATGGCAAAAACTTCATAATGAGGAACTAGATAAGTTATATGGTCTACCCAACATTGTTAGGGTCGTCAAGTCTAGAAGGCTTAGGTGGGCGGGTCATGTAGCTAGAATGGAAGAAAGTAGAAACGCTTTCAAAGTCTTGACTGGAAGACCAATCGGAAAACGACCATTAAGAAGACCTAGGGGCAGATGGGAGGACAATATTAAGGTGGATATCGCAGAGATTGGAATACAAAGAAGAAACTGGATCCAATTGGCTAAGGATAGAAGACAGTGGAGAGCTTTCGTGAACGCGGCATTGAACCTCCAGGTTCCATAGGCCATTGAGTTAGTTAGTTAGTTAGTTATTAGTTGTAGTGTAATGTTTCTCTATATTCTGTATTTTTAATTTTACATAACAACATTGTTATTATTATATAATTAGTTTAGCAGAATAATAATAAGCAACCATTTTTACTAACGCATAGTTATGAGCACGAGTCAAGCTAAAACACTACTCGAGTCGAATAAAATTGATTTTCGAGTAAACTCAACTCGGGGAAGCATCGCTGTGGCTCATATTCTCTTTGGTTCTCCCTGAAGCGCTGCACGGAATAAAATCTGTATTTGTTTAAAATTTCGTCTGCAGAGGATTGTGGATGTCTATACTCGAGAGGTCTTGCTGCACTGTTAAATTGATTATGAAAGACATATTAATAGAACTAATGAGGAATCCAGCAATATTTGATAAGAAACACAAACAATATCATAATAGACACGTTTTAAATAGAGAATGAAAGAAAATGGCAACTGAAATGTGAATGTCAGATAAGTTATTCATATTTACTTGAGAATTATACTGTAGGTTATTATCATATAAAGTAGTGGCGGTTACAAGTAGGGGGTTTTGGGCTGAAGTTCGTAAAGCGTGGAATTTCCGTGAAAAAATTACTGTTAATTATATCTATGTTTAAAAACTCCACTCCTCTCCCCCAATTCCGAAATTATTAAAAAAGGTTTTTTTTTTCTAAATTCGTTATTGATATAAGGCAAAGAAATACCCGTAAAGACAGGCACATATTCATAAGGAGAAAATGTCGCATAATGGAATTGCAGTGACGAAACTTCATTTGCTGCATTTAATACCGCCTCCAAACCGAAATCTGAAGATATACGGTACCTGTTTCTTTTTTTTATTTTATTTTACTGGGAAATGATTTCCCACCTGAGTGCTGAATAAGAGCATTTCTTCACAGAAAATTGAAAAAATGTAAAAGTCTTTGATTTATTGATGGAGATGGACAAGAGATGAGACACCAATATTTTTGCGAAACAAGAGAGGAGCCTTTAGTACTTCTGATGTCTCGTCTCGCGTCCATCCCTATCTATAAACTGCTTGGTCCTTTCAATTTCAAAATGTTGTTTTGCAGCGATTTTTATACAATAATTTCAGACGTGTTACAGTAGTGATTCTCCTCAAACTGAGGACTTACAGCGAGGGTGCGACCTCCTCGTTATGCGCGCCCTACATCCATTCAGACCACTGGTGTCCAATCATAATGAGTCTGAGGGAAATAACCGTCTTTACTAGTAAAGTGGAGGGCCGCAGCTAATAATAATAATTATTATTATTACGCCAGAAAAAATATTTACAAATGTATTTGATAACTTATATACATATTCAACGTGCTAAATGAAAGGGACTAGCAATGTTAACAAGGGCTGGGATATCTACATCCATTCTTGTGTTGTTGTGAGCCGCAGAAGATGTGAAAAAGAAGAATTTCCAAGGCAACTTCTGAAGCGATTCTTCACAATTTTCATGGCGGAAAATTCACTTTCACACAAATAAATACAATTAAACGCTGACCTTTTTTCCGACCAAATTCGAAGATTTAGGGGAAGGTGTTTCCGCGGATTCTCGCGCCTTTTTGTTATATAGAATCTCTAAATAGATGCCTCATTTCGAAAGGAGAGTGGAAACATTAAAAGAATGAAGAAATATTAATGAAAATAGTATCAGTAATAACAATCGTAAATCTTGAGAGCTTTGTGGGCTGCAGAAAATGGTTTCAGGGACCGCAAGCGGCCCGGGAGCCTCTATTTGGACAGCACTGATCTGGACCTAGACATTGAGGTAGCGACCACTACTTAAACCTCAACCTCGATCGCGAGGTATGTCTTTATCCTAAGATAGTGGTTTCATTCAAAATTTAATTGGGGGTGAGCCCCGGACTCCCCCCAATTGAACGTTTATCCACCAATCCCCCGAAATTAAATCCTTCTATCTATGAGACATGAAATCAGTGTGAAATTCATTAGAGAAGGTGAGGAATCTCGTAAACAATTTAGGCACTCTTTTTCTGGTGGAGAAAGGAGAATGTTAAATTTGAGAGAAATTTCGCCCAAGTACCTGGAGGGATGGTCACCGCTGACCCAGGAGGGGAGCTTAAATTCTTAAGTTGCCAAGATCTATCCAAGAGTCTAAGATCTTTCCCGTCCAGAAAATCAGTAAACAAAACATTGGTTACTACTGTGTTAGTTAAGTTTTATTTGGAAGAACCGTGTCTTAAAAACTACTACCAAGTAATCAGACATAAAGCATAGCTAGTTGTGAAACATAAGAGAGAGAATGAGACCTGTACACAATAGTGCCCTTCGGTTATAATTATAAACAAAGGAACAATTTCCGTTAGGTTTCTTAGATGAGTGGTTAGCGTACTGGAATTCTACATAGAAAGTCACGGGTTCGGGTCCACGCAAAGGACATTGTTTTTAGCAACATTTATTCTGAGTATTCCACAAGTGCTGTTACGACTTATATATAGTCTCAGGGTGTTTGAGCCGAATTTATTTTCAAATATGAGACTTATTATATGTTTTTCTTTTATTTGCAACGTTAATTTCACTCATTGTTCTACGTCAGATTATGATGAAATTTGGCACAGCGACGGCAGTCGGGTAGTACTATAATATTTGATTCTTACTGTGATACGTTTAAATATAGTGCGGAAACGTAACTAAGAAAAACAAGTTTGTTAGCTCGTACGATACACCATAGACACTGGAGGAATTTCATACAAATTTGGCATACGTATATATTACCAATGGAAAAAACACTGCAGGGGTAAGACACTAAAATTCTCTTGGAGCAAGGGATAACCAGGCGAAGGGTTCGGGGTGTGTGGACCTCAAACTTTGTAAAAATATTTATAAGAATTGATGTAGTGTTTTGTTGCACTTTCTGTCCTGATAATAGTTCTGAGACAAATAGTTCCACAAATTCCGAAGGTGCACGTTTATAACAAATACCTCATAAGGATCTGTGAAGCAAAAACCCTTAAATAGCTTTGGCCTGCCTACGGAATTAGTATAAATGCAGGGAAAAACAGTGGGACCATGGCTTCTCACAGCAGGGGCAAGGGGTTGAAGTTGCCTCCACACTTGATTTGCAAAACGATATCAGTTAATTCCAGATACGTGTCAAAATACATTAGATTTACGTATATTCTATACTAGTATTGAAGTATTTACTGTAGTTATGCAATGTGCGTAAATAATAGCTGAGGTTGCTAGTTCGATCCCATCCCGCGCCAAGTGTTGGTTCTCCCGTTTCCGTCCACCTTTTTGATTTCACCATTTCATTATTTTCATCATTACTGTCTTCCTTAACCTACTCGGCATAATCATGGGACGAAAACCTGCAAGATTTCATTTTACAATAATTATTATGTGATTCAAGGTCTGTGTATTCGCAACTTTGGTTACGTCAAGTTTCTTAAAGATCACTTTCAGCGACCATGCTTCCTAATTCATGTCTCCATTGAGTTTCACGTAGCAGAAATGTGCATCACAGTAAAACCAAGTGAAATTTCACCAGTCATTTGCAAAATGATAAAATAATAAAAAGAAACTCGAACGTGGGACTGCTGCGTGGAAAGCAAGGAGTTTTCCAATACGCCATTACAACACTCTGTGATACATTTAATTTATATTCGTTTTAATTTGATAAAAATAGCGTACTACTTTCGCACAAATATCACACGACTTGTTGTCCCCAAATTGCAATTCACGTGGGAACGTATAATATCTTTTCTCACGAACATGAACAATATGAGAAACGTCTGACGATTAGGAAGAAAAGTAGAAAAACCCATATCCAGAAACGAACATAGCACCTTCGGAATATATGAATGAGAGAAAACTGATAAAACATTATTAATCCACTTTGAGCATGATCGAAGATATGACCACGAAGGGAAAAATTTATGTCGACAGGGTCTCAGATTCTCCCACAGGTCATGTCCTGAAATCGTCACTGTTTGAAAGGTTTCCTTAACAAATACCTAGGTAGAATATTACATTTATTTCTAGTTCTACGTTTTGAAATGGCAAAATCATAATTTTAAAGAGAATTATAATACGATAAGCATAAATATTTATAGAACTAATGAAGTAAATATTCTTTGTAAGTTATCGATTTCTAATGGGATTAAAACTAGAATATTCGTTTGCATCGCACTTTAAGTAAATCATTTCTCTATATAATTCATACTGGAAAGCATGTTTAATTCCAATTACGTAATCAATATTTCTAACAATATGTTTTTATTATAATATGTTTACTATTCTATGTCGTATGCACTTCATTTCCCAAAGCAAAACCTCGCAAATGTATAGTGGGCTAGTGAATATTATCAAATAAATTATCATTTAGTTTACGTAAATACTGCATCGTCTGATTTGATACTTCGCACTTTAACTACTACTACTACTACTACTACTTAGATTATACACGAGCAGAAAATACACACAAATTACTCAGATACGTTCAGTGAATCACCTAACTTAAAGAAAATAAACAAAGGGTCTAAGGAACTTGTCTGTAAATTGTAAAGAACTCTTAAAGGTTAGTTCCAATGCCACAAAGTAACATTTTTCATTTACCTGTTCTCGAAGTTTCTCTTTGTAATTCTATCGGATTCGAATAAATAGAACTTCGAGTAGAGACCACGTTGAATTCACTTATTGAGTAAATCTGAAATTCTTGTAAGATATGGCTATGATTTTATAATAATAATTATTATTATTATTATTAGTAGTAGTAGTAATAGTAGTAGTAGTGGTACTAGTAGTTAAAGTACGAAGTATCAAATCAGAGGATGCAGTATTTACGTAAACTAAATGATAATTTATTTGATAATATTCACTAGCCCACTATACATTTGTGAGGTTTTTCTTTGGGAAATGAAGTGTATACGACATTGAATAGTAAAAATATTAGAATAAAATATTTTGTTAAAAACATTGATTACGTAATTGGAATTAAACATGCTTTCTAGTATGAATTATATAGAGAGATGATTTACTTTAAAGTTCGATGCAAACGAATATTCTAGTTTTAATCCGATTAGAAATCGATAACTTACACATTATTTACTTCATTAGTTCTATAAATCTTTAGGTTTATCGTATTATAATTTTCTTTAAAATTATGATTTTGCCATTTCAAAAAGTAGAACTAGAAATAAATGAAATATTCTACCTATGTATTTGTTAAGGAAACCTTTCAAACGGTGACGATTTCAGCACATGACCTGTGAGAGAATTTGACACCCGGTCGACATAAATTTCCCCCTTCGTGGTCATATCTTCGATCATGCTCAAAGTGGATTACTAATGTTTTATCAGTTTTCTCTTAGTCATATATTGACCATTACCCGGGGAGAATCTTCTGAAATCATCAATGCTTATAATTAGTTTTTCATTACAATTCAAAGGATAATAATGAAATATTGAACATACTTAATATTTTGTTTTCAGCTGTGGATTTTAGATTTGCAATTCAGACAATGTTCCCTTCTAATCGAATTTGAGAGAAAAGTTGTTGCCAATTTTTATTCAAAAAACGTTCTCAGTCCTCTCATGAAAAGAGGAACAGACCTTTAAGAGAAAAAGAAAACGAATACTTCCTACAGGGTTTGAACACATAAACTTCTCTTTCATAGACTGTTGACCCAAACCACTCGACCAGTTTTTTTTAACCTTCTTTATTGAGAAGAACAAACAAAGTACATGAACATATTAAGAATTAAAAAAAAAGTGAATTAATACATTTGTAAACAAAATATGGTAAAATAAAAAAACGAAAAGAAGAAAAAACTGACATAATGAAAAAAGACAATGCATATATACATAGGTGTCTGCACGGGGCAGGCAGGTTACATTATTATTAGTAGATTTACCACGAGTTATTCCTACATTATCATGAGCTGATGTGACAAAAGTGTATTACAGATTTGTCATCTTTCTGTTTATATATATATATATATATATATATATATAACATTACATACATGGACAAAGACTCTGTAAGAACAGTTAAATAGTTAGCAAAAAATTTCCTTTTTCGTGCAGGTGAGAGAAGGCTGGCCTGATATTGCAAATATTACTTGTATAATTCTATATAATAAGGCCGATTAGTATGCACAAGAAACATAATTGTCTGTATAGTTATCCAGATAACAGCATTGTTTTTAAATGTCGGAAAATAATTGAAAGCAGGCCACAAAATAAGTTCTGTTACAGTACAGCTATGAAGTGAAAGACGACAAATTTTACTAATTAAAATACAAAAATACGTCCAAATGATTGGTACCTTGGAACAGGCATGGAACTTATGTGCTAATGTATCAAGATTGTTGCAGTATGGGCATATATTACTATTTACAATACCTATACTGTGAAGTTTTTCCAATGTTTCGTATACATTATTGACTATGAAATACCAGGTTGTACGTTGGTGGTGGGTGAGAAAGGAAGCGTTGATGTTTTTCCATATAGCATTCCAATTTTTGTGTGGGTGCTTTAAGACAACAGTCGGTATACTAGTAACCCACAAGCGAACATAGCGCCAGTAAAGGTTGTTGACCGAACCAGTTTCAATTGGATCTTTTGCTAGCAAGGCGTATATCATATCAAGTATGACATCACGTAAATGAGGAAATTTGTAGCTCCAAGGAAACACGTGTACTGGCGCCTGAAGGTCTAAACAGTGGAAGCAGACATTGAAAACAGCAGTCGTAATTGAAGTCTCGTGTTCACAGACCAGCTTACAACTTCTGTGCATAAGAAGGGCACGTATCAGTGCTTCTATGTGCAAAAAGCCTATGCCTCCTCCTCCTACCCTATGAGGGGAGGTAGAGTTGATTCTTAGCCACGCGTAAGATTTTGGAATGCCATAAGAAAAACAAAGCTTGACTGGTTAACTGGTTAGTTCGTACGTCTTCACTGAGCTTTTTCAGACTTGTGTAAAGTGGTTTACTTCTCCACACTTTTTTTTTTTTTTTTTTTTGTTTATGTCGATACGACTATAAGTTTGTGGTGAATATTTAAGCCTTACAGGTCTTGCAATGCATAAAAGTCTTTCTCGTATAAACTACATTTAATTTTACGTCCTAATAACTTATATACAACCGGTTGAATCTGTGAAATGATTGAGGTTGGAGTGATCGTAAATGTTTTCATAGTTAGGAGCCTGAATATGCAAACCTGCTTAACGTGGGGATTTGCTTCTGTGAAATTTGGCACTTACATACTTACATAATGCGAACATTGACGAATGTTGAATTTTCAATTTCTTAATACCAATTTCTTAATACAAAATGTACCCCCACCCCTTACACGTTCGCAATTCAAATTTACTACAATGACGGACTGATCAAATTATTTTAAACTATATGCGTAATATTGTGTACAGCCAACTGTCAAATAACTTTTCTACAAAGAAAACATGGACAAATAAATGATGTGAAAGTACTGTTTGCCTCTGCTAATTTTATGTTATTTTCACTTTATTGGTGACATCACTGGAAGGACGGCCAGTAATAGCTCACTCAGATATGATGTATTAAATGCCAGGTAATTGAACTCGGCTTGCACAATATCGTTGTTGATAGGACACTTCTGAATCATACATTTTTGTTTTTCTGCATGGAACTGACGAATTTCTACATTACGTTGCTGCTATTTTCAAGAATGATGTCTTTTTACTGAGGAAAAAATTCAAGATACAGTACCGTGGATTCGAACCCGAGTCTCCCAAACAGGAGTCTCGTGATTTAACCACTACACTATATACATGTTGACCTGAGGTGCGGGAAGTTTCATTGCTATATTATAAACTTACAAAGCTTTTTCAATGTGATTTATGACAATTCTGTTTCTTTACTACCGTTTCGTTTTCTTCCTCTCGTAGCACATTTCAAAGTGATTTAACAGAACGGGTGTATAGTATGATAAAATAGCTAACATAAAATTGCTAAGAAGGTGATTATATTACATGTTATGTATGTAAGTGCCCAATAAACAAAATGATCCCTCGCTGTTTCTTACGTGTAATAGATAATTTTGTGGTTGGAAATAGTTGCTGGAAATAATTGAATAAGGCTACAAAGTAGTTGTTTCGTAGTCGTGTGGTTAGAGTGGCTATCTCCAGTTCCGAAGGTGCTATATTTGTTTCTGGATATGGGTTTTTCTGCTTTTGTTCCTAACCGTCAGACGTTTCTCATATTGTTCATGTTCGTGAGAAAAGATATACGTTTCCACGTGAATTGCAATTTGGAGGCTACAAGTCGTGTGATGTTTGTGCGAAAGTAGTACGCTATTTTTATCAAATTAAAACGAATATAAATTAAATGTGTCACAGAGTGTTGTAATGGCGTATTGGAAAACTCCTTGCTTTCCACGCAGCAGTCCCACGTTCGAGTTTCTTTTTATTATTTTATCATTTTGCAAATGACTGGTGAAATTTCACTTGGTTTTATGTGATGCACATTTCTGCCACGTGAAACTCCTCCTTCCTCCTCTCCTCTAATGAATTCCACACTGATTTGCATGTCTCATACATAGAAGGATTTAATTTCGGGGGATTGCTAGCTAAACGTTCATTTGGGGGGAGTCCGGGGTTAAGCCCCGTATACATTTAGAATAAAACCGCATCTTAGGGTGAAGACATACCTCGCGTTCGAGGTTGAGGTTTAAGTAGTGGTCGCTTCCTCGATGCCTAGGTCCAGATCAGTGCTGTCCAAATAGAGGCCCCCGGCCGCTTGCGGCCCCCCAAACCATTTTCTGCAGCCAGAAAAGCTATCAAGATTTACGATTGTTATTACTGATACTATTTTCATTTATATTTATTCATTCTTTTAATGTTTCCACTCTCCTCTTGAAATAAGGCATCTATTTAGCGATTCTATATAACAAAAAGGCGCGGGAATCCACAGCAACAACTTCCCCTAAATCTTCGAATTTGGTTGGAAAAGAGTTCAGCGTTTAATAGTATTTATTTGTGTGAAAGTGCATTTTCCACCATGAAAATTGTGAAGAATCGCTTCAGAAGCTGCCTTGGATATTCTTCTCTTTTACATCTTCTGCGGCTCACAACAACACAAGAATGGATGTAGATATCCCAGCCCTTGTTAACATTGCTAGTCACTTTCATTTTTCACGTTAAATATGTATATAAGATTTCAAATACATTTTTTAAATATTTTTTCTGGAGTAATAATAATAATAATAATAATAATATAATATAATATAATAATAATAATAATAATAATAATTATTATTATTATTATTATTATTATTATTGTTATTATTATTATTATTATTATTATTAGCTACGGCCCTCCACCTAGTAAGGACGGTTATTTCCCTCAGGCTCATTATTATTGGACATCAGTGGTCTGAATGGATGTAGGGCGCGCATAACGAGGAGGTCGCACCCCCGCTGTAAGTCCTCAGTTTGAGGAGAAACATTACTGTAACACGTCTGAAATTATTGCATAAAAATCACTGCAAAACAACATTTTGAAATTGAGAGGACCAAGCAGTTTATAGATAGGGATGGACGCGAGACGAGACATATGAAATACTAAAGTCTCCTCTCTTGTTTCGCAAAAATATTTGAGTCTCATCTCTTCAGGCGGGAAATCATTTCCCAGTAAAATAAAATTAAAAAATGAAACAGGTACCGTATATCTTCAATTTCGGTTTGGAGGCGGTATTAACTACAGCAAATGAAGTTTCGTCACTGCAATTCCATTATCCGACATTTTCTCCCTATGGATATGTGCCTGTCTTTATGGGTTTTTCTTTACCTTATATCAGCAACGAATTTAGAAGAAAGCTTCTTTTAATAATCTCGGAATTGGGGGAGAGGAGTGGTGTTTTTAAATATAGATATAATTAACAGTAATTTTTTTTCGGTAGAAATTCCACACTTTACGGACTTCAGCCCAAAACCCCCTACTTGTAACCGCCACAGCTGTATATAATAATAACTTACAGTATAATTCTCAAATAAATATGAATAACTTATCTGACATTCACATTTCAATTGCTATTTTCTTTCATTCTCTATTTAAAACGTGTCTATTTTGATATTGTTTGTGTTTCTTATCCAATATTGCTCGATTCCTTACTAGGTCTATTAATATGTCTTTCATAATCAAATTTAACAGTGCAGCAAGACTTGTCGAGTATAGACATACAGAACCATCTCCAGACGAAATTTTAAACAAATGAAGATTTTGTTCCGTGCAGCGCTTCAGGGAGAACCAAAGAGAACATGAGCCACAGCGATGCTTACGCTCAACATCGATGTAAAAACAAACTTGGTTGTTTATCAACGTGACCACTAATTCACCCTCGCGGTCGACCTCTAGATCGCGATGTTGCGTACATCTTTGGCATGACCATACTTATTTGAATCTATGTGTTTCAAATTCACATGGGTGTTTGTTCCAGTGAACACTGCCAGTATCGAGACTCTGCATTTGTCCCAGTATCGGTGCAACCACGACCTATACCTCGACCTCGATCACGAGGTCTCTTCGGTAACATTTTACCGATATATGAACATTTTCATGTAATGTAACGATGTTAAAATGCCATACTGTGTTGTTAGTCGTAGGGATGGACACAAGTGAGTTCAAGCGAATTTTCTTTGAAACTCGATTCGAGTAGAAACAGACATCTTTGAGCTCGAACCGAGAACTAGGCTCGAAAGATTTCCTTTAATTCGATTCGAATTGGGGTCGAGTTTCGAGTCGAGTCGAGCCAAATCCGGTGTGTAGTTTCGAGTACATTTTTCAAGTATATTACATAGACAGTATAATTATTATCAATGACACTCTTACTACTTCAACTTATTATTAATATTATTATTATTATTATAACAACTCTGTATGTAAACATGATAGAAAGGCGGTTTGTATTTGAATACTAAAAAACTAGTTAAATGAGAACCTCGGTAATCGTGATGTCTAGGAGTCAAGGACACTGCTCAGTAGCTTCTGAATTTGGGTTGAGGATCTAGGTTGAGTATTCGGCCTCATTGTTAAACACTGTTAAAAGTTATAGGGCACTGGCCAAATGTATTCAAAACTGCTCCGTCCGGGCTTAGAATTGTCAACGACTCGAGCAGCTCGGCTCACAGCTCATTCACTATCGACCCGAACCGAGAAGTGAGCCGAGCCAACAGCTCACCCAACTACTCCGCAAGAGCCCTTGGCTTAGTTGAGCCGAACCGAGCAGATGGCTCATCCCTACCAAGCCAGCTCGAGCCGATGGTTCACCCCAAGTGAGCCAGCTCAAGCCATCTCAGTTGAGCCGAACCGAGCTGAGCTTGTTATGAAAAATCTCTTGTGGTTTCACTATCGAGACTAGACGAGATGCGAACAGTGTCCCCTCTCGTGAGCATCATTAAAAGTATTCCATATTACTGTTTAGCTTACATTTCACATGGCTTTGGTGTTCCAGTGTAACCAGGCCATGATTTCAAAACGTTAAAAGGAACGTACCATTTATCAAACTCAACTGAACTCGAAACTCGACGCGAAAACCTGAATCGGCTCGGAACTCGACTCGAGGTATTACCTTTGAATTTACTCGAAAATCAATTTGAATTTGAGTCGAGTAGAGTTTTAGCTTGACTCGTGCTCATCCCTATGCGTTAGAAAAAATGGTTGCTTATTATTATTCTGCTAAACTAATTATATAATAATAACAATGTTTTTATGTAAAATTAAAGATACAGAATATAGAGAAACATTCCACTACAACTAATAAAATGAGAACACATGTACTGGGAGTGAATCAAAACTTACCAGTAACTCTAAAATCAATACATGCTTTTTAAAGCTAATTTGAAAGTCTCTAATGAACGGGACTCTAGGATAAGGAAACTGATCTGAAAGAACTCCAATATTACATACCATCAGCAAACTATTTTCTAGTAATAAAGTAGGCCTGCTCATCAGAACACAGTCTATTCATATTAACCCCTTATTATAAATCGTTAATTATGGCACCCTAGTTGTTGATAAATATTTTCCGCCCGGGCAGTTAAGACTGTTTACTTTTAAATTCTGTCCATCATCATCAGCTCTTAAGAAAAAAAATATTCATTCAAATGTTTGAACGGTAAAATATTTTCGTTCTCCATCTATATAAAAACAACACCAATCAAAGTAAAGTAGAGTACCAGTATCATTGCACTCCTAATTCACTCACTGAATGTATTGATTTGGAGCTGTCAAAATCTACGACAAAATCTTCAAGGTGCTTGCAATCAGCACACGTGATTTCCTAAGGCTGTCCTCGTCTTCCAAATACAGCAAGTGGCACTACGAACTTTATAACCAATGCCCTCAATTTCCTTCGTGCAGTTGAAACCGATTTTCCTGGGAGCTGTTACACAACGACAATTAGTCAAGTTGTCTACGTGTCGAACTTCTGAGCCAAAGGACGAGGGATTGAATCTCGGAGAAAGACATGAAAATTTTATTACTTGCAGAATTATACATTTCACCCATAATAAAATGAGCATTCAAACAGTTTAGGTTTCCGTGGAAAAGTAAGAATTTACTTGAAGTTAAACTTGTGAGCAGTGAAGCAAAACTAATTGGGCTCAGGTTGTCCGAATACCTGACGATTTGAATAAACCATACGAAACGCCTGTGGTATGGAGTTAAAGGGCTTTCTGATACGTATAAAGAAGTCTCACTGACCTAAAATCCATTACGAAATAGGACCTACCAGAAGCTTCAACACCACGTCTGCGTCACTTCGGTGAACGCTGTATCGAAACTTCCTATATTTCACCCACGTGAAGTCTAGTCAGTTGATCGTACTTGGACTGTTAGCTAACTATATTGAAGGGGTATAGACGAAAAATACGCAAAATTCATTTTTCAAACTAGTCAGGAAACGAAGAAAATGTGTCGCCTTTATGTTTGATAATGGTTGAAATTTTTTGAGGGGGGTAGATTTCACTCATCTGCTGTAAGTACTGACTACTGCCGATAACGATTCCTTTCTTTAACTTTTCATTTACACATCCTATCCTCTTTCAAGTTCAGTTCCAAATGCCATTCCATTTAGTTTCATATATTCTGTTCGATTACATACACATTCCTCAATCCCTTATAATATGACCAAATTAACAAAACGGTTCTCTTGCTTTCTTTCTAATAATGATGATTTACATTTCAAGAAAGTTAATTTTAAATAAACATACAACCAATATGTTAATTACTACGAGCATTGAGAACTTCCTCATTGTGTGTTAATGACATTCTTCAGTGTTTACATTCTAATAATAATAAATATTTATGCCAAACTTAGATATAATTGCAGTATACAAAGGTTAAGTGGGTAGTAAACCAGTTCAAGCCAATATGTTACTTCAATCTGTATAGTAGATTACAATTATCGTTAAAAAAAATTGAATATTCGTATCCAAAATTGCTTTCATCTAAGTAGGATGGATAGGGATGCGCACGAGACATGAATTGAGGCCGTCTCGTCTCGACAATATAATGTAAAAGTGATGTCTCGACTCGAAAAATGTATATTTTTCTATTGGAAGAACTATTCTTCGACTTGAATTTTGTCAGGGAAATTCTGTCTAAACTCAACTCTGTGCATCCCTAAGGCATTTTCTGTCGTTTGAGGAGCCCAGTATTCCAAAGCTGGCGGGGTAACCAACTACACCATAACGCAACATCTATTTCAGATACAACCATTATTATACACTTCATTTTCAAAAACTTCTTGTTATAATAACCATATCGATTTCCTACTTAAATTCAATTATAGATAATTGTTTCTTATGTAGCAGCTAATATTCATACACATTCAAGGTAAACAAAAAATGTAAGATATTACAGATTACTGTCATTGCGACTTAACCCGTTTTTAAGTAGTACATATTTTCTAAATAATTGTTCAAATTGCTTTAGAAGAATCCAGATTATGCGGTACTCTACGTTTTTATAATGCAAAAAAAATACAATCATGTATATATATATAGGTGTATTTTAGGGGACTTCCGGGGTTGATCCCCCCACCGAAATTTTATGTTTATTCAAATAAAATATTGTAAAGTGAATGAAATATCTTGTAGAATGTTCATATTTCCAAGAATGAAGTTAGCAAAGCCCCCCGAAATATATATATGAATAATTTTCATTTTGTGCGTGTGGTTTTAGGTATTCAACTGTGTTCATGTTCTCATTTTTAGCGTTTTCGTATATGAATTATAGACATGGCGGGCTAGTAAATGGGATAGGGATTTGAAAAGTGACAGTTTGTCAGATACTGTGTTTCTAATCACTTCACAGTAGAAATTTATATTTATAAAAAGTTTTCATATATTTAAAAAAAGGAAGAGAAACTTTAACTTTCCGCACGGAGGCTCGAACTTTTTGCCCTTCGTTTCAGAAATTTTAGTAGCAGTACTAAACGCGCTTGACCACAGACACAACTTACAAGAGATAGTGTTATAATATTGATAATAGAAACGCTCCACCCAGTGGCGTATTTAGGGGGGGCTTTCGGGCTTAAGACCCCCGCCCCCCGAAATCTTACTTACTATAGTAAAGTATATGAAATATCTTGCAGAATTTTCACATTTTCAATCAAAGCCCTCCCCGAAAGTTAGCAAAGCCCCCCCCCCGAAAGAAAATCGTAAATACGCCACTGGCTCCACTACATGTTTCTACTTGGATGTTTAAATATACATTTTCTGTCGTTTTCAGCAATTTGTACATAAGATAATGATTGATTTTGCATATTGGAACTGCATGAGGTATGCAATCAATATTAATCTCAAAAATAAGTAGTTTGATTTTGTTTTTACATTTTCACATCGCTCGGATGGCAGTACGGTTTGAAGCTAGTGTCTATATAAAGAACGGCGGGAACATGCAATTCCCTGTGTATCGATCTGCGGGAATTGTGATAGATCTAGGCTCACTATTTCGGACTTGGTTTCTGAACGAGTTTCCAGCATTTGTGAACAGGTGTGTACAGTTATTTCTAGTAACCTTGAACGACAGGGACACGAAAACAGATACATCGAGGACATTTAATATTTCAAAGGCTCTCCCACAGGAAATCGAAACTGAGACCCTACCTACTGAACTATCTGATGGGTGGGTTGTCTGGTTCGTTCCCAAGGCAAGTAAGCTTGAGACCAGACTTGGGAAGTAGCGTAACGCAAGTAACGCGTTACTTATAACGCATTACTCTTTAAGTAACGTTTCCTAGTAACGCGTTACACTTTTCCAAAGTAACTGTAAGGGTAACGCGTTACAAATTTTTAAGTAACGTACCTAGTTTGCGGTACTTTTTTCGCGTTACATTTCGGATGAGTAACTACAATATACGTATATATTTTTTTTTGGAAACAAATGTTTCTTTGCTTTAAGTGAATTTCTCAGAATGAAACAATCGTGCATGAACTATGTATGTCAATGACCGACAGTCACAGACACAGAGAGAAACAGATAGTTCGTAGTGCCACTTGCTGTTTTTTGAAGATCAGGAAGATGAGATGGAAAGTGTTCCTTTGTTTAAAATTATAATCGAAGGGCACTATTATGTACAGGACTAATTCTCTCTCCTTCTCTATCTCTCTCTTAGGTGTCACAAATATTACATGTTTCGGACATTTTTGAATATTAGCTATGCTTTATGTCTGATTATTTGGTAGTAGTTTTTAGCAGACGGTTCTTCCAAATAAATCTTAACTAACACAGTAGTAACCAATGTTTTGTTTACTGATTTTCTGGAGGGGAAAGAACTTATACTGTTGGCTAGTTCTTGGCAACATAAAAATTGCGGCTTCCCTCCTGGGCCAGTTGTGGCCATTCTTCCAGGTGCTTGAAAAAAAAAACAGGTATGTCTTGAAGTTTCGGTTTGGAGATGGTATTAAATGTAGCAAATGAAGTTTCGTCACTGCAATTCCATTATACGACATTTTCTTTATATGTGCCTGTCTTTACAGGTATTTCTTTACCTTATATCAGTAACAAATTTACAAGAAACCCTTTTTTATTAATCTCGGAATTGGGGGAAATATGTGGAGTTTTTAAACATATATATAATTAACAGTAGCTTCTTTTTTATAATTAACAGCTATGCTGTTTCATTCTTGTCACATTTTGGTTCTACTCAGCTCGATCATAGAGCATTTCAATCTCATGCCATAATTCCCATTTGTGTGACGTAATTACAAAATAATGGTGTTCATTGTTTCTGTTGGATGTAGGTATTGCTTTCGATCCTAGACAGATGTCAGCTTATATGCCGTTTTGGTCCTCCACTACTACGACCCTACGACTTTTCGGTGCTATGCTATAGGCTATTCATCCTGTGCGCTTTACTCCATAAAGTCACACAAAATAAATGGCTCTTTCACATGAAAGTCATTGCCTTATGCCAGTCATTACATTTCTTTTTCCTGACGTTATCATATAATTACTTCTTACAATGGTGATAGAACCGACGTTTAGTTTTACATAAGAATCTGAAAGGTGATCCGCATGTGCAATAACTATAATAATACGAATTAAGTAAAGACTACAAAGAATAGACTACAAAGACTAATGCTACGTATATGGTACTACTAACTACAATGCAAATTTTTTTTTATTAAATACTTATTGAAAGACAGATGAATTTCTGAATTGTATTTTGAAACAGACGCCAAGTTAGATTAAAAATATTCACTCCAAGGATTCAAAAATTACTGGATTCAAAAATATATTCTCACAAGATGTCTTATGATTGATTTTATTTATCGACAAGTATTTTCAAAATTACAAAGAACTATGTTGAAAATAATTCAAATATTTTTAGAGTATTAAATGTATGGACTTATTTAATAGTTCTTAAACATTACATATATACGTTTCTCTTATCCTTTCTTTCTTGTCGATACCTCATCGAATGTATATTCAAGATATTGACATCCAAGGGGTTCCTTCTGCATAAAGTAATAAAGCTCCATCATATAATCTCCTTTCCAAGTAGCCATTTGTACTTTATCGCGATAACTACTCACCACTTTAAACAATGCTTGTTTTGTATGGTAGTTACCCTAGGAAAAGCATACAAAAAGTACAAATACTTAAGTTAACTAAAACATAGATAATCAAGCGTTTTAAAAAATATCTAGCTAGGTACAAATACATCAAGCAATTTTCGTGATACCAACTTTTCATTCCAAATAATATCTAATTAAAATGAAAATCAACTTTCAAAGTTAACAATAATTTCAGAAACGATAAAAAAAATGGATTAAAAGAAAACGACCTTGCCCAAGAATTTTAGGAATGATCAAAAATACATGAATACATTGCGATCTTGGTCAGTAATTAGTTTTTGCTTTAGGGGTCACAAAATTTCTGAACGGCTCCTAAATCGAGCTTTCGTATTTTTTACGGAATGATCACATCATACTGAGTTAAGTGATAATATGGGTTTTGTTACACTATATGTAATTCTCCAGATATAAGGCGAACAAGAAACTCTTTCATTGAAATATATTGAATTTTTTTATCCAAAAGAAGCTTTTTTTCTTTTTGATTATTAGAAGATATAACCTACTTTACATTATTACCAGTCTTAAGCGGGAAAATACTTCAAAGGCGAGACATACTTGTAATGTATCAGTTTGGTCTTTGTTACAGAATTGATTTTAGCTAATGCTCAAGAAGTTCACCGACTTCACTATGACAATTCTTAATAATGTTCGAAGCCTTTTTCATTAACATGTCCCAGTCAGGAGACTTTCCATTTAACCTTTCTGCTTTCATTTTTGCCAAAATACTTTTGCGGTTGGCGACGTCACGTGGAGAAATCGCTAACTAACTAACTCTATGGCCTATGGAACCCGGAGGTTCAATCCCGCGTTCATAAAAGCTCTCCACTGACTTTTATCCTTAGCTAATTGCATCCAGTTTCTACTTTGTATTCCAATCTCTGCGAGATCCATCTTAATATTGTCCTCCCATCTGCGCCTAGGTCTTCCTCATGGTCGTTTTCCGATTGGTCTTCCAGTCAAGACTTTGAAAGCGTTTCTACTTTCTTCCATTCTAGTTACATGACCCGCCCACCTAAGCCTCCTAGACTTGACGACCCTAACAATGTTGGGTAAATTGTATAACTTATGTAGTTCCTCGTTATGAAGTTTCCGCCATTCCCCATTCCCGTTCCTGTTGGGTCCGAATATTCGTCTCAGGATCTTGTTCTCAAATACTTTCAGTCTATGTTCTTCCCTCAGAGTAAGTGACAATGTTTCGCAACCATACAGAGCAACAGGCATGATTCTCGTTTTGTATATTTTAAGCTTCAAATTCCTCGACAGAATTCGCGACGACAAGAGATTTTGAACCGAATAATAACATGAATTCCCTGCTTTTAGTCGACATTTAATTTCTTCGTAAATATGATTTTCGTCTGTTAATATTGATCCTAGATATTTGAAACTATCCACTTTATCAAAAGTATTATTTAATATTTTAACGCATCCACAATTTGCTGTTTTACGGTCCCGACGCACTTCCATGTATTTAGTTTTCTCTGCATTTATTTCTAAACCCATGTCCCTGGAAGCGCTTAATAAGATCTCTGCATTTCTTTCTATTGTTCTCCTATCATCCCCTATTAAATTTACATCATCAGGATATGCCATAACCTGGTGAATACCGTTCAACTGTAGGACCTGGTTGCTATCTTCGATTTTCCTTATAGCGTATTCCAGAAAAAAGTTAAATAATAATGGCGACAACGCATCTCCTTGTTTCAGGCCATGTTCGACATGAAAGCTCGTGGACAAAAAATTTCCTACCCGGATTTTACTTTGGAATTCGTTTAAACCTATCTTAATTAATCTAATTAGCTTTCTTGGTATTCCAAGTTATGTAAGAACGTTGTATAATGCTTCTTTCCTAACCGAGCGGTACGCCTTTCTAAAATCAATAAATAGTTGATGTACCGGGGTGTTGTATTCCCACTTTTTTTCGAGTATTTGGCGAATGGTAAATATTTGGTCGATAGTTGATCGATTTCGTCTAAATCTGAACTGATAATCTCCAATAATTTCATTTGGGTAGGGAGTCAATCTTGCTAATAGAATATTTGAAAGGAGTTTATACGATGTTGACAGAAGAAAAATGCCTCGATAATTATTACAGTCAGTTTTGTCGCCTTTTGTTGTGAATTGGAACAATAATTGATTCTTTCCACTCTTGTAGCAATTCTTCCTTGTTCCAGATAAGGAGAATGAGTTTATGTAACTTGTTCCACAATTTTTCGCCTCCAGCTAAAATAAACTCAGCCGGAATTTCATCTACACCTGGAGATTTGTGTTTCTTTAATTTCTTTATAGCGGTTTCTACTTTTTTTTTTTTTTTTGGTTCTGGAATATACGGTTCTATGGTGTGTATCTCCTTTTCTCCACGCACACTAGTTTTTGGTTGCGTGTTAAGCAAATCGTCAAAGAAATCTTTCCATCTATTTAAGATGCTATCCGTATTAGTGAGAACTGTACCGTCAGATTTCTTTAATATATAAGCACGAGGTTGATAGCCTTTCTTAAATTCGCTGATCCCATTATACATGTCCCAGATGTTTTTTATTTTAACTATTATCTTCAAGTTCCTTAATTTTAGCTTTCAGAAAATCGCGTTTCTTTGTTGTAAAAGTTTTGAAAGTTTCCCGCCTGCTATCTGCGAAATTTTGTGTAGTTATTTCATTCGGAGTTTGTAGCCAGGTTAATTTTACCTGTTTCCTCTTCTCTGCTAGTTGTATGCATTCCTGGTCGAACCATGATTTGTTCCTACGTATTTCCGCGTGTCCCAGTTTTTCTTTTGCTGAATTTTTAATGCTACCTCTAATTTCAATCCAGGTATCCTTAACACTAGTGCACTCCGAATCTTCTAAAGCCGAGAATCTATTCGAAACTTCAATCCGGTATTCCTCTTTTACCTGGCTTTCTTCTAATTTCTTCAAATTGAATCTCTCCTTTTTCGGACAATGAATATTGTTTTTGTTCAACGATAATCTCTCTCGTATTATCGCTGCTACCAGGCAGTGATCAGTGTCACAATCAGCCCCTCTAAACGACCGGACATCAATTATGTTAGATTGCCTCCTTCTTTCTACTAAAACGTGGTCAATTTAATTGTGTGTTTTTCCGTCTGGTGATGTCCAAGTGTATTTATGAACGTCGCGATGTGGGAATTTTGTACTCTTCACGATTAGGTTTTTGGATGTTGCAAAGTTCACGAGTCTAACACCGTTGTCATTACTTTCCTTATGCAAACTTTCGTTCGCTATAATTGGTTTAAAAATATCCTCTCGTCCTGTCTTCGCATTGACATCCCCTAATAGGATTTTCATATGGTATCGCGGGAGTTGGTCAAATATCCGTTCCACTTCTTCGTAAAAACTGTCTTTTATATCGTCATCCTTATCTTCAGTTGGGGCATGTACACTTAAGACAGTAATATCACACCACCGTCCCTTAAGAGTAATAAAAGAAAGTCTGTCAGTAACAAATTCAACCCGTTTAATTGCTGGTAATATTCGTTTATGAACGAAAAATCCTATTCCTAACTGGTGATTTTTATTTCCTTCCACGTTAAAGAACGTACAATTTCCGGAATTCACAGATCCATTTTCTTCCTTCCTAAACTCCTACTAAGTCCATCCTGTATTTCTCTAACTCACTCGTTACGGATGTTAACGCGCCTACCCTATAAAGACTTCTAACATTCCATGTTCCAAATCTCATGTCCATTTTCTTTTGTTGAGGTCGTGCCAAGTTATCAGTCCCTGTCCGAGGCTTTTGTGAATATTTATGAACAAGTGATTTTTTACAGGATGAGGTTGTTAGCCTTGCCCAAATCCCCAAGCTGGAGGACCACTCCTAGTCGTCTGTCCGCGACTGCTTATTCAGTATATTCGTAGCTAACCTCTATATCTAGAGGCCTTCTCCTCGATCCGCAACCTGAGGACGCGCCATGCCGTGCTGACAGGAACACACGTTACACGGGGAGAAATCGCTAAGGATGATATAAAATAGAGGATCTGTCCATACCACGAAATCTTGAAGCTATACGCCACAGCCGTACGTAGCCTATGATTGGTGATTTTCTTACCTGTGAAAGGTTATTTCGGGTAATTTCTTCTCACTCCTATTTGTACATCCATACGCTCAGTATGCAACTATTATATAATATAAATTCGAAGCAATTTGCGTAAATAAAAATGAACGACAGACACATTACCTGTCTATGCATGAAGATCGCAATGTTTTGAGTCAATATATATGACGGCCATTTAGTTACATAAGAGGATGAAGATACATATGGGGAGATCCTCTAGTTTATAACATCCTTGGATATCACGAAGTATCGTTCAGGACCACAAGTGAGATTCTACTTATGGGCCAAAGTTCTTCCAAAAGACATCACGAACAGAGAGCCAGTCAGAACACTAAATGCGAACTGTGGCTACCTGTTATTTTATATACCTTGTGTTCCATTTGTATTTTGATCTTTATTATTTTGGTAATAATTCTTGTAGACATGTGAGTACTCGGGGTTACAAGTAAATGAACCACAATTTAGTGGAAAAGTCTTTACTTTTCCCTTGTTTGTTAACTTTAAAGGTGCATTATAAATATATCAACACCTTTTAAGTAATAATTTTTCGAAATTCTACGTGATGACATCACTATCATGATAATCACGTTGTAGTCAAAAAGGTGTTTACTTCATTCCTGATGAAGACCATGACGTGACACAGAGCAACATGATGTTTTGCAGCAGAGATAAAGTTCTGTCCAGAAGAAAATTATTTAAAATATGATGATTTGGAAAGGGAAAATAGTGAAGATTTAAGTGTGTTTGAAGACATAACAAATCAAGACTCAGATTATTATCCTTCAGCACAAAATGCTTCGTCTTCGAGCAGGTAAATAAATCGAAAATGCAATCAATAGAAAATAAAATGTTTAAATACCTGAAACAGCATGGGGTGCCATTATTTTATAATACAATACGCAAGATTTCTTGTAGTTTGTTTATCCGACTTTTATAATCTTCAATGGGATTTTGTTACCTTTATAACAAAACTTTTTCTAGGACTTACATTAGCTTAATAGTAATAAAAATTATGATCTGTTTGACAAAAACTATTATAATTTGGGATTTTAATAAGTGGTTTTTAATTTGTATACCATCGATTCATAATGTAGTAATTTGAGCAATTAACATACGCAAGGGAAGTTGGCTATTCCTTCTGTTTACCTGTACTGACAACATGAGTATGTCTTAAGAAGTTAATATTCGATTCTTGTGTAAAATGAAAACAAAATAGTTGTAAATGTCGTATATCTTGATAGAAAGGAGCAAACGATTACACAATTTGCGTGTAACAGTGTATCTTAGGTTTAAGAAAGGTTTAACTTTCAATAAAGAAGGATATTGTAATTTATGATCTGTAAGGTTGATGGGTAGCATAAGGGGAGTTCTATCTTAGTGGTACAAGATTCGATAGCCGGAGATCATATTTATATTTTTTCTTTTAGTAACACTCATTTTCAGTATACCACACGTTTAGTTATTTGTAAAATGTAGTCAAAACCAATTTTAGAAGGAATTGTTATATATATATATATATATATATATATATATATATATATATATATATATATGTATATATATATATATATTATATACTATCTATCAGAAAATAACTACGTATCTATTATTACTCAGGTATTTCAATTAACATTATAAATAATAGGGTATCTAATCCTAGTCTAATAAATAATTTCATAGCTGGTTACTCCACAATTTCGGAAGGAAGCAAATCATGACGTACCCAATAACCGGTAGGGCCTTCTTTGGCGTGGATCACAGCATGTATCCTCTGAGGAAGACTCCCACCAGTTGCTGATAGGTATGAGGTGCGATAGCAGTCCACTCCTCTTTCACGGCGGTTCCAATTGCGGCAGGTGAATTTCGACGAGTTGATCTGAATCGTAAACGCTGCTCCAATTCACCCCACAGATAATCCGAAGGTCTAATCAGGCGATTGAGCAGGACAATGGAGTCGTTGCACATTGTTCTCGTCATAGAACGACATAACATTGACAGTTTTCTGACAAGGGACATTATCATCCTTATAGTAACATGGGTTAATTCCAAAGAATTTCGACAATGTGGGAAGCACTGAATTGTCCAAAATGTCCCGATAATTTCCACTCGTCATGTTACCAGACACAACAACAAGCGGGCCTACCCGAATTAACAAAATGCACCCCCACAATATTACACCACCACCACCAAATTTCACTGTTGGCACAAAGCTGTTTGGTAAGAAGCGTTCCCCGGTTTATCGTCACATCCACACCCGACCATCTGACATGAAACACTTATAGCGTGATTCGTCACCCCATAACACACGTTTCCAGTGGTCTAGGGTCCAATTTCGATGAGCCTCACACCATGCCAAGTTCCTGGCTTTGTTCGTTAGAGTGATATGTGTCTTGTAGCAGCCGCTCCACCACGGAAATCAAGTGCATGTAGTTCTGTCCTGATAGCGTTCAGTCAATCTCGATGCACTGTGGAACTCGTGCCGGATGGCAGATGCAGTTTTGCGGCGACTGCTGGATATCACTAGTTTCAGCACTCTCCTGTCAATGTCTGTCAATTTCTTGGATCGTGACCACTAGATCACATCCAAGGGTCCATTTCAAAACTACATCACCCATCGTTGATTTTGGATGGCGTAATTGAGCAGCAACGGCACGATTCGACAAACCCGCAATATGACAGCCGATGATGACTTCCCTATCGAACTCACTAAATTCTGTCTGTACACCATCCTCAGTCAAAATGACTCCTCGCATGACGCACAATCACTGATAATGACTTCTGCACCAAAACAAGTGACTGGCATCGTACAGATTGCTCTGGTTATATATATATATATATATATATATATATATATATAGTGTGTGTGTGTGTGTGTGTGTATGTATATATATATATACATAATATATATACATAGATAGATAGATAGATAGATAGATATATTTTTATAAAAAGGCCTTGTGTCCATCTTAAACACAAATTCAACATAACTTTCTTACAAGGCTGTCTAATTCTTTATTATAAATTAACGAGAAATGTTAATGTCACAACAATGGGCATAGATTTTGAATTTTAATGAAAAATTGAAAAAAGAAATGATTCTTAATTGGTAGATATAACAAATTATGTAATGTTATCTATGATTTCAGTTGGAATAGTAGTCTGAAGAAGGAAGTCATATACTTCCGAAACTGTAACATTTCTCGTTAAATTATAATAAATAATTAGACAGCCTTGTAAGAAAGTTGTTTCATTTATATATATATATATATATATATATATATATATATATATATATATATATATATATATATATATATATATATATATTTACATCAGCTAATGCTTGTGGCAACAAATACTATTCGAAGCTTTCTTGCACCCACTGGAAAACGTGAAGTATATTAATATTTATTTGCATATATTGTTATTGTAGACTGTTCCCATAATGCCCACCGACTTCGATTTTACAAAATTTGAGAAATAAATTTCACTTTTTATTTAGTGGTCAATTTGAAGGCATTTTGTTATACTACCATTAAGAAACCCATATACATCATATTACGAATCAATCATTATGGAACAATCTCATGTGTGACACGCAGCAGTGGTACCAATCTTTGAAAGTTTCATTTACAACTTTTTTCTTTTTTTCTTTTTTAACTGATTTTGTGAGTAATGGTGCATTCAGTATAAAGGTACAACAAGATATTCTCTCTCTCTCTTTCTCTCTCCCTGTGTGTGTGTGTGTGTGTGTGTGTGTGTGTGTGTGTGTGTGTTTGTTTGTTTGTTTCTAGTTCCGGCGTAAGCGTGTGGATACTACCAGGTATACTTTCGTGTGTACAAATGCTAGTGTGTGTGTGTGGCGCGGGTATATGAACTATTAATTGGGATCGCGTAGTGGAACTTATCAATATTAGTACGTACATACAAACGGCTGTTACTTCACACGATAACTTTGGACGAATGCGAATTTTTAAATTCTGCTTTTTGCAATAAATAAGTAGAGTGATTCCTCTCGAGGGAGTTCCCCTAAATGGTAGCCCCTACCATGTCCAATTGAATCACAAATTTCCGCAATCGTTTGTACATTGTTTGTACAGAAATGTACAGGCCAAACTTTCGTTTGTACACTATTAGGGGCGCCGCCAGAACGAAAACAAATTGGGGCTGTTTAACTGGTAGCCCCCCCACCAACATGTTCAATTCAATCACTAATTATCGCAATCGTTTGTACTTCGTTTGTGCAGAAATGTGCAGGCGAAATTTTCGTTTGTACACAATTAGGGGCGCCGCCAGAACAGAAAAAATGGGGGCTGTCTAAGTGGTAGCCCCCCACCATGTCCAATTGAATCACAAATTGTCGCAATTGTTTGTACTTCGTTTGTACAGAAATGTGCAGGCGAAATGTATTTTCGCACGCAATTAGGGGCGCCGCCAGAACGAAAAAAATTGGGGGCTGTCTAAGTGGTAGCCCCCGACCATGTCCTATTCAATCACAAATTGTCGCAATCGTTTGTACTTCGTTTGTACAGAAATGTGCACCTGAAATTTTCGTTTGTACATAATTAAGGGCGCCGCCAGAACAGAAAAAATGGGGGCTGTCTAAGTGGTAGCCCCCACCATGTCCAATTCAATCACAAGTTGTCGCATTCGTTTGTGCATCGTTTGTACAGAAATGTGCAGGCGAAATGTTTGTTTGAACAAACTTAGGGGCGCCGCCAGAACGAAAACAAAATGGGGAACTGTCTGAGTGGTAGCTCCCCCCACGATGTCCAATTGAATCACAAAGTATCGCAATCGTTTGTACATTGTTTGTACAGAAATGTGCAGGCCAAATTTTCGTTTGTACACTATTAGGGGCGGCACCAGAACGAAAACAAAGTGGGGCTCTCTCAATGGTAGCCCCCCACCAACATGTTCTATTCAATCACAAATTATAGCAATCGTTTGTACTTCGTTTGTACAGAAACGTGAAGCGAAATTTTTGTTTGTACATAATTAGGGGCGCCGCCAGAACAGAAAAAATTGGGAGCTGTCTAAGTGGTAGCCCCCCTCACACCATGTCCAATTGAATCACAAATTGTCGCAATTGTTTGTACTTCATTTGTACAGAAATGTGCAGGCGAAATGTATGTTCGCACGCAATTAGGGGCGCCGCCAGAACAAAAAAATTGGGGGCTGTCTAAGTGGTAGTCCCCGACCATCTCCTATTCAATCACAAATTGTCGCAATCGTTTGTACTTCGTTTGTACAGAAATGTGCACCCGAAATTTTCGTTTGTACATAATTAAGGGCGCCGCCAGAACAGAAAAAAATGGGGGCTGTCTAAGTGGTAGCCCCCCACCATGTCCAATTCAATCACAAGTTGTCGCATTCGTTTGTGCATCGTTTGTACAGAAATGTGCAGGCAAAATGTTTGTTTGAACAAACTTAGGGGCACCGCCAGGGCGAAAACAAAGTGAGGGGCTGTCTAAGTGGTAGCCCACCCCATCATGTCCAATTGAATCACAAATTGTCACAATCGTTTGTAGTTCATTTGTACAAAAATGTGCAGGCAAAATATATGTTCGTACACAATTAGGGGCGCCGCTAGAATGAAAAAAACAAAGTGGGGGACTCTCTAACTGGTAGCCCCCCACCAACATGTTCTATTCAATCACAAATTATCGCAATCGTTTCTACTTCGTGTGTACAGAAATGTGCAGGCAAAAGTTTCGTTTGTACGCAATTAGGGGTGCCGCCAGAACAGAAGAAAGGGGGCTGTCTAAGTGGTAGCCCCCCACCATGTCCAATTCAATCACAAATTATCGCAATCGTTTGTACTTCGTTTGTAGGGGTCTACAGAAACGGGCAGGCGAAATGTTTGTATGTTCACAATTAGGGGCGCCGCCAGAACGAAAACAAAGTGGGGCTGTCTAAGTGGTAGCCCCCGACCATGTCCAATTCAATCACAAATTGTCGCAATCGTTTGTACGTCGTTTTTACAGAATTGTTCAGGCAAAATTTTCGTTTGTACACAATTAGGGGCGCCGCCAGAACGAAAACAAACTGGGGGCTTTCTAAGTGGTAGCTTCCCACCAACATGTCCAATTGAATCACAAATTTTCGTAATCGTTTGTACATCGTTTGTACAGAAATATGCATGCGTAATTTTTGTTTGTACACAATTAATGGCATCCATCCTAACGATGATGGAATTAAATGTTTTTTTGTTTTTTTTATATTTATATTTATACTTACAATCATTATTGCTGAGTTAGTTTATCACTCCTCGGCTCTTATTATTAAACTTATTCATTATTTCTTACGTGAACTGAATCCTTATGAGAAAAATTTATTTTTTTCTTTCTATCTTGCGCAGAAACCGTTATTCTCATCTCGTACAGGAAATTGATAAGTGGAAGATATAACAAATTCACAAAGTAGACTGTTAAAGGGAAAATTATAACACAGTATTTTGTTTTATTTGATCATCTTCATTAAATTCATTTTGCAGAAACTAAAGAATGCATGGTGAAGTATTTTGGTGCATTCAGCATTCTGATTTACGAGTAGAGTTGCTAACTGGCCGGTATTTGCTGTGATTTTGATTAAGGCCGCGACCGGTACAAACTTCTTATTAGACCCCTTCTGACCGGTATTTTGGAATCTGCAATCCAGAATATAACATTGAACATCGAAATTTTTCAACAGTGCCTTTACAAACACAAATTTCCGTCGTATTATACATTATCGATATTTTTTTAACGTATGGCAGTTTTTTTTATTTATTTAATATAACAAATTTGATAACACTTATATTTTATTGTAAAAGAATTTTATTCATTTATTGAGAGTAGAAAATGACTTTTTAAAGCAATTTCCTTTGTTTGAAGTGAAGAGTAAATTTCATTTTATGAATCAACTATTGTTACATAAAGATTAATATCCAGTATTATTCATCTGTTTCGATAATTTTAAACAAGTGGCAATTGCTGGTAAATACAATAACGATCAATACAGTCTTCAGTTTCTCATTTGTACAGAGAATTTTGAGGGTGTGCCGGTAATTTTGTTTTCCTGAGTTGGCAACCTATTTACGAGGTTTTGTTTCAACTCTGCTACGTAGTGGCTCCGTACTGACACTCCGCATGCAAATAAGTATGTAAGGCTACCATACGCCCCGGTTTCTTAAAATTTGTCCCGGTGTGCAGAAATTTTCCTTCTTGTCCTGTTTTTTTCTTTATTATTATTATTAATTACATATCAAAATTTCTGAAAATATAATAAAATCGACTTATTCCTTTTGCTTTTAATTCCGACAATACTATAGGAACAATTTCATTCTAATCTTTATTATTATTGCAATCGCTGCTTCCCCGGATATACATGCAATGTTTAAATCCTCCTAAGTAGCACTCTTATCACTAAAAGTAAGAATGTATACCCCGAGGTGGCAACAAATTCTTGTGACGTTGCAGACCAGCCCCGAAAACACATTTTTTTTCTGCTTCAGAAAAACAATTATGCAAATTGCTTTCTTTTATTTCGCATTTTAGGTTAACAAAAATAAATCAGCCTATTGAAATTTTGAAACAACTTCATAAATCTGGATATTTTTCTTTATAGACATGTAGAGCATATAAAGGTGGTATGCGTAATAATATTGAAAATATAATTTTTGCCTAAATATTGTATGTTCACTGATTGCGTTTATATTGTATAACAGCTTCTAGCTTCTATAATAATGTTTAGCACTGTTGATTAAGTATGGACAGTGGCGTATTTACGATTTTGTTTCGGGAGTGGCTTTGCTAACTTCCGGGGGTGCTGTGCCTGAAAATATGAAAATTCTGCAAGATATTTCATATACTTTACTATAGTAAGTAAGATTTCGGTGGGGGGCTTGAGCCCGGAAGCCCTCCCCCTAAATACGCCACTGAGTATGGACTATATTAATACATTATTTTAAGTTGTATAACTAGTGCGATACTGTAGTAAAATTCGAAAGATAAAATTAATACAAAATGCAATATTTACTACTAATTTGTAAGACGTCCCGTTTTTTCTGTTTTCAAAAAGTATGGTAGCCTTAAAGTATGCTAAACCATACAAAATAAATTGTACTGTAAATAGTACCCCTCTGATAGTGCTCTCAAACGGGTCGGGTTACGGGTCGGGTTGTCGGGTCGGGTCAGTCGGGTTAGCTCGTGTCGGGTCACTCGGGTCGGGTCGTCACATTCTTCACTTATTTTCTATACGGAATACTATAAAGAGCTTTGTTGTAGAATTCAATTCGAAGTTGGTGTATGAATGATAAATGTGACTAATTGAAGGTGAAATAGTAATAAAATTTTAATTTTACCCTATATTAACTAATTGGTATTGTAATTAATATTACTACTGACTTTTTTCCTTTCTGCGTTTCTATGTCAAGTTAAATGTCACATTAAGTGAAATTGAAAGGAAATATCTAGTTAACGTCCCACGTTATGCACCAACGCTAAGAGAGACAGTGATGATGAGAAATAATTGAAGTGGTTGAATGAAGAAAGTGGGAGGAAATGGGAGAACACCGAGAAAACCCATGCACATGGGGTTTGTTCACCAGAAAACTTACTTGGTACGAGCTGGAATCAATACCCATGGACCTTCGGGTCAAACATCTGCCTTTGGGCAGGACACATTATTATTATTATTATTATTATTATTATTATTATTATTATTATTATTATTATTATTATTATTATTATTATTATTATTATTATTATTATTATTATTATAACTTTAAGAGTGCCCAAGAAAGTTTCGCCGCCTTTTCACCAACACCTTCGAACATTGGTATGTAACCTAAGACGTACCTGGAATATCAAAAATCGTCTCCATCAGCCTTGACGACCTTCTGAAAACGTTCTGGAAGGCCATGGATTCCATCGCAGTCGAACTTGGTGGGAAGTGAAGTGAAGAAGGTATCAAGTGCATATTGAACCTCTACTAGCGATTTGAATTGGCGTTCTCTAATGTGATTCCCCAAGGAATGGAACAGGTGATAATCGGACGGTACAATGTCCGTGGAGTATGGCGGATCCAATAGTGTTTTCAATCCAAGGCGTAGAATGATGTACTGGGTCATTTTAGCCACGTGGGGCTTAGCGTTGCCTTGTAACAAGAGGACCCCTTTGCGATTCAGAACTGCTGGACCCAGACAGTACACAGTGACAGTACACAGTTGCATTGATGATCTGACCAGCTGGTAGCAGTTCCCGATGGACGATGCCTCGAGCAGTCCACAAAATGCACAGGAGAACCTTATTCTGGCGTAGTGCTGGCTTGGGCTGTTTTTGAACCGGTTCATGGGATGCTAACCAACAATGACGGCGCCGTGGAGCTTCGTACAGGACCCACTTCCCATCACATGTCAACACCCTGTCCAGAAATTGCTCCTTCCTCAGACGAGACACCAAAGAAACACAGGTGTCTGCTCGCGTGGCTTTCTGGCTCCAAGTCAAATCATGTAGAACCTATCAACCCAACTTGCAGTGCTTCCCAAGTTGATGGTGGTGGTGCCGAATGGTTTCTCCACTTACACTGAAATGTAGTACCAGTTCCTCACATGTCTGTCTTCGCCTCAATTGCTGCCTGAAGATCTTTATTTTGAACATCTGTTTGTCTTCCGGCACGTGGTGCGTCTTCGAGTGTTTCGTCACCGTCCTTAAACCGTCATACCACTGCACTCTCCGCGTAGTCACGACACCCTCACCAAAGGTCTGTCATATCTTCCGCCCCGCGGAGCAGCAATTTGAACTCGTACAGCAAACAAGCCCTTATGACGCTCTGTGAAGGCCCCATGTTCACTCAGTCCTTACGCACGTTCACGGTGTATCTGAACAGCCACAACCAAGTAGTATGTTGGATATACTTACTAGTGTTGCTCACGAGACCTGGTTTGGGGCATTCTCGTTTCGAAAATGTGTCGTGAAGGTAGTCTCGTCTGGAAAAGTGCATATGTTTCTATTGAAAGAGCTCTGTCTCATCTCGTACCCTTTCATGAAAATTCTGTCTCGTCTCGTCTCGTCCAACAACTGACCTTCACCTTATATCCATTCGCATTCAACTCACGGTGTGAAGGCAAATTGAACACAGACCTCCACAAAGAGACAGAACTTTCTTGGTCACCTTCAAATATTATTATTATTATTATTATTATTATTATTATTATTATTATTATTATTATTATTATTATTATTATTATTATTATTGCTGGGGTAGTGATTTGACTTTCTCCGCAATAATTGCTAATTTTATATAACGTTGCAAATATCTTCTAGATAAATTAATCAAGAAAAAATAAAAGGTAATTCCCTACAGAATGATATTTCAGTGCAATTAGTTCCTTATGATTCTATCAGACAGCAACGTTGTTTTTAAATAGAAAAATCGGAATGTTAACGTGATGAAATTGTTGTTTGTTCACAGTAAAAAATATTAAAAGAAGTTCTATATACATTCCTTACTAGAAAATAATGTTGTCTTCAGAACTTTTATTCTTTTAGCCTTCAGAACTTGTCTTCAGAACTCAGTCAAATGTTATTTTGAGTTTTGAACTTGATTGCCTAAATTTTAACCTTGGAAATTTGGATGTGGAGTAAAATAAAGAAGGTTAGCAGGGTAGAGAGGAAAACGAATAAGGAAATGCTGAAAAAATGCAAGAGACGAGAGCAATATTAGACGATATAAGGAAGCGAAAAATGGACGGATCACAAGTTTTGATCTTGCTAAGGGATTGCATTCTGAGGGATGTAGTAAAGGGGGTGATATCAGGAGAGCGAGAGTGTGTAAGAAGGTTGGAATTGATAGATTGTAATAAGGAGGGTGGTACTTTATGTTGGGTTGCGAGGCAGATATTAGCGGGAAATCGCAAAAATGGAAGCTTCTTACCTAGTTCACGGAAACTGGCCTGTTTATTAATGGGAGAACACTGAGGAGGAGGAGGAGGATAATTATACTACAAGTAAAAAAAGCCGAAACAATGGTTTATGCATAAGAATTGGTCAGCATTTTTTTTCTGGTGGCAGTTTTGTAAAGTTCTAGCTCTCTCAAACTGGTTAGATTGTAAGGTCAAGTCACTCGGGTCGGTTGTCGGGTAAAGTCACCTCGGGTTGGTTCACTCGGGTCACTTTGGGTCGGGCCAATCGGGTCAGCTCGGGTCGGGTTGTCGGGTCGGGTCAGTCAATTTGGGTCACGGGTGGGGTCGGGTCGGTCTTCAACACATATAATTTCCACGAAAATTACAATATACCACGGTTTATACCTCATTGGACTTCCAATGATGTGTACACCATGTCACCTTTTTGTATGAGGGAATGTGTAGAGGGATTTTGTGGGAATTTGATGGAGTGTAGATTCCTGTGTGTGTGTGTGTGTGTGTGTGTGTGTGTGTGTGTGTGTGTGTGTGTGTGTGTGTGTGTGTCTGTGTGTGTGTATGTATGTGTGTGATACCTTACAGGATACAAGATGTCGAGGAAGTGTGTAAATAAACCGGACAATTTCTGTTATGTATGTGGGGAGCTGATATTTAAATCACAACGTCGATGTTTTACTCCACTTGTGAGGAAGTGTTATCAGTTATATTTTGGTTGCTGTGTAGGAGACCAGGATAAGAACTGGGTTCCTCACTACATTTGTTGTACTTGCGTGAAACGTCTGACTGGGTGGGCAAATGGTGGACGAAACATGAACTTCGCAGTACCGATGATCTGGAGGGAACCAAAAGATCATTCTTCAGACTGCTACTTTTGTATGACACAGATAAAAGAAATAAGCAGTAAATCTAACCACACAGTACAGTACCCTAATTTGCATCAGCAATTAGGCCAGTTCCACACAGTGCAGAATTACCTATACCGGTACCTCCTCCTCATCTTACGGAAAATGAGGATTACGTACTTGAGGCAACTATTGAAGTTCCAAATGAAGATGATGATCCTACTTATGTAGGAAGCACATCTACATTGGATTCCCATCTGATAACTCCGGGTGAACTAAATGACCTCATACGGGATTTAAAACTCTCCAATACACAGACAGAACTTCCTGATTCTAAACTTAAGGCTGGAATCTACTCCATCGTGACACTAAAGTGTGTATTTTTCGAAACCTTCATACAGAGTTTCAAAACTACTATTCTCAAGAAAATGATTTAGTGTATTGTAATAATGTCTGTGCTGTGATGGATAGGCTTGGACATGCACATATAAGTACAGAGTGGAGATTGCTTATTGACTCATCCAAAACTAGTTTTAAGGCTGTCCTTTTGCACAATAGCAACAAATTTCCTTCAGTGCCTTTGGCTTATGCAACTAATATGAAGGAAACCTATGAAAACATCGAAATAGTGTTAGAAAAAATTCAGTATGAGAAATACAAGTGGACCGTTTGCTGTGATTTACAAGTCATTTCTTTGTTAATGGGTTTGCAGCTTGGTTATACGAAATATTGTTGTTTCCTCTGTGAATGGGACAGCAGGAACAAAGCGGAACATTACATCAAGAAGGAATGGCCAACGCATGTATTAACTCCTGGACAGAAGAATGCTGTTTATTCCTCACTGGTGAGCCCTGATTAGATAATTCTACCTCCTCTTCACATAAAGTTGGGGCTCTTCAAAAACTTTGTTAGGGCAATGGACAAAAGTAATGCAGGATCTTGTTACCTCAAGGAAAAAATTCCTCCGGTTAGTGACGCTAGGGATTTTTGTAGACCCCCAAATAAGATGTTTGATTCGTGACCAAAATTTGAGGATCTCTTAACTCTGGTTGAGAAAGCAGCTTGGTGTCCATTTAAATGTTTAACAGAGAATTTTTTAGGAAACAAGAAAGCCCCAAATTACCGTGAAATTGTGAGTGATTTCCGGCAATCATTCAATGAAATGGGTTGCAACATGTCCCTTAAAGTTCACTTTCTAGACTCCCACCTGCATTTCTTTCCTAAAAAGCTTGGTGCTGTTAGTGATGAGTATGGGGAACATTTTCATCAGGACATTTCCTCCATGGAGAAGAGGTACCAGTGACAGTGTAGTTCAAAAATGCTAGCTGATTACTGTTGGACACTTAAAAGAGATGTTCCAGAAACCAAACACAGAAGAAAGTCGACAACTAAAACATATTAGTTGAGGTAAGTAAGTGTCCATTTATTAAGAAGATACCACTCACTTCTTTTGTATTATTTATTAAGTAGATATAAAATGGTGACACGGTGTATACATCATTGAAAATATGTTTTATTTTAAATCCAATAAGATATAAACCATGCTTATATTGTAATTTTCGTGGAAGTTATATGTGATTTTATCTGCACTAATGAATATTGTAAAATGAACAGTACACATAGCATATTTTTTATATAAATATGTTTATTTCTCTAGATAGAATAATGCTATTCTTATGAAACTTGGAGGGCTTACTAAGTATAAATCAGGCTAACATACAATATAATTTGTGCGTTTATATACCTAAGGTACCCAAGCTACAAGTATGAAAATGATTTTAAAAAAAAGAAAAAAAGAAAAAGAAAAGAAATTTGAGGGGAAATTTTCCGAAAACACCTCTGTCACGGGAAAACTGAGGGTGATGGAGAAAAATTGATTGCAGATTCGAATTCTACGTGAAAAGTTCTATTAGAATCAGGCATTTTCTTCCGTGTGCCAGAGAAAAAGAATTTTTTTTCAACTAGTGCAATATGAACCATTTTCAAACTCATCAACCGTTATTCAAACCGGTTAATGTTGATCGCAGATATTAAAAATACTCACATCCGTATATTATTTAATACAAACGAAAATTTTACCTGCACATTTCTGCACAAACTATGTATAAACGATCGCGACAATTTGTGGTTCAATCGAACATGGTGGGGCTAGCACTTAGACAACTCCCCTTTTTTTTCGATCTGTCCACGCATCTGATAGCTTAGAAAAAAAATTTCGCCTGCGCATTACTGCTCAAACGATGTGCAAACAATTGAGATAATTTTCTTTTGAATCGGACGTAGGGAGGTGCTACCAATTAGGTAGCCTATACTTTGTTATCGTTTTAGCGCGCCCGCAATTGTGTACAAACGAAAATTTCGCCTGCAAATTTCTGTACAAAACCGTAACAAACAAGTGCGACAGTTTGTGGTTGAATTCGACATGGTGGGAGGCCTATCAATTAGAGAGCCCATAGTTTGTTATCGTTTTAGGGGGGGGGAACATTTATGTGCAAACGAAAATTTCAGCTGCACATTTATGTACAAAGGCGTACAAACAAGTGCGACAGTTTGTGGTTGAATTGAACATGGTGGGACGGCTAAAATTTAGACAGCCCCCCACTTTGTTTTCGTTCTGTCGGCGACCCTAATTGTGTACAAACGAAAATCTCGCCTGCACATTTCTTTATAACTATATTCAAACGATTGCGACAATTTGTGATTCAATTGCACATGGTGGGAGGGCTACCATTTAGACAGCCCCCCACTGTTTTCGTTCTGAGGTCGCCCCTAATTGTGTACAAACGAAAATTTCGCCTGCATATTTCTGTACAAACGATGTACAAACGATTGCGACAATTTGTGATTGAATTGAACATGGTGATTGGGCTATCACTTAGAAAGCCCCCCAGTTTGTTTTCGCCCTGGCGGCGCCCCTAATTATGTACAAACGAAAATTTTGCATGCACATTTCTGTACAAACGATGTAGAAACGATTGCGACAATTTGTGATTGAATTGGACATGGTGGGGGGCTATCACTTAAACAGCCCCCCACTTTGTTTTCGTTCTGGCGGCGCCCTTACTTATGTACAAACAATAATTTAGCCTGCACATTTCTGTACAAACGATATAGAAACGATTGTGACAATTTGTGATTGAATTGGTAATGGGGGGGGGCTACCATTGAGACAGCCCTCACATTGTTTTCGTTCTGGCGGCGCCCTTAATAGTGTACAAACGAAAATTTGACCTGCACATTTCTGTACAAACAATGTACAAACGATTGCGATAATTTGTGATTCAATTGGACATCGTGGGGGGAGCTACCACTCAGACAGCTCCCCCCTTTGTTTTCATTCTGGCGGCGCCCCTAAGTTTGTTCAAACAAACATTTCGCCTGCACATTTCTGTACAAACGATGCACAAACGAATGCGACAACTTGTGATTGAATTGGACATGGTGGGGGGCTACCACTTAGATAGCCCCCATTTTTTCTGTTCTGGCGGCGCACTTAATTATGTACAAACGAAAATTTCGGGTGCACATTTCTGTACAAACGAAGTACAAACGATTGCGACAATTTGTGATTGAATAGGACATGGTCGGGGGCTACCACTTAGACAGCCCCCAATTTTTTTCGTTCTGGCGGCGCCCCTAACTCCGTGCGAACATACATTTCGCCTGCACATTTCTGTACAAAAGAAGTACAAACAATTGCGACAATTTGTGATTCAACTGGACATGGTGGGAGGGGCTACCACTTAGGCATCCCCGACTTTGTTTCCGTTCTGGCGGCGCCCCTAATTGTGTACAAACGAAAATTTAGCCTTCACATTTCTGTAGAAACGATGTAGGAACGATTGCGACAATTTGTCATTGAATTGGACATGGTGGGGGTATCACTTAGACAGCCCCACTTTGTTTTCGTTCTGGCGGCGCCCGTAATTGTGTAAAAGAAAATTTTCGCCTTCACATTTCTGTAGAAACGATGTACAAATGATTGCGACAATTTGTGCTTGAATAGGACATATTGGTGGGGGGCTACCATTTAGACAGCCCCCACTTTGTTTTCGTTCTGACGACGCCCCTAATTGTGTACAAACGAAAATTTCGCCTGCACATTTGTGTACAAACGATTGAGACCATTTCTGATTGAGTCTAATAAGGGGGGGGGGCTGTCTAAATGGACGTCTCCTTTTCACCTCTACTGTAATTAAATTCTTCCTCCTAGAAAATCTGTAATCAACACTGTCAGTAGCTACGTCCTCGACTAATATACCTTAACAAGTACAGCTTTATTTTCGTATATTTTTCAACAGTTAACCAATTTAAAACTATCGCAAACAAGAATATGTAGTCAACTTCTTAAATACTTCGCTCGCCGAAACACGTTCAGCGCGTGCAACAAGCAAAAACAACATGTTTGGCGTCTCACAAATGGAAAAGGGGGAAAAAAAGAGAAGGAAAAGCAGCACGGCAGTGCCTTATCGCAGTCAGAGCTGACAACATAGTTTCGGTCGTCACTAACGCGAATAGACCTACTAGCGGTGTACAAGAGTTATACAGTTACAATACACGTTGTGCCACAGTAGCGCTACAGGCGGAATGTGCACGAACTACAAATGAATATGTTCCCTTACAAGCATCAGTCACTGTTGCACCCTCTTTACATTCTACACATCCTTTTTTCTCCCACTTTTTGACCTTGACAAGCAGAAGTACCAGGCTTTCCGAGTTCACAACCATAAACTGTTTGTGTACAGAGTACGTTTTCAGTTCTTCGAATGACTGTGCGCGCGAAGAACAAGGGTGATGATCGGGCTACCGTATTCGGAAGTCAGAAACACCCGGTTGCAATAATAAAGGTAAAATACAAATATAGAGCCTTGACAATGCCGTGAGGATGAATATATATATATATATATATATATATATATATATATATATATATATATATATATATATATATATATATATATATATACACCGTTTTATTTCTAAAAATAAAGGTATCGGCACGCTGAACCTCAGGTTCATAATGGTTAAGAAATTGCATACCTTTCAGGATATTAATAATAATAATAATAAGAAGAAGAAGAAGAAGAAGAAGAATAATAAGAATAAGAATAAGAGTAATAATAATAATAATAATAATAATAATAATAATAATAATAATAATAATAATAATAATAACGTCCAGTAGCATATCACTGCAATGTTGTAACTAAAACTCTTACGTACATATATGCTTTTAAAATGTTTGATTCTCACATCTTAATATTATAAAATTAAGAACGATAAACGTAACGATAATCATTATTTCTTAATGATTTGTTTCTTGCTTTTTCTCTTTTTGTAAACGGTCGAATAGTAAGCTGCTATTATTTGTTTTCAAAAGGTTTCAAGAATTCTACAAATACTGAATTCAATAACACACATACAGTACATTGTTCACATAACGATCTTCAAAGTACTAATGATGCTACCAAATTGTCCTACAAACCACTACTAAGTTAATGGATAAACTTTGTCAAAAAAATATAGATGTTTCAAGTTAATTCTCTTCCTAATAATGAATAAAAACAACTAATTGGACAATTCAAGTAGGATCTGAGTGAAGGTTCCTCAGCGGAGAAAGTACAACTGTCGAGGACCAACAGAGTGTCTTAATTTTTGGTACTGTCTTAATTTAGTCGACCTTCAGCGACAGATAAATTTATTGGGATAATTTCGCTCTGGGAGGTTAGTTTTTTCAGAAGGAAAACCATTTATGGTTCCTGAATACAATTAAATGATTTGCAACTTTTTCTCTAGAGAGAAAAAAAGGAAAACAACAATAACTCTGATTTCCAATAAAACTATATATTTACTGTTTGGTATGTTCGAAGTTTCCCGTGAACTTCTTCGTAAGATAGAAGAAGAAATATTCCATTCTCATTAAAATAGGGCTGGTACTGAGCACTACAGAAATAAAACACTATATATATATATATATATATATATATATATATATATATATATATATGTATATATATATATATATATATATATATGTATATATATATATATATATATGTATATAATATATATATATATATATATATATATATATATATATATGTATATATGTATATATATATATATATATATATATATATATGTATATATATATATATATATATATATATATATATATATATATATATATATATATATATATATATATATATATGTATATATGTATATATATATATATATTTACATCAGCTAATGCTTCTGGCAACAAATACTATTCGAAGCTTTCTTGCACCCACTGGAAAACGTGAAGTATATTAATATTTATTTGCATATATTATTATTGTAGACTGTTCCCATAATGCCCACTGACTTCGATTTTACAAAATTTGAGAAATAAATTTCACTTTTTATTTAGTGGTCAATTTGAAGGCATTTTGTTATACTACCATTAAGAAACCCATATACATCATATTACGAATCAATCATTATGGAACAATCTCATGTGTGACACGCAGCAGTGGTACCAATCTTTGAAAGTTTCATTTACAACTTTTTTTCTTTTTTTCTTTTTTAACTGATTTTGTGAGTAATGGTGCATTCAGTATAAAGGTACAACAAGATATTCTCTCTCTCTCTTTCTCTCTCCCTGTGTGTGTGTGTGTGTGTGTGTGTGTGTGTGTGTGTGTGTTTGTGTGTGTGTGTGTGTGTGTGTGTTTGTTTGTTTGTTTCTAGTTCCGGCGTAAGCGTGTGGATACTACCAGGTATACTTTCGTGTGTACAAATGCTAGTGTGTGTGTGTGTGTGGCGCGGGTATATGAACTATTAATTGGGATCGCGTAGTGGAACTTATCAATATTAGTACGTACATACAAACGGCTGTTACTTCACACGATAACTTTGGAAGAATGCGAATTTTTAAATTCTGCTTTTTGCAATAAATAAGTAGAGTGATTCCTCTCGAGGGAGTTCCCCTAAATGGTAGCCCTTACCATGTCCAATTAAATCACAAATTGCCGCAATCGTTTGTACATTGTTTGTACAGAAATGTACAGGCCAAATTTTCGTTTGTACACTATTAAGGGCGCCGCCAGAACGAAAACAAATTGGGGCTGTTTAACTGGTACCTCCCCACCAACATGTTCTATTCAATCCCTAATTATCGCAATCGTTTGTACTTCGTTTGTACAGAAATGTGCACCCGAAATTTTCCTTTGTACATAATTAAGGGCGCCGCCAGAACAGAATAATGGGGGCTGTCTAAGTTGTAGCCCCCCCCCAAAAAAACCAATTCAATCACAAGTTGTCGCATTCGTTTGTGCATCGTTTGTACAGAAATGTGCAGGCGAAATGTTTGTTCGAACAAACTTAGGGGCGCCGCCAGAACGAAAACAAAGTGGGGAGCTGTCTGAGTGGTAGCTCCCCCCACGATGTCCAATTAAATCACAAAGTATCGCAATCGTTTGTACATTGTTTGTACAGAAATGTGCAGGCCAAATTTTCGTTTGTACACTATTAGGGGCGACGCCAGAACAGAAAAAAATGGGGGCTGTCTAAGTGGTAGCCCCCCCACCATGGTCCAATTGAATCACAAATTGTCGCAATTGTTTGTACTTCATTTGTACAGAAATGTGCAGGCGAAATGTATGTTCGCACGCAATTAGGGGCGCCGCCAGAACGAAAAAAATTGGGGGCTGTCTAAGTGGTAGCCCCCGACCATGTCCTATTCAATCACAAATTGTCGCAATCGTTTGTACTTCGTTTGTACAGAAATGTGCACGCGAAATTTTCGTTTGTACATAATTAAGGGCGCCGCCAGAACAGAAAAAAATGGGGGCTGTCTAAGTGGTAGCCCCCCACCATGTCCAATTCAAACACAAGTTGTCGCATTCGTTTGTGCATCGTTTGTACAGAAATGTGCAGGCGAAATGTTTGTTTGAACAAACTTAGGGGCGCCGCCAGAACGAAAACAAAGTGGGGGCTGTCTAAGTGGTAGCCCCCCCATCATGTCCAATTGAATCACAAATTGTCACAATCGTTTCTATATCGTTTGCTCAGAAATGTGCAGGCAAAATGTATGTTCGTACACAATTAGGGGCGCTGCTAGAGCGAAAACAAAGTGGGGGGACTGTCTAACTGGTAGCCCCCCACCAACATGTTCTATTTTATCACAAATTATCGCAATCGTTTCTACTTCGTGTGTACAGAAATGTGCAGGCAAAAGTTTCGTTTGTACACAATTAGGGGCGCCGCCAGAACAGAAAAAAAGGGGCTGTCTAAGTGGTAGCCCCCCCACCATGTCCAATTCAATCACAAATTATCGCAATCGTTTGTACTTCGTTTGTACAGAAACGGGCAGGCGAAATGTTTGTTTGTTCACAATTAGGGGCGCCGCCAGAACGAAAACAAAGTGGTGGCTGTCTAAGTGGTAGCCCCCGACCATGTCCAATTCAATCAGAAATAGTCGCATTCGCTTGTATGTCGTTTGTACATAAATGTGCAGGCAAAATATTTGTTTGTACACAATTAGGGACGCCGCCAGAACGAAAACAAAGTATGGTGCTTTCTAAGTAATATCTCCCCACCATGTCCAATTGAATCACAAATTGTCGGAATCATTTGTACTTCGTTTGTACAGAAACGAGCAGGCGAAATGTTTGTTTGTACACAATTAGGGGCGCCGCCAGAACGAAAACTAAGTGGGGCTGTCTAAGTGGTAGCCCCCGACCATGTCCAATTCAATCACAAATTGTCGCAATCGTTTGTACGTCGTTTTTACAGAAATATGCATGCGTAATTTTCGTTTGTACACAATTAATGGCGCCGCCAGAACGAAAACAAAGTGGGGCTGTCTAAATGGTAGCCCCCACCATATCCAATTCAATCACAAATAATATCAATCGCTTGTACATCATTTGCACAGAAATGTGCAGGCGAAATTTTCGTTTGTACTCTATTAGGGGCGCCGGCAGAACGAAAACAATGTGAGGGTTTGTATAAATGGTAGAAGCATTAAAAAAATGTGTCACATTTATGGAGTATTTTTCTAACAGGACTTTGTTCACACTATTGTGTGGTTTGGTTTGTTCACACTATCGTGTGATTCACTATATTGATCTTATCCTAACGATGATGGAATTAAATGTTTTTTTTTTGTTTTTTTATATTTATATTTATACTTACAATCATTATTGCTGAGTTAGTTTTTCACTCTTTGGCTCTTATTATTAAACTTATTCATTATTTCTTACGTGAACTGAATCCTTATGAGAAAAATGTATTTTTTTCTTTCTATCTTGCGCAGAAACCGTTATTCTCATCTCGTACAGGAAATTGATAAGTGGAAGATATAACAAATTCACAAAGTAGACTGTTAAAGGGAAAATTATAACACAGTATTTTGTTTTATTTGATCATCTTCATTAAACTCATTTTGCAGAAACTATAGAATGCATGGTGAGGTATTTTGGTGCATTCAGCATTCTGATTTACGAGTAGAGTTGCTAACTGGCCGGTATTTGCTGTAATTTTGATTAAGGCCGGTGACCGGTACAAACTTCTTATTAGCCCCCTTCTGACCGGTATTTTGGAATCTGCAATCCAGAATATAACATTGAACATCGAATTTTTTCAACAGTGCCTTTATAAACACAAATTTTCGTCGTATTATACATTATCGATATTTTTTTAACGTATGGCAGTTTTTTTTTATTTATTTAACATAACAAATTTGATAACACTTATATTTTATTGTAAAAGAATTTTATTCATTTATTGAGAGTAGAAAATGACTTTTTTTTAAACAAGTGGCAATTGCTGGTAAATACAATAACGATCAATACAGTCTTCAGTTTCTCATTTGTACAGAGAATTTTGAGGGTGTGCCGGTAATTTTGTTTTCCTGAGTTGGCAACCTATTTACGAGGTTTTGTTTCAACTCTGCTACGTAGTGGCTCCGTACTGACACTCCGCATGCAAATAAGTATGTAAGGCTACCATACGCCCCGGTTTCTTAAAATTTGTCCCGGTGTGCAGAAATTTTCCTTCTTGTCCTGTTTTTTTCTTTATTATTATTATTAATTACATATCAAAATTTCTGAAAAGATAATAAAATCGACTTATTCCTTTTGCTTTCAATTCCGACAATACTATAGGAACAATTTCATTCTAATCTTTATTATTATTGCAATCGCTGCTTCCCCGGATATAACATGCAATGTTTAAATCCTCCTAAGTAGCACTCTTATCACTAAAAGTAAGAATGTATACCCCGAGGTGGCAACAAATTCTTGTGACGTTGCAGACCAGCCCCGAAAACACATTTTTTTTCTGCTTCAGAAAAACAATTATGCAAATTGCTTTCTTTTAGTTCGCATTTTAGGTTAACAAAAATAAATCAGCCTATTGAAATTTTGAAACAACTTCATAAATCTGGATATTTTTCTTTATAGACATGTAGAGCATTAGGGATGGTACCGAGACCGAGACCGAGACGGACTTTTATATATCGAGACGAGACCGAGACCGAGACGGACTTTTAAATACCGAGACGAGACCGAGACCGAGACATACCTCTATAATTCGAGACGAGACCGAGACGAGACTCTGGTTAGTCTCGAAAGTCTCGGTCTCGTCTCGAATATTAATATTGATAAATACTAAAATTGCCTTCACTCAAAATTTGTTTCGTTTCTGTTTTAGATAATATGAGAACGGTTGACTGATGTACAGTGGCGTATTTAGGGGGTGGTTATCGGGCTCCAACCTCTCCCGAAATAAATTTGTGATAATTTTTTGCATTGCACGTACAACGCAAATGTTTCTCACTCGTTCCTCAAGCCTCTCCCGAAACAAAATCCGCTGCTGATGCGAATAGAATTCTCTCTCTCTTTCTTTTCCCTTCCTCCCCCCTCTCTCTGTATATATATATGGTCGCGGTGCCACCCAGGTCCGCCCTGCATGGGTTCCCTAAATGGAAGCAAGGGTGAGTGGTACCTCGTTCGATAGATCTTGAAAAACTAAAAAGCGTTGTGGCAAAAGATCTTTCATATCGGGCACTGTATTCAAAATGACCGCCAAGATATGTTGCCTCTATCAGATACAGTAAAACGTGCAGTACCACTAATATGAAAACGGTTGAACATAAATAAACCGAACAGAAACTCAAATAGAAAATGTCATGTGGCACATCGATTGATATTGTCGCGGAGACTCCCAGGGCCACCCTTCATGGGGGCCCAGGGCGCAACTTCAAAATTATAAATGGAAACATGGGGTGAATGATACCTTGTTCGACATATCTTTAAAAACTAAAGAGTGCTGTTGCAAAAGATTGTTCATATGGGTCACCGTTTTCAAAATGACCACCAAGACATGGTAGCTGCATCAGGTAAAACGTCCAGTATCATTAATATGAAAACACCAGAACAAATATTCGAATAGGAAACCACAGAGGGTATTTATCATTCTATAGCTCGGGAATGTTGCAACAGTCGAAAAGATGATTAAAGTGAAAGTGCCATAATGGAAAGAAAGAAATCTAACTCCTAGAAAATAATCGCTCCAACCTCACTCCGTAAGTGAGTGAAGCGCGAAGGAACGGTGAAATTGCAAATGAGAGCCTTAGTTTTTGCAAATTGTATCTACGAAACAAAGTTATTTGAAATGTGTTTTTATAGGAGATAAATGTCTCTGTAATGGGATAAAGTATGTAAAATTCTTGTTAAATAGTACCTTCCATTTTGATTGCTGGCAATAGTTTGATGAAAAAATGAATCAACTGAAATGCGAAACCAATTTGTCGAACAATGCAATTTTAGAACAATGTTTACAAACGTTGGTTTTGTTCAACAGTCGTCTGCATGATATTGGTTCGCTTCTTTTCCTTCTTCTTGAATGTGATAGAATATGAGTTTCACTGAGATGTCCACAGTTATATTCCGAATAACTTTCAACGGTAATTTCAGTTGTGTGCCTTAGTAACGAAACGGTACATACTGATGCAGATATGTCCCAAAAATCTTGTACGCAATGCGTTAAATTATCAGAGGCGAAGGGGCGGGTAAAATGTTGTTAAACTTGAATTTCACCTTATTTTTATTCACTTTATTTCACTTTACTTTTATTCATTATAGTACCAGTCATTTGTATACACAAGAGGTTCAGACAAACCATATCTATTGCAAATAAAAAGTGAGGTTCTCATTTGAGATTTTACCATTCATTCCCGCTTCACTTACTTACGGACAGAGATCGGGAAGATAATTTTCTATCATTTCCTCTTTTGCATCATGTCAATTATACTTTAATAATCTTTTTCTCCGTTGCATTATATTCAAGCCGTGGAATGATAAATACCCTCTGTGCTTTCCTATACGAGTTTTGTTCTGTTCATTTATCTCCAACTATTTTCATATTAGGGGTCTAGTGGTAATGGACGTTTTATCTGATACAGGCACCATGTCTTGGAGGCCATTTTGAAAACTGTGACCGATGTGAAAAATCTTTTGCCACAACACTTTTTTACTTTTTAAAGATCTATGGAACGAGGTATTACTCGCCCCATGTTTCCATTTAAAATTTCAAAGTTTGGCCCTGGTACCCCATGAAAGACGGCCCCGGGAGGCGCCGCGACAACACCATTCGGTGTGCCCCATGGCATTTCCTACTTGAGTTTTTGTTCGGTTCATTATGTTCAACCGTTTTCGAGATATTCCCGTGGAAAGATTAAAATGGGCCATCCTGTATAGATATAGCTGCGGACACAGTATATGATCAAGGGAGGGGCTAAACCATGGTTTGCCGCTTTATCCAGTGTAAAGAAAGTAGGATTGAAGCCCATTTTATTCAGTGCGTACCTGAGCGTTAAGGGGGGCTATAGTCCCTATAGCCCTCCCCTAGGATCTATATATATTACCAAGTTGGGAAATTCTTCTTGATACTCTGCAATATCACTAGATAAACAAGCAATGTTGCTAAAGCAAAATAAAGTTGTATTTTCTCAAATTGCGCTACGTAAAGTTAACAAAACCACAATAGCCCATACATTATTTGTATAGCTTGGAAATCTCTAATAACTCAAATGGCATGGACGGTGCAATGCGCATCAACTGTACCTTAGCGTCAAATACTGTGATCATTGTATGATATATTTCGAATGAATGAAGGAACAAAGTTACAAGAAACGGAAAATTTAAATGTTTCTAAAAACTTTACTTCGAAAACGCACTGACATATCACTTCTCATCATGCAGATGCTTCCAAAAGACTTAAATGCTTATAACGCCATTTACAACAGTTGTTATTTCAAATCGTTTCAGAGATACCAAACACATTGGTAGTGATTGTTATACTTCTTAAAATGACGCATTTTTATTAAATTTTTATAATGATTATTGCTTTCCTTTGCTTCTATAACATTACAACAGTTTTTGGTGGTTTTAATTACAACAAGTCGCAGTTACATTATTTTAAGCAGTGTTGCCCACTTAAATAGATAGCTAAATATTATTCTAAATATAGTGCAAATAACGTAGATAAACTGCAAAATATTTTAAAATTACTCGTAATTTGTTTTATGGTGCAAAAATGCTTTCAAGAGACGATGTTTTTCATAGTCTTTGGGCTACTTATAATGTTAATGTTTAAATCTTCGTTCCAGCAATACATGTAAATGCAAATTGTAACTGAGATTAAATGTAACTGATATATTTTCAGTAACACTAGTTGTTCCCCTTAAGCCTTAAGCCTGATGTACACTTTAGATTAAGATCGTGCTTAATTAAAAGTTCTAATTGCACCCTAATTACATTTCACTTGCTTTAGTTTGACCACCGACCACCTCAAACTCGATCCATACCATATAGCTATATGCAATTATTCAAGGACTTCCAGTTAGTAATACGCAGTGTTCACTTTTGTTTTGTTTTGTTTTAGTTTAACGTCCCACACTTATGCTAGGGCGGCTAAAGGAGACGTGGAGCTAATGATTATAGTGGAATCCGAACCACTTCGGTCGTTCAACTTTACCCCTACCGGAAATCGAACTCGGGACCACGCGAACCGAAATCTAGAGTTCTAGCCGCTAGAACAAATGGGGGTCCTCACATTGTGTTGATTTAAATCATTCAGTCAGTGTTGTCAGATCCGATTATTAAAAAGTAGCGTGTCTGTACTCCGAAAGTAGCGAATTCGAACTATTTGTAGCCCAAATGTATAGAAATGAATACTGATGGTGCTAATGAAATAATTTAATATGAGCTGGAAAGTGTGCTGGACGTATTGCAAGAAGAAATTATGATCGACGGACGAAAACAATTCTACACTGGATACCACGAGACAAAAACACCTAGGAATTCTCCGCATACAAGAAGTTGTGATGAAATCAAGAACCACTGGAGGAGTAGCCTGGAAGAGAATTGCCCGTTAGATAGTTGTGGAGAAGACTTGGAAAGACCTTCATCCAGCAATGGATTGATAATGGTTGATTATCATGATGGTGATGATTTTAATATATCTGGACCTCGGAGGTAAACTAAACCAAGTCATAATTTCGTAATTTTACAGAAGCGAAAAACTGGTTCCTCAACTAAGACTAAATATATAACTTTTACTAGGTAAGGTAGGGTAAAAATGGATCCAAAATTTAATGAAAATCATAGAGCGAAAAAAATATTTTTGACTATTCAATCCATCATGTTGCAGCAAAACTACGAAAATTAATACAAAAGAAAACTAGAAAGTTAAGAATCACTTCTTTTGGCGAGTGAGAAAAAATAGATACAGATAACTCGAATTACCTATATACTTATATAATATGTATGTCCATGTTTTGCAACTAATTTTCAATCAGTATAAAATTTCAACGTAATAAATGAAAGATTAATTTTCTCGAATAAAGATTGCATGCACCGTTGAGAGCTCAAGAATAAGATTAATCTATGTTACGGCACTGGATATGTGCTTACGTAATGCATTACGACCTTATGAACTAGTATAAGAACAGAATGCACTTAAAATGAGACGCGAACTATGCGAAACATCGGACTTTGAATCTAACTTGTTTTGTGTTCCAACTCGAGACCTCACATAGAAAAGATGAATGTAGTAGCTCCTACTACATGGTTCAGAACATTCGTGTTATAAAGTGTCAATTAAACACGGAGATGTGAAACGGTAATAAGGCATTTCATCAATTTCAAACAAAATACGTATATTGTAGTCATACTTTACCCTATTTGTTAAGATAATGAACGTTATATTCTGTTTTTAAAATTACAGTCAAAGCAGAATGTATTGAATAATGAGAAATTGTAAAGTTTCAGTTTCGGTACGATTAAATACATTCGTGCTGCTATGTGTTGCGTTATCCGTTAGGAGGTATTGAACAATTCTGATTCAAAGGAAGGAAATAAACTACTGTATAGTACTGGAGTTAATTTAATAGAGTTTAATTGTATAGGCAGTTCTGAGGCTACATGAGACAAAGTCTATTGCTGAAAGTGAAATATGGGTTCTATTAGGGTTTTAGGGTGATATACCCACTGATCATTGAACCTGGAATACGCGCATGGAAAGCATTAGCACTAGCAAATTAGCTATGAAGAGGTACACCATACCATAATTATAAGTAAAATTGAAAGAAAAAAATAACCGGAAACGACAGTCTGTACGAGAATAATACTTTCACTATTTTAATTTCACACTATTTATTTCGAGACTTTCGAGACTTTCGAGACGAGACCGAGATCTGGTACTCGAGACCGAGACCGAGATCGAGACAAGCATCTGTTGACCGAGACGAGACCGAGACCAAGACTATGATTTTTTACTCGAGACGAGACCGAGACCGAGACCTTTATTTATCAACCGAGATGAGACCGAGACTGTACAAAGTCTCGTCTCGTCTCGTCTCGATACCATCCCTATAAGAGCATGTAAAGGTGGTATGCGTAATAATATTGAAAATATAATTTTTGCCTAAATATTGTATGTTCACTGATTGCGTTTATATTGTATAACAGCTTCTAGCTTCTATAATAATTTTTAGCACTGTTGATTAAGTATGGACAGTGGCGTATTTACGATTTTGTTTCGGGAGGGGCTTTGCTAACTTCCGGGGGTGCTTTGCCTGAAAATATGAAAATTCTGCAAGATATTTCATATACTTTACTATAGTAAGTAAGATTTCGGTGGGGGGCTTGAGCCCGGAAGCCCTCCCCCTAAATACGCCACTGAGTATGGACTATATTAATACATTATTTTAAGTTGTATAACTAGTGCGATACTGTAGTAAAATTCGAAAGATAAAATTAATACAAAATGCAATATTTACTACTAATTTGTAAGATGTCCCGTTTTTTCTGTTTTCAAAAAGTATGGTAGCCTTAAAGTATGCTAAACCATACAAAATAAATTGTACTGTAAATAGTACCCCTCTGATAGTGCTCTCAAACGGGTCGGGTTGTCGGGTCGGGTCAGTCGGGTTAGCTCATGTCGGGTCACTCGGGTCGGGTCGTCACATTCTTCACTTATTTTCTATACGGAATACTATAAAGAGCTTTGTTGTGGAATTCAATTCGAAGTTGGTGAATGAATGATAAATGTGACTAATTGAAGGTGAAATAGTAATAAAATTTTAATTTTACCCTATATTAACTAATTGGTATTGTAATTAATATTACTACTGACTTTTTTCCTTTCTGCGTTTCTATGTCAAGTTAAATGTCACATTAAGTGAAATTGAAAGGAAATATCTAGTTAACGTCCCACGTTATGCACCAACGCTAAGAGAGACAGTGATGATGAGAAATAATTGAAGTGGTTGAATGAAGAAAGTGGGTGGAAATGGGAGAACACCGAGAAAACCCATGCACATGGGGTTTGTCCACCAGAAAACTTACTTGGTACGAGCTGGAATTAATACCCATGGACCTTCGGGTCAAACATCTGCCTTTGGGCAGGACACATTATTATTATTATTATTATTATTATTATTATTATTATTATTATTATTATTATTATTATTATTATTATTATTATTATTATTATTATTATTATTATTATAACTTTAAGAGTGCCCAAGAAAGTTCCGCCGCCTTTTCACCAACACCTTCGAACATTGGTATGTAACCTAAGACGTACCTGGAATATCAAAAATCGTCTCCATCAGCCTCGACGACCTTCTGAAAACGTTCTGGAAGGCCATGGATTCCATCGCAGTCGAACTTGGTGGGACGTGAAGTGAAGAAGGTATCAAGTGCATATTGAACCTCTACTAGCTGTTTGAATTGGCGTTCTCTAAGGTGATTTTCCAAGGAATGGAACAGGTGATAATCGGACGGTACAATGTCCGTGGAGTATGGCGGATCCAATAGTGTTTTCCATCCAAGGCGTAGAATGATGTACTGGGTCATTTTAGCCACAGTGGGGCTAAGCGTTAGTGGGGCTTAGCGTTGCCTTGTAACAAGAGGACCCCTTTGCGATTCAGAACTGCTGGACCCAGACAGTACACAGTGACAGTACACAGTTGCATTGATGATCTGACCAGCTGGTAGCAGTTCCCGATGGACGATGCCTCGAGCAGTCCACAAAATGCACAGGAGAACCTTACTCTGGCGTAGTGCTGGCTTGGGCTGTTTTTGAACCGGTTCATGGGATGCTAACCAACAATGACGGCGCCGTGGAGCTTCGTACAGGACCCACTTCCCATCACATGTCAACACCCTGTTCAGAAATTGCTTCTTCCTCAGACGAGACACCAAAGAAACACAGGTGTCTGCTCGCGTTGCTTTCTGGCTCCAAGTCAAATCATGTAGGACCTATCAACCCAACTTGCAGTGCTTCCCAAGTTGATGGTGGTGGTGCCGAATGGTTTCTCCACTTACACTGAAATGTAGTACCAGTTCCTCACATGTCTGTCTTCGCCTCAATTGCTGCCCGAAGATCTTTAGTTTGAACATCTGTTTGTCTTCCGGCACGTGGTGCGTCTTCGAGTGTTTCGTCACCGTCCTTAAACCGTCATACCACTGCACTCTCCGCGTAGTCACGACACCCTCACCAAAGGCCTGTCATATCTTCCGCTCCGCGGAGCAGCAATTTGAACTCGTACAGCAAACAAGCCCTTATGACGCTCTGTGAAGGCCCCATGTTCACTCAGTCCTTACGCACGTTCACGGTGTATCTGAACAGCCACAACCAAGTAGTATGTTGGATATACTTACTAGTGTTGCTCACGAGACCTGGTTTGGGGCATTCTCGTTTCGAAAATGTGTCGTGAAGGTAGTCTCGTCTGGAAAAGTGCATATGTTTCTATTGAAAGAGCTCTGTCTCATTTCGTACCCTTTCATGAAAATTCTGTCTCGTCTCGTCTCGTCCAACAACTGACCTTCACCTTATATCCATTCGCATTCAACTCACGGTGTGAGGGCCAATTGAACACAGACCTCCACAAAGAGACAGAACTTTCTTGGTCACCTTCAGATTATTATTATTATTATTATTATTATTATTATTATTATTATTATTATTATTATTATTATTATTATTATTATTATTATTATTATTATTATTATTGCTGGGGTAGTGATTTGACTTTCTCCGCAATAAAATACTTGCTAATTTTATATAACGTTGCAAATATCTTCTAGATAAATTAATCAAGAAAAAATAAAAGGTAATTCCCTACACAATGATATTTCAGTGCAATTAGTTCCTTATGATTCTATCAGACAGCAACGCTGTTTTTAAATAGAAAAATCGGAATGTTAACGTGATGAAATTGTTGTTTGTTACACAGCAAAAAATATTAAAAGAAGTTCTATATACATTCCTTACTAGAAAATAATGTTGTCTTCAGAACTTTTATTCTTTTAGCCTTCAGAACTTGTCTTCAGAACTCAGTCAAATTTTATTTTGAGTTTTGAACTTGATTGCCTAAATTTTAACCTTGGAAATTTGGATGTGGAGTAAAATAAAGAAGGTTAGCAGGGTAGAGAGGAAAACGAATAAGGAAATGCTGAAAAAATGCAAGAGACGAGAGCAATATTAGACGATATAAGGAAGCGAAAAATGGACGGATCACAAGTTTTGATCTTGCTAAGGGATTGCATTCTGAGGGATGTAGTAAAGGGGGTGATGTCAGGAGAGCGAGAGTGTGTAAGAAGGTTGGAATTGATAGATTGTAATAAGGAGGGTGGTACTTTATGTTGGGTTGCGAGGCAGATATTAGCGGGAAATCGCAAAAATGGAAGCTTCTTACCTAATTCACGGAAACTGGCCTGTTTATTAATGGGAGAACACTGAGGAGGAGGAGGAGGATAATTATACTACAAGTAAAAAAAGCCGAAACAATGGTTTATGCATAAGAATTGGTCAGCATTTTTTTTTTCTGGTGGCAGTTTTGTAAAGTTCTAGCTCTCTCAAACTGGTTAGATTGTAAGGTCAAGTCACTCGGATCGGTTGTCCGGTTAAGTCACCTCGGGTTGGTTCACTCGGGTCACTTTGGGTCGGGCCAATCGGGTCAGCTCGGGTTGGGTTGTCGGGTCGGGTCAGTCAATTTGGGTCACGGGTGGGGTCGGGTCGGTCTTCAACACATATAATTTCCACGAAAATTACAATATACCACGGTTTATACCTCATTGGACTTCCAATAAAACGTTTTCAATGATGTGTACACCATGTCACCATTTTTGTATGAGGGAATGTTTAGAGGGATTTTGTGATAATTTGATGGAGTGTAGATTCCTGTGTGTGTGTGTGTGTGTGTGTGTGTGTGTGTGTGTGTGTGTGTGTGTGTGTGTGTGTGTGTGTGTGTGTGTGTGTATGTATGTATGTGTGTGATACCTTACAGGATACAAGATGTCGAGGAAGTGTGTAAATAAACCGGACAATTTCTGTTATGTATGTGGGGAGCTGATATTTAAATCACAACGTCGATGTTTTACTCCACTTGTGAGGAAGTGTTATCAGTTATATTTTGGTTGCTGTGTAGGAGACCAGGATAAGAACTGGGTTCCTCACTACATTTGTTGTACTTGCGTGAAACGTCTGACTGGGTGGGCAAATGGTGGACGAAACATGAACTTCGCAGTACCGATGATCTGGAGGGAACCAAAAGATCATTCTTCAGACTGCTACTTTTGTATGACACAGATAAAAGAAATAAGCAGTAAATCTAACCACACACTACAGTACCCTAATTTGCATCAGCAATTAGACCAGTTCCACACAGTGCAGAATTACCTGTACCGGTACCTCCTCCTCATCTTACGGTAAATGAGGATTACGTACTTGAGGCAACTATTGAAGTTCCAAATGAAGATGATGATCCTACTTATGTAGGAAGCACATCTACATTGGATTCCCATCTGATAACTCCGGGTGAACTAAATGACCTCATACGGGATTTAAAACTCTCCAATACACAGACAGAACTTCTTGATTCTAAACTTAAGGCTGGAATCTACTCCATCGTGACACTAAAGTGTGTATTTTTCGAAACCTTCATACAGAGTTTCAAAACTACTATTCTCAAGAAAATGATTTAGTGTATTGTAATAATGTCTGTGCTGTGATGGATAGGCTTGGACATGCACATATACGTACAGAGTGGAGATTGCTTATTGACTCATCCAAAACTAGTTTTAAGGCTGTCCTTTTGCACAATAGCAACAAATTTCCTTCAGTGCCTTTGGCTTATGCAACTAATATGAAGGAAACCTATGAAAACATCGAAATAGTGTTAGAAAAAATTCAGTATGAGAAATACAAGTGGACCGTTTGCTGTGATTTACAAGTCATTTCTTTGTTAATGGGTTTGCAGCTTGGTTATACGAAATATTGTTGTTTCCTCTGCGAATGGGACAGCAGGAACAAAGCGGAACATTACATCAAGAAGGAATGGCCAACGCATGTATTAACTCCTGGACAGAAGAATGCTGTTTATTCCTCACTGGTGAGCCCTGATTAGATAATTCTACCTCCTCTTCACATAAAGTTGGGGCTCTTCAAAAACTTTGTTAGGACAATGGACAAAAGTAATGCAGGATCTTGTTACCTCAAGGAAAAAATTCCTCGGGTTAGTGACGCTAGGGATTTTTGTAGACCCCCAAATAAGATGTTTGATTCGTGACCAAAAATTTGAGGATCTCTTAACTCTGGTTGAGAAAGCAGCTTGGTGTCCATTTAAATGTTTAACAGAGATTTTTTAGGAAACAAGAAAGCCCCAAATTACCGTGAAATTGTGAGTGATTTCCGGCAATCATTCAATGAAATGGGTTGCAACATGTCCCTTAAAGTTCACTTTCTAGACTCCCACCTGCATTTCTTTCCTAAAAACCTTGGTGCTGTTAGTGATGAGTATGGGGAACATTTTCATCAGGACATTTCCTCCATGGAGAAGAGGTACCAGTGACAGTGTAGTTCAAAAATGCTAGCTGATTACTGTTGGACACTTAAAAGAGATGTTCCAGAAACCAAACACAGAAGAAAGTCGACAACTAAAACATATTAGTTGAGGTAAGTAAGTGTCCATTTATTAAGAAGATACCACTCACTTCTTTTGTATTATTTATTAAGTAGATATAAAATGGTGACACGGTGTATACATCATTGAAAATATGTTTTATTTCAAATCCAATAAGATATAAACCGTGCTTATATTGTAATTTTCGTGGAAGTTATATGTGATTTTATCTGCACTAATGAATATTGTAAAATGAACAGTACACATAGCATATTTTTTATATAAATATGTTTATTTCTCTAGATAGAATAATGCTATTCTTATGAAACTTAGAGGGCTTACTAAGTATAAATCAGGCTAACATACAATATAATTTGTGCGTTTATATACCTAAGGTACCCAAGCTACAAGTATGAAAATGGTTTTAAAAAAAGAAAAAAAGAAAAAGAACAGAAATTTGAGGGGAAATTTTCCGAAAACACCTCTGTCACGGGAAAACTGAGGATGATGGAGAAAAACTGATTGCAGATTCGAATTCTACGTGAAAAGTTCTATTAGAATCAGGCATTTTCTTCCGTGTGCCAGAGAAAAAGAATTTTTTTTCAACTAGTGCAATAGGAACCATTTTCAAACTCATCAACCGTTATTCAAACCGGTTAATGTTGATCGCAGATATTAAAAATACTCACATCCGTATATTATTTAATACAAACGAAAATTTTACCTGCACATTTCTGCACAAACGATGTATAAACGATCGCGACAATTTGTGGTTCAATCGAACATGGTGGGGCTAGCACTTAGACAACTCCCCTTTTTTTCGTTCTGTCCACGCATCTGATAGCTTAGAAAAAAAATTTCGCCTGCGCATTACTGCTCAAACGATGTGCAAACAATTGAGATGATTTTCTTTTGAATCGGACGTAGGGGGTGCTACCAATTAGGTAGCCTATACTTTGTTATCGTTTTGGCGCGCCCGCAATTGTGTACAAACGAAAATTTCGCCTGCAAATTTCTGTACAAAACTGTAACAAACAAGTGCGACAGTTTGTGGTTGAATTCGACATGGTGGGAGGCCTATCAATTAGAGAGCCCATAGTTTGTTATCGTTTTGGCGGGGCCACATTTATGTGCAAACGAAAATTTCAGCTGCACATTTATGTACAAAGGCGTACAAACAAGTGCGACAGTTTGTGGTTGAATTGAACATGGTGGGAGACCTAACATTTAGACAGCCCCCCCACTTTGTTTTCGTTCTGGCGGCGACCCTAATTGTGTACAAACGAAAATCTCGCCTGCACATTTCTTTATAACTATATTCAAACGATTGCGACAATTTGTGATTCAATTGCACATGGTGGGAGGGCTACCATTTAGACAGCCCCCCCCCTTTGTTTTCGTTCTGAGGTCGCCCCTAATTGTGTACAAACGAAAATTTTGCCTGCATATTTCTGTACAAACGATGTACAAACGATTGCGACAATTTGTGATTGAATTGAACATGGTGATTGGGCTATCACTTAGAAAGCCCCCCACTTTGTTTTCGCCCTGGCGGCGCCCCTAATTATGTACAAACGAAAATTTTGCATGCACATTTCTGTACAAACGATGTAGAAACGATTGCGACAATTTGTGATTGAATTGGACATGGTGGGGGGCTATCACTTAAACAGCCCCCACTTTGTTTTCGTTCTGGCGGCGCCCTTAATTATGTACAAACAATAATTTAGCCTGCACATTTCTGTACAAACGATATAGAAACGATTGTGACAATTTGTGATTGAATTGGACATGGTGGGGGGCTACCACTTAGACAGCCCCCCCTTTGTTTTCGTTCTGAGCTCGCCCCTAATTGTGTACAAACGAAAATTTTGCCTGCATATTTCTGTACAAACGATGTACAAACGATTGCGACAATTTGTGATTGAATTGAACATGGTGATTGGGCTATCACTTAGAAAGCCCCCCACTTTGTTTTCGCCCTGGCGGCGCCCCTAATAGTGTACAAACGAAAATTTGGCCTGCACATTTCTGTACAAACAATGTACAAACGATTGCGATACTTTGTGATTCAATTGGACATCGTGGGGGGAGCTACCACTCAGACAGCTCCCCACTTTGTTTTCGTTCTGGCGGCGCCCCTAAGTTTGTTCAAACAAACATTTCGCCTGCACATTTCTGTACAAACGATGCACAAACGAATGCGACAACTTGTGATTGAATTGGACATGGTCGGGGGCTACCACTTAGACAGCCCCCATTTTTTGCTGTTCTGGCGGCGCCCTTAATTATGTACAAACGAAAATTTCGCGTGCACATTTCTGTACAAACGAAGTACAAACTATTGCGACAATTTGTGATTGAATAGGACATGGTCGGGGGCTACCACTTAGACAGCCCCCAATTTTTTTCGTTCTGGCGGCGCCCCTAATTGCGTGCAAACATACATTTCGCCTGCACATTTCTGTACAAACGAAGTACAAACAATTGCGACAATTTGTGATTCAATTGGACATGGTGGGGGGCTACCACTTAGACAGCCCCCATTTTTTCTGTTCTGGCGGCGCCCCTAATTGTGTACAAATGAAAATTTCGCCTGCACATTTCTGTACAAACGAAGTACACACGATTGCGATAATTTGTGATTCAACTGGACATGGTGGGAGTGGCTACCACTTAGGCATCCCCGACTTTGTTTTCGTTCTGGCGGCGCCTCTAATTGTGTACAAACGAAAATTTAGCCATCACATTTCTGTAGAAACGATGTAAGAACGATTGCGACAATTTGTCATTGAATTGGACATGGTGGGGGTATCACTTAGACAGCCCCACTTTGTTTTCGTTCTGGCGGCGCCCCTAATTGTGTAAAACAAAAATTTCGCCTGCACATTTCTGTACAAACGATGTACAAAACGATTGCGACAATTTGTGATTGAAGTGGACATGGTGGGGGGGGCTACCATTTGGACAGCCCCCACTTTGGTTTCGTTCTGGCGGCGCCCCTAATTGTGTACAAACGAAAATTTCGCCTTCACATTTCTGTAGAAACGATGTACAAATGATTGCGACAATTTGTGCTTGAATAGGACTTGTTGGTGGGGGGCTATCATTTAGACAGCCCCCACTTTGTTTTCGTTCTGACGGCGCCCCTTATTGTGTACAAACGAAAATTTCGCCTTCACATTTCTGTAGAAACGATGTACAAATGATTGCGACAATTTGTGCTTGAATAGGACATGTTGTTGGGGGGCTACCATTTAGACAGCCCCCACTTTGTTTTCGTTCTGACGGCGCCCTTAATTGTGTACAAACGAAAATTTCGCCTGCACATTTGTGTACAAACGATTGAGACCATTTCCGATTGAGTCTGATAAGGGGGGGGGGCTGTCTAAATGGACGTCTCCTTTTCACCTCTACTGTAATTAAATTCTTCCTCGAGAAAATCTGTAATCAACACTGTCAGTAGCTACGTCCTCGACTAATATACCTTAACAAGTACAGCTTTATTTTCGTATATTTTTCAACAGTTAACCAATTTAAAACTATCGCAAACAAGAATGTGTAGTCAACTTCTTAAATACTTCGCTCGCCGAAACCCGTTCAGCGCGTGCAACAAGCAAAAACAACATGTTTGGCGTCTCACAAATAGAGAAGGGGGAAAAAGAGAAGGAAAAGCAGCACGGCAGTGCCTTATCGCAGTCAGAGCTGACAACATAGTTTCGGTCGTCACTAACGCGAATAGACCTACTAGCGGTGTACAAGAGTTATACTGAGCTCCTCCGTGGCTAAGCGGTTAGCGTACGCGCCTTTGGCGCGGGAGACCCGGGTTCGATTCCCGGCGGGAGCTCATGTGGTTCGGATTCCACGTTAATCAGTAGGTCCACGTCTCATATAGCCTCGCTGCTGAAAGGGACGCTAAACTAAAATCAACTCAACTCAAGAGTTATACAGTTACAATATACGTCGTGCCACAGTAGCGCTACAGGCGGAATGTGCACGAACTACAAATGAATATGTTCCCTTACAAGCATCAGTCACTGTTGCACCCTCTTTACATTCTACACATCCTTTTTTCTCCCACTTTTTGACCTTGACAAGCAGAAGTACCAGACTTTCCGAGTTCACAACCATAAACTGTTTGTGTACAGAGTACGTTTTCAGTTCTTCGAATGACTGTGCGCGCGAAGAACAAGGGTGATGATCGGGCTACCGTATACGGAAGTCAGTAACACCCGGTTGCAATAATAAATGTAAAATACAAATATAGAGCCTTGACAATGCCGTGAGGATGAATATATATATATATATATATATATATATATATATATATATATATATATATATATATATATATATATATATATATATATATATATATATATATATATATATATGGTTGTGTGTGTGTTGTTTTTAGAATGTTTTTCTAAGTATAAAAATGACGATGAAAACGTAATACATGATTATTTACTAAATACATGAGAAGATATATTGTTGAAACATATTTTTTACTCCGTCGTTAATACATAAATCCGTATTTTAGTTTAATATACCTTTGTATTCATTTTTATCACTTTTTACTTTCTAACCATATATTACTGAAGTACAGGTGGCCTATCAGTATATCTATATTTCACGGCGCTAAATCTGCTAATTGAGGGAACAGAGCCCTGCACATACACCCAGTACTCACTCTTGACGGATATAGTAACGGGATTACACGATTGGCATTTTTATCCTTATTTCTGAGTATTTACCTTGATACATATAAAGAAAAATTGAAAAATGGCACTTTAGAGGATATTTGAATTCTAATCTTCAATTTTAGGTAAACATTATATGAACATACTTACAGGTTTGATGGGACAGGATTTCTCTAAGTTTTCTGTATTATCTGTCAATTCTTTCGGTAGATCATTTTTTAAAAAATCTTCACATTCACTTGTTCCATCCATATCTGGCCACTTCTCACATGCATTTCTGTCATTAACAGCACACTTCGTAACTTTTACTTTATACTGAAAGATAAGCCATTAAATAATAAGCAAGACTTCAAGAAATCAAAAACAAATGCTTTTAGATCCAGTAACTTAAAGAAGTAGTTCGACTTAGAAATGCATCTTTTACAAATTATTTCCATTTCTAGAGTTGAAAATTCTAAAAGGAATGGTGTTTGTTTGATCGCGATATGTACAGTCGTTAGCGAGTAACAGAGGAAAAAAAGATTTTGTGATGACGTCATATGTGGTCAAGGAGCGAGAGCAGGCATCCATACACAGTGCCAAGCATTTCGTTTGTGAGAGGTGCGGTGGCACGTTCTAAAGTGATATTTCCTTTCCTAGAACTGATTGCAAAGACTTAGAAATGTCATCTGCATGTATAAAACGATAATATGTGATGGGATGGTGGGCAGCACAAAAGTTTTTATAATATTATAAAACATAGTTTGTCCTACAAAGCATAAGTTCACCGTTTCAGAAAAGAAATTAAATTTCGAAAGCAATACCATGTAACGGACGAGATTGCTACAACATCTAAGTACCTTTTTTAAAAATCATTCTTCCGATTCTCAAGCATAAGTATGTTCATTTTCACGTTTTGTTTCAATTTTTAGCTCTGACCCTATAATTGTGTGCTTCAAGGTATGTACAAGGAGAGCGACATATCAGGCAAAAATGAAATAACTTCTGTAAAGTTTGCCAGAAGACGAAAACCACTTTACCGGTTAAATTTCTTTTATTCGCATCGCTCTCCGAGGAATAACTCTCATCCCCCGTTTCATCATCATTGTCACTTGATCCAGAAAAATTAAACGATCAATCAATGTCCTGAGGAACGCTGTAATCGTCACTGATTCCTTCTACTAGCCGGTATATTTCACTCCCTAATTCACATTGTATAGCTTATTTCTAAAGCAGTATCTGCAGAATCATTAGTTACACCGTCGCTATTACCCTCTAATGCCTCGTCTTGACTACAACTGTCAATTGCGTCTTGCACGATACTTTTACGTTGGTAACAGGACATAGATCGGCGCTTGTTCAATGGCTCGGATTCTAAACCTTTCAATTAATATACTTGGTTCAGCATTTTTTCTCATTTTGAGTGTAAATAATTCTCCTGGCATTAGCCAGTGGCAGATCTAGACGGTAAAAACTCTCAAGTGGGGGGCAGTCAGAACCCAGACTGATATGTATATCATGTTTACTATAAACTTTCAAACATATCTAAATACTAGCTTAAATTATTTCTGTCACTCAAAAGACTGGGGGTACCTAGGGTCCCCCGGCTCCAGCTTAGATCCACCACAGGCATTAGCTTTTCTTTCAGTAAACCTGACTGCTCGAAGTCGGACTCTTCAAGATGTTTGGAACATGAGTGTTTTTATTTGGCACAATTTTCTTTCTATTGATTTTCTTGAGAACATCGATTTATATTGATCTGGTTACTTCTCACGAAACGTAAAAAAAAAAAAAAAAAAACTTTATGTCCTCAGCTTTAATCGCACGAGAATTACAACCGAAAACACAGCACGTGTTAGACATTTCTATTTCACTTCACAGGCACAGCACGCGCAATATTAACACGTGTTTTCTACTTCACACCAGTGTTTCTTTCAGAAAAAAAAATGCTCCGGGGGGGACACTTAGTATTCGGAGAGGCACATTACTTTCACACAGTACTATTATATTTATTATATTATAGACGTATTATTTAGGTCTCCTCCGAGGGGCACTCTCAGAGCTCCGGGAGACAGTGCTCCCCTAAAACATGTCTGGACGAAACACTGCCTCTCACAACACTGCGTAATTACTGCTCTCTACTCTTTTTTATACTAATGCTGTAGGAAAAAGAACTTACAAAAACGTCCCTCAAGAATTCAACACAAAGCAAAACTGCTAACAAACCCAAAACACAATCTATTAAATCAACTGCTCGATTAAAGATTTATCAGCTGCATACAAGGGAGTGGTTGCTGACTCACATTGAGTTCCTCGCTTAGCCCACGCATGACTTCATCATTTACAATCCATCAAAAACAAATGCCTATTGAAGTTGAACGAGGCGGCCCATGAAGATATAAAAAGAAATACGGGTCTCTTATTTGTTGTTACACTTTCTATTGCACCAAACTTGCTTTTAATTCGAACTGCTCCTATAAGATAGTTATTTGAAAAGCAACCAACTTAATGATTATATTTTTTGTAAGAATGCTTTGTCTTTTACCAATTAAGTTTCATTCTGTTTATTCTATTTTTTTTAACATGAATAACCCAAACCAAATATTAGTCTAAATTTCCTGTCTATTGCAATGTTATATACACTGCTCCACAAAACTTAAGCAACCCGAGAGAACGTAGTATAAGCGACGTGTGGGGCCCACTCAACACTGGTTAGTGGCATGCACATACACAGAGACGCGTCAGAGACACACAGGCAAGGCGAACACACGTTCTATTGCATAAGCAACACCGTTTCAAGCGCGGTGAACAAATTATGCCATGAGGCGTACACCACAGCCTAGTAGTGTCCGAGGCTCCAAGCATTGTGTTAGTGGTTCTTGTGTGGGGTACACACCTTGCAATGACTGATAGACGACATTTGAGTGACTTTGACCGCGGGCGAATAATTGGGCGGTTGGAATTGGGTCGATCGCAAGTGGAAGTGGCGCAGGAATTCAACGTGAACAAAAGTGTTGTGTCAAGGCTGTGGAGTCGCTTCCAAAATGGAGATGAAGTCAGTAGACGTCATGGAGGAGGCCGTCCGAAGAAGACGTCGGCCGTCGATGACGCATTTCTCACAATTTCTGCCAAACGTAACCGGCAAGAGTCACGCTCTCAACTGGCCAATGAGTTGTTTCAGGCTACATAACAACGCGTGAGTCGTGAAACTGTTCGTCGTCGGCTCAACAGAGCAGGACTCTATGCAGAAAGGCCTGTGCTGTGTGCGCCATTGAAAGTGGAGCACAAACGTGCGCGTTACACATGGTGTCAGGAACATGTTGCATGGGGGAACACCAGTGGGCGCGTGTCATGTTCTCCGATGAGTCGAGATTCAGTTTGTCGTATGATTCTGGTCGGACTTTAGTGTGGAGAGAGCCAGGAACACGCTATCATTCAAACTTCATTGCTGAACGGCCTTCCTATGGCGGTGGTTCCATTATGGTTTGGGGTGGAATTATGCTGAATGGGAAAATGGACCTCCATATTGTGCAACATGGCACTTTAACAGCACAACGGTACCGGGATGAAATTCTGAATGCACATGTGCGCAATTTCCGCGGAGCATTTGGCCCAGACTTCCTGTTCATGGATGACAATGCCCGCCCACACCGTGCACATCTTGTTTCCGACTATTTGGAGAGCGAAGACATTACGCGTATTGCATAGCCTGCATATTCGCTGGACTTGAATCCCATCAAGCATGTGTTGGATGCTCTTGGACGGCGAATAGTGCAGTACAGTCCACCACCAGGCACTCTCCCTGACCTGGGAGCAGCTCTCCTGGAGGAGTGGCAACATCTGCCACAAGACTTGATCAACACTCTGATTTGCAGCATGGAGGCCAGATGTCGTGCCTATAGCTGTTCGTGGTGGTCACATACGAGCATGTGGGCCATATTGACTGAATATGCCCTCGCACAATCCAGCTTCACATGTTGAGGTATTGTTGTGCTGAACTTTTTGGTTACTCTGTACATCCTAACTGTATTGTTCGTCTTCACGTCTGTTGCATTGTGCATCTAGACCGTCGGTTTCTTCATTATACTTGGTGCAGTGATGGTGTCGTTTTATTTTCTGCCACTTTCTTCGAGTTGCTTAAGTTTTGTGGAGCAGTGTATGTACTCTCTAGTAGTGCTGGTTGTAAGCCAACTTCAGACAACAACCAACGTCAACAAATGCTGAGAGTGACGAAGATTAATTAAGTTAGCAATATTTCTGGATAAAAATAGTCAGAACACCGCAGAACGCATCAATCTCCACAGACTGATCATCACCTCTACCCTCTAGAACGTCTGATCTGTGAGCTTTCCTTTCTCCTTGCTACTCTCTAGAAAGCTACTTCTCTGAAAGTTTCTTTTGCTAAGATGCCTGATCTCTGCAGGACACCTCATCACTGTCTAGGACGCCTGTTCTCTGTGTTTTGTACTCCTTTCTAGGATCATCTGTCTCTAAGAGGTATCTATACACACTCCTTGGCCGCCAAGAGCCTTAGATCCTGTCACATGAGGACTCATGGTGTCTGGGTTTGCAAAAACTCACCACCAAACCGCAACCGCCACGTTATTAACTTGGTAAATAAATATTTAACGCCTGTTCAAAATGTAATTTGACTTTTAATAGATTAATTCCGATCCAATGTGTTTCTGTAGGAATTTAAAATTTTCTAGACTTATTACGTTATAATGGTGCATTATGTCACAAGTATTAAGAATATACACATAAACATAAAAATTAGGTATTTAAAATTAGTGATCCGTATAAATATGTCAGACTTTTAGTGGTCCCTGGGTTTAAAATGGTTGAGATACGGTGGTCCTATTTTTCTCGAGCAATTTAACAGTAAATGTATTACTCAGCGTTGTGTCATTGCGATACCGAGAAAGTTGAAGTAAAGTTCTGTCCTACATTTGTGACATTTTTTCTGGTATTGTAAAACTTAATATTTTGTATGCATCAAATGTTTCGAGTTGGACTTGACAAAGTTACAGGAAGTGTACGAGGAAGAATGTATGAGCCAATCCCAACGATATTATTAGTTTCGTTGTTTCATAGCAGGTGAAAAATCCATCAAAACCGAGTCAAAACCGGAAGCCGTTCAATATCATGGGATCACGTTAACGTTAAGAAATTTGGAGAAGTTGTGTGAAAAGATAGTGATAAGGAACGAAAGATCGGTAAATGTTTCAAAGAAACTAATATACACCAAATTTCTACAGAATTCGTTCCACGATTGCTTACAAATGAACAAATAAACACTTTGAAAATCTGTAAATATTTTTCAAATCGTTCAGCAAAACACGATAACACGATAAGTTCTTGAAAAAAATTATGAAAGACAAAGTGGCTTGGGTCTTCTTACGAGTTTGAAACAAAGGCACTGCAATCCCGATGATTGGAAAAATCTTCGCCGAGACTCAGAAAAACATATTAAAGCAGCTTAAACTTTTTAAGTGTTGCATATTGTTTTCTTTTGATTCTGTAGCGTTCTTCATTATAGGAATATTCTACTTGGTCAAACAATCAAAAAGTGTATTTTTTTTTAGATGTTTGAGGCAGTCTATGAGGTATAACCGACCGAAATCTTTGAGAGTTGGAATATGAATGCTGCAGCATACGAATATTCCTAGCCATTCTTTATTCCTCATTAAGGAGCTTTCTTGCGAATAACAATACACGTGTTATTTGCAGGAGATGTAAAGTTTGTATTTACATCTAAGTCATGAGTTTTCTTACACCATTAGGATTGAAACTGATATTTCACTGCTAAATTTAAAAAAAACGTTGTTTTATAAGCAATCATGAAAATTACTAATAATTATCACTATTCCGGATTAAAATCGTTTTTAATTGATTATTTAGGAGATATTTATTACATGCACACTATACAACAAATACTTACGGGATTTTGAATTAAAATTAACCATGAACAGCGTTATTGTACATGATATCGTAGCTACTGAGCCTTACCTGGGCTCAGAGGCACAGTGCACACTAAACGCTCTTTTCCAGATGAGGTTTCCATACCTACAAATCTAGAATGTATTCTAATGTTTATTCTACTAGGGAGATTATTTGAGTAAATAGAAAGGTACAGAAATTTCGTGGAGGAAAAAGTGAGCAAAAGGAAATATCCATTAATTAGAAAGGTAGTGTGTGAGGCTCAATGGGAGTACCTTTGTTTTTAAAATGATTCTAATTTGGGATCTAGTTTCTGGTAAAATTTTAATTAGTTTCGGACTGAAAACAACACTTAGCCCAAAAAAACAGACACTTAGACGGGAGAGCAGAGTTATAGGCATTTGTAAAGAAACTGCAACAGATTCAGATGTATGTCAATAAATGATTACTACTTACGGACTTAAAGTTTTAAAATTCCAGTTCGTCGTAATTGACACCAACACTCACACAAACACTTCACTACTAACTCAGTTTGTAGAAGTTGTTCGGTGGCACTTGTTTAGTCCATAAAGAAGAATGGAAAGTCCTCTAATTCATTGGACATCAAAATTGCTAGAAGATCAGTCCTGTGCGGTGATCAATAAGGAGTCGGGGTCCCAGCATCGTTGTCGGCTAGCAATCGTCTCTTCCCTTCTCTTCTGTGAGGGCGATGTTTCCGGCAACTTCCCTCTTTTTGGGAGGACGTCGAGGGTATCTTCTAAGTACTCTGAAGGATCCAAAGGTTTATAAAACCGTCTTTTTACATATTGGATATCTTCTTCCTCGTATTAATTTGTTTTTCGATGACGAAGTAAAGCACATAGGATGAGCTCGCACACGGAGATCTTGCGCGACAGAATTTTGGAGGCAAAAGGATTAATGTTACAAATTGTTAGTGCTATTTGTAGCTTCGTATGGCGTTCTTCGAGCGATGAAGCGTCCATACCTCAGCAAATCGATTTCCTGGCGATGGGAAAGCTCTCTTCAATGCGTTTCTATCTTAGTTTGCAGTTCCGTTGATTTTTTTCCAATTTCTGCTCTGTCTGCATGTCTGTTTCTCGGCTAATGCTGAAGGCTGATTGAATGAAGTAAGAAAAGTAATCTTTTCTGTGCAATGAAAATTAATTTGGAATAGTTGCGTTTTTCTCCGATTGTTTCCTTTTTACTCGTTCTTATTTATTTTTGCTTCCTTTCTATAAATTACAATTTAGATGAGTTTTACGACATTGTTCTATATAACAATTAGTTTTTTGCGAGAGTTCGAATAAGTGGTGACTATAAATTTTTCTAACTCCGGAAACAAGGGTCTGCATGCCATAATATTTAATGCTCCTATTACGCACTCAATAACTACCACATCTAAGTTTGGTTAAGACTAGATATATTTCACTTGTTGTATAGACGTATTTTTGCAAGAAAATTTAGTAAGCCGAAACCAGATATATTCTAATGGTCCACATCGGTGGAACTAAACTCCCCACATCATAATATGGAAAAAATTATATAAAGAACAAAAACAATTTTCAATAAGTACTTGAAATACTTGTGTCACAGATTTGTTTTATTATATCGTCCAGAATTATAATATAAATTTCACATTATTCTTTTCTTTACCTGTAGTTCTCCATCAATTTCTCTTAAAACCTGCATCTTACAGTCGAGTTCTACATGAGTCTTATTCACAAACCAAGTATCACAATCTCGGAAAACCATTGAGTACTCGCCTTCCTCATCACAGGGTCTGAAATCTCTTACTTCAATTTTATATTCCTGTTAACAAAATAAGTAGAACATTTGAGTCATAGAAGAAACATAAAATTGCTTATAGAAAAGAACTAGATGAGGTGTTTCTTCTCTAACTCAAAGGACAACACTGAACATTTATACAACTAGACGGCATACTATACAAATAAGGTCAATATGGTAACTGGAAAGTTAATGATTGTAACATAGTGAAACTTATATACTTGTGTCGATGAGATTATATATCATATAAGGGAAAAGATTATGTATGGGACCGAAGACGGTAAATTTAATGGAAATTTACTGTTCTATTGTCTGACTGAAAATTTTTATACCGCAATAATTGCAATAACAATTATTTTACAATTAAATAATATATATATATATATATATATATATATATATATATATATATATATATATATATATATATATATATATATATATATATATATATATATTATATCTACGGATAATACATATAAATTGTTTATGATAAATATTTTTACAAAGAACAATATTGAGGGCATAATGTGTGTAAGATGTAGAGAACATGTCACATAGTTTGTATTGCACACTTGACATTTGAAACAAAAATGTGATATGTCAAATCACATTTACCAAGTATGAATGGCTACTCTGTAGTTTCAGAACTCAAACAAGTTTTATGAAAACAATCGGAATTTAAAACTTAGGAAGCAGTATATGTGATTAGAACCCACTAAAGAAAACAACTTCTGCTTATAAATATAACTCCTTTGCGCCGAAAATATTGTAAATACGGGGTGTATCTAAAGAACAATCCCTTAGGTCAACTTCATTATAACTAAAAGGAAAAAATGGGAAAGTGAGGAAAGTTCTTTGAAATAGGTTGCTCGGAAATAGAATTGATGGATGTCTTCCACTGGCACCCTTCACTCAACACGGTAAGGCGACCTATGTTAGAAGACAACGCAACGTTTGTAATTCGCCCGGTTCTTCGGAGCGAATGCAAAGGAACGCAAAAGTAGCGACAAAAGAACAGGTTATTATGTAAAAGACACTAGAAAACATGAAATCTGTTTTCCTACAATTCTGTATTATTTACATTGTGAGAGCCAAAGCCAACAGCCTGCTGAACTGGCAACTGAACTAAACAGGCCATATTGACGCTATTGCCTGTTTTTGTATTTGTATATAATATTGAAATTGATATTAATTAATCTGAAGATATTTTGATTTTATATGTCAATTGCGTGTATATGTTTGGAGTAAGATCTGTTACTTTTATTAATTTAGTATTTAGTAACATTATAACTGTTATTATTCCATATTAGTATATTTATGTAATAATCAATTTGTTTATTTAGAAGAATTTCGTATCTTTAGAGAAAATCTCCTTTACTCTTTAAGATATTCTTCATCAGTTTACAACACTGCTGGTGTACTATTCTTGCTAGTTGACAGAGCTTCAGAGGTAGAGGGAGAAAGGAGAAAGTAATTGCTGCTATGAAACTTTCTCTTTTTCTTTTCCTAACTGGAGACGTCATCCATCACAGCTGCGGGTATATATAAATGTGGATGATGTAATCCTCTTATCATGCAATACGTGGAAGTATACACGTACATCCAAAAGAACGGTTACGAAAGTTAAACCGCACTTTTCCCTAGTAATAAGCGATTCAGATTTTTGGTTTAGCTGACATTAATACATGCTAGGATCGCTGTTCAGATAATTTTGTATTGAAGCTATGCTGTCTTAGCAGGGAGACAGTGTATGGCTTATTCGATGAGCTAGAATTTTTCCTCTCTATGTAGGTTATTTGATGCAGTTATTAATTATACTATAACAACTTATATGTGGTCTTGGTAGAGCATGTACTCATTTAAGCATACTGCGTTTTGTACGTTCTGTTCCAGAGTCTCAATGAACACTCATTTGAATATTTATCTCTATAAAGATTGGTAGTAAGATTTTTTTTCTGAAATCAACAGTACTGGGTTTGCTTCCTCATATTAATGTGCGAAAGAGAAAAATCGGCTCATGGGATAGAAAGATACGACATGTTCTTTAGGGCCTGTGCGATAGAGAAAAATCGTCTGCGGCTCCGTAATTAAGAAGCACACGGTCTTATTGTTTAGTATACTAACTTTACTTATTTACAAGGGCAAGTCAAAAATTATCTACACTTTTCATTCTACAGTTTATTTAGGCCTAAATGAAGCTAGGGTTATACTATGTACATCGTTTTTCTACGTAATCTCTCTCTTTATCAATGCACTTGGCCCAACGGTCTACAAGCTTACTTATTCCTTCCAAATAAAAGGTTTCCGGTTGGTTGTGAAGCCACTTTTGCACTGTGCACAGACTTTATGAAAACCGAGGTCGTCGAGTATGATTTGATGCGCAGAGCCATGACTAATCTTCAAAGCAGATGCTACCTCATCGATAGTGATTCGCCTATTCGCCATAACCATCTCTCGAGCTTGATGAACGTTGTCATCTATAGTGGAGGTTGATGGCCGTCCTCCTCAATCTTCATGCGTTACACTTCTTGGACCTCTTTTAAATTTCTCGAGCCACAAAAGCAGGTTTACGTGATAGTGCACTTCTCCCACATTGCATTGCTCTAATACTCAGTGTTGAGTGTGGATGAATGTCTGACTCTTTGACACTCTGCGACCAGAGGAATCGGATGACTGCTCGTTGTTTTTCTTTCGTGCAAACTTCTAATGGAGCAGCCGTGATATATCTGCAACAGAAGGAAGAAAAATGTAGGAATTAAGATAACACTTTCAGAGCATTACCTCAACAGTATAACACTAAAATATGCGAGGACAGAAGACAAAGTGCGCAATGCAAGAAAAGTTATGACAAAAGTGTTGATAATTTATTGTTTAGTTATTTACGTACAGCTACCTTTAGCCTTGAGAGTGGATAAAAGCACATGGAATAAGAGGTAACTTTCAAACGAACCTTACCTGTACTTTGCAGAGAAATTAGTTACACTTCCTTGTACAGTGATTTGGCTCTTCTGAACTTAAGTAACGGGTAGGGACTTAGAACAGACTAATCATAAAAGATGGGATTAACCTTTAGAAATTAACAGACTTACAACCTGTCTTGAATGTCTACGAAAAAGGCTCTAATACTCAGAGATTCTAGCAGCTATAAAAGGAATTGAAAATAATCAAGTATTTAGAACAGGGGTTATGTCCTCAAACAAGATAAAGTGACTTGTTATATTAGATATCTTCTTCCTGGTCTGTAGTGTTTACAATTAGTCTCAACAACGATTTAATTAGCTAGAGAATATAGTATTTGATATAAAAAAATGACGGGAAGAGACATACTGATTTTTAATTTAAACCCTTGTAGTCAGTTTTACATACTAGTAGTGATGCACTAGAAACTTTTTCTATATTCTATAGTTTTATTTGCGTTATAGAAGATAATATATATGTATTTGTGCCTATTAATTTTATTAGTATGTTTTAATTTTGTATTCTACTGTAACGTTATTGTAATTTTTATTTGAAAAAGTGAGAAAATTTTTAAAAATTCTGTTCTAATATTTCACTTTTGGTGAAATATAATTATTTCAGCCTTCTTAGAATAGAAGGGTTACTTTAAAACAGAAAGATGGATATCCTATTTTGAACACAATCCTACGTTGAGTTGATTTTGAGTTTAACGTCCCTTTTCAGCAGCGAGACTATATGAGACGTGAACCTACTGATTAACGTGGAATATGAACCAGATGAGATCCCGCCGGGAATCGAACCCGGGCCTCCTACACCAAAGGCGCGTACGCTAACCGCTTAGCCACGGAGGAGCTCTCACAATCCTACGTGACCAACATAAAAAATATAGAGTGAATTTTAATATGTTATATATAATGGTTTCCTGTCTGGGAGACCGTCCGCTAGAGGACTGCACGGGCCGGAATGTTTTGCCCTGACCCGGCCAGACCCAAGAATTTATAATGTAAACCCCTACCCAAGTCCGATATATAATTTAGCATTTGGGGTCGAGCACGGCCCGAGCTCGTGTGCTAATCAAATGTGCCAGAAATAAGCCCGAATTACAGAAGCTTAATAACTAACACAAAATTGTATTTTTATTTACAGCAATTAGAGGTTTAATTTTGTAGTTGTGCTTTAAAAGTAATTTAGAAAGGAAAGTTCAATAAATATCGTTGTATCGTATATTTACAAAGTTAGGCCCGAAAAGGCCCGAGGAATATGGCTCTATATTTTAAAATTTACAGCCCAAGCGCGGTACGGGTCCCAAGTAATATATGCGTTGTAGGGCCGAGTCCGACCTGCCCACCGGGACGGGCCCGACCCCTCAGACTAAACTCATTGTCGATCTATCAAAGATACTATCGTCAAATCCAGTTTGATCAATGGTATTCCAATAAAAACTCGAATCTACATCAGGCATGTTTATGCTTACGTACTCCTCCAACATTTTCATAGCATATAAATTATAAACTATAACTAGCAAAATTCAAAATGTAGCAAAAAAATTAAACATATACTATTAACAAAGCAAACTACAACTAAATCTAAGTAAACTACGAGATACCACAGAAACTATCCCCAGGGTTCTAAAAATACACAATTCAATCGGATTTTGTTTCCTCGCTCTCTGGAACTTTCCTCTCCTTTTGAATGTATAACATTAATATACCAATATAGCAGTCGTTAATCTTATTTTTAACAAACAATTCCAAAAGTAAAAAATTAATTGCCTTACAAATTTCAGGGAGAGATGACTCATCAAACAAGAGGAGAGTTGCTGCGTCAAACTTGTAGCGATCCTTGTGCCGAGGATTGTTTGACACCTACCTTAATTCTATTCAAAACAAATAAGCAATGATTAAGTTTAGCCAAACTATCTTTTGACACGGTTCTGATATCTGGCATAAAAAAAGGAATCCCCCACATAATACAGGCTTCAAATCTCCCAATCGAAAAAGCAAGGTTATCAATATTAATTTCAATCGAAAATATAACAGCTACTAGATATTATTTTAAATAAAAGAAAATGTTAAATTTGCTTTTTATTACAATTAATTAAATATTAAGAAAACTAACAACAACAATTTAAATTCTGAGAATGAGTTGCTTACTATGAATAATCCAAAACGTGATTAAATGTAATTGAATAATAATTGAATGTTGCTTGAATATACTTTGATTAAATATATAATTCCAAACAAGAACAATTCAAAAGTAATTAACAATTTCAATGATTTGTAAAAATTTAACCGGAATAGAAAGTATCAAGACTTAGTCAAAAACGACCACGACTATACCAACGATTTGAATACAATATAACGCAAAAACTACAAAACTACTGAAATTCGCGAAGCAAGAAACAAGAAAAGTAATTCGACGTCGAAAAATCAATATCTCAACAGAAATCTCAAAAGGACTATAATGGGACGCTAAATGCAATTTTCTTTCGGCATTAAATTACCAAGTCTTAAATCTAGTAATTAATAGTCTAATAACTACTTCTACTTGCGTTAACAGGAAAAAAGTGTTAGTCAAAATATTAGTTAATTTGCCAAACAAAGGTTACCAGGGATTTAGGTTCTAGAAACTACAACTAGGTTTGTACTTACCAATTTCCAAACTGCTCTATTCTGCAATAGGAATCGTCTGTCCTCAATCACTTCTACTCGATTCTACCTTTCCCAATTAGTGCAGCTAATAGAAAAAAGCTTGGTAGTAAATCTTATGTTTCTAGAGAACGCGAAACCGATAACTTATAATTACTTCGTATTCTTCCGATCCGGTATAATTCAAACGAAGAGAAAAAATCAACTTCCAGCTTTCTATTCCTTTATACTCCATTAACATTCGACCAGAAGAGCACAAACAGTAAGGATCTACCAGATGGACGTTCGACGCAGCAACTACCCGACTCACGGCTTTCGCACACGAGCGAGGCAGCTGCCCACGCGCAAACCACAAGACACTACGTCATACGCTATAACCTTGAGTTTGTTGAATACAAACTCGCTTCTACAACATTCGCTCTTCTCATTATCTAAAGATTTTACTCTTTTCTTTCTTTTTTTAAGAAAAGAGGCAAACACAATAAATTCTCTCAATCGAGGAAATACAAAAATGATAATAATTTTACAACCAGAGATTATACATTTTGCATTATTTTTCTTTCAATTCTTGTCATTAATCCATATTTTCATTTCACATCCAGAGACCAGCATATACAGGGTGTTCCAAAATTCAGGCAGCTCTAACTCAATGTAGCAGAGCATGCTACACGCTGCAGAGTCTTTTTGGTGAAATTTGAAAATAGATGATTGCATAATTTAATATTGAATTACGTCAAAGCACTGTACGAAAGGAGAAATACCCATTAAAAACCCCTACATTAATTTCGTAGAATAATAAATATTAGTAAAGTACGTCATTTTTTTCAAAAACAAAGATGTACAAATTAATAATTATAGCGCAAACTTTAAAACTTATAACCGTTAATAATAGGGACTTTGTGAATTGGAATTTTCATTTTAAGGTTTTTGAGCATGCTAATAATAAGGATAACTAAATTGCTTGTAATGAGGAGAATTCAAACTTTCAATTTGGCCATACCGAATGGTGCAGCATGTTGCTTGCAGATTACTGTACTGGACATTCTTTTCAAATTCTCGTTGCGCCACTGCGTACAATGAACTTCTGCGATGAGCAATCACGATATGAAGTTGTAAATTCGTTTTTACTTGATAATTTTTGCAAGCCATGATTTATCATTGGTCATTGGAAATTGGATGTCACAGCAAGCACAGGATTTCCAGAAACATAAACTTTCAAGAGAATATTTTATAATTATTATTGCATTGACGCAGGGAGTGTGTAAAAAGTCCTCTGACATAGAATAACTGTTATTATCAGAGTTACTACGAAATGTAAGAGGAGAAACCGTCTCCAAATATAATGTTTTTAATAGACAGTAACTTCATTCATTCATGTTGTGGGTCCAGGTAAATGGTAACGTTGCATTTTCCTTTAGCATTGGGCGCATTTAACATTGAAGTGTACAGTCCAAACTGCTTGTCCGATTTGAAAACTTCTTTCACTTTAGATTGAAAACATCATATTTGGAGACGCTTTCCTTTCCTACATTTTGTTGTAACTCTGATAATAAGAGAGTTACCGTATGTCATGGGACTTTTGAGACGCTCTGTATAGTAGCTGAAACACTAAACAAATAATTGCCAATACATTTTTACTATGGAATGGACAGGACAGCTTATTGAAAATTGTAACACTAAACAACTAATAATAACTTTTAACTGTGGAATGAACACGACAGGTTTACTGAAAATGAAAAACACTGCTGAACCACTAAACAACTAATAATTTTAAAAAGTTAAGATTCTTTTCAGTTCAGATTATGAATTGAAGAGTTCCTGAATAACTTCGTTCACAGACACTAAATTGAACATGTCCCTTTCCATATTCATTTCTAAAAATGTGTCCAAAATGTTATCACACAAACTACCTCTGAGATTGGTTTACTCTCTAACTTCAACTTTGAGAAGCACCTTTCACATGTCACTTGCTTGCATGGTAGAGAAAACGCATAAAACAAGTAGACTGACAGAAATTGGTACACAATTTTAATTGAACATGACAAACCATTTTTACACAAGGTGTTTGCAGCATCATTATCACTCTAGCCGTGAATTCCGTCCGAAGATGTTCCATCTCTCATAGCATGCTCAGATGCATAATCATCATCTTCTTCAGCAAAGTTTAGCTTGAAATTAAACAAAGTTTAGCTTGAAATTTTGATTTCGTATTAAAACTCCTGTTCTGTACATAATCATTTAGGAAAAATAAAAATGAAAGAAATCTTGATGGTGATAAACAGTCGTCCTCGTCTTGGCTTCTAGCGAAACTCGTTAGTGTCGACTACAGCATTCAATGTCTTGGTTTTGTTCCACAATCGTGTTGCAAAAACTTGTTGAACTTTTCGTATTCTGTCATGTCCCTCGTGGCTCAATCATTTTCTTCCAAACATCCTTTCTTTTTTTAGTATTCAGAGAGAACACGGCACTGGTTTCAACTACACCAAATACGTTTGCAGCTTCAGTGATCTACTTAGTTGAATTTGTCATAACCAAATTAAGAGCATGAGCCATGAATTGGGGGTAAATGATTTCAGGATTAACCTTCTCCAATAATGCTTTAACCCAGTAATGTTTAACATCCACTCAAGTTAGCAGCTCCATCAAAAGAGCAGCTTACAATATCAGACATCAAAACATTGTTGGCAAAAAGTACTTTTTTGATTTCATTATAAATTACTTGTCTTGTAGTGCCACTGTTTACGACAACTGCTAACAGCCGCTCAAATACTTGACCGTTTATAACGTACAGAATTATTATAGCCCCATGATTAAGCATTGAAACATCTTGGATAGAATCAACCATTATAATGAAAATGAACGCTTTCTTGGCGTGTTCCACTGTTTTTTCCTGCAATTTTGAGAACGTTTTTGATAGAAAATAATTTTTTAAAAATGCGCTGTTTTTTTTCATTTTTGAGTTATCAAATATAGACCTACAAGATGTATTAACATCCATAAAGGACCAATCAACCTCCCGTTAAATATGGACCCAGCTTCAAACCAGGCCTCAGTCTTCAACGATGAAAGGGCCCCAACTGTCAAACTTAATGAAAAAAGTTCCAGGTTCCATCAACTCAACATGATGAAAATAGTGCCTAGGACCCCAACTGCTCCATGAAATGCGAGAAGAGTCCCCAACTGCCCAATATAATGAATAAAGAGCCCAGGGTCCCAACTATCCAATATATTGAAAGAAAGGCCCAAGGCCCCAATTACAAACTGAATCACAATTTATGATAATAAAAGATCATAGTGAAAGATGGACCTAGCCACAAATCCAGTAACAAAAGAACCCTATTGAAAAAGATAACTTACTGATTGATGGAAGGATGGGAGAGCAGTGTGTGTTGGCAGCATAATAACAATGATCTACCGAATTATTTAGCTTCTGTTTTAGCTTTCCTCTCTCTCTATTTCTTTCTTTACTGTTTCGTTTTTTCCGAGAAGGCCTAAGCCGCAATTGCGGCCCGACGGCCCTGGCCAGCCCGCCCCTGACTCCAGTCTTTCTGAATTTGTATTGTCGTGACATAGCCCAATCAAACTTTATCTATTGTTGACTTTCCCTTTACTTCCAAAATTCCATTTCTATCCCTGGGTCAAAATATAGTATGGAAAATATTCTGTGGAAATGATTAGTTAAATTTTGCTGTGAGAAAATACATGTATATGTTTATACAGGGTAAGTGAACAGTATAGTACAGAACAATAATAACGACATGCGTGGACGGAGCAAAATAAATGTTACAAATGGTCTTATTGCAAAAACTGCATTGATTTGGAGTATGGTCGCCACGAAGGCATCTAGAATTCCGCAATATTGCGTATCACACAATATTGTTTTAAATGTAAAAGGTTATGATTTTACGCTTCAACTTAGGATTGAATATCTCCACAAATGAGAATGTGAACTCATTTTTGACAAATCATCTGTTTGAGACTGAGTGTGCTATGTTTGACATATGTATCTAATTGAAAAAATGTATCATGATAGTGCAGTAACAAAGAGACGCATAGACGGAGGAAAAGCAAATGTTACAATTTGGTATTGGTGTAGAAACTGCGTTAAATGATTTAGTGTACATCATGGCAACCATCGTGAACTCCGCATATTGTATACCACACAATATTTTTAAATAGAAAAAGGTATGTGTTGAGTTTTTATTATGAGTTTAACGTTCCGTTCAGCAGCAAGGCTATATCAAAAGAGGTATAGCACACATAAATTGAGGTATAGGTGTGTCACATAATTTGATGGTAGAATCTTCTTACAAACTACATTCATCGTCCGTTTCAAAAGCATCGGAGTCTACATCCGGACGAAAATACGCCACTATAATAAGAACCACCACTTGTCGCGGTGTTGTTCATGGTCAAAAACTCAAATAAAAAGAGGAAGTGAATCCTAGCAACCATACACTCTTCCACTGGCTAATAGAAAAAGGAAAACACAATAGGTACATGTTTTTGCTTTTGTGTACTCATATCTTTTTGAGAATATATACTTGACACAGCTTGTCATTTAAATCTTCGCAATACGTGACCTGTAAATATGAAGGTTAAAAATATTCGTGAAAAGTAAACAGATGTGACTAGTTGTATGCTGCTGTTGTTTTCTAACAGTCAGATCATGTTCAATTGCCGGAACTGACCTTGATAGGTGTGCCTTGACTGAACGCCTTGTAACAAGAGGACAAGTATAATTACCCTTGGGTCTCTTGCAGCTATACAACGAGCTTTGAGCTGTGTCATTCCCTCTCTGTCCCTGGCTGTTTGCGAAAATATTGTTTGCTCTTCATGGTTTGTTCTCTGCAGTAACACACCGTTGCACATCTTGGGAGAGTGGGAGGGAGTAACATAAAATTGTCGAAAGACGACTGATGTTAGAGTTCATAGCTTCGAGCAGTTGCGTATACTGGTTTGAAGCCGTGGAATACCAGTGACCTTGTATATTATTATTATTATTATTATTATTATTATAATTAATGATAATAATAATAAAAGTAAAGTAATAATAATAATAATCAAAATATGCATAACAATGACAAAGTGTTCAATGTTTTTTTTTTTTTTGGAACTTTTGTTTTGAGACCATTAATGTTTTCCACTAAAAATGAAATTCCTTCATACATTTGCGAACTTAACTTCTCGTTGATTTCATTCGTAAAATGTTAATTTTTATCCATGTCATTTTCCTCAAGAGTCGCATCTCTTACTAACGTTGGTTGTCATTCCGTACCAGTCTTTGCAAAAGTTCTGAGTATAGTAACGTAACCCAAAAATGCAGTCTTTATAATTGTTATATATATTATCGCTACATAAATCTAAATTTTTGCGTTGTGTTAACAAACGATTCACGGGTCCTTTTGCTGCGGAGACCTTTTGATCTGGGCCCTTTTGATGTGGGGTGTTTTGATTCACGTCTTTTGACATGGGCCCTTTTCTTGCGATTTTCACCCAAGCCATTTTGACGTAATTAATTTTGACTCGGGAAATTTTGTAGCGGGGCCCCTTTTTGACTCAGGTCCGTTTGACGTAAAGCCTTTGATTCGGGTGCTTTTGTGGTGGACCCTTTTGACACGGGCTCTTTTTATGAGGGGCGTTTTGATTCGGCCCCTTTTGAATTGTGTTTTTAACCCGGACTCTTTAACGCACGGTCGTATGATTCGGTTCATTTTGTAGCGAGGTCCGTTTTTAACCTGGGCCCATTTGACGCAGGGTCGTTTGAGTCGGTTCCTTTTGTAGCAAGGCCCGATTTTGACTGGGGCCCGTTTTACGCAGGACCTTTTGACTCGGGGCATTTTGTCGTTTGAAACCTATTGAACTGTGCCCTTTTTATGAGATGCGTTTTGTATCAGGCCCTATTGACCCGAGTCCTTTTGTTGCGGTGCCGTTTTGACTCGGGCTGTTTTGTAGCGGGGTTCCTTTTGACTCGGGCCCTTTTTATGACGAGCGTTTTGATTTGGGCCCTTTTAACTCCTGCCCTTTTATTCCGGAGACTTTTTGACTGGGATCTTTTAAAGTGAGGCCGTTTTGAATCGGGCCCTTTTGTAGCCGGGCCCCTTTCAACCCGGGCCCGTTATGCGCAGGGCCCTTTTGACCGGGGTCGTTTTGACTCGGGCCTTTCTGTCTTTGCCCTCTTTTCCCCCTTCTGACATAAAACCATATACATAACGCAGCAGCTGAAATACCTGGGTAAGGTGTCCTGGGAGAGTGTGAGTAAATTGATGGTCAATCGATCCAGGGCGCAGTAAAATTAGTTAAACCACTGTTTATATATCTTTCTTTCTATTCTCTAGATAATGTCTGGAGATGAATGTTCTGAATAATAGGCTACGGAGGCGAAAAACGATATTCGCTATCTATGATAAATGTTATGACTTTTAACTTAACATATATAAAGCAATAAAACGAAGAACTCTATGTCGGTCTTGCACCCCCCCCCCCCCTTTGGAGAAAATCATTCGGGCGTTAGTGATTATGATGTTGCTTAGTTACTGTATTATATTGTTCTATACACGGAATAAATACTTCTGTGTTTTATATAATAGTAAGAACCTTATTTACATTTATTACAGCCCTTGCTTTAAAACAGCGAAACATATTCACGTTCAGCGTAATCAGTTTCCATTCTGAAATAATTACAGTGACGCGAATAAAATAATTTACACACACATTTAGAGTATCGTGCGAACATGTCGTTGTAAATTCCTGAAGAGTGAAAAGCGCTAGTAGCAGTTATTAACTTAACATATAAAACAATAAATTGAAAAACTGAGAATACGAATCCTTTCAGGGATGACAGTGCGCTGATGCATTAAATGTATGCCTTTACTCCCTATACCTACGTTATTTTCCTCGTCAAAGTAGAAGCTCTTCAAAATTAATCACAATTTCTTATGAAACCATCCCTTCCTTGGAGTTCTCCGCGCTCACATACCCGTCACTGCGATGTAAAGGCACTTTTCGCGTCGAGGATACCATTGAGTATTTAGCACATTCTTTTTGAATCCCTCAGAGAGAACCAAGGACTATCGGTTCTACTAGACCGTGCATTTCGCAATGATATTGGCATTCCTGGGCGTGTACTTGCTTTCATGAAGCCTTGTAAAATTGCTCGCTTTCTCTCAATTTTATAGTAGTTTGCTCTTCTATTTATTGTTGCTGCACTTTTATTTTTCATTCTAACTTTTCAATTTTTTACTGTTTATTGTTACTCTTAGAGATTTCTCCATTGTTATTCTCATATTTGATATTTTATCTCTTCCATTCGATTTTTATTTCTATTTCTATTTTTGTTTTTTATATTTTGATATACGGGTTTTAAATGTTTATTTACTGCAGTGGTGTTGATCCTGACTGGAAGAAATAGCCTCGACGACGACGTCCTCATTGTATCTCAATCACTACTGAAAAAGAAACGGACCAACGAAGTAATTCATTGAAAATGCACAGCGTACATCGACGTTTAGACTATCGCGAGAATGTACCTAGGACTCCTTTGGATTTTAAGCAATACCAGCAGCTGTATATGTTCACTTCTGCCGAAGCATTAAATGTGCCTTCATCTGGGATCAGAATTCGAGACAGCCTACTATTACTATGTACCCGGTAAGCAATTATTTACAAAATTTCAGTGTTATATCGCAGAATTCATCTAGCAGGTTGCGTATGAGTTTTAACTCTTATTTTCGGACCTTTACCAATGTGAGCACGATTTTGCGTACGGTTGAACTAACAGTCTCAGTTCTATGGATGTTTTAAGTATTTACTTTGACTCTGTTCAATGCACATTTACAGAATGCGTCGTTACTGGCATTCTGTTGTGGAATGCTTTCCATATATATGTTTTGGAATTTACTCGTAATGAAACGGATGTTTTTGTTTTCTAGGAAAGAACACAACATTTACTGTCTTTCCTTGTATGAACTCAATTTCAAGTCATGTAGTCACTTGGATAATCGTCATTGGATAATGTGGCAAAAGAACTTTTAGAATTGCCTCCTCTTTAACAAAAATGTTGTAATAATAATAATAGTTACAACGTTATTGAGTTGTAGTTACCTTCAGAAATGTATGTATCGTACATCATATATGTTTGTGTATATGCCTATATTTTCATGATTACACTATTAGTACCCCAGATAGAAAGAAGCTTAATCACACTTATAATACGTAACGTTCTACACTGCAAGCTAATAGAATCAGTGCATACTTTATCGCTAAAAGTTATACACAAAAAGTTGTACATATATTTTTCTCTCTCTCTTAGCTTGTAACGGTAATATATTAACATTACTGAGGTAACCTTCCTCAAGAACTCTCTTAGCAGATGTCTATTTTTAAAAATCTCTAACAGTTTCCTATAAACGAATAAATGTTTAATACTTCGGGGTTTAGAACATAACATAGACTGTTAATTGAAACATATAATTACAATTGCTAATCTAAAGGATTTCTTAAATTACTTACAGTTTCCTTAGCTGGAAACGTGTTAGACATTTCAACAAAAAACACAAAATACAATAGTGACCGTTGGATCATTCCTATACTGGTATCCATTAACAGTATACTGAAAGTTGTGGTAGCACCAAAAGAGATATTGCATTGCAGATTTACTGTTGCATGATTTAGTGTGAGTGTGTATAAAGGCAACTAAAGAATACATGCAATTTCCTTCAAATGCTCATGTTTTCATGCAGATTTACTGTTGCATGATTAAGTGTGAGTGTGTATAAAGGCAACTAAACAAAACATGCAATTTCCTTTACATGCTCATGTTTCTATGACTGTTCGACAAAATTCAACTTCAAAAATTTTTCTGCATGAAAGCAGGTGTTCTTTTTACTTTTCGAGCTGCTGAAAACGAATTTGATCTTAATTTTGGTCCTGCTCTATCAGATTTTGAAATAATGTCAGTTATAGTAGATTTTGGTTACAAGTTTAAGGAAATTGCAGAAGGGCAGGTTCGAAACCTCTCTGTTCCTTTCCTAACTATCCCGGAATAACAAATGAAACCTCGTTGGAAAGGGCATAGAACACACCTTCCAACGGTAAACATCGCGCTCAATGTGTAGAAGAAGAAGAAGAAAAATATTGAAAAAACTGGGAAAAAAGGTTTTTTTTAAGAAATTTAGAGAAGTTTGCAACTCTGACAGTCACGCTACGAAAATATAAGCTCAGTAACCCATATCCCATACATTCAGGCGCGCGATATTAAAAACTCAAAGAGATGTCTCAAACACAAGAGGAGTAAAACAGTGTGAAAGTAATTTAAAAAGGAGGGAAATTTTAATATTTTGAGAAATTGAAAACAGTTTGCAAATCTTACACTTGCGATACTCATACATAAGCTCAGTAACACACATCCAATACATTCATTATATTCAAAGAGTCATAGAGATTGCTGTTTACTAGGCGAGAAAAGATTGGTTAACTTACATAAACAAAGAAATATGTGTACAGTATGAATATTCACATTATGATACAGAAATATATATGTGACCAAAGAACACTATATATGATTTACCTAGTTCATTGTTTTGCGTTTGACCTTCTTCCTGTAGGTGTATTCGGTGTCCCTAACCAATCCTCAACAATATTCCGCAAGCATATTCGGTTTCCATCCACTTTGGTAACGTCTTTCCATTGCTGCTATTGTTTGTTGAAACTTTTCGCCTTGCTTATCACTTAAGGCTGTGTCCAACCCTCGAAATGCGCTGTGATTTCCCTATATAATAACATGGCATATTTCTTTCCAAAATATTATGAAAACTGTTTACTTTATACATTTCAAAATTCGTCCAAATGTTTGTTAGTATTAATATTGCATGTTCACTTTTACTTTTTCTTGCTAGGGTAATATTAGAGTGCGCTAATTAAAAATTAATTTTCTTCCACTTAAAAGCTGTGTAAGATAATGGCTGCAATTTGCAACAGCGCAGAACAGCAGATAGGAGGCTAAGCAGGTAGTTTTTTTTTTCATTCTCTGTCCCCCGCTGCAGATTGACAGCAGATAAGAGCAAAGTCTATTTTTTCTTTCTTCATAGGTTTTCAAGATTCCATTGATTCTACATAAACATCTCCACGAATAGTTACCTGTAGGGGCCTATTGGAGCTAACGACGTACGAAAGTTTCAGAAAATCTGTCTATGTTCCTTTCAAGTGAGGGAAGTGTTCATTTATAAAAGTAGTTTTGAAGTGTATAGTGTAGAGTAAATTAGCTTATTTGTTGCATCAACTGACAAACGTTTACACAGAGATCGAAAAGGATTTATGCTCTTGTGATGTATAACGAGCTGCAAAATCGTTAATATACTGTATGTGTAAGAAGAAAACGACCGAGAACTGCTTTTCGATACATCATATTGTTTATGCTCTATGAACATCAATATTGAAACCGGAAATAGTGGTAAATTTCTACCAGTTCCGATTTTCAATAGAGAAATAGGATTGGAGATGGTACATTTTCTAGAGACGTTGAATCAATTCCCTAAAACCGCTTGTTGCTAGGTAATATAGTTTTTCATTTATGGCCCTAAGTGGTCCATCTCTATTACTTCCGATTTATATAGAAGAATGACGAAGGAGATGGAACCTATTCTTAGGACGTTAAATCGATTCCAAAAAAGCCCTTCTCGATATCTCTGGCCGCTTTTGGTGTGATACCTGTTAACAGACAGACGGACATAGCCGTTCTATTAGACTTTCGAAAACTTTGCATAGAATAGTTTGGAAGTTTAATAAACCCAAGTAGAAGAAATAATATTTATCAAATCTATTTTCTTGCAGATTAAAAATATGGGGATTTCAAAGATTCTTTTACATAAGTTATTATGCCCTAAACAATAAAGGGGACCGCGGTGGCTCAGTGGTAGAGTGCTCACCTCTGGTGTGTGTGTGTGTGCTCCCGGTTCTATCCCAGATCGCACCAAGTGGGCTTTGTGGTGGATAAACATCATGTTCGTGAGTTTTCCCATTTTCTTCCACTTTCTTCATTCCACCATTTCATTCGTTCTCATCATCACCGTCTCCTTTAGCCTAGTCGGCATAATCGTGGGACGTAAAACAAAAACATTTCACTTCATTTCTAAATAATAACCTAATGCATTCTACAGTGTTCTGTTCTTGGCTAATGCCCCAATAATAGCACCAGATTGATGAAACACTTGCAGATTGATATGCCAGAAAATCGTTTATTATTCATGTCAAAAAAATGTTGCACCAATATCTGCCAGGTAATCACTACAAGCAAGAATCTATCTATTTCCTTCAAATAGTGTTCCCCATGAGACGAGATGAAAAGTAATGTTTTTTTTCGTCTCGTGTCTTAAATTTAATAGGTCTCGTCACGTCCATATCCTCGAAGACTTTTTTCGCTCTTGTCTGGACATGTTATTGTTCTGTTTTGGTAATTTATGTTTTGTAGAAATTATGCCCTAATTCTTCTTAATTTCATCTGGAAGTATCACAACCGTTTCTCGTCACGATTGGTCCATGAATAATGTGGTATAATAACATTTAAACCATACTTATTATTGGTCTAAATTGTGTAATGACTTGCATATTTTAAACGTAGATAAATGCTCTTCATTGCTTTCGTATCATCATTTTACCAATTTGTAGGTTTTTACAAATAAATCATGTAACAATAAAACAGTGTTTGAGATCAAAACTTGGGTGAGTCAGTGCTGAACACGGGACTCCAGAAATATCTCGTCTCGAAAACGAGACGGTAATTGTTGTATTTCTTGCGCCGTCTCGAATTTAAAAAAATACTTCTCGTGTGGTTCTCGAGATTATAATCGATGAATTTCTGGTCTCGTGGCCAACAAACGTTTAGAATGGGATGAACTGGTGGGCTTGCGCGGGGGGGTGTCTGTAGAGAGCAGGTGCGTTAGCAACGGTGGGTATGCGCGCAAACTAGAAGTTTATCCAATCATTATGTGAATAGAAATAAAAAATATATACGTTTCGAATTGCTAAAATTTAAATACATTACAAATATCGACCAATATCCAGTTTTTGTTTTTCTTACGCCATAGTGAAATATTAACCAGTATAAACTGCCAAAGCGCTTGTAGAGATGTACTTATAGCATCGATTCAAATGTTATCATAACCAGTGGCGTATTTAGGATCTTGTTTCGGACTGGGAGGCTTGAGAACCAGTAAGAAGCATTTGTGTTGTACGTATAATGTGCAAAAAATAATAATGAAATTATTTCGGGGAGCTCTTGAGCCCGATAGCCTCCTAAATGCGCCACTAACCAAAACATATTTGTTATCATTATTAGAGCATAAATGTAAATTATCCTTCATAATATTACTAATGGAGCAAACTTTTCAGTGCTGTATCTCAGTTACATAAGTATCATGTTATCGAAGTACTTGCCAGGTGAAATTGTAGGACGCGAGATTTTGATTGAGATGTTTCACCCGAAAATCATCATCAGATCAAGTATTAACTCTCTTCTAATGGATGGTCAACTACAAAATAGAAGTAGGCGTATGCTCGAATGTGATATATTGACTAATATAGCTTTCTGTTGATATACTTTTATTGATTCAGTGCGATTTGTGATCATTCCAATTTGCGACAAGGTTCATGTATCAGCCAAATTTGATTAAAAATTTGGCATTCCTCAGCTGAAAATAATAATTCTAGTTTGCGACCAACCGGTACTTCGTTCTTTAAATGAATCAGAAGAATAGAAATAATACACGTTGCCAGATATTTTTTCCTAAAATTATGAAGTGTTATGAACTACATAGGGGAAACAACGATAAACATCTCTTTGTTCAAATGTGACGTAATTGTAGATTCATAAGATATAATGTAACTTTGATCAGGAAATATACTACACACACACACACACACACACACATATATATATATATATATATATATATATATATATATATATATATATATATATATATATATATATATATATATATATATATATATATAATTCTGTAAATCAAGTTTTCAGTCAAAATCAAGTGAAAAATATTTCACTTGCTTATCTTTGGAATACCACTATAGGATCCTAATGAGGCGTATAGTTTCTAAATCCGCCATCTCCTTCATAAACGGTTTCGAGAAAAACAGAAAAAACTGATAACTCAGAGATTATGTGAGATAAAATTTTCTTTTTAGAAATACTTTACTGCTTTCTGGACATTCATTATAACTACCAAATGACAAAAATCTCTCTCATCTGATTTCTCGGCTATTGCAGAAAGCAGTTTGGAGATGGCGGATTTTGTAAACAACTTTTGGAGATGGAGGACTTTGACACAAACGTACCTGTTATTTTTGGGGTTTTATTTGCTTCCAAATCATTACTATTATACTTTCGGATAACTATTTCAGAACAGAACAGTAGATGGAGATAAACTGAATCTAAACAACGATATTAACTTGTTGGGTGACATTATAATGTGCACAAACAAGGAAAAAAATGAAGCTCTAATCATAGTACGTTAGCTACATTTACGGGTCAAGTTCCGAAGTTCCCAGCCCGTTTAGAAATATCGTCTCCTAGCATAACATAAGCTAACTTAACCTCACCTCACTAACCTAATCTAACCTATTGGGACCTAACCTAACCTAACCTGACCTAACCTAACATAGCTTCACATAACAGGATGGGAACTTCGGAATAAATGCCACCTTTACCAACAAGAAAAGGATTGAAAGTGATCTTTACACTGTTGTCAGATATAGATCTCATCAGAATCATGTTCGGAACCCTGGCATTCAGCCTAATCCTCATCTACACTTTCTTCTGTTGACGCAGTCAGTCTCTTTTCATCATCAACTTAAATGGCTAAGTTTGAATTAGCACGCCAGTTCTCCCCGAAGTGTTTCGTTACGAGTTGAACATCTTGCAACTTTTTTTCATTAAAGTCGGTCTTCAATTCATAGCATAGCATAGAATAGAATCGAGATGGCGGGTTTACAAACACACTGCTGAGTGGAGATGGCGGCTTTTGAAAAATACCCTGAACTTTAAAGCAGTAATTGAGGGTGGAGGTGGCGAGATTTCAAACAACTCTTTTCATCATCATGTAGGGCATGGAAAGGAATACCAGTAAATCTACTTACCTCATTTTTTTTTGAAAATTGGAGATGGCGGATTTAGAAACTATACGCCTCAAATGATCTAGACCCTCAGAAATATTGTAATATTTATTTATTTATTTTCTATATGCCTATTACTGTTATGCACACGCATAAAATGCCATGATTTGTACTTTCATCTTCCTAGATATTTCTTTAAAGTTTTATTTTTTAAAGTTATATTCCTTAGTTTGGAAAGCAAAATATTGATGATAATGCTTTTAGTTTTGCGAATCCTCTGACATGTCTCCTTTCTTCTCCACGCAAGAGTCAAGATTTATTATCAAAAATAGTTGAAATAGGAAAATAGGGAAAGCACGCGCTGTTTGACAATAAGGCTTGTTACAAAATACAACTAACAATATATATAAGTAGATAGATAAGTTTGTCTCATTTCTGACAGCAACCAGTCTTGCCTCTCGCAAGCTTATGTTCTTCCGACCATGTGATCAGGTTGTCAATTAACATAACTTCGAAGATATGCACTCTCCGCATTTTTAGATAAACGATCTTATCTTATTTCGTGACTTGTTTCCCTCCCCTACCAACTTTTTGAAGATCACTGAGGAACAATGGTGTGAATAGATCAGGTATCTGCACCTCCACGAACAGGAAAAGAAATCCTGCTTATACGCTTTCCAACGTTGTCATATTTATTTGTAAAATGTAATATTAATGAACTATAAGAGCTAGATTAAACATAAAAAAGTGAACATGTAGTATTGGGGTAGGTTAACATCTGGAGAAATTTTGAATTGCATAAGACAAATAATTTTCATAATATTTTGGGGAAAAGTTCGCCATGTTATAATATAGGGATTGATGATCTCAGCTGAAAACGTTATACACGGTCTTAAGTCGCCGAGATTCGGTGGACAGAAGTCTAGATGACTGTGTAGAAAGTGAATTTGCAGCGACATGTTGTATGCATGCTTTCCGTAATTATTCAACAAGTTGTACACGAGTGTTTTTGTAGTTCTCATCCTTTGACTTGCGTAAGAACCCGGAACATAAACTCTTGAATGATACCCAACCCTGCAGCTCAAGAGGGCTAAGCGCTGCATCAAAGTTATGGTCCCGCATTAGATCTCTTATCTGGGTGTCGACAAACACACCAGCCTTCACTTTGTTAGCGCTGAGATTCTGAAATTTAGTGTCAAATATCAGCTCCACTTTTGTCCATTCCAACCACAAAAGATTTCATAAGGCCAAGTTTTATATGGAGTGGAGGTAGATATATGTGTTCAGATTTAACTAGAGACGGGTTGCAACGTTAACATCTACTTACATTGTACTGCGTCGTGGTCATTCTTTCCTCTGGTAGTGACTATCTCGGGCTCGAGAGTCCCATTCGCATAAGAAACAGCAATGTTTCGTGTATCCATTCTGTAGTCCTGTAAGTATGCTGTAACTTTTAAATCGCAACAATGTGCCACTTAAGAATATTATACTGAACTTTTTTCTAATATAAGCTTCATTATGTCATACGTTTCTTTCACCTGTGTGTCATAAGCAATTGGTAGAGTTGAGAGGATATTGCCATTATGTATTAAAACTGCCTTAAGACTGCTCTTTGAGGAGTCTATAAAAAGCCTCCACTCCCGTGCCACATGGGTCGTACCAAGAGCAGCAAACAAATCATTGACATCAGAACAAAAACAAAGTGTATCTTCCTGTTGAAAAAAAATCTGAATGGTGCATGTCGTTTCCTGTATGAACAAACGGTGGCACTTACGTCAAGCAAATTCCATTGTTTAAGTCTGGATACAAGAATTTCAGCCTGCCACTAGGTTAGTTTCAAATCTCGAACATAGTCATTTAAATCACTTTGTGTTACAAAATGTGGGTTGTTTCTCTCTTCAAATTCAAAATCTGACTCTTAGCTCTCCGATTCTGAAGAAGCTACGTTTGTTTTCTACTCTTCCAGAAACCATGTTGCTAGCTGTACAGGAATTGAAACATTATCACCGTGTTTGGCAGGTCTTATTGCAATCGAATTATTATCAGGATTTTTTGTCCTTCTTTTTCATGCTTTGAATGTATACAGCACAGAAGTAGCAGTCAATTATGTGGTCGGCTGGCTCACGCCATATCTTCGGAACACCAAATGACATTTTACCTTGACGTTTGTTATTCAACAACGACCGGAAATGCCAAGCGCACTTATTACATATGGTACTAAGTACCCACTGCCTATCTTCTTCAATTTTGCTGTCGAAGTATATAGTTCGTAAGCCTTCTTTGCCAAAAGTATTAAATTTTTCCTCTTACCCTTAACTATGTATTCTGCACAGACAACAGAAATTATCTGAGTGGGTAACACAATCTCGATGCATTGTGACAGTCACAAAAACACTTACACGATAGGGAGACGTGTACAAACTTCCTGTCCCACGCTCAAACCTTCAGACAACTGAGCTACAGTAGAGTGGTGACTGGGAGGGAGTAAAAATATAATGTTGCCAGGCTTCAATAGGCTATTTTTTTCTCATAAATTGCAACATTGAATGTAATTCATGAAATTCTGACCATATTTCTTTTTGCTATAAAAAAACTGATTTTTTTCAAAACAATCGTTGACAATTTACATACATGATAACTTTATTTAGGAAAATTTTCTAAACTTCTGTTCAGGTAATATTTGTGAGTATTTTACCTGAATGTATTGGGTGTTCGTTACTGAGCTTATGTATGAGCATCGCAAGTGTAATGTTGCAAACTTTTCTCAATTTATCCAAATATTAAATTTTCCCGGTTTTTTAAAAATTCCTTCCACACTATTTTACACCTCTTGTGTTTGAGTACTGGTTTTTTAATATAGCAACCTGAATGTATAGGGTATGGGTTACTGAGCTTATGTTTACGTAGCGTGACTATCATTGTTGCAAACCTTTCTAAATTTGTTCTTTAAAAAAACGTTTTCCCAGTTTCTTTTTTCATTTTTTCTTCTTCTTCTTGTACAAATTGAGCACGATGGGTCCTAAATGTTTACCGTTGGAATTTGTGTTCCATACTCTTTCCAAAGAGGTATCATTTGTTATTCTGGGATAGTTAGGAAAGTAGTAGAGAGGCTTCAAACCTAGTTCTGTGATTTCCTTAAAATTTTAACCAAAATGTACTATAACTGAAATTATTTCAAAATCTGAGGGTGCAGAGCCAAAATTAAGATCAGATTCGTTTTCCGCACCTCGAAAACTATAAGGAACACTTTTTTCATAAAAGCAAATTTTTCACTGTTGACCAGTGTAATCATGGAATATTTTCTTTGCGTTTCTGTTTCGTATAAACATCGGGAGATTTTGCAATGTTACGTCGTACTATATTTCATATTATATAGTGGAGGAAATAACGTTTGTCGTTTGCTTTATAACAACACAAAGGACGCTAGGAAAGTTTGCTATAGACCTTGTTTCTTATACTTTTTCAAGGTACTTTCTACCATATATTGCACATTTTTCTATTATTCAAAATCAGTTGTCGAAAAAACTCTGCCATTTTTGTCACAGAACTGGGCATACTTATCATCCCAAGCCACTAGTAGGGCGTCATCGCTTGTAAAATGCCTTCCTTTCACTCAGGTCTTCACATGGGGGAAGGGCGCAAAGTCTCAGGAAGCAAGACCTGCACTGTACGGTGGGTACTCTAACAGCTAGCCAAATACTCTGAGCAAACTTTTGAACGGTGCGCTGGAGCGTTAGCGTGGTGAAGAAACCATGGGTCCATCCTTGAGTTTGGGCGCAACTGTTTGTGAGCTGTAAGTACTTTAGGTAGACATTCTCGGGATACCACTTCCCTGGGACTGTTTTCTGTGTTTGTAAGACAACTCGCTAGAAAATTCTTCGCACAATAAAAACACCACCAACATCATCTTTTTTATTGATGTGGACTTTCGAATAGCCACAGGAGTCTCCTCATCTTTAAACACCCACACTTTCTTTTGATCCTTGGTCGGGAGGTCATGGCAATTCAGCCAAGTTTCGTCATCTGTAACAATACTGTTCACAAAGGAAAAATTTCCATTTTTAAATCTTTTCAATATTTCACGGCACCAAGAAACACGGCACAAGAGTATGCTTTCTGCTCGTCGATCAAGTCATGTGGTACCAAAAGGGTACAAAGCTTTCTAACTCGAAGATGACTGAGGAGAATAGCACGAACTGCTGGTGCATTAATGCCCAAGTATACCTCTATTTGGTGGTGTGTAACCTGTCTATCTCTCTCAAGCATTTTCCTTACTGCACTAATGTTTTCTTCAGTCAAAGATGAAGATAGAGGGAATCACCTTGAAGCGCCTTTAAGGCAAAAATTTCCTTTTTGAAACTCACAGTGCGACCTAAATATCGTTGTACCATTAGGACAATCCTCTCCAAGCACAGGAGTCATTTCCACTAAACACGGATCAACACTTAAACCACGTGCAAAATTGTGGCGCAAAATTGGCCGGTATTCAGATTTTGACCACGACAATATCTCCAACTCTTTTATTTAACACAGCTGAAAATCAACTGTCACTGAAACAATAACTAGAGCTTTTACATTGCAAGTTTGGACATGCTTAAACACACGCTAAGTTCAAACTCTTGTGATGATCTCCTAATTTACATTGCAAAACTTTCCTGGTGTCCTTTTTAAGTATGTAGTGTCTATGACGGTAATTTTTGGATCAAAAGATACAATACACTAAAATCAAAAATTCTCTTTGTCTTATATCTGAAAAACTGCATACAGTATAGAAAAACCCAAACTACCACTTAACGCAATCTTATGTGATTATTCCGTAGAAAATACAAAAATTCGATTTAGGAGCAGTTCAAAATTTTGAGCCCCTGATCAAAAATCCGATATATTTCATTCAATCAAAAAAGTCTTATATCTGGAGAGTAGAGGGAAAATGGCAGTTATGCGCCACTGAGCTCGAACCCATTTTATCAGTCCCGCCTGAAGCAGAGAACAACATTCCCAGTGGCGCCTGATACGCGATGTCAGACGACTCAGGTACGAGTCGAGAAATTGAGTCCTCCGAAATAGGGGTCCTCCGAAGCGCAGAACCATTTTTTAAATTAATATCAACTATAATATTGGATTTGTAAAGAACATTTAGTATAATAATAATATTGTTACCACTTACACTGAAAATGAACTAATCTAAGATAGTTTACTGAAAAATACACATCTATGCCACAAAGATCAAAATAATTAATTTCCTTACATCAGTCAAATTTAACTTGCTCAAATTAAAACTCCATTAATTGTAGTTACCGGTACTTATTTTAAAACTGTGTCATTCACAAGATAAAAAATTTAGATGTCACGTTAGCAGTTATTCCAGCAACATACTTCACACTCAAACCTTTCCCTCATTCCTGTTGTTCGGACATTTTGTTTCAGGCGTTTACGTTTCTTTCAATACCTCAGGCTATGTTTGTTCTATCAAAATGAAAATTGCGGAATAAATCTCTATTTCAAATTTCTTTTAGAAATTAGAAGCTACTGACTCACAATGTTATAGACATCACTTTTTACTCTTCTAATAGAAACAAACCCCAGGCCCCCAAATCTTACCGGACCAAATGTCCTTTGGACGAAATGTGCATTGAACTAAACATCGCTGGATGAAATGTCCCTTGGGCCAATTGTATTTTGGACCAAATGTCCTTTGAACCAATTGTATTTTGGACGAAATGTCCTTTGGAACAATTGTCTTTGTACGAACTGTCCTTAGACCCAAAGGTCTTTGGGCAAAATGTCCTTTGGACCAATTGTATTTTGGACGAAATGTCCTTTGAACCAATTGTATTTTGGACGAAATGTCTTTGGACCAATTGTTTTTGGACGAAATATCCTTTGGACCAATTCATTTTTTGACAAAATGTCCTTTGGACTAAATGTCTTTTGGACGAAATGTCCTTTGGACCAATTGTCCTTTGGACGAAATGTCCTTTGCACCAATTGTGTTTTGGACGAAATGTCCTTTGGACCAATTGTCCTTTGGACGAATTGACCTATGGACCAAATGTTCCTGGATCAAATGTTTCAGGACGAAATGTCCTTTGGAGGAAATATCTTTCGACGAAGAAGGTGGTAACGGAGTCATTATGTTATAGGCATCACTTTTTTACACTTCTAATAGAAACAAACCCCAGGCCCCCAAATGTTACCGGACCAAATGTCCTTTGGACGAAATGTGCATTGAACTAAACATCGCTGGATAAAATGTCCCTTGGGCCAATTGTATTTTGGACCAAATGTCCTTTAAACCAATTGTATTTTGGACGAAATGTCCTTTGAAACAATTGTCTTTGGACGAACTGTCCTTAGAACCAGAGGTCTTTGGGCAAAATGTCCTTTGGACCAATTGTATTTTGGACGAAATGTCCTTTGGACCAATTGTATTTTGGACGAAATGTCTTTGGACCAATTGTTTTTGGACGAAATATCCTTTGGACCAATTCGTTTTTTGACGAAATGTCCTTTGGACTAAATGTCTTTTGGACGAAAAGTCCTTTGGACCAATTGTCCTTTGGACGAAATGTCCTTTGCGCCAATTGTGTTTTGGACGAAATGTCCTTTGGACCAATTGTCCTTTGGACGAATTGACCTATGGACCAAATGTTCCTGCACCAAATGTTTCAGGACGAAATGTCCTTTGGAGGAAATATCTTTCGACGAAGAAGGTGGTAACCGAGTCATAATGTTACAGGCATCACTGTTTTACACTTCTAATAGAAATAAATCCCGGAACCCCAAGTGTTACCGAACCAAATGACCTATGGACGAAATGTACTTTGAACTAAACATCCCTTGACGAATTACCCCTTGGACCTATTGTCTTTTGGACAAACTGTAGTTTGGAACAATTGTCTTTGGACGAACTTCCTTAGAACCAAAGGTCTTAGGACAAAATGTCCCTTGCACCAATTGTATTTTGTACGAAATGTCCTTTGGACCAATTGTCTTTTGTACGAAATGTCCTTTGGACTAAATGTCTTTTGGACGAAATGTCCTTTGGAGCAATTGTTCTTTGGACGAAATGTCCTTTGCATCAATTGTGTTTTGGACGAAATGTCCTTGGACCAATTGTCCTGTGGACCAATTGTCCTTTGGATGAATTGACCTATGGACCAAATATTCCTGGACCAAATGCTTCAGGACGAAATGACCTTTGGAGGAAATATCTTTCGACGAAGAAGGTGGTAACCGAGTCATAATGTTATATTCATCACTTTTTTACACTTCTAATAGAAACAAACCCTGGAACCCCAAGTGTTATCGAACCAAATGTCCTATGGACGAAATGTGCTTTGAACTAAACATCCCTGGACGAATTGCCCCTTGGACCTATTGTCTTTTGGACAAAATGTCGTTTGGAACAATTGTCTTTGGACGAACCTCCTTAGAACCAAAGGTCTTTGGAAAAAATATCCCTTGTATCAATTGTATTTTGGACGAAATGTCCTTTGGACCAATTGTATTTTAGACGAAATGGTTTTGGACCAATTGTTTTTGGACGAATTGTCCTTTAAACCAAATCTATTTTACGAAATGTCCTTTTGACCAATTGTCTTCTAGAGAAATGTCATTTGAACCAAATGTCTTTAAACGAAATGTCGTTTGGGCCAATTACCAATTGTCTTTTGGACGAAATGTCGTTTGAACCAACTCTATTTTGGATGAAATGTCCTTTGGACCAACTGTCCTTTGGACCAACTGTCCTAAAATTCAGATATGGTTCATCAAAAGTAAACCAGCACCAAAAATAGAAACAATGAGTGTTAATTGTCATCAGTGTTGTGTGGCCTTCGTACAATTTTAGGGAACAGTTCTATAATGCTGGCAAAAAACAAAAGGTTCGGGTGTAGTGCATGAGAGGGGCTCTCGGCGCGGTATAAGTTTAATTTATGGGCTATGTGGGCATTTTTTGTGGGTAGTGAGCTGAGCGGATACACTCAATACCTATATTAGAAAATTGCTCTTTCTTCTTTATTTTAGCTTGCCGCGCCTGGTAACTGCCCACATTTACATATTTGGACAAGTCATTTGATTTTCAGTTCTACAATCTTGTGGTTGCAAGGATCTACAGATCTTTCATCAGCTGATACAGACTCCCTCTTGTTCGTATCTCGCTGCCGAATTCTCGGAGTTACTAATTTCAATAGCGTATGGAATTCTGAATAGTCCTTTCTGTAGTTTTTTATTATTATTATTATTATTATTATTATTATTATTATTATTATTATTATTATTATTATTATTATTATTATTATTATTATTGTAGAAACGAGGATCTTCTTTAAGTACTTCATTATTCACTGTTGAAAATACGGTGCTTTCCTGTGCATTATTGCGGTGAAGAATTCAAGCCCTGATCCAGCAGCCCCTTTTTACTCTTTCTTTCTTTTTTCTTCTTGGTGGGGCGGAGGTTGATTTTGTGTCAACAACAGAGCAGATAATTTTAACTAGCTCAGAATTTCTGTACCTTTTAGCGTTATTCAAATAAACGAAAAAATGAATTTGGATGCAGTATTTAAACGAACCAGAAAAAAAGCGAAAAAGGACAATTTGGTACTATTTAAACAAACGAAGGGATAAGGTTTGAGTGAGCTTTCAATTTTGTAGCGAGAAGAAAAGAAAGCGCAGAACCATTTTTTAAATTAATCTCAACTATAATATTGGATTTGTAAAGAACATTTAGTATAATAATAATATTGTTACCAGTTACACTGAAAATGAACTAATCTAAGATAGTTTACTGAAAAATACACATCTATGCCACAAAGATCAAAATAATTAATTTCCTTACATCAGTCAAATTTAACTTGCTCAAATTAAAACTCCATTAATTGTAGTTACCGGTACTTATTTTAAAACTGTGTCATTCACAAGATAAAAATTTTAGATGTCACGTTAGCAGTTATTCCAGCAACATACTTCACACTCAAACCTTTCCCTCATTCCTGTTGTTCGGACATTTTGTTTTCAGGCGTTTACGTTTTTTTCAATACCTCAGGCTATGTTTGTTCTATCAAAATGAAAATTGCGGAATAAATCTCTATTTCAAATTTCTTTTAGAAATTAGAAGCTACTGACTCACAATGTTATAGACATCACTTTTTACTCTTCTAATAGAAACAAACCCCAGGCCCCCAAATCTTACCGGACCAAATGTCCTTTGGACGAAATGTGCATTGAACTAAACATCGCTGGATGAAATGTCCCTTGGGCCAATTGTATCTTGGACCAAATGTCCTTTGAACCAATTGTATTTTGGACGAAATGTCCTTTGGAACAATTGTCTTTGGACGAACTGTCCTTAGAACCAGAGGTCTTTGGGCAAAATGTCCTTTGGACCAATTGTAGTTTGGACGAAATGTCCTTTGAACCAATTGTATTTTGGACGAAATGTCTTTGGACCAATTGTTTTTGGACGAAATATCCTTTGGACCAATTCATTTTTTGACGAAATGTCCTTTGGACTAAATGTCTTTTGGACGAAATGTCCTTTGGACCAATTGTCCTTTGGACGAAATGTCCTTTGCACCAATTGTGTTTTGAACGAAATGTCCTTTGGACCAATTGTGCTTTGGACGAATTGACCTATGGACCAAATGTTCCTGCACCAAATGTTTCAGGACGAAATGTCCTTTGGAGGAAATATCTTTCGACGAAGAAGGTGGTAACCGAGTCATAATGTTATAGGCATCACTGTTTTACACTTCTAATAGAAATAAATCCCGGAACCCCAAGTGTTATCGAACCAAATGACCTATGGACGAAATGTATTTTGAACTAAACATCCCTGGACGAATTGCCCCTTGGACCTATTGTCTTTTGGACAAAATGTCGTTTGGAACAATTGTCTTTGGACGAACTTCCTTAGAACCAAAAGTCTTTGGACAAAATATACCTTGTATCAATTGTATTTTGTACGAAATGTCCTTTGGACCAATTGTATTTTGGACGAAATGTCTTTGGACGAAATGTCGTTGGTGCAATTACCAATTGTCTTTTGGACGAAATGTCGTTTGAACCAACTCTATTTTGGATGAAATGTCCTTTGGACCAACTGTCCTTTGACGAAATGTCCTTTGGGCCAATTGTCTTTTGGACTAAATGTCTTTGGACGAAATGTCCTTTGGACCTATTGTATTTTGGACGAAATGTCTTTGGACGAAATGTCCTTTGGAGCAATTGTCTTTTGGGCGAAATGTCCTTTGGACCAATTGTCTTTTGGACCAAATGTTCTTTGGACCAATTGTCTTTTGGACGAAATGTACTATGGAAGAAATATCTTTGGACGAGAAGGGTGGTCACCCAAGAGAATGACAAATATAACATATATAACAAAAATAATTGAAGAAAGTAACAATAAGAAGACATAACACAAAAAACTTAAAAACAGAAAACTCAGACAACATTTTTGCGTTATTTCAATTGCATGAATAACGTAAAAGCATTCGCTTAAACTATGGTTACCCCAAGAACCTGTCTCAGCTGAGACTGAAATATGGCTACGATTCAAGATCTAAAACTCACGACCTTCCTTAACGATCGTGTGAGAAGTAACTTGCCCTTCGTCCAGATTGAAATTTTCTGCTATCCTTATTTGAATCCTGACTTGGAGGAAATAGAAGCAGTTTCTATTTTCTCTTGGACTTGCGTACAACTATCAATCAGTAGCGAGTAGAACCTGACGACATTAAACTTTATTTCTCGCTGTAATTTCAAAACAATGCTGCCTGGACAAGAGAGGCATTAATGCTATTAATAGTCATACGAAAAATATAATTGTTTGTATAATGTGAACACGATTTATATTATTTAAAAAGAATGCAAAAATAAAGACCTTAGAGAAGGTATGCACTGAAGTAAGTAGTGTTCGCCCGAACACTACAGGTGTGAACAAATGTAATTACATCTTCTGAAAGAATAAGAATACGTGATTTAAAATGAAATGAAATGAAATCATTGAGTTTTACGTCCCACGGTTATGCCGGTTAGGCTAAAGGAGACGGTGAAGGTGAGTAATGAATGAAATGGTGGAATGAAGAAAGTGGGAAGAAACGGGAGAACCCCGAGAAAACCCACGCACACGGTGTTTGTCCACCACAAAGTTTACTTGGCGGGGGCTATACGTAATTTAAGTATACTGTGCAATTTGTATACCAAAGAATGTAACATGTTTAAAAAAAGCGTGCAGGTTTACGGTTGGTGCACCACTCAAAATAATTGTTCAAAAATTAAAATTCCTTCACTAATTTCCTTCTTATTTTCTAAATGATTTGTGCTGGGAGACATGACAATATCCACATGGCATAGTTAAAATTCAAGGGAGCATCATAAGCAATTGTTGAAAAATTATAATTCTTTCACGATTTGTGTATAAATCCAGCGTCCGGATACATGCATAAAAACTACAGCCCAAAAAACGCAATACAACCTGCGCTAGGTCGCCACCAAAAAGCACGGTTGCTAACTAACCGAGTCATAGCAGGGCGAGGCTGGAGGGCCAGAGAGTTAGCAAGGGGGTTCGTCTGAAGCGAGCAGGCGTGTCAGCGAAGGTGGTTATCCGCTTAAGCGAGGGTTGTGAAAACGAGTGGGTTTTGGCAATGATACGAGTTTCAATAGCATTTGTCATGGTTTCATGCCAGTAGCGTTCCACTTGCAAACAAAATACAAGTTCTGTACACTGTGCAGAAATTCACCGTCAGTGGAAAATAGTTTCTACACAGAAATCTTTCACATGAACTCACTTATTTTATCCTTCGTAAGGCACTTGTAATCATTTTCACTAGTAATCCTACACTTGTACACATAAAATTCAGATATGGTTCATCAAAAGTAAACCAGCACCAAAAATAGAAACAATGAGAGTTAATTGTCATCAGTGTTGTGTGGCCTTCGTACAATTTTAGGGAACAGTTCTATAATGCTGGCAAAAAACAAAAGGTTCGGGTGTAGTGCATGAGAGGGGCTCTCGGCGCGGTATAAGTTTAATTTATGGGCTATGTGGGCATTTTTTGTGGGTAGTGAGCTGAGCGGATACACTCAATACCTATATTAGAAAATTGCTCTTTCTTCTTTATTTTAGCTTGCCGCGCCTGGTAACTGCCCACATTTACATATTTGGACAAGTCATTTGATTTTCAGTTCTACAATCTTGTGGTTGCAAGGATCTACAGATCTTTCATCAGCTGATACAGACTCCCTCTTGTTCGTATCTCGCTGCCGAATTCTCGGAGTTACTAATTTCAATAGCGTATGGAATTCTGAATAGTCCTTTCTGTAGTTTATTATTATTATTATTATTATTATTATTATTATTATTATTATTATTATTATTATTATTATTATTATTATTATTATTATTATTATTATTATTGTAGAAACGAGGATCTTCTTTAAGTACTTCATTATTCACTGTTGAAAATACGGTGCTTTCCTGTGCATTATTGCGGTGAAGAATTCAAGCCCTGATCCAGCAGCCCCTTTTTACTCTTTCTTTCTTTTTTCTTCTTGGTGGGGCGGAGGTTGATTTTGTGTCAACAACAGAGCAGATATCGCTGTTATGGCTATTTCATCCTCTTCGGATGAATTCATATTGTGAAACAGAAAAACAATAATATTACGACAATTGATTGCCCTGTACGTAGCACATTCTTCAAGTGTTTTTCGTTTAAAACAACGACCACGAGAGGCTCTGCTGGTAAAACCTAACTAGTTTTAAGAATCGTCTGAGACCCCTACATCACCTCAGGATAAAAGAAATTGTATGGAAGTTTGAGTTAAGCAACACTGTCAAGTTGTAACCTGGGTTGAGGTCTTAGTTCAAATCCGTGTGAGACGGGCTTAAAGGCTCTCTGAGAATCAAGTATTTTGGACGTTCTACTAAACTATTCTGATAATCACTTGAATGATACAGACATCTTAATACGGACAGTTCACACCACGCACTAACTAAGAATGTGTGAGATATGAGTCTCCGATACTTGATCGAGCTAGGGTCTCTTCATTTCAAAGAGTGAACGCAAATGCGTCTACCAATTGCCCAAAATAGATTTCGCAGCTAGACTTATATATTCGTTGACCTAGTCCAAGTTGACTTCTTACGGTTGTGAGAGCATATCCGTTGCACGAAATAACTACGAAGAACCAAGCAAAGAAAACAGTGTTACATGACTAGGCCTCCCAATGCGGTTCTTGCTTGTTGTGTCAGAACCTCTGTTTATTCAATAGCAAACTTGTCCCGGCACCCAACAACGTCAAAACAACCATATTGCAAATAAAATCTTTGAGTGTTACGTCCCACGATTAGGCCGGGTAGGCTAAAGGAGACGGTGGTGATAAGAAATAAATGAAATGGTGGAATTAATAAAGTGGAAGAGAACAGGAGAACCCCGAGGAAACCGACGCGCATGTTGTTTGTCCACCACAAAGTTCACTTGGCAGGAACCATGTTGTAGTTGTTGCATCCAGTAATGAATGTATTGCATTATGAGACTGCTTAATAAAGAAATTCTGCATGCTCAAAAGAACGCTTTTGCGAGCCAGTCTAAATAACCATATGATGCTGTGAAAGATGAATCGCGTAATCCAAAACAATCTTAAATTATGTTCGTTCATCAGTAGATGTTGAACATAGGTATTGCAGGCTAATTCTTCACTTTCCTTGTCTTACAAGTTACATTTGCGAAGTGTCCCTTTGGGATTCGCATAAAAATGATTTAATTGCGAAGTTCTCCGCGGCAGAATGCGTGTTTGTATTAGGCTTAGCGGTCCATACTGGCGATTTGATTACTTATCTGCTTTCATATATCCGGAATTCGATCAGGCATTAGTCTAACCCTCGAAAACAAAATTGATTTTAGTGCCCTTAGGTGTAATTGGACATGAATGTGGGTATATGCAAAACAAATTGGAGAAAGTACTGCTTCTCTGACACAAATTACCCACTCGGCAGCAATCTTGGATCTGCCATATTAGATTCAACTTTCGGTTTTTCAAATGTTAATAAGTGCAAGTGATACAGCAAACTCAAGTACATTCTTTTGAGAAATTCTCCGGTGTAGTGAATTTCACCGTAGCGTGTACCGTTTGGAAGATATTGCAAGTTAAATCTCTCCAGGCACTTCAGGAATAGACATTGTAGAGTAATATGAGTTACAATTACGTTTTCGATGTTGACAAATCAAAATCATTTCTGTGAGTCATTGTTATTACATCCAGTACGGTCAAATGCCTAATGTAAATCATGATAGACAAGATCTGGGTAAAGGCCTACCATTTAATTATTGACGTATATGTATCTGTATGTATGTACGTACAGAGAACATTTCATCAACGATAAGTCAAGTAAAAAAATTACATATACACACGGGGCTCTAAACAACTTTCTATTTGATTCAATATTTGTGAAGTGCCTGATATTTAATGTACACTACCTTGCAAACGGTATAAGTTATGGTAAAACTCACGGCACCAATGAATTTTATAGAAAATTGCGCATGAACTTGATGTATTACTTGCACCTATTCTCATTTGAAAAACGAAAGTTGAATCTAATATGGCGGATCCAAGATGGCGACTGGGGCGAGTAACATGTGTCAGAAAGGCAGTACTTTCTCCAATTTGTTTTTCATATACCCACATTTATGTCTAGTCATATCTAACGAAACTGAAAGTAATTTTGTGTCTGAGCGTTATAGCAGTGTGTGATTGAATTCAGGATATATGAAGGGGCATAAATAATACCTGTATGGGCCACTAAAACTAGTACAACACACCTTGAGCTGCCGGGAACTCAGCATTTGAATCACTTTTACACGAATGTCTAGGAGACACTTTGCGAATGTGCCTTGTTAGACAAAACTACGATGAACAGAATTCTCACTTTTGAAAACATAACTATAAAAAGCACCAAAATCGGAGTACTTGTCTAATATGGTCTGAGCAGTTGAAGGATCTCATGGTTATCTAATACTAGAGGTGTGCGATAACAATCAAAGTTTGAGCTCTGGAGCAGCCATCTGAACTAATGAGCAAAGATATAGCTACCAAAGAGATGGTTATATAAATTTGTGTGCAGTGTTTCATAAGTAAAAATGTACCACGGGTGTAAAATTCGAAAACGTACTGCATATCGGTCGTGAATATGGCTATCATGCAACAGAAAGCTACAGGGGTGGTCAGAAATACAATGCATATGGTCTATGTACAAGATTGAGTCTCAAGGTTTGCAATATTTCTAAAATCCGAATAGCAGGTGCGTGTATACGCCGTGATCGACCGTAAGTACAAGAACATATTGATCCAAGACGCAGTATGCCAAAGCAAACTATTTGACAAGGAGGCAGCTACTCCTTCAATATCTTCAGTCAGTTTAGTTGTCAGTCAGCAACGTCTTATACGAGAAATGTTACTTTACAAGCTCGAACTCGGGAGAACATTGCAACAGGATCCCAAAATATTTGTCATGCAAAAGGGGACTGTGCAGTGAACCAAAACGCAGTAACCTTGTTGGCTCTAGAAATTCACAAGAAGTTGCAAAAATGTCCAAGATCAACCAAGGTCATGCCACCCTAAACGACACGCCATAGATAGAAATTCATCCATCAACATACATTGAATAGCTAAGCAACTCTGCATGACCCAGTCCACTGTAGTGCGTCACCTTCACGAACTCGGGAAAATCACCATGTGCCGCCGCATTGTGAAGCATGAGTTCACTACTTCTCAGGCCTGAGAGAAATATATTTATGCTTACAACTACTGCAAAATCAGCGTGATGTGCATTTCATTAACGCATTGTCATATGTGAGGAGAAACAGGTAATTTTCCGAAATCCAAATGTGCAAAAACAGTGGTTGGGCAAAAGACTGGTTGTCAAACAGGGCTATTTTGAGCATGAAGTTCTGCTTTGTGTGGAGAAAACTACCGGTGGGTAATTCAAGCTCGTTTCTAACTGTCTTATCATCAATGCCGACCTTCATTTCGAATAGTAGGAGCGGACTATGCTGCATCCCAAAATGTAATGCATTGGTTAACAGAAACTGCACCAAGCTGTAACAGAATAAGGCAATATCACACTCAAATATACAGAAAAGTGATGGCAGTGACATAATGCTTTATTCGGTATATAGTTCTAACCTTACCCACTCAAATTACTACCTGTTTCGGTCCATGGCTTAATTCCTGAAAAATCAATGCTTCACCAAAGCAGGAGGTGACTAACTTCTTAGCCTCTAGTCGAGAATAAGGCATAGTATCGACATAGAATTGAGGAACTGAGAGGAAACTGACTTCAGTGAGTTCAACACGAGGGGCTATATCTCGAATGTTAAGCTGCTTTCATTATGGTTTAAGAAATACATGTATGATGTATACCAGAATATTATAAGATTTATGATTAGTCCTTGTAATTTCTGAGAAGTCTCTTATAATGATAGGCTAACGGTAGTTCTTTTGTTGCTACATAAAGACTAACAAAAAAAACAGTATCGAATTGACAAGTAGCTACCCGAATGTCAGGGTGATGAACGGTGCCAAGATGTTTCAGCAGAAAGAAACGAGCAGATGAATCACATTCTAGTTTGGTGCGGATTAGACTAAGACACAAAGGTAACTGAACAATATTATGATCCGTTCCCCAAGCGCTTTAGAGAAATAGACGAAACAAGCCCAGAACTCGAAGACAAGAATATAATTTCGTTACTTCCGATGTTAATGAAAGTATAAAATTCAAAATTTGAATTGTAGATTTCAAATAGTTTACACACTAGGTAGAAAAAATACAAGGCTGTAAATAATTTTCATTAATTTTCATACAATATGTTTATTTACGCGCCTTTTTGAAAGCTCAAATTAAGGGACATGAAAATTATAGTAAAAGCAAAAACATTCCGGACATGTATAAGGAAATCAAGATTTATATATTAAAGAAATCCTATAAAAAAGTTCTCACTGATACAGACAGCATCTTAAATAGATGGACAGATTTCTTTGACCATTTGTTTAACACGCAGCCAAAAACTAATGTGCGTGGACAAAGGGAAATACACACCGTAGAACCGTATATTTCAGAACCTAAACGAACAGAATAGAAATCGCTATAAAGAAAGTAAATAAACATACTTTTCCGGGTGTAGAAGAAAATTCAGGCTGAGTTAATTTTAGCTGGAGGCAAAAAATATGAAGCAAGATACACAAACTTATTTTCCTTATCTAGAACTCGGAGGAATTGGCACAAGAGAGGAAAGAATCAATCATTGTTCCAATTCAAGATAAAGGCGAAAAAACTGATTGTAATAATTATCGAGGCATTTCTCTTCATCCTCGTCAATATCCTATAAAATCTTCTCAAACATTCTATTAGCAATATTGACCCCATGAGCAGATGAAATTATTGGAGATTATCAGTTCGACTTTAGAGAAAAGCGATCAACTATCGACCTAATATTTACCATTCGACAAATACTCGAAAAGAAGTGGGAATACAATACCCTGATACATCAATTATAATTATTTATTATCTAATAATTTAATAATTATTTATTATTATTAAATAATTATTTAGTGATTTTAGAAAGCCTTACAGCTCGGTTAGGAGAGAAACATTGTACATTCTTCTAGAATTTGGAATACGGGAAAAGCTAATTAGATTAATTAACATATGTTTAAATGAATTCCAAACTAAAGTCCGGGTAGGAAAATCTTTGTCCACGAGCTTCCATGTCGAGAATGGCCTAAAAGAAGGATATGCGTTGTCGCCACTATTATTAAACTTTGTCCTCGAGTCCGTTATAAGGAAAATCAAACATAGCAACCAAGGCCTAGAATTGATTGGTATTCATCAGGTTATGGCGTATGCTGATGATGTAAATTTAATAGGGGATGATAGGAGAACAATAGAAAGAAATGCAGAGGTCTTATTAAACACTTGCAGGGATATGAGTTTAGAAGTACATGCAGAGAAAACTAAATACATGGAAGTTCGTCGGGATCGTAATACGACAAATTATGGATTTGCTAAAATATCAAATAATACTTTTGATAAAGAAGATCTTCAAATATCTTCAAATATCTAGGATCGATATTAACAGACAAAAACATATTCACGAAGAAATTGAGTGTTGACTATAAGCAGGGAATTCGTGTTATTATTCACTTCAAAATCTCTTGTCGCGAATTCTGCTAGGGAATTTCAAGCTTAATATGTATGAAACGATAATAATGCCTGTTGTTTTGTATGATTGCTAAACATGGTCGCTAAACATGATTACAACAAGAAATTTTATTAGTTTGCTATATAATCAGCATGAACTGGTCCTTCAAATGGCACGCTTAGTTTATCTGCGTTGAGTGCTTTATCCTTAACTTCCCTTGTAGAGAGGAATGCCCTCCCCAATAAAAATATTATGCAGAATGACAAAAAACACGAACTTAATCCTCCTCCCTCCAACCCTGGTATCCCCCACATAAAATGCATAGCGGCGGAAAGCTTCATCCTTCAGGAATACTTTCACACAAAAATTCTTTCTAGTTTAACCCAAATAATCCTTCCGGTTTGATAACGACCCACTTACGTATTTTGTTATTGCTAAAAATTATACATTTGCCTCATTGGTCGTTTTCGACCCAGTATCATAATTAGCCAATGGAAGAGCAGCAAAAAGAAATGGCACTAAATTCACCAAGAATAGGTCGAAAACTATCTATTTTCCAAAATAAATGAAAATCCAAAACAAAAAAGATAAGGGTTAATTATGGGCTGAGCTATTGAGGTTTAAAGCCTTAACGCAGCACTTGCGTCAATGAACGTTTAAAGGTTAAGGTATGAATGAGTAATTTACAGCTGTAGGCAATGGAATAGATAGTGCGCAAACCACAACAAAATAACCATATACATTTAGAGGTCATGGGTTCTAAGCGAAAATACAACAAACATAAATCATAACATAAACACGGTTACGGATATTGCGTAAACAGTTTTAACAAAGATGAAATGACGTCAAAATATTTTATCATGTTTACATAATAAAATATACATAAAGTTATCTGTATTCCAAACGCCACATCAAAAATATTATTGGGAATTTAATATCCTGTTATGCAATTATATATATTATACATCATTTCATCTACATTATTAAACATGTTAGAATCTCAAAGAATCTCTCAACTTAAGCAGAATTGTATCATTCCTTCTTTTCTCCCAAAATAACATTGGTTTGATACATGCAAAGTTGAAATTAAAAGTTTGTCACAACTACTTTTCTGATCTACTCGTACTGTTTGTTTCTCGATACCATCAATCAATACAGTAAGGTTGATTGCTCATGTCTGTGAGTGATCGCTGGTTCGACCTTTGGCAATGAAAGTTTATGATGGATAATAGTGTCCGTAGATTTTCCCAGGGTTTTCCCTTTCGATTTCACACTTTTATTCTATTAATTATTTCACCATCATTTCCATAACCTTTATACATCGGGCAGGCATTTGAATGGCATTGTTGACTCTCACGTTGGGATCCCTGGTGACTCCCCTAATTATCACAGAGTCGTGACTGATACATCATTGGAAAGTTTATGAAACACAAATTCCGACGAGATGGCAACAAGAATTATGCTTCCATACAACGATATTGTATATCTATGCAATAAACTACTTCCATTTTCGTATCTTGATTTTGGACAACAGAGCTTGAAAGCACACAATCTGTTGAGTAGAACAAAAACAAGAAAAGATATAATACGTTGTTGATTCTAAATATAAAGAAATAAGATTTAATGGTAGCAGCTGAAAAATCTATGTTGGTTTGTAAATGTATAAACTGTACTCTTAGTTATCGTAACAGCAAATAGTTGTTTAAAGGTTGCTATGACGACCGAAAAAGAAAATTATTATTATTGGAGTTGTGGAAAGAATAATAAACGGTAATAGAGATATAAGCGTGTCTGATTTAAAGTAAATTGATCGTGTTGATATATTTTAAAATCTATGCGAACTGTGGGTTAAATGTAACGTGTAAAATATAAAAATAATAAGTCATAATCGCTACATTTTAGATGGTGGTTTACCAACCAGGACCTTGAGATTAGTTTCAAGTAAAGTAAAGCAGTCTCATCATAGCGTTCGAACGGAGTATACGTTACTCAGAAGTGGGAAAACAATTTATAGAAACATAAAAATGAGTCTGGGAATGAAAATATAAATGAGGAAGGTGGTGATGTAGAGCTACCAGGTACGAATTCATCAACGAACGTGGCTGATCTTACGACAGCTTGGTCAGAAAATATCGCAGCAACAGCAAAAAATGGATACCAAGCTGGAGCAAATGTCACATTTAGCACAACAGATGGATGCTAATAACTAATCAAATGAACACTAATATGGATAGTAAATTGGAACAAATGTCCCATCAAATCACACAATCTATAACACAACAACTAGCACAGCAGGTGAATGCTAAGTTTGAGCAAATAACTAATCAAATGTGCACTAAAATGGATAGTAAATTGGAGCAAATAATCCAACAAAGACAGTCAAAATTAGAACGAACAGATTATAAAATTGAACAGATTTTACATAAATTTACTTATATACAAAGTTTGGTGGAAGTTGTGGAAACTGTAGTTAATGAACATACTAGTCAGATCAGGGAATTGCAAGAAGAAGTAAATGCGATTAAAGAGAAATTTAATACTTCAAATAGTGATCGAGTTACGTCTATCAACGCTGAACCTATTCCATATGAATCCAGAGCAGTAGTGAAAGATAGTAATTCATCGGAAGGTATTCATAACAACATGTTATTGAAGCAAGTATAAAGAGAAATGGGCGAAGAAATCATTCATCTCACCACCGCACTGTGGGCCAGAAGCAGAATCTGACTGGAAAAAAGTAGTTTTGGCAACTATGTCTAATCTACATTCGAAAAGCACAGTTGTGTTAAGTGATACCCAAAGTTTCTTGCTGCATATCAATAAACACAGATAACAGCCTGTTGTGGTGGTCGCAGCACGTCAAAGTTGACACTCCATTATATGTTTTGTAGCGTGCTGAATTGGGATAATGTGAACGTAAAATTTGTGGTTTAAGTGAAAAGGCAAGGAATGTTCGCGACATAAGCTATGAGTAAAGGTATATGCAAGTACTTGCTGTTTGACTCACGTTTTGTTTGATTGGTTTTCTGTAGAAGTATCCCTAGAGAGTGCAAGTAATTACGTAGTAAATGAACTGCTATTGGAAATTCAAATTTACATTTAAAAATGTACGTCCATGTCTCTACCGAGATTTTTCGTCATGATTTAGTTTGATATATGTATTTTGAAATACAGTTGTGATCTACTGCCTGTTTTTGCCCGATTTTTATATTTATCTTATTTTCAAAGATAGGTGTGGAGAGTCGGAAATGCTCGTTGTGACGCGCAAGGACCTGTACGGGGTGCTGCGTTATAAGCCATCAAACGAAGCACTTTATAATTATGTTACGTACAAATATGGAATGGAAAGCCTTTCTGCGGAAGTTCTTCGCAATGTGAAAGTGACTTTAAGTGCGTTGAAAGGTGGTTTCGAGAAGCGTTGGAAGCTGTGTAATAGGATGACTGATAGATTTTTATCCAAATATAATTGTTGGTTGGAAGGAGATATTAAGTTCTTTGATAAAGTTGTTTCTGGTTTTAAAACGATCTCTCGAAGCCAAGAGCATAGACCTTTGACGAATAAATCAGACAGACCTAGTAAACCCTTCGAAGATTCGGGAATGAAGTCGAAGAAAAACCTAGAAAGCCACTTATTACAAAGCATTTTGGGATAGAGCTGGTGTTAGCTACCAAAAGGTCATTGAGAGCTGCTAGAAAAAGATGTGCCGCAGTTGTATTAGGAGAAAACAATCAAACGACACCAAAGAGAGCAACGAAATACAAGAATGCTTATTATTCGCCAAAACTCTGTCGAAACACTTATTCTCCAGCTGCAGCATTGACACTTATTGTAGATAACAATTTATCTAAAAGACAGTATACCAATTTCAGACTAGGCGAAAAGGCAAAACATTGAGACATATATCCTTCGTATAATGTGGTGCGGGAAGCAAAATTAAAGTATCATCCCAGAGAAGAGAATATTTAGTATAGATCAGACAATTGAGCGCATCGTGAATTTACAGGAAGATGTTATTAAACAGTGTTATCACACATGTAGACATAATCAAATTAGTTCGTAAGTAGGGTTGCGATGGAAGCAGTTGTCATAGTGTATATAAGCATAAAGTTCAAAGAAAAGATGAATCGAACAATGCATATAGTGGCTCAGATATTTTCGCTATTTCCTTCGTCCCCTTACAGTTGTATTCAACATCAGATGGGGAGGTTTACAAAGCAATTTTTGTTGCAAAATCCCAGCCCATCATCGCCTAGATTTTGTCTACACATTAAATTGTTGTACCAAAAAGAAAACTGAACTGTCGAGAAAGGAGGTACGTTTAATGGAAACGCAAATACCTAGTTTAAAGCCTACTTATGTACTGATTCAGGAAAAGGAAGTAAATGTTGTCTCTCAACGTGTGTTCTAATGGTAGATGGGAAGATGTGCAACTCTATTACAGAAACTTCCTCCCAAACGTGCTATATCTTATATGTGGATCTACTTCTAAGAATATGAATAATATTGAATTACAAACAAAAACAATAGACAGTAGCAGATATAGATTTGGAATATTCCCCTTACATACTTGGATCCGATTTTTTGAATGTCTAATCCATATAGCTTATCGGTTGGACATTCACAAATGGCAGGTTAGGGATCCCGAAGACAAAATCAAATTCTCTGCACGGAAGGAGCAAATTATTCAAGAGTTCCGAACGAAAATGGGATTAATTGTAGTTCAGCCTAAACCTGGAGGAGTAGGAAGTTCTAATGATGGAAACATAGCGCGGTGTTTCTTTCAAAATCCATCGCAATCCGCAAGATTACAGGAATTAATGAAGAACTGATTAGGCGATTTGGTATTATATTGCGAACTATATCCTGTGATTTTCCAGTTAATGTAGAAAGATTTAATGCATTCACATTAGAAACTAACAAACTGTATCTTAGTCTGTATCCATGGATCTTCATGTCGGTTTCTATTCATAAAATTCTAATTCATGGAGGAAGATTTTTTGAGGCAGCCATCTTGCCTATCGGAATGCTTTCCGAGGAAGCTCCAGAAGCAAAAGCATATTAGAGGAGACAGGGCAGCTTATGGAAGACAAACTTCTCGAAAAGAGAACATTCGCAACGTATTACACATGCTCCTCCTTAGACCCGACCCTATCATTTCAAGTCAATCTCCTTTCTGAAACAGAAACAAAAACTCATTCCCCCTGATGTCAGGAAGTTAGGCCTACTTACTGAATCTGCTATTAAATGAGCAGCATCTCAGGAAGGTGAAGTAGGACATGGCCAAGATCGCGATAGTGATAGCTGTGATGATGGTGACGATGATCTAGATGATGATGATGATGACAATGATCATAATAACTATGCAGACGGTGAGAACGAAAACTACAGTGATAAGCTCTAGGACTTCGAAAGAAGATTAGATGCTTTCTCTCCTCAATCCTTGCAGATAAAGTATATTATTGTTCTATTTGGCTAATTTATTTTTGTCGTTTCCTTTATCTTTTAGCTGTTAGCTCATTATTTCTCTGTTTCTAGGTTGTTTTGAACATATTCTGGCCACTTCTGGCACCGAGAAATAATCTTACTGGTGTAGTGATCAACATATTGCATGTATAGGTAGAGTACTGTTTTTTTTAGTCAGATTCTGCATTTGGCCCACTCTGCGCCGGACACATTCCCGTAAATTCCAAGCATTGTAATCATACTAATAAAGGTAATCATTTTCGGTTTAGTGAAATTAGATCACTAACAAAATTTAGTGGAAAGACAGATAACATTCCGGCCAGCACATTCTTAGAAAAGTTCGAGGAAAAATGAGATTTAATTGGAGTAGACCGATTTATTTTTTTGAGAATTCTGACGCATGTTTTATTACCACCGTGTTCCGTATGGTTCATAGCAACCAGAAGTAATTTACGTAATTATTTAGATTTTAAAAATGCCTTACTTTCCAATTTTGAGCATGATTTCATGTTGGCCAATAGAGACGCCTTAGTTCGAAATAAGACATTGTAACCCGAAATTGGATAAGAGTCGCACTGATTTTGTACTCGTATCTGTATATAATGAATTGAAGTTAATTAATCCATATCAACAGGAATCAAGAGTAATAGCATCAATCCGAATCTCGTTACCTTTTTAAGTTGCAACAAATGTTGATATTTCACAATGCATAAAATTCAATCACCCTATTAGTGCAAAATTTTGAAAGTCAATCTATGTTGCAAGCTAATTGTAATCGAAGTAGAGCCAATATTAATCGTAATCAAGTTAGTTATGTACCTGTTCACAACATCAATGTCAGAGGAGATGTTCTTAATGCGACAAATAATAATAATAGATCCTATTGTATTGAGAATAGAACTGAGCCCAATTTTTCCGGTAATAGAACCGAATCTAATTTTAGAAGAAACAGGAACAATAATCGTAAGCCTGTGTGAAGTTGGCCCCCCAAAAGTTTGGGCTACACGAGAAATTTATTGGGCCAGGAAGTACTTCAGTTGGGCTGTTTGGGCTAGCAACTTTTACCGTTTGGGCTACACTGGAAACAAAGTTACAGCCTCCCAAAGTTTGAGGGGCCAACTTCACGTTAGCCCCCCAAGTGTTTGGGCCAGACGAGATTTTTATTGGGCTGAGTAGTACTTCGTTTGGGCTGATTGGGTCAGCAACTTTTAGCGTTTGGGCTATAATGGTTTCCGAAATATGGGCTATTAAACTTTTTGAAAAGTGATTTTCCTGCTTCTTTTGTCGGGGCCAACTTCACTAATATGACATTTCTGACAAACATATTTATTGGAATTTACAGTACTTTGTGTCGACTAGCAGTTTAGGAAGTTTCAAGATTTGGGCTGTTTTCGAAACAGAATTAGAGCTTCACAAAATTTGGGGGGCCAACTTCACGTTAGCCCCCCAAGTGTTTGGGCCAGACGAGATTTTTATTGGGCTGGGTAGTACTTCGTTTGGGCTGATTGGGTCAGCAACTTTTAGCGTTTGGGCTATTATAGTTTACGAAATATGGGCTATTAAACTTTTTGAAAAGTGATTTTCCTGCTTCTTTTGTCGGGGCCAACTTCACTAATATGATATTTCTGACAAACATGTTTATTGGAATTTACAGTACTTTGTGTCGACTAGCAGTTTAGGAAGTATCAAGATTTGGGCTGTTTTCGAAACAGAATTAGAGCTTCACAAAGTTTGGGGGGCCAACTTCACATTAGCCCCAAAGTGTTTGGGCCAGACGAGATTTTCATTGGGCTGGATAGTACTTCGTTTGGGCTGATTGGGTCAGCAACTTTTAGCGTTTGGGCTATTATAGTTTCCGAAATATGGGCTATTAAACTTCTTGAAAACTGATTTTCCTGCTTCTTTTATCGGGGCCAACTTCACTAATATGATATTTCTGACAAACATGTTTATTGGAATTTACAGTACTTTGTGTCGACTAGCAGTTTAGGAAGTTTCAAGATTTGGGCTGTTTTCGAAACAGAATTAGAGCTTCACAAAATGTGGGGGGCCAACTTCACATTAGCCCCCAAGTGATCGGGCCAGACGAGATTTTTATTGGGCTGGATAGCACTTCTTTTGGGCTGATTGGATCAGCGACCTTTATCGAATGGGCTATTATAGTTTCCGAAATATGGGCTATTAAACTTTTTGAAAATTGGTTTTCGTGCGTCTTTTTTCGGGGTCAACTTCACTAATATGACATTTCTGATAAATACGTTTACTAGAATTGGCAGTACTTTGTGTCGACTAGCAATTTAGGAAGTTTCAAGTTTTGGGCTGTTTTCGAAACAGAATTAAAGCTTCACAAAGTTTGGGGGCCAACTTTACATTAGCCCCCAAGTGATTGAGCCGGACGTCATTTTTATTGGGCTGAGTAGTACTTTGTTTGGGCTGATTGGGTCATGAAATTTTAGCGTTTGGGTCTTTATAGTTCCGAGATATGAGCTGTTATATTTATTAGAAATTTATATTTCTGCTTCTTTTGTTTGGGGTAACAACACGAATATGAAGGGTCTAAGAATCTCGTGTTTTGGAATTAGTGTCACTTTGCGTCCACTAGGAATTCGGCAAGTTTTTAGATGGGATTTGAAACAGAGTTAGACCTTCACGAAGTTTGACCACCAACTTCATTGTAGTCACTAGTGGACTAGATAATACTCTGCATGGCAGTGTTTCTCAACCTTTGTGAAACTGCGTCCCACCAACGTCTCCAAAATAAGTCCTGCGGCCCATCACAAAAAAATACAATTATTAGTTTTATTAATTTGCCATATTTAGTAACTAAGTCGACTATTGATAGTGTTCCTAGTGTAACTGCATGTGATCAAAATTCTTCGAGAAATGTAGTCGACAGTGACAGTAAAACTGAAGATAACGTACAGGAGAACAGAAGTGCATCCAACACAGAGAAGAAAAAGCATGTCCCTTGTAAGTACAAAGAAAGCTATTCGAAGCATGGTTTTATTCAGTTTCCCGGCTCAAACAATTTGCCGAAGCCTCAGTGTGTTATCTGTGCTGTTGCTCTGGGTAACGAAGCTATGAAGCCTTCTCGTCTTTAAGACACTTAAACACAAAACATTCGGACTTTAAAGACAAAGTGGTTGAGGTTTCCATGCGTAAGAAAGATGCTCTGAAAACTGGAAAACATGGCGATCTATTAAGCTTCAACTACAGATACGGTACTTTTAAAAACATGTTATTTAGTTGCTCTGCAGATTTCTAAGTGCAAGAAACCCTATTCTCTTGGAGAAATCGTTAAACCTTCTTTAATAGCAGTATGTAATGAGATTTTAGGACATTCTGCAGCTAACAAAATTAAGGAAGTAGCTCTCTATCAAATGATACGATTCAAGACGAATTTCCGATATGGCAGATGATACAGAAGCCTAACTAATTGAAAATATTAAAAATTCTTTTTTTCTTTCTTTCTTTCTTTTTCTTTTTTTCTTTTTTTCTTTTTGACATACAACTTGACGAATCAACAGACGTGCACAACAACAGTATATTACTTTCTTCTGTACGATATATTGATTACCGTTGATAACATAAAGGAGGACTTACTCAATGTATGTGAGTTACCAGGTCAGACTCGGAAATTTTCAATGTGTTGGATGCGTTTGTTCCAGGGTTGCCACACTCGAGACTCGCGATGATGCCAAACACGGGTCTGAATTATGCTAGATTTTTTGTAAATTATGCCAGTTTTTCAAATTATCTTTCCTTACTAATTTTAAAGACCCGCCCCTACTTACGTTCATTATTTTAATGAAGTGTTTAAACTGTATTTATGTACAAAGCTAATATGACTCGGTCAGGAATGATAATGAAATAAATTGGTAAATGGCACATTATAGGGGAGGAAGGTCGAATTTATGTTTTATGAATGGATAACATTTTAAGAAATATCTACACAACATGCCGCTTCCGACACAGGCCTGAAGCATTTCTTTTAGTGTATTACTATAAAAAAATATTTTAGTGTATTACTTTTAATATATATATATATATATATATATATATATATATATATATATATATATATATATATATATATATATATATATATATATATAGCTGTCCCCTGACGCTCAGAAACATCCCAGATAACCAAACATTCAGTTTTCAAATGACAGTAATAAAACTATGGTTAAGTAAATACGTTTTGTAGAGTCACGTTTGACTATTTTTGAACATTTCTCTGAATTCAACAATAAATTACAACCGCGGAAATACTGACTAGTCTCATTATTCCAACAAATTATGCTAGATTTGGACAAGATGCTAAAGTCAAGATGCTAGATGCTAAATGCATGTGAATTATGCTAGATCTAGCACCAAGATGCTAGATATGGCTTCACTGGGTTCGTATGAAAGGGTTGGATTGGGAAAATTGTGTTGGGGTGTGTACCGATGATGCCGCTTCTGTGACTGATAAACAGTCAGGGGGTGACATCAAGAATAAAGGAAGTAGCAAATCATGATATCATACTAACTCATTGTTTCAAAGATAGAGAACATTTAGCTTCGAAGAAAATGACACCTGAACTGACACCAGTTCTTTCGCAAGCTGTGAAAATAATTAATTTTATTAAAACAGCCCTTTTAGCACACGATTGTTGAAACTATTGAGCGAGGAACTGGTATCTAATCATCAGCATCTTTTCCATACAGAAGTTCGATGGTTATCAAGGGGGGGGGGTTCTCAGAAGGTTGTACGAATTGAGAAATGAAGTTATTTCTTTGCAATAAGGAAAGCACTTATAGTCAATATCTTGAGGACAAAGAATGGGTAGCTAAGCTTGCTTATTTAAGCATTTTTTCCACAATGAACTGAATTTAAGTCTTCAAGGTTCACAAACAACAACATTCAGTGCCTGCAACAATACAGAAGCGTTCAAAAAGAAAATTGAATTTTGACTCAATATGGTTTCTGAAGAAAATTTTGAAAATTTTGAATCGTTCTTCAGTTTTAGTTCTGAAGTCGATGTTGTTGACATGATGGAAATAATAACTAGTCATCTTCATGATTTGAAAAGTAGGCCTATTATCCTAAAGATAAAGATCCTCGGGAGAGCAATTTGTGGATTATAAATCCATTTGTTGAACATACGCATTCATCCCTTTCATACAAAGAAAGAGTACAGTTAGCCGAATTATCATCGGACAGAGAGCTTCAATGTCTTTACAAATCTACGAGTATTTACAAATTCTAAATAAAAATGAGGACAGAATACACAGAAATACATGAAAGAGCAATACCATTTCTTCTTTGCGTTTCCTCAACATATCTGTATGAAACAGCATTTTCGGCAATTACTGTTCTCAAAACAAAGCAAAGGAATCGGCTGCAACTTTCTCACTGTTTATGTTTGGCTGTTACTTCACTTCATCCAAGAGTCAATCAACTGGGCAAAAGGAAGCAACAGCAGCCTTAACTTAACTTCATTGCGAATTCATTAACTTCCTCATCTTTAGTTCCAGTTGTATACATAAAGGATTTATTATTTTAGTTAACACTTAGGCTATCACGCATGAATATTATTTATGTTTAGTGACTGAAACTAAGAATTAAAAAATCATTAATTTTAAATTCAAAATTGGACAGGCGATACTTAACAGTGGCTTGTGCAACAATGCTTAAAAGTGTACTGTGTGTGGATTGTGCGTGTGTGTTGAATGGTGATGAGAAGATGCGTTTGGACGTCTTTGCTCCAGCATCTTTCAAACAGTGGAGATGATGAATCAAAAGTAATTTTATTCTTACTTTTACTAGTTTATTAGAATACATTTTCATTGTATTAAATCTAGCATTCATTACAGTGCAGATGAATGAACCTTTTCAAGGGATCAAAACAAAAGTACATGTTGCATAATCGTTTTATCATGCTAAATGTGCAGCAAACTGAGATTAGCAATTACTTCCAATGAGTATTCACGTATGCAGCATTATATTTTACCTTAGTTCTAAATATGGCAAATTAATAAAACTAATAATTGTAATTTTTTGTGATGGGCCGCAGGACTTATTTTGGAGACGTTGGTGGGACGCAGTTTCACAAAGGTTGAGAAACACTGCCATGCAGAGTATTATCTAGTCCACTAGTGACTACAATGAAGTTGGTGGTCAAACCTCGTGAAGGTCTAACTCTGTTTCAAATCCCATCTAAAAACTTGCCGAATTCCTAGTGGACGCAAAGTAACACTAATTCCAAAACACGAGATTCTTAGACCCTTCATATTCGTGATGTTACCCCAGACAAAAGAAGCAGAAATATAAATTTCTAATAAATATAACAGCTCATATCTCGGAACTATAAAGACCCAAACGCTAAAATTTCATGACCCAATCAGCCCAAACAAACTACTACCCAGCCCAATAAAAATGACGTCCGGCCCAATCACTTGGGGGCTAATGTGAAGTTGACCCCCCAAACTTTGTGAAGCTCTAATTCTGTTTCGAAAACAGCCCAAATCTTGAAACTTCCTAAATTGCTAGTCGACACAAAGTACTGTAAATTCCAATAAACATGTTTGTCAGAAATATCATATTAGTGAAGTTGGGCCCGACAAAAGAAGCAGGAAAATCACTTCTCAAAAAGTTTAATAGCCCATATTTCGGAAACTATAATAGCCCAAACGCTAAATGTTGCTGACCCAATCAGCCCAAACGAAGTACTATCCAGCCCAATAAAAATCTCGTCTGGCCCGATCACTTTGGGGCTAATGTGAAGTTGGCCCCCCAAACTTTGTGAAGCTCTAATTCTGTTTCGAAAACAGCCCAAATCTTGAAACTTCCTAAACTGCTAGTCGACACAAAGTACTGTAAATTCCAATAAACATGTTTGTCAGAAATATCATATTAGTGAAGTTGGCCCCGACAAAAGAAGCAGGAAAATCACTTTTCAAAAAGTTTAATAGCCCATATTTCGGAAACTATAATAGCCCAAATGCTAAAAGTTGCTGACCCAATCAGCCCAAATGAAGTACTATCAAGCCCAATAAAAACCTCGTCTGGCCCAAACACTTGGGGGCTAACGTGAAGTTGTCCCCCCAAACTTTGTGAAGCTCTAATTCTGTTTCGAAAACCGCCCAAATCTTGAAACTTCCTAAATTGCTGGTCGACACAAAGTACTGTAAATTCCAATAAACATGTTTGTCAGAAATATCATATTAGTGAAGTTGGCCCCGACAAAAGAAGCAGGAAAATCACTTTTCAAAAAGTTTAATAGCCCATATTTCGGAAACTATAATAGCTCAAACGCTAAAAGTTGCTGACCCAATCAGCCCAAACGAAGTACTATCCAGCCCAATAAAAACCTCGTCTGGCGCAAACTCTTGGGGGCTAACGTGAAGTTGGCCCCCCAAACTTTGTGAAGCTCTAATTCTGTTTCGAAAGCAGCCCAAATCTTGAAACTTCCTCAACTGCTAGTCGACACAAACTACTATAAATTCCAATAAACGTGTTTGTCAGAAATATCATATTAGTGAAGTTGGCCCCGTCAAAAGAAGCAGGAAAATCACTTTTCAAAAAGTTTAATAGCCCATATTTCGGAAACTATATTAGCCCAAACGCTAAAAGTTGCTGACCCAATCAGCCCAAACGAAGTACTACTCAGCCCAATAAAAATCTCGTCTGGCCCAAACACTTGGGGGGCTAACGTGAAGTTGGCCCCTCAAACTTTGGGAGGCTGTAACTTTGTTTCCAGTGTAGCCCAAACGCTAAAAGTTGCTAGCCCAAACAGCCCAAATGAAGTACTTCCTGGCCCAATTAATATCTCGTGTAGCCCAAACTTTTGGGGGGCCAACTTCACACAGGCTAAACGAAGCGAATAATAAGTTTAGCGTTTCTCGAAATTGATTTCATAATATATTCATAGGTAGCAGAAATTCTCAAAATAGAAATCCGAATAACGTTGAAGTACATAATAGACAGGACTATATACAAGATTGTAGCGTGCAATGTAACTTAACCGAACTCATTGGCAATGTAACTTAAGCTAATGTTGTGGCATACGAGAAAACGTATTCAATTGATTTTTGTTTTATTTCGCTTTAGGTGCCGTAATGATTTCATTTGAAATTCGTAACTTGTTTGAATTCTATACGGATAATATAATTTAATTGTTACATTTTAGGTGTTCAAAAGTGTTATCCAAGATTAACTTAGATAATGTCAAATTTTAGATTGACTCTTAATATAATAATTTCTTTATTTGTATTAATTCTTGTTATGATATTGATTATTTTGTTTCACTTTGAATATTGTTATAATTTCTTTGTAACTCGTACTTCTAAATTCCATGCTATTTACATCTATACTTCGATACAAATATTGTTTATCAAAGCTGTGTTACTTATGCCCAAATGGAAGAAATAAATTTTATAGTATATCAGCATATACTGAGTTGATTCGTCAATGAGCTCCCATAATATTGATTTAAAGAATCTATTTTTGGACCCAAAAAATTAACAAGTTGATCGTATTTTTTGAATAAGTCCTCTTCACGTGCCTGAAGTTGGCCCCCCCACCTCTCCCAAATTACATCAAACATTGCACATCGTTAGTGCATCGTTAGTGCACGTTAGTGCACTCAGAACTAACGTTAGTGCTATCAACGTTTACGAGATATTGAAGATTTTTGGTGGGGGGGCCAACTTCATATGAAGTTAGCCCCCCACCCATCTTTATGCAGACAGATTTTCACAAAACTTAGCACATCGTTAGTGCATCGTTAGTGCACTTAAACGCCCTAAGCACTAACGTTAGTGCTACCATATTTTGGGATTTATTCAAGATTTTTGGTGGGGGGCCAATTTCAGAAATATCCAATTCTATACAAATAGAGGTAGAAACACGAGGTTAACGGCAATCGTTAGTGCATCGTTAGTGCACCTAAATGCAATAAGCACTAACGTTAGTGCTACCATATTTTGGGATTTATTCAAGATTTTTGGTGGGGGGGCCAACTTCAGAAATATCAAATTCTATACAAATAGAGGTAGAAACACGAGTTTAACGGCAATCGTTAGTGCATCGTTAGTGCACTTAAACGCTCTAAGCACTAACGTTAGTGCTACCATATTTTGGGATTTATTCAAGATTTTTGGTGGGGGGTCAACTTCAGAAATATCAAATTCTATACAAATAGAGATAGTAACATAGGATTAACGGCAATCTTTAGTGCATCGTTAGTGCATTTAAACGAAGTAAGCACTAATGTCAGTTCTACCGTATTTTGGGATTTATTCAAGATTTTTGGTTAGATGTCAGCGTTAGAAATATCAAATTCCATACAAATTGATGTAGAAACATGGGGTTAACAGCAATCGTTAGTGCTTCGTTAGTGCACTTAAATGCACTAAGCACTAACGTTAGCATTACCATATTTTAGGATTTATTCAAGATTTTTGTTGGGCGGGCCAACTTCAGAAATATCGAAGTCCACACAAACCTTTAGTGCTTTCTAGAAGCATTAACGATCCACTAACGAATGACATTAATTTTTTGTTAGTGCTTGAAGTTGGGGCAAGTTCCCGTGCCCTCCCAAAATATTGTACTTGTAGCACCTATACTAATGAAGTACTAACGTTAGGGGTTGGTGCACTAAGGACCACTAACAATTGCACTAGAAGATATCATCAGTGCTTTTGAATTTGGCGGAAATTTGATACAATTAAAAATTCCCAATAAATTTCTTATGGGAGTTTCGTGACATATAATTGTCCATAACTACCCTAATATTGAAGTACTAATGACACTGTTAGTATTTTCTAGAAGCACTAACGATAGCACTAGAAGAGATCATTAGTGCTCTTGAATTTGATGGAAATTTGATGGAATGTAAAATTTCCCATACATTTATTATGTGAGTTTCGTAACATGTAATTAGCCATAACTAAACTAATAGTGAAGTACTAACTAAACTGTTAGTGTTTTCTAGAAGCACTAACAATCCACTAACGAATGGCACTAAGTTTTTAGTTAGTGCTTGAAGTGGGGGACGCTAAGTTCACTCTGGCCTCAAAAGGTATTTTAATTGTAGCACCTATACTAATGAACCACTAACCTTAGGTGTAGATGCACTAAGAAGCACTAACAATGCACTAACGATTGCTCTAGAAGAGATCATTAGTGATTTTGAATTTGGCGGAAATACGATTCAATAAAAAATTTGCCATAAATTTCTTGTGAGTCTCGTGATATGTAATTGGCCATAACTACACTAATAGTGAGGCACTAATGAAATTGTTAGTGGTTTATAGAAGCACTAACGAATGGCAGTATTTTTTCCGTTAGTGCTTAAAGTGTGGGTGCGTAATTCATGCTGACTTCCCCAAAGTTTTTTTTACTTGTAACATCTACGCTATTGAAACACTAACGTTAGGTGTTTGTGCTCTAAGAAGCACTTACAATGCACTAACAATTGCACTAAGAGAAGTAATTAGTGCTTTTGAATGCGATGCGAATTTGATACAATGAATAATTCCTCATGTGTTTCTTATGGGAGTTTTGTGACTTATAATTGGCCATATCCACACTAATGGTGAAACACTAACGAAACTACTTGTATTTTCTAAAGGTACTAACAATGCACTAACGAATAAAACTAATTTTTTCGTTAGTGCTTGTAGTGGGGGCTAAGTTCACGCTAATTTCGAAAATTTTCTTTACTTGTAACATTAGTGCTTCCTACTGCACCAACACCTAAGTTTAGTGCTTCATTAGTGTAGGTGCTACAAGTAAAAAACCTTTGCGGGCCAGCGTGAACTTGGTTCCCACTTCAAGCACTTACGAAAAATAAGTCCATTCGTTAATGTATCGTTAGCGCTTCTGCAAAACACCCAAAGTTCCGTTAATGCTTAACTATTGATGTAGATATGACCAATTATATGCCACAAAAATCTCATAAGAAATTCATGTGGAATTTTTCATTGCGTCAAAATTCCGCTAAAATCAAAAGCACTAATGACCTCTTCTACTGAAATCGTTAGTGCTTCATAGTGCACTAACACCTAACGTTAGTTCTTCATTAATGTAGGTCCTACAAGTAAAAAACCCTTTGGAAGCCTTCATGAACTTGGCGCCCCCACTTCAACCAATAACGAAAAAGTAAAGCCGTTTGTTAGTGCATCGTTCGTGGTTCTAAAAAATACTTTCAGTTTCGTTAGTGCTTCACTATTAGTATAGTTATGACCAGTTACATCTCAGGAAACTCACATAAGAAATTTAAGGGGAGTTTTTCACTGTGTCAAATTTCTGCCAAATGAAAAAGCACTAATGATCACTTCTAGTATAATCCTCAGTGCATCGTTAGTGCTTCTTCGTGCACCAACCACTAACGTTAGTGCTTAATTAGTGTATGTGCTACAAGTAAAATATTATTGGTGGTCAGCGTGAATTTGCGTCCACTTCAAGCACTAACAAAGTAATTGGTGCATTCGTTAGTGCTTCCTGAAAATACTGACACTTTGTATGGAATTTGATATTTCTGAAGTTGGCCCCCCCACCAAAAATCTTGAATAAATCCCAAAATATGGTAGCACTAACTTTAGTGCTTAGTGCATTTAGGTGCACTAACGATGCACTAACGATTGCCGTTAACCTCGTGTTTCTACTTCTAGTTGTATAGAATTTGATATTTCTGAAGTTGCCCCCCCACCAAAAATCTTGAATAAATCCTAAAATATGGTAGCACTAACGATAGTGCTTAGTGCGTTTAAGTGCACTAACGATGCACTAACGATTGCCGTTAACCTCGTGTTTCTACCTCTATTTGTATAGAATTTGATATTGCTGAAGTTGGCCCCCCACCAAAAATCTTGAATAAATCCCAAAATATGGTAGCACTAACGTTAGTGCTTAGTGCGTTTAAGTGCACTAACGATGCACTAACGATTGCCGTTAATCCTATGTTACTATCTCTATTTGTATAGAATTTGATATTTCTGAAGTTGGCCCCCACCAAAAATCTTGAATAAATCCCAAAATATGGTAGCACTAACGTTAGTGCTTAGTGCGTTTATGTGCACTAACGATTGCCGTTAACTCTATGTTTCTACCTCTATTTGTATAGAATTTGATATTTCTGAAGTTGGCCCCCCCACCAAAAATCTTGAATAAATAACAAAATATGGTAGCACTAACGTTAGTGCTTAATGCGTTTAAGTTCACTAACGATGCACTAACGATTGCCGTTAACCTAGTTTTTCTACCTCTATTTGTATAGAATTTGATATTTCTGAAGTTGGCCCCCCACCAAAAATCTTGAATAAATCCCAAAATATGTTAGCACTAACGGTAGTGCTTAATGTGTTTAAGTGCACTAACGATGCACTAACGATGTGCTAAGTTTTGTGAAAATCTGTATGTATAAAGATGGGGGGGGGCTAACTTCATATGAAGTTGGCCCCCCCACCAAAAATCTTCAATATCTCGTAAACGCTGATATCACTAACGTTAGTTCTGAGTGCACTAACGTGCACTAACGATGCACTAACGATGTGCAATATTTGATGTAATTTGGGAGAGGTGGGGGGCCAACTTCAGGCACGTGTCCTCTTCGACGATAATTTGTAGAATTAAAATATAATTGATTATTAAATAATGTAAGATTATTGTTGATACAAAATGAAATTTATATATATATTCCCTTATGTGGTTCTCTGTATTCCTCCATATGCCGAAAAAGTTACCAACCTCACCACATGGGTGAAGCAAAGAATACGAAACTGGTCGGATAATCATCGAGAAGCTTTGTCAGCCGAATTAATTAAATTATACAAAGTTCGTGATTTGTCAAAATCCACATCATTCCACAGCAAGAACATTGAAAATAAACTATCGGACGGTGATGTTAGAGGAGCAGTAAGACTATTAACATCCGAAGACTCGATAGCAACTCCAGATAATTCATTGTTAGAAGCACTCAGAGCAAAACATCCAGCTCACTCACATTTATTAGCCATCCCTGAACCTCCAGAGGCATCAGAATCAGCAACTAGAGTATCATCAGCTGAATTATTGAAAGCAATTAAATCTTTTCCTTCTGGGTCCGCCGGTGGAATGGATAGCCTCAGAGCTTCAATTCTAAAAGATTTAGTTCTATCACACGATTATGAATCTAGAGACCAGCTTATCAATGTTATCAGAGAACTGTTACACCTCATAATATCGGGAAATGTACCTACAACATTGAGACCGATATTCTTCGGTGCGTCGTTACTTGCCCTTAAGAAAAAAAGCGGAGGAATTCGGCCAATAGCCGTGGGCAATATTTGGAGACGATTGTCGGCCAAAATAATCTGCTACAAGATGCGCGAATCACTTATCGACATACTATATCCACACCAACTAGGAGTCTGTGTCCCATTTGGGGCGGAAGCAGCAGTACATGCAGCTCGCACATATTATTCTACTACGCACACCCAAGTGAAAGCATTTTTAAAAATCGATTTCAGAAATGCCTTCAATGAATTAAATCGAGATTCCATGTTGCTATCTGTTAAAAAGAATTTTCCAGCATATTTTTCGTACATCTCTCAATGCTATTCTCAACCAAGCAACCTATATATAGGAGATAACACTATTCTATCACAGCGAGGTGTTCAACAAGGTGATCCGTTAGGTCCAGCACTGTTTGCTATGACTCTCCAACCAATTGTTAATAACATAAACGCCGAGCTTTTAGGTTCAGCTATCTCAACAGAGGCACGGAGCAAAATGTTACTAGACAAAACATCCAAACTAGAATTTTTTATGTCACGACTTTCCAAGCTTTCAGCCCATTCTGCTTTTTATCTGTTAAGGGCTTCATTTGGAATGCCGAGATTATTTTATTTCCTCCGATGCTCTCCATCTTGGAAGGAAGATGCCCTATTGGAAAAGTATGACGATACTCTTAAAACTGGTCTGGAATCCATCCTCAATTGTTCTCTTAATAACAACTCGTGGATACAAGCTTCTTTACCAGTCAAAAATGGAGGCCTTGGAATCCGTCGCGCCACAGATATGGCTATTCCGTCTTTTTTAGCGTCTTTCTACGGTGCAAGTCAAATAGTTAGTTCACTTCTTCAATGGGATAACGACGAAATCACCAATCCAGATGTGATGGACTGCATAGCTAAATGGACAAATTTAGTTGGGTTAGACCCTCCGGCTCTCGAAAAACGTAACAATCAGTCGGCTTGGGACGAGCCCATCGTTAATTGCCATGCAGCTTCTTTATTGCAGACTACAAATAACATCGAAGATAAAGCCAGACTTTTAGCGGTCATGTCCCCAGAAAACGGAGCATGGCTTCAAGCTCTACCATCACCATCTCTGGGCCTACACCTATCCAATGAGAGCTTCCGAGTATCAGTTGCACTACGGTTGGGAGCAGATATATGTGAACCACACCACTGCCCCATTTGTAACACCTTTGTAGATAAAAAAGGATTACACGGTTTGTCGTGCAAAAGCAGCGCAGGCAGACACCCACGTCATTCAAGTGTAAATGATATAATATTAAGAGCATTAATATCAGCAGGGATCCCAGCAGTGAGGGAACCGATTGGATGCAGCCGATCTGACAGAAAAAGACCCGATGGTATGACATTAATACCTTGGAAGAAAGGAAAGGCATTGATTTGGGACTTCACATGTTCAGACACCTATGCCCCCTCCAACCTACAATATGCCTCAGTACAAGCTGGACTCGTAGCTGCTCGAAGAGCGAAAGAAAAAAGGAATAAATATAGCAATCTACTCGATAACTATTGCTTTGTCGCAATAGCAATTGAGTCTAGCGGTTCTTGGGAAGAAGGAGGCCTCAAATTTATAAAAGAAATCGGCCACCGTCTATCAATTAAATCAGGAGATAATCGAGCAAAAAGTTTCCTGATTCAACGCATAAGCATAGCCATTCAACGTGGGAACGTGTCGGCTATAATGGGAACGTTACCCATTAGTAAAGAGCTAGAAGAAGTCTTTCTTCTGTAATTGCGGAGAAGGGAGGTTAGGAGAAAAAACAAACATCATTGGTGCATCAATTTATGTAGCATCCGAGCAAGGAGTATGAAGAGACAGCTCACAGTCCATAAGTTTTTATATATATATATATATATATATATATATATATATATATATATATATATATATATATATATAAATTTCATTTTATATCAACAATTGTAATATATATATGCATGTTCTATTCGAAAAGAAATGTAACCATACATGCAGAATTATGTAACGGTGCACAACCTCCGTGCTCGTGGGTTTTCTCGGGGTACTCCCGTTTTCTCCCACTTTCTTCATTCCACCATTTCATTCATTTCACATCATCACCGTCTCCTTTGCCTAACCGGCAAAATGGTGGGACGTAAAACTCAAAGATTTCATTTCATTTTTCATTTTTCTTTCTTGTAGGGTAATAAACTAAGAAAGGTCCCCTGGATTATAAGATGTCTCCCTATGGCATTTGTCATAGAATATCTTTTCTCTGACAAGGTACATTCGCGAAGCGTTCCCTCGGGACTCATCTGCAAGGTTGTCCGGTGCCCAAAGTGTACTGTACAAAGTTTAGCGGCCCATACAGGTAATATGCGTATTTATGGGCTTGCATATATCCGGAATTCATACACTACTATTACGTTTGGTCAGAAAATTGCTTTTAGTTTCTTTAGATGTAACTGAACGTGAATGTGGGCATATTCAAACCAAATTGGATCAAGTACTGCTTCTCTGACACGTGTTCTCCACAGCAGCCGCAATCTTGGATTCGCTATATTGGATTCAACTTTCTGTTTTTCAAATAGGAATAGGTGCATGTGATACATGAAATTCATACAAAATTTTCTCGGAAATTCATTGGTGTAGTGAGTTTTACGGTAGTTTGTACCATTTGCAAGATATTCCATGTTAATTGTGAGGCACTTCACAAATTCAACCATTAAAATTGTGCAGGGTCCCGTATGTATATGTGATCTTTTACGTGATTTATTTTTGACGAAGTGTTTTCTGAACGTACGTACATGAGACACACAGATGTAAATAGGATATGGTAGATCTTCACCAAAATCTGGTCGTATCTAGATTTGCATTAGGCATTTTGTTCGTAATACAATACTTCCTTGTTATAGTATAACATGAAATAACAATCACTCACAGAAATGTTGTAAGATTATGACACCAATGTTGTAGAGAGTTTGTTTATACCTACAGTACTTTTCCAGTTGTTTTGATTTGTCAACATCAGAAACGTAAGCGTAACTAATATTACTCTGCAATGTCTATTCGCGAAGTGCCTAGAGGGATTTAACATGTAATATCTCGCAAATGGTACAAGCTACCGTAAAACTCACAACACCAATGAATTTCCGAGAAAATGTTATATGAATTTCATGTATCACATGCACCTATTCCCATTTGAAAAACCGAAAGTTGAATCCAATATGGCGGACCCAAGATGGCGGCTGGTGTGGAGAACACGTGTCAGAGAAGCAGTACTTGATCCAATTTGTTTTGAATATACCCACATTCGTGTTCAGTTACATCTAAAGAAAATAATAGCAATTTTGTGACCGAGCGTTATACAGGGTGCGGCACGTAAAACCGGCCCGTCGTAATATTCTGGTATATTGTGTTTTTGGCAACACTTAAATAATCTACCTTCCTACCAAGAGATGGCGTGTCAAGGTCGGGTCGACTTACATGACCTGCAGCAGTCACGTGCAGCCGCAGCCAGTGAAACTTGTCTAAACCAGTTGAGAAAAAGGCCTCGTTGTGTTAAGCCGGGTGAGTGTCAGTGTGTGATAATGCCGTATTCGATACTCGAGCGTGTTGTCATTGTTGAAGGGTTCATTCTCACTGGATCTTTTGTGAAAACAAAGAATTTGTTTCGGGAGAAATTTCCAGGACGTTCTGTGCCAGCAAAAAGCACCATTCAGGAATTGATTGAAAAATGGCGGCGTACAGGATCGGTTCAAAATGCTTCCAGGAACAGACGACCATCTGTCTGCACACCTGAATTAAAGATGCAGGTGGAGGAGATAATGACAAGAAGTCCTCGAAAGTCAACCAGGAGATTCAGTCAACAGGTTCATGCGAGTGAGATAAGTTGCAGACGTGTTTTAAGGGGACTGAAGTTAAAACCGTACCGGATAAGTGTTGTGCAAGAACTGAAGGAGCCTGACCTGCAAAAGAGGGTGCATTTCTGTTCATGGCTGTTGAGCATGTTGCCAGTGGTTTCTTGGATCCACTAATACTCATCATGAGTGACGAGGCGCAGTTCCACCTGTCTGGGTACGTAAATTCCCAAAACAACCGGTATTGGTCGACAGAAAATCCACACGCAATCCACCAGGTACCCTTGCATGATGAGAAGATTGGTGATTGGTGTGCCATTTCCGCCACACGCGTTATTGGGCCCATATTCTTTGAGACGACAGTGAACAGTGACGTGTATATGGGAATCCTGGAGGAGTTTTATACACACTTGACCGAAGAGGAGCGTCAGTTATGTTACTTTCAGCAGGACGGTGTAACATGCCACACATCAGCTGCATCATTGTCCCTTGTGCATGAGATGTTTACACCAGAGAGGACAATTAGCAAAGGCTTGTGGCCTCCTCGGTCACCAGGCTTGTCCACGCTGTGACTTTTACTTATGGGGACTGTTAAAGGGAAGAGTATACGAAACAAATCCACACACAATTGAAGAACTCAAGACCAGGATCCAGGATGTCACCAATAGCATTACAACACAAGAACTGGCAAGGGTATATATGAATCTCCTCAATCGTGACACATGTGTGTTGAAGTGGGTGGAGGGCACTTTCAGCACCTGCTGTGAAGGCTGCTGTGAAGATGAGTAGTTATATTCAATACATTACATTTCATTTATGTGTTGTAGTTAATCATATTCAATACATTACATTTCATTTTATGTGTTCCCTTTACGAGCCGGTTTTACGTGCCGCACCATGTAGTAATGTATGATTAAATTCCGGGTATATGAAAGCTCATAAGTAAGCAAATTACCCACACGGGTCGCTAAAATTACTACAATACACATTTAGCTATGGAGCACTTTGCATTTAAATCAATTTTACATGAATCCCGAGGGGACACTTCGCGAATGTACCTTATAAGATATGCTTGTTCTAGGTTATTTTCTATTTTCTTCCTAATGGTTGCTAATTTATCTCTGTCAATTTGTGTATCCTGTTTTGATTCGAGCGTGCATTCTGTCGGGATCCTAGGTTCGTATCCAAACAATAAACTTGCTGAGTATTTGTTTCCTCCTTGTACGTAAGTATTGATGCCAAAAATAACGTGCGGTAACCTTCTCTTACAATCCGTATGGTGTTCTTTTACGAAAAATTTGAGACAATACTGTATAATTTTGTTACTTTGTTCTACCAATCCTATGGAAATATGATTATATGCAGGTGAGCACTTATAGGTCAAATCGTACTTCTGCGCTAAATGTTGTAAACGAGTCGCTCCATGTATTGGATGTTGGTCCCAATACAGCGTTGTAAATGCTCTGAATTTGAGAATGATATCATATTCCAAAAATTTCTCTACATTTTCCACGTTTATGGCGTCTACTGTTTTTGCGATCACATAACGTGTAGCTAATTCTGTGGCTACTAATGTGTATTTATTTCTTCCTTCTTTATCTCGGAAGGGCGGAATTCGTCATATACCCATGTTGTCACTATCTCTCCTACTGGGTGATGTAGGAGTTCAACCTGCTTCTTTTGTAGTAGCTTCTTTAGACGTTTACAATTCTGGCACGTACGTATTTTATGAGCAAGATAGTTTTTGAGATACGGCATATAAAATCTCTTTATGACGGTTTTATACGATTTTGAGAAACCAAAATGGAAGGTTGGAAGGTTGTGAACCATACATTTTCTAGCGACTTCGGTATACATAGGAAGCCATAATCAGGGTGGTTTTGTTTTCTATATAATATGCCGGTTTTGAGACGAAATATCTTGGTGATCTGACATAGAGATCTTGACCAGTTCCTTCCCCTCTGAAACGGAAATGATGTCTTTGTAATTGTCGTCTTTACGCTGCTCTCTTGCGTTGTTTGGTAAAAGGTTGTCATCTCCTGCTTCTATAATATTAACTTGAAGACTATTTGATTTAAAAGCATGGTAGTCTTTACTCTTTCCTTCGTTATCTTCTTCTTTTTCTTCTTCCTTCTTTATATCTTGGGTTTGTTCAAGCCTACTAATTATATCTGCAGGATGTTTGGACCCAGGTAAATACTGTATATCAAAATCATAATCAGCTAAGAATAGCTTATATATTGTATATTTCCCGACCTTGTCAGGTTGTGTGTTCATCGTCGCTTCCGTCTACGTATAGATTGAATTTTCTGTTTAGTGGAAAGTAGCGAAATTTGCGCAATGTATATATGAGAGCGAGCGTACAACTCTTTTTGCCATATGCTAGCTTTCTGTTCATTTTTCGTAAATCTTCGAGAGCAATAAGCAACGACCTTCTCAGTGTCGGTTTTTGGGTTGTAGCAAGCGAGTATTACAGCTATTTGAAATTGACTGCTATGGGAATAGACACAGATTTCTAGCGAGTCGTCAATATGAGCGAGTGATGGAGCGTTTAATATGTCTTGTTTTAATTGTTCAAAGAGAACATCGTGCTACTCTGTCCATTTAAATTAAGATTCAGATGTTACTAATTGCTGGAAAGGCTCAATTTTTATCGTAAGATCTTTGATATGCGCCCTAAGGTATGAACATAGGCCGATAAAACTTATGAGAATTCGCTTTGTAGTTGGTCTCTTAAAATTTCGTATTTTCTTGGCTATCTTTGGAGATATTTTAATGGATTTCCCACTAACAAGGTGTCCTAATACGTTAAACTCATGGTAACCGATGCGTGTCTTCTTGGGTGATGCCCGAAAATCATGTTTTCTAAGCTTCTGAAATAGTAATTCTAAATCCTTCAAGTGCTCTGGAAAATTGTATGCACTGGCAACAAGGTCATCTGCAAATCTTGTAATCCTATCTGGTAGTCCTTCCAAAATCATCCTCGTCGTGACACTGAGACTTTGAGAGCTCGTCTTGCGCCCCGTTGTGCACCTCAAAAATTCGTACAATTTTCTGGTATGATTGAGCTCGAAGGTCATGTATTTGTGGCTCTTAGAATGCAACAAAATTTGGAAGTATCAATTCGAAAGGTCAATAGTTGTTATAAAGGTTTTCCTCTTTATAGAGTTGAGAACGTTCTCCGTTGATTGAAATGGCACCGATGAATAATTGGTATAACTGTTACACTTTTGTAGATTGAGAACTATCCGGAATTTTTGAGTATTAGGTTTCCTGATCATTAGAAGTGGTGAAGTGAATTCATTATTGTCTGTAGGCCTAATTATTTTTGCGTTAATAAGGTCTTGAATCTGTTTGTTTATCTGGTTTCTGATGTGTAATGAAATAAGTGGGGAACGGTTGTAAAATACAGCAGACTTAGAAATCCTAATTTTATGAACATATCCTCTAAAATATCCAATGTCGTCAGTGGGTATACATAAAAACCTCTCTATATTTAAACAATAGGTCGTAAACTGCTTGTTTTTGCTTTCTATCCTCGTCGAGGTTGACGTTAAAGAGATCTTTATTGAAAAGTGTCTTTCTGTATTCAGGTGTTCTTCCGTTTCCTCTTTTGTCTTAAACTGATATGCTTTTTCTTTTAAAAAAATGGTTCTTCTAAGGCGTTAAAAGAAATGTCGTGCCCTTACTCAAGAAAACCTACTGGTGTGTTCCTTTTTATTGTGACTCTGTTGCCAATGGGATTTGAAATTAAAATTGTCATTTTGTTTGATTCTATCTTCTGGTCAAGAGCGTTCAACCCGCTTCTCGCGTATTCCAGGAAGCAATGATATATACAAGAATTCCTTGTTAGCTATCTTTTCTTTCCTGCCTCTTGAATGAACGTGTGTGAACGTGGAGGTAAAGTTATTTGCTTAGTCACATAAAAACACTTTTGGTCTCTCTGCAATACTATCTGAGTTGTAAAAACTGACAGCGCATTTTCTTTGCTTTCCGCCGGTAGCTGTGTCTTCCTTGGACATTTAAGAAATAGATTGTATTGTTGTTTAAGTCCATTGTGGAATGCGAAGGTTGGAGAAAGTCAATTCCTATTGTTGTTGGCATTGTCCTGTCAGTTACTCGAAAGTGATTGTTTGGCCCATTTTAAATTTTATCAGTGCTATTTGGTTCAAACAAATATTGTTTCCTGAAATTCCTTTCAATATTGTCTGGAATGGAATTAGGCTCGTCCCCAGAAGCAAGGTATTGGCTGGCCAGAGCGATATCGTGCTACCTCTGTCAATTATTGCATTTTGAGGTCCTAATTTGGGTCTAGTTGCTCGGTTCTAGAGCAATATTTTCTCTTCTTTCAGCTAATTGTCCTGTTTCTTCCTTTATCACAATAATTTCGTAATTTATGCTATTGTGTTTGCTAGTTTCCCTTTGGTCTCCCTGTTCCGAGTGATGATGACTATCGGTCCCCTTGTCAAGGCGCTGCTTTACACTTTATTTACGCTTATAACAAACGGATGCACTATGCTCCCGCTTCCGGCATATCGCGCGTACTAAAATTTGATCTTCCGAAGGTGTAGCCTGCTGACTGTTCTGGGCTTGTTATTGTTTTTCTTTCCGTTATTATTGTTATTCCTCCTTCTGTTTCCCTGATTTCTGTTCTTTGGTTGGTTTCTGTAACATGTCTGGGCTATTACCAGTGACAATTCTGCCATTTTATTGGCCAAGGTAGATAAGTCATTTTGTGGAGGATTTTCTCTTGGTTGGGAACGGTCTTAGGTTCCTGATTTGTAGCTTGATGTTGTTGAAGGTTGGGTTAGTAGTCGTTGCAGAAGGATTAAATTGTTGTTCATATGTAGACACATAACTGTGCATTGGTAGTGTAACAGGTAGCGTTTGCGCAGGATAGGTATGGTAATATAACTGTTGTACAGGATACATTGTCTTTGGTTCGGTTGGTAAGCCATAGGATATATTCTGCGGGTTAGGTATATGATTTTGGCCGCATAGCATGTGCAGTTTTTGTGATAGCTCTGCAAGCTATTTTTTAATTATAAGGTCATTGGCGGCTTACAAAGTGTTTAATTTAGTCTATAGGGTGTCTACTGTGCAAACCTTTGTAATGCTATCTTATTAAGGAAATCCATCTGTAGTTCGAAGGACAAATGATGAATCTTTTGTTCTTCTGTCGCTTCCGGTAGTAGCTGCCGGATTACTCGGAGTTTACGTAAAAAGTATGAGTCTATGGACTCATTTATTTCTTGTTCGACCTTGAATAATTCCTGTTCTGCTTTATACGATGGGACCTTTGGCCTATATAATGCTACTAATTTAGATTTTAAATCGTCATAGGACATTGTATCAAATTGATTTTGGTTTTTAAGCTACAACACAAGATCTAGTGCTTTGACCTGTAGATATATCGGTAAAATTTCCTTCTTCTTAGTTGGTCATGAATGCATGGTTGTCATATGATAAAACAGCATGAAAAATCTGTCCGGGTCCTCGTGCATATGTCCCACATACTTCGTGAAATGAGGAATGTTAAAAGAAATATTAGATTCATCTTCTGTCATATTTGTATTATTCTCTCCTGATCTGTATGTTTGTTTACCTGATCTAGTTTCCGGTATCAATTGCAGTCGGAAAAGAAAAGAAAAGAAAGGAAAGATAGTGAAACTTAGATGGATATTGATACTGACTCATCAGTGCCTGCTTAAAAGTTAATAAAAATAGCGTCCCCTACAAAACTCCGGTGCCTACACCATGTAATGTTTTTATAGGTGGAGGCTAAATAGCAGTCCGGGCTAGTCTTTCCCCCTTCACCAATTTATTATAAAATTTGTTAAATACAAAATGTCTTTGATTACAAAGAGAAAAACCCGTAAGATCTCTCGTAGACTCTATAGATTGACTCTATCTGTCGTTTTCGAATGTTTTTACATGTCATCCACTTCGGTCTACCAATTCTTATTCATTTTGACCCCCATGCCAATCGAGGCTACAAAGCCAAGGATTGGACACTAACATCAGTTATTTTCGGTTATTTTACACGTCACACCTTCACCTCCTCTCGACCCTAAGCCGATGGAGGATAACTGTGGACCTAACTGGCGTAATGAATGTCACTATTAACCTTAACTATCCCAAAAACTGTAGATTGGACACTGGTAATTCTTTTGAATTATTTTTACATATCTCCTGCATCTCTATAGTAGAATACTATAGAAGTTTCGGGAAACCTACCAATGATCAAAATTGGTTCAGCACTCTACAGGGAGTTGGATTGAAACATCTAAACTCATTTTTAATTATGTAGATATCAAAATATTTGTAACCTATGTATTACAACACTTAAACTTTGTGAGTTACTAACAAAGTACATCCGTTCAGCATGGTTGTTCTTTGTTATTAGGTGATGTTGAGTAATGCGGAAACCAATGCATCACAGATCATTGTATGCTGTAGCCTAGACGCAGGTGATACCAAATGGAAGACCTCTTCGATTTTCAGAGGTTAAATTGTGATCCATGGTTAGTTGGAATAACTATATCCTAGACTTTCAGTTTGCAATTGTATCCAGTGAATGATTGTCCGATTTAATTAGGTCATCAGAAAACAAATATAGGATTAGATGAAGATTAGATATCAGGGATTGCCCAATATCGAAGAAGATTGTCTTACAGAACCGTGGAATTACCGCAACACAACAGAATAGAAGTTTTAACGCTATGTCAAATTATATGTCCCTACAATTACAGTGCAACAAAAATTGCAGAACCACAATTTCCAGCATTTTGACAAAATGTCTACTATTTCGATAAGAATTTCTGTCTGAATTAAATATACACTGACAAAATTATGACCTTCCAATTGTGTATAGATCTTTGTACTTTCCGTGTAATAGAAATATACCACGTTTTTGACGTGATTAGATGTCTGAAGAGGTCTGCAAGCATATCCATATGTGGATGAAATAGTGGTCTCTGTAGAAAATGGTGTCATCCCTAGCGTCCTACAATTGCTCAATAGGGTTGAAATCCCTGTAACTTACATATTATAGAATAATGAATATTTACTGTGTTCCTCAGATAGTTTCTCTTAGAATACGAATGGATAGTAGCTTTGTTGCTGTCTAAGAAAATATATCCATGGAAGGAAAAATTGCGAAACGGTTATTTGGTGTTTCAGATACTGCTCTTTAGGTGCTTCTACTTTATGTTGCACACCGTTAACACGTATTCTATGTATTGTAAGGTAATGGACCCTGTCGGGTTTGGTAGTAAACAGCCGTAGAAGTAGAAGGGGTCCTGAAGCTGCTTGTATTCTTTATAAGCACAATGTTCTGGTAGAAACTCAATGTTCTGGTTTCGTAAGTCAGTTATGACTGATATATTGCTCATCCAATGGTACCCCTTTAATTACACATCTAAATTTTGAGGGTGTCTTCTACTTGCTACCAGTGCCCTTACTTCGTTCCTCTTTATGGTCCGGGCCTGATAAGGGCCGGTTCTCCGTAGGTTGGGATCCATTCTTGGCTCTTCTCTTTTTTTACTTCAATGAAGCCTTCGTCTTTATCTTCTACTGCTACCTCCTGGCTCTGAGAAGAATCAGTGTTTCTATCTTTCTGGCTTGTCTTCCTTCTGGTTTAGTACTCCACAACGTTTTGGAAGGACTCTTTCTGTTGAATTCTGCTAATTTCTCAGTGTAGGTCTGGCCTTATCTCGTCATTGCGTCTGGCGTCATTGAAGTTCTTCCTCTTCTGTTGGTCTTTTTCTTTATTCGAGTTTTGGTTTTTCACCTGTGCTTGGTTTTTCTGTATGTGTGAGTTCACGTTCCTCAGCTGTAAGGTTTCCTACTGTGTGGATCTAGGTGACTGATTCTGAACAGAGCCAGTTTCTTCTTCTTCGGAGTTCAGAGTAAGGCATATACAATCTGTCTACATGCCTCTCCTCACATGTAGTTAGTAAATTATAGCATCTGTTGGGGAGAATTGTATGTCGTGTTTTTTTCCTTATACGGAAGACATTTGTACGGGTAACTGTTGATGTCTGGATAGAACGAAAGAGGGGTAAAATAGATTATGGGAAATCGGGACAGAACAGTTATTTTGATTTAAGAGAGGGACAAAAACCTGGAAACCAGGAAAAAACCCTATGTTGGTCATGCTGCATGCATATGCAATTTACATGGATAAACCACACTATAGAGGGGTGGCAAAAATCCATGTAAAGTATATGTTACTGTGTTATAAGTAAATTATCTGTAGTTAAATTAATATGTTAGAATGTCTGTAAATTGAGGAATGTTTTGTTAGTAAGAGACACTGTTATCTTTTGAACATGCACATCCAAACTGGCCGTCTTCTTGATTCTTAATCGGTACTTGAGTCGTCATCTGGCTGCAGAATTTTTTATTGGAATGGACAGGGTTTTGCAGAATGGACAAGGTATGTATAGCTGCCCATCTGTGTCAAAATAGGGTTTACAGATTGCCGGAAAATTTTGTAGCTTCTTGTATTGCTCTTGAGAACCGTTGATAGTTGGCCGGGTCTATGACTATTGTTAACACTGATGTTATCTATGTGATGATTCCATTGCTTACTATGTGCATTGAGTCATCGATCTATTCCTGTAGTTTTTCTTCTGGAAATTGATATAGTTTTGCTTATTCTTCTTTGCAGACTCCTTTTTTCTCTTCTTGTGATTTGCACTGGTCCTTACCAGGACCATCGTCAGTTTCTTCTTGACTTGTTGCTGTTTCTTTTTGTTGACTAAGCTGATCTTCTGTGATTATTTTTGGGGTTATGGATCGAGTGTGACGTAGTCTTTTTGGGAAGTTGCTATTTCTTGTTCTGTGGCTTGTTGTACTTTCAATTTGCACATAAGTTGTTGTTCATTGGTTTATCACACAATACGGTCAATTATCCACCAAGGGTGTACAAATTTTCTCCCCATATTATCCAGCACACTAACTTTGCAGTCGTGGTAATTTTGTAAAACTTTGGTAGTCTTACTTTACAGCGTTGTTATGTAATAACTCAAAGAATCGCGTAAAGGGACCATTTTAGGGACATTTTCTTAAATATCCCACAATTATTCTTCCTTTTTACGCAGAAATGTTCCGTTCATTACGTAAACTGAAAACCTATACTCATACAAACTGATCGAAGTATAATTTGTTCCAGTGTTTCACTAAAGGTTTGATCTATGTTTCTTTTTGTTGACTAAGCTGATCTTCTGTGATTATTTTTGGGGTTATGGATCGAGTGTGACGTAGTCTTTTTGGGAAGTTGCTATTTCTTGTTCTGTGGCTTGTTGTACTTTCAATTTGCACATAAGTTGTTGTTCATTGGTTTATCACACAATACGGTCAATTATCCACCAAGGGTGTACAAATTTTCTCCCCATATTATCCAGCACACTAACTTTGCAGTCGTGGTAATTTTGTAAAACTTTGGTAGTCTTACTTTTCAGCGTTGTTATGTAATAACTCAAAGAATCGCGTAAAGGGACCATTTTAGGGACATTTTCTTAAATATCCCACAGTTATTCTTCCTTTTTACGCAGAAATGTTCCGTTCATTACGTAAACTGAAAACCTATACTCATACAAACTGATCGAAGTATAATTTGTTCCAGTGTTTCACTAAAGGTTTGATCTATGGTCATTTAAAGAGATCCCTTCGATATCTGTAAATATATACATTTGCTAAAGGGTTAAGAGCCCCAGGACATACGTGTTGCACTTATATGTTGAGCAACAACTATTTTTTTATTCTTAGGACCTTAAGGAACATTACTAATATAGTGGCGAAAATTCCCCAATGGGAAGGTAAGTTAGCACCTCCCCTTGGCCCTTGCCCATACATTGTCATAATGTTGTATTTGAGCTTTAAATTCAAATATAGACATTTTCAACTAAACTTTACAATTCTGTTTGATCTTACAAGGTTAGTTGAATAAGGTACGGATATATGAACTAGTTACCATAAACATATCTAATAAAACAAATAACTACAATAATTAAATAAGTTGCAGTACATTTTTGCACTATCTTACGAATAAGGGAAAAGGTTCTATTAATCTGTTACTATTCGAAATGTTACTACCTACCTGTCCATTCTGATAAGAGTTTATTTATTCCAGATTTTTGTGGTAACAATAGGAAATTCATTTCTGGATTTAATATTTCTAAAACATAAAATACAATAATTGGAATGAGTTGGGTGCGTTGCAGCACGTAACTACTTCTGTAACTATAATAAATGGAGCCTAATTATTTGTTGTAACAGAATACGAAAGCCTAAGACGAATCAGACGGCTTTCGTTTAAGTAATATGTGAATAGCATGTTGCCTCAAATTGTCATTATGTCATCATTTGGTCTAAAGGTCGAAAAGTTTTAATTTAAGTAGTTTCTCAATAGCTTTACAACGCTAATTCAATGCTACAAGGTTTCTACTATTTCACTGGAAGCGAAATTTGCTTACACTATTATCACAGTGTAAACCTTGCTTAATGTAGTTATCATCAGTTCTAATATAGGGAAGTTTTCAGTCACCATCTCTCAGCAACGTTACCAATCGCTGGTTTTCCAACAGTAAGAACTATTTATTTTGGTTCCAGACCCATATTTTATCTTATGTTGAAGCCAATGTGAAATTGGGGACTACACACACAAACACACACATTAGGTAAACGCGCCTGATTTCGACAGGCACCCGAATTCGACATACCTGTGCTTAAATGTTGTGAAATAAGCGTAAGATGTCATCCCTGCAATCGTGAATAGAAGTGGCAAACATTATGGGAGTGTCTTTTCTCGTGTCAAAAGAGCGGTTACAGTAGATGAGTCATATGTATGGAGAAAAGAAGTACATTGTCGTGTGTGTGACACACTCTTCGAGAAAAAACACATAATCTTAAGGAAAACATAAGACGGCAGGTTATTTTCGTATGACTTTTATTAAAGTTAGGTTTGCTTAAAGCAAATAGTGGTACTTTAATGTTGTAAAGGAGTTTCAATCAGTGCGTTTTATTTTCTTCTGTGAGGACAAAGGTTGTGATGTAACATGAACGGGGGGTTGTCGAAAACACGAGCTATTTATTTGTTACTATTTATTTATAACGTGAACCGGATTTCAGAAAGGTTGTCGAATTCATGCTCAGTAGTGCAAATATAATTTTAACTGAATATCTAAAATTACTAATATAGTACAAGTATGTTCAAAGTCTTTCATAAAGCTATTTGTTTCATAATTCTCCGATAGTTGTAACCTCAGTTCGACATGGAATGTCGAAATCAGGTTCCAGCATGTCAAATTGAGGATTATCGAAGTAAGTACTCAGTTCAGAAAATTTAAGTTGTGTTCTTTTGCCCGTCTGATAATTTCTGCATAATAATAAAACAATATTTGAAGCTGAGAAGAGATTACTACTACTAATAATACCGACTTAATATTTTACATGGATATAATTGAAGGTGTCGAAACCAGGTGAAGTGTGTCGAATTTGGGTTCCGTTGGCGACTTCCAGTTTCATAAAAAATTTTAACATTAGCATTTGAGCCTTGAAATGACTTTTAGTATTAGTAGAGACTGTACATTTCAAGGAAAAAAATGGACCAACACCGACCAATATTATGGTCACAATAGGCAATTGATTTTGAAAAAGGTTCTTTAACCTGTCGAAATCCGGCGCGTTTACCTTACATACATATATATATATATATATATATATATATATATATATATATATATATACAGAGGCGGATCCAAGGTGGGCTATAGGGGCTATAGCTTCCTTGACGCTCAAGTATACACTGGATGAAATGGACTTCAATCCTGCTTTACACTGGATGAAACTGCAAAGTATGGTGTAGCCCCTCCCTTGATCATATCCTGGATCCGCCACTATATATATATATATATATATATATATATATATATATATATATATATATATATATATATATATATATATGTAGGAGGGTGGATCTAAAAGCAATGCCAGCTGTAGCATAAAAAATGTATTAACGAAAGTATAACAGAAACTACCGTTCAATATTATTATCTCCATAATTTTGAATACATCTGTGGCATCGTCGATCCCAGGCATGACATCAAAACAATTTGTGTAATTATCGGGGATTTGCTTCTTGACTCATTTGTTTAAAGCTGGTTTACCTTCATCTGAAGCATTGAATCTATGACTTTGTGGTATACGAAGGCAGCAATTATTCTTTGGGCAGCATCATATGAGACATTTTAACGCATCACCAACATTCTGAACTGTAATACCGCTGCCTATTCGAATCAATATATCAGGACGTTGTCGATTTCCATCTCTGACTGATATTGTTGGCAGGCCACTTTTCATTTTATCTGCAATTTCCATTTTGCCGTTTCTAAAGTTCGTCATTCAAAGCCACACATTACTGATATCCATAAGAGTCCACTTAGACAGGTTTCAATCGAATATAAATTTCCTTAGATGCATAACCTTCTTTTGCCAGACATTCAATTACGACTCTTTCTTTTAGCTTCAGAGCCATAGTTCTAATGACAAAATCTGAAAAATAAGAGAATACATTAGTAGAGCAAGGTTACCTCTATAATATTATGCATAGATACTTCAGTAGCTGAAATAGAAACAAAATTATAGCGTGGTAGACATTACTTTTTACCCACTCTCGTAGATATATATTTTTGCCGAAAAAAATCAGTAATGGACAATTTATTTCCGTTCCAAAGCTTCACTTCCTTATCATGGGTTGCCAGCATAAATGTAGTCATCAAGATTGTTTGCTGAACTATCTTTATTTGATGAAATACAAAGAGTTTCACCAAGAGGGTGGGCTCAAGTTCCCAAGTTCATATCATTTCAGGTGTTGTAGAGCCTACATACCACATGACAAATGCTTATTATTGCATATTGTCGTACGAAGGAGAAAATTAAAATCAAGTAATCTCCCCTTCTGTACACAATAGTCTTTGTTTTTCGTGAGTTGAAATCAATGACTAACTATGAAAAGCAAAAGAATTATTTTTTTTTCTCAAATCCCCTTTTTAACTTTAAGGGGTATATAATGCAGTTTTCCAGCAGCAGCTAAATCTGTCTCCAACACGGGGGACATGTAAGACTTTTCCCATAATTTTTTGGCGATTTTCAAAGTATTTCTGTTGTAAAACAATGCCGTGAAGATCAGCGGACCACAGTTGTTTTCAACATTGGGAGGTGGATAGGTTTGAGGTTTATTCTGGGGGAAGTGGGAGATGAGACTCATATTACCGTAGATGAATCTCATTTCTGATGTGAACCTGTTGTATATTAAGCAGCGCATTCCGAACCACACTAAGGACCACCTCCTGAAGAAACGAAGGTAGATAGAAACATGAAACCTTTCGTAACGTTCTAGGGACATAAAAGACATTATACTGATAAGGAAACCCCCAATGAGTTGTGTTCAAGGTGGTTACGGGGTAACTACACCATTTTAAATAGCAACCACCATCGTGTGGTACCTCGTGTAAAACGTAATCAAGTGTAGAGACCACTTTTGGAAACTACATGTCGCAAGCGTGTTTCTATCCAACATGGCGGACATCCGTAAAGTACTGTCGAAGTATGTTCCACGCATTATACTAAGGCCCGTCTCCTGAAGAAACGAACGAAAATAGAAACATAAAACCTTTTCTAGCCTTCAAGGGACATAAAAGACAGCATTATACTGATAAGGAGAATCCCCAAAGTGGCTAAGGGGGTTACGGGGTTAATTAAAAATTTTAAATAGCAACCTCCATTGTGTGGTCCTCGTTTAAAAGGTATCCACGTGTAGAGACCAGTTCTGGAAACTGCATGTCGCTAGCGTGTCCCTATCCAACATGGCGGCCATCCGTAAAGTACCGTTGAAGAAACATTGCAAAACTGTAAGCAAAGAGAAACATGGTACCGTTTGGAACATACAACATTAATGCAGAAGATTCTCGAACTGTGCACTGCCCACCTCCTAGCATTAATGAAAACATTGGACGAACTCCTCTCGAACACGTGTAAGAGTCATGACCGGTATAAAATGACAGACATCAACTATGCATTGGCGCAACTTCGGAATGCTGTTGAGCTGTGTGCGGAACGCCATAGTCTTCAAATAGCCCTAGAGAAAAAAGCGAGCATGGCCATTGAATGGTGCCGTGACGACTAATCCATTGTCGCGGAAACACACCGTCTAAATAGTCACGTGTAAGACTGTGAAAATGGGCAGGACACCCATGCTGAAAAACAGGCGGAATCTTTCCAAATTGTTGGGGATGCTCTTGCACTGCCTCTACAATCAATGGTACAATAAAGTCTTGCAGCATCGCCAGGTACTTCTAACTTGTTAAATATTCCATCGATGAAGAGGGGTCCGATTATGTGATTACTGAAGATATCCGCCCAAATATTCAGCGACTGTGGATGTTGCGTGTTGCCTTCACGAAATACATGAGGATATGTGTCATACTAGTATCGGTACTTATGCCTGTTGACCTTGCCATTCAAGTAAAACGTACTCTCATCACTGAAACACACATTTATTAGCACAATGGTTCCACGGACTAATGCCTCACACATCTGCTTATAAAACTGGATACGCATGTCGGGATTATATTCAGTTAACTCCTGGACCATATGTAATTTGAATGGATGGATTTTTTTTTTTTTTTTTTTGTAAAGATTTTCTGTGTTATTGTGCGTGACATACCACACGTTTGAGCCACCGTTGTTATGGACTCTTGAGGATACACTGCCTCCTCCGTAGCAGCACTAGGGTTTCGAAACTTTGGGGCATTGGCTAAACTCCTTGTCGTAAGGAATTCGAGTAATAATGGCGTACAGAAGAAACACTAATTGGGTTGCGCACGTTTTGTTCTTCTAACAACGGTACTGTTGCACTGTACGAACGATTCGTAGTACCAAAGAGCAACAATTTCAATTCTCTGTTCAAGAGACCACATTATGTCTACAATGTAGAAGGGTCAAGCGTACCACCACAGAGACACGTGTACGGCCTTCAGACCTACTATTCCGGGTTGTAGTGTAGCGCACTGTTGGTCGGAAAACAACACCTGATAGTGGTGCACGAGTAAACAGAGTGGCTTTGTTCAAGTACGTATGTCCAGCACCAAATCACCACCACGGGCAAATCGTCCTCATGAACTACGTCTTCACGCCCGCAAGAGTAGCAGTTGAACAGTAGCTCAGTGGTAACGCGTTCTTTCAGTACATATGTGGTCCGGGGTTCGAGCCTCTAAGGGTTCGCTTTTTCATTAATATTCTGGTACTCTATTTTCTGTCCGTTCCTGTTCAATTTGCATGTTTTGTATTTGTAATATTGTTAAAGTGCTAAACATGTGGTACGTGTATTATGCGTTCGTTTCGAACTAGGCCTACGTTAGACGTTAGATTAGGCTGTGAACACGGTCTGGTCTCTTCACGAATTACCTTCCAAACGAAGTACCACATGATGGATTATACATACATATTTAAAATTTGAATACATGCATATTATTTTCTGATTGGTATGTTTCTAGTTAGGTATTCATAATGTAGGTGGAAATCACATTTCAAGTCGGATTATTGGTGGGACAGTAACCCCAGTTCCAAGATTGAAGGGGACATGTTCCCTCATCTCCCTCGGGATTTGCGCCAATGCTTTCCAGGGTTGCTATACGTATATATGTTTATTTCTTTATGTATTCTGAAACAATTCTAAACAATCAATAATCAACAAAAATTGTTTACTTGCATCTAGAATCCTCTTTTTAAGTTGGAATTTGTGTAAACTCAAGTCCTTAGTTTTTTCTACATATGTTTTATGCTTTCTTGAAAAAAAGTCTTAATCAACCAAATCATTTAAAGTGTTTAGAACCCAACTTCATTTTAAAATTGGTGGTCAACATCAAGGAGAAACAAGCTGCTAGTTATTTCTTTGGAGCATTCTCCTTGAGTATGTTTTGTGTGTGTTTACAGGCCCGCATCCAGAAGGTCTACTTCCCCCCATCAATTTTTGCTGAATCCCTAAAATTTCCACGATAGGCTTGCAAATGAACTGTAATATAGTGATGAACTATAATATAGTTGGATCGGACCCCCTACATTTTGGGGCTGGCTACCGGCCTGTGTGTGTATGACATGCTACGTATTGGACAAACAGTCTCTCTTCAAGATAAATATAGATCGAGATGGACAAGATACATCACTCGCATGGAAGACATTATCATTACTATAAATAAAGATTTAGTGCGAGGCCTATAGAAAATGTAACTATGAGTAGAAAAAATGTTGAAGGTATTACCGCATAGGTTTTACCGCAGATGGTTGCAACTTACTCGTCCAGTAGAATTAAAATCACATTCACAGGCTATATCACCATATGCCCTCCGTAGACCCCGTTGTACAAATAATCAAACTTTTGCAACATTGCGCTAATCTCTAACTTCTATTAGTGGTACCATTATTTTGTTCTCTAAAAATTACGGTGTCGCCGCTGAAAATAACTTCGTGCTTTATCATGGCCACCTCATTTCCCCGAGACAACCCTGTGATTTCTTTTTACGAATTATATCAAATGTATTGTCTATATAAAAAGAGGTGACTTTACTGATGATCTCTGAAAATGCATTAGTTCAAATTTCAACTGTGTAACACATGACTTTCTGCACCGTACATGGATGGGTATGGACTATTGTTTACACACCACAGAAAGAACCACAACCAAGGATGATTATGTGAAGATGCACTGAATATGTTGTACAAAACCATCAGTAAAGGTATGTACTTGTTTGAGAACTACAAATTTAATATATATATACGGTAATAAAATTTAAGAGAAAAAAACCTTCTCCAAATTTAATGTTTCCAGTCTAAAGTGAATTATTTTTTTTTAATCGGATGAGTCGTTTGTGCTGTGCACTATTAATTCGCTCAATGTTCCATGGAAATGCAACGTTGCCATTTACCTGGGGCTGGGGAGGGAAGGAAGGGATGGGAAGTGGACAAATCTTTTAATAGTATGGTGGATGGGGGCATGTTTGAAATGAGCACTGATCATCGACACGTTAGCGTAACAGACAGTAACTTCATTCACTTATGTTGTGGATCCAGGTAAAATGGCAATGTTTCGTTTTCATTTAACATTGGATCATAAAGACTGTAAAGCCCAAAGTGCTAGTCCGATTAAAAAATTCCCTCACTTTCATCGAAAACGTCACATTTGGAGACGGTTTCCCCAAGTACATTTTTTGTAGCTCTGATGATAACAGAGTTACCCTATGTCAGGAAACTACTATATATATATATCGTACTATCATTTGGAAGGAAACTGAAAGTATATGCTTCTTTTGTCAATAACCTGTATAAAACATCCTCTGACGTAATTATGTAACAACAATCAAACAGATCTGGTGCATGACTGGAGAAAATTCAAGGAATAGGCTTTGTTTCTGTGGTAGTGATTCTTTGGTCTCTTACTGCTTAGCATACCATTCATGGCAAATACTTGAATTACTTGAAAACTTACTGTAAAATATATTACGAATAATCGAAAACATTTGTCCAAAAATGTAAAGAATTACTACGCTCTACACCTGGGATTAATTTTCATTAATATTATTTCTGGCAACAGAAACAATAATATTCTAATTTGTAAGTGCCACAAATTGTGATCAGTATTGTAATTACCAACAAATTCCTAGTGTATTACTTTGTTATAGTTTGATTATAGTTTCAATGTTTCTTTTCTATTTAATATATCGAGGTTCCATTCCCTTCTTGACAAATGCAAGGGGAAAACCATATTAACTCATAAGTTTTGTTAGCACGTCTCCATGTCTGGTCTTCTTATAGTTATATGCATACCAGCAGAAACGCTAATGAGATGAATTGAAATCCTCCGTTTAGGACCACAATTATTTCCTTTAGGTTAAGGAGGAGGAAGATTAGGTAAGAATTGATGGAATGCAAATATGGAAGGAAACAACAGTACCTCAAGGAAACTCACAGACGCGATGTTATCCACCACACTTACTTGGCACAGGATCGTACCACAGATAAGTACTCTATCAGTGTGAGTTATCGTGTCCCCTCCAGAGGACATTAGTGAGTCGTTGAATTACACCAAGAGGCAAGGGTATTTTGTAAGCGGAGGTATGATAAAAGTTTGCATCTCTAAATGAAGAGGTGTCACCCATCAGAATTCGGATCTACTGTACATAGTTAGGTACGAAACAGACACCACGCACACTGAAAACTAGCGACGCAACTACGCTAGTTGTCGCCCGAGGCAAGAACTCACCTTAGCACCCCCCTCAACAACCAAACCAAAACGCTCCTCCAATTTTGCGCCCTTCCAATCCGGCGCCCAGGCTACAAGTCCCGCCCTAGTTACGTCACTGCTGAAAACACTTGGAAGCAGAGGGTTAAGTACCTTGTTAATTTCACTACACACTACCATATTGTGAAGATATGCATTTGGAAACATAATGAAGCATTTTATTTCGGACTTTGGGACATTTTATTTTAAAATTCTATGCAGTAAAAAGCATAATCGTTTCTTTAAAGTTAAATAACTTTTCATTTTTTTTTAAGTTCATTTACTTTTCTTACAAGGAAATTTTCTTGCTGTTTGTTAATTCCTTCAACACATGTAATTTCTTAATCAATAAAAACGACAGATTGTTTTCCTGTCAGCATGCCTATCATCACCTCACCTTTGGTTAATCCATGAGCACACACTTTACATGGAGACTGAAGAAATAGTGAACGACCTAGGATATTAACCCGGAAGGGACATCGAACAAAACCATTGAGAGACTTTTGGAAGAGGTAATCCGGTTCGTGTGAGGGACGAGTCAACATGTAGGAGCACGAGCTACAGTTCCTAGTTACTAGAAGTTTACCTTGCTCTATCCTTGTGAGCACCTTGTCTTAGCAGACGTTATACCTATTAACTATCATGGACATTTCGTTAAAGAGCGATTTCGATATTGGTTAAATTTACTGTTTTCGCAACGCTAGTTTTCCTGCTCGTGTTTCGTAGACCCTTAACGCACGACTATCTGGACGCTCTGTAGACCAGAGAGAAAGATGGACGGACATCAATCCACTAGAAGAATCGTCGAGGAGGAGACACCGAGATTTAGAAGTAAGTGCGAGTAGATTGACCAATCCTAAAAGTTACTCCCTTCTCATTTTTTTCAACCCCTTCGACATCACTATCTGTTTCTTTTATACGTGCTCAATTTTATTTGTGAGCAACCCAGGTCAGATCCTGTACTTTACGCTCTAACAAATTCAATATTTACAAAATCCTGGGCGCAACTTGTCAGTTCTGACATCCTAAACTACACAATTAATTAGCACGTTATCTGAGCTTTCACACTGACAAGGGGCGACTGCACAATATGATTGGTATATTTGAATATTGATCTACGCTATTCTAGTATATAAAAGAAGAATAAGTTACCTGTATTGTAGAATAATGGTGGATATCGATAAGTTGAAAATGTGAATCAAGTTATCGTTTAATTAAAACCAGATCAACAGAAAAAATAGAATCATAACTATAATGATTACAAACTGCTACTTCTCGCGTTGACAATTGTGTTAGTAGAAATAAGAATATTGTAGTACGGATGCAGAGTATGTGTACGTAACAATAGATGTGGTTTCAAGTTACATACATACGCAACATGTGTATAGTTTAGTAGATAAAATAATAAAAAAAACGTCAACATTAAAATTTCGAAATAATAAACAGGACGCTTACGAAAATTGTGTTAAAGTAAACAAGCAATTTTCCAATACCAATGCATTCTAAACGGAAGCACTCTAAATACACGCAAACCATGATTATCAAAGTTGCGTGTCTATAGAGTTTTTAAATTCAAATAGTCTATATAAAGTATATGCATTGTTGTATCACGTGAAATAAGCCTCACATTGTCCTTTTCAGTAACGTTCACTTCCTGCTGCTCAATTTCCGTCTTTTAGAAAAACGTAATATTTTTCTCTACAAAGAAACAAACCATTTTACCTTCCATTATATTTTTTTCTAATTGACATACTTTTTATTACAACAGCATATATTGCTCCAAAATTCTCTTTAATCTGTTTAGAATCGCGAAGGAGGAGGAAAATATCTCTCAGAATAAATTCTTGTAAGTGGCGTGGTTGAATTGGCATTAGCGTCCGTATTAGCACGGGAAAAAAGATGATGAACCATGATTATTTATATATATATATATATATATATATATTGGACTAGGAATTAATTCGTGCGGTTGGTACGCACACATTGAAGCTGTAGTACAAACACAAAATACATAAATACCTTAAGAAAAATATTGTCCATCGCTAGCCACCACTTTCGCCCATCTGTCAGGCAATGTACGGATTCCGTGGCGAAAGAAGTCCTCATCCTTGGAAGCGATCCAGTCAGAGACCCATGTTTCCATATCTTCTGAAGAAGTAAACCGCTGTACAATCAAATCGTTGTTCATGCAATCGAACAAGTAGTAGTCCGAAGGAGCAACGTCTGGTGAATACGGCGGGTGGGGTAAAACTTCCCATCCGACATTTTCTAAATAGGTTTTGACCGATTTTGCGACATGTGGGCGAGCGTTATCATGTTGAACAATACGTTTATCATGTCTGTTCTCCCATTCTGGTCGTATTCTGGCCAGAGCTTGCTTCAAACGCATTAATTGTCGTCGATAACGTTCTCCATTCATAGTTTCACCCGGTTGCAGCAGCTCATAGTACACCACACCTTTCATATCCCACCATATGCACAGCATAACCTTTGCACAGTGAATATCTCGTTTTGGTTGTGATGGACCTGGTTCACCTGGTTTCACCCAGGCCTTTTTTCGTTTAGGGTTCTCGTAATGGATCCACTTCTCATCACCCGTAATAATTCGATGCAGAAACCCCTTTCTGCTCTGTCGTTGAAGCAGCAATTCGCAAACGGTTTTTCGTCTTTCAACGTCTCTGTCTTTCAATTTATGTGGAACCCAATGTGACATCTTTTGAATCATTCCCATGGCTTTCAAGCGTTTGGAGACTGTTGTTTGATCAACGCCTAATGCTGCTGCAAGTTGTACCTGCGTTTGACACGAATCCTGCTCGAGCAATGCTGTCAATTCTTCGTCTTGAAATTTTTTTGGCTGTCCATCTCGCTCTTGGTCTGCCAAGCCGAAATCACCACTTCTAAACCGTGCAAACCACTTCTGACACGTTCGCTCAGCTAGAGCATGGTCACCATACACTTCCACCAAAATACGATGACTTTCAGTCGCACTTTTCTGCATGTTAAAGTAATGCAGCAGGACACCCCGCAAAAACACTTTATCAGGCACAAATTGCACCATGTTCACTTAAGTACAAACTGGTGTTGTTGACGCTTTAATCCACTGCCCTATACTACGAACGATACGCGATGACAGGGGTTTGCAACACATGTGTGGATACACGGAACTGTGGGACGCTCCGTTCGTTGCGCCATCTCTTGTCCACCCGCACGAATTAATTCCTAAACCAAATATATATATATATATATATATATATATATATATATATATATATATATATATATATATATATATATATTATTATTATTTAAAGTACGAAGTTTCAAATCAAGCGATGTAGTATTTACGTAAACTAAATGATAATTTATTTGATAATATTCACTAGTTCACTACAAATTTGCGAGGTTTTGCTTTGGGAAATGAAGCGTATACAGCATTGAATAGTAAAAGTATTACAATAAGAATATATTATTAAAATATTGATTAAGTAATTGGAGTTAAACATGCTTTCCAGTAAGAATTATATAGAGAGATGATTTACTTTAAAGTGCGATGCAAACGAATATTCGAGTTTTAATCCGATTAGAAATCGATAACTAACACAAGAATATTTACTTTATTAGTTCTATAAAACTTTATGCTTATCGTATTATAATTCTCTTTAAAATTATGATTTTTCCATTTCAAAATGTAGAATGAGAAATAAATGTAGTATTCTATTTGTTAAGGAAACCTTTCAAACAGTGATAATTTCAGGACATGACCTGGGGCAAGATTTGAGACCCTGTCGACATAAATTTCCCCCTTCGTGACCATAAGTTATCTTCGACCATGCTCAAAGTGGACTAATAATGTTTTATTAGTTTTCTCTCATTCATATATTGACTATCCCCCGGGGAGAATCTTCTGAAATCGTCAATGCTTATAATTAGTTTTTCATTACAAATCAAAGGATAATAATGAAATATTGAACATACTTAATATTTTGTTCTCAGCTATGGATTTTAGATTTGCCATTCATATAATGTTCGCTTCTAATCGAATTTGAGAAAAAAATAGTTGCCAAAGATTTATTCAAAGAAATGTTCTCAATCTTCTGATGAAAGTGGGAACTCACTTTTAAGAAAAAACAAAACAAAACAAAACGAATACTTCCTACAGGGTTTGAACACATAAACTTCTGATTGATAGGCTAGTGACCCAAACCGATCGACCAGTTCGTATGTCTTCCCTGAGCCTCTTGGACTCTTATATAAAGTGGTTTCCTGCTCCACACTTTTTTTTTTTTTTTTTTTTTTTTTTTGTTTATGTCGATACGACTATAAGTTTGTGGTAATATTTGGACGTTACAACTCTTGCAATGCATAAATTCTTTTTCGTATAAATTATATTCAATTTTATGTCCTAATAACTCATATACAACAGGTTTAATATGTGAAATGATTGGGGTTGGAGTGATCGTAAATGTTTTCATAGTTAGGAGCCTGAATATGCAAACCCGCTTAACGTGGAGATTTAATTGTGTGAAATTTGGTACATTCGCAGGTAAACGATATGGCACACTAAAACTATTATCCTAAAACTAATAACATATAACTTCGCAGAGTTATCCACAAAATAATAATTTACACAATATATTCAATCATTTTAAATAAACTATCCTATTAAGGCAAATCCTATACAGGGTGTCTCAAAATTCGCTCATCATGATACATTAGTCGAATGTATAATGTATATAAAAAAAACGCTTAGTCTTAAACATACGGTTTAGGACCCGCCTAGATAGAAGATAAAAACGCAACTTGTTGCATTTTATTTATTTATTGAACAAATTCTCAGTTAAAGCATAACTTCGCCATTTTACACACGGAAATGTTAACAAATGGGAAAAACAAAACAAAAAAAGTGTGAACAAGGAGTACAAAGGTAATATTATTGTGTCAAAATCGTTTAATTACACTACTAAACACCGGGTAGCTCGAAAAATGTCCGCATCAGTTGTTAAATGATTATAATAGTTCAGTATTCTGTGAAAAAAAAAAAAAGACCTCTATAATTTCTAACTTAGGGCGGGCAAGATGGAATAGGTGCGTATTCCGGGTTGTGCGGAAAAGGACACGTAAGGACAGTTCCTGAAGTAGTGTTTCCGATATCAAGTTTCCACTGCCTATCTTTTGAATGAATTTCAGGTCAGAGTTATTTCTGAGTACTCCCGGAGTTTGGATATTAAGATTCCTCAAGAGTTCCTCCTTAGGTAATATTGGAAGCGCGGGGACACGAAAGTCTACTATAGCAATAAAGAAATTGAGAACAGAATCAAGTCTAGAGAGATATGTAGATACTACCATTGCCCATATGGGAGAGCAATATTCCATCTTGAATGCTCTTTCTCATTTGTTGAGTTGCGTTGTTAACTGTGTGAGAAATCACTTCCTCTAATAATAATAATTAAAAATGCACTAACTTATATATATAAAAAAGATTTTAGTGGCGTTTAGGACTATCATTTCTCGCAGGTCCAAGAGGAACGTAAAATGAGCCAAGCCTACTATAACTTATGTAAACTCAATTAGTTTCGGTGAGACTATACTTTTAGGGGGCCCGAATTGTTTTTTAGGGGGGAAGGCCCGCACACCTATCGTTACGCTACTGCCCGTAGCCTCTACTCTCTGGACTACTGCCGCAGCAATTATTTCCCTTTTATATTGGACACTATATCTCATTGTTCAATCGAGATCTATAAATAATAGTCTCAAAGCTATGACTATTAAGGATTCAATAAGTTTTACACAACAATGGATTGAAGTATCTAGGAAACATATTTTAAAAATTTAATTTAAATTTCATTTTAATTTAAATATCAAATCATCGTTATCGGCATGCATCTCTGAAGTCAAGATGTCGCAAGTAAGTTTAAATAGAATAGATATGAAATAGTATACGGTACAAAATTACAAATGTCGAAATTGTTCATTTCCAACTGAATGCAACTGTATACCACAGCATTTTTCCATTAATGACTTAAACTACTTTATCAGGACTTGTAACAATACATGAAATGTTACTGTTATATTATTTTCACAATGGCGAGTAATATACCGGTATTTGTATTAGTCTGTTATTTGTATCTTCCGCCGTGACTCAATAATACAGAACTCGTCTTTCTGAGAAGTGTTTTATGTTCGATTCTAAGCAGGTCCGTGCCCAGAACAGTAAGGTCAGGCAACTGAGATAATTTTCTTGGAGGCACGGAATTAAATTCAGTTTAGCTAACATTCACTGTTTGTACGCAGAAAAATGTTATTATGAAGTAATATTTTGTTTGATGATCTACGTAGAAGCAAAAGCATTTGAAGCAATTCTCGGTGGTCTAATGGCTAATGAGCGTCTTTAGTGCACGTGATTGCTGGTCTGATTCCCGGTAGAAGAACTTTAAGATCTGAATGTTTTATGGTGGTTTGGATTCCGCCTTAAATGGTAGGTAGTTTAATGTGATTTCAACAGTTTCTCAAAATTCTTCCGACAAAATACTTCAATTTCTGGAGAAAAAGAAGAAGAAGAAGAAGAAGGGGGGACTAAATCCATCCTCTCCCCAGCGATACAGGAAATTTCTGTGAAGTCAAAGGGTTGAATGCAAGAACTAGGTAAGTCCACTTTTAGAATTTTTTTCCGCAGCTGCCTGCTTCTTGCTGTAACTTCTCGATGAACACGGTTTGTAGAAGGTATACCTCTTTTTACATTATAAAACAATATAATCATCGAATCCACATGATTCTTGCACACAAAGAAGAGTTTTTTTTTTTTTTTTTTTAACTGGAACATGTCAAAATCTCAAATTCGCACCTATCTGATTCTTGCATCCAACCCTTCTATTTCCGTTCGCATACATTTTTTCGAAATTCTCTGATCTGTCTGCATTTTCTAACGTTCCTAATGTGGTCTATCGTATTGGTAACACTACTCAATGAGGAACGGAGGAGTTGGCTATCTTACCATACAATCGCTAAGATAGTTTTTTTTCTTTTTTTCTGTTCCTTCCGTATCTATGCTTCCGATTCATTCTGTAAGCTTTGATATATATATATATATATATATATATATATATATTTTAAGCCTCCACTTTCCCCTGCCTTGGCCGATTTCTTACGGTCTTATTATTATAGGGCAGTCGCAATTTGCCTCTGCCTTTTTTCTCTCTCATATACTTTTTTATTTCACTTTTTCTCTCTCTGCTATTCGGCTTTCGTCCTCGACAGATTTGAGGTGAGGCTCTGTTTTATAGCATGGTACCTAATTATATAAACCATGCCTTATTTTCTTCTTTTTTTAAATTACTATTTATATTTATTACAATTATTATTATTATTATTTACAAAAGTACATACACAGACGATCACATACATAAAACCTGAAAAGAGACTAAAAATAAAAAAAATTAATAATATATATAAAAGTGATATTAAAAATTATAGTTATGATAGTAAAAACACAAAAATTTCCTTCTCGTTTATTAGGAAATCGGTACTCCAGACTTCCTAAAAGTTTTTTCTTCTTGTTTGTTAGGAAATCGGTACTCCAGATTTACCCAAAAATTTATCACATTAATTTATCTTTATTGTTTATTTACTTTTTATCTAGACTTGAATTTTGCCTCTTGACAGAACACATACACTACACATTCTGCGCTACAACACTACACTAACACTAAAACACTGAACAGATAAAGTTTTTAGCTCTTGGTTTCCTCAGAGCTATTTTTTTATTTGATATCAAATTTATTTAATTTTATTTTTATTTTTAGTGTATCACACAGGATTTATCTTCTTCTTCTTTCTTCTCGTCTTTCTTTCCAAAGGTTTTCCAAAACATGCCTAGCCAGAGTAATAAATTTTTCTAGGTTTTGTTCTTCTTCTATGATCGTTTTTATGCTATGTTGTTTCAGTTCATTTCTTATTTCTTTTATTGTATTATTTGTTATATATCTGTCGCAAGACCAGAAAATATGCTCCGGAGTGTGAAGATCACCACAAAAACATTTATCATCGTTTCGCAAGTTTAGTCTTTTAAAATGTGTTTTAAATGGTCCATGTCCTGCTATATATTCTATCACATCTTTACTTATATTTCCCATCCTTTCTCTTGTTTTTAAATCTGGTATAATATTTCTAGTCCTGCACCTTTCATGGATTTTTTCCATTCTTCTTCCCATTTTGTTCGGATGATTCTTTCAATATCTTCATCGCAGCTTGGTATTTCTCCTGTGATTTCTAATATCTTCGTCATTTCCTTATTTTGGATCCAAGTCTTGATACATTTTCTTAATATTTGGAGATGTATCGGTTCTTCATATGTAAGTAATTGCAGTACTTCGGCTGGGATTGTCTTCATTATGTTATTTATTCGTGTTAAAATAAATCTCTGTACTCTAGTCAATGTTTCTTTTACTTTAATATTCATAAAAATTCGGTGTCCCCATATGGCCACGCAGTACTGTAAGATTGCCATTAAAATTGTCTTGTTATATAACTTGAAAATCTTCTTGTCTAATCTAAAGTCCTTTGTTGCAACTGTTAGTAATTTGTTGGCTACCTTTTTTCTTTTTCTGTTATTTCTGTTATATGTTTATGAAAGTTTAATTTTTTTATCGATCCATACTCCAAGATATTTGAATTCTTTTTATTATTGGATCCCTCTTTAAAATTTGACCAAAGACCGTGTATTTAGTTTTACTTGCTGATAAATTTAACTTATTATCTTTGCACCAATTATCTAATTCTGTTAATACTATTTTCCCTTTTGTTTCTATTTTATTTCTTGATGATGCTGAAAATACAACTGCCAGATCATCAGCATAACCCACAACACCGATTGTTTCTTGCATATTATTTAAGTGATTTAAACATGGCTATAGTGTAACATCCCACATTAAGGGCCCGAGTATCGAGCCTTGTGGGCAGCCTTTTGTGCTTATTGTTTTAATGGTTTCTCCCGGTGTTTGTATTTCTATTTGTCTTCCGCTACAATAATCTAACATTATATTATACAGTGTTTTACTGATGTTCATTTTCTTTAATTCGTTGAAGAAAGCTGGCCACCATAAATTATCAAATGTTCCACTTATGTCAGCGTAAATAACTACTTGATATTTTTCTACTTTTCTCTCTTCTATCAGGTCTATAATTCTTTTAATACCTGTTTCTGTGTTTTTTTTTTCCTTTCCTAAAACCATATTGTAATAAGTCATTTTCTAAAACTCTCGTCCGATTAATCCTTTCCGTTATTGTTCTTTCAAACAGTTTGCTTATAATATTTAGTAAACATATAGGTCTATAGGATTTCGGATCGTCATCTTTTTTGTCGTCAGATTTCTTAAAAATTACTAAGTTAGCCTGTTTCCATCTTCTGGGTATTTGTCCTTTCTTAAAACATAGATTAAACAGCTTTGACAAGTATGGTGCCCACTTATCCGCGTTTTTCTTATAAATTTCTGGTTTTATGCAGTCTGGACCTGGTGCCTTTTTATTTTTTAATCTTTAATGTGATTTATTATTTCTTCATTCTTAACTTCTTCATTTTTATCTGTTATTGGAGTCACCGTCATTAAATTTCGTAGTTGCGTCTGTGTTTCATTGTCTTCCCGCTGATCGTCTTTTGGCAGCAAGATGTTCATCAAGTATTCCACTGTTTCTTTCCAGTTTTTTGTGTACGTCCCGTCTTGTTTTCTGAAAGTTAAAAGAGTAGTAGGTGTTTTTATTTTTTTGCTTATTATTTTATAAGGCTCTCCCCACGGATCTATATTCAGATGTTTTTCAATATAAGATTGCCAGCTTCTTTTCTTACTTTCTGTTATTTTATTTTGATAGTTTTGTTTTAAATTTCTGTACTTGTTTAACCTTTTTTCTCTTAAATTATTATCTATAGTATTTTGGTATAATTTTCTCGCTTTTCTTGTCTTCCTCTTTAAATTTTGCAATTCGTTTGTCCAAAATGTATTATTATTTATTTCTAACCTGGTTGTTGTTTTAGTTTTAGTTGATTTTTTTATTGCACTTTTTGTTGTTTCCTCTATCTATTGGGCTAGTAAATCTAGGTTGTTCCAATCTTCTATTTTTGATAATTTTACTTCGTTCCAATTTTTTTTTCAATTTATTTTATCTGGGTTATATAGAAATCTTTCCTCTCCCTCGTTTGTGACTATTTCTTGAGTTTTTGTTTTTATTATGTCGAAGATTATTATATTGTGGTCACTTTCAGTGGCCGCATCTAAAACTTTCCAATTTTTTATTAGGCTATACATCTTCGTTGATGCTATTGTTAGATCAATATTTGACTCTCCTTGACTGCTTCTATAAGTGGGAGGGTTTCCTTCTTCGTTGATTATTATTAAATTATTGTTCATTATTAGATCCTCCACTCTTTCTCCTCTTTTATCTGTTTTATTACTATGCCATAAATTTGATTTTGCATTCGAGTCCATGCATATTAAAATACTATCTCCCTGGTAAACCTGACAGAAGTCGTCAATATTGTTTAAAAAGGGCTCTATATCCATGCTATATTGGCAGTAATAGTTTACTAGTTTGAAATTTCCTAAAGTAGACCTTAACTCTAAACACACAGTCCAATTATCTCCGAATTGCGTAATATTTAATATCTTTATATTTTTGTTCCTATTTATAACTGCTGCCTGTGGTTTTTCACCTGTATTGTATAAATTATGGTCTGTTCCTGTGTGACTTTTAGATACAATTGTTTCCCATGTTCCCATGTTTGTTAATTTTTTGTTTCTTGTATATGGTTTTGGAAGGATAATCAAATCTGCTTCCAATTTTTCTTCCAAATCTTTGATTTCATCCATTACTGTTTTGCTTCCCTTTGCATTTAGTTGAATGACTGTTATTTTTTCTTCTTTAGCTTGGTTATTCATTTTGTTATTCATGAGTTTGTTCATGCTTGGTTATTCATGAGTTTGTCATAGTTCAAAGATTTTGTTATTATTTTACTATTTTCTTCTATTAAAAGTCAATTCTTGCTATTGTTCTCTCATATAACAATTTGTTAGTTGCACAGTCTTGATCGTTTTTTGCACTACATTGTTTTTTTCCTTTTTTTGCAAGGGATGCATACTTTCTGTTTATTCTTGTTAGGACAATTTGTCCGGTCATGATTTTCTCCACAGTGGTTACAGACTCTTCTCTCCTCTTTACAGTACTTACTTATGTGTAGGTAGTCACAGCACACCGAACACTTGGGAATAGTTATAAAATCTTTTATTGCATGGGCCTCATACATGAGGTATACCCTGCCAGTTTGTAGTAGCCTTTTTCTAATTCTAGAGGTGACTTCTATGACTAGATGACATTTTGTTTGATTTTTGGGTCCAGTTCGAAATCTTGGTTTTATTTCACTTTGTGCTTCTCCTGTTTCTTCTTTTTCGAAGTTTTGTTCTATGAGTGTCTCTATTATTTCTTCATCTTTGAAATCAGATGGGACACTGTATATAATGAGTAATGTTTTTTTCTTTTTGGGTTGTTCTACCATTACCATTTCCTGAAGTTTCTTGTTCCTTATTATTTTTTTCATGTCTTCTTCAGTAGCAGTCTCTACAATTACTGTGTTCTTCATTTTCCTTAATGATGTAATTGTTATTTTCTCCTTTGCCGGGTTTACACTTGAACAGAATTTTCGGTGTACTTCCGTTACATTTTCGTTGTTTTTTCCTTTCAGAAATATTGTGGGATTTTGCTTTGTTATCACTTGTTGCACCACCTGTGCTCTTTTGCTCGTCAGTCCTGTATTTTGTGCTCCGGAAAGAACTGATTAATATGTTGGTTTGTTTTCTACTTGTTTTCCGTTTTCGGCTTTTAATTTTGCAATTTCGGTCTTCAGTCTTTCATTTTCTTGCTTCAATTTTTCGTTTTCCATTTTGAAATGCTCATTTTTGCCTAGAGTTTTTGATTGTTGAATGAGCCATTTTGTTAGCTCCTTCTTTATACTTTTTGCAATAGCACCACTAGCCTTGCTCCTTTTTACTGCGTTGTCCACAAATTTTAAAGGAGATTCATACGTCCGTGATATATCTCCCACTGATCCCTCCTCCTGATATTTGTCCTATTTATCCTCCTGATATGTGAACATATTGACGTATTTAAATTGTTATATCTAAGTGCACTGTGATTTTGTAAAGGTAACCAAGAAAGTTCTGTCGGTTGTTACCCACCATCTTCGAACATCAATATGTATCCTAAGACAACCTGGAAGATCAAAAACAGTCCCCATCAGCATCGACGATCTTCTGTTAACGTTCTGGAAGGCCATGGATTCCATCGCGGTAGAACTTGGTGCGCCGTGAAGCGAAGAAAGTATCAAGTGCATTTTGCACCTCTAGTAGGGATTTGAACTGGCGTCCTCTAAGGTGATTGTCCAAGGAATGGAACAGGTGATAATGAGACGGTGCAATGTCTGGGGAGTATGGTTAATGCTATAGTGCTTTCCATCCAGGGCGTAGAATGGTGTCACGGGTCATCCTAGCCACGTGGAGCTTAGCATTGTCCTGTAACAGGAGAACCCCTTTGCTATTCAGAAGTGCTTTCTCCAGAGTTTTGAGTTTTTCTTGAACACAGCTCAACTGCTAACAGTACACAGTTGCATTGATGTTCTGACCAGCGGTAGCAGTCCCGATGCGCGATACCACGAGCAGTCCACCAAACACACAGGATGACCTTCTTCTGGTGCAATGCTGGTTTTGGCTGTTTTTGGAACCAATTCATGGGATGTTAACCAATGATGATGCGCCATGGAGCTTCGTACAAGACCTACTTCTCATCACATGTCAATAGTCTGTCCAGAAATGGCTCCTTGCTCAGACGAGACAGCAAAGAAACAGGTGTCTGCTCGCGTTGCCTTCTAACCCGGAGTCAAATCATTTTGAACCCATTGACCCAACTTGTAGTGCTTCCTAAGTTGATGGAGGTGCTGCCGAATGGTTTCTGCACTTACACTGAATTGTAGTCCCAGTTCTTCACATGTCTGGCTACTGTTCGCCTCAATTGCTGCCTGAAGATCTTCATTTTGTACATGTGTTGGTCTTCCGGCACGCGGTGCTTCTTCGAGTATTTCGTCTCCGTCCTTAAACTTGTTAAACCACCCCTGCACTGTCCGCATAGTCACGACACCCTCACCAAAGGCGTGGCATATCATCCGCCGCGCTGCAGCGGCGTTTGACCCCAGTGTAAACTCGTACAGCATACACGCCCTTGCGATGCTCTGTGGAGTCCCATGTTCCCTCTGTCCTTACACAAGTTCACGGTGTAACTGATCTGCCACAACCAGATAGTATGTTAGATATTCATACCAACAATTGACCTTCGCCTATCTCCATTCGCATTCAATTCACGGTGTGAGTGTCAGTTAACACAAACCTCCACAAAAAGCGACAGAACATTCTTGGTTACTTTTATAGTACCCATCGAAGTTCAACGCACGTGCTCCTACGTGTCCCCAGCTTCACGGTTCCTACATGGAAATGAGTTTCTTCGAGGCTTTCAAAGTAAATGTTACCTCCTGTATGATCTCTTCATTTGACTCAAATTTTTATCGTGTTGAGAAAGTCTTAAATTTCGGAAAGATGGTGGAGCTATATCTGGTGAATTGGCAGGACATGGAAGCAGTTCATATCGCAGCTCGGCCAATTTTTGTTCAGCGACACGTCTTTTTCTCTGCTCTGGAGTGAGTAAACACAGCACCCATCTTTATGATTATGAGGAAGCAAACTTTATGATTGCATACACGGATGACGTTAGCGCCATTATCAGCATGTGGACCAAGCTACTTACTAAACTGATGTAGATAGAATGGATGAACCATTTGAAAATTTTTGAAAATAGGACTTGAGTCGGGGTGAGTTTTTAGTATTAGGATGACGCTAGTGGGCTTCATAGCATTATAGCATTATGAAGTTAATATCTAACTCCGTTACTCCCAATAACTTGAACTAAAGCGAATTTCTGAATCTGTTTTCTTCGGAATAGATAGACTAAATTGATAGCTGGTTGGTAATTGAAATTTCGTTTGATCTTTTTTACTGCCTTAGCTGAGTTTCTCCAAGCACTATCCACTATCCACCAGTTGAAATAATTGATCATCAAAATATTTTGTTTTCTGTTTAACGTCCCACGATTATGCCCTTAAAGTTAAAGGAAACGCTTGATACCAAACTGTCCAGTGCATTACAATGGAGCCAGTTTCTCATTGTTGAGCCTGGTCACTTCGCTTGTGCATTGATTTTAATTTTCATAGAACTTTCACCAACGTTGAGTTGAGTTGATTTTGAAAATGAAAAAAATAAAATCTTTGAGTTTTACGTCCCACGGTTATGCCGGTTAGGCTAAAGGAGACGGTGATGATGAGAAACGAATGAAATGCTGGAATGAACAAAGTGGGAGGAAACGGGAGAAAACCGATTAAACCCACGCATGAGTTGATTTTCAGTTTAACGTCCGTTTCAGTAGCGAGGCTATATGAAACAAGCATTAAGCCACGCAGTCTGCTCAAAGTTTTCTTGTTTTGCTATTCTCACTTTCAAGATATAACCTAAGACACTCGGGCTATTCTTCCCCAGCAAACGAAAACTCACGTAGTTGTGAAGAGACCGTGTTTCCATCAATTTCTTTTCTGACGAGTGTTTCTGGTGTTAATGTGAACTAGTTTTTCAACGACAAACGATTTTTTAAAACAAATGAAGCTTTTATAAAACTAATGGAAAATAAAATATAGAATGTTTATACAAAAGTTGTGGCCCCACTAGGGGTACAATATGAAAGTAACGTTCAAAACAAGTAGTGATAATTTTCTAAATTACTTTCAATGATCAATTAGCTATAGATGAGGCAAAAATTTGGCACGAAAGAATCATTTATTTTTTATTTAAAAAGTAGCGTCTTCAAAACTCTTTAAGTTCTCGTAATTAGTCTTGCAACGAATGTACGACCTTAAAGTAGTGGTTCTCAATCTTTCCGACAACGCGGACCCTCTGTTCATTCGGAAAGTGATCTGCGGACCTCCTTGCAATGCTATCTGAAATTTTACATGGTATTTAAAATATACTAATTAGAATTACCAGTGACAAGAAAAAGATGAAGAAACATAATGCAATAAGTAATTTATTCCAAAGATGCATCACTGGTACTGTTTCCTAGTGAACGAAATTTCAATTGAAAATACAATAACTTTCAAGACTAAAAATCAATGTTTTCTTTTAAAAAAATCCATTTGATAAACAATGTTCTCAAATGTAGAGTCACTAATCTGAGGAATGAAATTCTTTCTGTTTTTCCATAATTATATTGAAATCTGGAATAAGTTCTGTTACCGTCAATCTTAGGTCCGATTCCAGATTAAGACGATTTCACTTTAATGTTTTAATACTGCAAAGAGCAGAAAAGATCTGGTCACATAAGTAAGTAATAGGGAAATGCATCAAATGTCGCAATGTCTTTCTAGACAACTCTTCATACATACAGGGCAGACACTTAGTAAAGTAGGTAAATATTTAAATTTACAAGCGTAGGTATAATTTCTAATTACTTTCTTTTTAGTAACTGAAAAAAAAAATACTTCTTGTATAACAGCTGTGAGTTCCATTTTATTACAACACATTTCAATTTTTAGGCGTCGCGGACCCCAAGGAGTCCGTGGACGCCACTTTGAGAGCTGCTTAAAGAAAAGGAGTAAGGAAAGTTGTTTGGATTTGACTAACTTCTGCTGCTTGTATACATGGCGTTTCAAAATGTCATTTAAGCTTGCTTTAGTAGAATTTTTGTTCTTTGTTCGAAAGAACACAGAAATTCCACTCTGACATAAGCTGTAATGAAAAATGAAATGAAATCTTTCAATTTAACGTCCCATGATCATTCCATTTAGGCTGAGGGAAATCTGATTAAGGCAAGTGGGTGATTATGGAAGAATTGGTGGAATAAGAAATTGGAGGAAATGGGAGTACCCCGAGAAAACCCATGGACACGATTAATGTAAAATAACAATTTTGTTATTATTTAATTGTAGAGCGCTCACCGTTGGTGCATGTTATTCTTGGTCCGATCTCGTTCACGCAAGTTAGTGGTGGTGTGGTGTCTGTGGATTTTTTACAAGTTGTTCCGTTTCCCCCCACATTCTCATTCCTCCAATTATTTTTACAATAAATCACATTCATTAATCATCCTTTTACTTTAGCCTAAAAAGCAGACCCATACGATGTAAAACTAGAAAATTGATTTAATATAATAATAATAATAATAATAATAATAATAATAATAATAATAATAATAATAATAATAATAATAATAATAATAATAATAATAATAACATTCTGGAAACTAATGAAATTAATGTTTTGTATTAATATTCATCTGGGTAGTCGCGTTTTGCTTTGTTTGGTTTTCTTTCAGTTTATTGTCTTTTATCAGAACTAAAGCTACATGAAACATGGATCTACAACTTAATGTCGAAATCAGAATCCGCGTGTTACACGTGAAGGCGAGTGTGCTAACTATATCCACGAAAGACCTGTTTAAAGTGTGTTTCTAAATTAGATCTAAAATCAAACTGTTCTAAGTAAAGTGGAAATGATGTATTAAAACATGAATATATCTTTGGTGTACTCGAAGTAAAACCAGAAAATGTATTAAAGTTTCGTACTACAGTAATTTGATATTCTTTTAATGCAAAACTTAGGAATATTTCTACGAACTATAGTAGATCCCAATGTTGCAACATCTTACAAAAAGGAGATCCCGTGGTTGGTTGTAGACCAGTCCCACTTTCTCTAATCATCATTGCATGCGCCCATCAGTGTCAATCAAACTGTTCGTAAGAAATGTGTTCGTTTGTGCGAGTGAATCTGAGGTTAGACAATACTTTTAGAGGAGAGGGAACAATGACGAGGCTAAAAGATTCTGCGGTTTCGAAGGTTGCTCTGAGATATAGTCCCTTATCATTTATAATTCTTTTACTTCGCCTTATTATTTTCTTACTATTTAAAGCTTTTCCATTAATTTTCATTCAACAAACTGTAAGAGATACAGATTTCATAACGTTTTCATTTTTCAACATACTTCTCTTGTAAATGCTGTGATGCTGAAGAGCCCTTATCACAGCAGTATAGGAATATTTAGGTCGTGATCGCTGTAATAATGTCAGCATCAGTTGTGAAACCTCGTGCAGCTTGAGCTTTTTAAATATTCGGGAACAAATAGAAGTATGAGAGGCGAAACCTGTTGAAAAAGGTGGATGAGGAAAGAGTTCAAATTCATATTTATGAATACTTGCCACAAAAACTTCTGAGATGTGGCTTGAAGCATTGTCGAATGTTAGAGAACTGCTCTGGTCTTCATTTGTGGTCTTTTTTCTTGGATTTGATATTTTGATTTTCTTCACAAGCATAATATTATCTCCTAACACTACAAGCATAATATTGTGATGATGTAACTCCTTTGAATGTAATCAATCAATAGCATACCTTGATAATCTCAATCTCATAAAATTAATGCTATTACCTTGACAGCAGAAGGGTGGTCTTTGTCGTCTTTGGGGTAGGGGATGAATGGTGCTTCCACTGTTTGGAATGATGTTTGTTTTCAGGTTGATAGTGATAAACCCAACATTCGTCCATAGTGACGAATCGCGACCGAAAATTGTTCTACTCACATTCAAACAATTTAAAATAACCAATTCAGAAGACGATTTCTGCGACAGCTAAAGGCACCATTATCTATTCAACTTCTTCTGAACAAAGATGGATACAATTAGTTTTCTTCTTACAGATTGTAACCTCATTTGGGTCAAAAATTTAAGATAAAACTACAGATAGAAAAATAAGAATTAAACGCATCTGACTACGATATGAAATGTGAATTTCTTAAGAGAAAGACAGTTGGTTTATCATAACACGTACTGATTAAAAAATAGGATGTATTTGTTTAAGTGTTACTGATTGAGTTAACCTTTATAGTGTCACTTCAACTGTAGAAATTATGTCTTTGGATGATGAACTGTTATGACAAGTGAGACAAACAAATGCACTTATTTTTAAGAAAGATCATCTTAACCTTGAATGGTAATACCAAATTTGCATGCATAGTGTAAATTTTTAAATTTTTGGGAGGTAAATGTCTCCAAGTAACAGATTCTTCCCACACCAAAACTTTTACCATGAGGAAATAGGTTGAAGGTACGGTAACACAATTATATTTAATTAATCCATTGAACACAGAAAACTACATTTAAATACAATTAAATTTGTTTCTATATAATCTCAAGTCGAGAGTTGATGATTGTCATTTTACCTATACCAAACTTACGACCAAAGGGGATGGTTAGGGGAAGGAAGGCCTATTCCAACATTTTTCGGTTTTGACCAAAATCATTTATCTAGTTGTATCATTATAAAAAAAATCTACTCAAGTTCCATTTTTCGACATATTTCGTATAACTTTACTACCAGATTTATAAACTTTCATCTACTTTCCTCACCATATACTACACTTTGGACAGAAATGCAATAAAAATATGTTTGTCGAGATATATATGATGTAGTGCAAACCTTAGTATGGTAGCGAAAAAACTCCATAAAATAAACTTCGTGGTCCAATGTACTGTATTTCCTTTTGGTGTCAGTTACTACTCTTTTCACTTTAATGATAGCAGAAGGGACTATCGAAACATGGTCGCTTACTCTGAGAGAAGAACTTAGTTGGAGAGTATTTGAGAATAAAATCCTGAGACGAATATTCGGACTCGAGAAGAACGGAAATGGAGAGTGGAGGAAACTTCATAACGAGAACTGCATAATTTGTACCGTTTACCAAACATTGTTAGGATCATTAAGTCTAGGAGAGTCAGATGGGCAGATCATGTAGCAAGAATGGGACAAAGTAGGAACGCTTTCAAAGTTTTAACTGGAATTTCAATCGGAAAACGACCATCAGGAAGAGCTAGGTGCAGATGGGAAGACAATATTAAGATGGATCTTGTAGAAATAGGAATACAAAGTAGGATCCAGTTGACTAAGGGCAAAAGTCAATTGAGAACTTTTGTGAACGCTACATTGAACCTCCGGGTTCCATAGGCCATAGAGTTAGTTAGTTAGTTAGAAGATACTACTACAAATGACCATTTAGTTATCATTATTGTCATGCCATAAGATCTGTACCTAAGTTCACTAGCGCCACACGGCCAATTCAACGGACGTTCGCGATCAACTTTGTTTAAACAACATCGTGCCAAACCTGTAGTGCAAACCAGTCCCCTGTTTGTGTCGTTCACTCGTCCAGTTAACATCGATTGAGGTATCAAAGAGAATCGTACCGCTGTGATCGCGTTGCATAAGTGCAACAAGTCGCCGGTAGAGATTTTCAATCTTCTAAAGAATTTGCAAATTACTTTAAAATTTGTGTATCGGTGTATCAAACGGTTCAACACACTTCTTGACCGATGACAGAACAAAAAGTGGCTGCCTACGCACTTCAAGAACGCCAGCAGCTGTGAAAGCCGTAGCTGCGGGAATTTGTCGAAATCCTCTTCGAAAACAAAATCATGGCACGAGAGATGAATATACCGAAGAGAATGATGTCCCGCATCATCAAATAGGCTTATAGAAGAATCACAGAACAATTGTTGACAGCAACTTTAAAGAAGATACGAGCCACAAGAGCCAAGAGGATACTCCAGCGGCACGCGAGCGGGAAACACAGGCGAATCCTGTTCATCTTTGAAAAAATATTCAGCGTACAATAAAAATTTACCGATAAAATTACGGAATTTATGCCCACAGTTCTCCGGAAGCTGCCGAACAAATTCTTAGGATCCAAAGAGACCACCACCCAGCTTCCGTAATGGCTTGGTGGAACGTGTCTTGCTACGGGGTGGCCCAGCTGCACTTTTGCGAACAGGGAGTCAAGATCAAGGCAGCAAATTAGCAGAACGATGTTTTGCAGAAGGTAGTGAAACCATTGAATCACACTGTGTTTTCTGGCGCAGAATGGATATTTCATCAAGATTCCGCGCCGGCACATAAGACGAAGATGAACCAGCAGTAGTTAGCCAACAATGTTCCCCACTTCATAGCCGTTGAGGATTGGCTTTTAGACGCACGGATCTCAACCCGCTGGACTACCGCTTTTGGGACTACTTAGAGGAGAACGCCTGCAAGAAATTTCACAACTATATTAAGTCGATTAAGGCCGATTTAGTAAAAGCAGCCGCTTCCATACCCTAAAATATGGTGCGTGCAGCCATTGACGAGTGGCCTCAACAATTGAAGATGTGTATAGGCCATTTTGAATAGGCTAATGTTTTTTTTTTATTTCCCGCTCCTTTGGTACTAAAGTACACGTCGCAATAAAGATTTCAATGAACTATAAAATTTGGTTTTGTTTCGCCCATTTGAATAAAAGACAGAACATATGGCAAGACTATATACGATGCATGCAGAATAATAAACTTTGATATGGAAACCATCAGCATTTGCGAAAGCGTTTGGGCTATCAATATACAACTGCAACAAAGCAGAAACAAAGATACTTTCTAAGTCTCCTATATGGGAGATGAGTCTTTCCTACAATACAATGAAAAAGAATATCTTATACTTCTAGCGCGGGAGACCCGAATTCGGCTTCATGTAATTTGGATTCCACGTTAAGTTGTAAATCCACGTCTCATATAGCCTTGGTGATGAACATGAACGCGGTGTTGAAAACTAATATAAAATAAATGTTTCCAGAATTTTCCTACATTGGATAGAAATTAATCCACTTTGAAACAGATTTCCCTTCTATTTTTGTTTTATGTAGATTGAGTCGATTAACTCTCAAAACACCACACTATGATGGAAAATGTGGCGTAAGAGAGGCCTGAAGAGAAATTGTCTACCGTAGACCTGGTGAATTACTATAATACTTGGAATTTACAATTGGTAAGAATCGTTAAATACATCGTCAAATGAAAGATGTATTGGATGGTCTTCAAACAATACTTTCTGCTATGCTACTGGGAAGAAACATAATCTACTTTCGTGTAATTGAGGAGCCACAATTACCGAATTGTATTATAATTAATTTTAAATCAAGAAATATCAATCAATACGAGTATCAATATCAATCAATAGATGGACGAAGATTGTTAGAAGATTTAATATAATTAGTCAGAAGTATTGGACGTAAGTACTAAATAAACTATCATGTATAAAGAATAATTTGTCTTTGATAGTATAACCATTACAAAGTTCAGAGGATGATAAAGCCTTTTGTTGCATATCACGTTCTCCCTTGTTTGTGATCTAATGTAAGCCTTCAAGTTAAAGACAAATTACGTAAGAACGGTAGTGTAAATCACTTTATTGATTATATTTGATAATTATTGTTTAATATTTTTACGATTACTTTTTTAATTTACTACGATTTACCTCTTGTGTATCAGAAACATACATTTAGACATCATATCACATTTATAAAATGCATTTTCTTGGTATAATAATGGCTAATAAAGGAAATAAGTAACGTTGTTTATAACACTTAGATATTAATACCTATATTCCTAGGAAAATCACATTTTAAAAAATGAACAGATTTTAGGTTGCCATAGAAGGAACATTTTAAATTTTGGATTATAACGGTTATTTTAACAAAAAAGATATAAAAGTTCTTATTGCTCAAACTTCTCCACACAGAGCTAGAAAGTGGTCTTCCACAAACAAAATTATTTTATACATTTCAGAAATAGTTTTCAATAGAGTATTTTTCAATAAAATCTACTTAATAAAACAGCTCTTAAGTACAAATATACTACCAGTGTGTACATCGACCATGTAAAAATATTGCAAGCAAACCAAAATGCTAAAATATAACAAGCCATTTGAGCATCTCCTCTAAATAGTAATAGGTCATATATTTTAATGTAAGAATAAACACAATGTACAATATAAATTATTAACTGTACTTTGTTCCTTTTATTCAAACAGCTTTCTAAAATAGAAGATCATCGAAGGAAAAAATAATGACACATAATTAAACAACTGATTTTATAAACATCAAGAAGATAAACAAATATGTATCATTCACGGGAAGTGAAGATATTAACTCTATCAACAACAAAAAATGTAACAACAAAGTGAAACAATCTCTACAGTTCGAAGATTATAAATATGGATCTAATCACAAAACCGGAAGATTCTACGTTTATATATAGAAGAGGAAGAAGAAAAACATTAGAAGATTCTACGTTTAAGTAACTCCAGAGGACGAGGACTTAAGTCCAGAGAATCCTAGCTTCTTCGGAATCGAATTAGGAGGAGGACGAAGACTCCTTGCTCCAGTTACGCCATTTCAAGAAAGAAGAGGACCTTTTATATATAGAAGAGAAAGAAGAAAAACATTAGAAGATTCTACGTTTAAGTAACTGCAGAGGACGAGGACTGAAGTCCAGAGAATCGTAGCTTCCTCGGGAGCGAATTAGGAGGAAGACCAAGGTCTGTTGATGCCTCATTATAGAAGCAATAAGGACGAGGGCAGGCGTTCTGAGACTCCTAGCTTCTGTAGAAGCACATTAGGATGAGGACAAATGCCCGAAGACTCCTTGCTTCCAGTTACGCCTATTCGAGAAAGAAGAGGACATTTTATATATAGAAGAGAAAGAAGAAAAACATTAGAAGATTCTACTTTTAAGTAACTGCAGAGGACGAGGACTGGAGTCCAGAGAATCCTAGCTTCCTCGGGAGCGAATTAGGAGGAGGACCAAGGTCTGTTGATGCCTCATTATAGAAGCAATAAGGACGAGTCATTATAGAAGATTCGACGTTAAATAACTGCAGATAACGAGGTATTTTTGACTCCTTGATAAGCCAATGAGAAGGTTGACAGGAAGATTTTTATGTTTAACTAATTCCAGAGGATGTAGGTCCGGAACGAGGAGAGAATTGGTTGTTAGTAAGTATAAAATAGTATTGTATATACATTTATGATTTTGTATTTTATATTTCGGTTTCAGTTATGCATGTATGAGCCTAGGGATTATTATTAAGGAGAGAAGTATGTTAGAATATTTTGTACTTGACGTTGACCTTTGTCCCCTTTTTACATCCCTTCATATCTCAGAGGTATTTAACGGAAACGATAAGCCCGGGAAAAGCTCTTACAACCTCTGGGATACAACAGTCTGAAGTGCATTGTGGGTAACCTAGGGAAGGAGCTGGCCGCCTTATTATAACCCTAGGCAAGAACATTTTCTGTACTCAAACCTCAACTTTGCTTAGAGGTTCTGTTCTTCCCACTTTGCATGGAGACTGGGGCGGTCAGGGCTTCAATACAGCTTTGGATATATGTATTTTATCTTGAATATCTTTCATTCATTGAGTTCTGGAATACTTCACTAGAGCTGTAACTTACGCTATTGTGTATGTAAGTAGAGTATTAACTAATTTCCCTTTGAGACGAGACAAAACAGAATTTTTCCGACGGGATAGAGACGAGGCAGAGTTCTTCTAACATAAAACATTTCGACGGGACACTACTTTCAGGGCGCCTTAACTGCTTTCTTGTAGGGAACCCTGCATAGGGTTGCAAATTTAACAGTGATTTCTTTTTCAAGGTTTGGGATAAAAAGATCTCACTTGCTTGCTTCAAGGTGTAATCACGGCCGGCTCTACTATATGTGAAACACGTGCATTTGCACTTAGCGGCAAATTTTGAGGGACGGCAAAATCTGCCATAACTATATTATCTGAAATAAATATTCCTTGACGGAAACAGACTTCATGATGATGGTAGTTTAAGTTTCTAAGCTACCTCTGCTTGAATACTACATTTGTAAATCATGTTTAGGTCGCATTAGTTTAAGGTCACATGGACAGTACTAAAACAAATGGTCAAATAAAGCCCAGCATGAATAGCTTAATTGATGTCAAATACAAGAACTCAATTCTCGAACGGTAACGAACACTTGTTCCATTTAGTTAGTTATCACAATTTTCATATGAAAACTAGTCTTGTCTTTGTCACAAAAAATTCTTTATCATTCAAGGTGGAAACAAGTTTTAAAACATTAAAAGACGTATTAGGAAAATCAAGAAATAAAGATAAGAGAGCTAGTTGCACTGGAATTGCAATCTGATATATTGAGATTGAAGCTCGATATTGAATTCTATAAAAAGGATTACCATCTTTCCTCTGTAGGCGTGTTTATCTTTCACTAGTATAATAGATTGTTATTTACAAAAGAAAAAACATACAACGAGGTTGTATTTGTAATGTTTAGGTTTTTCTGAGTGTGAGTCTTTCTGTAGCAGAACGGTCATTTTTACATGGAAGATTTAGGTTTTATAACATCTAGTAAGCGAAGATGAAAATTAATAGTTTTGTGTAAAACTATAAGACATTAGAAGACCTGACAGTGTAAGTTTCAACAAATTATTCTAATTTCTAAGTTGTACTGTAGAAATATTTTATTTTTAGATTCTCATTTATGAAATAAGTTAATGATGGAGTGTGCTTGTAAAGACCAAATATATTGTCTGAAAACATGACAAAATGGATCTATGTCTCCTAACTGAATTGTTTGGATTGAAAGCGAAGGAAAATTTCGATTTATGAAATCATCGCATAGAAAGTACTGGATATTCATGTTATTAGTATTTATTATTATTGTTACATATTCTGCGTATTGGCAGGTTCTGGGATTAATGAGTATTCTTTTTACTTCTTTATTTATTTTATTTTAGGCGTTTGCCTGAAAATGCTTCTTCCACGTTTCTCGATCTTCAGCTTTCTCTTTTAGCTCCCAATATTTCTTCTATTTATCAAATCATTGATTACTTATGTTCTTCTTCTTCCTATTCTTCGCTTTCGTTCTATCTTTCCTTCTATCGATGTATGAAGAAGAGAATTTCTTTGCAAGATATCTCCAAACCAATTAGGCTTCTTACGAAGGATGCTTGCAAGAAGCATTCTTTCCTCTCCCATTCGTTTTTAAACATCGTCGTTTCTTACTCGTTCTGTCTATTTTCTCCATGGGGGCCGCGGTGGCTCAGTGGTAGAGCGTTCACCTCTGGTGCTAGGGGTCTCGGGTTCAAACCCTGCTCCCGCCAAGTGAACTTTGTGGTGGACAAACACCGTGTGCGTGGGTTTTCTCGGGGTTCTCCCGTTTCCTCCCACTTTCTTCATTCCACCATTTCATTCATTACTCATTATCACCGTCTCCTTTAGCCTAACCGGCATAACCGTGGGACGTAAAACTCAAAATTTCATTTCATTTTCTATTTTCTCCATCTTCTCCAACTTATTAGCACTTAACGAAGGAAACTATCTAAGGATTAAACATATAAGAATCGACAGGTTCTATTATGCTGAAAATTATATGGTTTAATGTAAATTGTCATGCCTAGTGTTTGAGAAAATAGATTACATCAAGTTCCTTTCCTGTAAACTAAAAAAAGGGATACTATACGATAATCACACTACCTATTAAGTTAAAAATGATATTGCAATATACAGGGTTTCCATAAAGTCTGGACGGATTTAATTTGCTTATAATTTTCATAAAAATGCTCATAATGAAATCAAATAAAGTGCAAACGGTAGCGGAAGGATTAAATTTTTAGTTGGCAACACTGTTAGATAAGCGGCAACTCTGAACACGTTGAGAGAGGGAGAGGGAAGGCAAGGGTCAGTTTCTTACCAAATTCCATCCATTGTTGTTTCATTGTTGACTGTTAAAAGTAAGTTGTAAGCTGTATTGATGTGTGTGTCTTTTAAAGAAATAAATAAATGAAAAACTCCTCTGAGAAGACTATTTTTTTTACCGTATCAAAGATGGCGTCGGTGAAAGAGAAAGCCCATTGTGTTCTGTGGTACGCAGAGCTAAAATCACCAATTCTGGTGTGTCGAAAGTTTACCAAAGAGTTCAAAAAGCCGGCACCGACTGAGACTGCAATCCGAAAGTGGCATGCTAAGTTCTTGGAGACAGGAAGCGTCCTGGACCGTCCTCGAAGTGGGAGGCCGCCAACATCGCCTGCAACAGTGAGCAGGGTAAGGGAAAGCATCATCAACAGCCCACAGAAGTGGACGTAAATGGCGCCCAGTTGGAGGTGTGGCGGTGAATGAACTGAGCGGGTGCAGATTACAGGTAAAACCTTAATCCTTCCGCTACCGTTAGCACTTTGTTTGATTTCATTATGAGCATTTTTATGAAAATTATAAGCAAATTAAATCCGTCCAGACTTTATGAAAACCCTGTATATATACACCATGCATCATTATTTTGACACAAGCAAGACACCTGTATACATTATGGCTGACAAGATATTGAGAGATTATGATCTATTTTCAAATTTTAATTTTTCTTTTACTAGGATATTGTCCAAAGACAAGACATATATACATCAATAGATGATATAGAGATTAACAAAATGACATTCTTAAAGATAAATTATCGTTTATTTATTATTGTAACAACACAACAGGCATTCTGCACTTTTAGTGCTTTTTTTTTTTTTTACAAAATGACATTTTTTTACAGAAAAAATACAGAAATTTTTGTTTCACTAATTCCGTGTATCATTTTATAAATTGTATTCCTAAACTATTTCAGACATATTGAATACATCTATCTGTTTTTTTTTTTTTTTTTTAATATTATTGTAGTAAGAGCGCATTCTCCATAGAGGGGATTTATATAGGATATCAGTATGTGCTTTCCGAGAAAATCGAATTTTTATGCCGTTAAAATATGTATCGTTTGTTACCAGATGGTACAGTGAGGCTCTTGAATATATAGAATCATTGGCTCGATTCCCAATGGGAGAATCTTGAAATTTTAACGCATTACGATGGTTCGGATCACACCTGCAGGTCACAGCTCATATGGCCTCGGTACTGATATAGTCCAGGGGAGAAGATGCAAGGTTCTTCAGCTGATCTTATAAGATTTTCGGGTGCTGATTTCGAATCCGATGAATGCCACTCTGTAAACCTTGGGGATTCTTCGTAAACGGGAGGTAAAGACGGGTGGTGTTTTCTTACTTTCCATGTCCTAAATTACTGGACTATCTCAGCATAGTTTCATTTTTCTCATATCCCATTGACAGTAAAATGTCAATTCACGCATATGTTATAAATAACCATACTAGCAACCAATTGACGGAATTTGATAATTTTTCACAAATGTCAGGGTTGCCAACTATCAATAAAATTTACAAAAATAATTTTTATATAGAATATTTTATTTTACAAAAGTTTTATGTAGAAAATGTTAAGAATAAGAGAAGTATCATATATATTCCAAATATACAGTCTTTAAACTCTCATATGAGCTATGAATAAAAGCCAGACAATCACTAGAACAGAAATGGGAAGTACAATTTTTGACTTCTAAATATATTTTGTACAAAAATAACACATTGGCGAGCGATTCCAATTGTAAATTATTTCCAGTTTGTCTCTTAATCACTTGTGAATAGCCTTAAGCGTATTCGTTGAATAGAAATCGTACTTCTCTTCTTGAACGTCATGGTTGCGAACTATGACGGAATCATGTGTCTTCGTATTTTTGTCGAAATTTTGGTGATAAAAACGTACAAGTAAACGAGATCTACGCAAAGTATAATGTAATATTTTATTTACTCATCATATAATTTCAAACGAGGAAAGGAGATAAGAACTTTTTACACATTAAAGCAATCGAAAAGTATTCAAATTACTAACATGCAAATTTGTGTATTGTTTATGCGATATTGTAAGCTAATTTATATCTGAGAAGAATCAGACTGGTTCAAAATTCATGGCTGGGGGAGCGGTGGCTCAGTGGTAGAACGTTCACCTCTGGTGCCTGGGGTCCCGGGTTCGATCCCAGCCCCCGCCAAGTGAACTTTGTGGTGGACAAACACCGTGCTCGTGGGTTTTCTCGGGGTTCTCACGTTTCCTCCCACTTTCTTCATTCCACCATTTTCACTCATCTCTCATCATCACCGTCTCCTTTAACCTAACCGGCATAACCGTGTGAGGTAAAACTTAAAGATTTTCAAAATTCATGGCTGGTGAACAAGTAGTAAGGCACAAAAACAGTGTTCGGATGGGATATAGACCAATCAGTTTATCGAAAGTACATACATGAGATATGGTCATGGATTTGTTGGTGTAATGGAATTTACCCTCAGTTGAAAACGTTAGCCATATGGGTTCTTTCCTTAAATGTGTTTGGCCAAATTTAGAAAGATGTAAACGAAATGATGAAATTAAGAACTGAGGACTTACTCTTTCATCACAAGGAGGAAACAGGTCCACGTATCAAAGCTGACTGTGCAGATCGCGAGAAGATTCGTGGATTTTTTGTCAAACTGGACCGAGACCCTTGATAGCAAAAGCCACCCACCTACGGATTTAGTTAATATTGTTAGTAGTCAAATTTTGCGTGAGAGTGCACTAAACGTACAGGACGCTGTTAAAGTGGGTAGATAGCAACTGACTAACTGTGTGTAGATGGTCTGGAAGTTTTCATCAAAGTATTTCCAAGAGAACTAAAACAATGATAGATGTTACGAAATCACTGAAGTTAGGCTCAACTGATAATTATAATTTACCACAGTGTTATTTATGTTCGTACAATGGGCCTGCTCGTATCATCTCATGATATTAATATGGATGATGTACTTTACCATAGATTAGCTCCAGTTGCAACTGATCTGTTTAATGAGAAGGGCGAAATGTGAGAAACCTTAAAAATTGTGCTTCAACACCAACTTGCCGTAATGAAATCAGCAAGATCGCTAATAAGCACCCATCAAACTGTCATTCTTGACGGTTGTGCAGTGCTCTGGCACGTATCATGACCAGCACATCCGGCGACTGCAGAAGTATATGTAGAGACATTTCATAACTATGGTCGAAAGGGAGCTCAAACAAGCCCATATTCTGCATGTAGTATTCGACAGGTACTACGAAAACAATGCAACAACGCGAAGGAAGCGACAACAAGGAAATTCAAAACATTATAAGCTTACATTATCAACTCCTTTACCCAAAAGAGGCTTCGTATTGACGTCAATGAATTCGAAAAAGCAACTTATTTCATTAATCACAGAATCGCTAATGGACATTAGCATAGATGAATCTCATACATTGCTTGTCATTGGACTACAACCATTCTATTGAAGTGGTAGCAGGACTATAGGGTGAACGAATAACACACGAAGAAGGTGACGTAAATATGGTACACATAGTTCTTTGGGAGGCTAAACATGCTTCTGCTCAATCTATTCGGGTGAAGTATGACGTTACGGATGAACTAGTGCTGCTATGAAGATGTTCAAAGGCTAACTACACCAATCTTAATGGACGAATACGCTGGACCCAGAGAAATAATTGACATAAATAAAGTTGTAAGAGTGCATAGTTCGTATATGGTGAATGTTCTGGCTGCTCTTTCTCTAACTGTCTGCGAAACTATTTCATCTCCACTAGGATTGCTAAAGGCCGAAACCTGAATATTCTATCGAAGTTTCGAGGCACAATTGAAGCATTCGGCGATCCAAAAGTTGAAGAAAATCTAATAGCAGAGCAGTGTGATACATTTGTAACTCAGTTATACAGCCCTGGAGAAACCATTACGAGCCGGACTATGGAAGAAAAAACTAGCAAGACAATCACAAGTTTGTAATCTCTTTCTAAGCTTCCTCCAACTGTTGGTGCACTGCAGGAAGATTATAAGTACGCTCATCTTCAGACAGCCGCATTTAAATCAGCTGAAAAAAGTAATTCTCCTGATTTAGATTCATATTTCGGATGGAAATTATTGCCATATGCTGCAGAAGAATATGTACTTCGTGTGCTGCCTGCAAATACACCAAAAGCACCTGATGGAGTAGTGAACTCATTAGCTGTTTATGCACAACGGATGCAATGGTGGTTGTGATTGTCTTGAAAGATCATCGAAGTGCAATCAGAAGAGAGTGATCAAGAGGAGTCCACTGTTTTTCCTGTACGTTGATTCAGATAAAGTTTTGTACTGTTTTCCCCTTTTCTTGAAACGACATACGTTAATGCTTTCAATAACATCTGAGTATGCAGATACTGTTGGGAAAACCTAGTTGGTTTGATTTTCGTTTGTTGTGTTACTGAGAAAATTAAAATTAAACAGTAAGAAACATATTACTCCATTTTACGAAAGAAACATTTCTTAGGCTATATCGCAGTCTGAATTGTAGCTCTCCCAAATAACCAGTTTTTCTATGATTATGGCGTAATCGGAGTGACATGAAAAGTAAATTAAAATATTGCATATACTTTGCGTAGATCTAATTTACTCCTAGGTTTCTATCACTAAAAAAAGTCGACGAAAAATACAAAAAAAAAAACGCAATTCAAGTTGGTAACTATGACTTTTAAGAAAAGAAGTATAATTTCTTGAACGAACACGTTTAAGGCTATTCACAAAAAAATAAGGCACGAACTGAAAATAGTTTCCAATAATACAAGACATATATTTGAATCGCTCCGAATGTGTTATTTTTGTACTAACTATATTTACAAGTGAAAAATTGTACTTCATATTTCCCTTCTAGTGATGTCTGGCTTTTATTTATTGCTTATATGAGAGTTTAAAGACTGCACATTTGGAATATATATGATACGTCTCTTATTCTTAACATTTTCTACGTAAAACGTTTGTAAAATAAAATATTCCGTATATTTTTTTGTAAATTTTACTGCTACTTGGCAACCCTGACTTGGTGAAAAAAATATCAAATTCCGTCAATTGGTTGCTAGTATGGTTATTTATAACATATGCATGAATTGGCATTCTACTGTCAATAGGATATGAGAAAAATGAAACTATGCATAGATAATCCAGTAATTTAAGACATGGAAAGTAAGAGAACAGCACCCCTCCTTCTACTCCTGTTTACAAAGTTTCCCAAAGGTTTACAGAGTGGCACTCATCGGATTCGAAATCAGCACCCGAAAATCACATAAGATCAGCTAAAAAACATTATATATATTCAATTGTGCCTCGAAACTTCGACAGAATATTCTGGTTTCGGCCTTTAGCAATCCTAGTGGAGATGAAATAGTTTCGCAGACAGTTAGAGAATGAGCAGCCAGAACATTCACCATATACGAACTATGCACTCTTACAACTTTATTTATGTCAATTATTTCTCTGGGTCCAGCGTATTCGTCCATTAAGATTGGTGTAGTTAGCCTTTGAACATCTTCATAGCAGCACTAGTTCATCCGTAACGTCATACTTCACCCGAATAGATTGAGCAGAAACATGTTTAGCCTCCCTAAGAACTATGTGTACCATATTTACGTCACCTTCTTCGTGTGTTATTCGTTCACTCTATAGTCCTCCTGCCACTTCAATAGAATGGTTGTAGTCCAATGACAAGCAATGTATGAGATTCATCTATGCTAATGTCCATTAGCGATTCTGTGATTAATGAAATAAGTTGCTTTTTCGAATTCATTGACGTCAATACGAAGCCTCTTTTGGGTAAAGGAGTTGATAATGTAAGCTTATAATGTTTTGAATTTCCTTGTTGTCGCTTCCTTCGCGTTGTTGCATTGTTTTCGTAGTACCTGTCGAATACTACATGCAGAATATGGGCTTGTTTGAGCTCCCTTTCGACCATAGCTATGAAATGTCTCTACATATACTTCTGCAGTCGCCGGATGTGCTGGTCATGATACGTGCCAGAGCATTGCACAACCGTCAAGAATGACAGTTTGATGGGTGCTTATTAGCGATCTTGCTGATTTCATTACTGCAAGTTGGTGTTGAAGCACAATTTTTAGGGTTTCTCACATTTCGCCCTTCTCATTAAACAGATCAGTTGCAACTGGAGCTAATCTATGGTAAAGTACATCATCCATATTAATATCATGGGATGATACGAGCAGGCCCATTGTATGAACATAAATAACACTGTGGTCAGTTATAATTATCAGTTGAGCCTAACTTCAGTGATTTCGTAACATCTATCATTGTTTTAGTTCTCTTGGAAATACTTTGATGAAAACTTCCAGACCATCTACACACAGTTAGTCAGTTGCTATCTTCCCACTTTAACAGCGTCCTTTACGTTTAGTGCACTCTCACGCAAAATTTGACTACTAACAATATTAACTAAATCCGTAGGTGGGTCCCTTTTGCTACCAAGGGGCTCGGTACAGGTTGACAAAAAATCCACGAATCTTCTCGCGATCTGCACAGTCAGCTTTGATACGTGGAACTGTTTCCTCCTTGTGATGAAAGAGTAAGTCCTCATTTTTCAATTTCTTCATATCGTTTATATCTTTCTGAATTTGGCCAAACACATTTAAGGAAAGAACCCATATGGCTAACGTTTTCAACTGAGGGTAAATTCCATTACACCAGCAAATCCATGACCATATCTCATGTATGTACTTTCGATAAACTGATTGGTCCATATCCCATCCAAACACTGTTTTTATGCCTTGCTACTTGTTCACCAGCCATGAATCTTGAACCAGTCTGATTCTTCTCAGATATAAATTAGCTTACAATATCGCATAAACAATACACAAATTTGCATGTTGGTAGTTTGAAAACTTTTCGATTGCTTTAATGTGTAAAAAGTTACTATTGTACTGTTACTACATGAGAAGAAAAAAATAATTCTACGTTGATCAAGCAAAATTTCTGATACAATTTTGCTCTCAGTTCTTATCTCCCTTCCTCATCTGAAATTATATGATGAGTAAATAAAATATTACATAATACTTTGCGTAGATCTCGTTTACTTGTTCGTTTTTATCACCAAAATTTCGACAAAAATACGAAAACACATGATACCGTCATAGTTCGCAACCATGACGTTCAAGAAGAGAAGTACGATTTCTATGCAACGAACACGCTTAAGGCTATTCACAAGTAATTAAGAGACAAACTGGAAATAGTTTACAAAAAATATATTTATTGGAATCGCTCCCAATGTGTTATTTTTGTACAAACCATATTTAGAAGTCAAAAATTGTAATTCTCATTTCCGTTCCAGTGATTGTCTGGTTTTTATTCATAGCTCATATGAGAGTTATAAACTGTATATTCGGAATGTATTTGATACTTCTCTTATTCTTAATATTTTCTTCATAAAACGTTTGTAAAATAAAATATTCTGTATAAAAATTATTTTTGTAAATTTTATTGATAGTTGGCAACCCTGACATTTGTGAAAAAATTATCAAATTTCGTCAATTGGTTGCTAGTATGGTTATTTATAGCATAAGCATGAATTGGCATTCTACTGTCAATAGGATATGAGAAAAATGAAACTATGCTGAGATAATCCAATAATTTAAGACATGAAAAGTGTAGAGAACAACATCCCTCCTTACTCCCGTTTACAAAGTTTCCCCAAGGTTTAGCGAGCGGCACTCATCGGATTAGAAATCAGCACACCAAAATCATCTAAGATCAGCTGAAAAATCTTATATATATTTGAAAAAAATCATTGTAAAAATGCATCTTCTTTTCCCGACTATATCAGCACCGAGGCCATGCGAGATGTGACCTGCAGGTGTGATCCGAACCATCGAACCATCCGGAACAGCTTACATCAGAGTTCATACGTGTTGATCACCATTACACTATGATTTAACATATTATTTTTCTTGTGCGTATGTAGGGTTGTCATATTACCCGATTTTAGCGGGTACCACCTAACTTTCAGGTTCTATTTCGTTCGCACCTTAATCGTCTGTTAATCACGAAAAACCACCCGCTTTCTTGGATTGGAGAAAAATCTAAGACAACTTTGTTGATAAAGCATTGTTGTTACATTCACAACGCAGTTGTTGAAAGAATATAATCCCTGCCAAATGTCTAGTGGACAGATGACAGAAACAAATGAACTTAGGAACTGTCAAATTATTACTACTGATTTTGTACAATATAAAAGAGGTATCATGCAGAGAAGTTTATGATAAGATTTTATGCAATCGAGATTTTTTAAAAGAAATTAAAAAGGATTGAAAAATATGTAAAAATGTGACATAATCACACACATTTTGTTTGAATTCATGAATATTAATGTATGATCTCGTGGGTGTGTATTTCTTTGATGACAATTCTGTCCAGTTCAGCTGAACAAGACTATGTTTTACGTAGTTTATGTGTTCACTCGGTGTATATTCAGAAATGATTGCAAATTGAATTACGGTATCCTTACCATTTTGTTTAGACTAAATTCATTATTAATATTTTTCTTTTAAAATGTTTATGCTGTATTTCACATATTGTGAAACGTGTTAATTTTGGATGTTAGTACGATTTCAAGTAGCAGTCTTTAAAAGTGATTAGAAATTCTCTAAGAGGTGGACCAAGACTCCTAAATATATTTAACCATTTTTATGATAAAAATTTAGAAACTATTTGGTGTTTCTTAGAGAGAAAACCGCATAAAAAATATCTCTCATATAACGCTTGCTTTTTTTTTTCTTTTGAAACTTACCTTACAGGTATATTACTGTAATACTTATTTAATCCTAGGCTTTTCTAATTTTAAAATATGGCAACCTTATACGTATACCACATTCAAATTCATAGATCTGTGATTCAAATAAACAGCCTCATTCTAATATTTTAAAATATGTTTTCTTTATGACCTAGTAAAGAGAGATTATCACAATAACAAATAGTGAAGTTCACTACAAATGGAACTTCAGATTTACACACATACGAAAAAGTAGTTATCATTTTTAAACGAAGGTCAATATCGTATTACGAACAATCAGTCATACAATTCTTGTAATGAAGCAATACAGTGGCCAAATTTTACGTTTTTCCGAATGTTTAAAGTTATTTCACGCTATACGTTTTTATCTTCCACATAGAACGATTTCTCCCGTTCTTTTAAATAAATAAACGAAATAATAGTCCTGTGTACTTTTAGAATGTGTTATAGATTATTGCTATTATTTTTTTTAATTAGAGGAACTGATTTCTCACACATTATTAACAATGACATTCAACCATGTAACTTCCTAGTATTCAGATAGAAAATGAAAAAGTTTGTGACTTTATCTCCTATACCTCAATTTTATCTTTAAGATTAATTTGGTTTTAGCACCTGAGCTTGTCTCTGTTATATCGTAATTTCGATCGATTATGATATAATAATGTCAGGTACAGAAGCTACTATGAACTAATAAAAGAAGAACTACAGATCCTGAATGTTGGTATCTTCTGCAAAGAATTTTCCAACGTATAAAGAGGATGTTAAAAAACATAAAATCATCATTAGAATTAATCGAAAGGCAAACCAAGATTTGTGTAATACGAGGAATGATCAGAAAGTAAGGTTACACAGCCTACAGTGAAACGTGTATATATTATTTCATACAATCAATACAGACAAAATATATTACATACATTAGTTAATTTTTCGACGTAGTCTCCATATTGGTTGAGGCACTTATCTCATCGTGGGATGAGCTTGAAGATTACTTCCTGTTAATAATCCTCTCCTTGCGTGTTCAGCCACCTTGTAACGAAGTGTTTCATCTCCTCGTCTCAAGTGAAGCAACGGCCTCCTAGGCGCTCTTTCAAGTGCGAGGATAAGTGAAAGTCGCTTGGAGAGAGGTCCGGACTGTAGGAAGTGTGGTCGTTGATGATATTCCAGCGAAACTGCTTCAACAGCGTGGTGGTTTCCTGGACTGCATGCCGGGGCGCGCTCTCGTGAAGGAAGATGACGCCTCGGTGAGCAATTCTGGCCGTTTCCTCCTTATTGCTTCGCGCAAGTTCTCACAGTATTGGTCAGTAGTCACTGTGTTCCCCTCGTTCGAAAAACTCCACGACTATGACAGCTGCGCTGTCCCAAAACACTGTCACCATCACTTTTAGCTTCTTTCTCTTTAGAGACGAAAAGTGTTTCCACTCCTTTGATGACTACTTACTGTTGGGGGTGTAATCTTGGATCTATGTTTCGTAACCCATGACCATGCGAAGAGGAAAACAATACTTTTCCGTTTATATCTTTAAAAAAGTTGCAGGTTTGTACACATATGTTTCTCCTTGTATTGGTTGGACAGATTGTGTGGTATCAATCGGCAACAAAGTTTTCGGTACCGCAGAGTATCGTGCACAATGTGACAAACACTTCCAAACGACATTCCCAATTCTTCCATCGATGCCGTAACGTGATCCTCCTGTTCCCCTGAATCAGCTCTTCCACGCAAGCTGTGTTCAAATCAGCTGATTCCGTGCTGGGTCGGCTACTGCGCTCCTCGTTGGTGACTTTTTCTCTACCAGCTGCAAACTTTCAACACCATTCTGCGACATGCTGACGGGACATTAAGTCTCCCCGTAAGTCTCTACCAGGTGCCGGTGAATATCAGCATTGGTTATACGTTTCACCCACAGAAATCTAAAAAATGAAATGAAAAGAAATCTTTTTTTACGTCCCTCGGTTATGCCGGTTATTCTAAAGAAGATCCTGATGATGAGAGATGAATGAAATGGTGGAGTGAAGAAAGTGGGAGGAAACGGGAGAACCCCGGGAAAATCCACGTGCACGGTGTTTGTCCACCACAAAGTCCACACGGCGCGAGCTGGGATCGAACCAGGGACCCCAAACACCGGAGGTGAACGCTCTACCACTGAGCCACCGAGCCCCCCCACAGAAATCGAATAAATAAGCGGACTTCTTCGTGAGACTAGTTCTCCAAATGAGTCGCCATTTGTATTGACTACAACTAGCGCCATAGTTGATGGGTGACTGAAATTCTGCACAGTTGCCAACTTCATGTATTAAAATTACCGCACACTAATGGTTTCTATAACAGACAAATCTCCAGAAATATCTCCCTTGTAACTTTAGTTTCTGATCCTCCCTCGTATATGTGATTCATTGCATTTGCGTTTAGTGTTCCATATAGCACCAGGGCTGTATAAGACGAGATTACACAGCGAATTGGAAAAATACTTTTTTAAAAAAATGTTTATGTTGCAATCACTTTTAATGAAACTGCCCTAGTTTTCAATTACAATTATTCTGTTATTTCTTATGTAAAACTACACGTGTTTGTGATATCTAAATTCTGAACATCACATATATTCCTTTTCCTCCTGTAAAAGAACGTAAAATCTTAATTTTCTCTCTGAAAAATGTAGCAAAGCTAGTCCACACGACTATGATTAAAAATAAGATTAATGGTAATCTTAAGTTTACGTCACACACTTATGCACTTTTGTTTAAACGAAATAGGTGATTATAGAGGAAATGATAAGAAGAATTGTAAGAAAGTGAAAAATGTCTCAAAGAGACATAGATGTTAAGATATGGTGTATTCACAAAGTGTGTGAAATTGTACACATACCGTTCGATAGCGGTTGCTAGGGAAATAGTATATGTATTGTTTCGATTAGTGGTTCTCAACCTAATTTCTATCAGGACCCTCCATTTTATCACACCCTCTTGCCAGTGACTCTATAATTTCTGGTTTGTAATAGGCGTGAGTGAGATTTTTAATATACCTATTACAGAGATCTCACGAAATCAGTCTATTTTTAGAAATAGAAGAATCCATTTCTTGTATGTAGTGGATACAGTAACTTTCCTAAAAGCGAATGGATTAGAACCAAATTTGGTCAGTTGAATCATATTACAAATATCGAATCTGATCCTTCATACTGTTTCAAAATGGAGGCCATTTGACAATTTAAAACTTCATAACTCTCTTAATTTTTGGTCATATGATGATAAACAAATAAAGAGATTTCTAATCTTGGTTAAAATAACTTGGACAGTTGTTTAAAAAGTTATTGAATATTTTAATTTTCGAGAGGATGACACTTTTAATTACCTCATATTGTTGTGAATTTGGTACATTGTTGTATTTGTGTACAGTATCTCCAAAAACTACTAAAAGCAACTTGCTTTCTTCCGTGGTAAGCATTAAAACAGGGGAAAGAAATCGCTTGTCAGCTGAAAATGACTTGATAATGTGCATCATGAAAATTGAACTGGATATTGCCGCACTAGCGAAATCACACCATGCTCAGGTATCTCATTAGATTTCAATTTTAGTTGTATTTCAATATGCAGGTCCTGTTGCATTTGTATTTTTCTGATATTTCAATATGCAGTTCACATTTGGTTCATATCGAACCTCTTACATTTAAATTGATTTTTAAACAAGTCTGACCTGTTGAAAAAGGTTTAGTACAGCTATCTTTTGTTGTTGTTGTTGTTGTTGTTGTTAACAGTATCTATAAAAATAATAAATATCCCTGTCAGAACAAAATTCAAAATAATATTTAAAAATATTTCCGGTAAGATTCTAATTAGTCTATATTTATCAATTCTGCTTATCCTCTTGACCTCCATGAAACCCTCTCGCAATCTCTTAGGGGTCGCGACCCCTAGGTTGAGAAATCCTGATTTAGATTGAAAGAAAATGTAGATTATGTTGATATAATTAATGTATGTATGGTTGAAGATTATTTAATTTATATTAATGACAGGCAGTAGCAATTGTATATACGGTAAAAATTACTTGAATAATTCATATTGAATGTATATACCTACAAAAGGTATAGAATAAAAGTAATACTTGGAGCAAAGGTGTGTGAATTATTTTGAACCAGTCGTTAGTAATATAGTAGACTAAGGCGTTTTCTTATATTTTTTTTTCCATTATAGGGACATGATATTGTCTATCTCAGGCTTATATTTATTTGGATTAAACCACGGATGCACTTAGTTACACTTATTAGTTCTCTCAAATTGAGGTATCACACCTTCCTCTTCATTAGGGCTACTGCTTGTCTACGTATCTACACGATTATGAGTGTGAAGCTCAAGAATACTGCACGTGGGCGTATACAAGAATGTAGGCCTATTTAGAAAGATCCTCAATAGCATGAATGTCGTAAAAAGGATCAGAAGAAACTACTTCCAGCAGCAAGTTTCACACAGCATGGAAACATATTTGGAGTACATCAAATGTACTTTAATGGCGAATATGCGTATAACCATTACTGTGCTACTCCATACAGATAGATTTGCTCGACTAACGGAAATCTATCACAATCAATACTAACAGTATTAACAATGATCACAATATTTGTGACCGAAGGTTTTCTACAACCGAAGAAAATAGAAGAGAAAATTGGATGCTAGGGAAACAACAATACCGGAATACGAAACGTTCTGCCAAGACTACCAGTTAGAAAATGAAATGAAATTTTAGGTTTTACGTTCCAGGGTTATGCTTGCTAGACTAAAGGAAACAGTGATGATGAGAAACGAATGACAATGGTAGAATGAAGAAAGTGAATAGAAACGGAAGAACCCCGAGAAAACCCATGCACACGGTGTTTGTCCACCACAAAGCTCACTTGGTGTGAGCTGGGATCGAACCAAAGACTTTATGCAGCGGAGGTGAATGAGAAACCACTGAGCCACCGCTGCTTAACAGAGAGTTCGAATAGTTTCATGATGGAGAATGGATTAATGTAGGGATTAGAGTAAATTAACATTGTGTGAATATAGAAGACTATTTTATTCTTCGGAAGAGTAATTTAAAGTTAATGAATTTTAAAAATCGATATATTTTAAAACTACACTCTTTCTTAGTACATGTGAGCGACTCGGTGAAAGACAATGACATGCCACATTTTCTAACTTTCGGTTAAACTGGAAAATAAAGTTCAACACTCCCATGCAATGGAGTGCAATGATAAATATCAAACAAGCTTCCCCTCCCATCCAGAGGTACATTTCCGAAACTAAATTAATTTGATACTGTTCTGAGGTCCAATCCCAACCCATTCTACCTAATAACTCAATATCACTAAAAGTGGCACTTAGAATTCTGTTTCTCTGAGCTGGTAATTATTACATTTTTTTCTATAGCGAGCATTATCATATGTTCTGTATTGACCGAGAGGGTCCCGGTTTGAAGTCTCTTGTCTTCATGCCTTCCACGTTTAGATGGTCCCAGTTTTCAGTCGTAGAACTCTTCCTCTTTCCTATTTCATGTGCCCTATCCTCATCGCAGTGGTCTAAAATATTATTTTTGTTCTTACATGCTTCTATATTAACAACTACATATGTAATGTTTATTTATAGTTCGTTTCAATACTGGTAGATTGCGCTACTCTACTGGATATAGTTCATATATAATATTTGAATCTAAGTTGGGTGTAACTTTCTTTAGCTTTTCTTTACACATACGTCCAACGAAAATGAAATACAAACGCCCGTTCAGATGTTTTAGGTATGTTTATACAGTAAAGGAAATTGCACCCAAAGTGTTCTAGTTTGGAAGATTTACCTTGCAATAAATAATCTAGGTTTCGAATAGCAGAAATATAACAACAAATTTCAATAGAAGGATATGAAACCACACGAGTGGTCCTTACCGTTCAAGAAAAATTAAATTGTATGAATTTATCAAGTCAAAAATCAGAGGTTTGAATACTTGTCAGATGTTTCCTCAATCTTTCTACATGTCATGGACCAAGAACAGCCATTTTACTTATTATTATAATTATGATTATATGTAGTTGCGAGTGGTCTGAAAGTTATTCGTAATAGCACTAAACTGATACATTACAAATACATGTATTTTTGTTAACCTTGATATCGTTTATAGTCTGGTGTATGCCTTATCATTAGGTAATATTTTTGTTAAATACTAACTAAAGTTTGGGATTCAGTTATAATTTTTACTGTATCTTGTTATCTACACTATGTATTGTCATCTTGCTGGTGTAATAATGAAGAGCTTCGTGAGGACATAGGCTGACTCATTGTTAGGCTCATCTTAATAGATGACTTTGTTCTCGATTTGTCGATTCATATTTCTCGATTTTCGATTCATATTTGTCGATTCTTGATTCTATTCTCGATTCGATTCATATTTCTCAATTTTCGATTGATATTTCTCAGATTCTTGATTGTATTCTCGATTTGATTCATATTTCTCGATTATATTTATCGATTCTCGATTCATATTTCTCGATTTTCTCCAAAACTACGTTGTATACTGACTCATGTCGTTATGATCTGCTCAGTGAGATGTATCGACTGGTATGTATTTCTTAATTGGACAAGGGCCACGGTGGCTCAGTAGTAGAGCGCTTACCCCTGCTCGATCCCCGGCCAAGTAAGTTTCTGGTGGAAAACATTGTTTCTTGGATTTTCTCAGAGTGTTCGTGGTTCCTACTACATTACTTTCTCATTTCAGCGAATCGTCCGTCATTATTCATTTGCATTAATCACCTGGCTCCCTTACCCTATCGTACATAATCATGGAACATTAAACTCAAAGATTTTCAGCCTTGGATAATTTTTGTTTCGCTAAATGCTAATAATACAGAAAAAATCCAAAGTTCTAGCATTCGATTAAATAGAATAAGAAGAGTTCGCTAGATGTCAGAATAACATGTCCCTTTATGACATTTATTAGAGAAATTGTTAACTAGAGTAATTTCGTCTTTCAACTTGGACTACTTAGAAACTAAATATTATAAAAATACGTTTCAAAAACTCATATTTTTAATAATAGAGTAAATAAAACATTTTTTTTAGAAACATGCTTTCGTTTTAGAAAATAACAAACAAAACAAATAAAGTCGTGAACTAAAAAGCAAAACGTTTTACAAGGAAATTACTTTCAAAAAATATTAACGCATGACTGAGAAGAAACGCATAAGGAACGTGATCAGGCCCATGCTGGCCCACCGGGACATGTCCCGGTGCGCCCTCCAAAACTGGTAAAGAACCCGTGATAAAAAGAATGAGCTCTTTACATAAGGCGCCCTTGCGAAACAACATCAAAATAAATGGTTTTATTTATTCTTCAACATGGCACAATTCTGCGCAATGAACACATACTATTGATAACGAACCTGTGAAGGGTACAGTGCTCCCTTATAAAAGGCGGTCTGCGAAATATCACACTATAAACATTTTTAAAAAATCATCTGTATATCAGTTTTGTACTATGTATTCACACAGTTGCTGTTGGCAGAGAACAGGTAAAGAGTACAATTACTTTTCAAAAAAAATATGTTTGAAGGCAGAATGGCATTAACATGTAGGTCTATTTGGTAAGATAATATACGAGTTTCGTACTGCTAAATAGGAAATCGACATATCGCAGTTTAAACAATACAAGTTGTTAAGCTCTTTATTTACAAATTTGATTGTTCCTATGTGTTTTAGACCAGTGTTCGAATAATCAGTACCTATTGTATTTCTAAAATATAGCTATATTGATTTATTGGTATATATTTAGCTTCATTTTGGTTGACAAAAAAAATATTACAAGAACTAAAAAGTGTTTTTCTAGTAAAGGCGTTTTCACAGTTTAGCTATTTACGTTACTAAACAAAGCTAGTAGTTTTAATACATAAAATTGCTCCCGTATATATACAGGTATAACTTAATATAATAAACATCGGGAAGTGATTCCTGACACCAAGATAAAACAAAAAGTATACATCAACTTGGATGTAAAAATGTCTCCTTTCGGCGCCTTAATTACCCGAAAATTTGTCTGAAAAATATAAAAACTGCCATACCTCAAGAACAGAATGTCGGATCTAAGATGGGTAAAAGAGAATGTCCATTATTTTTAGTTGTAGATTCCATTAATGTACAATCGGATATAGTGCAATGGCGGCGAAAGGGTGACTCCAAAAGAAACTGATGTATTACTTCGTGTATTTTCTCTAGCGTTGAATGACGGAACTGAACGACATTCAAAAATTACAGTAATCGTTCAAGTTAGAAAAATACTCAGAATTTGAAAGAGAGAGAAGGTGAGTGATACGCATGTGTGATTAATCTACTTTGTCTCAGTAGAGAATAAACTCTCGGAAGAAGAACTTAAACAAAGTATTTAACATATCAGTGTTATATCTTCTAGCCTAATGGTGACGGATGATAAATGAACGGCTTTTTGAACTGAGTTACGAGTGTTTGAAAATGGAAAAGATAACTTTGATTCAGATTAGGTTTAAAACGATTGTACCTATTAAGGACAGTGAGACGGAGGCAAAGAAACATAACATGTAGTATCCAAAAATGGAAATAATATATGTGATGAACGAGTGTACAGGGGATTCTCAATACGTCATAGGGATTCACAAATATTGCGTGAATACATTGGGCAAAAGTAAGCTGCATTGAAGGGTTTCCTCCTCGTAATATGTAATTTCGTGGAATACGATACTTCTGTGCACAGAAGCAACAAAACTGGACGAAACACGAGATGTTGTACACGTTGCATAACGATACAAAGAAACGCGCTTAATTTATCCGTTAGGTGAATCTTCTTCTAGGGATACTCAAGAGACGCATTTCCCCTCCCTTGGAGTTGGCAAATCGCCCCTTACCCCTGAGCTACGAAAAACTGCATTGCTATTGTGATTATACCAAAAGAGACTCCTAGTGTAGCCCACTTACGTCTTGATTTTATAACTGCTGGATAAATTTTCTAGAATAAAGTTCTTTGGAATTACATCCAAAAATGGGAGAAAATCTTTCTTCGATGTTCTCATATTATATACCTTGGAGCTGGATGAAATACGTGCACGGAGGAAAGAGAATGTAGCACTTTTGCGTACACGTAGCAGCACGTACGTACCTCATAGTACTTTCATTAAGGGCATTATGTTTTGGTCGTACACTACGGAATTATCATTCCTTGTGTGCCAATTGCGAGTTGCTCGCAGAAGGCTGTCTTGTTGTTTTGTTGTGAAATGACGTCAATTAGTGTGGCCGTGTTGTATTAGGTATGTACGCAACTTGTGAGTGATATACATAGTCCGACGATCTGTTGTTACGTGTGGAATTGCTGTATAAAAGAATAGGAAGGGGTGGGTTCAACAGTAGAGAGTTGTGTCCATTTAAACGATCGTGTAAAAGTGTAGATGTTGGTGTTTAAGCAAAATTGATTGTGTTAATCTGTACGTGCCTGCGCAATGGTAGATTACTGTGTCCACGTACTGACATATATGCACTGGCGCAAATCCCGGGGGGGACGAGGGGGACATGTCCCCCCCAATCTTGGGCCTGGGGGGACTGTACCCCCCAATAATCTGATTTAAAAAGTGCTTTTTCGGATAAGTGTCATTATTTATGTCCGACTGCTCCAAAGGAATGTAAGATAAAATTGATTTCTCTTGCTTTTCCATTTTTTTTTCTAAAAAAGAATCGTATTCTGTAGTATTTCAAACTGAACGTCGTGCTGTAGTGAGTTTAGTAGTCTCATCAATATGTATTAATTCCACTTCCGCTATTTGGGCACAAATTGCAATAAATGCCAGAGGAGGATATGCCCCTCTCCTCATGCTGGAAAGTTGTCTCAGCTGTAGGTACGGGCACACATTCCGGGGAAATGGGGAGACATGTCCCCCCCCCCAACATTGGAACTGGAGACTCTCCCAATAATCCGATTTGAAAAGTGCTTTTTGCAGATAACTGTGATGAGTTGTGTCCGACTGGCACAAAGGAAAGTGAGATGAAATTTGTTTCTCTTGGCTTTTCCATTTTTAATGAAAATGAAGGCGTGCGACTGTGCGTGACGTAACCTGATATGAAATCTTATCTCCTCCTCTCCCCTAGGCCCTAGCACACGAAGAGTATATAGACTATCCAACGTCAGTAGAACCCATCTTTTCAGTAAATGCGCATTTAATCTATTTGTAGTATCAGCCTAGGCATCTACTCATGCTTCGTAAGCTAACTAACTCTATAGCCTATGGAATCCGGAGGTTCAATGCCGCGTTCACAAAAGCTCTCCACTGACTTCTATTTTTAGCCAACTGGATCCAGTTTCTAGTTTGTATTCCTATCTCTGCGAGATCCATCTTAATATTGTCTTCCCATCTGCGCCTAGATCTTCTTAAAAGTCATTTTCCGATTGGTCTTACTGCTAACACTTTGAAAGCGTTCCTACTTTCTTCCATCCTGGCTACATGTCCTGCCCACCTAAGCCTCCTAGACTTGATGACCTTAACAATGTTTGGTAAGCCGTATAATTTACGTAGTTCGTCGTTATGAAGTTTCCACCATTCCCCATTCCCGTTCCTCTTGGTCCGAATATTTCTCTCGGGATCTTGTTCTCAAATACTTTCAGTCTATGCTCTGCACTCAGTAAGCGACCATGTTTCGAAACCATACAGAACAACAGGTATGATTATCGTTTTATACATTTTAAGCTTCAAATCCCTCGACAGAATTTACGACGACAAGAGGTTTTGAACTGAATAATAACACGAATTCCCTGTTGTTAGTCGACATTTAATTTCTTCGTGAATATGATTTTCGTCTGTTAATATTGATCCTAGATATTTGAAAGAATCCACTTTATCAAAAGTATTATTTAAAATTTTAACACATACATGAATTGCCGTATTACGGTCCCGACGCACTTCCATGTATTTAGTTTTCTCTGCATTTATTTCTAAACCCATGTCCATGCAAGCGCGTCTAATAAGACCTTTGCATTTCTTTCTATTTTTCTCCTATCATCCCCTACTAAGTTTACATAATCAGCGTACGCATAACCTGGTGAACACTGTTCAGCTCTAGGCCCTGGTTGTTATCTTTAATTTTCCTTATAGCGTATTCCAGGACAAAGTTGAATAATAATGGCGACAACGCATCTTCTTGTTTCAGGCCATTGTTAACGTGAAAGCTCGTGGCCAAAAATTTTCCTACCCGGACTTTACTTTGGGATTCATTTAAACATGCCTTAATTGATCTAATTAGCTTTATCGGTATTCCAAATTCTGTAAGAACGTTGTACAATGTTTCTCTCCTAACCGAGTTATAAGCCTTTCTAAAATCAATAAATAGTTGATGTACCGGACTACTGTATTCCCGCTTGTTTTCAAGCATTTGGCGAATGGTAAATATTTGGTCGATAGTTGATCGATTTCGTCTAAATCCACACTGATAATTTCCAAACATTTCATCTGCGTATGGGGTCAATATTGCTAATAGAATGTTTGAAAGGATTTTATAGGATATTAACAGAAGAGAGATGCCTCGATAATTATTGCAGCCAGTTTTGTCGCCTTTCTTGTGGATTGGAACAATGATTGATTCTTCCCACTCTTGTGGCAATTCTTCCTTGTTGTAGATAAGGAGAATGAGTTTGTGTATCTTGTTCCACAATTTTTTACCTCCAGCTAAAATTAACTCAGCCGGAATTTCGTTTACACCCGAGATTTGTGTTTCTTTAATTTCTTTATAGCGATTTTTACTTCTATTCGATTGGGTTCTGGAATATATGGTTCTGCGGTGTGTATCTTCCTTTCTCCACGCACATTAGTTTTTGGCTGCGTGTTAAGCAAATCGTCAAAGAAATCTTTCCATCTATTTAAAATGCTGTCTGTATCAGTGAGAACTGTTCCATCAACTTTCTTTCATATATAAGAACGAGGTTCATAGCCTTTCTTAAATTCGTTGATCCCTTTATACATGTCCCGAATGTTTTTATTTTTACTATTATCTTCAAGTTCCAAAATTTTAGCTTTCAAAATATCGCGTTTCTTTGTTCTAAGAGTTTTGGAAGTTCCTCGCCTGATGTCTACGAAATTTTGTGTAGTTATTTCATTCGGATTTTGTAACCAACGTAATTTTGCCTGTTTTCTCTTCTCTGCTAGTTCGAACCATGGTTTGTTCCTACGTATTTCCGCGTGTCCCAATTTTTCTTTTGAGAGAGGATGTTTCGTAAGCAAAGAAAAGAATTCAATTGCTGGAACATTTTTCTCTATAATCTTAAGGTTACATCTGTTAAGTAAAGAGTATAACATGCGTCAGATTTCCGAAACGATTCCTGTAATGTTATTGAGATTATAATCATTTTGCTCAAAGAGTATTGTTGCGTCATACATAATTGATATTCTTTCTTCATGGTTTTGGGGAAGGCGTCATTTATATTATTATATTACTATAAAACAATTTTAACGTGGATCTTTGTGGATGCCTAATTAGAAACATACCAATTATAAATATGCATGTATTCAGATTTCAGAATGTTTTCACATCAGTGATTTGTAATACTGATATGTACTACTACTTCATCTACATCACCTAATATATAATATACTCTACAACAGTTGATCAGATTCATCTACCGTAATATGAGTTTCATCTCCCTTATCTAGAATAAGCCTCAAATCTGCCCACCTTCCAATGTTGAAGACAACCAATGGCGTATTTAGGATTTTCTTTCAAGGGCTATGCCCAACACAAGGAAGGAAGTGGGCAATTGCCCACCTGAGTTTGAGAATTAAATATATTTTAATTTATGCATTTTGAAGTTATAATGGCAAGAATTACAGATCGATAAATCCTATATGATATGATACAAAAATTTAGAGGTGAATCTAACCCTTTATTCTATTCATACAAGAAAAAGAAAACATCCTCTTGGCCGTCCTAATTTCCCGGGCTAATTATTCCCCCGTTTTGATTTTCTTTAATGCAAACATTTCCTTCATTTAAAAATAACTAAACGATATAATTGTTCCTTTGTTATAATAACTAAAGTCCTGTCATGTTGATATCCGCGCATGTTGGTGTGGTACATTAGTTTCGCTTATCAACTCTTCTTAGTTTTGGTGTTACTGATGACGGCCAACTTGAATCACAACTGACAACGGTCGATAAAGTATGATAGGCGAAATGAAAGTAGTAACGTCAAGAAAAAGAAACAGAAAAATAGAAAGGATGACAGAAAGAACTATTAAGGACGCAGTTCTTATATGGAATGAAATTTGACAAATACAGTATTATTTCTGAACAAAAAGCATAAGAAAATGGAAAGTCAATGACATTCTTAAAAATGGTAAGAAGGATTATTGTTGTACGTGGAATGCGTAAAACTAACAAATTATTTCGAGGGGAGAATGACCCCGATAGCCTCCTAAATACGTCACTGAAAACAATTCTGCTCCCCTGATCCGTCAGAGCATTGTTTTTCAACTTCATAAATATTTTGAGCATCGTATATATATATATATATATATATATATATATATATATATATATATATATATATATATATATATATGGGAACGTCTTACCTGTCCCCCCCAATGTTGAAGACAGATTTGCGCCTTTGCATATATGTACCTCATTTGAGGAGAGTCAGGGGGAAATAGCCCCGAGGTGAGGCGTTTATATTTGACCATCCCCCTCAAAGGAGAGTAACTTTCCTTGTTTTTTTCTACGCCTCCATATTCATCTTCGAGACATAGGGTTTCTTCAATTTCCCCTACTGGAAGTCAAAGAAATCGCATCATATGGATAATTCAATTTGAAGACAGCGTACTGGGAATGATCAGAGACAGTCCTAAAACTAGCAGTTGCCATGTATAGGGCGTAAACATCCACATGCAACTCAAGTGAACGATCAGCAGCAGATTTTAGTGTGTGCGTGCGGTGCGGTATGGGGAATAATATTGCGGTAGGACCTTACTTACTACCAGCCCACGTGCGTAGGAGTACGTATCTTTTATTTTGTTCTCCCAAAAGTTGTTAGAACATGTACCCTTGAACATAAGAGAGAAAATGTGATCCTAGCATGACAGTGGACCTGCTCATTTTTACAGGAATATGCAGACCTACCTAAATGGAACATTCCCAGGTCATTGGATGGAGAGAGAAAGACCTGTCTTATGACCACCTCGTTCACCCTACCTCATGATCCTAGATTTCTCTTTTGGGGGAGGAGGTTGAAACGCCTTTGGTATGCAACACCAGCCACGACAGCCGAAGAACTTGTTGTTCAAGTTAATATAGCTGCGGCAGTCATCTCTGCGGCAGACAACTCTCAGTAAACAACTGCTGCCAATCGCATTTGTAATGCCCTTTACCCCTTCCTCTTTCAAATGAATTTTAATTACTACACATGGATGGGTTTGAACTCGAGAAAAGTGCAGGTGTTCAAAGGTGCATTGTTCAAAGATGTGTTCAAAGGTACAACGCCTTCCCCTATAGCAAAAACGGTAATAGTTAGCGAGAATTCGTTTGCTGTAACAGATTAAACATGCCGAGGATACGTTTCATCTCCATCTTAACTCCATACTAAAGCCAGAAGTGAAGAAAGCTACTACAGCTTTCGGTTTCAATCTTGATGTTCATAGAGCAAAATCGTTAAGAGATTGTGAGAAGCATAATTTTGGAATCGATTAGCGTCTGCTACCATCTTTTCTATTAATTCTTGACTTTATGGAAGTGGTGCATTTTCTCTTTATGCTTATAACTCGTCTAGACTATTGTATTTAAGGTTAATTTACAGAACCCTAAATCTCTTCTCATGGATGCATGGTGTTGCAAACATATTTAAGGCCCTACTGAACTATTTAAGGCCCAAATATGTAGCACTGAAAATAAAAATGCATGTGTGTACGTATGTTCCAGCATAACTTTGGAACGCCTGGAGCATTTCTTATGAAACTCGACACACATATTACTTAAAATCTGGAAACAAGGACTGTTGGAAAAGACATCCCTAGGAGCCTGTATATGAAAGGGACATGTAAAATCGTTGATAACGAACGAAATTAGGCTGGAATCCATAGATTTGAGGATCACTGGGATAAATAGTGACACTTCCAACGCCGTTCAAGTCTAAATTCAGCCCCAACCCCATGGAGGTGAATTGTGAGCGATGTACAGCAATAACTTGTAAACATTATTGAAAACGACTGATATTAGTGTAGGTTCCGAAGTTAGTCTGCGTCACAGAGATGAAGAATGATATTCCTGACACCATTCAAGTTCAACCATTATCAGCATTGGGGGTTAGGGGAGAAGTAGGAAAGAGATAGCGCAAAAATAATCGAAAATGTGAATTATTATTATCGAATTCACAGTTTTCAAGATCACTGAGATGAATTGTTACACCCCGGTGCAATTCCTCATAATTACTATCCGCTCTCCAGAACAACAATATCGTTACCATCTTCATTATTTCTGCTTTTAGTTACAGCCTGTGAAGGATCATGATCTTTATGGTCAAGTTCCATTAGTTTCTGGAAATATCTCTCGTCTGCTTCGACATCCAAAGCACTTGGATCACTTGGTAAATCGTAAAGATTATCATGAGTTTTAGATTCGGTAAGATATTGATGCCGAACCACGTCAAGAATGAATTAAATGTTGCGCCAAAATGTCTCTTTCTGACTAGTCTAAAACAATTGTTTCCAATTCGTATAATATGCTATTTCAGAATTACTTTGGAAATTTGATTACAGCTCTCTCATAGCTATGTGGCTAGCGTGCGCGCCTTCCGTAAGAACGACATAAAATATCAGTGATTATTTCATTCGCATCACATATTAAAATTAGAGAGAAAATTGTTTAAAAATATTAAATAAAAATTGTTTAAAAAAGATTACTACAATAAATCATTTAGAAAAAATTTGAAGTAATTCCATTTATTCTTATATATGTATATTTTGCATGTGTTATAATTTGAAATTCCATTTTTCAAAGATAAAGGTTTTGTTCATTTCGTTTAAAATATTGCAATCATTATACTAAAAGTCATGCTATTATCGACTTTACTTCTTTCAACTCCTAATTGGAGGTTACATTTTAGCATTTTTTACGATTACAATCCAAAAACATAGACGCCAAGGAAAATGAGACATAATTCTTACAAAATTATTGTTTTGATTGTGGTTTCGAAAATATGTTCCCGTAAATAATAATGATACGTGGTTTACGAAACGTAATACTATAATGGAAACGATTTTTTAACGTTAAGCAAGTAATCACAGTCACTATTTCTTCAAGTTAAATGTTATATATAACTTCACGATGTTGTGTTCCAAGATTCGATTTTCATTTACAAGAAAACAATGCTGAAACATTTACCTTGAAATGCTTTGGTAACTTCTAAACGAATGGACAAAGAATGTTAAAATTTTATGCAATATAAATTACAATATGGAAGAATACTTGAGGTACTTTGCAATACAACCAGACAAACAGTGAAGCCAATCCAATACAAAGTTGAATTTCTGAGACTGCAGAGACCGTCCACGATACACCCAAATAACTTTAATGTCTAATAAACTACTTATCCCCACAATATGGATAAGCTTGTATAAAGTTACAATGAATTTTATGTTTTCGTTTAGTGTGTAGATTTGAAATATGTAATCATCTGATGTAGCGACTTTAATTTTGTAGTTATAAAATGTGGATGTTCGTAATACTATAACGTTCTAAGTTTGTAACATTAAATAATAAATGTGATATTGTAAGATTTTTTCAACATGTGGATATATGTAATAAGCTGACACTGTGCCACATTTGAAAAATATTCCCTGTAGAAGGGCATTAAATGCGTTATGATAGATTTGATTCCTTCTGAAACTGCAAATCAGCGTCTCATATAGCATCGGTGCTGGAAAGAAATACTAAACTTCAACTAACCAGATAAATAAATAAATAAATAAGCATATAAATAAGAAAACAAATAAATTTATTTCCGACCTTACAATCACTCTTTCAACGAAACTACAGTTAACATTTAACTTTGAATCTTTACCATGCCACATTTGATTTGGGTTACTTTGAATTAAACGTCCATTTTTAACACTGAGGCTATCTCAGACGTCTTGCAGTTTAATGTGATATCCAAACCACAGTTCCCAGCGGTAATTAAATCCAAGCCTCTCATTCTGTATGTACGGATACTATCATCCAACTGCTTACGAGGTAGCTCCATATCGTATCACAGTTATGAGGAATGGTCACTTTGAGCATTTTACACTTTTATGCTACTCAAATTACGTGATAAACGATTCTAGTAAAAGTACGTCTCTAAAGTAAGCCCCGTTTTAAAATCTTTATTATTAGAAGACTCTTGTGCTTTAGTTTATGTTGTTAAATACATATGATAAATAGATCCCTAAGTTTGCTTTTCGTTTTATTACAAGATCATGTGGTTCCAAAATTGACCACTGTTTATGAAAGCAATAATAATGAAGTTTAGTGGTCCTAAAAAGGTGTTCTGCGTGATGAAATTCGAAAGATCCAGTGTGCTAATCAAGTACAATGCTCGTTTTGAACGAAGTACTGTAAAGTAGCTCCGACCAGGAAGTTTATCAAGAAATAGCATCAGCAATTCTTCACAACTAGTTGGTATATAACCACAGAAAGGAACCTATGTCAGTAGTCTCTGATAGACATTTCAAGCGTATACGGAAGGTCTTTTAACGGAGTAGTACAAAATTCATGTTCAGAGTTTCTCGTGAGCTAGGAATGCTTTAAGGAACTGCGAATGAAGATTTAAGAAGCTGCAACAACGGTCACGCCAGACATGTTAACCAGAGTTTGGCAAGTGCTAGATGGCACACAGCGTTCACTTGATTTTATGTAATGTCTTCATTGTATCTCAAAACCTTAAGGAGCCATCCAACATGTGACAAAAAACTCATGTTATATACATTATTTATTTTCTAATGAAGTTGCTAACAGGTTGACAGCCATGAGCATCATATGTGGTGTTCACCTTATTTCTCTGCGGGGCCATGAGCACCATATATGATGATCATGTTTGATATCACAAATTACTAACCTATACAGGTTCTTGAGCATCATATATGATGCTCATTGTCACAAATTACTGTGAAAGACCATGAGCATCACATATGGTGCTCGGCTCCCATTGGTACATACATTTTCGGGAGAAAAATTTTCGCGACAAAAATGTGATATAACTATCCATAATCGAGCCGAAGATAAGAAGAAATTTATGGCCTCGTGTGACCAGTACTCTCTAAGGGATCTGTATTAGAGATACCGATACCCTATGTTTATATTAGTGTAACTTTCCTATACCGTAGGTTAGCATCATGGAATAAAAATTACGTGTCAGTAATTATGATGTTTGATGGGGAAGAGGATTATAGCAATGGAGTCTTTCAGAAAAAGTGTAACACCACTTCTCTGCAACTTTAAAACAGTGACTTCCACGAAACTGTGTTGTAAAGCTGCGCTGTAATTTGAAGAGCTTAGGTGCAAAACAAATTGTATCAGTTTTTTAAAGGAATTTATCGTTACCAATAAGCTTTCAGGAACTTTATACTTGTGTACGTTTGGTATTGTGTGCGGAAAACTCCACATCTTTCAGTTTATACAATAATAAAAAATCTGCATTTGATTCAAAATAAGCTACATCCAGAAAGTTGTTTAATTCATATTAAGCTACGTAATTTCTTGTTTATTTTTTTAACATCATGACCTTCAAATTATACTCTACATTAATAATCACTGAAAGTGCTGTAACAGTCTGTGTGATGAGAGAATGTTGAGTTAAGGTTATGAGGCTGACGAAATACTGATCCTTGCAGAATATATAAGACTACCTAAAATTCTTAGGTTTTGTGTGGAGAATTCCTGTTACTAGTTACAAGTACTCACATTTGTTCGTGAAATTGAAATAGTTAAACTGATGTTTTCCCTTTTAGATTTCACTTATTTTGAAAATGAAAAGGAATTCTTTCCGTTTTACGTAACACGATTATGCCGGTTAGGCTAAAGGAGACGGTGATTATGAGAAATGAATGAAATGGTGGAATGGGAGGAAATTGTAGGACCTCGAGAAAACCAACGAACACTGTTTGTCCACCACAAAGCCCACTTGGGGTGAGCTGGTATCGAACCAGGAGCTCCATGTAAACTCTCTACTACAGAGCCATCGTGACACCGTTAACTTATTTTCTCCTTATTGTTAGTTTTCCTTTTTTCTTGTATATTTAATACGTTATTCTTTATTTAATTGACTTTGTTTTATTACATTTCAATTCTACTCAATTTTATGATGAGCATGTTTCGGCATTAGCTATATCATGACGAAATCAATTACCATCGGTAGTGACTTACTTATTAAACCCAAATCAATCAATTAAGCAAGCAGTTTGCAAGGTAAATTATGAAACAAAAGTAGGATCAAACGAAGTTTTGAATATGTTTCATTACTGTCTTTAAAGAAAATATGCCAATCAATAAGACACTTAAAAATATTCAACACGTCCTGTTCGTTAGTGGTATTATCTGTTACAAACGAAAATTCATGTTTTTTCGTAGGATAGTATCTGTTGCCTCTTGAAGAAATTAAAAATACGAGAAAATTAGTTCTCTTAATAATGTAATTGACTGTATTGAAACTTTTAAAGCTGTAGATCCTAGTAAAACAACAAAATAGAATACTTTTGTAAATATAATTTGAACAATGCATAACAAACATAGTGTAACTAGCAGAGAAAACAGAAAAAAATATTATATGTTATGATTCACAGAACTGAAACATAAAAATCAGTTGCTTGTTTAAAGTTTATAGCAGACATGCAGCACGTCACTATATGTTGTATTCAGATTATGTTCTTACTTCCCAATGAGCTGATTTATCTTCGAAACTTTATTAAGTACATTTTTTATCGTCCAAGGAACAGCTATTTAATGTAGTATTCGAGTTTTAGATATTGTTTCATTCTGTTATATTTTTTTCTTATTTTTTCGTGGGTATAAAGCTGCAAATATGATTCAAGGTCAAAAGTAAGGGTGTTCTAGATTATTTCCATTAATAAACTACAGAAACAAGCTGACATACGAATGTAAATGTACACGTAATTGAAACGAAGTTAACAAATGTTTACTAATCAACTCAACCAGCCTTTGTATCTCTGTTCGTCCGTCTGTTTCGCTCTAACTCTCGTAAAACGTATTTGATTTTAATTACACTTGGTATATACCTTCCTCCAATCTTCGAAAATAACCACATTTTGATCTTGCATTAATCTATCACAAATAAGGGAGTAAATGGGAATAAAATCCTCTCTATGCTGCAAGTGTTTATATGCAGAAAATCATTTTCTTGTAGGCATTACGTAAACATGATTTGAATTCAAATATACGTTGCGCATACTTTCTTTAGGGTATCCCAATCATTACAAAGTCTGTCAAGAATTTACGGATGAATTCCCAATGAAATACTATCAATATATTTGATTTTGTAGCAACATGGTACATATTTCCTATGACCTTTTCAATGATACAGTTAGAGTCAGTAAAAATTAAATCATGGATTTCCCTTATTAATCAAAAAATGTTTCAGGATAAAATCTGTAAACAATAGATTTTGAAGATAGGTTTCGCAAAAATGAATAGATTTTCATAGTATATATCAATTAGAAGTGAATCCAACTAAAGATGGACATCTCGTGATTTTATCTGAAATCAATGTGAATGTCACATGTCTGTCTTTGAAGAAAAATCGATAACACAAAGAATGGTCCCATATTTCTAGAAGCAGAACATGATCTTTAATGTTACCTGCAGTCTTCTACTTCTAGTCAATTCTCTATCTATCTCCTCCGCGTGACACCCAGCCGTTTCCTCACATTTCAAGAATCACAACTCAAATCTCTAGGACCACAACTTCTCACCATTAGCAGCACGGTCAATAATATCAGCTATTTGAGGGACAGTCGAAGGTAAAGAGCGGAAGATGAATAGACGCCCCATTTTAGCTATTCTACTGTTTTATTTATTTATTTATTCTCAAACGAGGCTCCTAAATGTTTCGCTTAAAGCAAAAATAAACAGTGACTCGTAAATGTTATTTGAAATGTACCGTAAATCATGGAAGAAATTTTACACTCTCTCGTCAAAATGATTGTGTATACAGATTCTTTTCGTAGTAATACTCATTGGCAATGATTGGAATATGCAACGCTGCTTGCTTGTCTAGTGACTACTGTATATGAGTTCGGTGCACGTAGTCCCGGGTTCGATTCCAGAGCACGACAAACAAGTTAATTTTACAACTATTCATTTTCATTAATCATCCGTCTCATCTGCGTTAAAGGGCTTAAGCATGGAACATGAAACTAAAAAGTTTCATTTTATTTCATTTTGGGTCATGTTTGAACTTTCAGGTAAATGTTTTTAAATGCTTAAAAATTTGTAATGCATTACTTATATATTTTGTAATTTAAAACTATTGGTAGCGTCCAGTGCAATACAGGAATCAGAGGTTGACAGACCCTACCCCGATTCATATGCATCCCGTTTTAGCAAGTTAAAATTCTTGCTAAAAAGAGATCATTTTGAAAGAGACTGTAGCATACCGCACTGAATGAATGAAAGTGATGGTGTATATTAAACACCAGAGTAAGATTTCATATTGATTTATTTGTAGAATCATGTTTCATTATTGTCAATGCTGTTAGTTTTATTTTGTTAAAAAAACAAGTCAATGTTCTCATATATAAATACACTTTTCCTTTTTGTGGAATGAATAAAGCAACAAATGTGTATTTTTTAGGTGTAGTAGTAAACAACACTTGTTTATTAAGTTACCACTGAAGGCTATAGAGCGAGAGAGGAAAGTTACCTCAGGTATTCTTTGAAATTCCTCTTATCCTTGTCTTAACTGTGAAGTAAAGACAGTTTTTTTTGTCAAAATTTTGATAAGTGAAATAGTGGTCTGTGTATGAAAACATAAAGAAAAATGAAAATGAAATGAAATCTTTAAGTTTTACGTCCCACGGTTATGCCGGTTAGGCTAAAGGAGACGGTGATGATGAGTAATGAATGAAATGGTGGAATGAAGAAAGTGGGAGGAAACGGGAGAACCCCGAGTAAACCCACGCACACGGTGTTTGTCCACCACAAAGTTCACTTGGCGGGGGCTGGGATCGAACCCGGGACCCCAAGCACCAGAGGTGAACGCTCTACCACTGAGCCACCGCGGCCCCGAAAACATAAAGAGAAAAGAAAAGTATTAAGATATATTTTATTCTTATTATTAGATCTTTCGGTATGTTGAAAAAGGAAACCATGTCCACTATTTGACCAAAACATGATTAACAAACTTGTGTTCTTCCGAGTTGAAAGACAGCCTACACCTTCATAATTCTATTTGGGAATAATCATGTGAGATTGAAAAGAAATGTAACATTTCATAGAATTAATCCCACCAGGAGGTTGACTCCTGGAGGAGCTCATTTGCTCCTGCATTCCAAGTTAAGCTGTAGATCTATGTCTCATATAGCCTCGGTTCTCAAAGATATGCCAAACTTCCATTGTATCAACCCATCAGTTTTAGAGCTCATAAGTTTCTGGAAAGATAATGAATTGCTTTGTGATTCGTGAAAAGTTACAATTAATCTAAAAACTACGCATGAAACAATTTCCACGAAACCCAAAATAGATCAGTCAGAAATCTGCATATAAAAGTTCTTTTCTTGCTGAACCATTCTAAACCATAAATAAACTATGGATTTATAGCTTACAAAAATTGTGCTTCCCGGTTCCTAATATAGGCTCAAAAATACTTAAATATATATTCTAAAAATCATAGAATAGAATGCACAATTCCTTTTAAAATATTGGCTGGGGAAATCTTTAGAAAGCATACACGAACTAGTTCAAATTCCCGTTCTTCGAACGAGACAAGTAAGCATATGGGAATGTTAAAACAGTTAAACATTATCTCGCTTTGTCCAGTTTATGAGTACAAAATGGGAAATTAAGATAGTGCAGCATTTGCCTTCCCATCTTTCTGCTAGAGATGGAATATCCGGAAACGGTGAAGCACATGGTGAGACATTTTAGTGAAGCGTGTACATACTGAGTTTCATCTTGCTATGATGAGAGGTTCATGAGATACTGTATTGTTTTGCATAGTCTTTAATCCTCCTTTCCTTGAATTATAATAAAAATAACTTGTTCAAAGCCCGCCCTTAGCTAAGAAATGGTCAGCTGGCGCCCTCTGGCGATCTCGAGCACTATTTAGAGAATCGTCAACTATGCTAAACTACAAACTTTCAGGTGGAAGTACACACGAGGGAAGTTCTGGGGTTGAAGTGAAATTTAGAATTAAAACTCAATAAAAGAAAGAGTTTGATGCAGCCGTAATCAGTCAGCACCAACTAGCGCGGCTAAGCAGCTAAAATACGCATAAGAAATAGCCAAGCAATCTTAATCTGTTAATCAGATGCTCTCGTATTCAAACGCTTCCCATATCCATGCACGACTCGCAATATACTTCGGTCAATTGACGATGACTTTCAATCGGTCTAACGAGCCTTGCGTTCAGAGACCAAATAATTTCACTTGGTGGTAGCAAGAAACGGGAGTGTCATTACAATATTTGGCGTCGCAGCAAGGTGCGCGCACACTTGTTTGGGAATGGAGGCAATAACAAATACTACACTGTTGGAAACAGTTGCACAAAGAGTTCCTTCGCGTCCTCAGTGCTTTGGGGAATTTAAGTTTGGGATTATGCTCGTAGCTATAATTTTGGATAATTCCGCATTCAGAGTTACCAACTCCTAGCCATGCATGCTTAATGATACTTGAATACCTTTCTGAATAAACTCTTATTTTATAATTATGAATGAAAACAAGTATAGTGTTATTTAGTATTTAGCTAATCTTTATGATTGTAGTAGTATTTACATTGCCATTCCGCAATTAATCTTACGTATATTCTCATTACTTATTTGCATGAGGACTCACTCCATAAAATTAAGCGTCAACTCAATGTTAAAATCAAGGATCTTGGCTAAAATTGCCATTTTGTTTGCAAGAATTGACGATACAGCAGTAATAAGCAGTAGCTGAGGTAAGGATGAAAGTATTTGATCTAACAAAGAAGAATACCAGCAAAAATATTGTAGTATGCTTTGAGTGTAAGTAAAATGAAATGTTTTGCTTGCTAGGTATGTATTTACCTATAATTTACGGAGGGATTAGTCATTTTTAAATGGTTTCTGTGCTTCATTGAGCTATTTTTAAAGCACTTGTTGCAGCATTGTATAACACGGTCCGGCCAGCATATATTTTAATCACTCTCGACCGTAGCCATAGGAACTAAATACACGGTACTGATTTCTTGGAGTTATCCATTTCTCGCCACATAGCATACATATAGCAGAAAGCAAACAATGAGTGCTGTTGATCTTCGTAGCTGAGCATGCTAGCGGGCGAGTTATTAATGAAAATTTCTTTTTTCGTGTGTTCAAAGCCAGCCCAAGGAAAGTTTTTATTTTTTAAAAAAATTTCATAACACTTTTTTCGGGAAAATAAGATGATAATAATACTCATTTTCGACAGTACGTAATATATAATGCATAAATTGTGCTTTTTTCACCATCAACCAAGAGATTGCTGATAGCCATTTTAAACAATGACGTTATAAACCAACGGGAGGGTAAGAAGTGGGTTGTAGAGAGTAGTTGGAAGATAGAAAGTTGGAGGTGCAGGAGGCACCAGGAGGGGGAAAGGTAGCATACGCTTCCTTGCTCCACTTCGCACACACGCAACTTTATTGATAAAACAAAGTTATTTACTTATGTTATGAAACATAGCTGACCGAACGTCAGCGAGCTAAGAGAGTTAGAAACCCGCAGGCTCGTTTTGCTCCACCATGACCCCATGATAATATATCACACTCGGATGGTGCAACTCCCATGCAAATCTTAACCTTACCTGTTTTCTTGTGACCAATTTAAAACAGTCCGCTTGGGTAGTGGGTGAAAAAAATGCGTCCGGCCAGGTAGATCAGTGTGGTTGAACAGTGCTACACGCTGCTCATTAACTTAGCCATATGTTCAGTAGGGAGAAGAAGGTTACATTCATATTTTGCATACTAAAATTGAATAAATCATTCACAGAAATCATCTACATGGCTGGGTGTACAATGCTTACAGACACAAATCATTGACTAAAACAAACACATGTATATGACACAGACGTTCTTGTGAAGAGCGGAATTTTTTGGAAGACGTAAGAGGACAAGGAAACCAAGATGAACCAAGATTGACGTACAGAAGTCACAAACCAAGTCCTTATTATTGTAATTTTGTGATTACAAGTATCTCATTCACTATGAGTTTGTTCAAGAGGGCAGCTTCTATCTGGGCGTCATGCAGCGACTCGTTCAGAGAACGATGCGTGTCAGGCTGCTTGGGTCCAAAAAGAAATCACTGTCACAACTAACCGTCTTGCTTGACAACTTTGGCTCGAAAGTACAACTTCGTGTTCCGAAGTTGGAACATTTTAAGAAGGTGGTAACGAAAAATTGAAGAGCATGCAAAGAGATAACTTCTCCAATAGCTTGTACACTGTAAAAACTGTATAGTTGGAGTAACCCAGAATTCTGGGTTGAAAAAGTGACAACCACGCCGTATTGTCTTAGAAATCAGAAAATATGGTTATAATAACAATACGAGAAGTCAAAACTAGTAAAAAATAAAAACCTCTGGCATGACCTGGATTCGAACTCACACCGCGCGGCTGTCAAGCGCGTGCGTTATCCACCAGACCAACCGGAATCTTAGTTTAGGCTGTGTGATAACAAGAATTACAGCATACTTTGGAAGCAATTGTTTAGTCACTGAATTTAAAACAAGTCAATTAAAAAAACTAAACCAAACCAAATATCACCCGGAATATTGAATCAATGCCATTAAATGCTAGTTTAGTACAGCAGCTATTTATCAATGTTAACGTATGTTTTGAGAGAAATTGTCTTCACTCTTGGCGAAGTGTACTGAGTGAACTGCAGTGCACTTCGCCAAGAGTGAAGAAAATTTATCTCAAAACATACGTTAACATTGATAAATAGCTGCTGTACTAAACTAGCTTTTAATGGCATTGATTCAATATTCCGGGTGATGTTTGGTTTGGTTTAGTTTTTTTAATTGACTTGTTTTAAATTCAGTGACTAAACAATTGCTTCCAAAGTATGCTGTAATTCTTGTTATCACACAGCCGAAACTAAGATTCCGGTTGGTCTGGTGGATAACGCACGCGCTTAACAGCCGCGCGGTGTGAGTTCGAATCCAGGTCATGCCAGAGGTTTTTATTTTTTACTAGTTTTGACTTCTCGTATTGTTATTATAACCATATTTTCTGATTTCTAAGACAATACGGCGTGGTTGTCACTTTTTCAACCCAGAATTCTGGGTTATTCCAACTATACAGTTTTTACAGTGTAGTCGCTGTACCATTGAGAAAAGCTTGCATCCATAGCGGAAGTGGCTACGTAGAAAGCTGAAGAAACATCATATTCCAGTATTTAATATTTTTCACTTTAGGAAATTAGTTCGAGAACTTTATTGCTGTACTATGTACGATAATGTAGCCCTTTAGCCCACGGGCGCCGATCCTTGGTTGTCCGGGGGACCTGGGCCCCCAAGGCTCATGTGGACCTCCTTTGCACTTTTATGAATATGTGTTTTTATAAGTATTTGTTATTGTCGTACGTATTGTTATATATTTTTTTATGAAGGGTCCCCCATACTTACAGAGAAACCGGCGGCTTTGCTTTAGCCTATGTCATGTGATGTTCATAAACAATAACATGTTTACACGTGTTGTCTCTTGAAAGCCTCTTTTATAAGTTCACTCTATTATATCATTAATCATTCAACATGTTGAGTGTAATAACATAATAAATCAATGTTTTATTTAAATGAATTGTTTGATTGATTCATTAAATTTTTATTACTAATGCAATACCTAAGTAACGACAGGTGGGACGTATTCGTCATTAATTAACATTGTTGTAAAAGTAGAATGCCTGAAGGCATCACGGACATTAATTCTAGTTTAAAATGACACATTAAAAAAAAACATTGTTCATTTTATGAATAACAGGTATTAGTCCAGTAAAGATAGGATTGAGAAAGGAACAAATTAGTAACAAGCTGAAAATTGGTATGGAAGTAGGGGGATGTGTCAGAAATAACATACTAAAACTCCCCTAAAATCCCACTGTAGCCTTTCCCGCAATTTTGAAAAATGTCCGCCATCTTTAGACGACGACAAGGAATTTATGGAAATCGTCACCCTTTATGTTTATTCCTCTAGCCACCGTTCTAATTATTACAACGCCATGAATCATATATGGTTGGAAAGCTTGAAAGACAGAAAATCTAAGTAAATAACATATATGCCCATCATGCTAAATTTCTAGAGGAAGAGGAAGAAGGAAACAGCTTTTTTATTTAAAATAGATATATTTTCAGAAATCATGAGAAGTTTGCAACACTGACAGTTATTGCACACCAACGAAACACCACCAACAGATGTCCTTGATATTTATCTCAATCATAGCCAACAATGACAAAAATTGGTGCAATACAAGCCGAGAAAAAAAATATAACTTATGTTACTTTCTGACTTCTTTGTACAAAAGTGCATAAGGTGACATACAGTTTCACGGTTCTAGTCACCTTCTTTTATCACATAGAACCAAGGGTTATATATCATTGGAAATCTTAAGAAACGTAAATTCGAACGAGGTAACACTTATACTAATCAAGCCCAATTTGTGGAAGAAGCGCAAAACTCAAAATTTCGGGACAAAACGTGATTTTCGCAATAAATTCTTTAAAAGTTGCAACACTGACAATTATCGTATGTTAACAAAACTCAGTTACTATCATCATGATTAATTTACTTTTAAAATGGCCAACGTTTTTCCCAATGGAGTAAGCTTTTATGATACATAGTTTTACATCACTTAAATATAACACAAAAATCATTTATTGACAGCATTAGAAAGTAGCAGAAATTGGTAGTCTCCTATTCATAGGAAAATCGTAATTCACACACTAAAAATAACTCTCAACTACAATAGTCATTTGAATGTAATTTTTTAAAAATGTCTTGTTTATAACTAGAATGCAATTTTCCTCCTAGTATTCTTCAAATCAACTTAATATTTACATTACACGTTAGTATGCACTTTAAGAACATTCGAACTTATTTTATTAGAAATCGATGAGGTTATCATTATCTCGTTCATCTCTATGGTCTTCATCATTTGGTTTTCCATTCATGCATCCAATTCCTCGACACTGACATAAATTAGAGCACACAATTCCTGCTTTCCGAGAACCGTACATACTTTTACAGCCCTTTTTACAGTTACAGGATATTAGACGGAGCGGGTTCCTTGGTCATTCTTGCTGGTACGAGGATACCTCCTAATGTTGTCCATTCATATTCAGTCGCTCGCATATCATTGAGCAATACCTGGGCTCAAAAAACGTACACTGTCAAAGAATGAATGGAATATACCACTTTTAACGTACACACGCAAAGGTAATGAATGATCTTTCGGATTTAATCTTTGAAGATATAAGATACCTTCGTGTTCTGAATATCCAAACTGAAATCCACCTTCTGTACGATGTAACATGGATGATTCTCAAGTGGTTGAAGACACCAACTTGCCTGAATTGGAATTGATTTATGCAGCTGGTGACAAGTAACAACCATAAGTACCAAGCATATTAAGTAGTAATTCAACCTTTCATCTATCTTCAGCCAATAAGCATGGATGCTGTATACTCGGCGCTTATGTTTGCCAGCAAAGAATGTGCAGAAAAGAAGCAAAAAAAGCGTGCTTAGTCACGTTGGATCAACCTTTGTACTCTAAAGCATGTGACATTGTAGCAGCATGTAGAAATTCTGGTGAATTACCGTCAGTGATTGTTAGACTTGGGGGTTTTCCACACTATAATGTCATTTATGGAAACAGTTGCACATATAATGAAAGGTAGTGGCATTGAAGAACTTTGGTCTTGTGTGTATGCTAGTAACTCCATGCCACAGATACAGCCAGGCCATTCTTATTGTTCGTGCTTTGCGAGCTAATTTCTTTTAAACACAGTTAGCAATTGCAATATATACTGTTTATTTAATGAATCTGACGCTACTGAGGAGTTTGAGCGTCAATTGCGAGATGATTGTATTCCTCTGAAGACTGAAGAAGATATCGATACTGATGTAATGGTTCAACATTCAAACATAGTCAATCAAGATTGCAAATGACCTGAAGTTATTCATTGACGCTGCTGCAGAAACAAGCCGTATCTCTAAGTTATTCGCTCTGTACTTTCAGCTTGTAGAAATTATGCGTCTTTTAGTTCGAAAGAACTGGAGACTTGAATCTTCATCTTCACTGCATGTGAGAAATGTTACCATACTTCTATGCAGCTGAGCATCTTTTGTATGCCAAGTACGCTGTACTTACAAGAAATGTTGGGTTGGAGGATGAAATGGATCTTCATGAGTTCCAGCTATTTACATGAGACGGTTACTTCACTATTCGTAGAAAATATATATTTTGGAGTGGCACATGGTCTGATATGACGATTGAGCAGGTTTTAGCGAGAGCAATGAAGAGCAGCGGTGGACTGACCCTAGGAGAGGCATAACTGAAAAGATAATATCTAGGTGTGTGTCAAGTATGCCAGCAGCGTGCCGCTTACGAGAATGTCTTGAAAAATTATGAAACAAAGATAGGCAAGAACTTCACACTGGTCGGCATGTGGACCTGTACTAAAGCAGTCAATCGCGTGATATATTACATCTAAAGAAATTCTTGCGTTGGTTTTGCCAGCATTCTCCATTCCCTTCATATCCGAAGTTCGCGTCCCTAAGCACTGGCATGGTAGGTAATGAAATGGTCAACTGATAAATCTAAGGAAATCGGATTGGCTGCTATGGAAGGAATGTTTGGACGGACTTTTGGAAATGTGAAACTTAAACAAAAAGATGCGTATCCGTGATGAGCCACTGGCTGTAAACACCATACTTCAACTGAATCATATGAGTAGAAGTCCGAAAAAGAACTCCAGCAGTGTTTTGTTTACGAGCTTGCACCCTATTCACTTTCTCTTTTCACAGAAATGTCCATGAGAAAAACGAAAAAGTCCGCTTTGTACGACATGTTTGAATATCGAACAAATTTTAAAACTCAATTTTAAAACACTGTGTACGTTATAGATGGAGGCTGGCTTCTACATCATGTTGTTTGGCCACTATATGGAACATACCTTGACGTGCACAACTCGTATGTGTTCTATGTACTCACAAAGTCAGGAACGAAAGCAACAATTATTTTTTTATGGATATTGCACTGAAAACTGTACAAAAGCCGCTGAGCGGGAGCAACTTGAGTCAAAGGTTCAATCAGCTTTGGTGTTATTCACAAATGAAACCGCATTATTAACAAAAAGAAAGATAAATTCTTAGGTAATTTCAAAAATAAGGATTGTTTCGCCCGTGAGTTGATGGTTCATTTGACACAAGCTGGAATTCAAACCCAGCAAGCAAGAAGTGATACTGACGCACTTATAGCTAAAACTGCTGTAGCCAAGTCTTTAAATCTTTGTAAGCACGTCGTGATAATGTTGACATGATGTTGACGCGAGGATGTTGGCAATTTAATCATTTTGATTGGAAAAGGTAATAATCAGTACGACATCACATTTCGAAAGCTTGGACGTCTACAAGATGTGAGTAAGGAATTTAGTACTAAGAAGTTGTAAGAAACACAGGCAAATATACTAACTGGTTTGCTCAGCTACCATGCTTCAACTACCCTGTAGATGCGACACATCATGTGGTTTGTATCGAAAGGGAAACAAAAAGCCATTCTGATTACTTCAAAAACGGAAAGATTTATGCCGATCACTTGAAGTTTTGAACCATGATAATGTTAGTGTACAATCTATGAAGCTGGCACATTATTTCTACTAACATACTACGATTCTCCAGCAATAGTAACCTTAGTGGATGAATTCCAGTATCATTCATACATCCTTGCAGTAAGTCGCTCCCCATTCAGAACGAAATACAATTGGCAAAATTGCCACCCACCAGTGATGCTGCGAAACACCATATCATCAGGTTCAATTGTACCGTGGAAATGATTTGCGAGCGACTGAATATGAATGGACAACATTAGGAGGTATCCTCGTACCAGCAAGAATGACCAAGGAACCCGCTCCGTCTAATATCCTGTAACTGTAAAAAGGGCTGTAAAAGTATGTACGGTTCTCGGAAAGCAGGAGTTGTGTGCTCTAATTTATGTCAGTGTCGAGGAATTGGATGCATGAATGGAAAACCAAATGATGAAGACCATAGAGATGAACGAGATAATGATAACCTCATCGATTTCTAATAAAATAAGTTCGAATGTTCTTAAAGTGCATACTAACGTGTAATGTAAATATTAAGTTGATTTGAAGAATACTAGGAGGAAAATTGCATTCTAGTTATAACCAAGACATTTTTAAAAAATTACATTCAAATGACTATTGTAGTTGAGAGTTATTTTTAGTGTGTGAATTACGATTTTCCTATGAATAGAAGACTACCAATTTCTGCTACTTTCTAATGCTGTCAATAAATGATTTTTGTGTTATATTTAAGTGATGTAAAACTATGTATCATAAAAGCTTACTCCATTGGGAAAAACGTTGGCCATTTTAAGAGTAAATTAATCATGATGATAGTAACTGAGTTTTGTTAACATACGATAATTGTCAGTGTTGCAACTTTTAAAGAATTTATTGCGAAAATCACGTTTTGTCCCGAAATTTTGAGTTTTGTGCTTCTTCCACAAATTGGGCTTGATTAGTATAAGTGTTACCTCGTTCGAATTTACGTTTCTTAAGATTTCCAATGATATATAACCCTTGGTTCTATGTGATAAAAGAAGGTGACTAGAACCGTGAAACTGTATGTCACCTTATGCACTTTTGTACAAAGAAGTCAGAAAGTAACATAAGTTATATTTTTTTCTCGGCTTGTATTGCACCAATTTTTGTCATTGTTGGCTATGATTGAGACATCTGTTGATGGTGTTTCGTTGGTGTGCAATAACTGTCAGTGTTGCAAACTTCTCATGATTTCTGAAAATATATCTATTTTAAATAAAAAAGCTGTTTCCTTCTTCCTCTTCTTCTAGTAATTTAGCATGATGGGCATATATGTTATTTACTTAGATTGTCTGTCTTTCAAGCTTTCCAACCATATATGATTCATGGCGTTGTAATAATTAGAACGGTGGCTAGAGGAATAAACATAAAGGGTGACGATTTCCATAAATTCCTTGTCGTCGTCTAAAGATGGCGGACATTTTTCAAAATTGCGGGAAAGGCTACAGTGGGATTTTAGGGGAGTTTTAGTATGTTATTTCTGACACATCCCCCTACTTCCATACCAATTTTCAGCTTGTTACTAATTTGTTCCTTTCTTGGCAGAAAAATGGGCTATCTTTACTGGACTAGTATATAAATATATTTCTTTCATCGAAAAAGTGATAACTGCATAAACAAATAATACTTATAAAATTATCCAAACTTCTATATAGCCTACATTATATAAGAAAATATTCTCGAACAATATTCTTTGCGATAAATGTTTTGTAATAAATAAATTATTTTTTCAATGGAATTTAGTAATTTTGAATTTAACACTCTTGATCAATATTCTATTAAAATCTTCTCAAGCATTTTATTAGCAAGATTGATCCTATCCGCAAATGAAATTATTTGAGATTATCAGTTCGGAATTAGTTGAAATCGCTCCACTGTTCCAAATATTTACCATTCGGCAAATACTGAAAAAGAAGTGGGAGTACAATAATCAGTACATCAATTATTTATTGCCTATAGAAAGGTCTACGACTCGGTTACGGGGGAAACATTGTATGGCATTTTTATAACGTTTGGGATACCGGTAAAGCTAGTTAGATTAATTAAGATATGTTTAAATGAATCCCAAAGGAAAGCCAAACTACAGTGCCCGAGAATTATCCTGGCAGTCCGTAGACTTTGCTCTTGCTCAAATGCTATCCCACTGGATAAAGCAGACGCTTCGTTCAATTCAACGTCCAATCCCAGGAAAGAGAAAATGCGCGAACACAAATACCAACTTAAAAGCATGCTCCCTTCTCTACAACAGGAAAGCAAAAGGAAATGAACCAAAATGGGAGATTCATTTTTGATAAATATTCTTCTCATCTTTGTATAACGATAACTGGAGTTCGAGGAGACATAAATGCTACATTTTTTTGCTATTATATTTATATAACTTTCATGAAGAACATGGTTATTTTATATTTGAATTTTATATTATAGGTATGTGGAAAATAATTTTAAATGATAGCCATTTATGTTTATTCTGTTCTAACAACACTCAGATTTCAACATGCTGCAAACTTTCGTTCTATTGAAGATAGACACAAACATGCTGTGGATGAAATGGGAAAGGAAGTCCAAAGTTTATTTTAAAGAGAATCCCATGTCTTTACCTATCAAAGTTCTTGAGTTAGAGGATGATATGTGAACGTGTTTCCTGGTCGCGGAAACAGAACGTGGTGGTTAGTGAATGTAGCTTCGAAAAGTATAACATTTACCAACAGCACTTCCAGGAAAAACACACAAACAAATTAAAAAACAAAAACGAAATGAAATGAACTAAAAAGCGCGTGTTTTCTTTGTGTATGGCTGTACAGTCTGTGCTGACTGGTGAAAGTTGTCAATCCTTTGTTTTATTCTCGTTCTCGAAATTGTGTGTATAAGAATGGGTGATAGTACCTTAAAGAAAGGCAAGCCGTTGCATTGTGATGCAGGAGATATTGTTTTTAATGTAAACAACTTTTCTTGCAGCAAACAATAATAAATCTGACAGTGTTCATGAAACCTCCCAAGCAACATATGTCAGTGAGAGATCCGTGTGGCGAATTGTGAAAGAGGAGGTGTAAAGCCTGGACAACCCGTCGTAATACCTTGTAAAGCAAGGCCGAATACATAGAAAAGACAAATAAATTTAGATTCTTTCGATGAAGCAGTAGTTCGTGGAACAATTCACAATCTCTATGCTGAAGGCATTGTCGCCACCTTAAACAAATTATTGTGCGAACTTAAGAAAAGCATTGACTTCAAAGGTTCTGAGTGGGCATTACAACAAATACTGCGCATGTTGGGATTTAGGTAAAAAAAAAAAATCTATTGGAAATAGAAAACTGATTTTTAAAAGGAAAGATATTGTCGTTTGACGACATAAATATAGAGTCTAATCTTATTTTTCTTTCTTTGTCGTAACACTGCACATATATATGCTAATATTATTCAAATACATTACACTGCTCAGCAAGAAATTGTTTATCTTAATATTTCTACATTTCCCGAATGATTTTGACGTGCTAATTACGAATCTGATATTAGTTTTTCTCAAATGTCGATTGTTTGTAAGGAATTTTACAAAATCGTCTTTGTTCAAGAACGCCACTTTAGAGGAAGAATTTCAGCCTTACTTCGGCTGTCCATACATGACAACACAGAACAAACTCTTGTGGATTAATTAGCAAGTTCCATTTCGTAACATATGCGTTCAATGATTACAAATTTTGAATGCAGCATTTATTTTGAATGAAAATAACTGCCTAGAAAAATATAATTTCTTATTTTCCCCCCTTACTTTTCAAAAAAATATTAACTTTCACTTAAATTAAGTCAGTAAATTTCTATATGACCCCACTTGGATAGCCATCTGCATACAGTATTGAGTAACTACAGTGGTAACTATATTATATGAGTGGCATTTGATTTTATTTCGCCCCCGCCAAGTGAACTTTGTGGTGGAAAAACACCGTGTGCTTGGGTTTTCTCGGGGTTCTCCCGTTTCCTCCCCCTTTCTTCATTCCACCATTTCATTCATTACTCATCATCCCCGTCTCCTTTAGCTTAACCGGCATAATCGTGGGACGTAAAACTCAAAGATTTCATTTTTTCATTTTTTCATTTTATTTCACTAGGTGCTGTGTGGAAGATAAAATGTCTACAAGTAGACGTTGTAAAATGTCAGCAGACTCATTTTGTTATGTTTGTGGATATTACATAAGCCCCAAACAACTTAAACATAACATTGTGCTTGGAACAAAATTATGTGTTGTATATGAAGCTTACTTTCGAGTGCTCGTAGGTGATCAAGACAAACATTATGGTCCGCATGTGTGTTGCGGTAGTTGCCGCTCTACATTAGAAGGTAGGTTACGGGGAACCAGAAAGTGTGTGCCATTTGTTATTCCTCGAATTTGGAGAGAGCCTACTAATCACCAAAATGACTGCTACTTCTGTTCAGTTGATGTGACGCACTATAAAAACACAAAGAATTGGAGAAAAATAGAATACCACAGTTTATCTTCATCCATTGCTCCAGTTCCATGTAGTGACGAACTTCCTGTACCCAAACCACCAGAGATATGGTCATCGGAAGGAGAGCCAGAGGAGTCTTCCGATCTTGATATTAGTTTTTCACATGAAACCAGGAAAAGGAACCACATTTGCTTAATCAGCAAGAACTTAATGACTTGATAAGAGATTTAGATCTTTCCAAATCAAAGGGAGAACTTCTTGCTTCACGTTTAAATTAGAGGAATTTTCTCCTTCTAACATGTAAAATATCAAAATATAGGAAAATGCATAAGACTTTTTCACAAATCTTCAAAATGGAAGGAAGTTTGATTTATTCCCATGACGTTAGTGCTCCATTTGAAGCTATCGGTTTCCCACATCAACCACTGGAGTGACGTCTTTCCATAGACAGTTTATTTAGAAGTTTGAAGGCAGTTTTTTTTTCTGCACAATGGAAATTGAATCCTTCTGTACCAGTTGCACACTCAGTCCACATGAAGGAAGACTACGAAAACGTGAAATTATTGTTGGAAAAGTTTGAGTACCAAAAATATAAACTGGATATTTGTGGAGATTTTAAGATGATCGGTTTTCTTCTAGGTTTGCAGAATGGTAATACTAAATATTCATGTTTTCTTTGCCTTTGGGATAGCAGAGCTATTGACCGTCATTATACACTCAAGGTGTGGCCAGAAAGGAAACATCACTCACAATATCACATGACCTTTAGTTGAAAGAGAAAAAAAATCTTAGTGCCATCACTCCACATAAAATTAGAACTTGTAAAACAGTTTGTTAGAGCATTAGATCCACATTCTGCAGCTCTTTCTTACATAAGACAAATGTTTCCATAGTTAACTGACGTTAAAATCACAGGTGGTGTATTTACTGGCCCACGCATACGTATGATGCTTGTCTGAAGAACTTCAGAATAGAATGACTCGAGAGGAAAGAAGTGCTTGGGAAGCCTTTATGGCGGTAGTGCGAGGTTTTATTGGTAAAAATAGGAGTGAAAATTATAGGCAGTTAATAGATTCTTTGTTTGACCTATATCGCAATTTGGGTTGTAAAATGTCGTTGAAATTGCATTTTTTGTTTTCTTATCTTGATTTTTTAAAGTCCAAATTTATCAGATGTGAGTGAGGAACATGGTGAACGCTTTCATCAAGACATTGAACAAATGGAAAGAAGATACCGAGGGTGCTGGGACACCGCGATGATGGGAGATTACATTTGGACATTGATTTCTGATTTCAAATCAGCTTCGCAGAAGCGAAAAAGCAAGCGTGCTCATTTTTAAAATGTTCTGCATTATGTGGTTGTAGTGAAAGTGGATATATTTTTGCTAAGTTTTTTAAATTTATTTTGTACGCTATGTTCATACTCCATATTGACTAAAAGTTAATTCTGCATAATTTCTTCAGTCAAGCATATTGTAAGGCTCTAAATTCCTCTATAAAAATCAAAACCGGGCCAAAACTGCAGCTTACATAAACTAGCCATTTAATATGCACTTCTTCTGCTTACGAAAAGTGTTAGAAATATTATATATTTTAGTTGAAAATAGAGGTTATGAACTATTACACGGAAATGAAAAATGACTTTTTTCTTTTTTCTGTGTCAAGCTCTAGTTGATTTCATAACCAAATTTCTAATTTTGTCCCCAACATATTGTGCCGTCTTGTGAATACCAATTTAAACCTTACAGAATCAATTTTTGATCAAAACAATATCTGATGTAATTTGACTAACTGTAAAAACAGTGTTGCCAACTCCAGAAATAAAAAATACATAATTTTGACGAAAAATTAAGAATTTTCTCAAAATTTGCTGAATAAATTTTCTTTCGCATGTAATATTGCAAATAAACTTACACAGTTTAACAGCCTGTTCCTTTGCTTAAAAAGCAAAGCATAACAGGTTGCGTTAGGGCAAATCGTTTTTAGTTATAACGCTTTAACGAAAAATAGAGGAGAAATTCGACAAATTATCCAATTCCTAAGGGTTAAAGACGAATTTTAAGGCGAGTTTTGACATTTCGGGAAAATTAATGTTATGCACGTTATTAGTATCACCCAACGGTATTTAAAAAAGAAAAGAAATCAGATAAACATAAAGTTGGTCAAAATTTGTGACCCGGTGTTATTATTTAAATTCTCTCTAGTTCGCTACCAGCATTATTTTAAACTGTAGTTACGACGTGACGTGCGAAGCTTTCAGTGTATCATCTAAGCACTATTTGTGAATAGCCTAAGTGGTAGCCTTGCAACTGAGAGCGTTGAAGCCACTGCCAAGATAGTTCTCGCCGGCTGTAGAAAATTATTGTTCACGAACTTTCACGTCGAGGATGACCTGAAACAAGGGGACACGTCGTCGCCGTTATTATTCAACTTGGTTCTGGAGTACGCTATAAGGAAAATGAAAATTAGCAACTAGGGCACAGAACTGAATAATTTTCACCAGGTTATGGCGTAAGCTGATGATAGGGAAAGATAAGAGTGCAATAGAAAGAAATACAGTGGTCTTAGTAAACGATTGCAATGACGTGATTTAGAAGTAAGTGTAGACAGTTATAAATACATGGAAATTCGCTGGGATCTAAATATTTCAAATTATGGATGGGACAAAATACGATTTCGACAAATTGAAGAGTTTCAAATATCTCTAATCAATAGTGTCTATTACAAAACCAAAATTATATGGATGAAAAAATTAAACGTAGACTGAATTCAGGAAATTCAGCTCAGAAGCTTTTATCGTCGCAAATTCCATCGAGGAATTTGAAGCTTAGAATATATAAAACGAAAATCATACCTGTTGCTTTGTATGGTTACGGAATATGGTCGCTTACAGTGAGCAAAAAACGCAAACTGAAAGTATTTGAGAACCAAATATTGAAACGGATATTCCTACAGAAAAGGAATGAGAGTGGGGAATGGCGGAAACTTCGTAACAAGGAACTGCATAATTTATACCGTTTACAAAACATTGTTAGGTGCATCAAGTCTTGGAGGCTCAAATTGGCAGGCCACGTAGCCAGAATGGAAGAAAGTAGAAACACTTTCAAAGCTCTAACTGGAAATCTAATTAGAAAACGACTATTAGGAAGACATAGGGGCAGATGAAAGGGCAATATTATGATGGATCTCGCAGAAATAGGAGTGCAAAGTAGAAACTGGATCAAGTCGGGCAAGGACAGATGTCAATGGAGAGCTTTCGCTAACGCGGCATTGAACCACCGGGTTCCATATGTCATAGAATTAGTTAGTTAGATCAATATTCTATATCTGCAGGTATACTTGGCATACCAAATATTAATTATAAATTTACAATTGTTGACCTATGTTCCATATCTTCAAATAACTACTAATATTTCAATCATTTCTTTTCCATGGCATATTACTAATTTCATATTTAACACTGTTCACACTAGTGAATAACTCTTTTCAAAGTTACATTTTACAGCATCGAGACAATCATCACTGCAGTCACTAGAAGAAGGAGTGTAGAAACACCTAATAATAAACTGAGTTCCATCAAAGAACTATTGGAGAACTGAGAAACTGTTGGAAAAAATATACCTCCATTGGTAAATGTTACTCACTTAGGAAATTCAGTATCTTAAGACAAAAGCAGTTTTAAAAATGAAAGATTATTTTTCGCAAAAGACAATTGAAATCTAAAATAATATATATTACTGTTTATTGTGTATGTGTAGTTATTACATTTTTTAATGTTTCTTTTTATATTTACATAAAATAGTAACCACTATTTTACCTGAATTACAACAGCATACTTGTCCCCTTTAAATACTAATATTAAATTTTCATAATTAACATATATACATACGTACAATAATGTCAATCTATAATTACACAACATATTATTCAGTAACACTCAAGATTAAGTACACAACACATCAAAGCCATAACTGCAAATATCTTTTATACGTGGTATCAAACTAATCAACCTAACATACCAGGTTTGCATATGTATTTTGAGTTTCTTATACACTCTTTTTAAATCCTATTGAGAACCGCAGGCTCTGATCTTAGAGCTACGCTAACTTCGGCCTAGTACCTTAGTTACGTTTAGGTAGAGAAATGGAAAATATGCTTCGTATGCAACACTTACACAGGGAACATTAACCTATTATAAAATTTCACAGACTTCTATGTTTTATTATCGTAAAAGCGCAATTTTTGATATCACTTTCTTTATAGTGCATATATATGATAGGTGAAACCTCTCGAATTTTATGTTGCTAAGAATGTTCTTTAAGCCGTATCGTGACACAATCTTATGCTTAAGAAAACCTAACAGACACACGGACATATATTTGAAAAACATCAACCTAAAGAAAGTTTTACGAGCTTGCAATATATTCTTAAATAATATAAACTTCTATGCAAGTAGAAGTGTTTTATAAGATTATCTTACGGATACTAAACGGTCCAGCACTATTTTAAAAAATAAATAATGATTTGCGAAAGGCAAAAGTTTATACTGAAGTTTCTTTGCCTTAGCAACCTACAGGACTTACTACTTATAAAATACTGTACTTAATTAACTGTTAGAAATGTTACTTTTTACCCTGATTTCGTACAGTATAAATCACCTTCTGTATCTTTAATTGGTCTTTCAACCCTTTTACACATATTTTCAACGAATTTCTGTACTCGAACATAAATGTTACAATAGCTAAAGTTAAACCTGAAAGTAGTATCCAAAATGCTCCCAATATATCATGAATCTTTACTTCCTCTCGAAAGTGGGTGAACTTTTGACTTCCATTATTTAGCCAAGCCTTATCAATGTCAGTTTTCCATTTATTCAATAGCCCAGCATCTTCTAACTGATCAAGTATGCCTCCCAAAAGCTTTACGAAGAACGAACCCTGTCTTACCTGACAAGCGGAAAGTCCAAATTGTATCTTTTCAGGAAATGTGTACCATACACGTTCTTCTTTATCGGGCATAACCTTTGAAATGGACGCAATGAAGTTGGAAATATTCGCTTCCTGCATCATAAAAATAAATTTCTCATCATGAAGAGTTGTTGTTAAATGTTCATAAGAAATTACTTGATAGGTTTTGTATATATGTTTAAGAAATTTGTTATCTGAATTTCTTAAATATTTCCGGAAGTTAATTATTCCTCCAAACTTTTTGCCTGAACCAACAAGTTCTTCTATGGAGTTGGTTAAAGGGTACCTCAGAGGATTAATATGGAGAGCAATCGTCGATGACTGATACACACTGTTCATTACAAGAGAGCTAAGGAACCAAATTGCAAATACCATTTTACACGACGATACGTTTAAAGACGGTAATGCAGCTACTCCCAGTAAAACTGAAAGAAAATGAAGCAATGTAGGAGTGTTCCCTAATATCTGTTTAAGTATTTTAATTATTACCTTCAAAACAAGTGTTACGGATACCAATGATAGAAATAAGATCATCCAGGTTTCGATTTTCAAAGCAAAGAAAATGTTCATCCATGGTGGGTAATAACGCGTGTGGAGGGCCAGCAGTGCAATCTGATTGAATGTCTTCAAGAAAACTTGTTCATTATAAATGTAATTATTGATCTCTTTGTCATTCTGTTCGTAAACTGAACATAAATCTGCATCTATTTGGTAGCATCTTAATTGAAAGCTCATTAAATTTCCACCAAAGAATCTACACCACCCTATATGAGGCCATATTACCTCACTTCTATTAATTATGTTTAAATCTGGATCAAGTATGCTTACAGTGAAGTTAAATTTTTGTGACAACACGTTTAGCACGTTAACGTAAGGTCCTACTAAATGATATCCATCTCTAGCGCTATCTATACGCATCGTGTAAGGCAGCCCGCAGGTTCGAATAAATAAAGGACATTGGTGCATATTCTGCTCCTTATCGAGATATAAATCTAATCCCCGTCTCCTTAGTTCGCCATTCGACCATTTGTCAACAATTACTGGCTCTTCTTTACGGGTAGACCTACAGCTACCCTCAGAAAAGGGAAAATGAGTGTACAATGAAATCTTATTGTCGATGTAGGTAGTGTTATCATCCATCAGTTGCTTTACCCTAGTTAGCACAACCATATTGTACATTTCACGGGCACGTGCTTGGAAAAAAATTTCAGTGATCTGTTGCCCAAGACTTGCATTCATGGAAACAATCAGGAATTTATTCCTAGGTACATAAATTGCAATAAATCCTAAAGCTCTTTTCAAGTATGAATAAAAATATTGTAAATCTGATACAATAAATATATAATTAACATGGTATCTCTCCCAGATCATGTCATCAGTATGAAATTTATCGATGGTACCTTTGGCCTTCATATTAATAGTAAGGATGGTTCCAGAGAAATTTCTGAAAATATGGTTCACTAATTCATCTGGAGATTCATTCATGAACAAAGCCAATGTTCGACTGTCTGCAAAGTGTAGTTGAACAATATTTTTAATGCAATTGAGAAAGTCGTCATTTGTAATGGTGTCATTATCTTTGAGTCGAGAAGTTTCTATTTCTTGTAATGTAGCCTCGGCACAGGCAATCGCCAAAACCAAAATAAGTGTTCTTGCATCCATATCGGGGTTGTTTCGTACCTGCAAAATAATACGAAATTTGTCAACAAAACTATGAATATGTTATATTAAGACTGTTGTAATTAAATAACAAATGAAGCACTCGTAATGGGTTGCTACATCAATCAAATATATTACTATAGGCCTCATTCCACAACACTCTCCGTAACAATTAAGCAGTGGGTTAAATTCAATGTAACGTTAAATTATATTAAAATGTATAAAATAACCCCTAAAGTTAGACTATATTTACAGAAAAGTCACAACATGACACTCCCCTTGCGTAGTCCTTGTTGATTTTTGCAAACTAACACGCAAATTTAGATTTGCTTTGACGCAAACCGCTACGGAATAATACCTCCGTATGCGGAAACTAAATGCATCATTCATCATAGTATTTATTTGCATACCATTTACAGTAAATATTTCTACATCGTTCTAACATTAATATATATATATATAATATGAACTTATATTACAGCAGGGCATGGTGAGGCTAAATGCACAAAAGATGTCTATAAGTAGAATGTACATACATAAAAGAAAATATGTGCAACCATACACCTACAGTTTATAAATAAATAACAATTTCTATCAACAAAATGAAAGCTTTCAATTGTTAATGGAAACAAAGGACACATATTTTATGCCAATGTATTTTTTATCTGCTTGAAAACAACGTATCGGAGTTTACCATGATATGACATTGGTGCATATATTTTAATCATGCTCGACCCTAGCCATACTCATTAAATGTACACTTCTGATTGGTTGGAGTCATCCCTTTCTCGACACGTAGCACGCATATAGCACAAATCAAAAGCCAAATGATATTTGACCTCGATGCCGAGCATGTTAGTGCCAGGGCTAGCAATAAAAATCGCTTTCTGCGTGTGTTTTAACCCGCCCTAAGGATTTTCTAAAATTTTCTTAACACTTCTGTCATTAAAATAAGATGAAAATAATACTCATTGGTCCTTGTGCGTATATACAATGCAAAAATTGTGCTTTTCCTAGAATTTACCTAGAGATTTCTGATACCGCTTATAAACAATGACGTTATAAACCAAGAGAAGGTGGAGCCCTTGCGAAGCGAGTGATTGTAAGGGTAGTGGGAAGTTAGACAGTGACTTGCACCATCAGGTTTGACGTAATGTGAAATGGTAATTAGTACACTTCGCACAACAAATTTAGTGATAAAAAACATGACTTACTTACGTTAGAGACATATCTGAGCGAGCGTCAGCGAACGAAGAATGTTGGAAGAACCGTAGGGCACGTTTAATTCCACTTTTGCCCCCATGATAATACCACGTGACATTATCGTCATACTCGGGTGGTACAACTTTGATGTAAATCTAGCCTCACTCGCTTTATGTGACCAACTTAAAAACAGTTGGCTAAGAGAGCCCGTGAAAAAAATATATGCTCATATCACGTGGGTGAATGTATATGGAGTAGGAGAGAAAATGACGTATGTGTGAAAAGAAGTGTTTGCATCAAGGACCTTGTAAATAGAGGATCTGCCCTTACAACAAAATCTTGAAGCCATACGTCACAGTTTCGCCACCCCTACTCTGCCCACTCCACCCAATAGGATGTTTTGAGCCAACAATCATAGCGGAAACTAAAGTATCCAATCAGACGATGGCAGAAACGAAAGTAGACAATCAGACGTGCCGATTCTTGGTTGTTTTTTGGTTTCATCGATTTAATACGATGAAGATACATATGGGCAGATCCTCTATTTATAACATCCTTGGTTTGCATTGTGTGGTTATTCTGGAATTCTGTACATGTTCTTTTATAGTCTTTTTTTTTAAATTTATTTGTTCAAGACTTAATTAAATACGTATATAGTATAATAATAATCAAGATTAAAGGAAAAAATCTGTAAAACCGAAAGAAAATATAAAGCAAAAAATTAATATCGCCTGATCAACAAATGACAATCAATGAAAAATTTTCAACTTTATTGCATTAATTCAATTTTATATTACATACAATCAAGTGGATAATTCAACCAATAAGTTTATGCAATCCTGTGAATTTTGAATGTGACCAATGATTGACAATCCTAGTTTGACATGAATTTATGATTAGATTAATACAAATGGCTGCGGACTTTATACCTTATTACAATAAACAATGATAACTAACTATAATTGATCAATGACCATGGACAATTAAATTGTGTACTTTCTGCTGCCATATACTTACTATAGATTAATTACATAAATTTAACAACTTTAGCATAAAACAATTTTGCACTTCTAACACATTAGGACGTTATAGGGTAAAGGCACCAGTGGTCGGACAGTTAAGGGATTTTTTTACTTTAAGTTCTTCAGGTTTCGTTTTCGTACATGACAGTAGGACTCACACTGTTGAATCTAATTCTTTGCACATTTCTGAACAAAAATAAGCAATTTTAACGCAAAATGTGGCACATATTCTTGTGTTATGATTTTTTTCCGGAAAAATAGTCATTTTCACCAGTGGTCGGACAATCAGAGCGAGAGATCGGACAGGTGCGTTCCAGTGGTCGGACACGTTTCAAAAGTAATAGGAAAAGACTGTATCCTTAAAAATAATGCGAAAATATTTTATTTCTTAGAAAAGAAGTGATTACACTTGTATAAAAAAAGAACTAATAATATTTTTTTTTTGCTTGTTAGATATAGGCCTAAGCCATCTTCAGTTATAAGTATTCAGACTAGAATACAACACAACAATGTTTCTTACACATGCTCACAAATAGGCCCTAAATCCAATAAAGATAACATAAATATTTTTTTCAGACTATAGTGAAATTATTCAACACGAGAAGAAAATATTTAATAGGTGTAAATTGCAAAGTAAAAGTTAACTAACAACTTTAACTTTTCAAGTCCTTGTGGTGAATGTTGAACTTGTACCAGCCTCGTCCATAACGTTCAGGAGTGTACAACCTTTCCACTACGTCTTCAGGGGAAAATGGATATTCATCGGGTTCTTGAGGATGTCCGTAGATATACCCACAATACCTTTTGGTCATGACAGGCCTAAGGAATGACCCTTCATATTTACCATTCCCTTCTTTACTCGGTCCAAGAACTTGTCCTATCCAAAATCTCTTCTTACCAGCACCATCATCAAAAGCTACAACTAACCACATGTCTTTCTTTAATATTTCTGTTTTGTTGATGGGTTTAAGGTTAGGGAATGAACGTCCAAATTTCCATATTTTTGTTTGGATTTCTGGTTGAAATTCGGTTTCATAATCGTAGATACTTTCATCAGAGGATTCTTCTTTTGGCAGGCTCCGCTTTCTAATTTTCCTTATTTGTTCTAAGCTCTTCTTCTTACCTTTTCTCAGATTTCCTTCGGGCGTGTGAATTTCAGATGATTGCAGGTGTTCTGCCTTCTTCACTTTATGATTCCGTTCTTTCTTTTCTCCAGTGTCTTTCTTTTGAATATACTCTCTCCACTTTGCTGATGATATGGCACTTGGTACTTTATCGCTCAGCCCTCTTCTTCTTTTTATTGTTTCTATAGGTTTGGGATAGTAGAGATGTGTCTTAAAAGGAGAAGGAATGTTGGAAGAAGTGCTTGGTGATGACACATAATTTGACGATTTTTCTTCCACAGTATTTGATGTGCAATCAGGAAATGGGATGTCAGATGAAGTTGGTGGATTTAAATTAGACCTCTGGGGATGTATGTAATCTGGAACGTTAGAATTGTCGTTATTACAATTGAAAAATGTTTCAGGCGTCAATGTAACATTTATGGATGTGCTTGGAATAATACCAGAACTAAGAGAATGATGATCAGTTTTGGGTGAATTAGAGGAAATATGCTTAAAAAGTGCAGCTGACGTAGTGTTTGGCAGGCAGATATCTACGTCAGTAATTGTGTGGAGTTCATCTACTAAGCAACCATCCTGAGCAATCGTTTCTTCAGATGTACAAGAAACTTCAGACAAGGGTACTGATGAACAGACAGGGTTTTCGATAACGTGTACTGTAGAAGTCTCTTCCGGAATTATCCTATCATTCACATTTGAATTTTCTTCTGTGGCGACAATTTCAGAACATATTGTATAGTTACTTGATAAATTTAGCTCTTGTGGAAAAATTTCTGTATCTAAAAGAACTTCCATATCAACACTATCACCTATACTTAATTCGTTAGAAACAGATGGTTGTGGACCTTTACCACCACGATTAGGACATAACTCAGCTTTCTCTTTTTTCAACACACTAATTACTTTGTCTGTGTCCACACCCTGTACACTAAGCTCAGTTTTTAAAGCAGCAACAACTTTTTCTGCTACATCTATCTCATAGATGTTAAGGTCATGAGTTTTGGATGTTGTATTTATTCTCTCTAGCTGATTCTGAACACACTTGCTATAATCAATAGCGTCCGGATTTAAAGGGCACAATCCACACTTTCGAAAACCACTTCTAATTGAATCAGGTATACTTTCATTCTCCAACACTTTTTTCAGTAAGGGACAGAACTGGGATTTGGTTAGAACCTTATTCAAGTTCTCTTCTTCATTTAACCACGCGCGAACTGTCTGCTTCCATTGTGACTTCAGAGGCTTAAATACACTGACGTCAGCAGGTTGCATGAGGTGTGTTGTGTTAGCAGGTAGAGCATATAAAATGATACCATTATTGGAACAAAACTCACTTAATTCTAAAGTCATTTGGGATTTGTGACCATCAACAAATAAAATAACTGGCTTTTTCACCTTTTGATCATCTATCCACTTGTTTACGCCATTAGCAACGTACTCATAAAAAAGATCGCTTTTCATCCATCCACTATCACTTCTTCCAAGAAACCACTCTTCTGGCATACTGTCCACAATGTCCCGTGGTGCTCTAATAAAAGGGAAGACAACCATAGGATACAGTGTTTTGCCACTGGCTGAGAACACCAACAACACAGTGATATTGTCTTTCTCGTTCCCTAGTTTCACATCATATACATTTTTCCAGCCGCGTGGAGCTATAACCTTGCCTGTATTTGGACATAATGCAAAACTCGTTTCGTCTCCATTCAAAATACGATCTGGATCTTCTAGAATTTCTTCTACACCTAATTCTCTTAGATACCCTTCCAGTTCCCTAAACCACTTCCTGATATATTCCTCAGTAACTCTTGCACGTCCTTTTGATAGACTTTCCGGTTCTCTTAAAACCAACTGTGGGTGTCTGCCATTTCTTACCTGGACGTCCATCTTTAAATGGTGTTTGTCTTTTATCACTTTTTATAATTTGAGCAACAGAATCAAGCAATTCATGTGTCTTCCTTGGAAATCCCATTTTTGCTAAGTCTTCTAGCCACTTAACAAGCTTTAGTTCCTCTTTCTGTGTTAGAATTGAAGATGGTCCCATTTTTCTGACATAGCCCGGTTGCGATACTTTCCCACTCAAGCGATCTTGAATTGATGATTTTGGAACGTTAAATTTTCTGCTGGCTTCTCTTAATCCCATTCCATCCTTCTGTATGGCATTTAAAGCTGCAACCATGGATTCTGTGGAGTATCGGTGGAAAACCTTGGTACGCTTTTTATTCTCACCTTTGACTTCATCAGTTTTGACTTTGTTCATGATGACTATTTAACTTTCAAAGTAACCTGAATTGGAGAAGGTAGAATTGTAATAGCTGTAGGGATATTTTCTATAATCAAATTGATCATGTATTAATGGATAAAAGAAGACATACAAACAACTCTACGATAAATTTAAAATTCATGATAGATTAAAACAAGGAGAGACTTTATCTCCATCACTTTCTCATTTTGCTTTAGAGTATGCAGTTAGAAAGATAAGAGAAAGTAATGAAGGTTTAAATTTAATGGCATTATTCAGCTATTGACAAATACAGATGATGTAGATTGGCTAGGGACAAATGGCGTAAAAATCATTAAAAGTTATACAGATAAACTTTTTAAAGCAGCTAAAGAGACAGGCTTATAAGTTAGTGTAGGGAAGACTAAATATATGTTTACTAGCTTACGCCAGATGTTAACTAATAATATTAATATTTAATAATTTGTAATAAAGCATTTGAAACTGTAAACAAGTTTAAATAGGCCTATTTTGGAGTGGTATTGACAGATAAAAATGAGGTAAAATCGGAAATTAAAAGCAGATTGAAGTCAGGAAATGCATTTTTCTGTTCAAAAACTAATATCCGCTTGTTTAATTTCAAAACGTCTTAAAATTAAAATACAAAAACAGCAATATTACCTTCAGTATTATATGGTTGTGAAACGTGGTCTCCTAGACTAAAAGAAGAACATACATTAAAGGTAGGCTATTTGGGAATAAAGTTCTTAGACAAATACTGACATTTAGGCTATTTAATTTTGGTCATTACGGAAATTTTCATTGCGTCCGACATTAGGCACCAGTGATCGCCATAGTCGCCGGTGGTCGGACACTCGGAATTTTGTGTGTCCGACTACTGGTATAATACGTTTTTGTTACAGAAATCCGTTGTGGATTAATCTGTTACCTTATTACTAACGAAAGAACCAAAGTTTACAATAAAATCACAATAGAAACAAAACACTAGTGGTCGGACAGGGTGTCCGACCACTGGAAAACTCATGATTTCTAGGTACCTATTGTCGGACACAATCTATTATATAAAAGAGAACGCACAAATCCTTTGTTAGCTCATCACGCTAATACGGCTGAACCAATTTCTTTCATTTTTGGGGGGTTATTAGGATTTGGACCCTAGATGGTTTTTATCATATCACTTTAATTTTTAATTACCAGTGTCTTGAGATAATTGACCATTCAAGTGTCCATAACGTACAAATCCTTTGTTAGTTCATCATAGGTATAAAAATAAACGTATTTATATGCAACCCGCATGACCGTGTCACTCGGCGGGTTAACATAAATGACAGGCGATATAATGTTAAGATTTACTGCAATCTACTATGGTTTTTATCATATCACTTGAAAGCGAAAAAGTAAAAATTATCTAAGTAACAAAGTGTATTGCGTTCCGGGGTGACCGCAGCGAAGCGGGGCGGGTTAACATAAATGATAGGCGATATAATGTTAACATTTACTGCAATCTTCTATGGTTTTTATCATATCACTTGAAAGCGAAAAAGTAAAAATTATCTAAGTAACAACGTTTATTGCGTTCCGGGGTGACCGCAGCGAAGCGGGGTGAACGCTGCTAGTAAATTATATAATTATTATTACTCTAGCATACTTTCTACGATATAAAGTTCAAACATAACACTTCATAAGCTAGGAAAACAAATTTTGTGTTGAAACCATTAAAAACTAGAGAGAGTTTTACCTTATTTCGTTGGGACACATTTCTTAGCGGTTCAATAAGCTTTCCGCCATCTTCTCAGTTTACCAAGAGAGGCAGGTACTTCATATTTTTTCCTACTACAGCTTTTCAAGTTTGATAGCTGGTAACACTGACACATCAAGACAAAGATGTCCAAAGACTGGGGATGTATTTTTTGTAGACATTTAAGTGAAATGGGTCTTGTTTAACCTATATTTCTTTGAAAATGTCCGACCACTGGAGGGTGTCCGACCACCGGCGCCTTTACCCTATGTCTAGTGCACCTACTTTTTCACCGATAAAGGTATAGTTAAATAAATGAACGAGTTTATTATTAAGCATGATACTTTGTTCTGTTCTATCTGATCTATTGACTGACTCCTTTTATCTTTAGACGATATTTTTGTTAAACTGAAATTAAACTTGAAAGTTAATGATAAATTTAGGCTCTCTTATTAAACATACCACATACTGTTTTGTTTTAACGTTCAAAATTAAATTTCCAATTAAATGTTCCAAGATTATGCCCCAAAGCTAAGGGAAATAATAATGATGATAATGAATGAAATGGTGGAATGAAGAAAGTGACAAGAAACGAGGGAATACCTTAAGAACCCACGCACATTGTGTTTGTCTACCACAAAGTTTACTTGGAGTGACCTGGGGCAGGCACGTAGCCAAGGGGGTTCCGGGGGTCCGGACCCCCCCCCCCACCTTCGAGACCAGAAATGAAAAAATTAAGGAAGGATAAAACAAAATGAAATGACGAAAAGAAGGATCAACGTTAAAAATTAAAAAGAAAACTACAGGAAAGGCTTTTGCTTACTCTTTCTTATTAGGAGATTTGTATTACTTGCAATATGGTGGCGAGGTAAGCGAGATATTCTGGAAGAGTCAGGGAATTTGAAATTTCAAGAAAAGTTATGGAATTCTTAGAATTTCTGCTACTAGTTAGGGAGATTTCAAGCTTTCGAAAGCATAGTGCCGTTGTGTAACAGCGTGGACATTTTAAATCATAATTTTTCGTCATCGCATCTTTGCAGTATCAAACATGTTATTTCAAGGACAATTTTCTATTGCTTCTTTAACCTGTCATTTGGAACCGACAATAGTTGACGGAATAATAAAAACAAAAATTTATGTTGAAAGAAAGTTCTGTTAGCATTTGATTCAACAGAGAAAGGAACGTATATATTGTAAAACTAGTTGAACATACACATGCTTCGCACAGGGGCTGTATTTGGAAGTCAACGCCTGTGGGAGTATCACCATGGATCTCAGCGACGACGATAACTATGGATTTGATACTAATATCGGTCATTTTGGGCAATTTTTTACGTCTCGTATCCACCCCCCGCTGACTCCCGGCCCGCATTCAATTGTAACTAAATTTGCAAGTCATCGCTAATGGAAGTGTCACCATTGATTTCAGCGACCGCGAAAACTATGGATTTGACACTAATATCGGTCATTTTGGATTACTTTTATATCTCTTGGTATCTCACCCCCTCCGGTGACCCCCGGCCCGGAGCCGAATAGCGTGAATTTGGAAGTTAATGTGTTCCGAGTTTCACCATTGATTTCAGCGACCGCGAAAATATGAATTCGACACTAATAGCTCAAGTGGTAGAGCGTTGCCTTCGCATTCGGGAGGTCATGGCTTCGAATCCCGCTGCCGACCATCCTGACTGAGGTTTTCCAGGGTTTCCCTCAGTCCTACCAGGCAAATGCCGGGATGGCACCTACTAAACAGGCCCTGGTCGATACCTTCCCAAATCCTTTCCATTGTTAATGTTGTTGGATTTTCAGTGCAAAATGGCCTCTTGAGCTGTATCTGGTGACTGTTAAATAAATAAATAAATATCGGTCATTTTCTACTACCTTTACATGTCCCGGTAAATGTCCCCCTGAGACCCCCCTGGTTCGAATTTCGACAAAAACGTTTAACTCTGGTCTGGAACCTGGACCAAGGTATTCGTGACTAAAATTTCGTAACTCTTGGTCAATTTGTCTGGTTCCCAAGCCGGTTCCGGTAAACCCCGCCCTGAGACCCCCTGTTTCGGGGGCCTGGACCAAGGTACCCCTGGCCAAAATTTGGTAACTCTCGGTCCACTCGTCTGGTCCCCAGGCCGCACACAGACAGACAAACACACAAACAAACTATTTTATTTATATTAGAAGATAGTTTACAAGACAGTATTGAATATGTACTTTATAATAAATGAGGTCATAACGAAAGGAAAATTGTTATACAGGTATTTGAATAAACAGGAGAAGGACGTAAACATTGTAAAATCTTTTTCAATACTTTTTTTATTATTTTGCTCGAAATTTCTTCATAGTTTGTTATTAAAATACTTCCCAATATATCCTCATTTTATTGTCCTAACAAACGAATATATGTTAATAGTAAAGTAGTTTAGATTGGTCGAGCTCCTGGGCCTTTAGAATTTATATCGCTCCTTCCCCCCCCCCCGTTACGAAATCCTGGCTAAACGAACCTATATATGTTCCAGTAAAATGGTTTAGAATGATTAAGAACCTTTTGTGATGACCACGGTATTTCATGTAAAGGACCCACCCTCACGAAATCCTGGCTAGGTGCCTGGCTGGGATCAAATCAAGACTCAAAACACCAGAGGTAAATATTCTACCAATGAGCCACTGCGGCCCCTTGTCGTTCGAGTCTCTTTTATTATTATTTCAGTAAAAGAAGTGGCATGGTTTCTAACCAGCAGCAACAATAATATATATTTTTTGATTTGCATAGGACTTCGTTTCTTTCTCTATTTACTCAGAAACTACGCATGAGGTTTTAAATTGATTGCGTCATTTTGTTTAGCACAATAATATCTATTGATTGGTTTCTGCTTTAGCTTGGACAATTTGTTTCGTCACACTCCAATGATATTCTAGAATTTTTGTTTTGTTTAGGTTCGGTTCGGCTAAATTACATTAGATTGTATTAGATTAGCTTAAGTAGTTTTGTAGAATGTTCTACAATCCAGTAGCAATGCGACATTCAGCCGCTAGATGTCTCGAGGTACATTCATGTCCAAAATGATTGTCGCATATCTATAACTGTCTTCTTGTTAGAATATAATTTGATAATGATTTTGCAGGGTATTTTTAATACTGATACTATGTGTATAATCGGGAAATGTATGTATAAATTCCATTAGAAAAGAATTATAAATACGAAAATTAGAATAAGTAAAACAAAATGTTGCTAAATTGACAAGAAAGTTTTATTGTTCTTATTTACTTCTCTTCTGGCATGAAATTTGCCACTTACATGTCTTTACCGATTGTACACATACTAACATTATAAGAAATACCGGGCGAATTCCTTATCAAATTATATTCATACAACAACATATTTATAGACATGCGACAATAATTTTGGACATAAGTGTACGTGTATTGGCTACTGCACCGTAAAATTGTGTCATCTTTGGCGCATTCATGTGTGTATTGTAATTGTGCATGTAAGGATGTTTTTCAGTGCTTCTGCGATTTGTCAAATGACTGACAGATTTGTATCAAGTTCTGTGTCAAGAAAACTGCAACCGAAATCCACCGCACGCTGCAAGAGGCATGTTTGAGAGCGCACTGAGTCAAGCAAGAACTTTTGAGTGGTTCAAGCGTTTCATAGAAGGCAGCGAATGTGTGGAATATGACAAAAATTTTGGTATCGGCCGTTAACATGCACACCACTGGAAATTATCATGAAAATACGTTATGTGATTCGCGAAGACAGAAGCCAGACAATTCACAATGTTTGTGTCAGACATCGATTGTTGTACGGTACATGTCAACGAATTCTATCCGATGAACTAAACATGAGACGAATTGCAACAAAGTTTGTCGTTCACCTTCTCATCATAGACCAAAAAAAAAAAAAAAAACTCACGATTCAGACGTGCACCGAGCTGCAATAAAGAGTTTGAGACCTTGTTATCCAGAGTCATTGCAGATGATGAATCATGGATCTGTGGTTATGATCCGGAAACGAAGGAGCGATAATCACAATGGAAGTCGCCATTCTCTTCAAGGCCGAAAAAAGCTCCACAAGTTCACAGCAACATCAAGTCGATACTGATCATTTTTGTCGACATTCGAGGAATTGTGAATAAGGAGTTTGTTCCATCTGGTCAGAATGTCAACGGGAAGTTTTAACTGCGAGGCTTTGAAGAGACTGAGGTAAGATGTTCGGCTCAAACGCCAGAGTTGTGGTAAACAAAATACTGGTTGCTTACTGTGACATCGCGCCCGCACACCTCGCTCGTTGTAAGGGAATTTCTGGCCAAAAGCAACATGGCAACGGTACCCCACCCTCCCTACTCCCCTTACCTAACCTCGTGCGATTTCTAACTGTTCCCGAAGATAAAACTCGCGTTGAAGGGAGACGTTTTGACTCCATTGAAGACATCCAAGTGGAATCGCAACGGGTCCTAAACATCCTTCACCCTGCGGACGTCTAGGAGTGCTTCCAAAAGTGGAAACGATCAAAAGTGGGATCGTTCCGTACATGCCAGAAGGATAGAGACTTTTAAAATGGCGGATGACATTGGGACGTGTGTATTTTTTTTTTATTTTTACAATGCCATTCTCGGATGTTTTGGGTAGCACCTCGTATATACAGGGTGTTTTAAAACAACACCTACAACGTTTGGGGAGTGATTCCTGACACCAACATAAGACAAAAAAATATAGACCAATCTAGGTGCACAAATGCTTCCTTTCGGAGTTATAGGCTGCCGAAAATGTGAAAAAATAAACTTTAAAGATCCATTATTCCAAAAGTAAGGGACCTATCGTAGTCAGATCTAGACTTCACTTAGGAACTTCACTTAGGAATCCAATCCAAATACCCATGATTCAAGATCCTGTGGTGCTTCCGCAACAATTTTTATAGAGCTAGTTGGCGAGTACTTCAAATTATATGCCCGTAGCGGAACTCCCTCTATAAAAATTGTTGTGTGAGTACCTTAGAATTCTAAAACATTGATTTTTGGATAGGGCATATGCTAGTTCCTAAGTGAAGTCTTGACCCGACTACAGTACGTCCCATAGTTTTGGAACTATGGACCTTTAAAGTTCTTTTTTATGTTTTCGGCAGCCTATAACTCCGAAAAGAAGCATTTGTGCACCTAGGTCGGTCTATACTTCTTGTCTTATCTTGGTGTCAGGAATCACCTCCCAAACGTTGTCGGTGTTGTTTTCAAACACCCTATATATAACGCACTGGCCTTCTCTCTGCAATACTAGACCCCATAATTCGAATTCGAATTATTCTCGTGCTTTTCTACCATTAAGTAGTTGTAATTCCAGTTCTTATTCCACAGTTAGATTACATCAACAAGTCAAACACCATTCCTCTTTTTCTACTTTCTGATTTCGTGGTTAGATTGGCCAATACTCCTAAGAAACCTTGTGCGATATAAAAAGGAAAGATCGTAAAAGAAAAAAGAAATATAAAAAATGTGACCATCCGATTATTGAAAAGTTCAAAAGTAAATCTGACACAAGTAGGCATATACGAAGAAGTATCAAGAAGTCCGTGCAATCACCTAAAGAAATCCACTCTAGAGAAATCTGACATGATCATGAAAATGATGTCCTTTTCCATGTAATCATCATGCCTAGCGATATATATTTTACCAGCTGTTCCTCACTTTCCCTAACCCCGTTTTGTACTGTACAAGTCTGCACTTTGTCTTTGACACAGTTCAATCTCAAGAATGACGTCATCTCTACTGTCAAAATGGCGTTCTCTGAGTGGACGCTTCATTTGTGACAACAGAAAGAAGTTAATTGGTGATAGATCCAGTGAGAATGGGAATGCGGCAATATTTCAAATCCTAATTCCACTGCCTTCATCATGGATACTGCTGATGTCCCTTGGTCTCAGGTCTTTAAAACATATTTTAGGAGGCTTCTCATATCACATTTCCATGTGGTTACGTTACCATTAGAGCCCTACTCGATTGTTTAGTTAGATTGGAGAGTAGCCCCATTCTCCACCGAAGCTATATAAGGTGTGGACCTACAGCGATCCAAAAGAGAAGATCGAACTCGCTAGATATCTAGATATCTGTTTACAGCTGCTAATGGTCAAAGGTCTGTTATCAGTAAATGAGACAAGGGCAAACCCCACAAACATATCTCCGTGAGTACACTCTGTAAGCAGTCATACTTGGTGCACCGGAAATTGTACATTCTAATCAGTGGCATATCTTGAAAATTTGACACAATGTGCACATACAACAGCATTATACTCAACATGCCAAACTATTTTGATATTGTACAATGCATACCACTGGCGTGAGGGTAGCTGGTTTGAACCCAGCCACACAGGTTTCTGGTTGACAACATCATACATGGGGATTCTTAAACTTCTCACTTGTCCTCCCACAATCTTCCATAATCATTCAATTACATTAATTGTTCGTGTCAAAGAATATAATTGAAACTAGAAATTGTATTTCATTTCTATTTCTGACTTTCCAATTTTTATGTATATATATAAAGTATATATATTACTTTACTTGCTCTGTTTTGGAAAGCTACATCTAAAATCAAAATAAAAGTAGTATGACATACATCAAATAGTTTTTTTGCTTACTTTCTACACTTCTTTGAAAACAGATTTCAGAGACATTAAGCTAAATAATATATCCACATGAGCTAAATAGAATTAAGTTTATGCTAATAGACATGGAAGTAGCTGATTTTGTGTATGTTGTTGACAGTTTCAAATATTGTTCATAGGCAACACCAAAACTGCTCTTCCTCTTCAGCCTTCAGGTAAGGAAAGATAGAAGGATAGGAATGGAGCATAAAGCTTTGTAGTCTGCACCGGTCTACTTGCCACGTATTTAGGGTACATGAAAACTTGCTTCTCCTCAACGTCCTTTCCCTACTCTAACTTTGACATGTAATGATTAGATTTTCACTGTTTTGAAGCGGTAAACGAATTAATGATTCTTCTATCACTACAAGATACTGGTGTTGTGAAAGGAAAGGGAACATATTTAAGTTGTAGATTACTTTGAGGGAGTTCGTATAATCAAAGCAGACTTTGATTGGATGTTTACCCCTGGTGAATGTTTTAACAAAGATAAATCGCTACTGTTATTTATATTGAAGTATTGATTATAGAACATGGCCTTATCCAATTGGAAAAGGGGTTAAAAAAATATCCCATTAGTGGTGTTCTTTCCTTATCTTCAAAAGCACCTCATAGAATATTTGGATCTAAAGTGCGTGTTCCTCTCTTAGCCACTAGCCACTACTTGGAATGAAATTAAAGTGGTTTTTGTGCTGGTTAGATACTTTTTAACAATGGAAGGAGTGAACGTGAACCTTCCACCATAGCGTCCTGGTTAATATGGTTTACCTCACACTAGATTTGGAATAGCAAAAACATAGCAACCATACTATAGGTTAAAACCCGGCTTAATTAAAAGCTTTACTTCACTACTTACCCTAACAATAAAGAGACAAGCATGTTCAAGTTCAGTATTGTTATCAATTTTAAAATAAATTAATCGAAACAATACGTTTTGAGTAGCAATTAAACCGTAACAATAGTTTTAAATAAGCTAATTGCCTGCACACTAGTGGCATCAACTGTCATCACAAGGCAGGTTGAGGAGACAGTGACACCTATCAGCTCGATTGTGAACTATTATAAAATATCGTTACTCATAATCTGATAAGACCTTGAACTGTCCCGTTCAGCAGCGAGGCTATATGAAACGTGGACCTACTAATTAACGTGGAATCCGAACCACATGAGCTCCCGCCGGAATCGAACCCGGGCCTCCCACGCCAAAGGCGCGTATGCTAACCACTTAGCCACGGAGGAGCTCGTTACCGTGAACAAAGAGTTGAGAAAAAGACTCATAAATGCTTCGTGTGGAATATTGTACTGTATGGGGCAGAAACATCATGCAAAAATGATGAGAAACGACTGAAATGTGAGTGTGAAAATGAATGGAAAGCATTACCTGGGTCGAATGAAAACAAATGAGAGGGTGTTAGAAATGGTTGGGGAAAAGAGCAATTTCAGATATTATTAAGAAGAGGAAGACAAACTGGTTGGGACATTGGTTAAGAAGGAACTTTATCATGAGGAACGTGCTAGAGGATGTGGTTACAGGAAAGAGAGGAAGGGGACGAAGGGGGCGACAATTAATGGACAATATCAAACCAGAAGAAAAGTACGTGAAGACGAAGAGTTAGCGGAAGACCGCTGAGCATGGAAGCTTCTCAGTTGCAGCAAATGACCTCCCAATAATGGCAGAATGACTATGATGATAATAACGACTATCTGATAGGCTTTTGTATCAAGTATGGTGCAACAATAAGCATAATTTGTGTCTGTGAACATAGAAGAAAATATTTCATCAAAAACGAACGTCAACTTACTTCGTATACAGCAAATGAGCAAGAGTTCTGCTCAGGCAACTGTATGTGAGAAACTACAAAATGAATCTACGAAGAGTGTCATGATCATTGTCTGTAGGTTAACACGAATATCTGCTAACACACACAGTCATGACTTTAAAAATCTGTGCCACTAAACTACATTAATAGAACTGTTTTGCTGAAAGAAATAAGTAGCTAATATTTACGTTATTATACTTTATTACGCTAGTAACTAATGTTATTACTTTTGACAGAATCCCATTTTGCAAAATACTGTTCTTTTAGGGAATTTGTGCTGCGTTTTCTGTTTTAAAACTCTTTCCATAAAGTTTCATTTACGCCCATTAATGAAGATATTAAACTAACGAGAACGATAAACTAAAATCGATAATAACAACAATCACCATTTCAGTCTAAGTAAAATGAGAATTATTTTCAATAATATAGGCCTAAGTTATTACTTAAACTATGTAGTTTAAAATCCTTAGAAAGGAACGCACTTGTGGTAAACAATTTTATAGTCGAATATTAAAGAAGCACCATGTATTTTGAAACAAAATTAAGTAATTTTGTCGTTAAATAAAGTCGGAATATAATTTGTTTTCAAAGCATTTTTTTTAATGACTAAGTATAGGCAAATTATTTTCGGAACAACTATGACTTTTGGCGCGAAGCTAGTCAGCGAGCCGGGACATGGGAAGGGAAATTCTGTCACGTGATGAGTTGCACACAGTCAAAGTGCTGTAGTCGGTATGTATGAACTGTTAGACCAGCGTTTCCCAACCTTTTTCAACTTGCGGCACACTACGGGTGTTACTTGGATTCTCGCGGCACACTTATTGATATTATTATTTGTAAATATAAAGCAGTGGTATTTTTCTATGATTATTGATCTCCTTCTCACAGAGAAGAAAGCTCCATCACTGGTTTTTCCCCCGTGGTAAATTGTTATGCTTATTTTTCATTCTAATTTAAAAATAGAAAACAACTGCAATGAAATATTGGACTCAGATTTTTAAAAATACGCTTTCTTTTTGAAAACTGGATCCAACCTTCTACTAAGAAGGAAGATCACTAAATAACGGACGAACAAACAAATCTCTTTTACTTTGAAAACACAAATGTAGGTAATTTGTCGAAAAGATTGAATGATATTTTAAATTTTAAAGTTACAAATAGTCTGCAACAATAAAGAAGCAATAATGGTCATAACAATAACAAATTCTTTTTTTGAATATTCGAAATATACAGAATAGTAACCCGGTATGAAACTTAAAATTGTAGATTCATAGTAGAGTTTCATAATAATGTGAAACGCAAATATACGATTTCCCTACGTTTTGCAATTTGATTGGTATAAAATTAATAATTTTGTTTCTATTCCTCGCGGCACACTAGCGGCCTATTCACGACACACCAGTGTGCCACGGCACACCGGTTGGGAAACGCTGTGTTAGACACTTGTTTTCGCGTTGTTGTAGAAACATCATGCTGAGCGACTCGATTCAAAGTTGCACGCACGAATGCTCACAGCTGTTCCGAAAGTAATATACCTATACTAAGGAACGTACAACATAAAATTGCTCAGCTCAAATGAAAGAAACATCTCGTACACTGCAATGACAAACACAATTACGTCTACAAGAAAATTCCAAGAGAGAATTTCCCAATAATTTTAAAATAAATAATACTCTGCTATTTATTTTAAATTCTTTTAAATTCGAAGAGTAGGTTGGAGGAAGCGACTCGACTAGGTGTAGTTTCCTATTATGAAGCTCGTGTTACCTTGATCGTCTTTCTTATCGCTGAGATAATGTGATACCAACAGGACTATACTATGAGATCTAAGTCACAGACACCACGTCACAAAATCAGTTATACGAGCCACTGGCGTACTGTTCGTAGACGCCAAGGATCACTGCTGTCACATATATAAAAGAAATCAATGATGCCAGTAGCATTCACGTCCAATCATAGCAGCTTCATACAGAAAGTTTAAGATTGGTCATACAAACCACTGGTCAGAGTAGCCACTGGTTATTGACTCCACTGGTCATAGACAACAACAGACAGTGACCGACATATTAACAGTATCGTCAGAGTGCAAATTTGTTGTTTCTTTACACAAAAATGTTCCAAGATTATGCCCCAAAGCTAAGGGAAATAATAATGATGATAATGAATGAAATGGTGGAATGAAGAAAGTGACAAGAAACGAGGAAATACCTTAAGAACCCACGCACATTGTGTTTGACTACCACAAAGTTTACTTGGAGTGACCTGGGATAGGCACGTAGCCCCCCGGACCCCCCTTCGAGACCAGAAATGAAAAAATTAAGGAAGGATAAAACAAAAATAAAATGACGAAAAGAAGGATCAACGTTAAAAATTAAAAAGAAAACTACAGGAAAGGCTTTTGCTTACTCTTTCTTATTAGGAGATTTGTATTACTTGCAATATGGTGGCGAGGTAAGCGAGATATTCTGGAAGAGTCAGGGAATTTGAAATTTCAAGAAAAGTTATGGAATTCTCAGAATTTCTGCTACTAGTTAGGGAGATTTCAAGCTTTCGAAAGCATAGTGCCGTTGTGTAACAGCGTGGACATTTTAAATCATAATTTTTCGTCATCGCATCTTTGCAGTATCAAACATGTTATTTCAAGGACAACTTTCTATTGCTTCTTTAACCTGTCATTTGGAACCGACAATAGTTGACGGAATAATAAAATCAAAAATTTATGTTGAAAGAAAGTTCTGTTAGCAATTGATTCAACAGAGAAAGGAACGTATATATTGTAAAACTAATTGAACATACACATGCTTCGCACAGGGGCTGTATTTGGAAGTCAACGCCTGTATCGGAGTATCACCATGGATCTCAGCGACGACGATAACTATGGATTTGATACTAATATCGGTCATTTTGGACTATTTTTTACGTCTCGTATCCACCCCCCGCTGACTCCCGGCCCGCATTCAATTGTAACTAAATTTGCAAGTCATCGCTAATGGAAGTATCACCATTGATTTCAGCGACCGCGAAAACTATGGATTTGACACTAATATCAATCATTTTGGATTACTTTGATATGTCTTGGTATCTCACCCCCTCCGGTGACCCCCGGTCCGGAATCGAATAGCGTGAATTTGTAAGTTAATGCGTTCCGAGTTTCACCATTGATTTCAGCGACCGCGAAAATATGAATTCGACACTAATAGCTCAAGTGGTAGAGCGTTGCCTTCGCATTCGGGAGGTCATGGCTTCGAATCCCGCTGCCGACCATCCTGACTGAGTTTTCCAAGGTTTTAATCAGTCCTACCAGGCAAATGCCGGGATGGCACCTACTAAACAGGCCCTGACCGATACCTTCCCAAATCCTTTCCATTGTTAATGTTGTTGGATTTTCAGTGCAAAATGGCCTCTTGAGCTGTATCTGGTGATTGTTAAATAAATAAACAAATATCGGTCATTTTTTACTACCTTTACATGTCCCGGTAAATGTCCCCCTGAGACCCCCCTGGTTCGAATTTGGACAAAAACGTTTAACTTTGGTCTGGAGCCTGGACCAAGGTATTCGTGACTAAAATTTGGTACTCTCGGTCAATTTGTCTGGTTCCCAAGCCGGTTCCGGTAAACGCCGCCCTGAGACCCCCCTGTTTCGGGGGCCTGGACCAAGGTAGGCCTGACCAAAATTTGGTAACTCTCGGTCCACTCGTCTGGTCCCCAGGCCGCACACAGACAGACAAACACACAAACAAACTATTTTATTTATATTAGAAGATAGTTTACAAGACAGTATTGAGTATGTACTTTATAATAATTGAGGTCATAATGAAAGGAAAATTGTTATACAGGTATTTGAATAAACAGGAGAAAGACGTAAATATTGTAAAATCTTTTTCAATACTTTTTTTTATTATTTTGCTCGAAATTTCTTCATAGTTTGTTATTAAAATACTTCCCAACATATTCTCATTTTATTGTCCTAACAAACGAATATATGTTGATAGTAAAGTAGTTTAGATTGATCGAGCTCCTGGGCCTTCAGAATTTCATGTCACTCCTCCCCCCCCCCGCCCCTTTACGAAATCCTGGCTAAACGAACCTATATGTGTTCCAGTAAAATAGTTTAGAATGATCAAGAACCTTTTGTGATGACCACGGTATTTCATGTAAAGGACCCACCCTCACGAAATCCTGGCTACGTGTCTGGCTGGGATCAAATCAAGACTCAAAACAATAGAGGTAAATATTCTACCAATGAGCCACTGCGGCCCCTTGTCGTTCGAGTCTCTTTTATTATTATTTCAGTAAAAGAAGTGGCATAGTTTCTAACCAGCAACAACAGTAATATATATTTTTTTGATTTGGAAGGGACTTCGTTTCTTTCTCTATTTACTCAGAAACTACGCATGAGGTTCTAAATTGATTGCGTCATTTTGTTTAGCACAATAATATCTATTGATTGGTTTCTGCTTTAGCTTGGACAATTTGTTTCGTCACACTCCAATGATATTCTAGAATTTTTGTTTTGTTAAGGTTAGGTTCGGTTAAATTACATTAGATTATATTAGATTAGCTTAAGTAGTTTTGTAGAATGTTCTACAATCCAGTAGCAATGCGACATTCAGCCGCTAGATGTCTCGAGGTACACTCATGTCCAAAATGATTGTCGCATATCTATAACTGTCTTCTTGTTAGAATATAATTTGATAATGATTTTGCAAGGTATTTTTAATACTGATACTATGTGTATAATCGGGAAATGTATGTATAAATTCCATAAGAAAAGAATTATAAATACGAAAATTAGAATAAGTAAAACAAAATGTTGCTAAATTGACAAGAAAATTTTATTGTTCTTATTTACTTCTCTTCTGGCATGAAATTTGCCACTTACATGTCTTTACCGATTGTACACATACTAACATTATAAGAAATACCGGGCGAATTCCTTATCAAATTATATTCCTACAACAACATATTTATAGACAAGTGACAATAATTTTGGACATAAGTGTACATGTATTGGCTACTGCACCGTAAAATTGCGTCATCTTTGGCGCATTCACGTGTGTATTGTAATTGTGCATGTAAGGATGTTTTTCAGTGCTTCTGCGATTTGTCAAATGACTGACAGATTTGTATCAATTTCTGTGTCAAGAAAACTGCAACCGAAATCCACCGCACGCTGCAAGAGGCATGTTTGAGAGCGCACTGAGTTAAGCAAGAACTTTTGAGTGGCTCAAGCGTTTCATAGAAGGCAGCGAATCTGTGGAAGATGACAAAAATTCTGGCATCGGCCGTCAACATGCACAACACTGGAAATGATCATGAAAATGCGTTATGTGATTCGCGAAGACAGAAGCCAGACAATTCACAATGTTTGTGTCAGACTTCGATTGTTGTACGGTACATGTCAACGACTTTTATCCAATGAACTAAACATGAGGCAAATTGCAACAAAGTTTGTGGTTCACCTTCTCATCATAGACCAAAAAAAAAAAAAACAACAACTCAGGATTCAGACGTGCACTGACCTGCAATAAAGAGTTCGAGACCTTGTTATCCACAGTCATTGCAGGTGATGAATCATGGATCTGTGGTTATGATCCGGAAACGAAGGAGCGATAATCACAATGGAAGTCGCCATTCTCTTCAAGGCCGAAAAAAGCTCCACAAGTTCACAGCAATATCAAGTCGATACTGATCAGTTTTGTCCACATTCGAGGAATTGTGCATAAAGAGTTTGTTCCATCTGGTCAGAATGTCAACGGGAATTTTTACTGCGAGGTTTTGAAGAGACTGAGGTAAGATGTTCGGCTCAAACTCCAGAGTTGTGGTAAACAAAATACTGGTTGCTTACCGTGATATCGCGCCCGCACACCTCGCTCGTTGTAAGGGAATTTCTGGGCAAAAGCAACATGGCAACGGCACCCCACCGTCCCTACTCCCCTTACCTAACCTCGTGCGACTTCTAACTGTTCCCGAAGATAAAACTCGCGTTGAAGGGAGACGTTTTGACTCCATTGAAGACATCCAAGTGGAATCGCAACGGGTCCTAAACATCCTTCACCCTGCGGACGTCTAGGAGTGCTTCCAAAAGTGGAAACGACCAAAAGTGGGATCGTTCCGTACGTGCCAGAAGGATAGAGACTTTTAAAATGGCGGATGACATTAGGACGTATGTATAATTTTTTTTTATTTTTACAATGTCATTCTCGGATGTTTTGTGTAGCACCTCGTATATACAGGGTGTTTGAAAACAACACCTACAACGTTTGGGGAGTGATTCTAAGACAAAAAATATAGACCACTCTGGGTGCACAAATGCTTCCTTTCGGAGTTATAGGCTGCCGAAAACGTGAAAAAATAAACTTTAAAGATCCATAGCTCCTATCGTAGTCAGATCTAGCCTTCACTTAGGAACTACTATGTTCCCAATCCAAATACCCATGATTCAAGATCCTGTGGTGCTTCCGCAACAATTTTTATAGAGTTAGTTGGCGAGTACTTCAAATTATATGCCCGTAGCGGAACTCCCTCTATAAAAATTGTTGTGTGAGTACCTTAGAATTCTAAAATATGGACTTTTGGATAGGGCACATACTAGTTCCTAAGTCAAGTCTTGACCCGACTACAGTACGTCCCATAGTTTCGGAACTATGGACCTTTAAAGTTCTTTTTTTATGTTTTCGTCAGCCTATAACTCCGAAAAGAAGCATTTGTGCACCCAGGTCGGTCTATACTTCTTGTCTTATCTTGGTGTCAGGAATCACCTCCCAAACGTTGTCGGTGTTGTTTTCAAACACCCTATATATAACTCACTGGCCTTCTCTCTGCAATACTAGACCTCATAATTCGAATTCGAATTATTATTGTAGTTTTCTACCATTTAGTAGTTGTAATTCCAGTTCTTATTCCATAGTTAGATTACATCAACAAGCCAAACACCATTCCTCTTTTTCTACCTTCTGATTTCGTGTTTAGATTGGCCAATACTCCTACGAAACCTTGTGCGATATAAAAAGGAAAGATCTTAAAAGAAAAAAAGAAATATCAAAAATGTGACCATCCGCTTATTAAAAACTTCAAAAGTAAATCTGACACAAGTAGGCATATACGAAGAAGTATCAAGAAATCCGTGCAATCACCTAAAAAAATCCACTCTAGAGAAATATGACATGATCATGAAAATGATGTCCTTTTCTATGTAATCACCATGCCTAGCGATATATATTTTACCAGCGGTTCTTCACTTTCCGTAAGCCCGTTTTGTACTGTACAAGTCTGCACTTTGACACAGTTCAACCTCAAGAATGACGTCATCTCTACTGTCAGAATGGCGTTCTCTGAGTGGACGCTTCATTTGTGACAACAGAAAGAAGTTAATTGGTGATAGATCCAGTGAGAATGGGGATGCGGCAATATTTCAAATCCTAATTCCACTGCCTTCATCATGGATCCTGCTGACGTCCCTTGGTCTCAGGTCTTTAAAACATATCCAGGAGGCTTCTCATATCACATTTCCATGTGGTTACGTTACCATTAGAGCCCTACTCGATTGTTTAGTTAGATTGGAGAGTAGCCCCATTCTTCACCGAAGCTATATAAGGTGTGGACCTACAGCGATCCAAAAGAGAAGAACAAACCCGATAGACATCTAGATATCTGTTTACAGCTGTTAATGGTCAAAGGTCTGTTATCAGTAAATGAGACAAGGGCAAACCCCACAACAACATCTCCGTGAGTACACCCTCTGAGCACTCATAGCGTACGGTGAGCGATCATACTTGGTGCACCGAAAAATGTATATTCTAATCATATCTTGAAAATTTGGCACAATGAACACATACAACAGCATTATACTCAACATGCCATACTGTATTTTGGTATTGTACAATGCATACCCTGGCGTGAGGGTAGCTGGTTTGAACCCAGCCACACAGGTTTCTGGTTGACAACATCATACATGGGGATTCTTAAACTTCTCACTTGTCTTCCCACAATCTTTCATAATCATTCAATTACATTAATTGTTCGTCTCAAGGAATGTAATTGAAACTAGAAATTGTATTTCATTTCTATTTCTGACTTTCCAATTTTTATGTATATATATATATATATCTTACTTTACTTGCTCTGTTTTGGAAGGCAACATCTAAAATCAAAATAAAAGTAGTATGACATACATGAAATAGTTTTTTGCTTACTTTGTAGACTTCTTTGAAAACAAATTTCAGAGACATTAAACTAAATAATATGAGCTCAATAGAATTAAGTTTAAGCTAATACACATGGAAGTAGCAGATTTTGTGGATGTTGCTGACAGTTTCAAATATTGTTCATAGGCAACACCAAAACTGCTTTTCCTCTTCAGCCTTCAGGTAAGGAAAGATAGGATACTAATGAAGCATAAAGCTTTGTAGTCTGCACCGGTCTACTTGCCACGTATTTAGGGTACATGAAAACTTGCTTCTCCTCAACGTTCTTTCCCTACTCTAACTTTGACATGTAATGATTAGATTTTCACTGTTTTGAAGCGGTAAACGAACTAATGATTCTTCAATCACTACAAGATACTGGTGTTGTGAAGGGAAAGGGAACATATTTAAGTTGTAGATTACTTTGAAGGAGTTCGTTTAATCAAAGCTGACTTTGATTGGGTGTTTACCCCTGGTGAATGTCTTAACAAATATAAATCGCTACTGTTATTTATATTGAAGTATTGATTATAGAACATGGCCTTATCCAATTGGAAAAGGGGTTAAAAAAATATCCCATTAGTGGTGTTCTCACCCTTATCTTCTAAAGCACCTCATAGAATATTTGGATCTAAAATGCGTGTTCCTCTCTTAGCCACTAGTCACTACCAGGAATGAAATTAAAGTGGTTCTTGTGCTGGTTAGATACTTTTTAACAATGGAAGGAGTGAACGTGAACCTTCCACCATAGCGTCCTGGTTAATATGGTTTACCTCACACTAGATTTGGAATAGCAAAAACATAGCAACCATACTATAGGTTAAAACCCGGCTTAATTAAAAGCTTTACTTCACTACTTACCCTAAAAATAAAGAGACAAGCATGTTCAAGTTCGGTATTGTTATCAATTTTAAAATAAATTAATCGAAACAATACGTTTTGAGTAGCAATTAAACCGTAACAATAGTTTTAAATATGCTAATTGCCTGTACACTAGTGGCATCAAAAGGAGACAGTGACATCTATCAGCTCGATTGTGAACTATTATAAAATATCGTTACCCAGAATCTGATAAGACCTTGAACTGTCCCGTTCAGCAGCGAGGCTATATGAAACGTGGATCTACTAATTAACGTGGAATCCGAACCACATGAGCTCCCGCCGGAATCAAACCCGGGATGCAAAAATGATGAGAAACGACTGAAATGTGGGTGTGGAAATGAATGGAAAGAATTAGCTGGGTCGAATGAAAACAAACGAGAGGGTGTTAGAAATGGTTGGGGAAAAGAGCAATTTCAGATATTATTAAGAAGAGGAAGAGAAACTGGTTGGGACATTGGTTAAGAAGGAACTTTATCATGAGGAACGTGCTAGAGGATGTGATGACAGAAAAGAGAGGAAGGGGACGAAGGGGGCTACAATTAATAAACAATATCAAACCAGAAAAAAGGTACGTGAAGACGAAGAATTTAGCGGAAGACCGTGGGGCATGGAAGCTTCTCAGTTGCAGCAAATGACCTCCCGATAATGGCAGAATGACTATGATGATAATAACGACTATCTGATAGGCTTTTGTATCAAGTATGGTGCAACAATAAGCATAATTTGTGTCTGTGAACATAGAAGAAAATATTTCATCAAAAACGAACGTCAACTTACTTCGTATACAGCAAATGAGCAAGAGTTCTGCTCAGGCAACTGTATGTGAGAAACTACAAAATGAATCTACGAAGAGTGTCATGATCATTGTCTGTAGGTTAACACGAATATCTGCTAACACACACAGTCATGACTTTAAAAATCTGTGCCACTAAACTACATTAATAGAACTGTTTTGCTGAAAGAAATAAGTAGCTAATATTTACGTTATTATACTTTATTACGCTAGTAACTAATGTTATTACTTTTGACAGAATCCCATTTTGCAAAATACTGTTCTTTTAGGGAATTTGTGCTGTGTTTTCTGTTTTAAAACTCTTTCCATAATGTTTCATTTACGCCCATTAATGAAGATATTAAACTAACGAGAACGATAAACTAAAATCGATAATAACAACAATCACCATTTCAGTCTAAGTAAAATGAGAATTATTTTCAATAATATAGGCCTAAGTTATTACTTAAACTATGTAGTTTAAAATCCTTAGAAAGGAACGCACTTGTGGTAAACAATTTTATAGTCGAATATTAAAGAAGCACCATATATTTTGAAACAAAATTAAGTAATTTTGTCGTTAAATGAAGTCGGAATATAATTTGTTTTCAAAGCATTTTTTTTTTAATGACTAAGTATAGGCAAATTATTTTCGGAACAAGTATGACTTTTGGCGCGAAGCTAGTCAGCGATCCGGAACATGGGAAGGGAAATTCTGTCACGTGATGAGTTGCACACAGTCAAAGTGCTGTAGTCAGTATGTATGAACTGGTTAGACCAGCGTTTCCCAACCTTTTTCAACTTGCGGCACACTACGGGTGTTACTTGGATTCTCGCGGCACACTTATTGATATTATTATTTGTAAATATAAAGCAGTGGTATTTTTCTATGATTATTGATCTCCTTCTCACAGAGAAGAAAGCTCCATCACTGGTTTTTCCCCCGTGGTAAATTGTTATGCTTATTTTTCATTCTAATTTAAAAACAGAAAACAACTGCAATGAAATATTGGACTCAGGTTTTTAAAAATACGCTTTCTTTTTGAAAACTGGATCCAACCTTCTACTAAGAAGGAAGATCACTAAATAACGGACGAACAAACAAATCTCTTTTACTTTGAAAACACAAATATAGGTAATTTGTCGAAAAGATTGAATGATATTTTAAATTTTAAAGTTACAAATAGTCTGCAACAATAAAGAAGCAATAATGGTCATAACAATAACAAATTCTTTTTTTGAATATTCGAAATATACAGAATAGTAACCCGGTATGAAACTTAAAATTGTAGATTCATAGTAGAGTTTCATAATAATGTGAAACGCAAATATACGATTTCCCTACGTTTTGCAATTTGATTGGTATAAAATTAATAATTTTGTTTCTATTCCTCGCGGCACACTAGCGGCCTATTCACGACACACCAATGTGCCACGGCACACCGGTTGGGAAACGCTGTGTTAGACACTTGTTTTCGCGTTGTTGTAGAAACATCATGCTGAGCGACTCGATTCAAAGTTGCACGCACGAATGCTCACAGCTGTTCCGAAAGTAATATACCTATACTAAGGAACGTACAACATAAAATTGCTCAGCTCAAATGAAAGAAACATCTCGTACACTGCAATGACAAACACAATTACGTCTACAAGAAAATTCCAAGAGAGAATTTCCCAATAATTTTAAAATAAATAATACTCTGCTATTTATTTTAAATTCTTTTAAATTCGAAGAGTAGGTTGGAGGAAGCGACTCGACTAGATGTAGTTTCCTATTATGAAGCTCGTGTTACCTTGATCGTCTTTCTTATCGCTGAGATAATGTGATACCAACAGGACTATACTATGAGATCTAAGTCACAGACACCACGTCACAAAATCAGTTATACGAGCCACTGGCGTACTGTTCGTAGACGCCAAGGATCACTGCTGTCACATATATAAAAGAAATCAATGATGCCAGTAGCATTCACGTCCAATCATAGCAGCTTCATACAGAAAGTTTAAGATTGGTCATACAAACCACTGGTCAGAGTAGCCACTGGTTATTGACTCCACTGGTCATAGACAACAACAGACAGTGACCGACATATTAACAGTATCGTCAGAGTGCAAATTTGTTGTTTCTTTACACAAATAATATTCTGATACCCGCCCAAAAAAGGGGAAAAGGTTTACTCTGTTAGAGACTTTTAATTTTTATTATCACTTGCTTGCACAGATATGGAATATGAATGCCAGCATATAACGACTTCTCACTATTATACAGAAATCATCTTCTAATGTAATGTAAACTTGTTAGGAACTATACAATTTGGTTCAAAGCTATATGGTCGTCGATAATTGATAACCTTACACAGGCATTAATGGTGTAAATAAAATTTCCGTTGAGTACGTTCTCGCTAAAGTTACTGCTTCCACAGTGAGGACCATGTGGGTCCTCAAGTTTCCGTATGCCCTACCGGAATAGATGCCAAGATATCTATTAGTGATCATCTAATACAGATTGGTTATCTTCTGCAGCGGAACGATACCAACTGCTTATGCTAATATGAATTAATTCTCTCACTTTCAGCAGTCGAACAACATAATATTAACTACAGAGTATTTCACAATGAAAGCCCGAAAGCTCGGAAGACTCGAAGCTACTAACTATAGAATTCATGAACAATATGTACAATACTTGACGTACTGTACACGTGTGGCGAAGTGTACGTTGGCTTAGTGACCAGTGGCATGTCTGTCATAATTTGAGTTTTCTTGATGCTGTGATATGTGCTGGACATTAACGAACATCAGTATGGTTTGTATGGGCGATTTCTCTTAAATATATGGAGGCAATGACCGTTGGTGTCTGTGACCAGTGAAGTGTGTCCTGTGGGTTTTACAATCAATTTTGTGATACGATATAAATGGTGCCTGAGATCTTCTCGCACCCTATCTTGATCTTATAATGGTCTGTACACCCGTCTATTGGAGCAGATTCAAGTCTCTGTAGTGATTCGAAGCACTGGACAACAAATTGTAACTCTTTTCATGCTTCGGGAAAAAAAAAGTACATTTTCTTATGCAAATGAGGATGCTGGATTCGAAAATGATAATTAAAATGCTGAATTGTTTCGAGTTTAGGTATCGACAGAAATATATGTTATGTAGTGTCGACACTTTTAGATTCTTGAATTTTCTGTTTGAACTTTCCCTTAAGTAGCTATTGCTTCAATTTTGTCCATCCGAGTATCGTAGTTCATACGGCATTCGCTTCACAACAAACCAAGCTTGCAAATGATATTATGCACATTTGTATATGATGTATAAGAGGAGGGAAATTTAAGGTAAAATTGGGAACGTCCCATCAAAAAATCTCTTTTCTCAAATGCGATGGCTCAGTGGTAGAGCGTTCACCTCCGGTGCTTGGGGTCACTGGTTCGATCCCAACTCGCGCCGTGTGGACTTTGTGGTGGACAAACAATGTGGTCGTGGGTTTCCTCGGAGTCCTCCGTTTCCTCCCACTTTCTCCATTTCATCATTTCATTCATTTATCATAATCACCGTCTCCTTTAGCCTAACCGGCATAATCGTGAGACGTAAAACTGAAAGATTTCATTATTTCAAATTTTGGATCATTGAAGAGGTAGTGAATTTAAAAGCCAATAAGGATTCCCTACCTGACTTTAGTTTCAGCAATTTATGGAAATTTATGCAGCATATACTATATTTGAAGAATAATTTTGAAGCGTCTATGAATAGCCGCCATTCATCGGAATTATCTTCTGTGTTAAATTTACTCATAAGATCAGTTACATTGTTACAACATACTATGTCACTTTCCACTGAATACTTTTCCGGGGCATTCAGACGTGTTCAAAACGCAGACAATTTTTGTTCTTCAGAATAAGCTCATCATTGCTTGAATCTGGATGCCAGAAGTTCTGCGCCACTTTTTGACAATACCAAGTAATTTAATTCAGGTTGAGTATCATATGGGGAATAGATAATGATATGTTGGTTTTGTGAAGCCATGATCGGTGGAAGACAAGGAATCTACAGCAGAATTTGACTACCTGGGTCGACTTTGTCCACCTTTGGCTCTTCAACGGATGAAACACTGGAGTAAGGTACGGGAGTTGTGGAACCTTGAGTTCTTCAGAATGTGGCACAGTGACGTACATCTCGAGAAATATTTGGATAAGTATTAGTCCTCTTTTTTATTTTTTGGATAGACTTTTAATTGGAGGAAATATGCAAAAATAGCAGTTTGAAGTTTGATCTGTCAGCTCTTTCCATATCATTGGAACTGCAAATGGCATGCGTGGCCATTTTTCATGTACCCAGTCCTTTAAGTTTGTAGAACAAGTATTACATGAAATATGTGATGTCCACTTCTTGTTCATATCTCACACTTTACAGTCAAAGTACAAGAAATAGGCTTTATTTGTGATAGATGTGAAATTCCACTTTCCGTTTCACTTCGTGCAAGACAACAACTTGCTCTGCAGTGCTAACACATTTACACGACATGTTTCAGCTCAATATAGTCATATAACAATTAATAATAATAATAATAATAATAATAATAATAATAATAATAATAATAATAATAATAATAATAATAATAATAATAATAATAACAGCACACACACACACACAATATCTCATCACGACCACGTGCGGGATGGCAAATTGTAACTACAAAAGAATCTTACACTACACGTTTTCTCTTTCAAACTATTCAATATAAACTATACAGTGGTGTGGTTGGTGTTTCTCAGCGATGAAGTACGAGCAATAAGGATAGCCAGAAACTTATGCAGGAATTTATTCGTCAGTGGTTCTAAACTTTTCGGGGCCCAAATACAAACTAAATTTACAGAAAAGTCGGAATTATGGGGGACACGACCGGCATGACCCATCCCATGCGTACGTCCCTGAGGATAGCAATGGAACTAACAGTCAAACAATGGAAGTTTATTGAAATAAGCAGACGGCTTCTATCGTCACCAACCCATTGGATCACCTCTAGTGATAACGTATTTCTTTGAAAGTCGAACCAATCTTCAAAAACTAATTTCATATTCGTATTCAGCACCCTAAAGTTATTAAGAATTGGTTACTTTTATCTCCGATGCATTTTCACTGTTGACCAGTGTAATAGATTAATAGGTCCCAACCATTATAACCAAGGTGTTACAGAGGGACGAAAAAATAAATACTGGAACTGTTGTTTTTCTAATTACAATAAAGTTTGTATTGTACTTCCCACAATTGACTATTTCTAAGAAGCCAGCAAGTTGCTTTAGGGAGGCAATGACATTTTTAGGGGTACCACACTTTTCACATATTAAAAGTAAGTTTCATAAAACCATAATGGCGAACCCCATTAGGAGTGTTAGGAAACCATTCGGGGGTCAGAAAACGTGTGGTTACATCCGCGTAGTTGACACTAAAGACATATTGAAAATGGAGAAACAAGAAATTTTTCAAAACAGATACATCATGTGCAATGTTTTAAATAGTCCTAATACCTAATAACACTCAGTAAATAATATCAACATCATTGTGTCTAATTAATATTTATATCGCAATCACAACGTTTACTAAAAACGCTTTCGATTGAATATCTTCAAGGATTTGTTCGTAGATACAATTTGTCTATCGTTGTACCGTTCAATCAGGATAGTTTTACAAGATAAAAAAGACAGGCAGTTTTATTTTTTGCTAAGGTGCTCAGAAGGTTACACTACCATCTGATTATTCACATCGTTAAAAACATTGCTTGTCAAGGAATTGACAACGGGTTAACTTTAAACAATAGTAAACTAAAGAAGAGGAAGAAGGAAAACAATATATATACATACACATATACATATATATATATATATATATATATATATATATATATTGTTTATTTGATACAAAAGAAAAGAGATATTATAATTGAAACAGAAACGGAAGATATTATTATAAAGGGGATAACAGTTTACAACAGCAACCTCTCTTCTCATGTGCACGTGGATATTTCTTACTGTTATACTACCTACAGAAATGATTCTATATCATGTACACTCCACATCCAAAAAATTAAGACAGCTAACGCCGTGCAGTTAAGCCACCCAATATACACCTTCCTATCCCATAATCGTGTCAGGTAAAGAGATCCCCTCTCTCTCCTCTTTTCTTATGTCCTATACTAAAATTAGCTAACAACATGAGCGCAATTCTAATTTCAAGCTACACCTGTATTAGTTTCGATAAAATGAAATAACAAAACCGAGTCGAAACAAGATTCATAAGATAATTTAGGGAGAAACTGAAACACACACAATGAAAAATTGAAACCAATGGAAATCTATTACTCAGAGATTCAGAAATGAGGCAGAGAGAGAGAGACAGACAGAGAGAGAGAGAGAAGAGGAGAGAAGAAGAAAAGGAAAAGGGAAAACAGATAAGATTGTGGAATTCAAACGTAGTAAGAAAAACCTAACATTATAAAGTACCGTTTCTAGAAATCCAACAGTAATATAGAAATAACGTTTGTTTTTACATATTTTTTCGGAACTTTTCGAATATATAAAGGATGCTTTAAACATTCATTATGCCACTTTCATAATGGATGGATGGTTCAATTTCAAGTAGAACTGTAGATCTCCGAGACACATCTGGGATAATGTCAAAAGTTTAACACACATGCTTTGTTCCCATGTGGTTCCATTGCAAATTCGGTAGTGTTCATTGGGCGCACTGTTCCAAAATACATTCTAATATACCCAGTAGATAGCGTTGGTCATATCCTCCATTTCAGACTACTAATGCAAACTGAACAAAAAAAAAAAACGAAACGAAACGAACAGAGAAAGAAAGAAAGAAAAATAAAAGACAGTTCTATTTTACTGTTAACTTTCTATCAGAAATACCTTATACTAAAAGTCCAAACTGTATCATACTGAAAAGTTACAAATCTTGGAAAGGAAGAGTATATACTCCTCATACATGTAGCATGTTTCAAATTTTAACGTGAAAAGAACACATTGAATTATAGGATGGGAACAAATATTGTGTCGAATTAGTATAAATAAAATTTTGTTTTCAAATAACCAAAGAGTTACCATTTTCAAGTCTTTTCCGAAGATTTATCTGTTCCGAACATCCAGCATTGATTTCATCTCTTCCGGATAGTAGATAGTCAACCTCACTACTAGCGCATTTCCCCCTCCACCCCCTAACTACCAAAAAATTATGAACCCACCACTAACCATTACACTTTAACACAGAAGGAACCAACTAATTATACAAAGTTATAGAGCGCAAAGTATTCCCATAACTACAATGTTAAAGTGAGATTGAATATGCTTTTATGACATTTAAAATCATAAAAACTTATAACTAAAAACTTATAATTAAAACTAAAACTAAATTATTCTACGCATTTACAAATATATTCATACTCATAATTTTCACATCTACTACATCTTCCAAAGCTACAGAAGTCACTTGTACATTCTCTTTTAGTTCGTGTTGCAACTGATTTACATGTTGTGCAATAATATCGGAAGTAGTCTAATTTTATTATGTTTTGTTTAGGCATTTATTATATAAATGAATTGTTTATATATATTTCATTTTTCTTCTAACTTATAATGTCCCCATGGTAGGGTATTGATCCCGTCTTTTAGAACACATCTCTTATCATCCACACAGCTTAAAGCTAACTTATTTACTTCTATACTGTACAAATCGTGATTATAACTTCTAATCAAATTCATCTTCTTATAATACTCCGTTTGACTAATCAAGCAGTCCTTATATTCGTTAAATGTAAGTTCTTTATACACGACACTCTTCTTAACACCTTTAGCTTTCTTACAACACTTTTCTTTATCGAACTTACCTTTAAAGTCTTTATCTGTTAAATCTATTTGAGGTGCTTTTATACTATACATCTTACCTCTTAAACCCACAAACTCTTCTATGATTGTACCTTTAACCTCATCCTTCATCTTACCAAGTATTTTCTTATTGATCTGTGGTATGTTGTATCTATTGTTTTGAGGATAATCACTTGTATCGAAGTAATCAATATAATCTTTCATATCTTTGTACACATCTTTTGTTTGAATGTGGTAAATGTAACTATCTGTGTCTGTGTAACATATTTCTATCTTGTCTTGATACTTTGGCTTCATCACATTATAATGAAAGTCATACATTAAATACTTTGAAAGATCTAATATACTCATTCCAACATATATCGGTTTGTTAAAGGTTAGTTTGGTTTTATTTAATACTATCGCACATAAGTTCTCTGTGTAAATAGTTCTACTTTTAAAGTTTGGTTGAGCAATTAGTTTTTCTACTCTAGCTGGATCGCATTCTACTTTTATAGGCTTACATCTCTTCCTAATATTTTCCATTGTTTTCCCGAATACGCTGTTGTTCATGAGCTTATAAAAGTCTTTTTCAAAATCATTTGTTGCTTTCGTTCTCATTTGTGTGTTTAAATCAATATATTTCTTTAACCAATCTGATTGCTCAAACTCTATTACTCGATGTATCTTCTTAAGTTTTAATCCAAGTGATAGACACTGTTTTAAGTTTCGATAGTGAATCACATATTTCTCTTTATCATATAGAGCTGTTAATAGCTTTGATTGTTTTGAACCAGGTGGACATATATTTTGAGGAGCTAACGGATAATCTTTGTGATAGTCATGTAATTCCTTAGGATATTCAAGATCAACTTCTAATATGTAACCAGTATCAGAATTATCAGGTATGCTTGCGAAATCGGTTTCATTTATCTCTTCTTCACTTAACCATCTAAATTCCTTATACGGTAGATACTGATTCATAGCCCATCCATATAGATTGTTTGCGTCTAAGTACATTAGGTAAGAATCATTTTTGTTCTCATTATATTCTTCCATGTATTTATTATTTGCTTTTACATATCTTTTGGAACATTGACTAATACCACCTCTTATACCTTTCTCCATCATCAATACCATATCATAATCAGTTAGTAACTCTAGTTTTATATTTGTCATCTTTAACATTGCATCCCAAGCTAAACCTGGTGCTGTCATATACCATGCTGGATCAAGACCATAAGCCTTAAGACATGTTTCTCTAAAGTTTTCAAACACATCTGCTAATAACAGGACATCAGTTTTTAGATATAGATCATGGTATTGTCCGAGGTTATTAATTTTAAATGTCTCCCATACTTTCTTTGCATGCTCATAATCCTCATCACTAATATATGTGTTAGTTAACTTGTTGAAGAATGCTTCCTTTGATGGTAACTTTCTCTGTCTAAACTTATTCCAGTCACTAACATAATCATACGGGTAAACACCTTTTCTTATTAGAAGTCTGAATTGTTCCTCGCTAGTGTAGAAGTGTTGTGTATGAATCATTTGTCCTCTTGTTAGGTTTGACGATAGTTGATCTAAACTGCAAGCCATAAATCTAAATGAGTCTATGAATTTTAATTTGATGGTTCCAACATTTTTACCGAATGATATATATCGTTCTTCGTTATTAGGAATTAAATCTATTTGCTCTTTATTACATCCTAGCTCTTTAATAAACAAATGGGAATCATATCCTGTTAGATTATGTATAATCACTGGTATAAACTTAGGTACTTTCACTTTTAGATTACAACTATTACATAATGCAGCTACAAACTTTCCAGTTATGTGATCGTGATGTTTAACTTTATGATTATTTGTAGTATATATTACTTTGCAGTAAGAACAGTGTGTAGACTTATTGAATTCTTTTCTCTCCTTACTTGTTAAAGGTAATTCGTTATTCTTTTTATATATATTTGATATCTTTTTGGCTTCTTTCTTTAACATACTTATGAACTTCTTAGCTGCATCTTTACCTCTATACACAACAGGATTTGTTTTAGTTCCATCGTTCTTTACAATATAGTAGCAGAATCCAGATGGTTTATGTTCTTGATATTTCTTAGTATATGATTTATTTTGCGGATAGCATTCATTACAACCCATAACCTTGTGCAGTAGACACTCAAAATCAGCATAAATCACAAATGGCATCTTCATCGTATATTGGTAGTTCTTAAATTCAACGTATGTATTTTTTGGTGGCATTTCTATTTTAACAGCTTCATGACTAGAACAATCTTTCTCATGTCTATCTAATGCACCTTGTGAGTAGAAATATAACAAACATCTATCACATAAATATTTTCGGGCTCTCCACTTAGTCATTTGACTGCTAACTAACCTACTCAAGTCTTTTATCCAACAGTAGTGTGTTTTATTTTCTTCTTTTACATATAATAAATTAACATGTGTTTCTTTTTTGTTTTGAGTGTGATATAAAATGTAGACCATGTATTGCTCGTTGTAGGTATAAACGTTAATGCATATATCGAGTATTCTTTCAATTTTTGGAATATCACTTAGTTTTACTGGAAAATGAATATCTTTTAGTTTAGATTCTAAATCTATGAACACGTGCTTATATTTTGATGGTCTTTAAGGGTCTTTTTCAACAGGACGTAATGCAGAAGAAATCGCATATAAGAAACATTTTTCATCCGTGTTCTTTACAGTGATAACAGCTTTTTTCGTTTTAATTGTATCTGGTAGTTCTATGTATGATGATCCTTTATATGGTGTGTATTTATTAAGTGCTAATTCTAAAAAGTTAATATTGATAAGAGCCCAACCAGAACCTCTAGCTTGGAACTCATCCATTCTTGTTCTTAATATTTGTTTTGCAGTAGTTATAAATTCTTTTAAGTTGGTAGATTGATGCACTTCTCTATTGTTGGTGTTGAAATAGAAGGTCTGTATTTTTTTTCCTTTCTTATATTCACAGTTTATCAAAAGATTAACTTTCAATGAATTATGTTTCTCTAAGCTGATGTTTATTCTATTTATTAAAGCCTTTGATGTTGAATTGATATATTGTTCTAGAGGATCATGTTCTTTATAAGTTGTTATAAATCTCCATGTTTCTAATCTTGATTTGAATGCTGTGCTTTTAAGTTTTACATCGATTGGTTGTGATTCAACTTTGATTCTTGGTTCTTCAAATACTTCTTGTTTAAATGGGAATATATCTCTAATTTGTCTTTTGCTTTGTTCATCGTCATGTTGTTTAAGAAGGTCTATCAGTTCTGCTTTTCTTAATCGGGAATATCTTTTGATTCCCTTTTCTTTACATTGTCGCCTTAACTCTACTACAGTAAATCTATTATAATTACTCATCTTATTTAATATATAGAAAATCTTTATACTCTTCAATTTTTACCTACACCAAAATTTTTTACTTCATTTTCGTCCATTTTTTTAACACATCGTTCAAACATCTGCATGTGCCTACATATGTTTAAACTGTGTTAGTCTAGAACTTTCATGGGAAGACCCATCAAAGTTACATATACACATATTAAAAATTAAATCATTTTTGTAAACTTACTCATAATCATCATCATCATAATCATCACTGCCATATTTATATTCATCATCACTACTCAAGTCAGATGTTTTTTGTTGTGTTATTAATAATTCTTTCTCCTTTAACAGTATTTGCTTCTCTACTAGTGCTGCTAAGAGTTTAAGATCATGATGAATTAGTTTAAGTCTATCATGTAATAAATCAAAATGTGCTTCCATATTTGTTATATAGAAAACCAACAAAAATGAAATAACTTTAAAAAATCTAAGAATAAAAACAAACATGACTAGTGCTAAGGAAATATTATCTTACAAACCTGTATTTGATTGTGTATGTAAATATTTAGATATTGGTGGTTATAATGATGAAGACAAAATAAATTTTAGCATCTCCATAGGTATGTTAGATCATTTGTTCAAGAAAGCCACTAAAGAAAACAACTCATTTCTTATACAAAACATTCTCTATGCAAATGTTATGAATTTGTCTGATGAGATATTAGATTCACTGACTAATGAACAATGGTTATCTATAGGTTATGATGATTATGAGGAGGAATATAACTATGATCACATTACAGAAGACTTCATACGTAAATATCTGCAGAAAGTTAATTTGAACGAAATATGTTTATGGAAAAAGTTATCGGAAGAGTTTATAAGAGAATTAGCTGATAAAGTTGATTGGGAGATTATTTCAGGAAGCCAAGACTTATCAGAAGACTTTATAAGAGAATTTGCAGATAGAGTTGATTGGAAGGAAGTATCGTATAACCAAAAGCTATCTGAAGAATTTATTAATGAGTTTATAGATAAAGTTGATTTTGATGCTATATCTTATGGAAACAAACTCTCTGAAGCCTTTATACGAGAACATGCAGATAAAGTTTCTTGGGGACGCTTATCTGGAACTCAACATTTATCAGAAAACCTTATAAGAGATTACGCTGACAAAGTAGATTGGGAAATAATTTCAATATTTCAAAATTTAACAGAAGGATTTATTGCAGAGTTCAAAGACAGAGTTCATTGGCATAACATTTCAAATTTTCAACACCTCTCTGTAGAGTTTATATGTTTATATAGACATTATGTAGATTGGAGAGTTATAATAAGAAAATACCGTAATAATCCTGATTTAGGTGGTATATTTAATTTAGCATTCGATGTTACAGCAGATGGTTTGTTTAATGTTTAACTAATTACCTTTTATGACTATTATATCATAAAAGTCGTAACCTTAATTATCTTTTATGATTATTATATCATAAAAGTTGTAACTTTAATTATTTAATATCAACCTTAATTATCAGATAATAACCTATCATATAAACAATCTATTTCTTTAATCAATTCTTCTTCTGATAGTGGCGTCCAAAACTCATTACCCTTACCTTTACGAATATCTAGTTCTTGTTGCATTAGATTGAATAGCTTAATACTGTTAGGATCTCTAAACTTTTCATATATTATTACATGATTCGGATATTTTTCTTCTGCTTCATTAAGAGGTTTATATAGGCTTCTCTTCTGACATCTGATAGCATAATAAGGGAAAGGATCATTAGGTTTGTTCTTCTTATATATGATTAGACAATTATCTTTTGAAACATCATCTGTATATGGTGCTGCGATTGTTTTAAGATGATTTATTTCTTTTTCTTGTTTCTCATTGTTTATACGTAATTCATTCATTTGTTGTTCTATTTCTCGTAGTCTTGTTTGCAACTCTTCTTGATCTTCTTGAATCTGCTTAAAGTTTTGTGTGAAGTAATCTTCTATAATATTATAACACTTATCGTAAAACTCATTCGAGATCCAAAACGAAATACTTAATATTAGCTGTTTTCTTACATATGTTCCTGTTACCTTTATATTTGTCTCTCTTTGTCCACCTTTGATTGTGTACATAGAGCGGTTGGTAGAATCGTCCCTATCGCCTTTTTTATTGTAATAGTCTAATAGCTCTTTTGCTTTTTGTAACTTTAACCATTCTTTGAATATTTTACCACCACTCTGACACAGTTTAGTAGCATTGAAGTAACCAGTTTTCTTATCGATAATCAACTTAAAATCACCAAACAGACCGTACCAGTAATCATCTTTAATCTGTTCATAGCAAATATCATTTAAACTATACGAATTATCCATAGTACTTATATTTATTATATAGAAAATTTTTATTTTTAACTTCATTTTCGTTACCAGCTCCATTGCTTTTTTTCTCATTATGTTGTTAATTTTTGATAATTTCCACAGCTGGTTTACCAGCGCTGGAAATGTATGCTATGAAGGGTATTGTTTCGCTACCCCCTTATCTCAGTTAAACCAACCTTTTATGGAATAATAACCATAAAAGACAAACATTTATATTTACACTACAACATTACTTTTATCTATCCAACTATTATGTGAATCATCAAAACCTAGCCATTTAACATATACTTTATCACCTTTCTTTCTCAACACTTTCTCCACCAAGTATTCATTTTTATGTTTCGTCTTTAATAGTTCTGGTTCATAAAATCTACCTTGCACATCCTCTTCTTCTAAATCTTTAATTCTGTAGGTAGGTGGATTAGATGGAATAACTTCACTAATAACAAATACTTCTGTTGACCAATTAGGTATATACCCTTTCTCAAATAACTCTTTCGACTTACTTATACGAACATAATCACCTAATTTGTATTTGGGTTTAACACGCTTATATTCTTTTTTATACACTTTTTCCAATATTGTTTGCTCATTCTTCTTATTAACGTCTATAGGCTTTAAACCAATTGTTCTATGTACTCTATTATTATACTCACTAACCAATGTTGGTAATATCTCTATCCATTTATAATTTCCTTGTGTTGTGAACTTCTTCCACATGTTCTGTTTAAGTGTTCGATTAAATCTCTCAACAACAGAAGCCTTCTTACCACTATAGATTGAGTAGTGATTAATCTTATTTTCATCCATTAACTTCTTAAACTCTTTATTATAAAATTCTTTACCTTGATCTGTTTGTAAGTTACTAGGTTTTCTCGTTTTTAATATGGATTCGAATGCTTCTATAACATTTTTCCCACTTTTATCTTTAACAGGAACAGCAAACGCATATTTAGAGAACACATCTATACTCGTTAGCAGATACTTATAACCTTTATTTAATTTGGAAACACCTTTTAATACTCCACTATCCATTTCAACAAGATCAGCTTGCCAAAGATCATTGATACCTTTTATAACTACACTTAATCTGTCAAAGTTTTTTCTAGATGGTTTGTGAATTTCTTCTATAATGTCTTCTCTAACACCTTTACTTTCTTCTAGTCAATCGGGCTTTTTAACGAATTGAGTTTTAGTAACACCACATACAGAACAAATACCTTTCTTTAGATATCTTCCATTCTTCGTTTGTTCAATTCTAATAGTATCTTTCTCCGTATCTGTTAACTTCTTACACTTAACACAATACATCATCATTATTTATTGTATAGAAAATCAACAAAAAAATTAAAATTTATCATTACCTAATACTATACTTTTAACATTATCATCATCATCATCATCACTTGATTCGTTTTCATCTTCTATTTCTACATACATAATAATCAATAATAACTTACCTTCTTTCAATTCAGAATCTTTAGATGGTCTAATTGCTAACTGATCATTTATATTAAAGTGTAATGGAAAACTTTCAACTAAAACGTCATTTAAAAATAAGTCTATAAGATGTTTATTAAAACTCGATTCTATATGCATTAACCTACCTCTATAAAGAAATTTGTAGGCAGCAGCTAAATTATGTACCAAAAAGACTGGTTTCCCAAGATCATCTTCTGCCAATCGACATGGAACTTCAACAATTTCTTTTCTTGTAAGTAAATTAAACTCTTTTTTCACTGATTCAAGCTGTTCTAACGTTACAACATCTTGTTTATCAATAGCATTAGATACATTACCAAAAATATCCATATTTATTATATAGCAAACGTCTTTAGGAAAGCTCTCTTTCTATGTACATCACAACAAACAATAATTGACCTCCTTCCATAGCCGAATTTTTAGTTGGTTTAATCGTTATTATATCATTCTTCTTAAAACCAAAAGGTATATTTTCAATCAAAGTATCACCTAAATATATGTCTAAAACGTATTTATCCAAACTTAATTCCATGTGCATTATTTTCCCATTATAGAGAAATTTGTAACCGTTAGAGAGATTAAATATTCTAAAGATTGGCTCCTTAACGTTTTTAGCTCTTAATCGATATAGTAGAGGTACAGTTTCTTTCTGCATAACCAATTTAGTAGTATCCATCCTAATCTTTTGAAAATCTTCTTTCTTGATGTATTTGTCTTGTAATGTATCTAATGCATCTTCAAATCGTTTTCTATCGTTATCTAATTGGGTTTCTATTGATCTAAGTTGACTTACGCTAACAACATCATTTAAATTCTCCAACAATTTTAATTTTTCTTCACTAATATCAACATTATCTATTCTATCTTTAACATTACCAAATATATCCATACTCATTTATTATACAGAAAATGTCCATCCTAATTTTTCAAAACATTTCTTTAACATCTCTATTTGTTTAGATGAATGTTTAAAATCAATATCAACATGAACATCGTGCTTTTTCAACACATAGTTCAATACACATTTTAAGTTAATAAACAATACTCTTCGGATACAGTTCTTTAAAGGTTTTGTATAAGTTTTCGAAGTCCGTTATAAGTGTTTCTTCCATATGTTGTAAGTTTAATGGTTTTTGATCGGTAAGGTGATAGTGTATTAAATAAACATCATCATAATATTTTGTGTATTTGTTTTCCTTTAATACTACTAGAACATCTTTTGTTGATATTAAATGTTTTGATATATCTCTAAATTCATCATTTAACACCTTGAACACCTCTTCAGGAATAATTCTATACTGTAAAGCTTGTAAACGAGATAACTGTAACTTAAATCTTTTTATAGTATCATACCATGGTTTTCTTACGCAAGCTCTCATTCCTTCACAAGTACTGTAAACAAAACCATTCATTACAGAACAATTATCACAAATATATGTACTCCTACTTTTTGTTAATGACTTACTACCACAATTACTGCATTTTAATGGTCTAGAACTATAATTTTTCAACAACTCCTTTAAGGTAATTATTGCATATAACTTTACCAACTCTTCTTCCGTGTACAAAAATTTAGGTATTAACATTTTCCATAACTGAACAACTGTATATGCGTTGTTTTTATCTTTTAAGTCTATCTTACTAACATCCCGAAAATACCAATTAAAATTAAATCTAACTAGTTCATCTAGTTCATCCTCATGCTTCTCAAAATAATCTAAAAATCTATTGTGTACAGCTTCCATATTTATCTTAAAACAAAACTTTTATGAATATAAGCCATAAAAGTACTTAAACTTAATAATATTTAATCATTTTTAATCATATACATAACATCACTAAAAGAATACCCTTGATTTAGAAGATTTAAAACCTTAACACAAAGATGACCACATATAACTGAACTAAAGTCTTGTATTCGTTCGTCATTGTAAAATAAGTTTTCGGTACCAAGATATTTTACTAGTTGTTTAGGAGGAACACCGCCATAAGAATCGAACACGTACTTTATGTTGTTATCTTTCCAATAGCATATCCAATGAGTACCAATGTTTTCTGATTTATCAAAGTAAACTACACCACATTCATTTATATAGGTTTTTTGTGGAAGTTCATCACTCATAAATACACCTCTAAATCGTTTTATCTTTAATTCTTTAGCCAACCTCTCTATATCGAAGTTGGTCAATGGTTTTAGTTTTTTGACTTCCTTGGTTTACCTGCTCCCTGCTTTTCTTCCATAGCCATATTATGTCTTTTTTGTTCTTCAAGTTCTTGTTTATTCTTCTTAGCATCCAGTACAGTTTTAGTAATCGCTGTTGCACCACCTGCTAATGAGCCAACTGCTCCTAAAGCTGCTAAAATGGCTGGAATTGTAAAGATAAAACCACCCATATGCTCTTTCTTAATCTTTTTCATTTGTGCAGTAGTTAAAGTTAAATCCATTCCTTTACCTTCTTTAATTTTCTTAGATTTATCACTAAGTTGTTTCTTTGTTAATACATGATCAATATTTAAATCCTTTAGTTCGTTATAAGGAACACTAAACATACAACCTTTAATAGAACACATCTTCCTATTTATTTAAGAGAAAATCTTAATTTGTAAAAATACAGTTGTTGTTGCTCCACCAAAATCAATTAAGGAATCATTCTCATCTTTTATCCTTATCTCAAAATTGTCAACCTTGTCTTTGGATATAGGGAAAAAATAATGGATAAGTAGGCTCGTAAATAATACTATGTTTGAACTCAGCATCTGTTTTGAATGATGCTAAAATTCCTGTTTCCCTATGTGTATATTCTGTATCTTTAACAAACATGCCATCTGCTATATTACAGTGAACATTTATAGTATCAAACGGATGAAACTTTGGCAACTTACTTCCAATATGTGTTTTGTTCTTTTCTAAAACTTCAAAAACATTAAACCCGAGGACAATACCTATACTCCCAATTGTAACATCATTACTATCAGTTTCAATTTTAACTCTATTTCTTAAATGATCTTCTGATAATGTTATGTTGATGGATTAAAAATTTTAAATATTCATTAAGACTGTTTAAGCTGTATTGCCCTTCTGGTATTAAAACTTGTCTATCACCATATGAGAAACTGTTTTTTTCTGTTGTTATGTTTGGAGTTAGATATGTACTGTAAAACCCAACTAGTCCTATACTTAAATAGTTGCTACTGTTGTCTAATTCGTAATGGAGTTTCTTCTTTAAAACAGAAGTATCACTCGTTAACTTAAATACCTTAGCCATTTATTATATAATAAATGAATGAGTTTGATTTACCTAGAGATATTCCAAGAGAGAAAGTAATCAAGTTAATAGAAGATGTCATTCAAAAGTTAGAATACAGTTTAAAGAAGAAAAAGAGAAAACTACGAATTGTTAAATATGCATACTACACTTTGATCACGTTATCAGTCATACTTTCTGCAACAACTGGATTTATTAATATTTTTATACCTGTAACAATTTACTCAATATTAACAACGTCTCTTGCAACTGGAAGTGCTATAATAACAGGTTTGTCTTCTAAGTTAAACATAAGCAAAAGAAAAGACGAATATAAAACCATTGTCACTTGTATTAACTCATTTAAAGAACAGTTAGAGATGATAATAACATTAAATGGTGAAATGGATAACGAATATATAAAAGATACGTTGCTTAAGATCAGAGAACAACTTAAAGATATAAGATCATAAAAAAGTCGATTTTCTCTATAATAAATGAGTAAGAAAACTACTAATTGGGATGTAAAAGAGATGATAAAAGAAACAACAGTTAAGAAAAGAAATGGAGAGCTTATACCTGATGATGTTCGATGTCTTATCGTGGGTCCATCTGCGTGTGGTAAGACGTTTTTGCTATTTAACTTCTTATTACAGCCAGGTTGGTTAAACAATAATTACTTCTATATATATTCTAAAAGCATGAATCAGCCAAAGTATGAGCAGTTAAAAGATCGATTTGAAAAGGCAGAACTAAAGTTTAAGAAACAAATAGCAACGTTCTTAAGCGGTAATGATTCTATTGTACCTATTGATGAATGTGAAAAATACTCTGTAGTAGTGTTTGACGATTACATTTTGGAAAATCAAGATACTGTTAGAAATTACTTTACAAGAGGTAGGCATAGACATTTAGACTGTTTCTATCTTGCACAAACATATTCAAAAGTACCTAAACAGCTTATAAGAGATAACGTTAACTTCCTATGCATATTCAGACAAGATGATACTAATCTTAAACATGTGTATAATGAGTTTGTTGGAGGAGATATGTCTTATGATAAATTTAAAGAGATATGTTCAAAATGTTGGCAAGATGATTATGGTTTTATAGTAATTGATATGACAAGGAAGGTAAACAATGGTAAGTATAGGAACAAGATAAAACACTTCTTAAACGTTTGATGTTTATTGACGTTTATTTATGTTCTTTGATGTTTATTAACGTTTATTTATGTTCTTTGACGTTTATTGACGTTTGTTCGTTTTCTATATAATAAATGGATGAGAAAGATATTAATAAGAATATCAAGTTAAAGGAGTTCTTGATAAAGGGCTTCAAATCTTGGAAGAAAGAAAGAGCAGGTATATATGATAAAATTTAAAACACAAGAGCAACCTGTAATTGATGCTATTCAAAACTTGGGAAGTGAGATCAAAGAAGTAGCAGAACAAAATAAAAATCTAATAACTGAACTTGTTCCAGTTGTACATAAGACGGCTTCAATAGATCCTAGTCTACTAGAAACACCTAAAAAGATAACTTATGATAGTTCCCCAAGTAGTAGTGATACGCCTATAACGGGAGAAATAAAACAAATGAGAAAACAAATTAAAGACAAAGTTGAAGGAGTAGAGCCTTTAACAACAGCACAATCATTTGGTAAGATTGCAACGAAATATTATAGTAAAAGAAATGATAGTGTGTTTGGAATAAGAACTGTAGAAGAAGATGGAAAAATAATAAATAAGATAGGAAATTCTGAAGTTAAAGTGAATGGCGATGATTTGATAATTAATGATAAAACTTATAAGGGAACAGAAGGTCTATGGGAATTGTTAACGATGAATACTAATAAAACCATTGAAGATTATGATGATGATGATTTTGAACAGTACAAGGAAATAATAATAGAATCAGATGCTGCCTTCCAAAAATATAATCGAGATAAAAAAGTAGCATCTAATAGAGGTTCTAAGTACATTAATATTATCAAGCCTATTTGGGATAATTATATTAAACCATCTTTACCTCTATTGGACTAAAAGGACTGGTGAAGGAATTAAACAATATACAGAGATACCTAAAGAATATATATGGATGGATGATGTGAGAAAGTTAATTGATCGGTTAATAGTTATAGATGGAGAAGAAAAGGCTGGTAATAATAACTTTTATAATGAGAAAGTAGGTATAGTGAGTATGATTAATAATAAGCTTTCACAATTTATTCCTAATGATCCAAAAGGTATAGGTTATTTGATTAAGATCTTAAATACATTACCACCACGATTCTGGAATGATAAGAAGCTTGGAAAAGGATTAGTAAATGATTTGATTAATAAACTCCCATTTGAATTACATATTCCAGGTTTCAGATTTTGCGGGCCTGGGACTAAGCTTCAAGAAAGGTTAGAGAGAGGTGATCAAGGCATTAACCCATTAGATGAGGCTTGTAAAGAACACGATATATACTATAGAGACAATAAAGATACAGAGTCAAGACATATTGCAGATTAGGAACTAGAAAGTAAAGCATGGAAAAGAGCATTTAGTAGTGATGCGTCAATTGGTGAACGATTAGCTGCTTTTGGGGTTGGTACTGCTATGAATGCTAAGGTTAAGTTAGGATGGGGATTATAAGTTTTTAATTGTTATTATGTATGATTCTTTTATGGGTATAACCCATAAAAGCGTTGTTTCAAGATTTTCTTTATAATAAATGGATAGTGTTGAGAGTTACGAGTTACAAAGCTTTAAAGCTAACACAAGAACATTTAATAATTTGAATGAAGCTAACAAAGATATTGAGTTTGATTTCGATGTGGGGGATGGCTTTACACATCCACACAAAGCAGATTGTCATATGACTTTTGAAGTTGTTGGTGCATCAGTCGGAGGAACATTTGGTGCAAATGATACTATAAAACTTGTAGATAACTTCTTACCATTCTTCTTTTCTCAAATTGAGGTTAGAAAGCATGGTGTTGTTATAGACAAGATTGAGCTACCAGGAATAACATCTACAGCTATCGGAACATTAAAGATTTCCAAACCAGAAGTTGAATATCTAAAACAAGCAGGATTTGAAACAGATTATAAACTTGGCCTAAGAAAGGACTTTAGTGTTTTATATCCATTAAGATTAATTCCTGGCTTTTTAAGTGATTATAAAGAGGTTATGTGGAAAGGTGGATTGAGAATAACATTTACAAAAGCTAACAACAATAACGATGTCTTGTATAAATGGACTGGATCAGGAGCAGGTGCAGCAGCTCCTCATGATGGAAAAATAACAATTAAAAGTATGGAGATAAGAACGCCTATTGTTGAATACGAATCTAATTATGAAAACAAGTTAAACTTGAATATTCTTAAAGAACCTAACATCATGTTTTCATTCCATACTTATCAATGTGTTCAAAAGACTGTTGTAGGTTTTTCTTGGAGTTTGATGTTACTACTCAATTTAATTCTAGACAATTTGATATGCCTGATTTCGTAGTTGTAATGTTCCAAACTGATAGAAGTGGCAAACAAACAGCAGATGCAAGTAAGTTTGATCATTGTAAGGTAAAGAATATCTATCTTAAGAATGGAAGGAATGAGGTATTTCCAAAAGAATCAAGAAACTTAGATATTGCTAACAAGGATTATTTTAAGATGTACGAAGATTATACTGCATTTAAGAGAATAACATGTGGCAATATCGAAATGTACTATGATCCTAAAGAGTTTATAGATAACAGACCAATGTATGTGATTAATTGTAGTAAGAGGAAAAATGTATCGGTAAATGAGAGAACAAACATAAAGATTGTAGTAGATTTTGCAGAAGCTGTGGCTGCTAATACTATATGTTATGCGATTTTAATTGGACAAAAGAACTTTACATATGACCCTAAGAATGAGAAAGTAGTAGAAGAGTTTTAGATAGTTAAATGTATTAAAGTTTTTCCATAAACAAAATTGATAAAAAATGATTAAATATTTTTTGGTGAAGATAAAAATTGAAGTGTTCGTTGATTTTCTATATAATAAATACGATGTCAAGTCATATTGAGCTTTTAAATAAACTTGGAAGTCTTGAACAAAAACAAGTTATTGGATTAAGAAAATTAGAATTAAATACAGAATATAAGATTGTGAAAATGGAAAAGATTAAAACTAAGTTTGGGAAGAGCATTTTAGCTGAGTGTGAGGAGTTTAAGTTCTTTCTTCCACCTAGATTTACAAAACACTTAACAGATAAAATGATTGATGAGATCGTTAAAGATGGAATAAAAATCAAATACACTGGTTTAAAAGATAATTATCCAACTGTTGAGTTCTGTATGTAAATTTTATGTAAATTTTCTGTATGTAAATGAGGATTGGTTTTATGAATTTCTCATAAAACGAACATTTTACTTATAATAAATAAACTATGGCTAATTATTTGAATAAAAAAAATGATGTTAAAGCATTGAGATTCCTTCGCATAGATGAGTTAGAAAAAGGTAAAGCGTACGAGATAACATTATGGAAATTGATTCAAACACAGCGTTATGGTCAAAGAGTTTTAATACATTTAGATGAGAAATATAAGACGTTATTACCACAAAGATATAATGATGAAACTGAGCAAGTATTGAAAGATTTGAAAAAGTATAAGCTGTTTGTTAAGTATGAGGGTTTGAAAGATTTAGATAATGGTTATAAAATACATCAGTTTTACTTTAGAAATGAATCCAAAAAATAAAACTTGTAATTTTAAGTGTATAAGTGTTTTTATGATTTCATTATCAATATCCGAACTTGTAATTTTAAGTGTATAAGTGTTTTTTTATAGTATCAGACTATAAAAAACTAAGACCTTTAGATATGCAGAACATAATGTCATTTAAATTTTAAAGATACATGTATAAATAATGGATTTATTTGAGTTTTTTGTAATTATATCCTTAGAGTTATGCAATTTTTAAGACATTCAGTAGATAGGAAATTTATTTGTCTATTGAATGTCGTTCGAATTTTGAAAATCGGTTAATATTTGACGAAGTTATAGCAAATTCGAAATAGTATCTTTAGAGTTATGCAACCTGCAACACAATCAAAAAATAGCAAATTTTTTCTTTATCGATTGTCGTTTGAATTTTGAAAATCGGTTAATAAACAACAAAGTTATAAAGATCTGGAGATATTTTCCCTCATGAGCCGCCATTAAAACGTGTTGATTATCGCTTCAAAAAATTATCATATTTACCTTATTTAGTACTAGTTCATTTGTAAGTTTCAGAGCATAATTCATAATTTTAACAATTCTGGAAAAACATGATAAAAAGAATTAGTTTCCAACCCTGTTTGTCACATGAAGGTAAAAATCATCACGTTACATTGTCACGTTATGTAGCTACAATTTCCTCTCTCTTCACAATCGAAAAAGTTTTAAAGTTCTTAGTTTAGTTTAACGTGATAGTTTTGGTGTTGTTATTACTACACTTCCATATACTGCTTGACTACTAAAAAGAAAGAAAAGAAAAACATGGATGCCTGAGGGAATGCAACTTGTGACTTAAAAAGAAACAAGTTCTCCTTTACATTGCTACTACAATTATATTCATATGGAAGTCACGTACGCAGCTTGCATGCAGAATCTTCCTTATATACAATGGAAGTAGATAGCCTTGGCTTTAGTTCAACTTATTTTTTTTATTTTCAGCAAGCAAACTGGATTGTGTGTGCATGTATCAGTGAGTTAGATGAATGAAAATATATATATATATATATATATATATATATATATATATATATATATATATATATATATACTGTTTGGCTGTGCGTTTATTCAATACTCCTATCCAGTCTAAAGTTCATCTTCTTATTACTCAGGCATTTGTGAATCGATTTTAATCAAACAAAAAGTATCTGTTAAATTAAAGACAGCACTATAAGTTACAAGTTTTAGATGTAAGTTTTTATGATTTTAAATGTCATAAAAGCATATTCAATCTCACTTTAACATTGTAGTTATGGGTATACTTTGCGCTCTATAACTTTGTATAATTAGTTGGTTCCTTCTGTGTTAAAGTGTAATGGTTAGTGGTGGGTTCATAATTTTTTGGTAGTTAGGGGGTGGAGGGGGAAATGCGCTAGTAGTGAGGTTGACTATCTACTCCGGATACAAAGTAATTTGCACAGATAGAATAAACACGCTAAGAGCTCAAACGGATCATCATGTTAGTCCGATGATGTTGGTTAGGATATAGACCACCACTGGGTCGAGGATTCAAATCTGTAGTGACCCGGTAATTCGACTGAGACTCGGTAACCCAGAGGATAAAAAAAGAGATTTTACTTATTGCCTTGCGTTTAAACAGTATTTCTGTCAGAGATGACGAGGACTGGAGACGTTATCCCCGGAGCACGAAAAACAACTCCGAAGTTAACAGTTAATTAGATTCTCCAGGCCAGGTATATCGGGCTCTGGTTCCGTTTTAACTTTAGACCATGAAGTGCGTGTGTGAGAGAGAGGGAGAGAGGGAGAGAAGTGAAAAATGCAAAGAGAGGATAGGGAAACGTCAAGACAGAAAGAGAGGGGGACGAATATAAATATGAAACATACTTATCATTCCTGTGTATGATATTGAACGTACACACTGTTTATTTGAATTATCGTCAGTGATGTCTTGTAAGTTCTCCATCAGAAGATAAATCTCTGCAGCCATTATTTGATGCGAAAAAGTCATACTACCTGAAGGGGAATCGAACCTAGATTTTGCATTTGGAAATCTAGCACGTTACCACTACACCACCGATTGTTTCAGCCAAACTTTGTTTAACAAATGGTGTAGTGTTTCTTTCTGAGAACGATAACACGAAAAGTGTATACTGCAGATCAATGATGTCTTTGGAATGTCCTGGTAATTCCTTTGGCCTTTCTCAACTAGCATTCGTAAATCGTCTCTATCATGATATAGGTGTTTGCTTCCACATTCTTATGTATTGTTTGTCCAGTATGATACGTCAATTCTTCACAATCACTTTGTAATAATTTTAACTTTGGCGTGAACAGGAATTGAACCTACGTTCGACTGCTCTATTATTTATAAGGTCATTACATTACTTCTACACTATCATGCCATCTGAAATTACGAGCCAAATATTACTTTCTTTAGCCCTGATCTTTGGAACGAACCGTCTTCTTTCTGTAACGTTATTTGCACCAAAGTGCACAACGAAATCGAATTATTCGAAGGCCTACAGAGAAATTAGTGTCCACGGACAAAGGAAAAACATACAATCGAGGAAAAAATAATGAAATAAAACCAATTTTGCAGTAATTTCGCCTTGCAAGTTCAAAAGTACGCAAATAATATTAATAATAATAAACTATATTATATTGAAAGTAACTATGTTTGTGACTCCTAATCTCTTGAACCACGCGACCGATCTCGATCAAATTTTCAACATTGATAAGGTTCGGGTCTGGGAAGCTTTTTTATAATTTCATTTTAACGGTAAAACTTAGGGTTAGGAGGAGGGGTGGGAGGGTTGGTATATACAAATGAATAAAACGTAATAACTCTTGAACCAGCAGACCGATCTTTATCAAACTTTCAACATAGATAAGATTCGGATCTGGGACGACTTTTATCATTTCAGTTTGACGGTGCAATGTAGGGGCCCCGGAGAGAGGGATATATATATATATATATATATATATATATATATATATATATATATATATATATTTAAAAAATGAAAATAAAAGTGACTGTCTTTCTGACTTCATCACTCTCCACTTAACATAGATGAAGTTCGGGCCTAAGATGGTATTTATCTATTTACTTTGACGATATATCTTAGGATTGCGGAGAGGGAGGAGTTAAAAAGAATAAATAAAACTTGATAACTCGTGAAACAAAGGATCAATCACGATCAAATTTTTAACATAGGTGAGGTTCGGATCTGAGATGTTTTTTATCATTTCACTTTCACGGGAGAACTTCGGGAGGGGAATGGGAGAGGGAGAAATATATAAAACTTAATTACTGTTGAGCCACAAAAATCTCGATCAAATTTTCAATCCGCGATTTGAATCCTAGATGAAGTACGAACCTGACATGGTTTCTCTCATATAAGTTTGATAGAGTAACTTAAGAGATGAGAAGGGGGAACGACATTTAAAAAAGAACGAAAAATTACCGCTATAAGTGGCGAATCTATAACTTTTGGAGTCGCCGAGATTAACAGTGACACATCTGATGCTGCTTAAATCCAAATTCAGCTAGTCAATTTGGAGAAGGGGGATACATATAAAAATGATCTAAAACCCAATTTCAGTATCGAATTTATAGTTTTCCGGCTTGCTGAGATGAACAACGACACTGCAGATGCCGTGCTCCACAACATAGAGTTCGGAGGGGATATATAAGACACATCGAAAATGACCGATATCAAAGAGCGCTTTAGTAATCCTAAACAGTGACAGTAACGGAACATATTAGTATTTTTTTCTCAATTTAACCCAACGAAGCGGATAATTGATAATAATAATAATAATAATAATAATAATAATAATAATAAAATATACTGTGAATGTGAACATTTATATTATTATTATTATTATTATTATTATTATTATTATTATAATTATTATTCACGTACTTTTGGATTTGCACAACGAAATTACTACAAAATATGTTTTATTTCTGTAATTTTTCCTCGATTGTATGTTTTTCCTTTATTAGTGGACACTAATTTTTCTCTAGGCCGTCAAATAAATCAATCTCGTTGTGTACTTTGGTTCGTTCCAAAGATCAGGGCTAAAGTAAGTAATATTTGGGTTATAGTTTCAGATGGCAAAGTAGTGTAGCGGTAACGTAATGGTCTTATAAATAATACCGCATAGGTAATATTGAACGTAGGTTCAAGTCCTGTTCACGCCAAAGTTAAAATATTTACAAAGTGATTATGAAAAATCGATTTATCATACTGGACAAGCAATACATAAGAATGTGGAAGCAAACACCTGTACCATGATAGAGACGATTTACGAATGCTAGTTGGGAAAGGCCAAAGGAATTACCAAGACATTGCAAAGACATCATTGATCTGCAATATACATTTTTCGTGTTATCGTTCTCAGAAAGAAACACTACACCATTTGTTACACAAAGTTTGGCTGAAAGAATCGGTATTGTAGTGGTAACGTGCCAGATTTCCAAATGGAAAATGTAAGTTCGATTCCCCTTCAAGTAGTATGATTTTCTTCGCATCAAATAATGGCTGCAGAGATTTATCTTCTGATGGAGAACTTACAAGACATCACTGACGATAATTCAAATAAACAGTGTGTACGTTCAATATCATACAGTAGTAATCGCGGGACTTGAGGCCATTTTACCGCCCCCTAGAGCGTGGCGCCCGCCGCCGCCGCCAAAAATTTGCGCCCCGGGCGCCCGGCGCCCATTTTTTGGGTTACGTGGCCCCGGGGTCAATGACCTAGGGGTACATAGGACCACACCCTTTAGATTTAGGTAGGGGTACCATGGCCCACCCCCCTAAATTTTGGCAGGGGTACCTAGGACCATCCCCCTTAAATTTTGGAAATTGCCAAATCTAAAAATTTGGTGTGGTAGCCTAGGACCATAGTATGTACCTCTATCAGTATTGGGTGTCTATGTCGTTCCCTTTCATGGGTAAAATATTGCCAAAAATTCAAATTTCGGGGTTTTTTGACCTAATTTATCCTCTTGGATGAGGTGTTATTATCCCCCCTTTGATGAGGTGTTATTACCCTATATGGATATATGTGCATATACAGGTTCAATTACTTTTAATAAGACATGGGTATATTTGTGCACCCCTTTAAAAATTTGGGAGGAGTACATTGGCCCACCCCTTAAATTTTGGAAATCGCCCAATTTAAACATTTGGTATAATAGTATAAAACCCTAATATAGATCACTATAAATTTGGGTGGTCTACCTCGTTCCCTTTTAGGGGTATAAAATTGCCAAAATATAAACGTAAGCAATACGTTGTATCACGTGTTTGGTTTTTTGACCTAATTTATTCCAATGGATGAGGTCCTATTACCTTATATGGTTATATGGTCATGTATAGGGGTCCATCCCCTATTATAAGACATAGATACATTTGTGCACCCCTTGAAAATATTTTGGGAATAATACCTTGGCCCACCCCTTAAGTTTTAGAAATTGCCAAATTTAACTATTTGGTATCATAGTACTGGACCCTAATATATATTACTATAAATTTGGTGGTCCACCTCGTTCCCTTTTAGGGGCCATTTTGTTCCGCTTTAGGGGTGAACATGGATACAGTGGTCCACCTCGTTCCTTTTAGGGGGCATTTTTGTTCCGCTTTAGGGGTGAACATGGATACCTTGGAATCGTCCCGAGTTTGATTCTTGGAAATGTTGAATTTAACGTCCCCGCGAAAACGGTGAGAAATGATAGGACGAAACATGAACTTACTTGACTGAGGATTGAAGCAGGGACCTCATACAGTAGAGACAAGCGCTAAGCGACCGTACACGTGTGTTGATTACTATGCAATGGTCCCGAGTTTGATTCTTGGTGCTAGTGTTAGAAAAATTTAACGTCCCACTTGAAACGATGATGAGAAATGAGAAAACATCATAAACTTACTTGCTTGCGGATTGAAGCAGAGACCTCACACATCAGATATAAGAGCTGAGTCACCATACTCGATTGAGAAGTTGAGTTTGTTGATTACTATGTAATGGTCCCGAGTTCGATTTTTGTGTTAGTTTCAGGAAATGTTGAGTTTAACGTCCCCTTGAAACGATGATGAAAAAATGATAGGAGGAAACATGAACTTACTTCGTTGTGGATTGAAGCAGGAACCTCACACGTTAGAGACAAGCGCTGAGTCACCGTACTCCATTCAGTGCGAACAGTTTCACGTATGAAAAGAAGACGAGCAGATTATGTTACATTACACATTTCAGTGCGAGCAGTTTACACTAGGTTTATGTTTCATATAGAAAGATAGAAGATCTGTGTTGTCATCTTTTTACTTCGTGTGCGACTTTGACCTTGAAGAAAAACCTTGCTGACTCAGTGCTAAGCATTGACGTATACACATAATCTTATTGTTTAGTTGGCTGTATTTAGAGATGAATCAGACATTTAAGGTTGTTGGTTCGAATCTAGTTGTGTTCGCTGTAACTCAGTGCCTGAGCGATACTTACCGAAATTTTTCCAGTGTTGCCAACACTATCAGGATGAATCGATTCATTTAGTCGGAGCAGTTTCGTGACGAAAACTGATTTTTGTTTTGTACACAAAAATTTTTCTGAAACAGAATTTTGTTTGTACATAAAAATTTTTTTCTGAAACAGTTTTTGTTTTGTACACAAAAAATTTCTGAAACAGAATTTTGTTTTCGTACACAAAAAATTTTTCTGTAAACATTTTTTCGTACACAAAAAAATTTTCTGAATCAGTTTTTGTTTCGTGCAATAAAAATTTTCTGAAACAGAATTTTATTTTGTACACAATTTTTTTTTATTTCGTACACGAAAAGAGTTCTGAAACAAAAAATTTAGTTTGATTTTTTTTTTCATAAAACATTTTTAGAAATTTTATTTTATCGGTAAACTGATTCAGAAAAAAGAAATTGAAATCGCAGTACAGGAAAAAGAATTTGATTTTAGGATGTGAAATAAAAACACAGAATCATGTTTCTGTTCATTTATTTTAGCATGTGAAAGAGAATACAGAATTTCTTTTTCTTCAAAGGAAGACGTGTCCGTGACGGGTACAAATTCTGTAAAGAGAAAATGAAACATATGAATATACATGGTAATATTTATTTTTTCCTGTGAAAGAAGAAAAACAGATTATTAACATCGAACTAACTGATCAAGAGAGAGTGAGGTGAGAAAAAGAAAAGCAAATGTGACGTACCTGAATTCCTTTTTTTTCCACTGGTTTCTGCAAGGTGATGTCATCTGAGTTTTGTTTCCGCTGTGGCCTCGTTGAAGCATGTCCCGTGTTGCGGTTGATTCTTTGCACCGTCTTTGGGAAGTGATGTTGGTGGAATTAGGGAAAAATATGGCTGTTATTCTGTTCTGGCTTTTTTATACCCATAGGGCAATGTCTCGTATGTGTCTGGTATTAATCGGCGTTTTTTATAGTTGAAACTGTACTTCTTTTCTTCAGGTTTTGTGACAAGATGATGATGGTGGGTTCTGTAAATTTTGTGCGGCGTGCTAATGGAGATTTTTTCACTCGATTGATTTATGATCATTTGCTCCAGACTATTGAAATTTAACTTTTGACTTGCAGTATAATTGAGTGTGAATCCACGAATTTTGCATACATAACTGGTTGATTTCGTGTCGGGGTCGTAGATTTCCAAGGCGTATTGTTTTGGGCCACCAGACACGAATTTTTTAATTTATGCTTTTGGTCCAATTGATTCCAGTTCATTTGACATTGAACCAAGAAATACTTCTGGTTCTATTGTGGGCTGTGATGGTCGCTGCGTGAATATCACAGAATCTGTATCGAAATATAGTACTCTTTCTTGCAGCAATTCTAAATATTTGTAGAGTTCCAGACGAGCTTGACACGTTGTAAATGCTCCAAGGACAACATTAGCATTGTTATTTTGTACTGGAACATCATCTTCATACTGCCAATAAAGGTATAACAACGAATCATTAACAGGTAAAATTTGGTTGACTTTTATGTCTGGAGCAGTTAATTTCTGATACAGTTCTTTGGGGTCGTTAATGATGGTCGTTTGGCTGAAATTGTCTCTTATAGCGAGTCGTCCCCAGAAGGCATTCAAACAGAGTTTTGCAAGACTACGACGTGCTGAATTTGAAATTATACTTGCTGCATCCAAAGTTATGCCTTCACGTTGTTGTACCATTTGAATATACTGCTGCTTTTCTTCTTCGGTGATGCAATTGGCAGGCCAACCAGAAGCTTCCAGCTTCGATTTCAAAAATGTGTTAATGTATTCGCTGAATAATCCGCCAGTCTTGGTTTCTGGATCATATACGGTGATGTCGTAATCCCAAATTTCGTAAATTTCAATGACTTGATACCCAAGTTCAATGGCTTTTTGAATTTCATAGGACACCCACGTTCCTGTTAGACTTCGTTCACTGTCCGAATGTGCACATTCAGAATCTTGATTCAATGCTGTGGCACAGGCAGCACAAAGTGGAAACAACAACTTCTTATTTGAGCGAAATGGCAGCACTGGATGAAACACATTTCTGCTAGGCAAAATCTTCAACTTGACCAATCCGTTGACATCTTGAATGTCGGGCATTTCTGGATCTCCCTGTAGATATATTCGTGGATGCCCTATTGGATACCGTCCACATTTATTCACATAAGGATACAGGGAAACGATATCCAAGAATTTTATTTCTTCGCCTTCATTTTCATTTGCGACGTGATACAATTTAATGGCATTAACACGGCCACCATAGAAGCTGTCTCTTGGATTTAATGGTGTCTTATTAGTATAAGGATGTGTGCTTAAAGAAGAGGCCAATGCTGGATCTGATTTTAACACTTGACGAAATTCACATTCCCACATTTCATGTACTTTATATCCCATGGATCGTAATAACTTCATTTTACGCTGTGTTCTCTCGGTGCGATAGTTCATCGTTTCTTCGGAGTTCTCATAAATGGGCTGATCACGGCCTGTAGGGACACATAGAGGACAGCCGGCATGCTCATACACGTGTTCCTCTTTAGTGTCAGGATCTTGGTAGTAGCCGTCCAGATGAAAACCAGCAACATAAACTTCTTTTCCTTTGGCCGCATGTAGAATTAGATGGCCCTCTTTTTCCTCCATGTAGGCAAGCCACTGCAAAGCAATCCGTGACTGATTGTTTCTGTGACGGTATCCTCGTGCAGGAAGAATGCTAATAGTATTGGGCTTTAAGAAATTTCGTCGAAATACTAAATTGCACGCACTCGCCAAAGTGATAGCCTCCAGGAAAGGATTGACGTGAGTTTCTTGTTCAAAAGTGGTCATAAAAGATATACAAGCCATTCAAAGTACGTTGACGTCCTGGACACAATAGTTTACCAATTCTTCTTGGAAAATAAACGTATCGTTTTGGTATTCGTTATACCATGTCGTGAATTTCTCTCGTTCATCCACTTTCATTTCATCTGCACCATAATAATGGATGTCCGGTAATTTTCCCACATACGCTTGATTTGCAGCAGTATTAAAAAAGTGTGGAAAATATCCTTTGGTCGCTGGTAAATGAAATTCCTTGGATAATTTACTTAAAGCCATTGGCATGAAATTTAAGGAGTCAATAAACGATAAGTGATTCTCTTTCATGCTTAAAATTTTTGCTCCGTTCAAGATCAAGGTAGGTTTCAATTCATGTTCTTCCACTAAAGATTTAAGAATAAAATGACCATCATATCCCTTAAAGTTATGTGCCAAAGATACAATAAGTTTGATGTGGGGTCGTGGTTGACGTAAATACGCAAGAAAGGCATTGATCGGATCATCTTGAAAAATATGTTCCCGCTGTCCACAAACTTCACACGGATGATGTATATCTTCATCTTGAACACAGTTGTAACATACTTGTTGGGCCACCAGTAAATTGGGCTTATGAATGAACGTGTCTTCATCGAAGAAAGTATCCTGTGTGGCTTCGATATCATAGAAGACAATCATAGCCTTCTTGGCATGTAACACTGATGGAACTCCAGGTTTTAATTGAGTCGTATCAGGCTTCATGTAGCATTGGTGAGTAGACGTAACGTGTTTATGGCACACATTACAAAAATAATCAGTACAATCATGTTTTCTTTCCCCTGTATGGACAAACGAATAAATGCGTAGACATTTGGCACTCTGTTTCACCATCTTGCATATTGGTTGGCCCTTATGATATGGTACAGTCAGATGATTTGTATAGCATGTTTCACCATAAAATTCACGATTGCATTCTGGGCACTGCTTCTCCGTATTGGTCATACTGCATGGCGGTTTCTGCAAACATTTCTCACACATGGCCGAACAGTTCTTAACGTGTGCAATACGATGATCATATTTTTTGTGGCATGCAGCACAGTAATAGCTGGTAGAAAAAACAGATGTTAATGACGTGATGATGTCATAATGAGAATTGATGCACATTAAATTGATTGGAATCTTGTCTTCGCCACCCGGTCGTTCATACAGAATATCTTCTCCGGAGAAGCTGGTGTATACGGTAAGTTTATAATTTGTCAAGTAGCGTTGCAATTGTCGCAATTCTTCCACGGATCCTCCATGATCTAAATTCACTGAGGATCGAGACAAAAGTTCAAGTACGTCTGGAATAACAACAAACTTGCGCTGTTTGCGATATTGATTGTACAGTTTCTGATTTGTATCTTTATATTTCTTTAGGCCAATAGCAATCACAATTGCATAAGCCAAACATTTCTTGTCGGTGTTTTTCACTCGTAAAATGCCTTTCTTGCACTTTAATAATTCGTCGTTTGATAAAAGACCTTGACGCACCAATCCAAATCCACGGGGCACATCCACATGATGAAAATGTACAATGAACGGTTCGTTCATGAGAAAACTATCGTTACTTTGAAGGATGCGATCAATTGAAGCCCATAAAGTCTCCAGTGTCAAATTACTTGCACGCCGAAAAGATAAATAAAACGGTTTGTTCTTCTCATCATGAGATAAAATCGACAATCCAACCATCGATGATTCGTCAACATTTTCCAATAAGTAATCTAACATCTGTTGAAAGGAGGCCTGAACCCGTTTAACAATATCGGTGTCACTGGCCGGAGCATTAATTTGAATTTCCAGCATTCGTCCTTCAAGATTAAAACGCCGATAATGTCTATTGATTTCTCGCAAGACAGTAAAGCCAGAAGTAGCCATATTCAAATAGGAAAAAGGTAAGATAAAACAAAAAGGAATAGGCAAAGAAAACAAATATCTAAAACGAGAAGAGAAAAAAAACCACGAATTAAAATTGAATTCAGAGATCACTACGTTATCAAAATGACTACACGATCAATCCTAAAAGAATTATCATATCTCAAATAGTTCTACTACTGAAACGTTTTATTGTCGTCATACTGGAAATCAAACCCGGGACCAACATCAACATGTAAATGACCTAAGTTTCTGTAGTGATAAAAAGAATGAATGAAATTGTTTTTCTAACTGTGCTGAGAGAATCATTGTAGTAAGCATTTTTCCTCTGACACTGAACTTTAAACGTATGACGAACATGAAACGAAAAACAAAATCTCATGTGCTTGCTTTTTTCGAGCTAAGACAAGAAAGACTCGAATTCGATTCTCGGCGGGAGATCAGATCCCACATTAAACTGTAGGTCCACGTCTCACTTTCGGGGAACAAATTCGTGCGTAGTTTCTTTGTTTACGTTAATGGTAACTTTCAGAAACTGAGCTAAGTGGTTAGCGTTACGCACCTCTGGCCCGGGTTCAACACCCAGTATGCACTCAGATTCAACATTAAGCTGTATTCCTAGACCCACTACTGAAGGGACGCTAAAACCAAAATCAACAATTTTCTCGTGCTTACTTCTAATGTGTGGGATGTGGCCCGGTTCAACACCCAGTATGCGCTCAAATTCAACATTAAGCTGTATTCCTAGCCTCACTACTGAAGGGACGCTAAACCAAAATCAATAAATTTCTCGTGCTTACTGCTAATGTGTGAGATTCCCGGTCAAGTAAGTGAGGGTTATTCTTCCATTTGCTAAATATTTCATGCTAAAATAAAAACAGTGATAACAATGTTAACCTCATGCAAAAGCACTCCATTGATATTAAGAAAATGCGGTTGATACTTACCTTAAATTCAAGGAACGGAGTAAAGTCACGCTGTCACTAGAGGTACACCTTCGTTCATTCACGATCTTCGTGGAAGTAGGACTTGAAAATGAAATTAAGAATTTTATTTAGATCTAAAACGTGTTCAACTATAAAGTGACAACACTATCAGCCAATCAGAAACGAGGAAATGAATCAATGACATCACGGAGACCCAATGAAAACACAGCTTTCATCATGTATCATGAGCCGAAACGTGATGTAAGAAACAATCTGATTGGTTGTGACTAGAGATGCAAAAAAGCCGGCTTTTTTGAATCGATGGTTTTTTTCACATAAAAAGCCGGCTTTTTTGGGAAAAAAACGAGAATTTTGGAAATTTTGGCTTTTTTCAACTTCATGATTTTTCTATCTAAATAGCTTTCTTATAGTATATTCTATAGTTAGATAAGAATTTCATGACCTGAATGTGATATTTCGCTCTGAAATTCACCATCAAGATGGATGGAGCATATGTTCTACGAATTAAAGCTAACATGAAGAATGTAGTATTTGAGGGTAATTTTAGAGGCTATTTAACTTTATTTTAACTTTTGAGTTATCGACATTTTTTTCTTCTTTAGTTTGTCATCCGTGTTTCATTTCTAAGAGCTTTTAGTACTCTAGCTTCTAGCGCAAAAGTTAAACTTGCCTGTTTTTCTATTTATCCGTCAAAGCGTACGTTTTTCAATATATCAGTCAAACCGTACTTCCACATATCTGTTATGCTGTAGCTGTGAAGTGATTTAGCAATAATTTTCCGGACACAACCTTGAATACCAATTTATACAAATAATCAGTAGCGGATTTAGAAAAGTACTTTAGGAGGGGTTTTTCTGATTGTTTCGTTTCCTAAAAAGTCCTAATTTTATTTGGGAAGTGCTTGAAGTTTATGAGTACAGGCATAACTAATATTTCGTTTCGTTTATATGTTTAGCAATAATCTTCCGGATACAACTTTAAAAATCATTTTATACTGAGAATCAGTGGCGGATTTAGAAAAGTATTTTGGGAAGGGTTTCTTACTAATGTTTAGTTTTTTTTAAACATTCGTAATTTTTATTTGACGGGAGCTTAAAGTTTATGAGTAAAGGCATAAATAATAGATATTTCGTTTGTTGCAGACATTCCGTAACTTTGGGTAACGGGCTTCAGTCCGAAAGACCGCCCCCCTAACCTTCGCAAAACCGTCACTGCTGGTAATTAGTAATAATAACTATTTAAAAACAATAAGAAAGGAAGTCGGCCAACTCACAGCATACGCACTATTTCTACATTCACAGATGGAACAAAGAAAAGCTTTGTCAGAATGGTCGAATGCTGGTTGAATCCCGGACTTCCCGATAGAAGCTCAAAAGCTAATCACTCAGTCATGTTTGTTGTGCAGTTGTATTTAGCTTAACTTAAATATATTCCGTAGTCTTTTTTTTGGGGGGAGGGGGGAGTTCCGTAATGATATGTTGAATCCCTCTTGTTAAAAATTCAGAAAACTTGAGGATTGGGTAAACTGTGATGGTGGTTCTATAAAACTTAACTGTAGAATTTCAAGAATATACAGAACCAAAAGCTCTAGATGTGCAGCCTTTAAGTGTATCATATAAATCTAAGTATTTCTCTTATGTTTTATTTTAATTTTATTTTGTTTCAAAAAGAGAGTATGGAATATTTTGAAGTAAAAATACTACATACTAATTTGCTAGTTATTTGTGTTCTTTAAAAAGAAGTGTTTACTTTTAGGGTTGGCTGGTTTACACCAACTTTTTTTTTTAAATAACTGGTTTAAACCACAAAAATAAAAAGAATGAAAAATGCGAATCGTGTGAACTTCATGGTGACGTTTCCAGATATCAAACCACCTGCAATAGTTTTATTTCCCTTTCACCTTTTAATCAAGGTGTCCCATGTTCAATTCTCGGTCGACCCACAAACCTTGTTTCATGCGTAACCCAAGTAGCGGTTCGGATGTCAGTTTAAGCAAAAGTCTTCTCCTTGATAACCTCGGTATTTCGTAAGGATGTTAAGCCTAAATATACGAAACAAACCAAATTGTATATTTCTGCATGCCTAAATGCGTGTTGTTTTATAAAGAAGCCAATATTGCTTAAATATATTGATAGAAATTGGCAAAATTTATCGATTGCCTACGTAGCTTCCAACATTAGCTTGGATTGGACTTTCAATGATATCTACGTACCGGTACTAAATTTGTAATTTAATACCTCAGTTTTAGCGTACTGATTATGGTACGTTGACCTTTAAATTTTACATGCAAAGCAATAACAGGATTTTCCCGTTATTGTCTTACATTTCAAGTAATGACGGGATTTTCCCAATGGCTAGGGCGGGAGATTCTCAACTTAAGAAATTTACTGACCGCATGTCTTTAAGCTTATGGGAGTTCTTCCATCATAACCCCGCTGTTGCATAATAACATCAAGGCGAAACAAACTTATTTCTGTAAATATGTAATATAAATACATAAAGCAAAAAATCTAAGTCAAAAAAGCCTGGTTTAAACAAAAAAAAGCCTGGTTTAAACATCCCCCAAAAAACGGGTTTTTGGCATTTTCAAAAACAACCACGGTTCTTGCCAACTCTGCTTACTTTTGTATATAGGAGGTTAAAAAATTCTTATTATATACATTGGTTAATCCTGTGGAATTCATAATGCAAAGAATGTTGAAGAAAAATTGTTTGAAATATTTTTTCGAAATTCATAGTTTATTTTCGATGTTTTATATTATTATCAGCATCAACCACTAATTACATGATTTTTTGTGTTATAGAGAAGCGATACAAAGTCTGTTTTATCAATTTAAAGCAGTATTTTGAAAAAAGCCCAAAATTTCCCAAGCAAAAAAGCAAAGCAGAAAAAACCGAGTTTTTTTTTCAAAAAAGCCGGTTTTTTTCCGAGCCCTTGCATCTCTAGTTGTGACATTATTCACGTTTTTCTCCTTACACATCAATCGTTACATCTAGTATCGCAATTTTGATCATGACATCATACCGTTGACTCGTTAGTTTAATACGACATTCAAATTACCACATCTAAAATGTGATTCAGTTTTCTTAAACTTGATTGAAAAAATGTAACACTCATCGATATGTTACGAAACTGTCTTTGACATAAATGTAAATTTGAGCTTTAAAAGTCCGTCAGCTGAGAAAAAAATGCTGATGTAGTATAAGCAGATTCTGCAATTTCACAATAACAAACTTCTATGCTTAACAACGAGCAGAAATGTGTAGTAATGTAACATAATCTGTCCATGTTCTTTTCATACGTGAAATTGCTCGCACTGAAGTTGGCATGGTGGCTCAGCGTTTTTTTTGTCTGATGTGTGAGGTCTCTGCTTCAATCCGCAAGCAAGTAACTTTATGATGTTTTCTCATTTCTCATCATCGTTTCAAGTGGGACGTTAAATTTTTCTAACACTAGCACCAAGAATCAAACTCGGGACCATTGCATAGTAATCAACACACGTGTACGGTCGCTTAGCGCTTGTCTCTACTGTATGAGGTCCCTGCTTCAATCCTCAGTCAAGTAAGTTCATGTTTCGTCCTATCATTTCTCACCGTTTTCGCGGGGACGTTAAATTCAACATTTCCAAGAATCAAACTCGGGACGATTCCAAGGTATCCATGTTCACCCCTAAAGCGGAACAAAAATGCCCCCTAAAAGGGAACGAGGTGGACCACTGTATCCATGTTCACCCCTAAAGCGGAACAAAATGGCCCCTAAAAGGGAACGAGGTGAACCACCCAAATTTATAGTAATATATATTAGGGTCCAGTACTAGGATACCAAATGTTTAAATTTGGCAATTTCAAAAACTTAAGGGGTGGGCCAAGGTATCATTCCCAAAAAAATTTTCAAGGGGTGCACAAATGTATCTATGTCTTATAATAGGGGATGGACCCCTATACATGACCATATAACCATATAAGGTAATAGGACCTCATCCATTGGAATAAATTAGGTCAAAAAACCAAACACGTGATACAACGTATTGCTTACGTTTATATTTTGGCAATTTTATACCCCTAAAAGGGAACGAGGTAGACCACCCAAATTTATAGTGATCTATATTAGGGTTTTATACTATTATACCAAATGTTTAAATTGGGCGATTTCCAAAATTTAAGGGGTGGGCCAATGTACTCCTCCCAAATTTTTAAAGGGGTGCACAAATATACCCATTTCTTATGAAAGGTAATTGACCCTGTATATGCACATATATCCATATAGGGTAATAACACCTGATCAAAGGGGGATAATAACACCTCATCCAAGAGGATAAATTAGGTCAAAAAACCCCGAAATTTGAATTTTTGGCAATTTTTTACCCATGAAAGGGAACGACATAGACACCCAATGCTGATAGAGGTACATACTATGGTCCTAGGCTACCACACCAAATTTTTAGATTTGGCAATTTCCAAAATTTAAGGGGGATGGTCCTAGGTACCCCTGCCAAAATTTAGGGGGGTGGGCCATGGTACCCCTACCAAAATCTAAAAGGGGTGGTCCTATGTACCCCTAGGTCATTGACCCCGAGCCACGTAACCCAAAAAATGGGCGCCGGGCGCCCGGGGCGCAAATTTTTGGCGGAAGCGGCGGGCGCCACGCTCTAGGGGGCGGTAAAATGGCCTCAAGTCCCGCGATTACTACTCATACACTGTAATGATTAGTAAGTTTCATACTTATATTCGTCCCCCTCTCTTTCTGTCTTGACGTTTCCCTATCCTCTCTTTGCATTTTTCACTTCTCTCCCTCTCTCCCTCTCTCTCACACACGCACTTCATGTTCCAAAGTTAAAACAGAGCAGGAGCCCGATATACCAGGTATGGGGAGTCTAATTAACTGTTAACTTCGGAGTCGTGTTTTTCGTGCTCCGGGGACAACATCTCCAGTTTTCGTCATCTCTGACAGAAATATTGTTTAAACGCAAGGCAATAAGTAAAATCTCTTTTTTTATGCTCTGGGTTAGCGAGTCTCAGTCGAATTACCGGGTCACTACAGATTTGAATCCTCGACCCAGTGGTGGTCTATATCCTAACCAACATCATCGGACTAACATGATGATCCGTTTGAGCTCTTAGCGTGTTTATTCTATCTGTGCAAATTACTTTGTATCCGGAAGAGATGAAATCAATGCTGGATGTTCGGAACAGATAAATCTTCGGAAAAGACTTGAAAATGGTAACTCTTTGGTTATTTGAAAACAAAATTTTATTTATACTAATTCGACACAATATTTGTTCCCGTTCTATAATTCAATGTTTTTTTTTTTTCACGTTAAAATTTGAAACATGCTACATGTATGAGGAATATAAACTTTTCCTTTCCAACATTTGTAACTTTTCATTATGATAGAGTTTGGAATTTTAATATAAGGTATTTCTGATAGAAAGTTAACAGTAAAATAGAACTGTCTTTTATTTTTCTTTCTTTCTTTCTCTGTTCGTTTCGTTTTTTTTTTTTTTCCTTTTTTGTTCAGTTTGCATTAGTAGTCTGAAATGGAGGATATGACCAACGCTATCTACTGGGTATATTAGAATGTATTTTGGAACAGTACGACCAATGAACACTACCGAATTTGGAATCGAACCACACGGAAACAAAGCATGTGTGTTAAACTTTTGACATTATCCTAGATGTGTCTCGGAGATCTACAGTTCTACTTGAAATTGAGTATGCTATCCATTATGAAAGTGACATAATGAATGTTTAAAGCACCTCTATATATTCGAATAGTTCTGAAAAATATGTAAAAAGAAACGTTATTTCTATATTACTGTTAAATTTCGAGAAACGGAACTTTATAATGTTAGGTTTTCTTCTTACTACGTTTGAATTCCACGTTTTTATCTGTTCTCTCTTTTCCTTTTCTTCTTCTCTCCTCTTCTCTCTCTCTCTCTCTGCCTCATTTCTGAATCTCTGAGTAATAGACATCCATTGGTTTCAATTTTTCATTGTGTGTGTTTCAGATTCTCCCTATATCAACCTATGAATCTTGTTTCGTCTCGGTTTTGTTGTTTCGTCTCGGTTTCGATAAAATGAATCTTGTTTCATTTTATCGAAACTAATACACGTGTAGCTTGAAATAAGAATTGCGGTCATTATTTTAGCTAATTTTAGTATAGGAGTGAAGAAAAGAGAAGAGAGAGGGGATCTCTTTACATGACACGATTATGGGATAAGGTGTCTATTGGGTGGCCTAACTGCACGGCGTTAGCTGTCGCAATTTTTTTTTTTTTTTTTTTTGCGGCGTGTACAAGTGGTAATAGAACACACAACATACACAGATCATGTTCTGTGCACACTCCAACATGGAGTGTGAATACAGCTTAATCTCGGTTTGTTATCTGTTCTATTATCACTTGTACATCAAATTGAATCATTTTTGTAGGTAGTACAAGAGTAAGAAGTATCCACTTGCACGGTGTATGCGATATGGGTTAAATTTCCCTCATACTTAGTCATAATTAAGTACAAGGGCACTAGAAAACCATACATTAAGTACAAGGGCAAATTTCAGGAATGCAACGAAGAAGACAATAAGGACCACGAAGCATTCATTTCCACATACCTCAAATGGCTAGAGGGTAGATGCGAGCAACTTCCAATAGAAAGTTGTGAGCAAAACACATTCCTTTCCCTACAAAAAACCGCGTCCCTACAACATTTAGAACACAACTTACCGGTAATTGCAAGTACTCCATGCTCCTGGAGGACACGTGTTCCATCATTTTTACGTTTTCAGTAGTGATTTCCGTGATTTTCACAACAGCCATTTTTTTAAAAATAATTATATGTACAAAAATGACACGTGCCAAGATGGCCGAAATTGTCTGTTTTACGTAAAAATGTTTCTACACTGCAATTGCAAATAAGAATGAGAAGCGGAGCACATACTCATGGAAAATGTAACACAGTATATCAAAATTGTGTTAAACATTTGTCAAAAGTAAAAATTTAATAAAAATATTGAGAGCAAAGCTCCCCACTAGTAATCTTTTACCTGCTATCTTCTTTTGTTCTTCCTTCTCTCTCACTACTCCAGTCGTCACCTACATCAATCTGCGCAGACAGAGTTGCATTCACTGACGTCTCATGAAACATTTGAAACGCGCAAGTCGTCAAAACAAACAAAGGAACGAAAACAAGCAGGAGAGCTGAATACAGGTACGTTTTCTTTTCTTGTTCAATGACTCATTAACTAAATAAAAGTCGCTTTGTTACCTACTTTTTAACATCCTAAGTAGTTAATGAATAATCTCTAAAAGTATGGCGTTTTTCCTCCTTCCCTAAACGGATAGTTAAGTTCGTCGCTTATAACCATATTTTGATAATGGGGAGCGAGAAAATAACGGGTATGGCTAACTAAAGAGTTTCTTCTGGGGTCTTAAGTCCTCCTACTGCCTTCCTATGCCACCAAATAAATGAAAATTTAACTTCATGAATTAAGATATATTCATTAGATAAATTCTAGTATTTTATAATAATCATTTGGTCAATATGGTAGCTATTCCGGATGATACTCAAGCTGCTATATATTTCATTGGCGTAATATTTGTTGTTACAAAGATCTATGACATAATTTATCAGCATAATATTTCTTGTAAGTGAGATTATATCCATAGTGCATAGCAACACAGCACTGCTTATTTCTATTTAAGTTGTAAATTCAGATTACCCAAACATTTCTTCTCTCTGCAGTTTTCATGTCATGTCTTGTCTATTTCGCAACGAAGTAAGGATATTTACAACATAGGCAGAAGGCTTGACTTAATATACGTGATTATGATAATAATATAAATATATATGTATTAAAGAATAAATAAAATGTTGCGTATTTATTATTATACTAGTTGAATATACCCATGCGTCACACGGGGGTTCTATTTGGAAGTCAACGCCTGTGGGAGTATCACCATTGATCTCAGCGACCGCGAAAACTATGGGTTTGATACTAATATCGGTCATTTTGGGCTATTTTTTCCTTGTCTGGGTATCCCACCCCCCGCTGACTTCCGGCCCGCATGGAATTGTAACTAAATTTGCAAGTCGTCCCAAATGGAAGTGTGACCATTCATTTCAGTGACCGCGAAAACTATGGATTTGACACTAATATCGGTCATTTTGGATTGCTTTTATATGTCTCGGTATCTCAACCCCCCACCTTCCGCCGTGACCCACGGCCCGGAACCGAATAGCGTGAATTTGGAAGTTAGTGCGATTGAGTTTCACCATTGATTTCAGCGACCGCAAAAACTGTGAATTCGACACTAATATCGGTCATTTTCTACTACTTTTATATGTCCCGGTAAACGCTCCCCTGAGACCCCCTGGTTCGAATGTTGACAAAATCGTTTAACTCTGTTCTGGAGCCTGGACCAAGGTATTCGTGACTTAAATTTGGTAACTCTCGGTCAATTTGTCTGGTTCCCAAGCCGGTTCCGGTAAACGCCCCCTGAGACCCCCCTGGTTCGAAATTTGAAAAAAGGGCTTTGTGTTGATCTGGAACCTCGGTCAAGGTACCCCTGACCAAAATTTGGTAACTCTCGGTCCACTCATCTGGTCCCCAGGCTGCAGACAGATAGACAGACAGACAAACACAGAAACAAACTTTATTTTATTTATTTTACATTAGATACATAGTAAATGAATATGTTCCGTGTGGAAAATATTGTCTTTCGCTGAACAGTTGTAACCTGACGATGCTAACGGAAGCAGGACACGTACGGAAGTTGAAAGAATTTTAATACTCATATAAATAATTTGGTGCAGGTTTCTACTGCTCGGTAATCTATCTATATGTAGATATCCTGAAATATCGGAACAAGACCAATATATGTACTACATAGTCACGTAAAAATTATTCATAGGCATAATATTTAAAATACACATTACGTTGTTTTAACTACAAATAGGTTACTTCATTTGGTCTACAATTTCTCATTAAAACATGAAATTAATGAATACTTATCAATTGATCATACTGTAGAATATGTACAAGGAAATTCATAGATATGTAATATTGATATTCATTATTAAATTATATTCCCATTTCTACATTAATTCTATATAATTGTTTTAATTACTGCTCTTTATAAACAAGCTAAAACAAACTTTTGTCTTTTTACTTATATATTAATTTCTGAGAGTTCAAATGTTCCTTCAATGACTGTATTCATTCATATCGTCAGTCAATGTAGTTAAACTTTTAAGGACTTGGGTTTTTGGGCTATTTGTTTTTAAACTTTCAGTCAAGCAGCTACTGTATCGTCACTATTTATCCTAGGATCATGCTTCATACCTCATTCTCTTCAGAATAGAACAGAATTTGGAATGGTACAGTCCGCAGCAAACAACCTGCAACATGAGCATGTAAATTTATTGTGAAACTACGCCCAACAGCGCAGGGAATCAACATAACGTCTAAATGGCACGAATCTAGCCAGGAGAAACCTCGGCGCCCTCCCCTGCACATTTATTTTGGAACAAAAGACTTTGTCGTTTCACAATAAACTTACATGCTTATGTTGCAGGTTTTTTACTGCGGACTGTACCACTTACATGTCTATATCATATACCAGGAGAGGGAAAAATTGGTAGATAAGGGGAAATTTCGGGGAAATATTTTTTCACACTTTGGGCCCCTCTGGAACGGACCTGTGTGAACGTAGAGATCTCAAAATGTTTGATAAATACTACTTGGTAGACTGAATGTGTGTACCAAATTTCAAGCTTCTATCTTGAATAGTAAGGGGGGAGGACTTATCAAGAATCCCCAAAAAATTTCATGAGACATCCATATTCATCCTAGAATCGTGGCTCGCCCATCATTCTCTTCAGAATAGAACTGACGTTCAAACGGTAAAATCACATGTCCCAATCGTGTATCTGAGGCGGGAAAAATCGCAAAAAAAGGATTTCTTGTTACTAACTAACTAACTAACTCCATGGTCTATGGAACCCGGAGATTCAATGTCGCGTCCACTGACTTCTATCCTTAGCTAATTGCATCTAGTTTCTACTTTGTATTCCAATCTCTGCGAGATCCATCTTAAAATTGTCCTCCCATCTGCGCCTAGGTCTTCCTAATGGTCGTTTTCCGATTGGTCTTCCAGTCAAGACTTTGAAAGCGTTTCTACTTTCTTCAATTCTAGCTACATGACCGCCCACTTAAGCCTCCTAGTCTTAACGACCCCAACAATATTGGATGAACCGTATAAATTTTGCAGTTCCTCGTTATGAAGTTTCCGCCATTTCCCATTCTCGTTCTTTTTGGGTCCGAATATTCGTCTCAGGATCTTGTTCTCAAATACTTCCAGTCTATGTTCTTCCCTCAGAGTAAGTGACCATGTTTCGGCATGATTATCGTTTTGTATATTTTAAGCTTCAAATTCCTCGACAGAATTCGCGACGATGAGAGATTTTGAACCGAATAGTAACACGAATTCCCTGCTTTTAGTCGACATTTAATTTCTTCGTGGATATGATTTTCCTCTGTTAATATTGATCCTAGATATTTGAAACTATCCACTTTATCAAAAGTATTTAATATTTAAACTCATCTATAATTTGCTGTATTACGGTCCCGACGCACTTCCATGTATTTAGTTTTCTCTGCATTTACTTCTAAACCCATGTCCCTGCAAGCGTTTAATAAGATCTCTGCATTTTTATCTATTGTTCTCCTATCATCCCCTTTTAAATTTGCATCATCAGCATATGCCATAACTTGGTGAATACCGTTCAACTCTAAGCCCTGGTTGCTATCTTTGATTTTCCTTATAGCGTATTCCAGAACAAAGTTAAATAATAATGGGGACAACGCATCTCCTTGTTTCAGGCCATTTTCGACGTGAAAGCTCGTGGACAATAATTTTCCTACCCGGACTTTATTTTGGGATTCATTTAAACATATCTTAATTAATCTAATTAGCTTTCTCGGTATTCCAAGTTCTGTAAGAACGTTGTATAATGTTTCTCTCCTAACCGAGTCGCACGCCTTTCTAAAATCAATAAATAGTTGATGCCCCGGGGTATTGTATTCCCACTTCTTTTCGAGTATTTGACTAATGGTAGATATTTGGTCGATAGTTGATCGATTTCGTCTAAATCCGCAATGATAATCTCCAATAATTTCATCTTCGTATAGGGTCAGTCTTGCTAATAGAATATTTGAAAGGATTTTGTAGGATGTTGACAGAAGAGAAATGCCTCGATAATTATTACAGTCAGTTTTGTCGCCTTTCTTGTGAATTGGAACAATGATTGATTCTTTCCACTCTTGAGGCAATTCTTCCATGTTCCAGATAAGGAGGATGAGTTTGTGTATCTTGTTCCACAATTTTTCGCCTCCAGCTAAAATTAACTCAGCCGGAATTTCATCTACACCCGGAGATTTGTGTTTCTTTAATTTCTTTATAGCGGTTTCTACTTCTATTCTGTTGGGTTCTGGAATATACGGTTCTGCGGTGTGTATCTCCTTTTCTTCACGCACACTAGTTTTTGGTTGCGTGTTAAGCAAATCGTCAAAGAAATCTTTCCATCTATTTAAGATGCTATCCGTGTCAGTGAGAACTGTACCGTCAGATTTCTTTAATATATAAGCACGAGGTTGATAGCCTTTCTTAAATTCGTTGATTCCCTTATACATGTCCCGAATGTTTTTATTTTTACTATTATCTTCAAGTTCCTTAATTTTAACTTTCAGAAAATCGCGTTTCTTTGTTCTAAAAGTTTTGGAAGTTTTCCGCCTGATATCTGCGAAATTTTGTGTAGTTATTTCATTCGGATTTTGTAGCCAGCGTAATTTTGCCTGTTTTCTGTTCTCTGCTAGTTTAATGCATTCCTGGTCGAACCATGGTTTGTTCCTACGTATTTCCGCGTTACCCAAGTTTTCTTTTGCTGAAATTTTAATGCTATCTCTAATTTCAATCCAGGTATCCTCAACACTAGTGCACTCCGAATCTTCTAAAGCCGAGAATCTATTCGAAACTTCAATCTGGTATTTCTCTCTTACCTGGCTCTCTTCTAATTTCTTTAAATTGAATCTCTCCGCTTTCGGACAATGAATATTACCTTTATTCAACGATAACCTCTCTCGTATTATCACTGCTACCAGGTAGTGGTCAGTGTCACAATCAGCCCCTTTAAACGACCGGACATCAATTATGCTAGATTGCATTCTTCTATCTACTAAAACGTGATCAATTTGATTATGTGTTTTCCCATCTGGTGATGTCCAAGTGTATTTATGAATGTCGCGATGTGGGAATTTTGTACTCTTCACGATTAGGTTTTTGGATGTTGCAAAGTTCACGAGTCTAACACCGTTGTCATTACTTTCCTTATGCAGACTTTCGTTCCCTATAACTGGTTTGAAAATATCCTCTCGTCCTACCTTCGCATTGAAATCCCCTAATAGAATTTTCATATGGTACCGCGGGAGTTGGTCAAATATCCGTTCCACTTCTTTCTAAAAACTGTCTTTTATATCGTCATCCTTATCTTCAGTTGGGGCATGTATATTTAAAACAATAATATCACACCACCGTCCCTTAAGAGTAATAAAAAAAGTCTGTCAGTAACAAATTCAACCCGTTTAATTGCTGGTAATATACGTTTCTGAACGAAAAACCCTGTTCCTAACTGGTGATTTTTATTTCCTTCCCCGTAAAAGAACGTTAAATTTCCGGAATTCACAGATCCATTTCCATCCCACCTAACTTCCTGAACTCCTACTACGTCCATCCTGTATTTCTCTAACTCACTCGTTACGGATTTTAACGCGCCTGCCCTATAAAGACTCCTAATATTCCATGTTCCAAATCTCATGTCCATTTTCTTTTGCTGAGGTCGTGCCAAGTTATCAGTCCTTGTCCGAGGCTTTTGTGAATATTTCTGAACAAGTGCTTTTTTCTACAGGATGAGGTTGTTAGCCCTACACAAACCCCCAAGCTGGAGGACCACTCCTAGTCTGCTGTCCGCGACTGCTTATTCAGTATATTCGATCCGCAACCTGAGCACGCGCCATGCCATAGTGACAGGAACCCACGTTACACGGAAGGATTTTTGTTAAAATATATATCTTTTTTTTTTAATTTTTGCCCTCTGGACCCCTTGTTTTAACTCAGAGATCTTTAAATCATCTGATAAATAATACTCGGTGGACTGAATGTTTGTGCAAATTTTCAATCTTCTAGATACAAAAGTAAGTCCGCCAATAAAATATACCCCATATTCCCGTATAGAAAAGGATTTGGGTAAAAATTCCCTGAGAGATCCCTAATTAAACTGGGATCATGGCTCGCACATCATTCTCTTCAAAATAGAGCTGCCCTTCAGACAGTACCATTCACGTGTCTCCATCATGTATCTGATGCGTAAAAATAGTGAAAAAATTGATTTTTGGTACACAAATACTTTTTTTTTTTACCTTTTTGCCCCTCTGGACCCCATTCTGGTAACACAGAGATCTTTAAAAAGTCGAATAAATACTACTCGGTGGACTAAATGTTTGTGCAAAATGTCAATCTTCTAAGTGCAAAAGTAAGCCCACCAAAAATAATTAAAATAAGCCTAACAGACCTAAAATAGGTCTCGACGCAGAAAGGCGTGAAACCATACGTAACGTGTACTACAGTGCCTCTAGACCTGAAAAATCCGGACGAAAAAGCTCAAATAGGAGAGTTATAACGCAAAGTACCATAAAACACCCGCATGGTACAAATTGTACCAGTCCTTAAAAGGGCTAGTCCCGTGCGGTGTGATTGGAAAATCTTCATGATTGCATTTACTTGGATTTAAATTACAAAATCTTTCCACGGTTTTCATTCGTAGTGGTGACTCAGTCTACCTACAAGGGCCAAACAGCTCAGTTGTCATAACTAGTGCTCTCAACGGGTCGGGTTGGGTCGGGTTGAAGACCGACCCGACCCGACCCGACCCGTGACCCGAATTGACTGACCCGACCCGATGACCCGACCCGACCCGACTGACCCGACCCGTGATCCGATCTGATTGACCTGACCCGATAACCCGACCCGAGCTGACCCGGTTGACCCGACCCGACAACCCGACCCGAATAATCCGACCCGATAACCTGACCCGAGATGACCCGATTGACCCGACCCGACAACCCGACCCGACAACCCGACCCGAGCTGACCCGACTGACCCGACCCGACAACCCGACCCGAGTAGCCTGACCCGACAACCCGACCCGAACTGACCCGACTGACCCGACCCGACAACCCGACCCGAGTTGACCCGATCCGAGTCGGGTCGGGTCGGGTCACGGGTCGGGTCGGGTCAACCCGACCCGTTTGAGAGCACTATGGTCACGACACTGGGTGAACGCCAAAATGCACTTACATTGGGAAACTAGTTTTAAAAGTATAATTTTAGAAAATAAAGCATAAAACATAATTTAAAATATATAGCACAATTCTTGGAAAATTCTCTTTAACTGAAAGTTTAACAGACTGTGTTAATATTTTTTAAAGCCAATATTTACAATGCAAAATCATTGAGAACAACAATGCAACAATGAAGAGTTTATTTTCATTTCTGTAAACTTTTCGGTGTAATCTTTTGATGTGGAGAAAAGAAAGTAAAAGAAGAAATTTTTCCGCCAACAATGAATAGTATGCAAGAACTCCATACTATATTGTTACAGTGACGACGCCAGCTTTAAGTTCTTAGGGGGGCAAAGGAGGGGCAGATACATTTTCGGGGGCGGCTATTTGCCATACCAAAAATGACATAGTTATTACGTTTGACTTATTTTACATTACATTGTGTATTTCGTTGCTGTTTTTATGTTAGATCTATATGATTATAAATTAAACTTATTTCAAATAAAATTTGTAACTAACAAATAAGTAACGTCTGCACATGAAATATTTTTCAATGAAACTTTTGAAGCCTAAACATAAATTGAATTACTTTCGCGTATGCTACAAGTAACACATTCGTCTATATGCTACGTATCTCTCGCTGTCTCCCTCCCTCTCTCTCTCTCTCTCTCTCTCTCTCTCTCTATATATATATATATATATATATATATATATATATATATATATATATATGTAGAGAGAGAGAGACAGAGAGAGAATTTACGAGGAGCTGCTGAAAATGTCGTAGTCCAATCCAGAAGGAGTGTAGGTACTAGGTAGAAAAATGAAACCGTAGTTTAGAAAAACATATCTCTGTATGTACAAATATAAATTTTCATATTAATAATGAAATTCTTATTGTTTCTCAGGCCTCTGAAGTGATTATGTGTGCCCAAACAGATAATTTCACGAACATCCAGATCCTTACTGTTATAACATTTTTGTTCCACCAAGGAAAGTCACCGAAGTAAATTAATTAGGAAATCAGTGAAACACCACGGGACTCTCCTCCGTTATATATAGTGGTGAAAAAGTAAGTGGCTTAGTATAAACGTATCAATTTCTCAACAAATTATGCTTTACATCCAGGATGATTAAAAGCAACGACTCTTCCTGAAATTATGGATGAAATTTGTGACATTATTCTTGAAAATTGCAGCATTTCAGCCAGTGGTTGATATAGCCCGGGGCCGGAGGGCCTAGGCCACCCCAGTTTTTGTGTGACAAAAATAATTTAAGCTATTTATATTTTATCATAGTCTGAGGTCTGCACCCCGCTTTCTCAGTTTTTACCTTCTCAGCAAAACTTGTGTCAGGGATTCTGGGCATTTCTTTGGAACTCGTCGGTAGCATAATTCAGAATGGCTTGGGTATGCGCAAGTTCTCGGCATAATGGGTTCCCAAAATATATGTCAGGATAATAAAAGGGTAACGGCATTAATAGAAGTATTCTTCCAATTTGACCGTAATGCTGATCAATTTCGCTGACGAATAGTAACCATAGATGAAATATGGTTGTACCACTATGATCCTGAATCGGAACAACAGTCAATGGAGTAGTAGCACTCATTTCTCCATCGCCCCAAGAAGTTCAAGACACAGAAGTAGGTTGAGAAACTGTTTGGAACATTCTTCTCGTATAAGTATGGAGTGGTAGACTACCTCCTCAATGGTCAGATATTTAATCCAGAATCTCTACATTACTTACAAAACTGAAAGAAAAATTAAAAGTACAACGCTGCGGAAAATGAAAAGAAAGGAATTCTGTTCCTTCAGGAGAATACACCTGTCCATCAAGCCCTTGCGAACATAACTGACATTGCATAATCTAGGATTTCAATGTCTAGATCATCATTCTTATTCTGCAGATTTAGCTCCGTCTAACTATTACGTGTACTTATTTCCCAAATTTAAATAACACTTGAAAGACGCCATTTTAGATCTGATAGGGGTAGTGCTACGAACAGTGGTGCGAGGAAATCTAGATTTTTTTAACTTTTCTGCAAAAGCTGGAACACTGTACAAGGTAGTATATTGACTCTCGGGGGAAGAGAAGAAGTAAAACCTCACCAATCCACGTGCACTCCTTCTGGGTTGGCTACGAATTTTTCAGCAGTTCCTAGTCAATATGGTAGACGTCACGTCAGTACTTTGAAACAAAATAAGTAAAGGAGCACTAGTATAAACCAATTACTAACTAAAGACCAGCACTCTGACAATACATTTTATTGGGAATCAATTTCATTCCATAATTTTATTATTATCATTGGCAGGAAGGGAAAACACAACTCTTTTTATCTCCTTCAAAAAATTAAGCCCTGGTAGTTGCAAACTAAGCTGTTATAAGCACATCCTCTGAATATTGGAAGCCGAGAATAATGTTTCAGAAAAAAGAAGTTTTAAATAAAACAAAATATGAAACTGAAAACTTCAAACCTGGACAAATACAAACAAGTTACGTAACTGGTTTTACCTTTCTTTTGTTTCCAATCGAAGTTGATCCAATGAGAAGAAAACAAGTCGACCAAATCTACTATTGTTCGCTAGGCACAATTATTAAAAATCATAAGAAAGAAGTATAACTAAAATTTACCTCAAAAGGGGCTAAATTAGAAAACAGAAATATGCGTGCATACCCAGACGCTCAAAGAAGAAAGCTTGAGGATTAATCTGCCACATAGTAAATTCATTGAAAGTAGACTACAATTTGTCAATGAGATTGGTTATGATACTGATATATAATACTACATGAAGAATGTTTAAAGATTGTACGAGTCTGGGGGGGGGGCAGTCTAGGTGGCAGTCAGGGGGGCAGAAGTAGCTACTAGGTGGGCGCTCGCCCCCCTTGCCCCCCTCTGGCGTCATCACTGTATTGTTATGTTTACTTTTTGAACTTAAGCACTTTCTGTACTTTTTGGTGGCATCTTTTACTTTCCCTTTCTGTATATATGTACCTGTAAGGCGCACACAAATGATAGAAAAAATTTATTCGAGCAAAGCACATCTCTTTACAATGAATTAAGTAGAAAGTTCATTAAATATGAGAGAAACTAGTTGCAAAAAAATATCAATAAATAGATCAAGATATTTAGAATGTTTGATGTATAATAAATATACATTATACACGATTAATGTAAAATAATCATTGAAATTAACAATAAAGCATAATATAAAAAAGCATAATTAAACAAGAAATAAAGCATAATGTGGGTTGCTCTAACAATTAAGTTGTATGAAGACGAGAAGAAAACGAAAGCTGATTCCTTAACGAATTTCGTTGAACTTCTTTGTGTCTACAAAAACGCATTCCTAGAAACCTACAAGCTAGGTATCATCTCTGTGATTATATCAGTTTCTAGTGCTACATGTGAAAGGTCATTCTCTTCTTTGAAAAGATTAAAGACTTGTATACGCAAGTCAATGACTCATGATAGGTTGAAAAACTTAGTGTTACTTTATATTGAGAAGAAAATTGCTAAATCGTTAGATCTTTAACAAGTTGTGGATATGTTTGCTCCTGCCCACACGAATAGAAAGATCCTCTTCAAGTAGAGGCATGAACCTATAAGTTATTTTCTTTACCTGTAAAAGTGTATTTGCTTCCACTTAAGTCAACCAGCTACACATATTTTAAACGCCATGATTAAATAACTATTTACTTATATTAGAAATCAATTGCATTAATGAATCCTAGTTGTTTGAGGTACTAAATTCTTATATTTTCACTGTTTTCCAAAGAGTAAAATCATGAACAATAAAGATGGAAACATTCACCTTGAATACACACACACACAGACACACACAGACACACACACACACACACACACACATATATATATATATATATATATATATATTGGAGATGTCCCCCTCAAAATCCTCTTGGGCCCTTCATTGCCCCCCCCTGAAAAAAACTCTAGCTACGCTACTGGACACCATGCACCAGAGATGAATTCTCTACCACTGAGCCACCGCGGTCCTGCTTGGGCTTGGTCGTCCATATCCAATCTCTCTTTTGGCGTTACTTAAACAACTTCTAGTTTTGTTCTAAATCCAGACTCCATATTGGCGTAGATATTAATATTACAGTCGGTTGGTAAAATCAATCTTCCACATTTAAAAATTAAAGTACACACAAGTAGAAAAATAAGCATTTATCATAAAAACACTAGCTGCAAGTGTTCAAAATAGATTTATGGTTTCTATAAAATCAATTGAAAATTGCTATTTTTAATTAGGCAGCTAGTGAAAAACAGCAGCTTTCGACTCCAGCCGAGTGTAAAGTCAACCTAAATTCAGTTGACCAAAGTGAACTGACCCGACTGACCCGACCCGATAACCCGACTGACCCGACCCGACAACCCGACCCGAGCTGACCCGACCCGACAACCCGACCCGAATAACCCGACCCGACAACCTGACCCGAGTTGACCCGATTGACCCGACCCGACAACTCGACCCGAATAACCCGACCCGACAACCCGACCCGAGCTGACCCGACTGACCCGACCCGACAACCCGACCCGATTAGTATGACCCGACAACCCGACCCGAGCTGACCCGACTGACCCGACCCGATAACCCGACCCGAGTTGACCTGACCCGACCCGACCCGTAACCCGACCCGAACTGACCCGACCCGACTCGGGTCGGGTCAACCCGACCCGTTTGAGAGCACTAGTCATAACATCACTTTCGGTTGGCGGAATGAATGACCGCTGCGCTGGAAGATCACAGAGAGGGGCAGTACATTCATTTCATCTTACATTCTTGATTGTTTTAATTTTTGAACATATATTTATCGAAAGAAAGAACTCCGAAGTTTCATGGGATTGAAGGTGACTCCGAGGTTACTAAGTTCCCCTGACCAGTTTTTTTTCTAGCTAAGCGCCTACTCTACAGTTTATTTAAGTTTACAGTTAACGTTGAGTATTTCTTCGATACAACTGTTCTTTGGAAAAACATCTCATCGCACACCTTTGATATTTATTTGCCATAATAGGGTACTTGCGTTTGAAAATTCTTACAATGAGCATAGAACAGCATAGACTTATCAGCATAGAACAAAAATGGTTATATATAGGAGACCGTACTTGATAGGAAACCGAGGCTACCGGCAGTAGCCCTCCAACATTAAAAGTGAAAGTTAATATAACACGTGTAAACTAATTTAAAATAATAAGTTTATAGTTTGTTATCTTATTTTCATGGTACTAGTTTCTCTATAGTTTTCGCAAACATGAATACGTACTAACACACAGCTGTTAACCCTACGAACGCAATCCCTTTCGCTTTCTTAAGAGACTGATGATACGATAACCCTCTGGGATACCAGTGTCTACTGTCTTGCTACTGTCAGCAGAAAGAATCCTGTAACTGCTTGCGTGTCCTCGTAGGTTCCGCTTTAGCAATGTAATAGCGAGCTACGGATGGCAGCTAGGCAGGTTTCCTCTCTGTGTATCGATTTCCGTAGCTGAAGTACAGAGTAAATGAAAGTTATCAAAGAACAACATAAAGTCATTTTGGTAATACCTGAGAATTTCGGAGCATCATTCCGTAGCGGTTTGGGTCAACGCAAAGCAAAATTAGAGTTTTTCCTTTGCGATTGTTACTATTATGGTATCGTTATAATTACTTAGCCTATTGTATTATTTGGGTAGCTCTATAATCAACAAATTTTATGCGAACTTTACGAAATGAGCATATTGTTGATTGGAGATAATGTTCACTAATATTTATTCTTGAACCTATATTTATAACGTTGTCGATATCATGCACGAAAATGAAATACAAGGAAGAAAATTGTCAATTTTTCTTTTTGTTACGAAGCAAACTGATTATGGAACGTATGTTTATAAACTTAAAATCAGAACATTGGATTTAAGGTCAAATAGTAAAATCACTATCCATAATTAGTGATGCAAGCTGTTGAACGAGAAATTGCTCTTGATTTGTTTGAGCACGTGTAAAGTATTGCATGGGATAATCTGGCACATTCTATAACTGTTTGCGTTAACGCAAAGCAAAATTTGTGATTTAGGTTGCAATAATCGGTATAGCAATTATAATTCCTTTTTACTTTTTTTTTTTTTTTTTTTGCGTTGCAGTACGCAGAATCTTTGCGAAGACTTACGGAATAACAACCAACGTCAATAACAGAGGCGGCTCTTTACGGAAGTGACATTGGTTAAAAAAAATTAACATTTTATGGATGTAATCCACGATAAGTTAACTGCGCAGAGGTATGATAGCATTTCATTTATGGTGCAAAACATTAATAGTATGAGAACAGAAGTTCAATATAAACACATCAATCACTATTTGTTCATTGTTGTGCATATTTTGAATATTATTCTTATTTATGACAATAATATTAATATTAATATACAAGATCAATTGTAGCCCATGCCGTCAAACCACTCTATGCCACTGATATAGAGACAAGCGGTTTTCTACAATCAATTCAGGGTATCAAGAGAATATGCCATCACAACCCAAACATACCACGCTACAAAGCGGAAAGTTGTACAAATTCACTATTACTTCCGATTTCAGTACTGATTCCCTTACGGCAAAATCGATAAGAGATATCGAAATGCTGTTTTCTTCCAATAGATTTAGCCACCCAATAATAAGTTCTATCTCTTCCCTTAACCAATAATTAAATCCGGAATTGATTCAAATTAATAATTTCCGGTTTTGACCTTCAGCACCATAGAACAGAAATAGTAAGGCATAGCAAGTAATGGCTTCTTGATAAGGATTCAGTTTCCTAGAAGCAGGTTCTATCTTTGATCTTATTAATCTATTGCAGCCAGTAGTTATAGACGTTGTACTTCAAGTTTAGGTGTTGAGATCCCATATTTTGGAAGTCTACCAGAGCTTCATACTGAGAAACGAAACTCACTCGTCTTCTTTTGCACTACATATTTAAATTTCACTACAATATGTATACTGTAGTCAATTTTGGTGCTATACTACGCCATTTCTATTTCACTTCACAAAATTCACTGTTACACTAAAAGATTGTGTGTGTGTTCATCTGAATTTTATATTTGCTTTGGTTTTGCAGTCTCTCCCCTATACAATGTACAGAGTCTTCCAGAAAAAATGTATACACTCTTTGCCATCTTGTATCAGATTACTGTCATTGGCAATTCTTCTGAAATTTAAGTTTGTTGTAAATTGGCAATGTACTGTCACTGGAGAAGCGTAACTCGAAATGTAACGTACTACAATACTACCACGTATACATGCGCTTTATGGAGACGGTGAGGTCTTCTACTAACAGGACGGGGCGACACCCCACTACCATCTAGATGCACTAGCTTTCCAACACGTTAATCTACAGGGACATTGGATTGAATGAAGAAGGCCCATTGAGTTCCCTCTCCGTTCGCCAGATCTTACTCCCACGAACTATTTCTTACGAAGAACTGTGAAAGATAAGGTGCATTATAGTAAGTAGCGCATGCTCGAGAACCTTCGACAGAAGATTACAGAGGCATGTGCATCGGTCTCCATTGATACATTTTGACCGCTATAGCTGCAGGGACCACTCGTCGTTCTGTTAGGTGTTTGGCAACCAACGACTAACATTTTGATCATCTAACGCAGCGTTTCCCAACCGGTGTGCCGCGAGGAAATGAAAACAAAATTATTAATTATATAGGAACCTAATTGCAAGACAGGAAATATGTGTATTTAAATTTCACAGTACTGTGAACCTCTACAATGAAAAAATACTGTAATTGTAATATATTATTGTACATACATTACTACTACATAGATTGTATTTCGAAAACATAATTTTATTAATATTTAAAATTGTGACTTATATTAACCATGTTAATAAATTATAGGTTTCGCACTGTGTTACGTATCTGTTCATTTTTAATGTTGAAAAAGTATTAATTATCATTGTTATGACCGTTATTGTTTCTTTATTGTTACAGATTATTTCGTAATTTGAAATTTTAAAATCTCATTCTATCCTTTCGACAAAGCAAACACTCATACAAATTACCGCAATTCTGTTTTAAAACTACAAGAGATTTGTTTGTTCGTTCGTAATTTAGTTATCTTCCTTGTGAAAGGTTGGATACATTCTTCGAAAAAGAAAGTGTATTTTTTAAAAGACTGAGTTCTATATTTCATTGGAATTGTTTTCTATTTTTTAATTTGAATGAAAAGTAAGTATAATGATTTACGATGGAGGAAAACCAGTGATCGAGCTTTCTTCTTCGTGAGAAGGAGGTCAGTAATGAAAGAAAACAAAGACGACGGTATTTTCTATTTACAAATAATAATAATAATAATAATAATAATAATAATAATAATAGTAATAATAATAATAATAATAATAATAATAATAATAATAATAATACCTATGAGTGTGCCGCGAGAATTCAAGTTAGACCCGTAGTGTGCCGCAAGTTGAAAAAGGTTGGGAAACGCTGATCTAACGAAATCATATGGTTACTTGAAAGTTTGTTACATATATTTAAAAAATAATTAAATGTAATTAAGAAATATGATATATAGGTTTTTTCTTCTTAAACAGTGTATACATTTTTCTAGCAGACTCTGTATTAACAACTAATATACAAGAACTCAAATTCGAATGGTGGGTATTTATGGGCTTCCATGACAGAGTGACATTTGTGCTGAGAACTGAAAATTTTATCACTTGTTACAATAACTTACTTAATCTCCTGACAAACTAAAGAAGCTACAAACTTGGTCCATTTTAGGACGATAAAACTCTCTGTTCACATTATCTCAATTTCATCACAAATGTAGTTAGTTCGTTTTGGCATGGTACTAACCACTTCATAAAAGGTATCCCACATGAAAAAAAATCTACAAATGTTGTTTGCACTTTCATGATCCTATCAATGATGTACGTATCAAATAATATACATCCCCTTTCAAAACTTTCCAGTGACATCAAGAGCTTCAAGATAGGGAAGAGGGAGCTTTGGAAAATAGTATTCTCCATTCAATGCGCTCTATCATATTTCAATATCTCACGTTTTGTTTTATTTATATATGGATCGCTGATTTGAGATACGTCAGGCACGTAGCCAAGGGGTGGGTCCGGGGGGTCCGGACCCCCCCCCCCCTTCGGATCCAGAAATGAAAAATATTAAGGAAGGATGAAACAAAAGGAAACGAAAAAAAGATGAATCAGCGTCAAAATACAAAGCTACACCAAACGTTTGGATATTCTTTCTTATGAGGAGCTTTGTCTGGAGGAAACGGGGGAGGGGGGGAGTCAAGTTGAAAATGGATATTATTGTAACAAAACATTCGGAATTCCATCTATCTCTATGTTAATAATATGGACTACAAATGACGATCGATAAACCGGTTCGATAAGATAGACTCTCAGGTAGAACTTAAGAAATGTCCAGACACCAATAATATGAGCCATTTTGAATTGCGCGGCAATACTAATCCATTCTATAGGATGTCTTTACTCCCAAAAGTGATCTCGTTGCTATCCTTGACGGCATTAAACGAAGATAAAAAGAAGAAGGAAGACAAGTAGAACCGAGTTCGAATGTCCTTGGAAGACTATATCTTTTTCAATACCTTTTTATATTTTTTCAATACTTTTTATTTTATACTCAAGATTTCTTCATAGTTTTTTATTAAAATAATTACTAACATATCCTCATTTTATTGCCCTAACAAACCAATATAGGTATGTTGCCAGTAAAATAGTTTACATTGATTGATCTCCTGGTGTGTAACCACAGTATTTCATGTCACCCCCCCCCCCATTATGAAATCCAGGCTAAACGAATGAATATAATGTTGCCACTAAAGTAGTTTACAATGATCGAGTCCCTGGTGTGATAACCACAGTATTTCGTCACGGACCCCCCCTATTGCGAAATCCTGGCTACGTGCCTGGATACGTCATAAATCAGCCATTTGCCAAAAATGAGTTTACATGCAGCTTTGATTCTTGCAGGGTAGCTACACTGTTGGGTTGTGATAAGTCAGGAGTCATGCTAATAATTCGTGTAATATCGAGCTGCAACAAGTGTCTCGATTTTATCGGTAAACTTGAAAAATTTGCACATACCTACATTTACATGCACCTTCTATTCAACAAGAAACATGCGATAGTTCCAACTCAACACACGGTTATCAGATATATAGGGTGTTTCAAAACAACACCAACAACGTTTGCGAGGTGATTCCTGACACCAAGCTAAGACGAAAAGTATACACCAATCTGGGTGCACAAGTGCTTGCTTTCGGAGTTACAAGATGCCGAAAACATGAAAAATAAATGAAGTTTAAAGGTCCATAGCTCCAATACTGTGCAACCTACCGTAGTCGGGTCAAGATTCCACTTAGGAACTAGTACGAATCCTATCCAAATATCGATGTTTCAGAATTCTGTGGTATCTTTGCAACAATTTCTATGGATGTAGTTAGTGAGTACTTCAAATTATGTGCCCGTAGCCAACTGTCTCCGTAAAGTTGTTGCGTGAATACTTTAGGATTCTGAAACATGCATTTTTACATAGCGCTCATTTTACTTTCTAAGTGAACTCCCAGTAGTCCCATAGTTTTGGAGCAATGGACCTTCAAAGTTAATTTTTCATGTTTTCCGCAGCCTATAACTCCGAAAGGAAATATATATATATATATATATATATATATATATATATATATATATATATATATATATATATATATATATATATATATATATATATATATGTATAGCAGGAGAAAGAGAGAGAGATAATTCAATGGCCTATGGAACCCGGTGCCGCGTTCACAAAACCTCTCCATGTTCCGGGTTCGTTTTCCCGTGTGAACACTCGGTCGAAAAAGTGTAAAACTCTTTTCAAGGCCAGCCACCCTGAATGAGTTTTTTCTGAGTTTTCCTCATTCACACCATACAAATGACGGAGCGGTATCTAACTTATAGGTCCCACGTCGCTTCCTTCCTTCTCTTTCCCCGGATAATGTGCTTGCCGAGGAACGTAATGTGTCAAATGTGACAGGCTAAATGGCCATAGATGCCGAAAGCGCAGACATCTAAATCCTAAATCCTTGCTGGTTTAAAATCCTCTCCATTGACTTCTATTCTTAGAAAACAGGAGCATGTTTCTACAACGTAATTGTACTTCTACTTTTGTGACGCTGAGTTCAAAAATATGGTTACATTGCTCTTTATTGAAGGAATTGAAAAATATAATTTTGATTCATATGCATTTTAAAAGACATTTTTCTCTCTTGACTTGCTACAGGCTAGCAACAGAAAAAGGAAATACGTAAACCCTTCTGAAGGTGACTAATGTTGCTTTTGCTGCGCAATTTTGTAGGAAGTTTACATGTCAAAGGTTACTCATAGTCATCCTACAGGATATATAATCATGATTTTGGCAACGTGACACCGCATTAATATGTTGAAATTGGTTATATAGATATGAATCTATAGATAAGTCTAGAGATCACGCTATTGAATTCTTCCGGCTGTGACAGTACACGTATGTACATGTGTGTCACGCCACGTATTTTGGGTGCGGCAGTCTCTAAGAGCCAATCAAAATGCAAAAGAGCAATAAGTTTCCATATTTGTGGAGATGATAAAACGGATGTACTGACGGATGTGAGGCTTGGGTGTGACCCTCGAGAATAATATAAAAGAACCTCAAGGTCTCAAACGGTTGATCACTTGTTCCGGTGCAAGGGTGCAGAGGTTCGAGACGTCGGTTGTGGCCAGACAGAATCATCGTCAAAGTTTCTAAGAGTTACAAGAATACTACCATAAGGTATGTATAATCTCTTGTTGCATCATAAAATTCAAGTTTAGAGATGTCATGCGGTACTTCAAAATGAATTGTGTACCTACCATAAAACTTTCAAGATTACGAACTGTTGTCACATACTTGTATTTCATCCTCCGTTTCTTCTAACTTAAACATTTCAATCTCTAGCCTGTCAATCAATATATATATATATATATATATATATATATATATATATATATATATATATATATATATATATATATATATATATATATATATATATATATATATATATAAGTTAAGGTATCAATCTATCAAATGAACTATCAGATATTCCATTACTTTTGTTGAATCACTAAATCAAATGTTGTTATATATTACCATTTTAGTTATTTAATAAACTTACTTTTTATAAATAATGTTGTCATTCCCCTAGATTAAAACCACCTTTTCCCATGAAAATAATGGTGTAATTTAAGTATATTTCTTTGTGACATCCGCTACAAAATTAGCGTGAGCAGATCTCTACATTATGGTGGAATAAAACGAGCTAAATAATTAAAAATGGAGTCTGCAAATCGTCACAAATGGGGGCTCGTCCAAAGCTTTTCTTCTTTTTTTTTTCATTTTTCGGGACGAAAAATTTTGTGGTACTGCTATGACATCTTTCCTTTTCTATTCTGTGGCTTATGTTTATGTTTTGGTATTTTGTTCATAGTGCATGTTAATTTAAGTGAATTATGTAAATTGTCGCATTACTGCAATAGTGTTATTGTGGATTATAATGACAATTAGTGATTGATTATATTGCTCATAGTGAAATACCCCCCCATTATCTTTTTAAATTGAGTAAAAAATAGTGAAAACAGTAATTCGAGATGTCTTCCCATTGGTTCCCCTTTTTCAAACCTAAGAAATCCCCACCAAAAATTCATGCTTGGTATATTACAAAATCGGGTGAGGCAAATTGCAAATATTGTAGAAAATCTCTTGCTCAGAAAACTGCGCTCACGAAGACCTTGCGTTCCGAGTTATGTCCCATGGCAAAAGAAGCAGCCGATTTGCCAGTGCAGCAGGCTAGTTTGCCAGTAGCTAGTTCGCCTACTTCTCTTGAACCGCAGATAAATCATCCACAGCAGTATAGTTTGCCAGATCCTGTGGATAGGCAACCGATAACGAAAACGCAGCGTTATAAGGAAAATTTAGCTAAGTTTGAAGAAACTTGTAATAAAATGTCATCCTTGACTCCTTTGGACAGTACACAATATAAACCAGTGGTCGCGAAACGCACGATTTTCCTTAAGCCAGAACAACTGACTAACCTTTCTAATGAAGGTGCAGTTAGTTCCTCTGAAGAATCTCCTGGCAATATGACGAGTGATTTTGAGTTCGATCCCAAGTTGGCGTCAACACCTTTAAAGAAAGAAGAACAGCAGCATATAATTGCTCCGAAAGCGGTCAGGGATTATTTTCCATTTGACATACCACCTCATGTGGGCGAACCCTTGAAAAGTAAACTCCCAGAAAGTTCACCACCTGAATCAAGTAAATATGATTCAGAAGACGAAATTAAACAATTGGCAAAGAAGGAGCTCTATCAGGAAAAGACTGCACGTGACGTACTAACACCGAGTCCTTTCTCATATGACTCAGTCGAAGAATTTAAAGAGTTTATAAATGAAGAACCGTGTATTGAAAATCTAAGTTTTCCTACATATCCGCAAGTTACTTCTCACCCTCCTCAAATGAAATATTCCCCCACTGTCGATAACGCACTTGAATTTTTGTTATATAATAATATTAGGCAAGAAATTTTAAATAATCATGAAGTGAAACTCCCTCAGAGGATTCATTACCCTTAGACGAGAATAAGGCAATAGAAGTTAATTCACCCCCTCCGAAAGAACCCCAAGTAGAAAATAGACAAAACCTTGATGAATCAAGTGCAAGAGAAGAAAATGGAGATCGAGTAGCCAGTGTACCGGTATTGAAATTGCCGAAATTTAAAGGAAGTCCCAAAGAATCTATTACTAGATTCCTTGATGAATAGCAGACCATAGTCGAGAAATATGATCATAATTTGGCAAACTAATTGAAGAAATATGTGTCTACTTCTCCCGAAGGTTGGCCTCTATTTGTTAGAACTGCTTGTTACGCTTATAATACTGCGAGACACGAACACCATCCTTATTCTCCTTTTGAATTGGTGTTTGGTAGAAAGCCTGTATTAGGTATCGAAGTCGAGACACCATGTCGAACCCTGTATGGGAAACTCGTGAAAAAGAATCTTAGTCGTATAAGAAAACTAGCTCAAAAGACCTTAATTAGTCAGCAGTAAAAACAAAAGCCAAAAAAAAAGATAAGTGTAGGAAAGCCCATACGTAAAAGGAAAATGATTTAGTCTTCATTAGAAATTTGGCAACTAAGCCGGGGTTATTTCTTAAATGTAAACGAGGAAGATCAGCCAAAGAAAGTTAATGTTGAACGAATGAAATTATATTATGCAAGTTCTCTAGTTTCAACCTGATCGAATTGTTCGATTATTTCATAGTTTAAAAAAAAGTTATCGCGATAGGCGTAGGAACTTCTAACGTGAAATTCAATGTTGATGCAGGCTTTCTGAAAGAAATGTTATATTAATACCTAAATAAATAATTAAGTAAGTAAATGGGTACCCAATCAAATATTTATATGTATAGAAGGAATAAATAGAGAAAAGAGTAGTTTAGAGAAGTATAAAATGGTTTTAAATCCATGCATGGTCGGAAACCCTGCTATAAAAAAAAGGAGAAAAGGGAATAAGAAGAAAATATAAATATACAACTAAGGAAACAACTTAATTCCTTGCGTAGGTATTATATTCCTGGTGTTGACAGACAGACCGATGGCCAGACAGACAGACAGACAAACAAAAAGGAAAAAAACACCAAGAGAAAGAAAAGAGAGAAGTGGTTAGAAAAACAAAAGTTATTTTTAATTGCTAAAGGTAAAACTTCCGTTAGAAGAATTGAGAATCGCATTAATGAGAATATAATTACAAAGAGATAATAATAATTAAAAAACAGGATACGCCTTTGTATTTTGTAGGTAAAGATAGGCTCTTGCCTTCGCAGCCTCATTTGAGCTTAGTTAACCACTTGCCTTGATTGGCAAGATGGAAAAAATAAATGTCATGAAAGTTTTTCGAATTATTTTTTGCAGTTCGAGGAGTATGTAACAAACTAGATTAAGATGAGTGAAAACGATAAATATTAGAAGATTTGGACCCCGCGCGTTGGAAAATATCTTACTCTTAAGCCAGGTCGTGTATAAATAAAGTTGATTGACTAAAGTTGAATGGATCTGCTAAGGTTAAGTAGGTTTACGTGTTCTTTCTGGTGTTCCCTTGGAACTCAATAATGTGAAATACAGTCAACCCAAATTAAAATCAATCGACAGAGTGTACTGATAAATCATGGAGGACAATGATTCTATAATAATAGAGGCCGTGGTATAGGAGGTCATTATAATAATAAAAGCCAGCCGTGATAGACAGATTAACAATAAGGATAGAACTCTCAAGATGTAAGACCTATAGATAAAACTCAAAAATAAGCGAGCATTGGTATTTTTTTTATCTTATTCATTGTATTTCTTTCAATTTTATTTTCTTTCCTTTTACTGTTTATATTTCTGCGCAGGTAATAAGTAGTTAGAAGAGATAGCTAAGGAAATAAAAATATATAAAAGGGACTGATATAATAATTTATATTCCCTTATATAATAAAATAACCAATCATGAATCACTGTGTGCTTCGTCCTCGTATAGCAGAAGGGTGTACGTTTCCATATTTCTATTAGTATTATTTTACTCTAAAGCATTAGATAATGAAGCAGTGAGAACGATGAAATTGTCATTTGAAAACAGAAACAGAGAAGGAAAGAACACGAGCAACAATAATTTTAATTTTGTATAATCATGTTTTGCTTCCTTTTACAGATAATGCCTCTATAAATTGTCATTGGTCGTAAGTAAGTACGTCTTGCCTTGTTTGTATTAATGCAATGCAACATTATAGTATATTCTATAAAAAGGTATTATAGTTACATACATCATTGTATTACAGATACTACAGATGGATGACAATTCACAATTCACCGTTTGTTTGAGCACTATAGGTAGCCCCGAAATACCTGTATACCCCTCCCTCTTTATTTTTTTTCATTGGCATGAATGTAGGTATAGTACTCTGTTACGAAGCTAGGACGACTTCTTTCCCCTTTACTTTTTTTCCGGTCTATTTCCGGCCTGATCCTGCAACGTTCTGTACCCTTTTTAAAGGTCTCCCTCTCCAATCAAGTATATGTTTTGTTATGTATTTCATATTTATTAAATAAAATTTTGTTATATACTTTATATTTGTTAAATCAAATATTGTTTCTTTTCTCAACGATCTTACTTCATAACAGTATTATCTGCTATTATGTAATAATGTTCTCTTGCATAGTTTCTGCATTCCGGAAGTAAGTTATCTACTTCCTTACTCAACTGTTATCAGCACACACTCTTAGTTCTACTATTGCAATTAGGTCAAGTTGAATAGCAGCAACCCTACCCATAAGTTTTCATGCAATACTAATAATGCTAATACCAATAATAATAATAATAACAGTGATAAAATACATATGATCTGTACTGTCATCTAAGTTAAATAGTAATACTAATGAGTATATATAAGCTATTCACTTTTCGATTCCCCGTCTAAATTACCATCGATCTCCACTTACTTAAATTCGTTACATTCAATTGAAGAATGTACATGTTACATAACGATTGCCCTCATTACCCTTCCTATAACAATTATTGTATAAAACAAGTATTACTTCCTATAACAAATATTATTTGAATACCTTCTTCTAATACCATTACTTCCATTGTGACTACTTGCATAGCTTCCTGTGGGTATTTCTTGTGCGCCCAATATTGGATACGCTCCCTCCTTATATTAGTGAGACTTTCTAATCATTGTAACTACCATTTACTATTGCAAAGAATTTTATTTTTCTTTGCTCCAAATACTTTTTTCTTTTAATTTTGTTTCTTTACTATAAGTTCATTTTTTTACTACTTGCTATATCTATATAAATTTTTATCAACATTGCGTTAGGAAATTCTGCTTATACTATGCTGTATCATATCAGTCTTTTAGTTAAATGAAGAATTACCTTATTATTTATTTATTAGTTATTTAAATCTTTTAATTGAAAATGGTAAATTATAAATTAATCGTGTTCTATTCTATTTTCATGGATCTAATTGACTTCTGAGTGTGACTTCTGTTCCTTGAAAAATGGAAGAATGCCTAAGAAGAGTAAAATTTGTAATTTGTAAAATTGGAAATAATTTGGAAATCCTTACTGTACTTCGGACATCAGACTACAACTTCAGGAAGTAATTGTCTTTAATGGTGTATAGTGGTGTATTTAATTCAAAACGTGGCATTACATTCAAGTGTTAGAGTATTATACTTTTCAGAATATAGTTTCTAAGTTTCTACTTACCACTGGACACTTTTCCCATGGTAATCCATAGGTAGGATGCTGAAGTAAATCACGCCGACGCGATTATAATATTTCCAAAATGATTTAAATCCCTAACTACCCGTAGTATTAAACGCACTTTTATATTTTAGTAAGAATTGTTGTACTTGCATTCAATATGCATTTCTTACTTAAACAACACTCACACAAACACCTACATTACGATCACTTCGCGACTCTCAAGAATAAGAGTAACTACGATGTGCATGTCAATCCGCGAATTACCAACGTTTGACTACGTGGTCACAAGCTTTGCATAATACAAAATAACCGGCATCCACCCATCCGCTATTGGAAATAATTAATAGACCAAAAAGAATTGAGACACCTATTACTTTCCTTATATGATGTATGGTGTCATCCTTAGAACATTAACTCGAATAAGGAGTATCCAACCCGACACTTTATTTGTGAATTATGAACACTCAATAACACTCACAATTAAGCCCCTGATTCTTGTGGGTTCCAACAGTAAAAACAAAAAGGAATATAGCATTACTTCTTATTCAGTTGGAAATTTTGTAAACGTTTTCCTAGCTGAATTGGCACACGCTTCCTGTCTATGCAAATTGTAGACAGTAAACAGGAAATGCCTGCGGTTTTACCTAATCTAAGATTGCGAATAATCGCCTGTGGCAATATACTTTAATGCCAGCGAGAAGTTAGTAAAATGTGAATGATTAAAATTCTCTAATTGGCTAAATTCGGTATACCTGATAAACGCCCACAACCTCTAGCGGAAGCAAGAACCACTAGGTGTGGAGGTTCCAAATCTAACTAAGTATTGGTTCGATTCTCCGAAGTCCCCGACTAATAAACAACAAGGAATCCTTTTCCCTCCTCGCTCCTTTTGAATACACCTGTAAACTTTTAAAACGCACAAAAGAGGAGAAGGGAAAGAGAGGATTATTCAATATTTTGGAGGATTACTTAAAACGAAACAGGGTTCCAATAAATTTTAAATTTATGACATGTAGACTCAAGGCAACGACTACGAGTAAATTCAATATTTAACTATTATTTGTTTGTTTTGTCACGCTTAAAATAATATAACCTATAGTAAAGAGATAAATTAAAATTTAAGATCATAATATCAACAGTTTCACGGTAGTTACCCCTTGAATCTACATGAACTTAAATATTGGAAATTCATTATAATAAATTAACAAATCAATGGTAGTCGATAATAGAAATTCAACCTTTGTTGATATCTCGAATCCTTATGTAACCATTCTCTATTTAAACCCCATTAATAGTTGACGTTACTAATTACTCATTACCAATTACTTGGGGTGACTAAATTGTAATCATTCATTTATCCTTGTAAACAACGAAACACGGCTGTCTTGCTATGTAATTACCCCAAATTATGTATTGACATATCTTCCTTTCATCTTAGGTGCCAATCTCTCAATCAATGGTTTTTGTTCTCTTATTTAATTCAATCACTTCATAAGCACAATATTGAAATTAAAATATATGTGTAATGTAATGAAATAATGCAAACTATTGTGCTCCTTAGTATATTACATTGTTACTAATTATAACAATACTATTTCTTACTTACTTGTGTAGTGTTAAATTTCTAATGGGACCCTATTTCGTTGAATATGAGATGGTACACATCTCACTAGATTGTAGTATTTAACGTGCGTAACCGTATATTAATACTTACTTTTATTAAAGCTCAGAATTTGCCATTAGTGAATCTACTGTACTAAAGGAACTGACTTGAATTTAAGATAGTGTGCTGAACATTACAAAATCACCGTTAGAATGATAAACCGAAGGGTTCTCTGTTATTGTTCAGTAGTCTAATTCACTCTGTTATTACTTTATTCTCTGTATATATTACAATTCCAATGCATTCCTTTTGCATATATTACAATTCCAATAAAATGTGGATATTTGTCATTAAGGTTTTTATGCAAGATTTTTTTTTAAATAATGAATCTTTAGAACTGAGGACTGTTAGTTGTTAATGAACATTATGTAGGTTGTTCTCCTGTTGCATTCTTGCAATCGTAGCATTTATGATAATTGAGAAAATTGACTTTTTCTCTTAATGTAGCATGTTCAATATGTCATTGACTTTTCAACTTTAGTGTAATATTTCATTCAAGTGACTTCTTGCAAATTTTAGCACATTGAAATGTTGTTCATCTTTACTTTGATGTAGTACATCGGTAATGTTATATGATGTGTCAAACTAAAATATTTTGTTAGTTGATGTTACTCATTCATAATCACTAAAATATTCTTGTTAGTTGATGTAACTCATTCATAATCACCTGTATTTCCGTTTTCGTTGTGTTATGTGAAGGAACAGAGACACCATTTTGTTATAAACGTTCTCTGTATTATTGTTAAGAAAAGATGAAATGCGACTATGCTGACAACAGACTCATAAGTATACATAACCTATGCTTTCTTCACTTCGCGAAAACTTTTTTTTTTTCAATATAATTTTTTTTTACGAGGGTCACTCGAAAAGTAAGGATATCTGTATTCCAGCTTCACCGCTCGCTTCTTGATGATTTTCGAGGTCGAAAATTATGAAGCAGTGGGAATGTGACGCTGAGTTCAAAAATATGGTTACATTGCTCTTTATTGAAGGAATTGAAAAATATAATTTTGATTCATATGCATTTTAAAAGACATTTTTCTCTCTTGACTTGCTACAGGCTAGCAACAGAAAAAGGAAATACGTAAACCCTTCTGAAGGTGACTAATGTTGCTTTTGCTGCGCAATTTTGTAGGAAGTTTACATGTCAAAGGTTACTCATAGTCATCCTACAGGATATATAATCATGATTTTGGCAACGTGACACCGCATTAATATGTTGAAATTGGTTATATAGATATGAATCTATAGATAAGTCTAGAGATCACGCTATTGAATTCTTCCGGCTGTGACAGTACACGTATGTACATGTGTGTCACGCCACGTATTTTGGGTGCGGCAGTCTCTAAGAGCCAATCAAAATGCAAAAGAGCAATAAGTTTCCATATTTGTGGAGATGATAAAACGGATGTACTGACGGATGTGAGGCTTGGGTGTGACCCTCGAGAATAATATAAAAGAACCTCAAGGTCTCAAACGGTTGATCATTTGTTCCGGTGCAAGGGTGCAGAGGTTCGAGACGTCGGTTGTGGCCAGACAGAATCATCGTCAAAGTTTCTAAGAGTTACAAGAATACTACCATAAGGTATGTATAATCTCTTGTTGCATCATAAAATTCAAGTTTAGAGATGTCATGCGGTACTTCAAAATGAATTGTGTACCTACCATAAAACTTTCAAGATTACGAACTGTTGTCACATACTTGTATTTCATCCTCCGTTTCTTCTAACTTAAACATTTCAATCTCTAGCCTGTCAATCAATATATATATATATATATATATATATATATATATATATATATATATATATATATATATATATAAGTTAAGGTATCAATCTATCAAATGAACTATCAGATATTCCATTACTTTTGTTGAATCACTAAATCAAATGTTGTTATATATTACCATTTTAGTTATTTAATAAACTTACTTTTTATAAATAATGTTGTCATTCCCCTAGATTAAAACCACCTTTTCCCATGAAAATAATGGTGTAATTTAAGTATATTTCTTTGTGACATCCGCTACAAAATTAGCATGAGCAGATCTCTACATTATGGTGGAATAAAACGAGCTAAATAATTAAAAAGAGTCTGCACATCGTCACACTTTTAAGAGATTCATCTTAAGATTGCCCTCCTTCCGTCTATATCTAGGCCTCCCTGATGGTGTTTTCCGACTGAGTTTCGCATTAAAACTTTGAAGGCTTTCTACTTTCTTCCATTCACGCTACATGACCTGCCCATGTGTGGCCTCCTACACTTAATGACCCTAACAATGTTAGGTAGACGATATAAATTACGCAGTTCTCCTTATGAAGCTTCCCCTATTGCCATTCCAACCCTCTTGGGACCGAATATATGTCTCAGGGTTTGTTTTTTTCCTAAAATACTTCCAATCTGTGTTTTCCCCTTAATGTATACGACCATGGTTTGCAACCATAGAGCATAATAAGATAAATTACAATTTTATATATTTTAAGATTTACAATGTTCAACTGAATCAGCGAAGACAAAAGATTTTGGACAGAATAATAACACGAATTCGTTGTTTTCTAGTTCTAGTTCTAGTTATCTCCCTTTTGGGAGATTTATCAGTGGACTGCTTCACTAAATTTGTCTTGTTTTTGAAAACGTAGCTTTGTATAAAATGGCGCGTTCCAACAAGGACGAATTCGCCTGTTCTAAGTAGATTTGTTTTCACACAATTTGAAAATTACTTGGGGATTACAGGCTCGGGGCGTATAAAAAAGATGTAATAATATTAAAAATTGTAAAGAAACTAAATTTTGTCAAAATCTAAAATTACCTACATATTCCCAATTGCACAATTGAACGAGCATGATACTCTAGGTGTAACGTTGTCCGTCGCCATCTTGTTCTCCCTCGCTGTTTTCAATTGAGATTTAATTTCTTCGTGGATATGGTTTTGGTCTGTTAGTGTTGTTCCTAAATTTTTGATTGTAGAATTGTTAGCTGCGTACATACTACTAAATTTGCTTTATTGTTGATTCATTGTTACACGTAGTCAAGGTAAAAATGCAAGTATTGTATTGAGTTTCTTTATATTTGTTTACAATGGTATCAATTTTGGAATTTCGGAAAAAATTAAATTAGTGATATTAAAATGCACTAGTTATATGAGCAGTACACCGTCAGTAGATAAAGAGGAATTGAGGCATTATATAAGATGAGGAACACTCACCGCCTTTAACTAGCAAAATAGCAATGGCTCATGAACGAATTAGAAGAGAACTAATTAAATGATACAAATAAGTTCTCAAAATTCAATTTGTTTTAATTATGTGAATCAGTTGTATTACAAATTGGTTACTAAATGAATTCTATAATAAATACCATCAGTATGGCAACTTTAAGAGCTAGGAAAGCAGTTTCATGGACAAACCAGCCAGTTGATGTATCTGAACAAAGTTCGATTGAGAACCGTAACTCAGTAGGAACTTCCACTGATGATGAAACTGCCAAAACTAAACAATCCGACATAAAGTTGAAGAAGAAGACAAAAGGTAGTGCAATGGAGGTAAAGAAACCAAAAGAGAGCAAAGAAATATCAGAGAATTCACTGAATTCTTTGAAAAAGCTTGTAATCAAGAAACAAACAGAATTGAAGAAAGAAAGCACTGGAAATGCAGCCAAACAGACAAAATCTAAAGGACCAAAAGCGCCAAAAATAAGTGGCAATACTGCGACGGATAATAACAGTCAATTATCCGAAAACAAAGAGACTCAGGAAGGTATATGTCCGGAAAAGGTCAAAAGTCAAAAATCAACAACTCTGAAATCAGGTGAGAATAATGAAGTGCCAAATAAGGCGAGGACAAAGGCACTATCAACATCAAAGAAGAAAAATCCTAAACGAAATTCCAGTAATACCACAGAGAAAAGCAGTTTAAATTCTGGTGTTGAAAATTCTCAAGAGAGTAATTCAAGTCTGTCTGGAAATAAGATCATAAATAAACCTAACAATTCGAAATTGAGGGTAAAGTCAAAATCACAAGTACACCCAGAAGAAAGTGAAAAGTCTAAGACTGAAGGAGAGAATAGGAAAAGCACAGCCCAAACTAGAAATAAACGTTCGGCAAGCTCACACCGTGTTACTGGCAGACCTCCAGTACTTCGTAAGCAAACCTCATCTATGAAAGAGGATAACTTAGCGTCTGAGAAAAAGCCCAGTCACATTTCTTCAGTCTCACCAAAGTTGCAGACAAAATCAGCACACATTGTTGCACATGCAGAGAATTTGGAAAAGAACCCACTGCGTCAAGCATTAGGAACTAATTTGATAGAAAGAGATTCAATGAATCGTGAGGATGAAACGAGTACTAAATCAGCAAAGAGAGCTAGAAAGCGTAGTCAACAAAGTGGGAATAAGCCAACTCTTGGAAAAGCTAAATCTGAGAGAAAGATTTTGGAACAGAAGTCACAACAGAAAACTAAAGAGAACAAAGAAGATTTATTATTAGACACTGATTACACAGTTACTAGAGAAAGAAGTGTTACTCGTCGATCACAAACCAAAAAGAAAAATGAGAATATCAAAAGTAAACCGAGAAACAAAGCACCGAGATCTTCATCTCCTTTGCAGCCTAAAACTACACAACAGAGCTCCGAGAACCTCAAAGGAACTCCCAAGAAAAGTAAAAATTTATCAGGAAGAAAACGTTCAAAAACCAACAAAGAAAACACAACAACTGTTGCTTATGCGAAATTACAAAATAAATTAAGTAATATAATACACCAAAGAAATCAAACAGAGTCACCAAACGAAAATATTTCAGTTACTAAGACCTTAAAGAAAGATGCAGGAAATAGTGAGATTTCTGGAAAGAAATCAAGTGTGGGGACTACCGCAGTTACGGAAAGTGGAGAAGCAAATGATTCTAGCTCATCAAAGAAAAGTAAACCCAACAAAAAACCACTAAAGTCGAAAACAAATGCAAAAGAAGAAAGTAATACTGAGGGTGTGAAGAAACAACGAGACAACAAAACTTCCTTATTAGAAGATCCACCGAAACGACCGACAAACAAAAGCAACAAAACAGCGAAGAGGATTGATCTTGTTCGGGAAATAGTCCGCGCATGGAAAACTGAAGTGGGTAGTTCCCCAGACGCAAAATCAATTTCAACAGGCCAACGTTCACAGAACTTCTACGAAGAAAAATTTGCTACATTAGCCACCCAACACCAAAATGTTAACCACAGCTTTTCTGCTGAGAAATTGAGAGAACTTCTTCGCGCAGAGTTAAAATTACGACCATCACTGGAGGATATTCCAGAGCATACAGAGGATATCAAAATCAATTAATATTTTAATGATTCTACAAAAGGAAGCATTGCCTACAACAGTATATTTTCACAAAGAAAGAATTGTGTACTTACGTTGAGAGCTTTATTAATAGGATGTAAATTCTTCAAAATATAGAAACATGAATCCCGAAAATCACTATTCATGGTTTTATTTAATTAATGGTTACCTACAATGAGGTATGAAGTTTCTCGAATACAATATTTTATATAATCATCTTCAATTATACTAGATATTCCGCTATTGGCTTAACACTAGTCTAAAATGAAGAAGTTTCTATGCACCACAGCAATCTCCTTCGTCTTTACCTAGGAATTTTTTGTTTTAATACCGTCCATTAACTGTAGTTTCTTTCATTGTTTCCCTCGTTTTTGCTGTCATCGTACCTTCGAGCACATCCTCCATAATACAGTTCATTCTCAGTCAATGTCTCAATAAATTTCTCTTCCTTTTTCTAAATTTACAACTAAATTGCTTCTCTTCCATTCGTCCTAATCTTTCCTCACATGTTTTCCGTTCGATCCATTCTTTAAGCATTCCTGCTGGCCCAGTGGTTTTGGTGTAGGGAGTCAAGGGTTCAATTCCCGATGAAAGAGCCTTGCAATATTACTGCACTACAGCGGTTTGAATTCCACTGTAGGCAGTAAATAAACATCTTATAGAGTCTCAGTTCTGAAAAAACATTAAACACCAACCAACAAAAGATCCAGTTCTTCTTCATATCCAAATTTCGAAAGCATGTTGTCTTTTTTAATTTATTTAATAGTGCCCATGTTTCTGCCTCATAGAGTACAGATCTCCACATAAAACACTTTATGAGTCGTTTAGTTAATACTTTACTCAAGAACACAAAACATACTTTTTTCTTCCCAAATGATTCTTCGTCATTTTGACTCTTGCTTTCACGATGTGCATATCAGAATAAAGGAAAAGAGGTATACCTTTAAAGAAACAAGAAAATAGTAGGAAAAGATTTTTTTGTGATTGATACACAAGTCCATTTCTGGGATATTTTCGATAAGGTCATTATGAACATTTCTGGTAGAGTAGCGCAAGCTTCTGTATACCCTCAGTTTAAAAATCTACCACAGGAGAGTATAGACTGGGTAGAAAGAAATTGCTGGTTTCAAGATTGAGGTTGTAATGGGGATGACTGAGTAGTTCCCATTTAAATATTTGAATTGTCTCAGCAGTACGAACAGCTGTATGTAGACGGACGTTGTCATGGATTAGGAGACTTTCAGAGCCAGCATTACTCTCCACCGATTTTGAATTGCATAGGTCAGATTATTCAATGTTTAGCAATACACATCTGCTGTAATTGCTCATCCTGGTTCCTAGAGCTCCACAAGAATCACATCCTTCCTGTCCCAAAACACGCTTGCTATGATTTTGTGAACGGATTATGTTTGTTTGCATTTCTTCGCTGACAGGTGATTCGATTTCCCGGTGGCGCACGATATCCAGGTTTCATTTCCCGCTAGCGGGACAAAAAAATCACAGGCATTGGTCATTCTTTACTCTCTGAGAACGTCTGTCAGAACTTTTGGTATGTAGCCATCCTGTACACAGTTTATAATAACACAGCTTGCCAGTCACAATTTGATGCACTGTTTCCGCAGACACTCCTGGAAACTCTTTTTGAACTCGGTTATTGTGAATTGGCAATTAGATCGCACTTTCTTGTTAACGCTTTCCACCAGTTCATCCGTCTGAACACTAGGCCTTTCGCTAAGCGCATAGTCATGAACGTTTGAGCACCCTTACCGAAACTGTCTGCACTCAGCATTGTTACTTGATCTTCCCTTTATTCGTTGCTTTCGGTCAATAAATGGCCCTCAATTCGCGATGAATGTCAGCTGTATTATGTCCTTTGGTGTTCAAAAATCGTATGACATTTCTTATTTCACATTAGGCAAGGATTTTGTATTACGTCAGCCATTTCACCTCACTGCTATTCGCACATATCCAACTCCTCTCGGACGATTTTATTTCTGTTTAAAGCACAGAATACTCCTGCTCATGCTCAACTCCATCAGTGTTTTCAACCCCTCGTATAAAATTATCGACATTTTTATGCGTCTTGTATTTCACGTTTGTGTTTCCCGTCCTCGTACTGTCTACGTACAAGAAACTAGTTAACTGCACGACTTTCTCCCCTTCTTGCATGTTTGATATACATCACTCTACATTCTGTTGACTGAGAAAGAAAACAAGAAAAGAAAAATATATTACTTTTAGCTTTAGAAGTTTCTAATTGTAAAGTTGAACTAATATCATATTAAACGCATGTTAAAAATTCACATCCCTTGGGACCCAGTACTTTCCTTCACTATAAACTTTAAATATATAGATTCTTATCAAAATAATAAAATCAAAACCAAATTCGTAATACTGAGGATGCACATGCAGTGCACAGAGATGACTGTAGTACGTCAAGAAGAATGTGTATGTGTGTGTGTGTGTTGGCAATGTGGAACAGACAGAGGCAATGTAAAATGGAACCCTATGAGTTTCATAAAAGCCAAAGTATAAATGCGGTGTTAGTTAGCGTAAATGTTCTCTAGTGGCCAGTAGGTGTGTGTGTCGCGAGAAACAGTGTTCAAGGTCATAACAGCCTACGAACACTATTTCAGAAACAACATTGGACTAACAGTGGATAAAAGAAAAAACTTTGTGACAATTATCGCTACTGAAGTTTGAAGACGACTCTCACAAAAGATCCAGACGAATCCAAAAAAAGTGACTACAGGCTCAAGTACCCAGACAACACGTACACGTACGGCACATGTGCACTTTCCATGCATAAGCCGTACATATGCACATGTTCATTTGTGTGGATGATGCATACATACATAACCCGTGCTTAAGCCGTACATGTGAATTTGCGTGGATGAAGCACACATACAGAACTCGGGCAAGCACACATGTGCATTTGCGTGGATGAAGCACACGCACATAACCCGTGATAAATTCGTGCATGTGCACATGTGCACTTGCATGGATGAAACACACACGTATATAACGCGTGCTTAAGCCGTTATGTGCACATGTGCATTTGCGTAGATGAAACACACGCACAGAACCCGTGATTAAGTCGTGCATGTGTACATGTGCACTTGCATGGATAAAGCACACATTTATATAACCCGTGCTTAAGCCGTTATGCACACATGTGCATTTGCGTAGATGAAACACACGCACATAACCCGTGATTAAGAAGTGCACGTGCATATGGGCATTAGCATAGATGAAATACACATTTATATAACCCGTGCATAAGCCGTGATATGCACATGTGCATTTGCGTGGATGAAGCACACGCACATAATCCGTGACTAAGTCATGCATGTGCACATTTGCAGTTGCATGGATGAAGCACACATTTATATAACCCGTGCTTAAGCTGTTTCGTGCATATGTGCATTTGCGTAGAATAGGCACACGTACATAACCAGTGATTAGGAAGTGCACGTGCACATGTGCATTTCCATGGATGAAAAACATATTTATATAACCCGTGGTTAAGCTTTATATGCACGTGTGCATTTGCGTAGAATAGGCACACGTACATAACCAGTCATTACAAGTGCATGTACATATGTGCACTTGCATGGATGAAGCACACATTTATGTAACCCGTTCTTAAGTGGTTATGTACACATGTGCATTTGCGTAGATGAAACACACGCACATAACCCGTTAGTAAGAAGTGCACGTGCACATGTGCATTTCATGGAATTAAAACGCATTTATATAAGACGTGCTTAAGCCGTTATGTGCATATGTGCACTTGCGTGGATGAGGCACACGCACATAACCAGTGATGAAGAAGTGCATGGGCACATGTGCATTAGCATGGATGAAGCATACAGTTGTATATCTCGTGCTTAAGCACGTTATGTGCACATGTGCATTAGCGTGGATGTAAAACGAATTAATACTGTATAAAACGCGTAAGCCGTTTCGTGCATATGTACATTTCCGTAGAATAGGGACACGTACATAAACAGTGGTTAAGAAGTGCACGTGCACATGTGCATTAGCATGGATGAAAAACGCATTTATATAACCCGTCCTTAAGCCGTTATATGCACATGTGCATTTCCGTAGATGAGGCAAACGTAAATAACCCGTGATTAAGAAGTGCACGTGCACATGTGCATTATCATGGATGAAGCACAGATTTCTATATCTCGTGCTTAAGGCGTTATGTGCACATATTCAGTTGTGTGGATGATGCACACGCACATAACCCGTGATTAAGAAGTGCATGTGCACATGTGCATTAGCATGGATGAAGCACACATTTATATAACCTGTGCTTAAGCCGTTATGTACACATGTGCATTTGCGTGGATGCAGTACACATTTATATAACCCGTGCTTAAGCCGTTGTGTGCACATTTGCATTTGCACAGCTACTGCACATGTGTATGACACATTCGTAATACCGTGCAAGTGTATTTAGTTTCATTCTCCTAATATTTACAACATTAAATATGGCTATAGTATTTTCAATTGAAAGTTCATTTTTTTTAAAAATTATTATATTACTCATTCTAAATAAACAATATAATGTAACCTGCATTTTTCGAAGGCTTAAGTACATTCGAATAAATATTCAATCAGATAAATCTACACGCTGTAAATAGGCTCCCTCAGTAGCATAAAGAATATGCAGTGTTCGCTTTGATGTAATAAATGACGTGAGATCCGAATAGACATGTATCTGATTATATACATACAAAAAGATATGTAAATATAATAATCTTAATAAGATTATTATTGTTTGCAAGTAAAACATTATTTGCCTCTATTCGTTGTTAATTTAATTTTTATTTCGAATCGCGCATGCGCACTGGTTGGAGCTGTGTATTAGCCATGCGCGCTCATTTGTTTGGTCGGGTACGAGCTGTTGCGTGGTGGTGTTTGTTTCATGTGATTGAAGGCGAAGAATTCAACATTATATTATAATCAGGTGAGTGATTAAATTAATTTTAGTGTGAATTTGTAAAATTTAATAAAGCACCAGTTTAAATAATAAAACAGGCGTTAATGTTGCCGTATACACATGCATTCTGTTCTTCACAAGCAGTATTTATTAGTTGTCATTTTATGTTTTTGGAGGGGACAGGTGAATACATGAGAATAGAATAGAACATTTTTATTGTCGTTAAACAACATTTGTTGCAATAGATAATGTCAAGAGAGTATACAAAATATATACATTGAATATATAGGTATATAGCTAGTCACTTTTTATTTTTTAATTCTTTCTCAAATTCTAAAACGCTTACACAGCTGTTTGAATGAGCCAATATTTACAGTGTTTCTCAGTTTCTATTACACATACCACGAATTTGTGTAGGTAGAAGATTATACATCTTCATCTCAGTGTATTTATAACTCTTTTGTGTTTTACTTATCCTGAAATATGGTGTATCGAGGTCATCTCCGTATCTTGTGTTATAGCAATGAAATTTGTTTCGGGTACTGATATTTTCCAAGTTTTCTTTAATATACATGAGACAGCTATGGACAGTGGCGAAGGGAAGGGGGGAAGAGGGGCCCGGCCCCCCCAAAGAGGTCCGACAGTGTACTTTGGTACTTTGATGTTTGTAATTTTTTTATATATTTTTATGTGTATATATATTTTTTGTTTTCAATTACTCATATGTACCTATAACAGCACTGCCCCCCCCCCCAAACACACATCCTGGCTACGCTACTGGCTATGAATATACATTGAAGGCACTGTCATGATTTGCATCTCTTTAAAGAAAGGTCTGATAGAGTCATTATCACGTAGTCCCTTTAACATGAAATAAATTATGCATACATAACCCTATATTTGAAAGGAGGTAGTGTTCCAACGGCAGAACCTCCGAGATAATTTACAATCACAAACAAGGTATGCAAGTATCATTACCAAATCCAGAATGGGAATTAGGGGTAATAGTTAAAATAGAACCTGATAGTATGCATGTATTTTTCTTGAGCCATCTTTTAAGAAAGGTATAAAGCCATTACTCGAGCAGACAGTTCTACCAAATTTACACGCATTTATTGCATTTTCCGGTTTCTTTTTGCAGAACATGCACTAAATGAGGAGCTAGTGCATAAACCACGAACCAACTTGTCTAGGTGGCCACTAAAAAGCAAGAATGCTATCTAACCGAATCAGGGCAGGAGCGCAGCAGGAGGCCCAAGCGGAGCAAAGGGGTGCGTCCGTAGGGAGCAGGCGGGTCAGCAACAAGGGCATACGCATAAACGAGGATAGTGGAAACTTACATCAAATATCTGCAATAATTTTTACCTTCAAAAGCACTTATATAATAGTAGTAATTCTTAACTTCAAAATGGCTTTACTGCTTTCCCGCTTACAAATGGTCTGCTGCGAGGAGAAATTCGTCTGCTCTGAATTTTTACTTTTCTACACTTCGCACAGTTGATTGTAGGTTTCAACGTACCATGACGCTTGAAAAACTATAATAAGACGCTCTTTATCACACAATTCTTCGTAATAAAATCGTATGCTTACATTACATCCATCGCAGTCGTCCATTGCTAACACGAACGGAACATTCCCGCCGTTTATATTCACCTTCTTCGCATTCTTGTATTCTTCCGCTTCAGTAAATAGTTACATGTAGAATACGTTCACTACCATTGAAAATGTATTTCAGTATGATAATCCACTGACAGAAATTACTTATATTTACACTCTGCTTCTTTTACGAAAAGTATTTCACATCGTATTTTACCTATAAATTTTGTTTTCGGTAGAACCGTCTGCTCGAGTGAACCCATACAAGAATTTGAAGACCTTACTCCAACATGCAATATTTAAAAAGAATATCAGAATATAGCTCGAATTGATTCAGGATATTGCTTAAGGGCAACTCTTTACTGTAGGTCACACATGTAACATCTCCACTGTGACTTACGTCACAAAATATAACTCTGCGAGGCACGGTTGGCTGGTTTAAACCAGCTGGTTAAAAAAAAAAAAAACTGGTTTAAACCAAAAAAAAGTTGTTTAAATCGTGTAAACTTCATGGTGACGTTTCCACATATCAAACCATCCGCATTACGTTTATCTACTTTTCACCTTTTAATCGAGGGGTCCCGTGTTCAATTCTCGGTCGAACCCATCTTTCAAGTGTAAACCCAAGTAGCAATTCGAGGTGTCTCTTTAAGCGAAAGTCTTCTCCGTGATAACGTTGGTATTTCATAAGGAATTTAAGCCTAAACATACGAAATGAAACCAAATTATATATTTCTACTTGTTTTATAAAGAAGCCAAGGTTGCTTAAACATATTGATAGAAATTGACAAAATTTATCTACTGCCTACGTAGGTTCCAACATCAGCTTGGATTTCACTTTGTTTTAATTTTATTGAATATCTACATACCCAATTTTTAATTTAATACCTCAGTTTTAGCGTAGTGATTATGATACGTTGACCTTCAAATTTTACACACAAATACATTTAAATAACAGGATTTTCCCAATGGCTAAAGCGGGAGTTTCCCGATTTATATTTATATAATTCTGTATAATGTTTTTACGTGTGTAACTGTTTGTCTTTTAGTCCTTCTGAAATGACTCTTGATAATTATAGCTATTAACAAGCAGGCTATTAAGATCAGTACAACGTATTTTTATCAAGAGTCCTTCGTGAGTGAGTCGGCAATCACATTTGTGACCAATTAGCCCCGGTTCCGTGTCCAAATGGACAATTTCTCTAGGATGTAAGCCGAGAAGCGGTTTGGATTCCGCTTTAAGCTTATGTGACCCCTTCCAGCATAACCTTGTTGTTGCATAATAACACCAAGGCGAAACAAACTAATTTCTGTTCATATCTAATATAAATACATAGAGTAAATTATTTAAACAAAAAAAACCTGGTTTAAACCCCCCAAAAAACGGGTTTAAACCAAAAAACCTGTTTTTTTTTATTCAATAAAAACCATGGTTTTTGCCAACCCTGCTGCGAGGGAAGGGGGTTAGAAGACTTATGGTAACTCTTTACTTTGGGTCGCTAGTAGTAGGGCGGGTCAGAAGCTCCGCAGGGCTTGTTATGTTCTGTTCTCGAAATTAGTACAAGAAATAGTAGTAGTAATAGTAGGGCGGGTTAGACGCGACTGAAGTTACTCTGTGACCCTAAGTAAATTTTCTTCTTACAGGGCTCATTGTCGTCTACCTTGGCATTTATGTTAACCCAATTTCAGCAATCTTCAATACAGAGAGGCAGTGGGGGGGGGGAATCGGAGCATAAACTTTTCTGTACGCTGTATGCGAAATAGTTTTTCTTTATCTGTTCCGTATAAAAATTGCGTGAAGTATTATACTCTCGTAAATACAGCAAATATCATATCATTACCAAGGTATCATTCAGAAGGATGGTATACGGAAAAGGATTGCATATCAAAATTGTTGTTAGGGTTTCTCTTTCTCACTTTTGATGTTCTTATTTTAGGATTTAAATTTACTAATGAATGTATAATTTCATATATATCAACATAGTCATATGTACATTTTTTTCTAGCATCTGCAAAGAAATTATATCCTGAGTATTCGGAGGAGCAAATCAGGGAAGCGATAAGCGACTGCACCACGCCAAAACAAGAAGGTCACGAAAGTACGTATCACCTCTGATGTTTGGTTTTCATGTATTCGTAAGCCTTTATCTTAACATTTACATACAATTTTGCAGCAGTTTTCAAAATAAGAACGGTTAACAAGTGGTCTCCAAGCTTTAAATTCTCACTATGATCTACATCAGAAGTCGGCAGCAGGGCATTTTTGCATACTTCGGACCTAGCGGGCAAGAAGGTGCGGAACTGTGCATTTACCTTGAAGTATGTGCGAGTAGCTAACGGAGTGTAAAATGTATTTGCTCTCGGTTAAAAAAAAAAAAAAATCCTTTGACGTAGTCATTCTTTCAACTTTATTCTCCATAATTTATACGCACCTATTCTCAACGTGTATATTAACGCTCTCCAGCGGCGTTCTCATTTCCAAAGGGGACACTAGAACAAAACTGGGCCATTCGGGGGTGTTTGAGATTTCATGATCTTTAAAACGTTTTTCTTATTGTGCGAAAACGATTATGTATTTTACAAACTATTAGAAATTTTTAGACTTTTTAGAAAGTTATATATGACACAAACACTTTTTTTCTTTTTTTTAAAAGGTTAATATCGACGGAAAAGAGAGGAACATTTCATTTTCTTTTTCGTCTTGTACAGTGTTCAACATAAATATCGCAACTCGACTACAGTCTTAAGATTTTATCTTATGCAACAGATTTGAAATCAATGTTCTGCAGGTTGCTACATAATCAATCTAACCTTAAACTAACGCCTGATAGGCAGGTAACCAGCGAAATATTGATTTCAAATGCATAAAATAAAGTATTATACTATTACAGAGTTGCGATATTGATGTGGAACACTGTACCACCTGATGATAAAAAGAAATTGACTCCTTGATAGTAAAAGAAATGTTTCTTAAGAATCTTACTAGTATTGTCCCGTTACTAGTATTGGGTGATATCAATAAAAATAAGTAACTACTCCTGAGAAGTCCAGCTCGAGAATCGGAGTAACTACACCTGGAGTAATCTCCTCCCTCAATTTCGTATCAATAAAACAAGCCACTACTCAGGTCTAGACTGCTCCAGATTTATGAACGTTCACTCCCGTTTCTTCTGCGCGTAGTAGTGAGTCGTATCAATAAAAGAAGTGATTACTCATTTCTCCCATCCGTCGCGCGTCATTTCGTTGTTTTTAACCTATGGCGTAGTATCTTAAAAGCCATGAAACGGGCAAGTAGCAACGACAGCTTCAATCAAAGTGCATTTGTGGATATTATAAAAGAGTTTCCACTGGTACTTTCAAGGTCACAGCTACCAGAAAGTAAACGAAGGAAAGCCGAAACTTTGAAGGTAATTACAGTGAAATGCAACGAAATATCAAATACACCTACGACTGAGACACATATTCAAAAGAGAATCTTTAATATTCGAGCGAGAATAAAACAAAAATGAAAAAGAAGAAAAAAATTTTAAAAAACGGGAAAGAAGAAAGTAATACTGAAACCATGGGAATGAACCTATTTGAGCTGATGGATGTTGATTTGAATCCAGCAATATCAAGATTAACGCTTCTTTCACATTGAGGCGGCGATTTGCCGTCGCCCTTTGCGGCAGTTTGCCGCGTGAGAAGTGTACCCTTTCATATTAACGCGGTTTTTTGCCGCGAATGAAAAACATGCGAGCAGGGTTGCTGTGCAACTGAAGAAACAAAACCTTGTCTCTTATCGTGTTGTGGTGGTAACAATGGCCAGACGCAAAAAGTGTCTTTTACTCGCCTTGTTAAGACAGAGAGAAATAAATAAATTATTTTAAAAAAACAGTAAGAGAAACATTTTTTTTATATATATATAAAGAGAAGTGGTACCTTGAAAGAGATTTTTCTATACTGTTTCTACAATTGATAGACTTGAGCAAAATAGCGGCATGGTTCTGGATATTTCAAATACCATCCCGATATTTACCTGTTGTGACTGGGAAAACTAGGATAAAGTCCTTTCGGGATAGTTGGTGGTTGAGATCTATCCCAGAATCCCAAGTCAACACTCAACCTCTGAACCCAAGGCTGGTCTGTTGGTATTATTATTATTATTATTATTATTATTATTATTATTATTATTATTATTATTATTATTATTATTATTATTATAGTATTTCAGATTTATTCGTTTGTTTTAAGCGTTCCGACTATTGACTCAAGTCTCTTTAAAGTACTGCTCTAGTCCCTGAATTCAAAGGACTATTCAAGAAATTACAACCATAGAAGTGTTAAGATAGTTATACGGTACATTTATCAAATGTCACATAATGAATTCTCTCTTGCTTTGCTAAGGTACATTACTGTATTATTACTAAAATCCGGGTTACGAAGTTTTATGTAACAATATATATATATATATATATATATGTAGCAACATAGTTCATAAATATATAGCAAAAGACGGTAAAATATGTAATATTGTTGAGATATTTGATAGTACATATTTCAATTTTGGGGTACCAGAAATTTATGAAATTAGAAGCTTGTTTGCCCAGCGTTGCCCGCACATTTATCCCAATCTTCTATTACATAGAAAAAAAAATAATTTGTATTGATTTCAACTCCTTTAAATCAACGAGCTTTGGATTCGACACTTCGGTAGTATCGGTCGTTTTCGATTATTTTTATATGTCATCTTTTCCCACATATTGTATGTAACAAGTTTGGTTAAAAGCACTCGAGGTGTCCTAGGCTAGAACATAAAAACATATATAAATACACAAACACACGCATATATATACGTAAAACACACACACATACAAATTATCGCAACCACTCTCTACTCTTTTCTGGCAACACTTGCTCCCTCCTTCAACACCCAAGCGGCAAATAGCCGCCTATATGTAAAGAGATCCATTGCTTGCAATGTCCCGCTTGGCTGTACGCGGCAATCTGCCGTGTCACTTTCTAGCAGGGAGAGGCGGCTGTTTTTCCTCGCCGCAAAAATTTGCGGCGACCGCCGCGCATATATGAAAAGCTTCATTGCTTGCAATGTGTTTCTACCCTGCGCGGCAGTTCGCCGCCAAGTGGGAAAGGGCTGTAATGCTTCTTTCACATTGAGGCGGCTATTTGCCGTCGCCGTTCGCGGCAGTTAGCCGCGTGAGAAGGGTACCCTTTCATATTAACGCGGCTCTTTGCCGCGAATGAAAAATATGCGAGCAGGGTTTCTGTGCAACTGAAGAAACAAAACCTTGTGATTCTTACCGTGTTGTGGTGGTTGCAAAGGACAGACGCAAAAAGTGTCTTCTACTGGCCTTGTTAAGACAGAGAGAAATAAATAAATTTTAAAAAAAAAACAGTAAGAGAATTTTTTTTTTTTTTTTAAGAGAAGTGGTACCTTGAAAGAGATTTTTCTATACTGTTTCTACAATTGATAGACTTGAACAAAATAGCGGCCAGGTCTGGATATTTAAAATACCATCCCGATATTCAACTATTGTGACTGGAAAAACCACGATAAAGTACTTTCGGGATAGTCGGTGGTTGAGATCTATCCCAGAATCCCAAGTCAACACTCAATCACTGAGCCCAAGGCTGGTCTGTAGGTATTATTATTATTATTACTATTATTATTATTATTATTATTATTATTATTATTATTATAGTTATAGTATTTCGGGTTTATTCGTTTGTTGTAAGCGTTCCGACTATTGACTCGAGTCTCTTTAAAGCACTGGGACTATTCAAGGAATTACACCCATAGAAGTGTTAAGAGTTATAAAATATATAAAATACGGTATATTTATCAAAGGTAATCCTAAGGTACATTGCTAAGGTACAGTATTATTACTAAAATCCGGATTACGAATTTTTATGCAACAATATATATATATATATATATATATATATATATATATATATATATATATATATATATGTATATATAGCAAAGTAGTACATAAATATATAGCAAAAGACTGTAAAATATGCAATATTTTTGAAATATTTGATTGTATATATTTCAATTTTGGAGCACAAGACATTTATAGAATTACAAGCTCATTTGCCCAGCGCTGCCCGCACATATATCCCAATATTCTATTAAATTTAAAAAAAAATAATTTGTATTGATTTGGACTCTTTTTAATCAACGACCTATGGATTCGAAACTTCGGTAGTATCGGTCGTTTTCGATTATTTTTACATATTATCTTTTGTCATATATTGTATGTAACAAGTTTGGTTAAAAGCACTCCAGGTGTTCTAAGCTAGAACATAACCACATACACAAACACATTCCACAACGTAAAACACACACACACCCATATTATCGCAACCACTCTCTACTCTTTCCGGGGGGGCGCGGTGGCTCAGTGGTAGAGCGTTCACCTCTGGTGCTTGGGGTCCCGGGTTCGATCCCAGCCCCCGCCAAGTGAACTTTGTGGTGGACAAACACCGTGCTCGTGGGTTTTCTCGGGGTTCTCCCGTTTCCTCCCACTTTCTTCATTCCACCATTTCACTCATCTCTCTCATCATCACCGTCTCCTTTAGCCTAACCGGCATAACCGTGGGACGTTAAACTGAAAGATTTCATTTCATTTTTCTCTACTCTTTCTTGGCAACACTTGCTACCTCCCCCAACACCCAAGCGGTAGTTCGCCGCCTGTATGTAAAGAGCTCCATTGCTTGCAATGTCTCGCTTCGCTATACGCGGCAATATGCCGCGCCGCTTTATAGCAGGGAGAGGCGGCTGTTTTTCCTCGCCGCGAAAATTTGCGGCGACTGCCGCGCATATATGAAAAGCTCAATTGCTTGTAATGTCTTTCTAACCTGCGCGGCAATTCGCCGCCGCCGCGCGCGGCAGTTCGCCGCCAAATGGGAAAGGGCTGTAGCACGACAAGCGCATATCACGTGTTGTCCAAGGTCTTTGTAGATTGTTTGGCTTTAAGAACCAAATCAGATACTTGACTCCTTTGTTTTCTTTTTTTTAAAAAGTCCAGCCACTCACGTCATAAAGCACGTCCATCTGATTGCGTTTTCCACACCATACGTGTCCCCTTTCGCCTTGACATAAACAAAATACATTCTCATGTATACACCCTTTCTATCAAAGCTGAGTTGAGTTGATTATTAGTTTAACGTCCCTTTCATAGCGTGCCTATATGAGACGGAACCCACTGATTAACGTGGAATCCGAACCACATGAGCTCCTGCCGGGAATCGAACGCGAGTCTCCTATGCCAAAGGTACGTACGCTAACCGCTTAGCCACGAAATAGCTCTTCCTCATAACGTATTACTCTCCAAAATACTAGATTTCTTTAATGCCACTTGTGTATAGTCAAGTGCTCCGATAGCACCTGGAAATGTATATTGTTCTTGCCACTCTGGCTTTGATGTTTGCATATTACGCTCACTTCCGGAAACAATCTATTTTCAGGTAGTCATAGACACAGTACTTTGAGCCACACCAGAATCCCCGGACATTCCGACCTGGAATCCCGGATCACTCACGTAACGCAAGAAAACCAAGGGCACCGATTTCTCTGTTAATTTGAGGGGAAGCATTCAGATGCAGAGGTATATATATCAGGATTTTAACACAAATTGCACTCTAATTATGCCAAATATTGTATATTCATAAACAAAATAGGGGGGCCCCACATGAGCTTTGGGGGGGGCCTTGCCCTTTGGCCCCCACAGGATCGGCGCCCTTGAAGAAAACCCGCATCTTTTCATCATTGCGTAGTGCACCACCCCGAATTTCGGTTGATTCTCCTTAAAAAATGTTGTGCTAACCACTCTACATTTTCTTTCATAAACTTATAATGCTTTTTGTAATCTCCATTTCCAACATTTCTATGCAGTTTATAAGTTTTTCTACGTAGTAAAACAATCATATACTCTGCCATATTTCGCACGGAGTCACCTATTTAGCTTGCTCCACAAATTTGGAGAAGTTACTAGCATTACAGAGGAGTCTTTGATTTTTATTGATATCAAACGCGGAGTAGTTACTCGTCTCGAGAATAGAGGTGTGTTTTCTCCCAAAGGGTGGGGCTTGTCCGACGTCAGCCGAGACGAGTAGTGCTCAGTTCTCTTTTTATTGATACCAATGCGAGTAACTACTACAAAATAGGGAATAATGAGTAACTTCTCCGTTTTATTGATATCACCCATTGTTTAAATTCAAAATTTACATTATGTTAGTTAAAAAAGATACGTCAGGATTGCAACGCTGAGTTAGGAAGGAGAATAATCCGATGTCCCGTCATTGCACTATGCGATTTGCAGGCACCCAGTTCGAATATGGATTTTGCCGATAGCTTATCTACGATATAGGATGTTTTTTTCTTACACAAATTTGCCACGGTGTTTTTGCATATTTTGGGTTAAATTTTAAGCAGTACTTAGTCTTCTAGTGTCTCAGTATCTAGTAACATGACTTGAAATGTGAATATCTAAATAAATTTATTAATAATGCCATTGTACTTGATAGCATTAAGATTTATAAACTTGTTTCACTGTAAGTCATATAAGTCAGGGGCGCACTGACAGGAAGTCCGTCGGATCTGAACCCCCATAACGTTTAATTTGTATGAAAATGAATATAATTTCAAGGGCAGATACGTAACTTATTTGCATTTCGTACTCTAAACCATCCGCGGCCGCTCGCAGAGAGGAATACAGAGTGCACTACTGTATATACTTCTGCCTATCTTGCATAACGTGGTAGAGATCAGCCAGTTATATACAATTGATAATATGGAAAAGGCAACGTTTTTTATTGGTTGTCCATGCCACAAAAATAAATCTTATTTCAGCTTGTTTGCTTCTCAGAATATTGTTTCTTACTTTCAACCCACTTCCCGTAGCTTAGGTAACATAAAACTTCCATTTGTGCTAGATTTTTCTTCGTTATGCGTTGCCTCACAGCTTTCGTCTTCATTTTGAACTTTTCAGAAGGCATTCGAAGTGTAGTGTTTCGATCATCCGTGAACATTCACCTCAATTCCTCTACCAAATTCACTTCTCATAGTTCTTACTGCATCCAGTCTTCAGTTTATTCTCATCCTTCACTGTCCGTACGAATGAGCACGGGGGGAACAAGCGTGCTCATACATTTACTCCTGTTGTAATAACTCAATTTTATGTGTACTTAAACCCACACTTGTCAATGTCATTCAAGGTCAGTGCATTTAGTATCATTTACTCATGAGATATTCTACCCGTGTTTTCAACACACGTTTGCACAGGATTGCCACCTGTCGATAAAAAGTCAGCCTCGTTTTCAAATTGCTAATTTAAATACTCTTACTGGAATTGATTCAATACCCTAAGAAATCTTATTTCAGAGATGCTGATGGTGGTGATTTATTGAGCTTAAATGATAGTCTTTAGCTTTGTTTCTGGAGAAAATGGTATGGCATGTATAATTTGGATGCAGCATATTTAAATTCTTAATCTCAAATTATGCTAAGAATATTACTGTGATTTAGTTTAAATAGATTGATTTAGTGTCTGCACTTACTGTATTACTTTTAAAACTTCTCTTTACAGGATGCAGAGGACTGAGGCCAAGGAATTATCGGAGAAAGTAAATTAAAAGAAAAAAACTACAACCATCTCGTAGATTACATTTTATATTTAATAAGAAATACATGTATAGATATATACAATCAGTTGTTATCAATGATGTAATACCTACTATTTCCATAAAATTACAGCGGAGTTGCACCAAGTTACGGTTAATATAATATATAAACATTCTTGCACTTCGATGTTTTTAAAATATAATTTAACTTGTGATTGAGTTGAGGCCACTTTGCTTTATCATGCATATATTTTAAATCTGAAATAGCTCCATGATGGCTTTTGATAAAATCATACTATGTAAAAGCTATGTTGACTAACAAAGGACTGTATTAAAAGAAAAAAATATATGCAAACTACAACTGTTTATAAGTTCAGAACCTAATTATTCAGGCAAGTATGAGTTTTTTCTTTCTTAATATTTTCAGTATCATATATAGGGCTCGGAAGTTAAAGACAGTTTTTCCCAAGTGCCCGAAGGTAAGGAACACCATAATATATGTTCATTTTGGGTCATTTTAGGCCAGGAAATGCTTAGTTTTAAGTCACATTTGGCTTATTGGTCCCCATTACCCTTTAAGTCTTAACAGCTGGTTTTGGTACTTGACCTTTTTTCAACTACAGTTTTGCTGCCCATTCTTAATTAGAAGCTCTTAAACATAGTTTTCTGTAGTAATCTCAATAAATTTGATTCATCTCTGACAATAGGAACCCTTGAATGACTGAAGCAAGTATAGTAGGTATGACCAGACAGTATATGCTTGCGAGGATTGCCCTCCAAAGTAGTTCAAAATGAACAGCAGAAACAGGGTGATGAAAATGCAAATTAAAAGTTTTTTTCGCTGTGCAACATATCGCCAGAATTGTGTATTATTTAAATATTATACACATTAAGTGTATCATTATTGATTTTATCACATTTTAAGTATTTTTTTCAAATTTTAGGTCATTTTCTCAATATGTTTAGACTTTTTAAATATATTTTTAGGTAAGGTCTTCAACTTCCAGGCCCTAATGGTACGATACTCAATATGCTGCATAGCAAAATGAAAAGTCTATAATAACAGATGTGTAGGAACAAAGAAAAATATTGTCTAAATGCTCGTGACAGTGGTTTGTTAATATATATGCTACTGATAAACAAAGTTTCGACAGAGTACCATATTGTCTCGTCTTCAGGTGACGAGAATATGCTGTAGCTGCCTTTTGAGGGGGGGATTGAAATCTAGAACTTTGAGATTACTGGCCTGGAACGTTAATGGTGCGGTAGAGTAGTGCACGAGTCAGTAATTTTGAGTAAGTATATAATTGCTTTTTCGTTACATGTAACTCTAAGTTACTTTTCAAGAAGACGTTTACAATGTTGTATTTGAACTGCGTAAGGCACCATATATATAAACTTCTTTTTCGTTGCATCTCTAATATGCTTTTACATCACCTCTACACGACGAGGAAGTCACCTGTGTCCTACATGAAAATCATCTGGGTACTGAGTGTAAATCACCTCTGTCCTACATGTAAAAAAAACCTGGCTACTGCGTGTAAATCACCTCCGTCCTACATGTAAAATAAATCTGGCTACTGCGTGTAAATCAACTGTGTGGAAGGTGTAAATCATTTGTGCAGGACGTGTGCACTGCACATGTACTGTGCACGTGAAGATGTTGAATAGGACCTGTGATGCTTATGTGCATCACATGTACAGACGTGCATTTATACAGATGATGCACATGTTGCATTCGTGCAATTATACATTTACTACATGTAAATCACCTGTGTGCTATTAAATACGTGTAAATCACCTCTGTTCTACATGTAAATCGAATACGTGCTACGTGTAAATCAACTGTGCGGAAGGTGTCAATCACTTGTGCAGGACGTACTGTGCACGTGAAGATGTTGAATAGGACCTGTGGTGCTTATGTGCATCACATGTACAAGCGTGCATTTATACAGATGATGCACATGTTGCATCCGTGCAATTGTACATGTACTACGTGTAAATCACCTCTGTCCTACATGTAAATCGAATACGTGCTACGTGTAAATCAACTGTGCGGAAGGTGTCAATCACTTGTGCAGGACGTGTACACTGCACATGTACTATGCACGTGAAGATGTTGAATAGGACGTGTGACGCTTATGTGCAACACATGTACAAGCGTGCATTTATACAGATGATGCACATGTTGCATCCGTTCAATTGTACATTTACTACGTGTAATTCACCTGTGTGCTACGTGTAAATCACCTCTGTCCTACATGTAAATCACCTATGAGCTACGTGTAAATCCCCTCTTTCCTACATGTAAATCATCTGGGCACTGCGTGTAAATCATCTCTGTCCTACATGTAAATCACCTGTGTGCTACGTGTAAATCACCTCTGTCCTACATGTAAATCACCTGTGCACTACATGTAAATCGAATACATGGTACTTGTAAATCACCTGCGCGGTAGGTGTATATGACTTGTGCAGGACTTGTACGTGTGCATTGAACATGTCCTGTGCACGTGAAGATGTTGAATAGGACTTGTGATGTATATGTACAACACATGTACAGGCGTGCATTTATACAGATGATGCACATGTTGCATCCGTTCAATTGTACATTTACTACGTGTAAATAACCTGTATGCTACGTGTAAATCACCTCTATCCTACATGTAAATCACCTATGTACTACGTGTAAATCCCCTCTTTCCTACATGTAAATCATCTGGGCACTGCGTGTAAATCATCTCTGTCCTACATGTAAATCACCTGTGTGCTACGTGTAAATCACCTCTGTCCTACATGTAAATCACCTGTGCACTACATGTAAATCGAATACATGGTACTTGTAAATCACCTGCGCGGTAGGTGTATATGACTTGTGCAGGACTTGTACGTGTGCATTGAACATGTCCTGTGCACGTGAAGATGTTGAATAGGACTTGTGATGTATATGTACAACACATGTACAGGCGTGCATTTATACAGATGATGCACATGTTGCATCCGTGCAATTGTACATGTACTATACGGATACTGTACGTGCATTGTGCTGTCTGGGTAGCAGCTAAAACATGGCACTGCTACATTCACAGTTCGATGCGAGTTGCAATGCCTGAACATATCAATCCTGGTTTGCAATTCCGAAACAGCTGATGACCTCTAACAATGATTAAAAGAAACGAAAATGGTGCCGAGAACATGCAAAGTAAACTATCGATTATTGGAAGCACGTCATACAGTCCTCTAAATCTTTTCTCACGTTATTTGTAATAGGCCTTGTTTACGTATAGCTGGTACCCAAAAGTGTTTATGCTCCAAATTCTCTACCATGATACATTGCGACTGTTCTGTGAGGCTTTGGACCACAATTTCCTGGTATTCTGCCTGTAATGTGATTGTGCTCTCAATATTCACTACTACCAGTGTCTATGTAAACTTTTCTTAATGATTCTTATTGTTCATATAGTGTAGTTAGCCAACAACAAAGTTTTCCAAGATGACAATGTACGATTTACATTACTGAAGATGTGATGTGGTCTCATAAATGTCTTGATAAATTCTAACATTTTGTCGGACCCACGCAATTCCCAGATCTGCATTTCATTGAACATCTTGGTGAGTTCTACTGTCCAGTCACCCTAGCAGATATCCTCCTTCATCCTTGTTGTTGGAATGGAGTACTACATTCCATGCCGAATATTGGTGTCGCTGGGTCTCAGTGGTAAAGCGTTCACCTCTGGTGCTTGGGGTCCCGGGTTCGATTCCAGCCCCATCAAGTGTACTTTGTGGTGGACAAACACCGTGTGCGTGGGTTTCCTCGTGGTTCTCTCGTTTCATCCCACTTTCTTCAATCCACCATTTCACTCATTACTCATCACCCCGTCTTCTTTAGCCTCACCCGCATAATCGGGGGACGTAAAACTCAAAGATTTCATTTTTTCCATGCCAAATAATACGATATTCCTCCGCGAAGTTCTCATTACTTACATACCACAATTCCATAACAAATCCAATCTATTCTTTAGGCTAACGGTGGTCTCACGGCATATTAAGTAAGCTCTAATTTTAGGGGATGACAATTCGTTTCCATCCGCTTTTTAGATAAAATTTTTCAGAAAATGGCGTTAACACTAAAGCTTTACAGAAAGAAGAAACTTAGATTCTTAAACAAGTAATATGCTTCTAACAGTTGAATAGAATTAAATGGTATTGTAATAATTTAGAAACAGATAGCCATTGAATACTGCACACCATCGACAATTTCTATTTCAAGTGTGCCGCTGCTGCCGATGTGTGTTTTTTCGAATCAACCTCGAAAGAGGGGCAAGTTGCTGTGACCGACATCCTTCAATCGTTGGATGCGGGCAGGATTCTTTCAGGCAAAGCAAAGGAAAGGGAAAGTTTCTTCCATAGGAGGGAGCATGGGTGAGGGAGAAGTATGTTTGACATTTTTCGAGGACACATTTGAAATAGAAAGACTTCTAGTAAATATATTTGCCGATTCAGTCCTTTTTTCTAGATTTAAAATAAAATATTCAAAAACCAGTTTTAAAAGATCAAATTTTACATGTTTAAAAATTACTCATAAGCTAACAACCCATTATATTATTATAAAATTTGTTTGAACAAATTGCATCATATATCTTATGTCAAACTTTCAATAATGAATAACATATGTGGCTTTCAATTAAGCAGCTACTGCTTAGAACTATGACAAGTATCATGGTTCATACAAGTATTCTCATCTGAATAAAGCATATTTGTTGCTTTCATTTGAGCTCAGTTTCCCTTTCAGCAGTGAGGCTATGTGAGAGAATTAACTCTTAAATTGTACTATGCGCATACATGCATGATGTATATACAACAGATGGGAAAAGGTGTTTCCTAGTAAGATAGTGAAATGGACCCTTGATCCAAATTGGGAGCTACTGACCCTAAAGGATACCCTTGCCCTAAAAATACCTTAAAAAAATGATCCCCTGCCCCCTCCTCTTACCGAATTATCGTATCATACATGCTCAAAATTGAATATTTTTTTTTAATTTTGGTGGGGGTCGTCCAAAAATTTTGTAAGTTTTACAGATTGTAGATACTATCTAGATGCAAATGTGCAATTTTTTCAAAAAAACTATCGATGAGTTTTTTCTTTATTTTTTTTGCATTGTTGAAAATTTCAAAAAATGTAGAAACTTTTTTGGGGGGACACGTTCCTGATTGTTTGGTTTAAAAATTTATTATATCCCTAGATAAAACATATTCTTCGGGGCCTGAAAATGATGGCAATATTGTCAAAAAGAAATAAATCTGAAAACTTGTTTTTCGCACAGTTTTTCCACTATTTTAGGACCCTCAAGCTGAGGACCTCTTCAAACAATTCTTTGTCAAAGTTCACAATTTTCCTTTCTCTTGCGTCCCTAATGTTCCTGTCGTTCTTTGGATGCTTCGATTGTGTCCATTTTGGAATAGAAACTCCAAATATATCTTCGTTACAGTGTTTCAACTTCAACCGACTCTTGCAAACACATATCTCGCGTCGGTTCCTCGTATCTATATCAGTGCTTGCTTCAGTGGCCGCACAGTGGCGCTCTCTACCGCGAGCTGTGTGTAACTTTGTTGTGCAAAAATCGGATGAAGTGGAAGCTCTGTTGCGAAGATATATTTGGTGTTTCTGTTTCAAAGTGGATACAATCGAAACAGCCAAAAATCGACAGAAGCATAAGGAATGCAACAGAAAGAACATTTAAATAGAAGAAAAATCAAGTCGCGACTCTCCATGATAAGCCTGTGCAAAATAGCGGTGGGTCAAAATATCAACACAATCTTCATTGCAAAGTCAATGGCGACTCGTATGAATCTGAAACGGTGGGATAGATGTAGAAACAAAAACACGGATGTCATTATTTCAAAAGTATAATGATTCAAACTAGAAAAATGTTACAGGACCGCAGACTGGGTCCAACTCAAAATGTTGAAATGGGAGGGGGTTCAAGATGAGTATCGTATGAAAGCTTATGCTAAGTGAAAGAAAGGTAAACAAGTTTCAACTCTTGATAAAAAATCTATGGCCACTACTATTAATCTGAACGGTGAGACAGGTGTAAAAACAAAACAGTAGAAAAAATCTAGAATGTATCAAAGGAAATGACTCGCTACCATTTTGCATGGACCCCATCTGGGAACCTACGGTTGAAACTGGGATATTTCTTTTTTCCTTTCATACATTCGTTTTTTTTTCCTTTTTTATTTTTTATATATATATATATATTTTTTTTTAGTTTTTAGTAACTGTTTTACACCTGTCTCACCGTTTCAAACTAATAGGAGTGGCCATAGACTTTTTTTTAAATGAAGAGTCGAGACTTGTTTCCTCTTCTTTCACTTAATGTAAGCTTTCACACGATACTCAACTTGAACCCCTTCCCATTTCAACATTTTGAGTTGGACCTAGTCTGGGACTCTGGAACATTTTTTTTTTTTTTTTGCTTTAAATCATCATACTTTTGAAATGACATATCTGTGTTTTTGTTTCTACACCTATCCCACCGTTTCAGATTCATACGAGTGGCCATAGACTTTCCAATGAAGATTGTGTTGATATTTTGACCCACCGCTATTTTGCACCGCTTATGCTTCGTTTCGACAGCTGTAATTGAATTCCTTGTTAAAGAGGACCACTCTATTTCTGAAATTCACCACAGACTGCAGTGTGCAGATGAAGATGTGTGTATGGGTGCCAGCAGTGTTAGGAGGTGGATGAAACATTTTAAGGATGGAAACACAAGTATCGAAGATGAGCCTTGCAGCGGGCGCCCTCGAACTTCTTCCATGGAACGCCACAAGGTAAGGAATGATGAGCTGATTAGGGGAGAAAGGCGTATCACTATGAATGAAATCACTGCAAAATTTCGTGTTGGACACAGTGCTGTGCAAGGAATGATTCACAGCTTAGATTATCGTAAGATTTTTACCCGTTGGGTCTCACGTTTATTAACCGAGGACCACAAACGTCATTGGCTAACCATTGTCCAAACCCTTCTTCAGAGATTTCGACATGAAGGTGATGACTTTTTGACGAGTATCGTGACTGGAGATGAAAGAGGGTCCCATCATCATGAAATAAAACGACAGAGTATGGAATGGCACCAGGGTGCGAAATCGTTTGAAAATGGTGGGGGGAAGAAGTTCAGCGATTCACACTAATGCCGTACTGTGCTTTACACATGGAGTGGGGGCTCCAGAAAGTTGAAATATTCATGGATTATATTATTATTATTATTATTATTATTATTATTATTATTATTATTATTATTATTATTATTATTAATGATAATAATAATAATAATAATAATAATAATAATAATAATAATAAATGTTCACACTAGTCGTTATTGTTATTCAAAAATTTTTAATAATATTATTTATTCATTTAACCTAAATTTGTATACTTATCTGCTGAGTTTAATATACACTGTACACTTCGGTGCGTATGGTTCACGGTTAGACTCCCGTGGGAGCACAGTGTCCTTGTCGTTACCATCACATTGAGGTCCGCATTCACGAAAATAGCGATTAAATATCTAGAAGTCAGAATAATAGCACCTGAGAACCAATGTGTTAACCGAAACTGAAGCGCTCCACTTGGCCAGCCATAGATCCCCACGAACTTTAGAGTCAGAGTATAGTTTTCATTATTATTTATGAAATTCTTCGCTAAGTATTTAGTGTTACAATTTGGTCGCTCAGATTTCCGGTCACCTATGTAAGTCTAAATAATACTATGTATCTATATTGTATTATTAGCAAGAATATACTACTATTATAAATACCAGATATGATTTCAATACAAATACTTGAAAGCACAACGAAAAGCCGCGTTGCCTCAGTGGTAGAGCGCTCATCTCATGTGCATGGGATCCCTGGCTGTATCCTAGCTCGCGGCAAATTCTGCTTATGGTATACAAACATTATGTGTGTGAGTTTTCTCGGGGTCCTCCCGTTTCCTTCTACTTTCTTAATCCACCATTATCATCTATCTCATCATGACCGTCTTTCTTAGCCTTGGCGGATATTCGTAGGACGCTAAACTTTAAAAAATGAAAGCACAAGCACAATAATACGATTGATTTGGTGATTTTAGTTTAGCGTTCCTTTTGAGCAGCGAGGCCATGAGATGTGGACTTATAGTTTAAGGTGGAATCCACTATCGTCAGGGCCATAACTTGTGATGAGCAGGAGGGCAACTCCCAGGGAAGCTCCCTACCGTTCGAGGGGGCCCACTTTAAGACAAAATTTTCTTACTCCATATACGATAGGAACATTAAATTATAAATGAAGCATCAAACAGGTTCACTACATTACATAAACAAAACAGCACACAAAAGGTAAATAAAACAAAAATGAGTCGTGGACCCATTTCAGTAAAAAAATGTCTACTATTAGGAGCCCTAGAAATAATATTTATTCGTATGGCCTTGCGATTTTTCAATATTTTCCCCTTAATTAATTTGTCATGTATGGAACGGGCCCAGGGGTGTGCGAGAGGGCCTACAGGTACCGGGGGGCCACAAAGAGTAATAGAAAGATGAGGAATATTTTCGAATTTTGCGGGAGGGCCCAAAACAACTTTTTCTAGGGGGCACAAATATTAATGCTTTCCCTCACCCAAAAAATCTAAGTTACGACGCTGGCTATCTTTCAAATTTTTGTAAGACGCTCCCATCTGGAATCGAACTCGCAATCCCGTGTACCAAAGAGGGTGCACGCGTGCTAGCCACTAGACCAGCAGGGAAAGCCACAATAATACGAGTATTGTGTTTCTGTATTTATAGACCTAAAATATAGTTTGCAATAACGTATTTTACCTTAGAGAAATTTTTAAGATTAAACTTCTCTTCACTTTCTTTACATGTGTAACGAGAGTTGAACATGTGATGGGAACGAAACCCATGGGAATGCTACACACAAACGCTACACAACATAACTCCTTCACCATTGTCTTCATGATTCATGAATATCAATCACTAGCGGTCCTTTCTCCAAGATGATGAAAAATTTGTCCATACAATTTCAGACGTATCACTTATTGAATTTGATGTTAATATATGTGCTGTATAATAACTAAAATGAGGTAGATTTCGTAGTTGTTCTAGAGGAATGGACGTATCTACCTCCAGAGTGTTTGATGATTCGAAGTCTATTTTACGCACCTTGTTGTCACTTGTTGAACGATTTTCACTCACAGTCCGATTATCGTCATATCTGGCAAATTGTTACGCAATCTTCGGATTCGTTTTTTTAAAATAGTAATTAAGCCCGATTTCCCGGATACACCGCTTTTTACTCGTTTCATAATTACACGACATTTATGAAAAGAACCTCTCTTAACATCCGAACGAGTTAAAGCAATTCTTGTAGAATTTTATTTTACATTCTGCATTCTTCTACTGAAACAAGAGAAAGGCAAACATTTGTTTTTCTTTTATGTTAAAGCCCCTAGAAGCTGTAATCATGAAGATTTTTTTCATTTTTATTTATTTATGGCATTTGCTTTTCATCTGGCCTTCTAGTCTAATAATATGTACCCCTGCAGATTTTGGTGGGGGGAAATTGCAAACATAAAAAAAAATTGGGTCTCGGGTTCAAACTCTGCTCCCGCCAAGTGAACTTTGTGGTGGACAAACACCGTGTGCGTGGGTTTTCTCGGGGTTCTCCCGTTTCCTCCCACTCTTCATTCCACCATTTCATTCATTACTCATTATCACCGTCTCCTTTAGCCTAACCGGCATAACCGCGGGACGTAAAACTCAAAATTTCATTTCATTTTCATTTTTCATAAAATTTTTGGTGGGGGGGAAATTCCCCCCGTCCCCCCCGGGATTTCGCACCCTGAATGGCACCAATATAACGCGATCGAAGAAGAAAGCGAAGACAGTGCAATCGATAGGGAAAGTTATGGGGAGCGTCTTCTGGTATGCACAATGTTGCATTCTGGTGACTTTCTTGAGCCTTGACAAACCATAAATTCTGCCCGCTATATCCAGATACTTTTGAAGCTCCGTTGTGCCTTGCGTGATAAACGTCCTGGAAAGAAGATCATCCTTCAACAGGGTAATTCGCTGTTCACATTTTGCACCTATCACTATGGAGCAGATCAGGAGATTTGGGTTGGAAACACTTCCACATCCTCCCTACAGCCTCAACATTCTCCGACTACCATTTTTTCGGTTTTGTAAAGGAACAGATGCGAGGCCATCGGAACTAGACACTGGAGGATATTCGGCAAGCAGTTTGTCAGTGTCTAAGGGGAAGCTGGAACGGAGTTCTATCGCAAGAGTATTTTCAAACTTGTAGAACGATGGAGAAAATGTGTGCAAAAAAGGAGACTATGTGACAAAGTGAAAGAAAAGTCTGTAGATTGAGATTATATATTTGGTTTCACTTACAAATAAAAATTACGGTTGTGAAAAATGTTGCTCATGACTTTCAGTATGCCCCTCATATATATATAGATAAATATAAGCGTTAAGCAACAACAATTAAAAAAAACATATTGGAAACCGGAAATTAATTACAGGAGTCTCTGGAAAGAGGATGTGATAATCGGGGTGGGGGCGTGAAATATATTGTGAAAGCCTCAGGTAAAATTTTATCCATTTATTCCTTTTTTAGTTATATTATTATACATGAATTTTTTTTTCTTGTGGTTTTCACTTTTGTGTAATAAAGAATATTTATCCCACTTAAGCTATTATGTCTGACATGTCTCTTCTATGTGTTTGTGTTAACTTACAATTACAATAGGATTTTAATCTAAAGTCTGTTTCAGGCGATCTGATAGGAAACTCCCCTACCTCTTTACCATTTACTTCTGTAGAACGGAAAAGCAAGTTGTTGACCTTCACAGGGAGAGAAGCTTTTCTATTAAAAACAAACGTGTAAACTCTAAATTCGTACGTCAGTTTGTTCGCAATTGATGTTGAGGAAGCACCGCTTTTCCTTTTAGCTATCAACCCCGAGCAGCAAACAATTACTGTTTTTAATTTCTGTCTAGTAGAAAAGTATTAAATATTATTTATGTACTAAAATTTACCCTACTGTAAAACATTCTTTTCTTTGCCTTAACAAATATTGAAAACATTAAAATCAATAAGAGATCAATCTGCCCAATTTTATATGAATGTGAAGTTGATCCCTAACACGAATACAAGAATGGGTACTGCTCGGTTTCGAAAATAATATGTTGATAAAAATATTTGGAGCGAAAGAAGCAAACATTCAGGTGAATTAAAACGTTATACAACCTTTTATTTTACAACAACTACAGTTCAGCGAGTATTATAGAAATAGTAAAGTTAATACGCATAAGATAAGCATGATACGTTGCTTGTATGAGAAATACGCACCAATTCACCAAGTCTTCTTCTAAAAGCCTAGAATGAGCTGGGCGAAAGAGCAGATTTCCGGACAATGTAAATCAAGATCTTTGAAGGATTGTTGATAACAAACATGTACGTTGACTAGGGATGCATTCGAGTCGAGTCGAGTCGAGATTTAAGCCTGTCTCGACTCGTCTCGAGAAAATGTTGTCTCGACTCGTGTCTCGACTCGAAAATATGTTTCTGTCTCGACTCGTGTCTCGACTCGACAGCCTCTGTCTCGATTCGACTCGAATTCGAGTCGAGACAAAATGTACGAGTTAAAATATACGCACACATCAGCCAGATCATCATGACTACCTACTAGGGGGGGTCAAAAAGTATATGAATTTTAGTTTTTGAGTATCCACACTATGCACAGAGTTTAACATGTCTTCCTCATGATATGTATAAAATTTCAGGGTTTTGCGACCCTCCCTACCCCTCGCACCCCTCCCCCAGCCATTCACTATATTGTATAGCAGCACTGAGTAAATCAGTAATAAGAACTTTTTAGCCATTTTCTAAAATAACAGGTATTATTAAATAGGTAACTTATACAGCTGTAAGAATTGAGGCATGTACGAAGAAATTTATTGAAAGTTCAGATTTTTTTTGTACGAGTGTAATGTATATAGAAGATATAAAAATATCGCATAAAATTTTAATAGATTTTCAAACATTTTGGAATTTCGGGGATATTGACTTAAAGACTCACCACGTGCGTACATCACAAGGAGTGATATATTATACAACGTGCAATAAATAATACAGAAAGTAAATTGAAGCATTAAGTAGAGTAGAGGTGTGGTATTAAATTTGGAAATTTGAGAAAAATAATCGATAGTAATAAATAATAGTGATGTTTTGAGATTAAAGCATTTCCTACTTTGTGTTGTATACTGCGTGTTATATAATACAGCAATGTTCTTTTCCAGCCATCCAGAAGAGCAATCTAACTTTCAGCAAATGAAAACTTTCCCTGGTGGACTGTTACGTACTCGATACCATTGATCAGTGTGGAGATGGCAACCAGAAGCAAAACACAGAATTCAGCGTATGGACAACCTGCACTACAGTTTCCTCCATCGATGATACCATCAAAAGCGGACGTGTTCAGACATTATTTGTATGTAAGAAAACGTGAAGAACAACTTTCTGGTGCTAGCAGAACAGCAAAGGAGTGTTAACGAATAGTTGCTAGAGAAGTGCAAAATATTTGGGAAAAGTTTTCATTTCCACATATTGGGTTTGAAGGAATAGTGTTAAAAGTGCAACGGGTAGTAGAATCTGCTATTAAACTAAACAAGGTTCCTTGTAAACGGAGAAATGTAAATTTTCAGTGTAAACTAAGATCATACGACGACATGTTCGACATCTGTACTTGTTCGTGTTATGACAAACGTATTAGTAGAATGAATTCTAGATATGAGATCAGAATTCCTGTTTTAGAGTGGGATTCATTCGTCAGACAGAAAAGAAGAATAAATCAGCTAAGCTCTGTTGATAAACGCACAACTGCCGCACGAAGGAGAACAGTAAATAGGAAAGATGCACTTGAAAGAAGACAGAGATGTTTAATTGCAGCCTCAAGTGATACGGTATGTGGCGATATTGTTAGTGATAGTGTTGAGCCTGAAATGTGCAATGACAGTGACTATGTTCCTAATAATGAACTCATGGAAAATCAGCAGAACCGATTCACTTACGAAAATTTGGCAATTACAACAGACATTTTTCGAGTCAGTTCCAGGGCTGCGGCTGCTATTGTAAATGCTGCTTTGAAAGACATGGGAATCCTAGATCAGTCTAATATGTTAGATAAGAAGAAAGTGGAAAGGGAAAGAAAACGAATTGGAGAACAGCATACTTTACAAATCAAATCAAAAAATGCTCAACTTGAATGTATTGGGTTTGACGGAAGAAAGAATGAAACGAAAACTGCGAATGGGATGGAGCATGAGGAGCATTATGTTATAGTAAAGGAACCTGGAGATGTTTACATGGACCACGTAACTCCAGACAACGGGACTGCTCACTACATTTCTGAAGAAATCATCACTTTCCTTGCAAATACTGAGAGCAAAGAAACAATTAAAGCGATATTATGTGATGGTACTCCGGTAAATACAGGGCGACGTGCAGGTGGAGTTATCAAGTTGATTGAACTACATCTCAACAAACCACTTCAATGGATCATTTGCCTTTTACACACAAATGAGCTTCTCTTTAAGCATGTTTTTGAAGTAATAGATGGTAAAAGCTCAGGGCCGCACACTTTTAAAGGGAATATCAGGCAACAAATTAGCAAGGATTTGACTCAGTTGAAAATAGTCAAATTTGACGTAATAGAAAGCAGTGTTCAAGAAATTCCAGCAGAGGTTGTTGTCACTTTGAGCTCAGATCAAAAATACCTTTATGAAATGTGTTACAGTATTCATCATGGCAATGTTTCAGAACAGTTAGCTAAGAGATTGCCAGGAAAAATGCATCATGCAAGATGGCTTACAAAGGCCAATAGAATACTTCGACTATATGCTTCTCTAAATGAACCATCAAAAAACGTAAAATACCTAGTGACATTAATTATGAGAGTGTATGCGCCTGGTTGGTTTCGGATTAAATCGCATCCAAATGTATGGGAAGGAGCAAGAAACTTCTGGTATATTAGCAAATTACTAAGAGATGCTGATGATATAAACGAACAACACAAGGAAGTTATGAAAAAGGTACTGAAAAGATAATAGTTATTTTGCTTATCCGGAAAATATTCTTCTTTCAATGTTGACTGACCCAAAGAAGTATTGTAGACAAAAGGCAATTCAGCAAATCACTGAAGCAAGACAAGTAACCTCTGGCGAACTAAGAGACTACCAGTTGCCAAAAACTCTTAATTTAGAAGCAGACGATTACTTAAATATGATTAATTGGGAACGTGAACCGATTACACCTCCTCCAATTCTGGAAAATGTAACCAGTGAGGATCTTCTTCAAGCTCTTGATGGACCACTTCCAATTGAACCTATACCGTGCCATAGCCAAGGCGTGGAACGTGCTGTGAGTTTGGTGACCCAAGCTGCTCAATTGAGAATAGGTTATGTTAATAGACACAAATACATCTTAAATGTTCAAGAATCAAGAAAAACACTTCCTACATTTGACTGGAAAAGCCAGTGGTGTTAATGCATAAAGTGTTTCTGTACGTATGTTTGCTGTGTTTGGTTTGTTCTGTTGCCAAAGTGCCCCGTAAACACCGAAATGTTTAGTTTAACATCACATTCCACTACCCTAAGCTGTATTCTATATTTTCTTACAATTAAGACTGCGGTCGTCTATTGTAACCCTCACAATCTAACTGGCAATTATGTGCTATTAAATATGAAAGAATTCTATTTTATTTAATTGCATTAAAAGCAATAAAATTTAACACAATACAGACGAGTTTAAATCCATATGCCAATTAAGCTACATTTTTGGAGAATTGTCAATTTGGTAACACTGTAATTTCTACGGATGGCAACTCTGACAATGCTTCTGTCACCTTTTCCGGTGTAGAACAACATTATCTATGATTGTGGTAATTAGTTATATTTCATTATCTGCTTGCATTTACGAAAGACGGGCAAACGAGGAATGATCACTTTTGTAAGACATTCGGTATCCTTGACTCCTAGGGGGTATGCTGTGCGAGGGGTAGGGGGGGTCGCACAACTGTTCTTTTGCATTCTCTTATTCAGGGTAGTATAATGAATTCCAGGCAATATGTGGAATACAAATGTAGAATTTCGACCCCCCCTACTACCTACCTAATTGTCAGTATGTCGACTTTTGGCATGGATAAAAACGGCGACACGTCTTGGCATACACGCAATGATCCTTGATAGGTCGCTGGAGAGAGCTGGCACCACATGTGCTCACTCAGGTCACCTAATTCCCGTAAATTCCGGGAAGGGGGGCGATGTGTTCTGACGTCACGTTCAATCACATCCCACAAGGGACATCACTCAAATGTCCGGCTCCAATTTCAATGAAACTTTTTTTGCTGATAGAAGGCATGTATGCATCATTACTTGTGATGACAAATTTTTGCCATGGTGCATGTTTTCTATTTTTTTAATAACTTTTAAGAGTTGTGATGTGGTTATTAGAGATTACCACAGAAGTCCCTTACTACCCTTTGTAAACGGAGCGTTAATGAAGAAAAGTGAAGAAAAACCATGTGGATACATATAAGTCCTGGGGGGAAGTCGTATGGTAGATATGACCGTGATGGCAGCCATCTTGAAATCCGCCATTTTGAATTAAGGTCAAGTTTTCAAAATGGGAATAGGGTAATATGATACATAATTTCGGGCTAGAATTTAATTAGAAAAATAATGGTGAGGTTAGTTTTAAGATACACCCATTTGGGGGAAAGTTACCGGCATATTAATTGTTTTTACTTACTGTGTGCGTAAGACCCTTCTTACTTTCGTCTCAAGACCTGTAAATCGATCGCAACGGCAGAGCCCGGTTTTGCACTAGTGTTTAGAAATCTTTAAACTCATTTGAGGCAATATTTGTGGATTATTGTATTGTATTTTGCCTTTAATTAAATTTGAACCCACTTCATGATCTTGTGTAAAGTATCACTAAAAGAATTTCTGTTTTTATGGAGAACGTAAGCATAGCAATTATAAAAGGTGAGTAAGGTGCGTATGTATTTATAAGAAAGTGTATTTTACGAGTCTTTTGTGGTTCCGCCAACCTATTCTTTAGTTTTTTTTTTTAATACTCATATCTCATAAATAAAAGAGCTATTATAAAATCTCTTACCACTATTCTTTAATACTTATAACATTTTATTTATTGTAAAAGCACTGGCGAGATATTTCTTATCGCCCACTAAAATTATGGTGGAGCTCCTTCGTGGCTAACGGTTAGCATACTTGCCTTTGGCGTGGGAAACCTGGGCTTGATTCCCGGTGGGAGTTCATGAGGTTCGGATTCCACGTTAATCAGTAGGTCCACGTCTCACATAGCCTCGCTGCTGAACGGGACGTTAAAATCAGAATCAATTCAACTCAAAATTAGGAATTTGACTTTATTATGATGTCATTAGTTTAAACGCCCAACTGCCCAGTAATTATAAACATTGACTACATTATAAAATTGTAATTTGTGACGACTAAAATATCAGAAATTAAAGATTATTCTTTAGGTTTTGGAACATTTTGAAAAACGTGAAAAACTGGTACTGCACCGATACAACACACCTTTTGGATTTGTCATTGTGTAAAGTGATACAAACTAAAGAAGAATTACAACTTTATGAAATTGTATTAGGACTTATTATTTAGAAATAAACACCAAATAAGTGTAATAGTTCATATCCGTATCAAATACCAAATTTATGATGAATCAACTACACAAAGTAGGATCCAAAAACGCTCATTGCAATTTGTTCCATCCTTCAGTCGAACCAGGAACTGAAACATAAAGAGTGACATTTTATTTTTAAAGATACTTTGTCCAGCTAAGTATTGTGAAGGTTTATGTCAGTAGAAGGAATTGCATTCCATTATACAAGCGCAATTTCACAACTTTATGTACGCATTACTAAATATCGAACACCCTTGTCCATATGATTAGCGTACGCGTCTTTGGTGCGGGAAACCTAGGTTCGCTTTCCGATGGGAACTCCTGTGGTTCTGAACCCACGTTAATTTGTAAGTTCACGTCTCATATAGCCTTGATGCTGAAAGGGACACTAAACTCTAATCTAATACTAAATACAAATATTTAAAGAAAAATGATGAGGCACCAAGATGACGTGAATTTGGCTATCAAATCCATTTTGTGTTTTCAGTTATTTTCTAGTAGTATTTTTTCTAGGCATCCTTTCAAAAGACAGTGATGCAAATTTCGTAACTGCGAATTCCTGTTAGAAGCCATGGAATTATCCGATTAGATGCAAAATTTACCGTCCACTAAAATAGATACCGTAAATTTACAATATCTAACAAAAAATAATTTTGAAAGATATCGCTTTCGAGGGAAAAATGAAGTGAAATCTTAAGTTTTACGTCCCACGGTTATGCCGGTTAGGCTAAAAGAGAGGGGTGATGATGAGAAATTAGTGAAATCGTGGAATGAAGAAAGTGGGAGGAACGGAAGAACCCCGAGGAAACCCACGCACACGGTGTTTGTCCACCACAAAGTTCACTTGGTACGAGCTGGGATCGAACCAGGGTCCCCAAGCACCAGAGGTGAACGATCTACCACTGAGCCACCGCGGCCCCGCTTTAGAGGGGCCATGACGTATAGTTGAACTCATTCTCGTAGTATGAAAGGCATTATTTATAATTATGCATGATAGGATCACAAACAAAATTTTAAAATATTATGTGCACTTTCTTTTAACAAACATTATATTGTCTTTTATGGTGTGGAAGGGAATGTTATGTTCGAAAAAAAAAGTCCTTAACACGATTCTTGTTGCTACACACTGCATGTTTCTAGCCACAGAAAAGATGCAGCGATAGGTAGGCTATTTTTCAATTGCTTTACATTAGCTTGATGTTTCAAGTCTTTTGTGTGTTTCTGAAGTTCACTTTTACCACAAAAGAGCTCAATATTAACATGTCTTACATAGCTTTGGTTCGATTCTCAACACGGACTGCAACTACCCGTTAAATTGTGCATCCGAAAGGCACTCTTTGTTAAACCTCGCTTATCACCGCTCATCTTAATAATATATATAACTTCACCTCGAAGCAAATGTTGCATTTCTCTCTTTCATCCTAACACAAAACAAAACTAATCACAGCTGTGACACGAAGGAGCTATTTCAAAAACAAACAAGCTGTGCTTCATAGAGATGTGTACCAAATGATAGAAGTATAAAGTATTGTTTTCTTTCCTGTTTATTGATATCAGTTGGTGTTCTTAATGAGTTTACTCATTAGTTTAGAAAGAGTATATATGGAATTTGGACATATGTTGTACATATTCTCCTGAGAAATTGATGAGACCAGAAAAATTATAAGGACAGATGGAATAGGTTTAAGCGCATCTACGTGACTTTATCAAATATTTATTCTCCATAATGGTACCACGCGGAAAACTTGGTATAGGCCTACTTTTATCTTTGCCTCCCTCTGTTAGCTGTTTTGTATCATATATATCGGATGGTTTTGATATTTCTTCTGATCATTAAAACAACAATGGTACCTGTGTGCGTGCAGAAATGCAAAAGCACAAGGTAACTTCCTATTTGTTTTGGAAACAACAAACCCATTTCACGTGTGCGAGAGAAATTGAGCACAGCGAGATCGGGTGTTTACTCACGGTCAGTTCGCAGCAGGAGTCCATGGTAAAAATTTGGCTATCTCGAAAACACTCGCAAAACCTTACAAATACAAAAGACTGCTCTTCAAAGAAAGTTTAGACACAGATGTTTCAATTTTCTTTTAGCATCGTTCTTCAGCAAAAGAGTCGGTTCATTGTATTCGAAAAAGAGAAGGGAGAAAGGGTGAATTTATATTTTATGTGGGGGGTAACGTTGTAAATAGTATAAACAATACATACCGCTTCCGAGTCTGTACGCATACACTAGCCGCGGAGTTCACACACACACACAGAATCAGAGTCCTCACACACCAAGGGTGAGAGCTGTGCCACTGAGTCACAGCGGCCACGGGGCTAGGTCGAGTCCACTTTACGTTCATAGTTTCTTAGTACATAAATGTTACGATTATGAAATAGATTTTCCTTAATGAGCTGCATAAAAACAAAAGCTTTCGAAATGCATTAAACAATTAGCTCGATTTGAGTGTGAACTTAAAGTTATATCAGAGTGTAAATACGGATACGCACCAAAGCTCGAAAACTTAATACACTATTTCTCCTATATAGTCAGCATGTATCAAGCAATCATTCACCTTTCATTTGAGAGGATGGAAATGGAAGGCTCCTGAACAACTATGTTACTAATGTGCGGAATGTATTTATCTTACAGTGAACTGCTTTGATGCCAAGTGGCCTAACTCCAAAATTGAAATTTTCCAGGAGTGAAAGTTGAAGTTCAATATCTCATGAACAATCCATATTTCTTTTATGTTGGGAACCAAAACCATAACTACTGTACGTAGTTCATTGTTTTATAACTTAGTATTTACAAAAATCCTTTTAAAAAATACCTATTCATAGAAGTGGATGGTACTTATCTGTACTAGTTCTTGGCATCCAAGCAGTCCATTTATTGTAATACTAGCTTAACATACCCATTCTTCGCATGGGGGCTGTATTTGGAAGTCAACACCTGTGGAAGTATCACCATTCATTTCAGTGACCGCTAAAACTATAGATTTGACACTAGTATCAATCAATATGGGCTATTTATACATGTCTCGGTATTCCTCACCCGCTGACACCTGGCCCGCATACAGTAGTAGCTGAATTTGCAAGTCATCGCTGATGGAAGTGTCACCATTGATCTCAGCGACCGTGAAAACTATGGATTTGACACTAATGTCGATCAATTTGGATTACTTTTACTACATGTCTCGCTAAACACCCCCATGAGACCCCCTGGTTCCAATTTTGACAAAAACGCTTCGCCTTAGACTGGGACCTGGACCAAGGTATCCGTGACCAAAATTTGGTAACTCTCGGTCAACTTGTCTGGTCCCCAGGTCGGTCCCAGTAAACGTCCCCCCCGAGACCCCCTGGTTCGAAATTATAAAAAAACGCTTCGTCTTGATCTGGGGCCTGGACAAAGGTGCCCGTGACCAAATTTTGGGAACTCTCGGTCCACTCGTCTGGTCCCCAGGTCGCACAGACAGACAGACAAACACACAAACAAACTCTTTATTTTATTTATATTAGATAAGATATACTATGTAAAATAGTCTCGTATCATAATATGTGATGTACAACAAATGTTACATTATACATTATCCGTAGCTCGTGATATGCTGCAACATATTAAAGCCTCAGAATAGTTGGGCAAGTGAATAATCCAGAAGTTACGTAACCCTATTGCGTTCATGGGAACGAAAACACAATAATTATAACTATGCTAAATTACTATAGACTACTAACTGCTCATTCAGAGAATTTATGAAGTTCACTCTATCGCAATAGTTTTATACAAACTAGATTTAGACTACGGATAATAGTTTTATACAAACTAGATAATCAATTATTATTATTATTATCATTATATTTGCAGTACAACCAAATACAACGACATTAACTATTAGTTCTAATTAACTGAATTGAGCTGAATATTAAATCTTGATCTTTAAAGATTAACTATTAATTTTATGCGTTCTGTACCTTTCTAAAGGAATAAAAGCTGGAATTGGTTTCAAGGCTGTTTCTGAGTGAATACTTTCTTCAAAATAATATTAAAAATTATAGAAAGATTTTCGAGACATTCGAGTCGAGTCGAGATTTTTAAGAGCCGTCTCGACTCGACTCGTGTCTCGACTCGAAAATTCGAGTCGAGAAATAAGTTTGTCTCGACTCGTCTCGAATTTTACAAAGTGTGTCTCGACTCGAATCTCGACTCGAATTCGAGTCGAGTCGAGTCGAGATTCGAGACATGTCTCGACTCGAGCGCATCCCTAACGTTGACTTTCTCAGTTTAAAGTCTAATGGGAAAGTTTGTTTCTGCTACAATGAGCCTTTGAAATCTTTAAGCCAAAGCGTTTGTTATATTTGCATAATTGAACGACCTCGCATTTATCGTTATTCTTTCTTTCTTATACAATAATCAACTCTTGTTACAACCAGAGGCGCAAACCTGTCTTCAACTTCGTTGGGGACGGGTAAGACCGTTCCCATAACATTTTTTTAGAAGCGATGTTCAAACATTTATGAAGTTAAAGAACAATACTGTGGAGGATCAGGGGAGCAGAGTTGTCAACATTGGGAGGCGGGCAGATTTGAGGCTTATTCTGGGCAGACTAATTTCATCGACTTTCCTTTGTGATACAAATCATCACTTTTTCCCAAGAAAATACATTCCAAATCGCATTATTGGTGGACAGTCCCTCCAGTTTCAAGATTGGAGGGGACATATCCCCGTCATACCCCTGGGAGTTTCGCCACTGGTCACATTAGACTATCCTGTACGTCATAACCATATCTCTCTTGCAAGTTAATGACAGCAAATGATTATTCCTTTTAATGGAGACCGATAATCTTTTTAAGACAATAAAAAGTCATTTTTCCTCTTTCTCCAACAGAGGCTCAACAAACAAGCATTATTATTGAAACACTATATATATATATATATATATATATATATATATATATATATATATATATATATATATAGAGAGAGAGAGAGAGAGAGAGAGAGAAAGAGAGAGAGAATTCTTTTTCTTCTTGTTCTTTTTAATGTAAGAACATCTATTTATAAGAGAGGAAACGAAATGAGTTTTTTTTTTTTTTATCATTTCAGGTTCTATTGTTGTCGTCTTAACGCTTTGATAATTTACCCATACATATTGTAGGTACAGTATTTTTCGATTTATATTATTATGAAATTATTGTATCAATAAGTAAATACTCATTCAATTAGCAACTCTGCTATTCCTTGCTATTCCAACAGTATGTCACAACCCCGACTGTCAAAAAGAAGGAAAATAAACAATACAACTGTTCAATAAAATTTCCATTATAACAACACATGTGTTACTCACCTCACTAATACAGGTAAATGTAATTAGATGTTTTAAAATATGTATTGTTATTAGGAAAAGTTATAATTTATTATTTAGACATATTTAGATACACCCTTTACTTACGTGTGCGGGGGCTGATGATGGAAGACGGAACACCAACATTCACCTATACTTGAGCGTGGTAGCGAAAAAGAAAAACTTCTTTTTCCTGTGAGGTTATGTAAAACAAATTATAGTACAAGAACTGAATCCTAAGGGAATGGCAAAATCGTATCACACAGAAAAAAACTTTCCCCAATTTACACGGAGAGCAGGATTACAGGACCATTCACAGCCCTCGCATACCATAAAAGTAGTTTTAAATAAGGATGTTTCTTCAGGCAACGGTTCTCAAACCGTGGATTGTGATGTTATGGGACGCTAGAATTGTTGAATGAGCGCAGAAATTACATTGAATAACGGATTAGTTTGGAGTTGTCCTATAAAATCTAGCGTCTAGAAAATGCGTAAGACCTACAGTTTGAAGTGGGACCTGAATCACTGAAATGCGTCCAATGGTCTTCCACGGAGTTGCATCCGGGATCTTGTATACTCAAGGCACTCGCACTAGCCACTAAAGTAGTGGAGAGATGTCTGATGAAACGTGTATTTGTATTATACATCTATAAAAATGTATTCATATTTTTAAAGGTAAAAGAAGATATTTACTTTTACAGTTAACATGCATGAAATCTTTCTTACTTACGTGTATTTAACAGTTCTTTTGATATCAGTTAAATAATCGTTTAACTGGTTTGTTACAGTTAAGTTGTTCAAAGTATATTTCGCTGTGAGTTTATCGAGACTCCAGTGAAAGCCCTACCTGCGCTTTTAGGAAAAGTGACAGGACAAGATCAATATTTCCTATCACAAAAATCTGATGCAATTGCTTTTAAAATGAAACAAAGATAGAAATTTTGTTTAGCATTCTTTCTTCACTCATTTTGCCACATTTTGGATTCAATAGGTCAGGCCTCTCGTTTTAGAAGTCTACATTTGGATAAATACGTGTAAGCTATACAAATGAAAAACTATTGTATTAAGAAAAATATTCCTGTGATAATTACAAATGCAGCAATCAGTACTATATTTGAATCCAAATTACTAATAACACTCCAGTTAAAAAAAAAACGAAAAAATCTACCTCAGTTTACTCAACACCATACTTGGATAATGAAAGGGTTCCTCTCCATGCAGCTCAATTTCAAATTGACTCTAATCAATTAAGGCGATTTAATAAACGGGATAAAAAGAAATTAAATTTACACTATTTAATGGAAAATATATTTTTTAAGTCTTAGAGACTTGTATTACTCTTGATTGGTTCTGGACTTGATTTTGTTAACCCCAGAAGAAGAAAAAGCATGGAAGTGCATATAACCACCGAGCTGAATTTTGAATGAGTGTGATTTCCTACGGGAAAGGTATTTCCACTAAGACAAACCACAGGGGTTTTGTCATCATAAATTTAGATGGTTGTGATTTCTCACGGGAAACGTACTGTACGGAAAATGTGATTGTACCGACCGCAGGAGTTTTGTCATTACAGATAGTGGATAATCAAATAACACAAAAAAGAAAATAAAAGAGAACAGAAACTTATAAAATCCGGAAAAAGAATATATATTCTTCCAATCTCTACGTCTCTATGCTATCCTACCTATGCCCTGGTACTCAAGTTCATAACCAATCACGATTAAACATGTCAAAGAATTCACAATAAACTCCACCTAATCTTACTATTCGACCCCTTTGTTACTGTTTTCGTAAATTCATATTTTGTGACTTTATGTACCGGCCAACGTTTTGTTTTCTTCACATAAAATAATTGTTAGAAGGGCATCCAGGCATCCTTTTGGAATTTTGAGGTCTACGTAACTATGATTTTCATTTAAATCAGTATCGTTGCTATGAGACTTAAAATTCAATTCCCCTAGACATCAAATTTTAAATCTTGAGTCAAGAATTCCTTCTTATTGTTTTCGAAACATGTACCATAAAATTTCTCGATACAAACTAGAAAAAACTCGCTTGGGCAATGGGATCCACACTTAAATTTCACTTTGCAAAAGCAATTGTTTTTCATTCAAATATTTTTTTGTTCAAATATTGTTCAAAATTGTAGTTCATAGAGCCAATGACATTGAAATGTAAGGATGAGTGTTCTATTTCAATATACTTGGATAATTTGAATATTTGTACTTAATGCTTCCTTTCTTTATTTCATTCTATGTTGTTCTTATTTTCTAAATTCATGTAATAAAACTTATTGTCATATCTAAAACCATATCCTAGTATAATTCTAACAGTCAGGGCTTATTTTCTCCGAGCTAATTGAATCCTTAGGTGTAACTACTCCGACCTAGGTCCTTAAGAGAGAGGGCTTAGGTTCGTGACGCTTCTGTGACACAGGGCCACTTGCTAAAATCACTTCTGTAGATGAAGATTTCGTTTCAATAATTACACACATAAAAAGGAAAACCAATAGAAAGTTCTGAATACTTCCTAATTTCTCTTGCTTTTCTGATGGATAGTACGATTATCTTATATTATTATACATAATATGTATTGTAAAAGAAATGACAATTGGATATGAGATTTTTTAAAGAAAAGTTTACACACATTTTAGTTCTTTCAAAAAAGCCGACATTTTATTTTTTGCAAAATTTATTTAATACAGCCGGTTTTTCATTTTTGGCTTCAAATCTTGTACTAATATAGTATTTACCTGCCGTGTTTTAAGGAAAGAATCTTCAGTCAAGGAGAGTTTCGCGGGAATTTGGATCGTGAGTGTAATAGAAAATTTTATTCCTATCCTATATTATGTAGCATTACCCATCGTTTTGTTGCTCAAGTTAATTATCTATTTCATTCTTTCAAGAAATCAAAATATAAGCAAGCACCAATGAACATTTGTGTCCCACGAAACGCGGCTGCCTTCACGGATTTCTTTGGGCGACATCGAAACACCAAAAGTTTCGCGTGTACATAAGAACATGAATTCTTAAATGGTGTTATAAGTAGGAATATGGCTTTATATGTACGTACAAATTTTCATAAAGCCCAATTTCGTTCAATGAGACATAGCTATGCTCAATAAAACGCATTGTTTTTATTTCTTGAACTCGGTTTTTCAGAACGCTGTCCTTAATGAGCGTTCAATTAACCTTCACTAATTTAAGAATATCATTTGATTTTATACAATATTGTGTATATGATGTTTCAGGCGTAAGACCAGTGAATTATGAGGAAGTTATTTAACCCAATACCCTTGATTTAAAAAAGTATTTTTTCGATAACTTCCATTAATAATTTTTTTCTGAAATCTGGCATATATCTTTTCTGGGATTTATCAAACAAACAACTTGAAACTGATGAATAAACCAGAAAGTGAATTTAACCCTACCTTTACCGAAGTTTAAAAAAGTACGTTATGCGAAAATTTCGCAAACCCTTCTGCTATTGTATGAAACATAGAGTAGGTTTTCTCTGAAATTATAAAGTTTTAGCTATTGTTTAGGGTTGAAGTTAGCTACAGGGAAAAGATTGATTCGCGTCATCTCATGAAGAAGGCTAAAAATAACTTTTTAAAACATAATGTAGATTTTATTTCGAGTTTCCCATTGGTTTTATTATCATTGATCAACATCACGTAAAGGCAATAGGCATATTCGCTAAACTTTTAGAGCATATTTCAAAGTAACTTTCGTTAATAATAAACAAATAAATAATTTTAAATCATGAAACAATACGTGGTTTCCTTGGAAGCTTAAGAATTATTCCTACTGGTTGGAATAGAAGTTTGTTACAAGTCTTTTGGAACTTTAAAACACGAATGGCTCTTTTACCACTAGAAATCGATTCTGGTCTACTTTGCTATCCAGGGGTACCAGGGGTACACCTCTGATTAGATATATGTCGCATCCATAAATTTACCTCACATGCTCCCCCAAAATAGAGCTGTTGGTGCTTGCGCCCTTGGCATGATAGTATAATACAACTCTCTTGAAGGTGGGATAGTGTGGCGAGTTTCGTAATTAGCATCCGATATCTTATGACCTTTCACTAAGTCTACACCCAATTATAAGGCCAATAACTAATGAATCAAACGTTTGAGCAATACAATATGTTATCTGTGCTCTAATATTGCAATGTCTACCATAATACCACTTTGGTTAAAACAGGAAACATTTAATTAATTACGTTTAGTGAAATCTCTTGATTGTATCGCATCCGAAACCACACTTTCACAGCCACTCGGAAATGGAAGGTCTATATACCATAATACAAACACTATGCTCGCAGACATTCCAAGATCGTCAACGTCTACAATCGTACTGAGTTTGGTTAAGATTCAATTAACTTGGTTTATCACGTTTTCGAGAAATTTCTAGATTTCAGTTGGTCCGAACCCAAATTTGAATATATATATTGGAAACAAAGGTTTTTGCACCGTAATAGCTATTAGGCAACGTATGCTTGCTCGTCGAAATCTATCATTATACGAAGTTTGGTCAAACCAGATTAGTTTAGTAATTAGTATGCGATACATTATCATTTTACTAAGTACACTGCAACCTTAATATCCAATGATTTGTGAACCAAACCTCTATGTACCATATTATTTCGCACGTGTTTTTATCTTGTCACTGTCTACCACCACACCAAGCTTCAACCAAATTTTAATGAAATTTTTTGCTTTCACTGAACAGAAGTCCAATGTTGATGGCCAATGACACGGGAACCAAATATCTGATCACAATAACATATCATATTAAACTATCACGCATACCAAAATCGTCGAAGTCTCTCATCATACCAAGTTTGGTCACACTCAGATGAGATCCATCGTTTCCATACTAACGAAATTACCTTCTTTCATGGATTCCAACTCCAACATAATGGTCAATAACAAGGGAACCGAAAGTCTGCGCATCATAATGTTTCAAATGCATATGAAGATCTTTTATCAGCATACCAAGATATGTGATAATAATGAGTTTCATCGATAGCATACAACGGTACGTTGTATATTTTTGTACATTGTTATCACTTGTAAAATTTTGCGCGTAAAGTATTTTTATATATGTACTAAACTATGTTATTTGAAGAAGAAAAAGGAGTTAGTCAGATATAATATCGATATAAAAAAGATACTTATATGTTGTCATAGGTTTTTAAATAATGAGATTGTAAACAAGAGGTTGTCAGGACAACCAGATATAAATGAATGAAATAATTGGAGCGTAGCTTCGCTTTATTTAATGGCTCAATAACATAATTTTTGAAAGAACCGTTTTAAGCAAACTATATGTAATGTTTTTTAAAAAAATGAAATATGATTTTGGGTGTCCTATAAATCGGAAACCAAAGGTCTACACACCGTATTTCATATTAGCTGAAGTACTGATTTTCGCACGGGAGAAATAGTTTTATGAAAAGTGTTTGAATTCTCTTCACGCTTAGAATGCATAAAATACATACCATATATACATATTTCATATATGCATACACCATATATACATATATACCATAAGTACATACCATATATACATACCATATATACATATTTAAAATATATGCATGAACAAGGCTTCATTTTGGCACAACCATTATTTATGTATCACTTCAGGTTCAAAAGTTATACTATCCCAAACTCCGGGTTGCATTGTATATTGGACACCCTGTATATAGAAGTACCCGTTAGTTTGCCAGTTCCTGTTATACATATCATTAATAATCTTATAATATTGCTGTATGAACCACTTCTCATGAGAAACTCCGTTAGGGGTAGTTTACTTTTGGAGATGAGATTTGTTCGAACGAAGTTTGCCGAGAACACCTAAAAATTTTGTTCGTATTTCCCGAATAAATCTTTCATAATTAAATTCGGTATTAGATGATTCAGTTTAAAAGATTGGAGCATGGTAGTTCCGTGCGGCAGACAGTACCTTCTATTTTTGAATGAACTACTCTTGTTCTTGTCTTTGGTGTAATCCTTCTGTTCAAGTTTATAATTTTTGTTTCTTTTCTATTTTTTAAATGTGACCTTTTAACCTGTTTCTTGTTTTCTGTATAATTAGTATAACTTTTTCTCTAAAGCTTTTCATTTTCTATTCCATATATATAACGAGGAACTACATAGTTTATACGGTTACCCAACATTGTTAGGGTCGTCAAGTCTAGGAGGCTTAGGTGGGCAGGTCATGTAGCTAGAATGGAAGAAAGTAGAAACGCTTTCAAAGTCTTGACTGGTAGACCCATAGGAAAACGACCATTAGGAAGACCTAGGCGCAGATGGGAGGACAATATTAAGATGGATCTCGCAGAGATAGGAATACAAAGTAGAAACTGGATGCAATTAGCTAAGGATAGAAGTCAGTGGAGAGCTTTTGTGAACGCGGCACTGAACCTCCGGGTTCCATAGGCCATAGAGTTATATATATATATATATATATATATATATATATATATATATATATATATATATATATATATATATATATATATATAACTGTTTATTGACTCACTTATTATTTATTTCTAACATATCTTTTTATGAAATACCTATCTATTATTATTTGTTGTACAACGTCATTTAAAATATTTCTGTAATTTGTTATCGAATTACATTGAAACACAATGTGGCTTATGTATCACCATCATCTCATTATTTCAATCTGGACCGTCTTAACGCAAGGACCCAATGGTCATTTATTTGGCGGCCCCAGCAGCAAAATTACTTGTATTATGTAAGTCATAGGGGTCCAGCATACTGGTTGGCACGGCTACCTAGTTGCAAAGACACCACAGATGCTAACATACCGGTTTTTCTCTTACAGGTTCAGTTCTGTAGAAATTGTTAATTTAAGTAGTTGAATGAGCTTACACACGCAGTAATAATTTCGTAGGGTAGAACGGAACAGGGGAATTTATTCCCTACAGCTATGAAATTTCTCCTGTGGCACTTCATGGATTAGATTCAACAAAGTTAATAATATTTTTGCAGTACTACCTTCATCCTTGTTTGTGGAAAGTCCTCCCTGGAAGAAATCTAAAATCTACACCGATCCTACAGTTTTGAGCCTGTGACAGCAGATGTTTCCCACTAAACTTTTCTTGGACCTAGGAGTTTTCTATCGTATTATTTATAAAGGAGTAAAAATTTGTATATAAAACTTTTATATTTGGCAGTGTTCCTTTTATAGCTGCCTATCAGGTGGATTATTATGTAAATTTACAATACTTAACACTGTAAAACAACTGCAAAGAATTTAGTAAAGTCTGATATACAGTATATACGTATCTACTGTAACACGTTGTTAAGTTACAAACAATGTATTTAAATATACTATTGTTAGAATTACATTACTAAAGTCAAATCTTCAAAACTGATTACGTGAAAGGGAAACTGACCAACTAAAAGCTAGCAAACTTTATATAAAGATTACTGGCGAAGAATAGAAATAATTATGAATGTGTTATATTTATTGTTGGGGTTACTAGGAAATCTATTATTTACGTAATTCTATGTATTTAGTCATTATGTATAACTACCTTCTACAAGTTTATTTAAAATTATGATATAGCCTCCTCAAGTAACAGTTTTACCATCATTGAGGAATGGAATTCACATTTTACAAAGACATGAAAAGAAACAATATTAAAAGGGTATTCGTTCTCCGTGTGTTAAACAGTCACAAATGAAAGATGCAACACTTCAAAAGAATCCAAGTTCTGTGGTACATGTTAAAAATAATTCTGTTTACCGCACTGAAGAAGGTAGTCCTTCAGCATATATTGAAGAAGCACATTTATCAGAAAGAAAAGATATTTCTCACTGTAGTGGCAAACAAGGAAGTGTAAGTGAAAGGAATGTGCTTAAGAGTGACTTAGAAAATGTCCAAGATAACTTACAAAAAACTGTAGAAAAAATAAATTATGCCCTACAAAATGAAAGGCTGAGAACATTGTTCGAGGAATTTGTGCAGCAGAAAGAAACAAGAAATAATGTAGTATTAAAACAAAATTGTCTTCCTAAGCTTGTCACTGTTATCCCAAATTGTTCTAGTCGTAGTAAAATCAATAAACATAATGCAAAACAGGTAGCATCTACAAGGAAAAAAGTCAACAAACATATAAAATGTGCTAAAACTGGGAAGCGAATATCGAATTTATCCAGTAACTTCAGCGCAGATCCCAGAACTATAACACGAAATGTCAAGTTAGATACAAGTAAGCATTTTCTCATGCCTCATACATCACTGTATAAAGCAGATGTCACGACAAATACTACAGAATCATTGCAGTTAAGAAGTAAAGCTAAACAAATGAATGTTCCACTACATGAAACAATTCAAGGAAACAATAGAAAAGGTCCTTCACGTCTAAATGAAAGAAATCGTATATCAGTAGTCAGAAGTACAAATGACCCTAAAACGTGGAATGGGAGACATAATACAAAAGTATTGGAGAAAAATATCAACTATTTGCACACTAAAAATAATCCAATTAAAAATGCGAAATTGGAAAATTCTAATCTTGCAAGATCTATGCTATCTAAAAGTTTAAATTCAGTTCTACAGAAATCAGGTGAAGGACCAAGTAACAATATTAAATGTGTGGCTACTGCAAAACAGAAGAACAAAATTAACACATACGAAACATCAACACGTGAAAAGAAACAGGAATACATAAAGAATAATAATGTTGTCAATAAATCTACGCTTTCCTTTGCTTCACAGAAGTTCAGAGTTCCTAGTTCTGTCAAAGTAAGTTCAAATATTTCTACAGGACCACTTAAATCATCGCTTTTTAAGTCACATAATCAACCAACTCGAATATCAAACTCTACTCAAACAGAGCCCCCGAGGTCAGTTGTATACCTTAAAGAAATCAGAAGCCAAAACATGATAAATTCTTCCACTTTGGCAAACCATACCTCAAAATTATATAAAATTTTTGAGGTGGGAAATAATAAAACAACATTCAAACAACTTGCAAGAGTTACTGGAGAAAGTAAGTCATTTGCATCAGTTTGCAAGAAAAGCCTCGAGTCAATTAGGTTAGATTTGAATACACTAGGTAACAATAGGATTGAGCAAAATAAAGCAGTCTCATCTGCTCCAGCGAAAATGAAATCGAATCAAGAAAGGAAATATGTTGGAAATTCTGCCACCGTAAATCGCAGAAATAACATAAGAAGTAAAAACAATCTTCCGTCAGCAACACCTAAACAATCACTAACAAAGCCAACAGGGAAAACGAACACAAATTTCAAGCCTTTCAAACGATATCCTTCGAAAGATACAAAATTTATGTGTACAATCTCTCTGGAGACTCCAGCTACAGGTGTCATGAAAAACCGACCTCCATCTCCGCTACAAGCAGTAATTGGTCGATTTACAGTGACAAAAGGCACAAAACAATTTGAGGAGTTCTTTAAAGGTGAGAGAGAAAGTGTAACTCTGACTTTTAGAAGAAACTTTGGAAGTGCAAACAAAGTTAAAAAATCCAACAAACTTTCTTGGCACGATGTTTCAGAAGCCACAACTGTAAGTGGGACAGATAACGACACAGAATTAATATCATGTGTTACTAGAAGAACTAGAAGACAATGCGTGAGCAATATTTCAGCCAAAAAAGGAGAACTATAGTAGTATCAAAAATATGCGATAAGTTTCGTAATGTGGTGTAATTAGCCCTATAATAGTTCTATTTTCAAATACTACTAACGTAAGAAGACTGCAATGCTGCAAGACAGAGAAACTAGACAATTTAACTTAACTTTATATTAAAATCTAATATTAACTTAATCTTAGATAAATTTTGAATCAACTGGGAATAAAAATTGTAGGAGGTAATATAAAATAGTTAATAAAAATATATCTTTAGGGTAAAATGAAGGTTATTTTAGGAGTAAGAGCCGAATAATATAGCAATAGGAAAATAATATTAGTTCCAGCTTTATAGATAGTAGGATATACATGTAACTGAATAAAAAAAGAACCTAAACAATTAAAACATCATTCTGTGAAGGAGGTGGAGGAGTGTAGAGTGAGTGAAGAGTGCTAGAACATAAGATAATATATGTAAATAAATAATTCGCAGCTTCGATCGCAGTTTCTTTTTGTAACTTTTATTCGTTAGCAAAAATGAGAAAGGGCTTTGAAGAATATGGGGTGAAAATAAATGTTAGAAAGACAAATGTCAAGGTGATTGGAACGAAGGGGTCTGTGTCAAATATAAAAGTAGGAAAGGAGAAAATAGAACAAGTGAGTAGTTTTCGATATCTGGGTAGTATTCTTAGTAATAACATGAAGTGCGAACGTGAAATAAAAGCAAGGATAGGAATGGCGAAAGAAGCCTTTAGGAGGAAGAAAAGTCTGTTTTGTGGGACCTTGAATTAAGAGTTGAGACAAGTTTTGAAACTTCATATGAGTTTTGGTATAATATATCTAGCTAGCGTAAAGCTTTACATTAGATCTATATACGGATTAATATTCATCATTAATAAAGTATTGTCTTATTTACGTCCTTCACATAATTATCATTTATATAAAACAACATAATAACTCGCACATAAATCAACTTAAATCTACATTAATGCTTCCACAACTAATCCTTTATTTAAACTACTTGTAGATATAATCAAAATAGCAATATGCAAATTATATCATTACCCTATATGTAAATTTTAAAAAATAATAATATGCAAGCGAAATATTAATATGAAAATTACATTTAAATACGCTATTATATGTTCGATACACTTCTCATAAGACCATCCTTTATCTCTCATTTATAAGTTTTCAACTCTTCCATTTTTTAAATATCATTGCTTTAACCGAAATAAGGGAACATATATAATATATTGAATATATACACTATGTCATCAAAAGTATCCGACATCCCCAAAACATACGTTTTTCATATTAGGTGCATTGTGTTGCTACCTATTGTCAGGTACAAATTATCAGCGACCTCAGTAGTCATTAGAGATCGTGAGAAAGCAGAATAAGGCGTCCGCGGAACTCACGGACTTCCAACTTGGTCAAGTGATTGGGTGTCACTTGTGTCAGAAGTCTGTACGCGAGATTTCCACACTCCTAAACATCCCTAAGTCAACTGTGTCTGATGTGATAGTGAAGTGGAAACGTGAAGGGATACTTACAGCACAAAAGCGTACAGGCCGACCTCGTCTGCTGACTGACAGAGACCACCGACAGTTGAAGAGGGTCGTAAAGTGTAATAGGCACATCTATCTACACCAACACACAGGAATTCCAAACTGCATCAGGATCCACTCCAAGTACTGTGACAGTTAGGTGTGATGTAAGAAAACTTGGATTTCATGGCCGAGCGGCTGCTCATAAGCCACAAATCACGCAGGTATGTGCCAAACGACGCCTCGCTTGGTGTAAGGAGCGTAAACATTGGACAATTGAACAGTGGAAAAACGTTTTGTGGAAAGACGAATCACGGTACACAATGTGACGATGGCAGGGTGTGGGTATGGCGAATGCCCGGTTAACGTTATCTGTCAGCGTGTGTAGTGCCAACAGTAAAATTCGGAGGTGGTGGCGTTATGGTGTGGTCGTGTTTTTCTTGGAGGGGGCTTGCACCCCTTGTTGTATTGCGTTGCACTCTCACAGCGCACGCCTACATTGATGTTTTAAGCACCTTCTTGCTTTCCACTGTTGAAGAGCAATTCTGGGATAGCGATTCCATCTTCCAACACGATCGAGCACCTGTTCATACTGCACGGCTTGTGGCGGAGTGGTTCCAGGACCATAACATCCCTGTAATGGACTGGTCTGCATAGAGTCCTGACTTGAATCATATAAAACACTTTGGGGATGCTTTGGAACGGCAACTTCGTGCCAGGCCTCACAGACCTATATGGATACCTCTCCTCAGTTCAGCACTCCATGAAGAATGAACTGATATTCCCCAAGAAACCTTCCAGCACCTAATTGAAAGTATGCCTGCCAGAGTGAAAGCTGTCATCAAGGCTGAGAGTGGGCAACATCATCTTGAATTCCAGCAGTACCGATGGAGGACGCCACGAACTTGTAAGTCATTTTCAGCCAGGTGTAAGGATACTTTTCATCACACAGTGTATATAGAGAGGGTGACCCATTTTAATCTTTCCACGGAAATATCTTGAAAACGGTTGAATATGAATGACCGAAACAAAAATTCAAATAGGAAATGCAATGGGGCACATCGAATAGTGTTGTTGCGGTACCTCCAAGGCTGCACTTCATGGAGGTCCAGGGCTCATCTTTAAAATTTTAAATGGAAATATGGAGCGAGTGATACCTCGTTCGATGGATCTTTAAAAACTAAAAAGTGTTGTGGCAAAAGATTTTTCATATCGGTCACCGTATTTAAGATGACCGCCAAGACATGGTACCTGTATCAGATATAACATCCAGTACCATTGATATGGAAACGGTTGGAGATAAATGAACAGTCAAAAAGGAACATGAAACTGGCATGGGACATTTCGAATGGTGCTTTCGTGCTGCCCTCAGATCCGCCTTTCATGGGCGCCCAGGGCCCAATTTATAAATTTTAAACTCAAATATATGTCAAGTGTTACCTCGTTCGATAGATCTTCAAACACTAAACAGCATTGTGGCAAAAGATCTTTAATATGGGTCACCGTTTTGAAAATGGCCGCCAAGTCATCGTGTCTGTATCAGATAAAACGTCCAGTACCACTATTAAGAAAACGGTTGAAGATAAATGAACAGAATAAAGCTCGTATAGGAAATCACAGAGGATAGTTATCATCCCATGGCTCGAGAATAATGCAACAGAGAAAAAGATGATTAAAGTATAAGTGACAATGGAAAAGAGAAAATCTAATTCTTAGAAAATATCTTTCCCACATCCTTCCGTAATTTGGTGAAGCGGGAATGAATGGTAAAATCTCAAATGAGATTTTACTTTTCTTATAATAGGTATGGTTTATCTGAAACATTTATGTGTACAAATGACTGGTACTGTAATGAATAAAAATAAGGTCCAATTCGCTTTCAAGGGTAACAGCCATTTGTATTGCAAAGTATGATTGAATGGGAATTAAGAAGTATCTGAAATGTGAAGCAAAGGTTTTAATAATACATTTTGAAACTTGCAAATATTTTGCCCCTTCGTCCCTGATAATTTATCGCAATTCGTGCAAGATGTTTGGAAAGATCCACATCAGTATGTACGTTTCGTTACTAAGGATCACAACTGAAATTACCTCTGAAAGTTATTCGGAACGTAATTGTGGATAACATCTCAGTGAACCTCATATTCTATTACATGCAAAAAGACAAAGAAGGAAAGAATCGAACCCATATCATGCAGACGACTGTTGAACAAAACCAACATTTGTACACATTGTTCTAAATTGCATTGTTCGACAATTTTGTTTCGCATTTCAGTTTATTCATTTTCATCAAATCATTGATTGCAAATCAAAACGGAATGTACCATTTAACACGAATTTTATCTACTTTTTGTCATTACAGAGACATCTATATTTTATAAAACACATTTCAAATTATATTGTTACGTAGATTCAATTTGAGAAAACTAACATTCTCATTTGCAATTTCACCGTTCCTCTCCGCTTCACCCACTTACGGAGGAAGGTTGGAGTGATAATTTTCTAGGAAATAGATTTCCTCCTTTGCATTACGGCACTCTCACTCTAATCATCTTTTCCTCTGTTGCAGCATTCTTAAACCATGGTACAAGAAATACCCTCTGTGGTTTCCTATTCGAACTTTTGTTCTGTTCATTTATCTTTAATCGTTTTCATTCTATGGGCACTTTTCATTTTATCTGATACAGGTACCATATCTTGGTGGTCATTTGAAATCGGTGACCCATATGAATAATCTTTTGCCAAAGCGGCCTTTAGTTTTTAAAGGTATATCGAACGAGGTATCATTCGCCTCATGTTTCCATTTAAAATTATGAAGTTGGGCCCTGGGCCCCCACGTAGAGCGGCCCTGAGGGGCACCGCGACAATACCATTTGATGTGCCCCATGGAATTTTCTATTTGAGTTTTTATTCGGTTCTTGTTATGTTCAACCCTTTTCATATTAGTGGTACTAGACGTTTTATCTGATACAGGCAACATGTCTTGGTTGCCATTTTGAAAACGGTGGCCCATATGAAAAATCTTTTGCCAGAGCGCTTTAGTTTATAAAGATCTATCGAACGAGGTATCACTCGTCTCATGCTTCCATTCAAAAATTTAAAGTTGGACTCTGGGCTTATATGAAGGTGGCCCTAGGGGTAACCGTGGCAACATTATTCGATTTGCCAAATGGCATTTCCTATTTGAGTATTTGTTCGGTTCGTTTATGTTCAATCGTTTTCGAGATATTTTCATGGAAAAATTAAAATGGGTTATATATAAATGGAACTGGTCGTGTTTGAGAATTACTAACTCTTGAACTGCCTGGTCAATCTCCATCAAATTTTCCAATATAGATGAGGTTGGGGCCTGGAATGGCTTTTATCATTTGTCCGTACAACGTAGAGGAGGAACAGAGTACAAAAATGGTCGAAATCGACTGATATTAGTGTCGAATCCATAGTTTTTGGGGTCACTGAGATGAATAGTGACACTTCCAGTGCCGTTTAAATCCATATTCAGCACACAATTAGTACTCCTAAGGGGAGATAATGACATGTTAAAATAATTGAAAATGACGGATAGTAGTGTGGAATTCATAGTTTTTTGAGTCCCTAAATTGATTGGTGACAGTTTTCTTGACCTTTATTTCCAAAATAAAAAGTTTTTTTCTCCTCATGCAAAGATCTAGAACCAACGCTCCGACTAGCCTAGTTCCATCCACATCGAAATCATATTTTGCAGTCAGTTCAGTTCGTCAGATATTGCACCTTACCCGAAAATGACAATTAAAATATCCTCAACTATTCTACAGGGTGCGGCACGTAAAACCGGCCCGTCGTAATATTCTGGTATATTGTGTTTTTGGCAACACTTAAATAATCTACCTTCCTACCAAGAGATGGCGTGTCGAGGTCGGGTCGACTTACGTGACCTGCAGCAGTCACGTGCAGCCGCAGCCAGTGAAACTTGTCGAAACCAGTTGGGAAAAAGGCCTCGTTGTGTTAAGCCGGGTGAGTGTCAGTGTGTGATAATGCCATATTCGATACCCGAGCGTGTTGCCATTGTTGAAGGGTTCATTCTCACTGGATCTTTTGTGAAAACAAAGAATTTGTTTCGGGAGAAATTTCCAGGACGTTCTGTGCCAGCAAAAAGCACCATTCAGGAATTGATTGAAAAATGGCGGCGTACAGGATCGGTTCAAAATGCTCCCAGGAACAGACGACCATCTGTCTGCACACCTGAATTAAAGATGCAGGTGGAGGGGATAATGACAAGAAGTCCTCGAAAGTCAACCAGGAGATTGAGTCAACAAGTTCATGCGAGTGAGAGAAGTTGCAGACGTGTTTTAAGGGGGACTGAAGTTAAAACCGTACCGGATAAGTGTTGTGCAAGAACTGAAGGAGCCTGACCTGCAGAAGAGGGTGCATTTTTGTTCATGGCTGTTGAGCAATGTTGCCAGTGGTTTCTTGGATCCACTAATGCTCATCATGAGTGACGAGGCGTGGTTCCACCTGTCTGGGTATGTAAATTCCCAAAACAACCGGTGTTGGTCGACAGAAAATCCACACTCAATCCACCAGGTATCCTTGCATGATGAGAAGATTAATGTTTGGTGTGCCATTTCCGCCACACGCGTTATTGGGCCCATATTCTTTGAGACGACAGTGAACAGTGACGTGTATATGGGAATCCTGGAGGAGTTTTATACACACTTAACCGAAGAGGAACGTCAGTTATGTTACTTTCAGCAGGATGGTGCAACATGCCACACATCAGCTGCATCATTCTCCCTTGTGCATGAGATGTTTACACCAGAGAGAACAATCAGCAAAGGCTTGTGGCCTCCTCGGTCACCAGACTTGTCCACGTGTGACTTTTACTTATGGGGACTGTTAAAGGGAAGAGTATACGAAACAAATCCACACACAATTGAAGAACTCAAGACCAGGATCCAGGATGTCACCAATAGCATTACAACACAAGAACTGACAAGGGTATATATGAATTTCCTCAATAGTGCTCACATGTGTGTTGAAGTGGGCGGAGGACACTTTCAGCACCTGCTGTGAAGGCTGCTGTGAAGGTGAGTAGTCATATTCAATACATTACATTTCATTTATGTGTTGTAGTTAATCATATTCAATAAATTACATTTCATTTTATGTGTTCACTTTACGGGCCGGTTTTACGTGCCGCACCCTGTACTTACGAGCAGTCCTTGCAAGAATGCTTTGACGGTTGATAAACAACAGCAACGTGAAAACGCGCATGCAAAAACGAAGCGTTTAGACATCCAGAAAAGCGAAGCTGCTGTTCCAAAATTAAAGGATCATAAAAAGAAGGCAATGGTTTCTAAAACGAAGAAGTTGCAAGGCGCAAAAAAGAAATATCAAGAATCATCTGCTTCTGACAACGAATCCATGACAGACCGAGTGCATCTATTGCCATGACCTATATTCAAATCTGCTGGAGATGATAATTGGAAAATGTATCAGCACTGCCAAGATTGGGCCCATGATCAGTGTGATGGTGTTGATGAAGATGATTCCTTTGTGTGACATGTGTTCTGCTACTTACCCTACAAAAAACTTGATCCCGAAAAAAGTGTAACAAAACTAAATGTTTAGAAATCTTTTCTATATCGAACAATATAGTAGCCTATTTAAACAAATTATAAACACTATCATTACTAACATATTTTAAACACTAGCACTACACCATGTACTTCATTTTTTAAAATATAATCATTTATGTAAACTCACAAGATTTTTCTATTATTTTCAATAGAGGGAACATTTTACCGACCCCCTAAGGTAAAGCGACCCTTTCGCAATAGGTTCAAATTTGTATCCAAATAATATCGAAGATGTCTATTGACAACATTCAAAATTGCACATTAGAAACCTGCGATAACACCTTATCCTACCGACACAATTACCACAATATAGATAATTAGAGCTATGATCTGGAGGCCAATTTGTCTTAAAGACATCATTTTATCCACCTCTCCCCTATATTATTAAGTACATTCAAACAGAACATCACGATCTATTCCACACAGCAAACTGACAGTGCATTACATAATAAAAGATGCAGACCGAAAAACTTAACTTTCTTAAATTAAACAAAATAATTTTGCTATAATTTATAAACACTTGTTTATAAATGTGAACACAATTATAATACACAGTCATTTCCGGAAAGCTTCAATGAAAACTCATCCCAAGAGTAAACTATCTCTTCTGGAGTTTTCTTCAGAAATGACTTCTGTTACTTTATATGATAATTAACGAAACATTTACTTATGAAATATGATCTAATTGTCTAAGTAGTTTGAGAAAATATCAGAGAAAAACTAACAAGAATAAACTACCTTTTGTAGATTTGTGAGGATAAATGGCTTATGTCCCATTACAAAACTATTAATGAAGTATGAACAAAAAGGAACAATTTTTTTTTTTTTTTTTTTTTTTTTTGAAAATTGTTCGAAAACTAAACATCCTTAAAAGTAAACTTTCCCTTACGATTCTTTTGTTTTTTGTGATAAATCACTTAAATCACATTACGAGATGAAACATTAAAAAAATCGCCTTAATTGTTTCCGAAAAAAAATGTCCAAAAGAAAGTCATCCCTAAGTTCTTCTGGACGTTTAAACAAGAAATCTCTTTAACACATTGTACTGTTGTTAATAAGACATATAGTTGTGAAATATGAACAAAATTACCTGAGATATTTTATGAAAACTGTTCCGTGAAAATACTTACTTTCAAGAGAAATACTTACGATTTCGCGAATAAATGGCTTTAGCTATATGGTTCAGTTGTTAATAAATATTTATTTATGATATATGACCTAATCACCTCAGCCTTTTTTAAAAATCATCCAAAAAGTAAATATGCATTGGTAATTTTCCTAGAACAGAACTTATACCGTATAGGTGTCTTTCCATTCTGCCTAGAGACCCTCCAGCATTTTACAAAAAATATTTTAAGTTATATTATCTTTAGGCAGAACGGAATTCCCCGTTCCGCCTAATCTTTGGAGATGGGGAATTCTGTTCAGAAGGGATTTCTTCTAGGGATTTTTTATTTAGTAATTGTAACAAATTCTATAACAAGAATAACTATTTCTTCAAGTTTCATCATAAATTTTAGATGTATCTACTTGTTCTTTTCGGAAAAATGACTAGATACAGTTCTGTTGTTAGCAATGTTATTCACATCTACTTTAGTAAAAATGAATGTGACTTTTTGAAACTTCCTACAGAGAAACGGAATATTGATTAACTCAGTTCCGAAAGAGCCGTTTGACATTGTAAGTGAAACAATAATAAAATAAACTTAATTCGATCTAATGTCCAGCCATTTCACAACACAATTTTATTTAGCTTTCCACTAGTTCATCTCGAACATGCTAAGGCTCGCAGTGGGTAAAAGGTGTCATACTTCAAATCTTGAAGACATATTTCGCCATACATTAAACAAACAATGCAAGGAGATGCATAAGACGGTCGTTATTCCTGATAACCTGACCTTCTGATTTGATTGAAACTCTACAAAAATATACAAAATTTCAATGTGTGATATTGATATTTTGTATTGCTGCTATTTACATTGATAATGTAAATATGGAAATATATATATATATATATATATATGATACTATTGCATACAGTATAGAATTATGTATAGAAGACAAATCAGCTGATAGGGTGACGATGAAAAAAAGAGTTGTGATGTATAAAACGAAGACTTTTTCTTAAGGGCCACCTTGCGTATCCTTTTGCATTATTTACTTAATATATATCCAAACATGTCTTGAGGATGTGAACTATGGCACTTTTTACGTACTACGAGCCTTAGCATGATGGAGATGAACTACTGGAAAACTGAACAAAACTTCGTTGTGAAATGGATTGATATAAGACCGAATTAAGTTGTTTTACGTTCGTTTCAGTTATGATGTCAAACGGCTTTCTTGCAACTGAGTCAGTCAATTTTCCATTTCCTTGAAGATTGTTTCTTTTTTTTAAAAAAATCACATTAATCTTTAATAAAGTAGATGTGAATAACACTGCTAATAACAGAACTGTATCCTAATTATTTTCCGAGAAAAACAGGTAGAATAACATCTAGAATTTATGATGAAACTCGAGGACATTGTTTCAGAGGTAGAGTGTTCACTTCTGGTGCATGAAGTCCTGGGTTTGATCCCACCTGGCACCTAGTGAGCTTTGTGGTGGATATACACCATGTCCGTGGGTTTTCTCGGAGTTCTCTCATTTCCTTCCACTATTTCATTAATTTCTCATCATCACCGTCTCGTTTAGCCTAGCCGGCATAACCGTTTACATAAAACTTAAGGATTTCATTTAATTTTTTAAATATATAGTTATTCTTCTTACAAACTCTGTTAAAATTACTAAACATATTATTACGAATGCAGGACAAAATTCAAAAGGACAAAACTCAAGGAAAATTCTGACAAAACGGACTAAAATCAAGGGATAGAATCATAAGCGCAGCCTAATAAAAGGAATATTATTTTTTCTTAAACTGTGATGCATCTAAAATATCTATAATTCTTCACTTTATTGAAATATTTTTTTTAATACCGGAAACCCAATAAAACGCATAAGGCGTTCTAGTGAGTATATATTTTACATTTTGACCTATGCTAAAAATATCTTGATCAGCATTTCTGAATTAAAATAGATATAAATATATATTTATACAACACTCAAAATGAAAGACTGCTATATGCTACCTGCTAAGAAGAACATTTTTAAAAAAATCAAATAACGTCTCAGTTACTTTTTGTAATTAAAAAGAATGATCTTACAGTAATGTGCTGAACGTATTTGAAATGTACTAAACGTATAATAAATAGGACTACCCAGAACTTTTCATATGAGTGAGTGAAAGTAATTAAAGCCAATCTTCCCTTTTATTAAAACATTTTTACATTTTATTGGATTTTCTGTATTTTAAAAGAAAGACAAAGTTATTTGAGTAAATCGAAAAAATACAGATAACATTTTAGAATATATCACAATTGAAAGAAAAAATAATCATATATAGGGTATGCACTGGTACATCAAATATATATTCATCTGTTCCTTGGGTTTTGTCCGTCTCGTCAGAATTTTCCTTGGATTTTGACCGCTTGGGTTTAGTTCCCGTCCTCGTCACTACAGCCATTATATATCTATATGAGTTCCAATCTGCATAAAAAGACGCTATAAGTCAAGCATTTCGGTGCTGTATTTCCCTGAAAGGTTCCTCCCCACATAAAATTCCTTGTCTCCAAACATTAGGCAGAACGGGAATTCCCGTTCTGCCTAAAGATAAAATAATTGAAAATATTTTCTATAAAGTGCTGAAAGGCCTTTAGGTAGAACGGGAATTAAGCACAACGAGAATGACTCATAGTATTATAGGGTTGTTGGTGAAATATAATCATAATCGTTTGAGACTTTTTGAGAAAATAACACCTTTCTCAGCAACTTACCTTTATTTTTGGTTATAGGGGAAAAACTTGAAAAAAGAAATCTTTAAGAATCTTGTAAAACATTTAACTTTAAAATTTGGTGTGAATTCGTTGAACGATAGTCTAGAGGCGAATATACATTACAACAACAACTCTAGGTTGCATAAGAATAAAATTAATTAAAGTACGGTAATGTATTACAAAAAGAAAGGTAAGATGGGCAAAATTACATGCTAATGTATGCTCATAATCGGATATATCTGTATATATCAGGGCCTGCCTTAAGCCGATTGGACAGATTTCTCCCAATCGGGCCCCGCGCTAGTGCCGTCTACTCTACTGTTCAATCTAACTACTCTACAGTGCCGTTTTAACAGCATATTAAACCCCAGAGGAAGCATGGGAGCATGTGTGTTGTGGTCTCTATGACCAAATTTTGCTCGTAATACATGTAATTAATACATGCAATTCCGCTCGTGGCCCCCGACCAGGTGGTTATGGTACCGTTAAAATGGCCTGCTACTCTAGGTTGACAAGTACACACAACAACATATTGCAATACAGGTATATCCATGAACTCCAAAGGAAGGGTATGTTCTCTCCCTAACAAGTAAATGAGTAGTTTTTATTAAGTTTCCGGGCATAAGCAATTATTTTCTGAATTTAATACTGTAGTAGTTAATTAATTTTTGTACCTTTACAACTTCTGTTGCAAAAATAGATATTATATCCAGGGAGTATTCTGCACGCGCCCAATACTCCTAACACTCCCCAAATTTCCTTACACACACCCCTGGGCGTAAAAATGTTGTTTTTATTGAGTTTGTGTAAAAATGAATACCATTATTCTGGGTGCACGCCCTCTTTTATTTTGAACACCCCACTGCGTAAAAGTTCCTGGCGTTTTACTGATTATGTCATGTGATACTATCGTGAATACCGAGATGGCAACAAATAAATCAGTCTCAGTGCGACTTCTTCGCATATCCTTTCTTTTATTATAGAAATATTAAAATACAAAACCAGAGGACAAACTTTGCCCTCTCCTGCGAAAAATCCCGTGGATCTATTTTTTTCTTTTAATTCAAGTCACGAAAACCGAATGTATACTAGTGCGTATTCAACAGGTGGCTGCTTATGAAGGTTTATTTTTTTAACTCGAATAAACCAATTGAAAATATTTCATCTATTTTCCATCGGTTCCTTAAGCTTTGTGATCGTCTCATCATCATTTCATTTTGTCTGCAGTCGATAACGAATTCAAGCTGATTATACCTTTCATAAGAAGCTACCTACGACGTATCCACTAGGGTACATTTAGTTTTCCTTACCTGAATTCTTTTCAAAAAGATACAGCTGTTAAGAAATCTTTGAATCAACGAATTCATATCAATGGGCATTTCATTATGACTTACAAATATAAACGTATGAAAACGTGGACTTCACCATTGCATTTCTCATAAAATTCTAGCCCAATTTGGTATATTACATAACCCATTTCCTATTTAAAAAGTCGAGCAAGATGTAAGATGGCCAATTTCAAGATAGCGGTCATGATAAACATACCCTGAAATAGATGTCGATTTCCTACTGCTGTCGGTTAATGTGTTTTTTTAATCCTTTTACCGGTTTTACAAATAAAACGAAATTTTCAAACTTGAAATACATTGTTATGGCTTATTCTGATCAATCAGGTTTTTTGGCCACTATGGCCGTGACGAAAGCATTTTAAATTTTGCTCGCGTTTGTTTCTTGATATTCCACATTTCTCTGCCAAGTTTGGTCAGGAAACTAGATTCGACATCGATAGGTTTACTTGTAAGAGAAGAAAACAATGAAATACTGGTCCAGCGCATTCCTGAAAACATGCAAGCCACAAGGGTGAAATATATATTTTAAAATTCACTCTTGTCTGCATTTCCGCATTTGAGTTATTTCTTTGAAAAATTAGCAGTCATTTCTTTGAACAGTGTGAGCGTTTTCACCAGAACATTTTGCAGATGGAAAAACGTTATGATGGGAAATGGGTATAATCACTAGACCCAGCAGGGAGAGCGCGGGGTGTCCACATGAAACTTCCCTGATTAGAAATATTAATTGCATGGAGACTGTTAATGCCAGAGAATAATGGTTTGCGGCATCTTGAAGAGCAACTCAAAAAATCTTTTGTTGTTGATTGTTAATTGTTGTTATTTGTTGCAGGTGTTCAGTAACAAAGATTATGTGAATTTTTGTTACTTGTTGCGGGTGTTCATGAACAAAGATGACAACAGCACAAGAGAGAGCGCATTGTGTGGTGTGGTTGGTTGAGACTAAATCACCAATTACCGTCAAAGGAACTTGAGACGAAAGTACCAATGGGACCAACCTGACGTCAAGAAGTTTTAGCCATGGGGTATCAACCAACAGGCTCTCTCAGGCAAAGCACGAACGTCTGAGGAACCTGTGTGTGAAGTCAGAGAGGCCTTCACTAGAAGGTCAATAAATTCAGTTTGCAGAGCGTCCGTGAGCTGAACATCCCACTTTCAACGGCCCAAAGGTGATCCATAAAAGACTGCGTTTGTATGCATGTAAGGTGCAAATCGTTCAAGCGTAGAACCCGATGACATGCCAAAACGACCCAGGTTTGCAATGGAGATTCTGGAACGGATAGAGGATGAACCCGATTACTTGGGGAGGTTGATTTTCAGTGATGAGGCAACCTTCCATGCCTCAGGCAAGGTGAATCCTTAGCCTACAATATGCGCATTTGGGGTTCCGAACCCCCATACATTATTCGTGAATATGTCAGAGATAGCGAGAAAGTGAATGTATGGTGTGCTTTGGAACGCAATAGAATTATTGGACTATTTTTTTTCATGGAGCACACAACAACTGGTCCCGTTTATTCATACATGCTTGAACACTTTGGTTTTCCACAGCTACTCCCTTCGCAACTAAACGTTATATTCCAAGAGGATGGTGCCCCACCACACTGGCGTTTAGATGTTCGTAGGGCTTTAGACCGAACGTTTCCACACCAACGAATTCGACGCGAAGAACCCACTTAGACCTACTCCTTGATCACCGTGATCTCCCGACGTAACCCCTATGGATTTCTTCCTATGGGGCTATGTCAAAGATAGAGTCTACGCCACACCTCGAAGTGATATTCCTGCTCTTCGTCAGAGAATTGAAGAAGCCATCAACTCGATCCCTCCAAACATGCTACTCTACACATGGCGGGAGATTGAATATTGACTGGACATTCTGAGAGCTACCAACGGGGTCCATATAGAAGTACACAAACAAAAAGATACTGTTTAAGGTGCTCTTCAAGATGCCGCAAACCGTTATTTTCTGACACTAATAGTTTCCATGCAATTAATATTTGTAGTCAATGAGGTTTCATGTAAACACCCTTACATATATTGGTTCTACAGGCCTTGGTGCAAGTTAGTTATAAACTTGGGGCCTTGCGGGCCCTACAAAACGTTGCCATTCGGGCCCCGCACCACCTAAGGCCGGCCCTGATTAGCATGTTATCTTATATATATGATCTTAGTCAGCTTATTACATTACAATACTCAAATACAAAGTTGCTTTTTGGTTACTGAAAACATACTGTAGATTATAAAACATACTACTGCCAAGTAGTGGTTAAGGACTTGTAAAAATAGTGGATCCAATTACAAGATATGTTCTTAGGTTTAAGTGAGCTCTCAAGTGCTAGTTTAATATTTAAAACATACGAAAGACGAAAAATATCTTCTATTATATTATATTTATTCACTTAAGCTTATATTCACTATTAGTCCTGGGCGTATTTACGCTTGCGCAAGTTTTGTGGGAGGGGACGGTGAATTTTATCACACCACTTTTTTTTTAATCAATTAAAATCAACTAGAATTTTCTTAACTGAAAATGAAACATATATATTATTTTATTTTTCCCATTCCATTTAAGGATTGATTATTCGCTGTCTTAATTTTCTCCACCGATTTTAATGATATTGAGGGGACGATTTTTCTTTCACGGTAGAGGGTGCCAAACTGTTAATTATAGCTCTTTATTATTACTATAGATAAAATATTCGTCCACTTTTCAGTTCCAAACATAATGAAGAATTAAAGAGTGTACAAAGTTTGGTGTCCTTTAAGCTGTGAGGCTATATAAGATGTGAACCTACAGCATAACGTAGGGTCTGAACCACATGAACTCCCAGCGGGAGGAGTTTTTTGTGTATGTGATATTTTTAATATTATAACACATTAGCATATCATATAGAGACATATCTTTCGTTTTCTCGGAATGAAAATTTAGAGATAGACAGTCATTCTTATTCAGCAATCCTAGAGTAATGTGCTATATTATGTTCTTATTCGAAACTTAAACATTATCTTCGTGTACTGTTAAGGCTAAAGTCTGTTGTCCTTACTGTATCATTACTTTACAATTTAAGGACACTAACACCTTTTTTGGAACACAAATCACTCAATACTGAGAACGAGTACCATTTGCTATTGTAAATATTTTAGTCTTCATTATGCTGCTTTTAGATTGTATTCTCTCAGCTGCAGTGGCGGCTCGTAGAATTTAAAAGTGGTGGGGCACACCCAAAATACCTACATACTAGGGCGTCATATATATATATATATATCATTATATAATCTACTATAGTAAAATACTAATTAAAAATTTTAATTATGTCGGTGGATAGTCTTGCCTCCCGCCCCCCTACCATAATCTGAAATAATCTACTGCTACACACTAGGATAACACATTAGGAGTGGCCATTCTTTTGAATCCTGCCATCGTTGAAGATCAGTAGCGTGATATTCAGGGACGTATTTAACATTTTTGCCGCTTTCGAGCCACATGAAAAAATGACACCCCGTCAATAACAGTAAATTAAATACCAGTATAGCAAGGGCGCCCATGTTGTGGTTTCCAAGGGGGGCAAGTATAAGCGACGTTTCAAAAATAGTTTCAAATTTTGCTGTAACTAATGTAAAAATTATATTGGATTTTCGATAGTCTGAAGTACAATTTCCTCTAGGGGGCGAGCGCCCCACCTTGCCGCCCTGATGGGCGCCTTTGCAGTATAGAAATTCTGAGACAATTACTGATTATGAAACCAAGTTCATGAGACCAGCCAAGCTCAAGAATAATAATACAACATTGAAACATTCAAATTTCTTGCGTTGGCGGCTCGGTTGATGTTTGAAAACTGTAGGTAATTCTGGAAGTTTATCAACAATGGAAATGTTTTAAAATTACGATAAAAGAATAAGGTACCAACAATACGAGAGGGGAAATAATTTATGTAAATTAATAACTAGAATGTTAATTACTTATTTCTTGCCAAGCAGATTTTTTAAAATATATTTACAAATGAAATAATTCCGTGTCATATCACCATAACTATGCATAATAAATAAATACCTGAAATTTCCAAAGCTGGTATTAAATAAAATGATCTCAGAAAACTCGCCGTCCCAGGCCAACACCCATGTTGGCCCATGTGTAAAAACGCCCCTGATTGATATTTTGGGTAACGAATTATTTATTTGTTTCCAACAACAATTTGTTTCAGCTACTATATGCCCATTTCCTTCAATTATGTGTGGTTTCTTAATTACTTTTCTGGGAAACATTATCTACGTAAAGTGTAGCTCACTATTTGAAAATACGATTGCAAATGCCGATTGGTAACTTATGCGTGTAAATTTTAGGTCAATGTATTGTAAATTAACTGCACTATGGTGGCAACCCTTAATATGCCATTCGCTACACCCGGAAAGGCCAAGCATAAACCTTTTCCATCCCCAAATTCTGAAAATGGCTTGACCCTCCTTCCCCCTCCTTACGTTCCCCTCTGTACAGAGTTGAGTTTCCTTGTCGTGACCTTCTTACCGCTGTATGTTCCACAAGACAGAGCATAGCGCCTCATGCGACAGGTCTCAACATTACTGTGCCCATTTTCAATGGACATAGCCATAAGATCCCCTGCCACCTCTGATGATAGGGATAGTGTCAAAGCATAAAGATTGTAAGTCCGCAACCAAAAAACAACCGTCGCTGTGTTGCCAAGTTTCGTCTATCCTACGAGAGCGCATAACCACAGCCTCCTTCACTCGCAAACACGGCTGTGGCGGAACAAATCCACACATTACAAAAGAAAAAAGAAAAAGAAAGAAAGAAAAAAGTTTCTGTTAATGTATTAGTACTGATTTAATAATTGCAGTTCTATTTAGATCATGAATGGTAGGGCACGTGACCGGGTACCCCTTAAACAGATCCGCCGCTGCTCAGCTGTTTTGCTTACAAAAATGTTAAAATAATGCTACCTAAGTCGATGAAAAAGTCGAAACGACTCTAAAACATAGGAAATATCTTAAACAAAATGTTACTACATATCTTGTAGGAAATACTACCATTTTGTGCCATACACGTGAAGATTTTTTTCTGTTTCACATCTTCCAAAGAGGTGCCAGGTCTCACAACGCATACTAGGCCAGCAATGTTTTCCAGTGTCTTCTGTCTTGCATGTGTCTTGTGATAGACCCAGGGGTGTAGCCAGCAAGTTTGTGTAGGGGGGACCGTCGTTTTTGAGGGGGGGCAGCTACAATGTACAAAGCCAAAAAATGTGTTGCTGCTAGTGTTTTTGAGGCCTGAAAGAAAGGAAAATTTGGTTTCCTTCTGGAAAACTAAAAACACTATTTTAGCTTCTTCTTATTATTATTATTATTATCATGATTATTATATTATTATTATTATTATTATTATTATTATTATTATTATTATTATTATTATTATTACTATCCATAAATTATATTCAAGATAGTTTTTATTATGCTTAATCAAGAACTAGTTCCCCGGACCAAACGCTGTCCCTTTTCGTGGAGGTCTGTGTTCAATTGGACCTCACACTGTGAGTTGAATGCGAGTGGAGATAAGGCGAACGTCAGTTGTTGGTGTGGGTATATCCAACATACTACCTGGTTGTGGCAATTCAGGCACACCTTGAACTTGCGTAAAGACATAGGGAACATGGAACATCCACAGAGCGTCATAAGAGCATGTATGCTGAACGAGTTCAAATGGAGTTCAAACGTCGCTGTAGCGGGACAGAAGATATGCCAGGCCTTTGGTGAGGGTGTCCTGACGACGCGGACATTGCAGCGATGGTTTAACAAGTTTAAGAACGATGACGAAACACCCGAAAACACCACGTGCCAGAAGACCAACACATGTACAAAGAGGAACTGGGACTACAATTCAGTATGTGGTGAAACCATTCGGCAGCACATCCCTCAAATTGTGAAGCACTACAAGTTGGGTCGATGGGTCTCTCATATTTTGACTCCGGGCCAGAAGGCAACGCGGCAGTCGCCTGTGTTTATTTACTGTTTCGGAGCCATTTCTGGACAGAGCATTGTCACGTGATAAAAAGTGTGTCCTATACGAAGCTCCACGGCGTCGTCATCATTGCTTATCATCCCATGAACCGATTTCAAAACAGCAGAAACCAGCACTGTACCAGAAGAAGGTCCTTCTGTGTCTTTTGATGCATCGGGAAGTGCTACCAGGTGGTCAGAGTATCAATGCAACTGTGTACTGTCAGCAGTTGAGCTGTGCTCAACAAAAACTCAAAAATCTGGAGCCATGACTTCTGAATTTCAAATGGGTCTTCATTTACGGGACAACGCTAAGTCGCACGTGGCTAAGATGACTCAGGACACCATTTTCCGTCTTGGATGGGAAACAATATTGCAACCACTATATTCCCCGGGTATTGCACCGTCCGATTTTCACCTGTTCCATTCTTTGGACAATCACCTTAGAAGACGCCAGTTCTAAGGCGCGGCCCACCAAGTTCTACCGCGATGGATTGCATGGCCTTCCAGAACGTTTTCAGAAGGTCGTCGATGCTGATGGGGAATATTTTTGATCTTCCAGGTTAGGTGACATATCGATGTTCGAAGGTAGTGGGTGAAAAAGCAACAAAACTTTTCTTTGTTACCTTTATATTTCAATTTAAGACCTTGTAAACAGAACCTATTTACACAAGATTGATTTTTTTTAATTTCACTTAATTTCTTTTGTGGTTTCTTGTCAAAAATCTTTATTTATTATTCGTGACTAAAAAAAAACAATTATTTTATTACACTGAGTAGCAATAATGGACAGCGAATAAAATCCAAATTGAATAAAAGCATTGCTTTTCACCAAATTTTCTATCCTCTATGTCTTTTAAAACACTTGTTAAGGCATATAAAATATACTGTAATTACAAATCAGTTTAGTACCTTTGTTTTATGACTGTATTTGTAGTACCTTGTTAAAACGTTTGTCTTCAAACTGTCAAATATAAATCGCAGTAAATTGTGTAATCTGCTGTCACAAGAAAGTATCCTATTTTTCGATCGGTATGGAAAAACAATATTTCTCCATACTATTTTACCATAAATTATTAATTGTCAATAAACTTTGTTACTTTTAAAGGAATGAAGCGAGATAATTTTACTATGATGTTTTAAAAGCTGGTCATTTGGGGGGCAGGAAACCATTTGGGATAGACCCTGGATAGACCGTTGACTTTGAATTATATAAAAATGTATTGTTGCTCGTATCCACTAATAAGTGCACAAATAGCATCTTTTCTAGAGGGAGGAAAACAAATTTGTTTTCACTTTCTTTCACCTAATGTTGCTTAAATCGAAATCTTATGAATTTTCTTCTCGAATAAAGAGTGTTCTAAACAAGAGAAATCTGATAAGATCATCCAGAACATGGGGAATGACATGCGACCTGATGCCGTACACGTTGAGATTTTGACTCAAGGAAAAATTGTAAGAGATTTCCTAGGATCTATCCCATAGAATATGGCAGGCCTTACAAGTTATCTTCGTGCAGATAGAAGGCATCAGTGCCACTTTATAAAATTATTGTGCATAAATTATTGTACTTTAAGTAATCCTGTAATATATTCTAGAGTGTTATTTTCTTGGCGCATTCGCAAATACTTGCGTATACAATGGTATTATGCTGACAAATTGATATGCCATAAAAATGACTAGTGATTGCTCCTGTTGCAAACTACTGCCCTAGAAAGTGTTTCTTAAGAGAGTTATTGGAGTAATGAGTCCGATTTACTTGAGGAGGGCTGTGTATAAACGCAACTCATTGACATATGGCATAACAACTAGAGTGCATAAAACACGGACTAATTAAAGCAAAGTTATTTGGGCCAGATGGGCACTAAAAACCACGAATGGTATCTAACTGAGTCACTCCAGGAGCGCAGCAGGGGTACCTGCGCGATAGCGCGGGGTGCGTTGGTAAGAAATAGACGCATCAGTGACGGTGAGTATACGCATAAACAGGAATAGTGAAAACACACTTTCTATGACATAGAAACGTATGCCTTGCGAGTGGAACATCTTTACGATACTTCTATGATCGCTTTGTACACTGCCTGCAAGTAGCACTTCCCATTCATCATGACTTCGTTAAACTCAAATCACGGTCAAACCCAATAAAGTCCTAACCAATGGAACATACCACTAACGTATTTACTATACGGATCCACAGATTGTAAAATGTACGGAAAAATTTGGGGAAGTCTTTAATTTGCCTATTTTATGTCGAGAACAGAACCCAACGAACCCCTGCGGGGTTTTTAATCCGTTCCTACTACTATTACTACTTATACTATGGATCCATATAGTAAAACTGCTCGTAATTTTCTTTGCTTGTTCTTTACCCGAAGTATTTATTAGTTATGTATGTGATATTGTTTGCACATTACAATATCATGGCAATAGAGTGGAGTGCTATATCTACGTCACTAGATGAGTTACAAGTTTGCCACCTACATACGTAAGTGCTTTAAATATCGTTCTTCCTTCCTGAATTATCACATGTTACCTGTCAATGTTTCAAAAACTGGCACCACTATGTCCTTATCTGGCACCAATATAACACTGATCTTTAATATGAAATGTATTTACGTTCTTCGTATATATATGGTACAGTCATGATTCGATATTTTTTAAACAGTTCCCTACAGGACACTGTGTCTGGTAAGCCTTCAATAAACCTAACCACTCTCTTTTGCCATTTGAAAATAAATTACCTCCAGTACAGTTACCCCAAAATAAATTCCCATATAGTAAGTGGGGATTAAAGAAAGCGTAGTATGATGTTATCATTAGTTCATATCCCACACTTCTTCTAAGCTTGCTCAACAGATAGAGAACCCTAGTAAGCTTTTTACATAGTTCTTGTGTGTTCACTATCCAATTTAATTTGGCATCCAAATGTATTCCTAATAGTTTAACTGATTCGGAGCTATTTAAGTTGTAAGTGAGATTGTTCAGATAGAAATAGAATATTTCCGTTTTGGAATTATTTAAAACTAGATCATTGGATTGAAACCATAGAGAAGACATCTTTACAGCTTCCATATTTTTACGCTGCAGGACCTTTAAACTTTTATAATTTGTTATTAGAGTGGTGTCGTCAGCATAAAGGACGGATTTACACGGTAAGTAGTTTGACAAGTCATTCATATAAATAAAGAAAAAAAGGCCCCAAAACTGAACCTTGAAGTACACCAGTTAGAATTTTAACTTCACTAGATCTCGTATTTTTAATTTTAACGATTTGACGACGATTGCTGAGGTATGATTTTAGCAGTCCGAGTTCGATTCCTATTATTCCATAAGACTGTAATTTAGTAACTAAAATATCATGTGGTACCGAATCAAAGGCTTTACTTAAGTCAAGAAGAGCGGCACAAATATAGGAGCAAGATTTAAATCCATTAAATATTTCCGAGACGACAGACTCTACAGTTTTGATAGTGGAAAGTCCAGATCTAAATCCAAATTGTGCATTATTAATTAAGAAATTTTGTTCAAAATATAGAGACAGTTTGGCTTTAATGCAATGTTCAATAATTTTAGAAAAAATTGGCACTAGCGAGATCGGTCTATAATTATTAGGGTCTGTTTTGTAGCCTTTTTTATATACAGGCACAGTAAAATTAAGTTTGAGACAATCAGGAAATATTCCTTCACATAAAGTCCAGTTTGCAAGGTGCGTTAAAGGATGGAGAATAATGTCAATTATATGCTTCAGTATTACAGTAGATATACCACAGAAATCTAAGAAGTGGGATTTTTACATATTCAACACTATTTTTAACATTTCTTCCATACTAACTTGCGTCCAGTTAAATACCACTGACACCGATTGTCTCATATTTAGCATAGCTGGGTCTTTATTACCACTGACATTATTATTTACATGTTTTGCGTTATTTACAAAGAAATTGTTGAATTCTTCAGGCGTAAAATACCCACTGGTTCATTTACAGTTCCACTACTTATTTCGTTTTTTATTACAGACAAAGCAGCTTTACATTTATTGTTAGCATTAGATATGAAAGCATCATTAGCCTTAATTTTTGCTTGGCGTAATTCTTTCCAGTAAATTCTCTTTTCCCTAAGGTATCTCTCTTATCTCTCACATCACCATTCTTAGCCCTATAATGTAAATTAATGATGCTTTCCCTTAGTTTAGCTAGGTTTGAAGTGTACCAATTTAGTGGATTCTTATTTTGTTTTTACCATAATTAACTTTTCTAAATATTCTTGGACAGTAATGATTAACCCACTTATTAATTATAATTACAAAACTATTCCAGGCAGCTAATACGTCATTACATCCTAGTATCTTTTCGCCTAAGTTAATTTCACTTAAAACAGACCTTAGCATCGAAATGTTTTTATTGCCTAAGGATCTATAACTTATTTGATTCGTAATCGATTCATCCCTATCAATTTTAGACATTATGGGCCAGAAACCACTGTGATCTGACAAAGATGGTTCTAGAGTGCCACAGGATATGTTAATTTTATTTACATTCGTTATGACATTATCAAGACACGATCCTTTTCACGTAGGTTGGTCGTTTGCGTGGTAATACAATACGGATCTAAGAGTATCACATACTGACCTTGTACCTAAATTGTCAATTTTGACATTAACGTTTATGTCACCCAAATACACAACTTTATAACCCTTATACCTTTCGATAGAACTCGTAAGTTTTTCCCACTGCATCAGAAACACATTTATATCTGAGTCAGGGATGCGGTAAATTAAGATAATTAGTAACTTAATATTGCTGAATATGATACCAGTCAGCTCAATTACCCCTTCTATACAAAACATACTTATGTCGAGTATTTTATATTCCACTACTGTACCTAGTCTTAGATAGATCGCAACATCCTCACGAATCATTGTCTTTCTACAATAGATGGCTAATTTATAATTAGTAGGTACATATATACTAATTTCTTCATTTACTAGCCAGTGTTCATTTATACAGAGTATATGACACGGAAAATCATTTTAAAATATAGTTCTGATAACTTATCTAGTTCTGATAACTTATTTCTTATGGATTGAATATTAATATAAAACAGCAAAAGCTTTGAATAATTGTGTTCTGTACAGGTGCTTTCTACATTATTTGCAAAGTCATGCAAATTACATTCAAGAGGTTGTACAAGGGTAGAATGTTTAACCTAGCTCCATAGTGAGACTGACTCTGGCATGACAATGGAGACAGGTTCATCTACAAGTTTCCCTGTTCATGCCACTCCATTACTATTCTACTCTTGCACACATTTGATTACACTTTACATGCAACATTTACTATTTCATTACTTACATACATCTTATCTAATGCGTTAAGATGAAATCCATGCGTAGTATGAAACCTTTTGCCTATCTTATTTAGATCAACTACACTTGCATTTCTGAAATGTTTAGAAAGCTTGTAAATTTCTGCATTCACACGTTTCACTTCTTCGTTAACACATGACCACGCTGGTAAATCATAGCGATAAGGTACAGTGAAAATAAGAACATTAGTAAATAACAAAACTTGTAGTAGTCTTCTTAGTGTCTGTAGGAATACACTGGCTTCATTCTTCGCAATATCATTCGTACCTGCTAGAAAGACTACGAGGTCCCTTACACCCATATCAATACATTCGTGAGTAGTTTCAGTACTAACATCCTTGAAGGTTGCAACTGGTTTTATAGTTCCTTTGACTTGTTGATATCCTTGGTGGTACAGTCTAGAGGCTACACTTCTTCCTTAAATAATAATCATTATTGGTGCTATCTTATTTTAGGTCCACATAATTTAAAAAAAGGTTAAGCGCCACAGAGTAGGCCTGGAATATGAAACTAAACTAAAGTAAACTAACTCAACTAAACTTACCTAACCTAGCCTAATCCAACCTAAATTCTATCCTACCCTACTCCAACCTAACCTAGGAATTAACATGCTGGAGCTACTCTACGGCACGAAGGCCTTTGTAAAATTTACAGAATGAATGAATTATGTTTCCTTTTAATAAGAACAATGTATCTATCAAAATACGTAAGAATTTTACCTGCGACATGCATAGTAATATTACAGAACTTATGCAAAATATATGCTTGTAACCCGTAGTACTGCATAAGGAATCTTATGATCGTGCAGACTAAGAACATGAGCGCCACTCGTTACTTTTTCCTCACCACTCTTACTCTAAATAATACCACAAGGCACTAATTTATTTTAATAATCATATAGCACTTGCAATGGTTTAAGACTAGTAATCGTACGCTAAAATACAATTCAACTGTTATTATAGTGTGCAGAAATTGTCCCACGATGAAAAATCATTATTTACATGTGCGCTCAATCATTTTAACCGTATATTTTCCAGAAAGTGCTGCCCATGTTTTTATCTGCACTGCTATGATGACTTTTTAAATCACTATGTCAAGATGTTCCACTATAAGATAACTTCTTAATTTCTTCTTATATGCGACAGTAGGTTTTTAAGGTGTAGAGAAGAAATATGTAAAATACTTCTTACGATATACCTGTTTGCTTCAATACGCATCGTCGCTGATTTGCCTGCTCCAGACGGACGCACCCGCGCACTACCACACTGGCCCACCTGCGCAGTTCCTGTGCCGATTATTCGTGTTTTTATTGGAAACTAGCACAGAGTGTCTTTTCAACAGTGGTATTTATGTCATATGCCTGCACCCTGTATTTATTTCATTAACACTTAGGCCCTCCTAAAATGAATCTGCCCCGCAATTCACCTAGTCATGAAATCACTCACAATAGTCACTATGTGTGGATTTTTCGATGGTAGAGCTACATAAAAAATGAAATCATGTAAGTGGACCTAAAATAGAGTCAAAGAAAATTCTTTTATACGTAATTAAATAATGAGCAGAATGATTAATTTTATGACAAGTATTGGAAATACACCAAAACGCATAGGTCAACTTAAAACAATTCTTTATGCTTTTCACTATGCTATAGTTATTTTAGTGCAAAATCTCAAGTAGGTTTATATTTTAATTTGTTTTTATTCAGTGAGAGTTATGAAATGTAGATGTGTATCTGTGGTTCATGGATATGTTGGAAAATCAACTGATACTCAGGGAGCATGAAACATTTGCTTTTGCTTTCTTCTGGTACAATATAATTTCGTTCATGACGTTTGTAGCTCAAATTATGGGTAGAATAGGAAAGAATACTATTGATGCTTGCTACTTGCTAATGAAAAAGATAGTATGTTGATACTATATAGAATAATATTTAAAATGGAATACATATTTATTATTATTGATTCAATGGAGCTATATAATGTGAAAATTGATAATTTTAATTTGATTGCAATATTTTGAGTATATAGTGATGAAGTATATAATAAATGTTGTATATTTGAAGAAACTAGCAAACACAGGGTCGTTCGAAAATTTGAAAAACAGCACAAAAGCACGGCACAATGTATGTACCATTTACAGTCCTACCATAAGGGGTGTGCTTGTGAACTGAAGTCCATTGAGTTATATGAATGGAATATAATAACATAAATTTATTTTATGGTTTCTAGTGTTCAAGATTATCATGTTTCGATGCTTATTTGGTCAATGTTCGATGACAATTTGGAATTTCAAAGTTATTTTTATATCCAGCTAAAATTTTTCTTAGCTCTCTCCGCTGGTCTAGTGGCTAATGTGTGTTTTTCAGGTGCAAATGGTGCTGGGTTTGATTTTCGGTGGTAGAGCACGAAAATTTTACAATTATGTATTGTCGTTAATTGTCTGACTTCCTTAGACTAAAGGCCATAAGCTTCGGAAGTGAAACTAAAACATTCATTTTATTTTAGTCCTTTTCTTTGTACCTCATAAAATTATTCTGTCTTACTTGATTTTTTTTAGCCGTATAATATAGCGACTCCATGTGTTTGAGGATATTCGCTTGTCTATCCTTTATCAGCAATTAGAAGGACAAAGTATATGATAGGAAATACTCTTCAAACGTAATGTACAGTCTATCGAGGTTTATATGAAACACGATCATGGGCAGGGATGAGCTCGTACAAGCCAAACCATATTGACAGTAAGTACAGAAGAAGAAACATTCACACCAAAATGATTTTTCTAAAGTACAATAGTTACCATATTTTGTAATAGTTCGAAGTTGTTTTATATCAGAAGAAATAACGAAGGAGAAAATGATCCACTGAAGGGTTAACTTGTCTAAGAGTGGTTAACCTCTCTTTAATAATTCCACGCTCTGCGGCATTAATCATGTAGTGAAAAGTATATCAAAATAAGAAGAAACAAATAATGAGAAAAAATTGATAGTGTGTTTAGTGCATCAAAAGTTAAAATATATACTGTAGAATGTAACAATAAAAATACTACTACTTAGTTGATAAGTTCTCTATTTTACATGATACGAATATCTAGTATTCTATTTTATCGAATTATGAATAATGTATTTTACAACGTAACTATCAATTACACATCAAGTCAACTGAACATGGTACACAATCCATTACTCATAGAGAATGGAAGATTAACATATATTTGTTTCACAACGAATATAAATAAATGGGTAAATGTAAGGTGAATGTTTAACAGATCTAGAGTGAATAATGGATAAATCAATGGTTATTAAACATAAATAAGAAAGAAAATGAAAATATCAGAAATGAAAAAAGAAAACCATAAATGAGAAAATAAAAAATCCGATTTGACAATTGTGTTAAGCAATCAATGTTTGAAATTGAAAAGAAAAAGAGCTTTCTTTGTTTGACACTGGATTAAAACAAAAAGAACACAACTTTAATATTCCTGTTTGGAAAGAATTATTGTTTGTATTATGTTACTATAGTTGTTGTTCGTTGACACACGCTCTTTCAGATTGACGAAGTAAATTTTGTGTCACAATCTGATTCAATTTATGGTGATAACTACTTGTTTTGAATTTGGAACTCATTCAGCTTTTATAATCATAATTTACATTAATCATTTATATGGAGACAACTTTGAAAAATCAAATTTAATAATCTGTACTATAATAAATCTTCTAATAATTTCCAGTAATTTAAAATTCATATTGCTTAAAATGTTTTGCAATTAATTCTAATAATTAATTTCATGGTAAAATTGTAAATATAAGGAACATAAAATTTTATTGAAGATACACTGAATAAAAATCCTCTGCAAGATAGTAAAGGTGGAATTTAAAACTTTATTACTTGTTGATGATCTACATAAAAAATTTTATCAGCCAATAAAAATTTTAATTGGAGAAGTGTGTAATGTAATGCTGCATTCATTAATTTTTGTTTATTCTTCTGAAGCCTTTCATTTCGTTTTAATAGTTTTATCTCTCTTTTTGTGGTATGTTTCTGCTTAATTATACTGCTCTTTGTTATAAGTATTACGTTATGTTATCAGTTAATTTATTGAGCATTACCCTTCCTAGATGTATGTCTTGTATGGATTGATTTAAGTGAAAGCTGTACTACATTCCTTTAATGCCAAGTATACAAATGGAATACCACTATAGTGTATTACCAAAATCGTCTTAAACATTAAGAGCCTGCCTTACTAAAAATAATACAAAATTTACCATTTTTCTTTTGCTTGATTATTCATCAGTGAAAGGAGATAATGAAATGCAAGTTACCACAATCATAGATAATGCTATTCTACAACAGAAAATATGAACCTGAAGAATGTTCAGTGTTGCAATCCATAGAAATTACAGTGTTGCCAGAAAAACAATTTCCCTAAAATCTGAGTTAAGGCAGCGAGTAGAGGAACAAACTCAACTGCATTTGGTTACGTATCATATTGTTTTGGTTTCCTGTGAGCTACTTTTTAAATAATAGTTGTATTTAGTTTGTAATAAACAAAATAGTTTTAACATACAGTTATTAAAACTAAATAAGAATGATAATTAAAAAGTAGTTCACAAGAAACCAAAACAACATGATATGTAATCAAATGCAATTGAGTTCATTCCTCTACTCGCTGTCTTAACTTAGATTTTAGGGAAATTGTTTTTCTGGCAACACTGTAATTTCTATGGATTGCAACACTGAACATTCTTCAGGTTTATATTTTCTGTTGTAGAATAGCATTATCTATGATTGTGGTAACTTGCATTCCATTATCTCTTTTCACTGATGAATAATCAAGCAAAAGAAAATGGTAAATTTCGTATTATTTTTAGTAAGGCAGGCTCTTAACAAGAGATGTTGCAATAAATAATTTAATAATTCAATAGTCCATTAAGAATAGTTGCCTTAATAAAAGCTTGGGCAAACCATAATTCATGATAAATTAATGTTGATCACAAGTACGAAAGAACATAAATACATATCCAAAAGGATTTTTTAGGTAACAATGATATTAGCTGAAGTTGGTTTTATCTCAGAAATAATAATTAAACAAAAATGAACTTCTTAAGGTTTGATATGAAGTAAGTTGTAAAGAATATTTGAATCTGTGAGATGATATTTGATTGATACCAGTAGCTTTGTCTTTCTTATGAACTATAACTACTAACATGTAAATAACATAGTAATAGTATCCTACGGTAGCATTTAGGAACTCATTTTAGGAAGCAAAGCTATATGAAACATGGACCTACAAACTAACGGAAAGAAGAAACTGATAGTTTCCAATCAAACATCCTACTTTACTTCATATTATACATTAATTATTTAATAGTTGCATCGCTCTCTGTCACGTCTTGCAGTGAAAAATTGTAGTTTCGGTACTGGCCGGTATCCAGGCCAAAAATGTAGGGGGCCCGATCCAAAGATATTATAGTTTATTATCATATTATAGTTCATTTGCAAGTCTACCGTGAAACTTGTAGGAGCGACCCGGCCCCCGTAGATCCCCTTGGATACGGGCCTGTTTCGATATCAATCTTGTCTCGAACTGAATGTGATTGTCTCAATGTTTTAGTCAAATTTGGTGTTCCCTCGATAGTATCACAATAAATTGTGATATAAATATCTACCTTTATTACCTGACTTTTTTTTTTTTACTTTTACAGTATATTCTCTGTTGTACAAATATTGCACTTTGTATACTCCTTCATGATCAAGTGGCTACCGCTTGTGCCTTTCGTGCATGTGGCTGTAGGTAGTACTATTCTATGAGTAGTGGCAAACACAGGTATTCATCAAAAGGAGTTTAAGTTCCCAAGTTTGTAGAATTTCAGGTGTTTGTATAATATTTTTACATGGCAAACGTTCGTTTTTGCACATTTCTTTTTACGTACACCACTATTCATGAGTGTACAAAACATTGAAGAGTCATATCTAGAATCCCAGTTTAATAGTAGACTTTCTGTTGTGCAAATTCCATGCTGGTAAATTGTCTCGGATAAAACATTGAGAAAAAAATCTCGGATAAAAACTTGAGTATTCGTTTGGATTTCACTTCAGCCAGTGGGTCCCGTCTCGAATAGCCTCGATGATGAAAAAGAACTTTAAACTCAAATCAATATTATTCAGCCCATTTGCTCCAGTTTTTCTTCCTTTCTTAAATAAACGTTTTAATTGCTTTTAGTTTTGTCCTGAAGAGTCATGCTTTAGAATCTTTACCGAACTTATTAAGACTCCAAGCTAAGCTATGCATAAGTTCAGAAGTCTTATAGAATGGGTTTGTCAGTCTGACAGTTTGTCAGCAGGTATCAGGGCAAAAATAGTAAGAAATATCGAGATGCGGTTTCTAGCAATCCATTCAACCTCAAGAATAGATACCACATCCTCCATTAGCTCTCTATAAACCGAAAGTGGTACACACCAATCATTTCCGCTTTCAACGTTTAATCTCCATAGAACAAAAAGGTAAGAGATAGCAAAAAGTGGTTTTGTGCTAACGATTCAGAGTCTCAATACAACGTACCATAACAAACATACCCGAACATTCAACCGAAATGGAAGTGGTTCAAATTTAGTATTACTTCCGGTTTCCATACTGATTGCCAAAGAGCAAAAGCGGTAAAATGTATTGAGATGTGTTTCTGTAATCAATTCATTGTTCCAAAGAGAGGTTCCACTTTCTTTATTAACCTATTCAAACCGGAACCGGTTCAAATTAATTATTTCTGATTTCAACACTTACCCTCATGCAACAAAAATGGTAATAAATAGCGGCAGGTGAATTTCTGGAGTCGGTTCATTGTCTCAAGAGAGCATACTATCACAACCTGTAACACTTTACTAAAAACATATGTGGCTTAAGTTTACTTCTTCCATTTTCAATACCGGTAACGATTTCCATAGAGCAAAACGTTAGAAAGAAGCAATACTATTCACGTGAGCAATATTATTATTATTATTATTATTATTATTATTATTATTATTATTATTATTATTATTATTATTATTATTATGAATAATATTATTAATACATCTGAAATTTGTTCCTTGAATGTCTTTACAAGTATTAAGACCGTTGCTTCTCTTCGTCATCTTACATTTTAACATTTTTCTGCATATTAGAAAGTAAAACATAATGGAAACTTCCTCGAATTTAAGCTACGTATGTTTCATGGAAGGTTGTGGATACTCATATGGAGTACAGTCAACAAAATGTTGTGTGGTCGGCACACCGGCTTCCACGCAACCTTAATTCTCACATTGTGAGTCAGAATCTGCAATATCTACATGGGCGTCAGCTGACAAGAAGTTGTTGTGAGAAATTATTTTCGTTGTTGGCCCAGGGACTACCAGCGTGAAAGTAGACCTTCATAGATGGAGCAAATAATGAGTAATGAAATATAAATTTCCCACAAAGTCTCAAAGTAATTTAAACGGTCTGCTCTTAGGTATGTTTGCTGTGCTACAAGGCGAAAAACAACGTCTAAAATGTTGACCAAGCGGCTTCATCAGGATGCAGAAATATGCTCTGTAATGGTGTATTAAATATGTCATACGTGTAAGTAACGTTGCAGCTTAATTGTGTTTCGACGAATACAGTAGCTTTACTGTGCTCAACTTGGGTTCTATTCGTTTCTTGGGCGGTGTCACGTTTCATAAACCAACACAGACTTGACTCAACCTTAATTACACATCACTAGGCAAATAAGTCCAACTTGATTAGTTTCCGTTTTCACAGCTAGGCTTGTGTATAGCCCGATCACCAGAACTAGAAGAGTCACTACTACTACTACTACTAATACTACTACTACTGCTGCTGCTGCTGCTACTACTACTACTACTACTACTACTACTACGTATATCGAGAACAGAACCCAACCAACCCCAGCGGGGTTTCTAACCCGTTTCTCCTACTACAACTACTAGTACTAATATTACTATTGCTACTAACTACTACTACTACTACCGCTACTACTTCTACTACTACTACTTATACTAAAGCTTCCTTACCACAAGATTTACATCCTAAATCTTTATAACAAGCGATTCCGATTCATTATGAACTAATATGAATCATCAGAATCATTATGATTCGTTTAATATCACTGGGGGGAGCGGGCTATACCCAATCCCACCGCTATCTTTATTATGATAACCTCGTATGACTACCTATAGTAAATCTATCCTCTAAGATGCCACCGTTTACATACATTAATCTCTTCCCCACCTACTAAGTCAAGTTCCTACTACACAATTAATGTAATTAACAACTTCTCAATTGGGCTCTATCTTCAATCACTATTGCATCCACTTCATCAAGTATCCGATACTCAATTCGGTACATTATGTTCCAAACACTAAATTCTTTTTGTTCTTTGAGCGTGCTCAAAATTCTGTCGCGCTTTCCGCCACATATCCTTCTAATTCCCTACAATACTTATCTTTTGTATGCATTCAGGAAGTTACAAGGAAAATACACACTTATAACACCCAAAACATGTAGGGAACATATCATATCAGTGACAAACTGTAAATATTATAGAACAGACGAGAAATATAATTCAGTGTCGATGATCGTGTGCTGTTTCAGTCATTTGCCATCTCGATCGTATGCAGTCTATGTATATCATCCGCACAGGCATAGGACCAACAGGAATTTATAATTTATAGTAGAGTATGTTAAAGAGATAACAAAAAATGTGTTTTAGGCGCATGATTACAAGTTAAATTATTTCAGGACGGCATTGTAGGCAGAAATGGCGTAGGTTCGAAACATTTTTGAGCTGAAATTTCGACCGTATGCAGTTTCGGCGCTACGATGTTTCAGACCTACGCCGCATTGTTTTTTATATGGATTCAGCGTCACAGGAACATGCTCTAACTATGATCTTATTAATCAATTGCAACCAGTATATAAGCCTACAGAGATTCATGGAGGATCTGCTCAACTCATTTATTAAATAGGTTGATTGAGTGAGATTGTCTTATGTTGAATGGAAGGTCATTCCACACACGAATAATGAATAGTGAATACAACTTCCGTGGGGTTTTATATATCATAACTGAAATTCGGTATAGCAACCACCATTTAAAGAAGGTGTACCCCTGCACGTTGAAGTTTTCACCTTGTGGTTGAAATGTTCCTCAACAATAAGACAGTAGTCACCTCGGAAATAGTTGGATGAAGTTTAGCGTCCCTTACCACACTGGGGCTATATGAGACGTCAAATATAATGTAAGATGCTGACCTACATAATGGGTGCAAATTTTAAGGTTCTCCCATCGGGAATAGAACCAGGAATCCCATAAATAAAAGAGATGCATGCTAGCCACTAAACATGCAAGAAGGGCGAGTATGGTTCGAATAACACAATGTAGATTTCCAGCTTCTTCCATGTTCGACATTCGGCTCGGGTGACAAACCTATGTAGAGTGTCGTGTAATGACTCATCCAATCTCTTATCTCATCTCTTATCTCATAGAAGGCCGTATATATGCAGCTTAAGTACGCATAGTAAAGGATGACTATGGACACAAAATTGCATCTATGAGGCTGTTACTGTGTCGGAGACAAGTAAAAATCCTAATTGTTATTTAGTAGGTTGGTGTGGTATCTAATACATATATGAACAGCTCGGCCGAACGCAATGGTAAGCGTCACTTCCGGTGAAATAGAGTTATTAGATGAAACTAACTGTAATTGAACAACAGAAGAATGTGTAGGTAATTTTAATTCGGAAATGTACTTGGAGAAGGCAGAGGGTGATTGTTTGTTTTGCGTCATTGCATTGAATTGCATAGAAATGGTCAACCTTGATTTCCAGTTTATTCAGAACTTCGAAAATGTGACACACCATAATCTACTCAGAGTAATGGTTCTATGATCACTGACTGCACTTTTTTGCTCCCTTCTTCTTGGGCAATGCGATCACTGTAACATCAAGAAAATCCTTTGGCCATTCTCCACTCAGCTAAATCTTGTTAATAAGAAAAGTCAACATTTTCATTGTGTTGTCTCCTAATCCCTTGAGTAAATCTACTGGTATGTCGTCGTCTCTAATGGCCTTTCTCCTTCGCATGTCTTTGACTGCTCGTACTGCTTCATGTATTTTTAAAAATAGCCTAACATTTGTTTTAGAAAAAAGTAAAACAGCACCAATTTGATAAAATCTTCATTAAATAAACGTACGAACGTCTACATACTTCGTGAATTCTTTTAACACTGGTCTATTATCTATTATAGAAGTAGTGTCTGCTATTTTCTTTAATGGAGCGAACACTAATATTACTAATGTAATTATCTGTGTAATTACACATTTTAGAATATTAATATTCAACTATTAATGTCAGAGTTACAGGGTATAAAATATTGAATATTTGGCCAATTATAATGCCGTAATTTTCGTTCCGGAGTTCCTTAATAATGATGATTATACTTATAAAAAGGGATGCGCTCGAATAGAGTCTAGTCGAGATTTAAGCCTTTCTCGACTCGTCTCGAGAAAATGTTATCTCGACTCGTGTCTCGACTTGAAAATATGATTCGGTCTCGACTCGACTCGAATTCGAGACGTCTCGAAATTCGAGTCCAGACAAAATGTACGAGTCAAAATATACCCACACATCAGCCAGAACATTATGACCACCTATTTAACTGTCTTTATGTCCACCTTTGGCACGGGTAACAACTGCATGCTTCTTGGCATGGACGTAATGATCCTTGGTAGGTCGCTGGAGAGAATTGGCACCACATATGCACACACAGGTCACCGAATTCTCGTAAATTCCGGGGAGGGGGCGATGCGCTCTGACGTCACGTTCAATCTCATCCTAAATTTGTTCGATTGGGTTCAGATGCTGCGAGTTGGGGGACCAGCATATCACTTAGAAGTCGTCCCTGTGTTCCCCGAACCACTCCATCACACTTCTGGCCTTGTGACATGGTGCATTATCTTGTCGAAAAATACCACTACCGTTGGAAAACATGGTCGTCATGAAGGGGTATATGTAGTTTGCAAGCAGTGTGTGATATGCCTCGGCCGTCATGCTGCCTTGCTTGAACTCGAATATACTAGGGATGCGCACAAGTGGAGATATGTCTCGAATTTTGACTCGAATTCGAGTCTAGATTCGAGTCGAGACTCACTTTGTAAAATTTGAGAAGAGTGGAGACAAACATATTTCTCGGCTGAAATTTTGGAGTCGAGATACGAGTCGAGTTCAGACTGCTCGTAAAAATCTCGACTCGACTCGAATGTGTCGAAAATCTTTCTCTAAATCAGACGTTAATACTGGGCAAAGTACAAGTGTGTCTGAACACACAGTGCACAGAACACTCCTAAAGATGGGCCTACGCAGCCGACGACCCATCCATGTGCGAATGTTAAGATCACGACATCCGCAACTACGACTGAAATGAACACGTGACCATTTCCACTGGACCTTGACGCAGTGCCGGAGTGTTGCATTGTTTGATGAATTCCGATACTTTGTTCATCATGAGGATGGGAGGGTGCGAATGTATTATGTTACAAGAGAATATCACTTTGACTCCTGTACTGAGGGACCGAGACAAGCTGGTAGCGGCTTAATTATGCACTGGGGAACCTTCACGTGAGAATGACGACCATGTTTCCCAACAGTAGTGGCATTCTTCGACAAAATAATGCATCATGTCACAAGGTCAGGAGTGTGATGGAGTGGTTCGAGGAACACAGGGGCGAGTTCCAATTGATGTGCTGGCCCCCAACTAGCTGGATTTGAACTCAATCGAACACATCTGGGATGTTATTGAACGTGACGTCAGAGCGCACCGACGTCCTCCCTGGAATTTACTGGAATTAGGTGATCTGTGTGTGCACATGTGATGAAAAGTCTCTCCAGCGACCTACCAAAGATCACTGCATTCCTGCCAAGACGCGTCTCCGTTCTTATCCGTGCCACAGGTGTACATACTGAGAATTAGGTAGGTAAACATAAAATCCTGGTTGATGTGTACCTTTATTTTAACTCGTATACTTTGCCTCGACTCGAATTTCGAGACGTCTCGTCTCCAATTCGAGTCGAGTCGAAACAAAAACTGTCGAGTCAAGAGAGAAACATATTTTCGAGTCAAGATACGAGTCGACACATTTTCTCGAAACAAGTCGAGACAGGCTTAAATCTCGACTCGACTCGACTCATACGCATCCGTACACTGGACAAATGGATGCTCACATGAATGTTCGCCAGAGCATAAATAAGCCGCTGCCAGCTTGTCTCCGTTCCGCAATACAGGTGTCAAGGAGCTGTTCCTTTGAAACACGACGGATTGGCACCCTTCCATCGTCATGAGGAAGAAGGTATCGGGATTCATCAGACAATGCAACGCTCTGAAACTGTGCCAAGGTCCGGTGGCGATTGTAACGTGTTCGTTTCATTCGTAGTTGCCCATGTGTGTTGTTGACATTTGCACATGTTGTGTCGTCGGCTGCGGAGGCCCATCATTAGGAGTGTTCGGTGCATTGCGTGTTCAGACACACTTCTCCTTTGCCCAGCATTAAAGTCTGATGTTAGTTCCGTCACAGTTCGCTGCCTGTCCTGTTTTACCAGTCTGCCCAACCTACGACGTCCGACATCTGTATTGAAGAGGGGGCGCCCAACTCCTCGACATTTGTACGTTGTTACCCTTGGTATCGCCACTTGTTGAAGACACTCCCCGAACACCCGACAAATCTTCCAGTTCTCAAAATTATCGTGCCGAGTCTCCGGGTCATTACAACCTGCTCTCATTCAAACTAAGATAGATTGCGCTCCTTTCCCATTCTACACACGGCCAGCATTCTCACTGATACTGCATGCACCGTACGTGTGTCTGACGAGCAAGCATTCCTCGACAGGTGACGCCGCTATCGCCTGAACGAGTTTATATCAATGGTAGGTAGATGGAGTAGGGTGTTGTCACTTGGCGCTGTTTTTTTTCCTACTGCGCATGCGCAAACCCTTGACGCTGATTGGCTGGCCACGCCCCCTTGACGCTGATTGACTGGCACCGGCCACGCCCCTTGACGCTGATTGGTTGGCACCGGCCACGCCCCTTGACGCTGATCGGTTGACACCAGCCACGCTCTTTTATGACCTCCATTTTTAGGAGTATCTACTGCGCTCACTGGCTGGCGCGGGACCCCCGCCGATTGGCTGGCGCAGGACCCTTCCCCTTAACGCTGATTGGCTGGCGTCGGCCACGCCCCCCCTTGACGCTGATTGGTCGGTCGGCGTCGGACCCCGCGTACATAAGATTCGTTCCCTTTTATGAGCACTTTACGAACACATAGCAGATCGATAACACATAAGACTATATAACATAGCAGGGGTGTACTCGTTCCCTTTTATGAGCACTTTACGAACACATAGCAGAGCCGATAACACATTCTCCATCCACCTATTTAACATAACGCATAGTCGAGCTAATAAAAGAGTATGACTTATTTGAACATAACAGAGATTATTTTCTTTTACGGGGGTAGCAACCCCCAACCCTCCTCTTTTCTCATCCAGGGCTTGGGACCGGCAATGGCGGAGTTTAAAAAAAATAATACCATCATACTCTCATAAATGAATAAAGCATAATATCATTAGCATCAATAGTGGTGAGTGAGAATTTGTTTAAGAAATCGTGCAGTGAATAACCAGATGCACGACATGCTAGATATAGAAAACAGTAATGTCCACAAAATTGAGATAAATCACCTTGAATACGTCTATTATTCCATGTATAATACAGACAGTTTCGTTTTAAAAACCTTATATGATTTCTGTATATAGGGAGGTATACCATAGCTATCGAAATACTCTCCCACACACATATTAGATATATAAACAGCAACCCAATGTTCACCAGGCTTATCACTAGAATCAGTGTTTATAATTATGGCGGCTGGAAATGTATGAATAAACATAGGAAAATCATCTGCGGCATACACACCAATAAAATGATCTTTAGGTAGATTTTGTTGTAGTGCCTCATAAAGTTCAATTGTATTTAACATTTTTTTAAAAAGTTAATTAATATATATTTTTCTCTGGAAATCAATTTCTGATTCTGAAGAGAATTCACCATAAATAATTGTTGTTACAGGAGATGGCAGTGCTTCTTTAAAATGAACCTCTAGGCGTACACTTCCTTGCCGTTGTGGACTAGTATAAATCCAGCACTAGCACTAGAATCGGGAGTTAAATCAAACACCAGTAGAGTATAACCATTAGGATATTCGGCGAGTGAAATATTATTACCTTGATTAGAATAATAAATACCTGAACCTGTAAATAACGTAGAATATGCTTGTATATATAGCTTATTATCAAAATCAGGTTGTAGTGGTTTGGATGGCACAGGCATTCCATCAACATACAGTGTAAAAAATGACATATTAAAATGCTGAAAATTGAACGGATTTGTCTGATAAGTACCATTAAAAGCAGTATTACTAACAAAACCAATAATAATACAATTAGGCACTAGGCCTGAAAATAGATCTGGAAGTGTACTATCCATAATTCCTTGTGGCAGAGTTTCAGTCTTCACCTGCACTTTTGTTATAGGATATTTTACTCTAAATTTAGGATTTTGTAATACTTTATTTTGTGCTATTTTAACGGCCGGTGACACATCAACCTTTTTCACAAGCAATGTTGCATCTGTAATTACAACTTTTCCATCAGCATCTGCGTCACCCATTAGACAAAATGTAGGTTTAGCTGGAATTAGTTTAATGCGCAGTTGTACACCATTCAGTAAAAATTTCTCCTGATTAAATATCTCAGCATGAATATAGCCCAATAATTCAAATGACTGACTTAAAGTAGTGAGAAGAAAACGTTGTTTAAATCCTACATTACTATCGGCCACACTGTCCATATGCCCTGCAGTACCTTTAAACCACATTGATGTTTGAAGATGCGTTGATTTAGCTTCAGCATTATAATTTAGTAGTTTTTCAATATACGATCGATATGGATATGTATGTGAAGAGTAGGAAATAAGTTGATTATTTAAATATAATTGCAATTCGCTGAACATTGCGTTGAGAAAATCATTTACAGGGCCGATTTTCTTATCGGCAGAAGTTAAATTAGAACCATCTGATTTAGTAATTTTACCTTTAATATAAAACATTGTGTGCGGTAAGTCAATATAGTCATCCCCATGACCGGGGACAACAAATTCTATTGGTGCATTATCAGCCATCGAAGCCACAGGCATATATGGAACTATTTTATTACCTATAATACTGGTTTGAGTGGGTAAACCAGCAAATAAATCTAATCCTGATTTCATACAATCACACTGCATTTTTGTTTCTTACTATTAATATTCACACATGGTAAAATTTATAATATCGTATTACGTTTGCGAAAATGTAATTTTACACATACACTGCCATGTTGGAAAGGAAGTGGATTACCTGTACTATCTCTTAAATCAATAATAATTTGATCAAATTGTTTACGTTGCACGGGGACATAGTGAGGATTGTCAAAAATATGTACATTATTAATACCATACTCTGTAATATTTGTATTTATAATACGTAACAACGGAGCTACGGTGTCACCCACCATTTGTGGTTCTACAATATCACTGTAAATATACATAAGTGTAGATAGCGATTTTTGTAAATCAGGTGGATAACAAGCATGATGCACAACTGCAATATCTTCTTGTTGTATGTGATCAAAGCCTAGTATTCTGGCTAGTTCAGGAGATAGACGTACTTCTATATGCTTCTCTTGATCTTTTATTACTTTACTGACTTCAATTCGTTTTACTGATGCTTTAACTTTTAATTGTAAATTTAATATATCACTTTTATGATTAATTTGATATAGAATATCATCAACATTATAATAGTGTCCTCGTAAGATTTTAGTTATGTTCCAGCTTTTTCTATTCATGAGACGGTAATAAATATTATTAGTATATTTGGAAACATTCTGAAATGAATTTGCATAATGTACAGTACTTCAACAACTGCCGTCTTTCACTCACCTTTCTCTAGCACCAATGGATGATATAATTTGGTAGTATAACATGACAAAGTATTTTGTGGGAAATACTCCATAGAACTGTTACTCGGTAATGTAAGATAAAAGCTAGTAGTACTCTGTTCCATATTAATCAAAAATATCACTCTCCCTCTTCCTTTTCTTTTTACCACCAGTCTTTGCAAAATGAACTTTTTTTCTTTTTCTTCCAGATCCTTCCAACACTTGATTTATTTTATTTTGAGCTTTAGTTTTTAAATTATTTTTAGCTTCTTGCCAACGTGATGTTAAAGCTTCGTCAATAGGTCTATTATCACCTAATACATCTCCAGCTACATTAATTCCTGTACGTAACAATTCTTTACCAACAGTTTTTGCTCCTTGTTTAATTAACGGAAATACACTTCGAAATAGACCACCTAAAAAACTTCCAATACCATAACCTTCTTGATATGGTGCACCCCTATACACATTATAACCACCTCCTGCTTGGTGCGTATAGTATTTAAAGTATGGATCATTCATTATTATTTTTTTCCTATATACACAAATATAACAGTCGTTTATAATATTGTATTGTAGCTAAATGTTTTTTAAATGTGACACAGGAATCCATGAATTAAAGGAATAGGGGTATCCCCGCCAACAAACAAGTACACGTTTACCTTAACTTCTAAAATTTCGTCTATTTCATAAAGTTTCGGCAGAGACACTCCTTGTAATTCCGCATCGTAAAATGTACCATCAATTACTTCACCATTTAAGCCCTCCAACACATAAATCACTTTCTTTTCCTTATGTATAACCTGTTTTATTTTAAATATTTCTACAGTCCACTTTTCTTTGTACCCTTTTTCAAAATGTCGTTTTGTTTAGTAATGCGCACAGTATCACCTTTTTTATATTTTGCAATGTTAGTATGTTGCAGCGGTTTTATTAATTTATTCCAAACTTGTTGAAAAGTGTCCTGGTTCACACTGGCGGGTGGTAATTGATGAGCTCTATGTGGTCTAGAATTATATGCTTGAACAAGTTTCGATAGCACATCTATGTATCGGTAAGTCTTCTTTGCTGTAAAATATTTCCACATTCGTTCTTTAAGAGTTCGATTAAAACGTTCCACTACACTTGCCTTAATATCGGAGTTTTGTGTTGTGAAGAATTTAATATTTTGCTTTTTTAAGTATAACTGAAATGGTTTATTAACAAACTCTGTACCTTTATCTGTTTGTAGACGTAAGGGTCTACGAAGGGTAGATGCAAATATTAGCTTAAATGCTTTTATAATGTTTTCACCAGTTTTTGTACGTACAGGCACAGCCCATGCATAACGACTAAACAAATCAATCACTGTTAAAATATACCTATTGCCATCATTATACTTCTGCAGACTTTGCATATCGTTTAAATCAGCTTGCCACTGATCGTCAATATTGAACACTAAATAGGGATTACGTGGAAACTTTTTACGTACTGGCTTATGCAGAGTATAAGTCGACTGTTCATTTACCCACTGTTGCACTTTGTGTAAAGGAATAGATTTCTTCACAACTCTCCATAATGACGTAGCAGTTGAAAACGAGGCAGGGTGTGAAGGGTTATAATAAATATCGGCCAGCTTCTTCATATTTTATAATCACGCCATCTGTTGACAACTTTACGTTTACGTGGTGGCTCCTCCTCTTCTTCCTCCTCTTCTTCTTCCTGTTTTGGATCAGCAGCAGCGGCAGATGATGATGATGTCAGCTTATGAATATATTCTATACGCTGTGGGTTGCCTATATACTCTAAAGGTATATTGGATTTTGCTAACAGTACAGCAAAGGGTTCCCAACCTGTAGGGGGATATTTTTCTTACGACACCTGACAAAGTCTGCTATTAGATCTACTATATTAGCTCCAGGAATTAATTTATTATAAATATTAACATTACCATTGTCATCCCAATGAATGTTGGAATTTTGTTTTAATTTACGTAATAAAGGTCTTGCTTTACGCTGATAATTTTCGGGAAGAGTAGATAGTATTTCATCCTCATCGTCCTCCTCCTCCTCCTTCTTAGTACCAACACTAGTTGATGTTGTTGCAGTAGGTTTTTGCACAATGTGTAAATATTTTTGTAACACCTCTTTATAGCGTATCCATTTTTCTTCAACACTCATATTTTTATTATTTAAAATATTTTTCATCTCATCATCTAAATTAGATATAGTTTGATATTGCTGCAATTTTTCTGGTGCAATTAAAACAAGCTTTTGTGCATGCTGCATAATTATTTAATTAAACTAGATAGTATACCTCCAATAATAGGTGCAAGCAAAGCAGTAAGAAACCCACCTTTTTGTACAATTATTCGTTTTTTCTTTTGTTTTAATGATGGACCTTTTTTCGCTAAATATCTCAATTCCTTTCTATATCTTTTTAATCTATTTTTCTCTTTTTTATTTAACAGAACATTTCCTTGTAATACGTTATAGGAACATTCACAAATAGAGCGAATTAATTCGGGATCAGCATTTTGTAAAATTGCTTGGCGTACTTTGGGTTTTGCCTTTGCTAAAAGTTTTAGTAAATGTGCACTCTCTTTGCTAATCATTTTTTGTAGCTATTATACTAAAATTGAGTATTAAAATATATCAGTTATTGAGATTATTTTTTTACTGGTACATAAACATAATTGTAAGAATCTGAGGGGAAAATTTTTGTTCGAACACGATGTTCGTCGGGAGTGCCCTGTTTTAAATCAAAAACCAAATAACTATGAGGATCTCGTGTTGCGTCCTGATAGGCCTTTTGTACAAATTTTGTGTTACCAGGATATAATTGGCGTGCTAGATAATTAATTTGAGCCTGGTCTCTGGGGTTTTGAAACATATTATATAGTGGCAATTTAATGATATGTCTCGCATACCTTTAGCTCGGTGAAAAATATTTTGCGTTATAAAAATAACTTAAATTTCGGTGGTGGCTACCTTTAGTAAAAAAGTCAACAATTCATGTATCACATTCTCGCATTAAATCATCAATAATTACAAGATGTGGGCCCGCTTGTGCTGAAAAATCATCTATTTTGGGGAGCCCTTCTTTAAATGTACAACCTGAGGATAGAGTTTCATACAGAGGTTGCCACTCACCATAACACCATACTATATTTTTCCATTTTTCGGCATAATGTTTTAAAAACTCTTTTACAAAATATGATTTACCACACCCAGTGGGACCAGCTATAATACAAGTAAATGGATGTTGAAACTCCATATTCTGATACACCACAAAATAATTATGAATATAATAACATATTATTATTATTACGATTCAAAATGTGGATACTTTCAGACATGTTTACATCTTTACATAATTGAGAACAAGTAATTATGGTCCGCTGAATGCACGGCAGACGAAGCTGGAGTTTTCGCCATGTACAAACACAGAAGTTTACCTGACCTTACTATCGTCATCTGACGAGTGAATAAAACACTGACGAATACCTTTAAGAGTATCTGACAATGATATTTTATAATTTTCACTAATGGAAAATTGTGTAGGTAATGAAGAATCTGTAACCGCATTAAAGTAGTTTTCAATATATGAATAATATGATAGAAAAGTATACCACTCATCAGGTGAAAGACGAATACGATCATAGTAATTATGTAAAATTCTCCCTCATCATCGTATGCTAGACCAACACATACCTCGGTTTCATTGAATAATAATGATTTAAAATTTGATTATCCATTTTTTACTCTCTCTACTGTATTTACCCTATCCGTTTTCTTTTATACCCGTAGGGAAGTGTATCAAAATTTTCTATTCGTTTCCTTTTACTAGCAGTAACCTGATAGATTTTATGCAATCAGTAATCAATTTATAATCTTTAGTACGTACAATCTGTCGACCGAGAGGAACGCTAATATAAGGTGAATTATTTAAAATCATATATTTCATTTGTTCAAAGTTAACATATTTTAATGTTTTATTATTCAGTGTGATTCCCTTGTTTTTACGTATTGTCTTTGTTTTACCATTAAGAGTGTTACCAACGGAATAGCCGTAACATTTGGGACCAACAGCACAAAATTCTTCGATATATGCATTCGGACCATATTCTGCCAACTCATTCTTCCATTCCCCTAAATGCACTCCTATTTTTAACTGTGGCTCACCAGGTGATTGAGTGTAAATAATACTATCGGTATCATAATATAACACACGCTCGCCAAGTAAATCCAAATAACGAAATAACTCGAGGCGAGCGTGTGTCGTGGTGTATGCGGCGATTATCACGTTAATACTTTTAGCAGGAGCAATAACGCTCTCATTAACACTCCAGTTGAGCACACGGAATTTGTCGCCGATTGGAATACACGATTTAACCTCAATATTCGGATTTGTTAATTTATCCAAATACTCCTCGGGAGTTTTAATGATAGCGATTTGCTCCATGTTTTCTCTTTGTGCGAACTTACCCTACAGGCTGTTTACTCCTAGCTTTGAAATTCGTTTCTTAGGTTTGTTGCGCATAATCTTTTCCCGGTCTAATTGGATACCCTCTTTCTCATAATACTCCTGTATGAACTGGTCTTTTTGTTGTTCAGTGACGCATCCTGCAGGCCAACCGTTACACTCGGTCTTGATCTTCATAAACAGGTTAATGTATTCCGTGAAAAGACCGCCCTCTTTCTTTTCAGCGTCATACATTAGAACCTCATAGCTCCATACCTCGTGTTTTTCTAGCACTCTATATCCTTTCTCGACAGCTACCCGCACTTCGTCTACAACCCACACTCCAGTCAAAGCTCTTTCCTCTTCCGAATGCGTGCATTCTTCTTCATTCAGAGTGTCCGCGCACGTTCGGCATAAGGGGAATAATAATTTTCCACCACTCCGATAGGGCAGCACCGGGTGGTAGAGATTGGCCGGGGGTAATACCGTGCACTTTATTATTCCCTCAAACCCCGAAATATCAGGACACTCGTCATCACCCACATAAACTTTCGGATGACCCACAGGTTATTTTTTCACCTTACAACAATAAGGATAAAGGGAGATTATATCGGTATACATGATACGTTCTCCCTCTTTCGCATTTTTGTAGATTTTCATGGTGTCGACTCTACCGCCATACAGTGTATCCCGCGGGTGAATAGGGCATTTCTTAGCCATGATGTGGTTTTTTACAAATATATTCACCGGCGGGTGTTCTTTCAAAAACTCGCGCCACCGGCATTCCCACATTTCATGCACTATATACCCCAGCTCTTTTAATCGATTAATTTTGTTTACACTACTCTCATAACGCATATTAAAAGTAGTGTACGCGTCGTTATATATGGGGTTATCACGGCCTGTGGGGTAACACTCTCGGCATCCGTGGAATAGACACCCCTGGTACTCCCAAACATGTTCTGCACCATTATAGTGCGCATAAGCATCCACTTTATACCCACCTCTCACCACAACCTCTCGTCCGTTACCAGGATGCTGGATTCGTGTTTTTAATCTGTCGGCCTCGTACACGAGCCACTGAACGGCGCCGACAGTTTCGTTATCACGCCACTTGTACCCACTATGTGGGATAATACCAATGGTGTCTGTTCACAAGAACTTTTTTCTATACATTAAGTTGCACGCGCTGGCAATGCTTATACTTTCTAGGAAGGGGTTGACGCCAGATATAACCTCAAACTCGTTCATAAATTTTATGCACGCATTGCGCAGCACGTTCACATCGTTTACACAGTATTTAATAAGCTGTTCTTTTAAAATGAAACCCGTCTCTCCAAGAGTTTCCTTTTCCTCATTATACCAACGCAAAAACTTCTCTTTCTGTTTCTTTTTTAAGCCCACCACATCGTAATACTCAATGCCCGGTAAAGCACCCCTATACTCCTGATTAGCTTTTGTGTTGAATAAATGAGGGAAATGACCCTTCGAGACAGGCAAATCGAACGCGTCGCCTAACTTGGACAAAGGCATTGGTAAGAAATTTAGACTATCAATAAATTTTAAATATAAATATTCCATCGATAAAATTTTGCACCCCCGCATAATTATTCGCGGCGTCCACTCTTTATGAAGCATCATCGCGCGTAAAATAAAATGGCCGTCGTAACCCTTTGCGTTATGAGCTACAACGACTATTTTATTTATTTCAGAACGCCTTTGTGCTAAATAATCTAAAAATTCGACAATGCATTTGTCCCCATAAAATACGTGTGTTCTATCGCCGCATACACCACACCGTTCACTCGCACTGTTTTTACAACAGTAGCACACCTGTTGGCTAACTAACAGGTTGGGCTCATGCTCAAAAATACCACCGGTTACTTCTTTATCTTGGCGGCACTCAATGTCGTAAAACACTAATACCCATTTCTGTGAAGTACGCATTCGGCAGGGTTGTATATAACATAAATGCCCTGACGGCATCATATTATTACACCCTGTGCAGAATACTTCCCCACAGACATGGGGATTCCGCCCTTTTTCACCACGTATGCTTTACGACATTGAGGACACACTTTCAGAATATCGCACAATGAAGCCTTATGGTTTTTGAGGCACTGAGCCCCATAAAAGCATCTATTGCATTCCCGGCAGTATACTACACTTTTCGTAATTGTGCATGGTGGTCTGTTCCGGCATTTATTGCATAAAGCTTTACACTTCCCCACGTTCCTGTCTTTATTCTGAAATTTTTTGTTGCATTCTTCGCAATAGTAAACACATGAAAAGGCTGCTGTTAGGCTAGTGATGACATTATAATGGTTGTTAATATATAACAAATTAATCCGTTTGCCATGACCGTGATGCTCAAAAAATATTTTTCCCCCGATAACCCATCATACACTGTGATTTTATAGTCCACTAAATATGCCTGAAATTTTTTTAATTCCAGTATCCCCCTGCCATTCTCTAGGCTAACACCAGCCTTTTCACTTAATTCGGATACCTTTTGAAACATATGTTTTGCGTATTGATCGCGATATCTATGTCTTTCCTTTTTATCATTTTTATGTTCAATAAGCCCTATAGCTACCACCAGAGCTTGACCCAAACAATAGTATTCAGGGTTTTTAATGACTATAATACCTCTGTTATGTTTTATGTATTCGTTTATGTCAGAAAAATTCTGTTTCACCCGTCCCATACCAATAGGTAATTCGACGTGTTGAAAATAGAGAATAAAGCGATCTTGATATAAGAATGATGTATTGGATTGAATTACTTTTTCTAACGCACCCCACACATTTTCAGCAGTCATATTATTAGCAGTTCGAAAAGACAAATAGATGGTTTATGTGGGTGATTTTGGTTTATAAAAGTCAACTCTACACGATGATGAGGGAGCACACCTCTCATTACATACCGTACCAAATCATTAATGCCGTTTTCTACCCATTCAAGGGGGTTTTCTCCCTCTGGGGGAGGAGTTAATTCAATTGTCAGTAAATTCCCGTTATCTTTAAATTGTCTATAATATTGCTGAGATTCGCATATTATATTAAATCGCTCCATTTTTTTTGCTGTTTATCTAACTTTTAGAATATTGTAAAATCGTTAATGCTTGCTGTTTTATCTTAATTGTGGTCTTCCAACTACAGAACGCCAATTAGTATTTTTTCTAATAACATATTATTCTTAACGATCAACAATTATTCACTGTAACGCTATATTGAAAGCAATGCTTATAGAATTCTTTTCCTAATAATTAATTATTGTAATTTTTTTGCAAAACTCTTCTCGGAAAAATCAGGTCTTTGCAAGAAAAAAGTAATTGGGGCTGTTCCCACTATAGATCACCAAAAGTGTTTTTCCCAATAACGTATTCTTTCTAAACCTGTAAATAGAAAAAAAGGAATCTTACATTGCAAAATCATCCAAAAAACCACCCCCGAAAATTTTGAAAAAATTCAAAAGTACTTAATTTCTTTAAAAATCGATATTTTGCTTATTTTTGACCGCTGTGTCCTCGGGTTTTCACGAACATATTCAACACAACGTATATTTCAAAAAATAATCGGTCTTGGGTGCGGTTATGAGAAACACTTAAAAATCACCACCGAAAATTTTGACAAAGTTCAAAAAATACTTACCCTTAAAATTCACTTCAATGTTCTCACACACCGTACACGATGTTGTATTTTTACAATCCAACGAATAACTAACAGAATTGCTTCGAACCTCAGCCCTTATATAGTTGTTCTGCTTTCCTCTGATTGGTTAAAATAAAACTCTTTTTCATTGGAGCAAAATCTGCAAGTCAAGTACCCCATTGGCTAAAATAAAACTATTTACTATTGGCTCCAAACAAAAACGACTAAGATATGTGCTAAATATTTTCTAAGTCCATTTGAGCGTCCAAAATTCATAAAATGGCCCATATCTCGAAAATGGTCAAAAATTTCAAAACATAATCGAAAAATCTCCCCGTACCTCACCCTTTGCCGTTTTTACACATGAAGAACCCATGGAACCATGTTTCAATCTTGTACGACAAGGGTGGGCCAAGGTGCCCAAAAAAAACTTCGGATCGTCATATAGAGCAAACATAACATATTGAAGCACTGTTTCTCGACTTTCCGGGCGTCATTGCAAGAAATACTCCAGACAAATCGTCTAAGATATGTGCTAGATATTTTCTGTCCCTTTGAATGTCCAAAATTCATAAAATGGCCCATATCTCGAAAACGGTCAAAAATATCAAAAAAATAATCGAAAAAATCTCCCCTTTATAATACCCCTTGCCGTTTTTACACATGAAGAACCCATGGAACCATGTTTCAACCTTGTACGACAAGGGTGGGCCAAGTTGCCAAAAAAACTTAGGATCGTCATATCTCGAAAACGGTGAGAGATAGAAATAAAATTTTAACGGCATTCGATTTAGGATCATCAAATGTATAATCTGCCCACGTTTGGTAAACATCGCCCAACTTTCAACTTTTTTCGAAAACCGCAATTTTTGACTGCTTTGTTCATACAAAAGAACAAGTTTTTAATGTGTTACACTTTCCACCACTTTCTGTTCTCATCTGAGCCCTGCTATGTTATATTAAAATAGTGGTTGAATGAATACACTTTCTTATTATAGGGGTGGAAAATAAGCCAGTCTTTTATTAATTCTGCTATGTTTAAATAGGGGTTGGAAAATATGCCATACTCTTTTATTAGCTCTGCTATGTGCTATGTTAAATAGGTGGATGGACAATGTGATATCTGCTCTGCTATGTGGTTGTAAAGTGCTCATAAAAGGGAACGAGTACACCCATTATTCTTTCCTATGTTTAAAAGAGTGCTCATAGGTGGGTGGAGAATGTGTTATCGGCTCTGCTATGTGTTCGTAAAGTGCTCATAAAAGGGAACGAGTACACCCCTACTATGTTATATAGTCTTGTGTGTTATCGATCTGCTATGTGTTCGTAAAGTGCTCATAAAAGGGAACGAATCTTATGCGGCATGTGCGCTGGCGGGGTCCGGCGCAGACCGCGCGCGTGGCCCGCCAATCAGCATCAAGGGGGGGCGGGGTCCGACGCCAGCCAATCAGCATAAAGAGGGAGGGTCCTGCGCCAGCCAGTCAGCGCAGTAGATACTCCTAAAAATGGAGGTCATAAAAGAGCGTGGCTGGTGTCAACCAATCAGCGTCAAGGGGCGTGGCCAGTACCAGCCAATCAGCGTCAAGGGGCGTGGCCAGCCAATCAGCGTCAAGGGGCGTGGCCAAGGGGGCGGGGTCACGTGACCTGCGCCAGCCAATCAGCGTCAAGGGTTTGCGCATGCGCAGTAGGAAGAAAACACGCCCAAGTGACAACACCCTACTGATGGTCATAATGTTCCAGCTGGAGTATAAGAAATAAATTTAAAATGTAAGAAATTTTCAACATTCTGACAAACTTGCAGGAAATTTCACAAGATGTGGCAAGAAGCAACTGACTTGGGCAAGACAAGAATAGTCTTGAACAAGACGTCAACAAATATTTTATGCCTTTTTTGGTGCTAATCAGTCACGCTTCCATTTTCTTTTCTAATTTTTCCAATTCACGATAATTAACAATACATGGTGCAGTTCGAATACATGTTCAGTTTTTCATTCAATCCAACTCAAGCCGTTTCAGATACTTTATAGTTGTGTTTAATTACGAAGAATTAATTGCATACATATACTTTCTTCAAAATAATATTAAAAATTTAGAAAGATTTTCGAGATATTCGAGTCAAGTCTTGATTTTTACGATCTTTCTCTACTCGAAATTCGAGTCGAGAAATAAATTTGTCTCGACTCGTCTCGAATTTTATTAAATGTGTCTAGACTCGAATCTCGAGTCATTGAGTTGAGATTCGAGACATGTCTCGACTCGTGCGCATCAATACTTATAAAACTTAAAATGAAATGGTGCACATTTTCTAAAAAGTTTATTTGAATTGTATCCTAATCACTAATCAATTATGACAGAAAATGTGTAGTCCAGTTGCTAAACTCGTTATGTCCTTACTAAGCATTTTTTCAGAAACCGCAAAAAACGGTCATTTTTATATGAAAGTGAATAGAGCAATTTTCTTTTTTCCTAAAGTTGAATCATATTAATGCGCATTTGAGGACAAGACCCGATAAAAATTGACTAATATTGTGGAAAGTTATTAAAGAAAAACGTTTGTACATAACGTTGTTTGCAACAGTATTGTGGACAGAACGAGTTCTGCAACAGTATGGACATAACGAGTTTTGATTCACTACACCTAATGTACATAAAAATTGGCATTTTTTTAGTTAAATGTTGTTAATAAGGTATTGGAATAAAGTATAATCAAGAAAAAATGATAAAGACTAATTCATTTCACACAGTCGTGTTTTATTTATACAAAATATTGAAATAAGAAAGAATATAACAAGATTCTTATAATGAGTTGTGCATCAAGCAACAAGTCCGTCATTTTTGTCATTCCCCAACATCAGATTCGATAGCAGGTGTTTCCATCAAATATTCTTGCTCCTCAAAGGTTTCCGTGAAGAAAGTAAGAGTTTTTGTTTGTTCCAAGAATCACTGTAGTGTTTACTTAACAATGTCTTAATGTATTTAATTTTGGATTTTTTCAAGCAGACGCCTTTACCCAGAACTGTTGGTTGGATGTATCCGATAACTTTACCACTTTTCAAAATGCTCCTGCCTTCTCCAAAATCAATGTTGTAGTTCATTTCCCCTGTAATCGTGCAATTCACTTTTGCCGTTTTTCTTACGACAACTCGTTTACAACTTTGCAGTTTGAAATGCCATTGGCTGTTATCTTTCAAAACCTGAGATAAGGACTTCTTCCAGTCAAGAACTTGGCAGTCTTTTCCCAAACGGTAAATCGTGACATGATTTTTGAATAGTTTCAAATAATCTTCATCGGTAATTAATGTAGCATGCTTCTTTACATCGGACTCAATGCGGCCAAAGACCCTATCGGGCGGTATGAAAGAATGACCCACAACGGGGAAAATCAAGGTTATATCCTTCAAGTTAGCAGGTGCATCCTCGCTTAAAAATTTGCGTAGCATTCCTACTAACACCTTATTTTTATTTTGCCCACCGCAAGCATCTGCAATAAGTTTTATGCTGCTGTAACTTCTCAAATTGGTAGACATTAATCTATGATATAAAGCTGATGCTATTTGGTTCGACCCCTTGGGATACTCATTTTCAAGCCAAACATAAGAAAATGTTTTGTCTTTACTTTGCAGGCTTTTGAAACTTCCCTAACACACTGTAAAGCTGTACAAATAAAGTTGACGCATGTAATACGCAGCCTGATCTGTGATTTTGGGAATGGGCTGATATTTTTGACAATCAAAACTGAACATTATTTCATTATCGTTCAAATTACGAGCATGCTCGTAAAAAGCCTCTGCTTTTATTTTATGAACATTAAGTTCCGACCTGAGATTTTCTTTCTGATTTGCATCTCTACAAGATTTAATTTTCTCGTTCAATGATAAACACTGTGAACAAACGTCGGTAGCTGGTGATCCAAAGTGGCAATGTAGAATTACCAACTTCTGACCTTATAGTTTAGAAAATAAGGAAAAAGTCTTTCGCTTTGACGAACGGACTTAAAGCACTTTGATCCAGTATTATCTAGATAACATAACAATAGTATTGCACAAAACGAATTATGTTCCATTATTATAGTGGACATAACGGCTTGTGAAGCAGTACAGACGATGGACAAAACGAGTTTTGCAACAGTTCCAACATTTTGAGGCTACTTACCTATGGGATAAAATGAAAATTACAACGATTTGATTTTCTCATAATGTGCGTAACGGTTAAAAGAATATGGTGATGTGGAAATCTCATTTTTTTAAAAAAATAAACATAACGAGTTTTGCAACTGGACTACTCAAATAATGTTTACCATTTTTAATCAAAATGACGAACAACACTGATTTTACTATAGGTTATTTCACCTATCTGTATACATTCTGCAATTTGATTTTCATATAACAATTATTATCCGAGTTACGGGATATACAATAGTGAATTATTTATGACATTACGATGCCCACCGTTTTGGTTTAAGAACCCATACAGAATGATAATTGTCACAATGGCATAACTAAGCCCAGCAGGGAACCGAGCAGAAGTTGAACTGGGCCCCCAAATGCATTAAACTGTAGATTATATAATTATGATTTGCGTTTATTCGGAATTCAATTAGTGAGCCCAGGGACACTACCCCGGTTGCCCCAGCCTAGTCACATCTCTGTTATGTACCTGTGCATATTACGTTATTTTCCTAAGTTCTGAACATATTCTAAAAATTTTATTCAATTCGCACAGTAGACCTGAATTATGATAGAAAATGCTACTCACGATTTTGAATCAAAATAGTGAACAACACGACTGACATTTAAATTTCAAACAAACTTTGAGTATTTATGACAAGTATAGATTTACATATAATCTGAAAGATTTGTTTTCGTACAAAATTAGTCCGGTAGGAAAATTAGTTTCTGCAGGACAATTATTAACATTTTAATTTTCTAACAATTCTCATTCTGTTTCATAGTCATGTTAATGGGACCATACTCATACAAAAGGATTTTAATTTGTTTAGCTATCGTGCAAGTTTCGATAAAATTGATTGAGATGCAAAGAAGTTACTAGGAAGAGAAAGCAACCTATGTGTTAGTAAATTTGGAAGTCGTCACTTGGTAGTGTAGTGTCGTATCTTTGTTTTCAGAAACTGAAACTTTAAAAAATACAAAACAACAAGCCTATATCGATCCATCTATCTGATCTGACATATCAAAATCGCTTCAAAAGTATAAGAGAAAATCGTGGGGGACCAAAAAACAAACATGAGTCATGGGAAGTAAAATCATAAACTTGTTTCCTATTTTCTATAAGTAATTATCCAAGCATTATCTATTTATGAAAAGCAAATTTTAACGTTTTATTTATTGCAATTCAAAGAAAGATTATAAAACGCAACTCGAGATAGTTGTCGAAACGGCTAGCCAACTTTTAAACCGTCACTTTCACTCCCAACCGTGGAAGCGTTACAAGTGTTCAGGCACTTTGCGCTGTTGCCACACTTCGGACGCCATATAGTCAGCAATTTCAAAGGAAGTATACAAACAAATATACAAAATTTGTAACTCGAGCGCCAAGGTGGTAAACGGCCGAACTAAAAGCAGAATATATGTTTCCAATATGCTATCCATTCAACGTCCGACGAACTTTAAATATGGAAGTTATTACTCGTCGATGAACATATCCGGTAAATAAAATATATTATTCTTTCCAACCAACAATCAGAAAAAGCATCACTTTCTATGAAACACACACAGCAACAAAATTATTGAGGATTGTCATCTGACGTCCAGTATACGGACGTCATATGTACGTGGACGCCACATTTAATGCAATCTTCGTAATGTATGGACGCACAATAGTAGCAAAACATTTGATATATATACAGGGGTTAGACAAAAAATCTAAAACGTTTGCAAGAGTGTGAAAATCATACCTCGTATGGTGTGGGGCCTCCTTTTGCGTCCAAAACAGCTTGGATCCGACGTGGAATAGACGTATACAGCTCTTGAATCGTGGTGTGTGGAATTTCGTACCATTGTTACTCCACAAAATGCTCCAGTTCCTTAATGGATGCTCGTGGGGCGTAATGAGACCGGACACGCCTTTCTAACTCTGACCACAATGGCTCAATGATGCTCAGATCTGGTGATTGTTTGACCCAGGGGAGGTGTGATAGCTCCTGGTCATGCTCCTCAAACCATGATTTCAACGTTTTTGCAGCGTGACAGAGTGCCAAATCATCTTGGTAGATGCCATCACCATCAGGGAACAATTTTTGAGCCATGGGTAGAACCTGGTCGACAAAATGGCCTCATACGCCTTAGCATTCATCATTTCATGCAGGGCTATGATAGGACCTGCCGAAAACCACGATATCATTGCCCATACTGTAACAGAATCACACCCCATGCTTTACAGTTGGGAGAAGACAGTCTGTATCATAGGCTTGCGACGGTGTTCTCCGTAGGTAAACGACCGGTTGTTATAAATAAGGTGAAGGTCGATTCATAGGACCACATTACGTGTTTCCAGTGCTCATGAATCCACGCCTTGTATCACTGGATACTCCTCTTCCCACTTGCTGCTGTGATCATGAGTTTGGCGATAATGGCCCTATCATGAATTTTCATTTTATGAAGTTCTCGTCGCACTGTTTTCGATAAAACCCAGTTCTGTAGGAAGGAATTGAGTTCAGACGTAATTTTCATTGCAGTGGTGTCCTTTTAAGCTGCTACAATCCGTTTTAATGCCCTCCGGTCCCTATCTGACAGGAGTGTCTTTCGACCACTGTTGTGCTTTGCAAACATCATTTGCCCATGAATTGAGTATGCCCTTGTTGCATTGGACACAGTGTCTTTCGATACCCCCACAATGTTCGCTACTGTTTTCACTGAAGCTCCAACCAGATGGGCACAAACGACCATGCCTCTTTGGAGGTCTGTCAGGTCGCCCATTTTACCGCACCACTTTCACACCACGACACTCACAGGTGAACTGGTTATGCTGACAGAAGAGAAAGGTCCACATAAAACATTCAAAAAAAAAAAAAAACAATCGGCAACCTCAACACGTGTTGTACAGAGAAGGGCCAAACTTAAGTGTCCTGTATGACGTGTTTTTAGATTTTTTGTCTACCCTTGTATATATATATATATATATATATATATATATATAGACATATCCTTCTCGATTTGATGGAAACATTTGTAATCAGTTGAAAGTAGAGATGCAAGGGCTCGGAAAAAACCGGCTTTTTTGAAAAAAAACTCGGTTTTTTTCTGCTTCGCTTTTTTGCTTGGGAAATTTTGGGCTTTTTTCAAAATTCTGCTTTAAATTGATAAAGCAGACTTTGTTTCGCTTCTCTATAACACAAAAAGTCATTTAATTAGTGGTTGATGCCGATAATAATATAAAACCTCGAAAACAAACCATGAATTTCGAAAAGATATTTTAAACAATTTTACTTCAACATTTTTACATTATGAATTCCAAAGGATTAACCAATGTATATAATAAAAAAAATTAACCTCCTATATACAAAAGTAAGCAGAGTTGGCAAGAACGATGGTTGTTTCTGAAATTGCCACAAACCCGTTTTTGGGGGGCAGTTTAAACCAGGCTTTTTTGGGGTTTAAACCAGGTTTTTTTGATTTAGATATTTTGCTTTATGTGTTTATATTACATATTCTCAGAAATAAGTTTCTTTCGCCTTGGTGTTATTATGCAACAAAGGGGTTATGCTGGAAGAGGTCCCATAAGCTTAAAGAAGTCCGGTCAGTAAATTTCTTAAATTGAGAAACCCCCGCCCTAGCCATCGGGAAAATCACGTCATTCTTTTAAATGTAAAACAATAACGCGAAAATCCTGTTATTGCTTTCCATGTAAAATTTAAAGGTCAACGTATTATAATCAGTACGCTAAAACTGAGGTATTAAATTACAAATTTAGTATGTAGATACCATTGAAAGTCCAATCCAAGCTAATGTTGGAAGCTACGTAGGCGAGCGATAAATTTTACCAATTTCAATCAATATATTTAAGCAACCTTGGCTTCTTTATAAAACAACAGACATGCAGAAATATATAATTTGGTTTCGTTTCGTATGTTTAGGCTTAACATCCTTATGTAATACCGAGGTTATCAAGGAGAAGACTTTCGCTTAAAGTGACATCCGAACCGCTACTTGGTTTACACATGGAAGAATGGTTGTGGTTCGACCGAGAATTGAACATGGGATACCTTGATTAAAAGGTGAAAAGGAAATAAGACTAATGCAGATGGTTTGACATGTGGAAACGTCACCATGAAGTTCACACGATTCGCATTTTTGTTCCTTTTTTTATTTTTTTTTTAGTTTAAACCAGTTATTAAAAAAACAGCTAGTGTAAACGAGCCAACCCTAAAAGTAAAAACTTCTTTTAAAAAAGTATACAAATAACTAGCAAAATTGTATGTAGTATTTTTACTGCAAAATATTCCATACCCTCTTTTTGAAACAAAATAAAATTAAAATAAAACATACGAGAAATACTTAGATTTATATGATACAATTAAAGGCTGCACATCTGGAACTTTTGGTTCTGTATATTCTTGAATTCTACAGTCAAGTTTTTTATAGCCACCATCAAGGGCGCCCATCAGGAAGGGGGCAAGGGGGCGCTTGCCCCCTAGAGGAAAATGTACTTCAGAATATTGAAAATCCAATAGAATTTTTACTTTAGTTACAGCAAAATTTGAAACTATTTTTGAAACGTCGCTTATACTTGCCCCTCCTTGGAAACCACAACATGGGCGCCCTTGACCACATCACGGTTTACCCAGTCCTCAAGTTTTCTGATTTTTTAACAAGAGGGATTCAACATATCATTAGGGAACCTCCCCCCCCCCCAAAAAAAAAGGACTACGGAATATATTTAAGTTAAGCTGAATACAACTGCACAACAAACATGACTTGGCGCTTCTATCGGGAAGTCCGGGATTCAACCCAGCATTCGACCATTCTGACAAAGCCTTCCTTCATTCCATCTGTGAATGTAGAAATAGTGCGTGTACTGGCCGACTAGGAGTGTAGGAGTTGGCCGACTTTCTTTCTTATTGTTTTTAAATCGTTATTATTACTAATTACCAGCAGTGACGGTTTTGCGAAGGTTAGGGGGTCGGTCTTTTGGACTGAAGCCTGTTCCCCAAAGTTGCGGAATGTCTAAAACGAACGAAATATCTATTAGTTATGCCTTTACTCATAAACTTTAAGCTCCCGTCAAATAAAAATTACGAATGTTTAGAAAAACTAAACATTAGTAGTAAGAAAACCCCTCCCAAAACACATTTTTTTTAAAAAAAAAATTCGCCACTGATTCTCAGTATAAAATGATCTTCAAGGTTGTATCCGGAAGATTTTTGCTAAACATATAAACGACACGAAATATTAGTTATGCCTGTACTCATAAACTTCAAGCACCTCCCAAATAAAATTAGGACTTTTTAGAAAACGAAACAATCAGAGAAACCCTTCCCAAAGTACTTTTCTAAATCCGCTACTGATTATTTGTATAAATTGGTATTCAAGGTTGTATCTGGAAAATTATTGTTAAATCATTGTACAACTACAGTATAACAGAAATGTGGAAGTACGGTTTGACGGACATATTTAAAAACGTATACTTTGACGGATATATAGAAAAACCTAAGTTTAACTTTTGTGCTAGAAGCTAGAATATTAAGCTCTTAGAAATGAAACACGGATGACAAACTAAAATGATCTAGAGAAGAAAAAAATGTCGATAACTCAAAAGTTAAAATAAAGTTAAATACCCTGTAAAATTGTCTTCAAATACTACATTCTTCATGTTAGCTTTAATTCGTAAAATATGTGCTCCATCCATCTTGATGGTGAATTACACAGCTAAATATGGCATTTAGGTCGTGGAATTCTTATCTAACTATAGAATATACTATAAGAAAGCTATTTGAATAGAAAAATCATGAAAATGAAAAAAGCCAAAATTTCCAAAATTCTCGTTTTTTTTTTCAAAAAAGCCGGCTTTTTATGTGAAAAAAACCATCGATTCAAAAAAGTCGGCTTTTTTACATCTCTATTTGAAAGTACATCAGATACCCCGGTTGGCAATGGTTAGGCTGCGATTGCAGATTCGGACAGGTGGTGTGTTAGATCGTACTAAATACAATGTTAGGATCAGTTGAACTGCAGTGCGTAATGAACTGGACAGGCACCATTCTGACTTCCAAGGAGACATGTTTGTTTAAGTCAGCTTTGTGGGTTCTGAAATAGACTTCATTTTTTTACAGTAAGCTTTGTCACTGTTATTCCCCACTTCTTTAATTCATTTGCTATTTTCTTTATCTGGGAGCCATGAATTTTAGAAGTTCTTATTTTAACTTAACTTATTCATTATCTTAATATCGATAATATAGTAACGTAAATAAATTTAAAATGTTTACGTTTACACAACTACGTAGGCCTAGTCGTTACCGAGACAGCAACACAGTAAGTCTAATTAGATGCACATCCAAGTTAAAGAAAAATAAAAAGATACTCTAGATTGTGTTAATGTTTAAAACACTTTACATGTGTAGCATCTGCACTGCACATGTGTACGTGAACACGCAGCTGCATACATGTGGATTATGTGTGCAGCACCCATATTAATCCACCTGTGAATCTTTTCTTTCTTGGGTCCGCGGTGGCTCAGTGGTAGAATGTTCACCTCTTGTGCTAGGAGTCTCGGGTTCAAACCCTACTCCCGGCCAGTGAACTTTGTGGTGGACAAACGCCGTGTGCATGGGTTTTCTCGGGGTTCTCCCACTTCCTTCATTTCAACATTTCATTCATCTCTCATCATCACCGTCTCCTTTAGCCTAACCGGCATAATCATGGGACGTAAAACTCAAAAATTTCATTTCATTTTTTCTTTTTTTCAAATTTCATTAGTCAAGGTTTTACTGAAATTGACTTTTGTGCGAATTCGTACTAATCTTCAACCATACGTCCATGTATTTGTGTTAAAAGGCATAAAACGGATGTATGGAAATGCTCAAAAACAAGGCGGGAGAAAAGAAGCTGTGTTGAAAGGGCATCAGTCACTGACTAATGCCGTTTTAGCACAAAAGTCGGTAACGCCTTGAGAAGCGTAAATTAATTGGTGAATACATTTTCATTGCTTCATTTGCCTGTATCATGTATTATTAGTATAAGTTTATTTAGGGCCGTAACTTGTGGGGAGGCAGGGAGGGCAACTGCCTCCATGGAAAATCCCTCCGTTTGAAGAAGGCCACTTGAAGACAAAATTTTCTTACTCCATATACGATACGAACTTGAAATTATAAGTGAACCATGAAACAGGTTCACTACATTACATAAACAAAACAGAACAAAAAGGTAAATGAAACAAAAATGAATCGTTGGCCCACTTCAGTAAAATAAAGGCTGGATCCTAGACATAATATTTATTCGTATGGTTTTGCGATTTGTCAATATTGTCCCCTTAATTAATTTGTCATGATTGGAACGGGACCAGGGTCCTGCGTGAGGACCCATAAGCTCTGAGAATCCACAAAAAGTAAGAGAAAGATGAAAAGAAGGGGCCTTTTTCGAATTTTGCGGGAGAACGCAAAACAACTTTTCCCAGTGGCCCAAATATTAATGCTTCCCTCCCAGAAAAAATCTCAGTTACGACGCTGAGTTTATTAATATAACACTTCACTGATAAAACTTGAATCAAACGGGAGATTATGACGTGGAAAAAGACCATTTTCAGTTGTCAGTAGGGGAAATGCAGACCCGAGTTTTGGAAACTGATGCAAACCAGAAGTTTTTAATTTGCGACACTTGTGATTGGCATTACTTTCACGGAAGTATAACTGACAGAAAATTTATTCTTTGCATGTGTCTAGCAGTGGAAGGTAATTTCCAAGAGACTGCGAGGAGAGTAACCATGTAAACGTAAAAGAAATTCGTGACTTAAAATTAAAATTAGAGGGAAAATCGCCAGAAGACCGAAGAGGGAGAGGTGTGTCTAATGCCATTCCACGATAATTCGCAATCACATTAAATTAGGGGTTCTCAAACTATGCGGCGCGCCACCCTGGGGAGGCGCGAGAAGTTTTGAAAAATGATCCTAAAAAGGAGCATATTTATAATGCAACACGCATACTTGAGTCCGCACCCTTCGTCTACAGTAATACATAGTAGACTAAGCCTTTGTATCGCCTCTGTTCCTGATACTATCAAGGATGACCCTTTCACTTTTGGCTTAAATGTGTACAATGCTTGTTAGATGGCCACTAACAATTTTCTATTTATATCTGTAGAATAGTATGTCTTCTTACCACAACTTCATGTCCAGTTTGAGAAGTACTTTCCAGAGGACACACAGCACAACTGGGACGTGAACCCACTCAACGCAGAGAATCCACCAAATTCCACCACCCGAGAAGAGGAACAGCTCATTGATCTCTCTTCAGACAGCACAGTGAAGACCAAGTTTCTCTCTACATCGTTGCCTGAAGTTTGAAGCTCAGTAGGAATGAGTATCCGAAATTATAAGAAGGCCTTGCGAGTACTTCTTCCTTTTGCAACTTCTAATCTCTGCGAAACCGGATTTTCAGCCATGGCGGTGATCAAATCCAGATATAGGTCAAAACTAAATTCCTAGAAAGAGAGGCGTCTTGTCATTTCAAAATATCTGCCGAGATTTAATAAATTACGTGACTTAAAACAAGGTCATAGATCCGATTGAATTTGCTCAGCATTTAAATATGACGGTTTTTGTTATGTAAATTCCCTCTATGTTCGTATTTTTCAATTTTAACATAAATATCTCACTTGCCACAATTTATAACCATTAACACCGATTAATAACATTAAAGTGTGTACAATATAGATCACCTGTGTTAATGAGATATTTCCATTAGTGATTAATGAATGAAACATAGTTTATCATAGTGATAGTCTTTCTTTTAGGGGCACATGTATTTATGTTGTTGAAACATTTCATTTTTTACAGCGGAGACGCGTTCAGACTTTGGTGGTTGATAGGAGCCTCAACTGCAAAAAGTTTGAAAATATCTGTATTAAAGCATTTCCGATGAAGGAATCGCACCATTCAGGACAAAATATATATTATTTAAATGTAGACCTTAATATAACGCAGATGTGAAGGTAGTTGCAAGGAAATCATCGTGATGTTGGGTGTTCCTTGCTGGTACTATTTCCGAAACATCATAACCTCAGATTTGGTCGACAAGTAGGGTGCTTGCTGCATATACGAAGAGATGACCCTGAAAATTAAACCCCTCACCTGAACGAGCAGCCATATGCCCTGCAGTTGCCGAAATGATTATTCATAAAAGGAATAGCACCAAATTTTACAATACACTTAAGTATTTTTTAAGCGTCACTAACACGTAAGCAGGAATTACATGTGTTAGCGCTTGCTTTTGACTTCATGCAGAATATTTCTCTTCCAAAACTGCCTGTACAAGAATTATCTTATTGCAAACACTTAAGGCTAGACGGAAGCATTGATCGTAGCAGATGTACTGCCAAAAATCTCGTATAATATTCTATGGCATCAAAAGTATACGGTGCTTTTACACGGTAACGTTTTGATAAGCATCTTGTCGTGACAAATCACTGGAGAAGTGCGCAATTATGGCTCCGAAACTAAGGCGTCAGGTAGCTAAAGCTATAGTGGTTGTAACAACAATTCTCGCCGGTTATATTAGAAAAAGAAAACCACAAAGAAGTATGTGGGCAAAGAGCATCCCTACTCCAACTCATTTTTCTTTACTACAATTCAATGACCATACAAAACAAAGAGCATGGATATTTGGCACAAACTTTTTCGCTTCCTTATAACATACCACGGTGCTTCTATGTGACCAGAAATGCCGTGGAAAATACTACGAAATAGAGCAGGTTCTATCGACAAGAAATGCCATAGTATATGGCATGGGAAATGCTATAGTATTTGCTACTTTAACAGGGTAGGATATCGATGATACGATTTTTGCTACAAGAAATGCAACGATAAATGCTTCCATCTACAACTAGTATTTTGTGTACACAACATAAAATCTGGCACTAACACTATGTATGTGTATCGTGTAACACTACATAAAGACCTCGACCAAGTGTGTACATCTCTGAATGATTATCTAAAGTATTTTCTTACTTCTGACATTGAGGAACTCAGGTTGTTTGCTGACAACTGCCAAGATCAAGAGAACCGGACTAGGTGCAGATATATTTTATTCCTAACAGACTCAGACCAGTTCTTCGAAAGAATTCAGCTGCAGGTACAAGGGCACAATTTTCTGTCCTGTAACAGAGATTTTAGGGTCATCAGGTGCAGATTACGTCGCCATGATGGGATATATACTGCCCATGATGTGGTAGAACTTATCATTTTAAGCACTAAATCTGGCAAATTTACCGTTTAGGTCATAGAAGCTTGCGACATCTACAACTAAAAGCAGCGATGGGTGGACTACTACAAGAAGATACCTATTTCCATTGAAAATAAACAGATGCCATGAACTGAACGAGTATCCTTTTCCATATCAACCCTGTTTCACTTAATTTTTGAGAAGTAAAGGAAAGGTTATGTCAGAGGCTACACAACGCTCAATGGCTTCATTCGGCACACCAGCAGCATCATGTGATTCACTACCAACACGAAAAGACATATCCTACAGGAAAAGTTCCCATTAAAATTTGAAAAATGAAACACATGTTTCGACTAAAAATTTTTGTTTCTGCGTAGAAGACGCCAACTTTATTGTGAAGTTTTGCGCTGGCACTAACATCAGAAACTGGCAAAATTGATGACTAGATATGCTGCATTTAGAGAATACATTTTGTTCAACAAATCACGTTATGGATCCCATCCATGCTAAGTGATCGAAATAAAGGAAAAATTGCCGCTCGACTTTTTCAAAAAAAAATCTAATTTGTTCAGAAATGTTAAGTTGATATAAGAGTAATTGAAAACCACAATTAATTATATTTTACAACATTGCATGGCGACACATCGGCTACCGCCATTTTGCGTTTTATCGATTTTAGGCGTTTACATTGTTTTCAATATCTCAGTATGTATTTGTCCTACCGAAATGCAAATTGCTGGACGTCTCCAACTTGTTCAGAGCTAAAACTTTCTCCTCTTAACATTTTTGCCAAAACCCAATTGAAAGGAGTAAAATCATGACCTATAATAGCAACATTTTTGGACATTGAAGGCTTGTTTGGGAAGAGGTAACAACTGACGTAGAGGTCTGAATCTGCGTGTGCATGTAGTCCTGGGTCATAAGTTTATACTTAAAAATTTGCAGACCTGTAGCTGCTCTCAAAGGCTTGGAAACGAATAGTAAAGTTGGGGAATTATGCCAATTCGGTTTGTTTCACTGTCCAATATTTCCAATGGGCCTGGATAAAAAAAATCTGAAATTTCGGGAATAGTAACTCCTTTAGTATGCCATAACACACAACAAAGCGTGTTTTGTGTTTATGAGCAGAAGGGGGTCTAAGTATTTAGGAATGACGTCATACTCTAGGGAGTGTTATGTTCACATATTCAACTGGAAATTCGTTGTTGTAAAGTAAAATAACGCAGGATGAAAGGTTAGTCCAGTCAAGGTTCTCAAGCTCGTTTCTTTCCTCTAGTTGTAACACTGTCGTATCACACCCACAGCATCACTGGTGAAGAATTCTGCTATCCTCAGAAGGCGAGAAAAGTCAAAATGCACACTTGACAAAAAGTCTGTAAGTACTCATTGGTCCTGCTGCTTGCTATATCAATAATATTCAATCTTGTTTATTCTGGTTTTAAATGTCAACTCATTCAGGAGACAATTGTCCTTTCGGTTGGTCTGTATTCCTCAGTCAGTGAACGCACACTCACTGTAAACACTGACTGCGGAATGTAAATCAACTGAAAGGACAACAGTCTCCTGCATGAGTAGCTACGAGATGTTTTAAAAATCCAATGATCGTGGTTTTGAAGTACCCTGATATAGGACAAATATTCATGAAAAAATTAGATTTTTTGGAGATGGTCAAGTTCATCAGTTAGAATGGATTGACTTTTGTGCGAGTAATGAACTGTGTTTTCATTAGGGGTGGGTTCAAAATCCGGTTTTCGCCTTTTTTATTTGTATTTATTTAATTATTATTATATTTTAGACAAACGGTTTCGCCCATAGCCTAGTCTTTATAAGTATTACTTTTCCGTACTAAATAGTATGTCTCTAATGTAACAAGTAACATGTGTAGTCTAGAAATAAAACAAATTCGTGAAGTTTTAACATAATTTGCTTCTTTTGTGTTGAAAGAGCACCATTTTGCAAATTTTACAACACCACAGCATAGCATACATTATGTATGCAAAGGTAATGATCATATTAAAATGTCTACTAAAGGATGGCGAATTAATAGCCCAAACCATTGACGGCTTCGAAATCTCTATTTTCATTGGGAAGTTTTTTGCTGTTTTCCCAAATTTTATATTCTATGACTAATGCCATTTAAAAAAAACGATACATGTGTATATATGTACTGTTTTGTACGGAATGTGCACCCACCACTACGCTGGGATAATTTCTAATATTATAAGAACAGCCTCCCCCTTCAGGAGTGCATTTCGAAAATGCTGAAACACGTTTACATTTATTAGTCTGGAGGAAAAACCCTACTTTTGGACCAAACCAAAAATTTCAGTATGTCTAATGTTTTTCAGCGGTTTTTGGCTCATTTGAGGGTGCTGAATCTGAATCTGCCGGGTGTACAAATGTACACCTTGAGCATTTTGAGTAATTCAAGATGGCGGCCAATATGGCGGCTGTAAAAGTGATAGGAATATTTTTGTATATTTTATCAAGATGGGTATCAAATTATATGTTTTTTGTGTTGCAGATTCCAATAATAAAGTAAAAAATGTTATAAAATTGATACAAATCGAGATATTAAATATGGCGCCCAATATGGCGGCTGCAAAAGTTTATGTTGTCATTTCTGAAACCTATTTTTGAAAAAAATATATACTGACATGAGTAATAATAAATCGTAAAATCTTAATTTTCTGCTCACAGATGGCAGCATTTTCATAGAATTTAGGAAAAATATCTCAGAAACAATATAAGAGATACTTTCAAGTGAAATACTAGAACGATTTATGAAAGGCGAATATGTTCTGCGTCACAAACCAGGTATTTGGAATGCTATATTGTTAGACATGTTCATTGAGAATACATTTATGTGTTATGGCCATGGACCAGGAGGTATAATCGGACTTACACTAAATCCATCAGTAGTGAAGCGACGGGCTTTCAGCCTTCACATCTGCAGTCGTTTAGTAAATGACATTTATGTCATGAGAGATGCTGGACGAGATATGGAAATAACTAAACATAAGGGAGGAATGCCATCTCGATTAAAAGGAGATGCTGCAGACTGAATTAAGTTAAAGGAAAAGCTGTCTCATTGTATAGATCCTCTGAAGACCGATGATCACCCAAAAACTATTGTGAATATTGTGTAAGACAGGGAAAATTTGTTCCCAGAAAGTGAATGTTGATAATGCTGTTGACATAGGTGAGAAGACATTGTGTTCTTACGAAGAAAAACTGCCAACTGGTTTTCACGATCCAATCTAAACAACGGTTCGTAATGTTTCTTGCGATGATGTCAAAAGAACAGCTAGTATTGGTGTAATTGACAAAGAACTCTTGTACACGCGTTCAATTTGACTCACATCTACAAGAGATATTGATGCTAAAGGAGTGATTTCAAATGAGCTTGCTGCTGTCCTCAACATCTTTGTTTGGTGAATATGGGACTCCCAGGTTCTGCAAAAGTAAGTCAAAACTGAAACAAATATTACAGGTAGAGAAGTTTATGAGATCGTACAAGCACGAAGATGCTATCATACTTGGTTGTGCTGTTTTGTGGGTGATCAACTGGCCATCTAACGGAACTGTTCTTGACTTCATAAAATTGTATCGGTCATATGTGCTTGAAAAATTGAACAAATGCAACGCGTACCTGATATTTGACTAATATAAGGAGTACAGCACCAAAGGAGGAATAAGAAGCGTCAGAGCAGGATCAACATGTAGCAGGTATCATAAATTGTCTTTCAACACGCCCTAGCCCTCCCAACAAGTTGTGCTGAATGTTACGAAGAATAAGGTGCAACTAGTACAGTTGATCTGCAAGTATCTAATGACAGAAGGGTTGCCATCAGATTCCACCAAAAGCCTATTCATCACTGGACCAGAAGATGTTACAACAGAAATAACTGCTGATTGTATCAAGGAACGTCCAGATATGAAAAAAAAACTCACGAAGAGACTGATGTCATAATTATCACACAAGTAGTGATGGTAGCCAATCAGCTGGACAGAAATTGTACAATAAATATAATTAATGATGACACGGATGTTCTTCTCCTCCTGATGCACCACTACCACACACAAAAACTTACTTCTAAACATTTTTATGGAGGCAACTCAAAGTCATAGAGGAGTTATTGACATTGGATTGTCAGTGTCCAAACACCGTGATATTGTTTCAAATTTACTAGCACTTCATTCTCTTTCTGGCTGCGATACAGTTCCTACTCTTTATGGCATTGGAAAGCAGAAGGCAATGAAAGTACTACAAAGTAATGTGATTGTGCTTGAAGATGTGATTCAGGGGGCAACTTAGTTTATAGCTTCTTGCTATGGTGGTAGGATAACTGGCCGTACAATATCTGATGTCAGAAGAGATGTCTGGCTGAAGAAATTGTCAAAGAAGTCTGCCGTACATATCCGGAAATTGAAGAGCTTGCCACCAACTACGGAGGCATTCTCTGAAAATGTAAAAATAACTCATTTCCAGGTAAGCATTTGGAAACAAGCAGATAAACCAGACCCACCAGACATGGATCCGACACATTTTGGGTGGTATCGTGATGAGTTGAACAAAACATTGGAACCAGTTACTGTACCACCGGGAACTGTGATGGCACGGAAAGACATCTTGAAGATGGTGAGTTGCTGCTGTTCTGAAAACATGTATAAAGGACGTTGTGGCTGTGTGGAAAATCATAATAGCTGCAATGACTTCTGCAATTGTGAAGCCTCTAAACGATGCCAGAATATCTTCACACGTCAAAATACTAGGAATCTAGAAGACGAAAACATGGATACTTCTTCTGACGAAGACTGACAAGTGACTGATCTGTGATATTTATTATTTTGTTGCAGAGTAACATAGAAACATCGGCATTTTGTATTGTAAATTTACATATTTCGCATTAATGTGGCCAGCAACATAATTCTTGATTAAGAAAATGTCCAGGAAAAAATATAAGAAAATCTTCAAACCTAAGTTTTTTTTTTTTTTTTTTTTTGCACACAGAAAGGAATGGTTTCGTAAATAAATATAGAGGAGCCCAAAATGTGGGGAAAAATGTTCTGGAGCGCAAACAAGGTGAGTTGCGGTGACGGAGAAAGTATCAACACCCAGTCCAAAATTTCAGTGTATCAGATATTGTTCTAAGTATGTACCTAGCTCGAGGGTCGCGAATCTGAATATTCCATATTGAATATATTGATTTCTATCAATTTCATAAGGTTTCTGAAGTAACTATTGAAATCTGCAACCCAAAAAACATATAATTCGATACCCATGTCGATACAATACTCCAAAAATATTCTTGTCAATTTTACGGCCGCCATATTGGGTGCCATATTGAATACCTCGATTTGTATCAATTTCATAACATTTTTGACATTATTATTGGAATCTGCAACCCAAAAAACATATAATTTGATACCCATCTTGATGAAATATACAAACATATTTCTATCAATTTTACAGCCGCCATATTGGCCGCCATCTTGAATTACTCGAAACGCTCAAGGTGTACATTTGTACACCCGGCAGATTCAGTTTCAGCACCCTCAAATTAGGTAAAAGCCACCGAGAAACATTAGACATACTGAAATTTTTAGTTTCGATGGATTTCCTCCAGACTATATTTTTAATAAAGTGATTGTATGCAGAATTTCAAACCCTCACGTTTTTTGTTTCCTTCACAAACAGTTGGAAATTTGAAAGTCATAGAAATTGTTCACTTTTCCCCTCCGACTACCCCTAGAGAAAATAGCAGTTAGTAATGGAACAATTTTAGAATAGTATGAAAAGTGCTCAGAAACAACAACCCATACTTCCCCTTCCTCTGCTATGAAGTTCAAATAAATGAAAACGAACATACTCACCCACTTCTACATTCTCATTCCACTGCATGCAAACCAGAGCAAATTACAGTTGAACGAAAATGAGTAAAATTTTATCGCCCTGTCTTTCTTCTCTTTTGCTTATGCGCAAAGCAACATAGATCAATTTGGCCTGACCTGACTGTAAACGATGTATGGTCAGTATATTGTTAAAAGTTGTTAGGCTTATAGAAAAACCTTCCAAGCAAAGGAGTAAAAGATGCATACACAGTTCATATCTGTACTGCTTACGCAGAGATTTTTCCTTTCTCCTGGTTTATGTGTGGTCAGCCCATTTTTCGAAAGTCGTAATTTTGGTAACAAAATGAGCCAAAACTTGCAACTCACTCATATTCAGTCTCACAACCAGGCCAAATTTATCTTTACACTTGTTAATGTGTGGTCAGTCCTAGCGAACCACCCGCATATTGAGTCATTTATAAACTATTCGTACACAAGTCACGAGAATTATATAGTACCGCTAATATATGTTTTATCAATATTGGTATTGTATCTGAAAATTGGTCAGCAACACAGCCTGTGTATTCTACTACAAAAATCCTGATTCCTAATGTTATATTAGTACCTACGAAATAACGTACAGTAAAACCAATAACTATAATAATAGATTTTCATTAAAAATATTATCCGAACGATACCAGTTACTTTCAAAAATCATAGAAGAAAGAAAAAGATACAAGGTTACAACTAATCAGATTGCATGACTAATAAAGTAAGTTTGTCTTCCATGTTGCTGCTTTCCTTATTGGTCAATTTAAGTACTATGACCCTATACTAATAGTTTTATGTTCCAGATTCATACTTCATTGTTCCAGGCTGATGAGAAGATCACTCCATAAGGGTCCTGTTATTAATCCTGACCTCCCACTAAAGGTCCGCAGACAACATCACCCGATACCTATTGCAGTCCTAGTCACAAACAAACTCAACTATTCAGTAGTAGCAGAAACAAGATGTACAACAGACATTACCAGCACTTCAATCTATAACATCTTCTGCGCCAATAAGTAAAGTATCCAGAATACACATGCGCTTCTGTGGCGATGAACCTTTAAGACCCGGAACTTACTCTGAACGCTGGAAACCAGCATTTCATAATAGTGCAGTTAATATTGGCTTCGACTTATCATAAAAAAATGAAATGAAATTTTTGAGTTTTACGTCCCACGATTATGCCGGTTAGGCTAAAGGAGACAATGATTATGAGAAATGAATGAAATGGTGGGATGAAGAAAGTGGGAGGAAACGGGAGAACCCCGAGGAAAGCCACGCAAACGGTGTTTGTCCACCACAAAGTTCACTTGGCGGGAGCAGGGTTTCAACCCGGGACCCCACGCACCAGAAGTGAACGCTCTACCACTGAGCCACCGCGGCCCCCGACTTATCATAAACCATGGCTAATCTTTCGTCGCCTTACTACGACCAATAATACGATCCCGACCACCAAGTCTTAACTGCTCAATTGAAACATATATTTTCCATAGAAAACTCTAAATCTACTTCTTCGAGAGGAAGTATTTAAATCTAGTACCTTCATGCGCCAAAAAAAAAAAATGCGCGTATACTGTAACTTACGATTTTTCGTGATTATTCCATTTTCCTTGTGTTTATGGGTAAAATTCAGTTATTAGTAGGTGGAGATAATAGAAAGCAATCAATCTAAGGTGATATTTCTTTAAAAAATATAATAAAATAATAAAAATATAAGCAAAAAACAAAATTGTGTTCGGTTTTGCGTATACTGGCAATAATGCTTTCAATGGATTTTTTGCAGCAGCAGAGTACTATTGCAGAGGGAATAACAGGATTGGTAGGGGGAAGTTGAATCAAGGAACTGGAAAGTGGAGTAAAATATTGCATTTATTGGCTTAAATCTAGAGTGTAAATTGTCTGCCAAATATAAATTAGCTTCTGTAACCAAGATGTTGTACAGAAATAAAGAAGCAAAGGGAAAAAGTGTTGTCTTAAGTTTGGAAGTGACATGCTCTATAGCCATGAGGATTTATTTGTTAAGAAAAATAACTTACCAACACAAGATAGTCAGTGTGGTCAAGTGGGTAGAGTGGCGGACTGGTAATTCTTATACTGTTTTGACACCACATCGAATCCAATCCATTTTTTTTTACAAAACATTATAGAAAGTGTATAATTTTTATGTTAATAAGAACCGAAACAATATAATAAGAAAATAACTTTTTGTTTCCTCTGATGACGTATTTATTTAGAATTAGTGTACTATTTGTAATAGCGGGCCGCGGTGGCTCACTGGTAGAGCGTTCACCTCTAGTGCTTGGGGTACCGGGTAAACTTTGTAGTGGACAAACACCGTGTGCGTGGGTTTCCTCGGGGTTCTCCCATTTCCTCCCACTTTCTTCATTCCACTATTTCATTCGTTACTCATCATCACTGTCTCCTTTAGCCTAACCAGCATAACCGTGGGACGTAAAACTCAAAGATTTAATTTCATTGTTTATTTGTAATAGCGATTGTTGTCAGATTATGCTGTTGTATATCTTCTTTTCTCATTTTCTTTTCTTGAAAAAAAGTTAGAAAAAAACAAATTTGTCTCCAATAAAGTATGAAAATTATATATAAACAAAAACAGACTTCTCAGTATCAAACGTGATTTATCGTCATGAAATGGACAAGGATCCCGTTATTAAAAACAAAACTATACACAATTATTGAATTTGGTCTTCTTTAGGCTATTAGCATGCTATATATATACGGTATATATTCTTTATAAGACTATATTTTATAAGGCAAGATGTGCTATCATACCCAAAAATTTAGCTAGTGAGTGAAAGATGTTTTCTGCACAAATATTTTACAGGTTTAGGTGCATGAAACACCAATACGCGATGGTCTCCCTTATCTGACCTTCGTTTATTACACATACCGTATTATCAGGTAAAAAGCAGCAACAATTGGCAAGAAGAACTGCAAGTTGTGGTCTTAGTCTGTTGTTGATACTTCGGACTCTATCGCCTAGCACGCCCATATACACAATGACTCATACGTCTGTCATTCAGTGGAGGCACGTATCCAGCTTTTCTTTTCGGAGGGGGCCCAAATCGAATCCTCGAAAGCACGTAATTCCAATGTTTCAAAAATACCAATAATAATAATAATAATAATAATAATAATAATAATAATAATAATAATAATAATAATAATAATAATAATAATAATAATAATAATGCTACAGTTCTGTATTTCTCTTAAACTTTTCTTACTTTTAATTTATGTAAAAGTAAAAATTTTCTTACTTTTACTTTAAACAAACTGCATTGTAACACAAACGAAATCAACTATATTTTCTAGAGACATGTAAAGAAAACTGTCTGCTATGTATATCACAAAACAAAAATAGCATAAAATAAAAGCTTACAGGTAACACTTCCCAAATGTAACACTCCGATTTTAATAAAATTTGGCAGGTAGATACTACACATAAAATAAACGAATACGTGTTTTTTATTTTCTGTACAAAAACTGTTTTAGGGAGCAAAAGCCCCACCCAAATATTTTTAAAGTTGACGCCCGAAAGACAAAAACAAGTAGACCAAAGTGAACTAAATTGTTCACAGATATTGCAGACGTAAAATGAGCGAATACCTGTTTTGCATTTTCCTGGAAAAAACGGTTAGGTTGGGCACCTTCAAACCTTTGATCACGAAATATCAAAAGTACTAGTAACAATATGTCAGATGTGTGTAAAGCATGAAGAATTGCAACGAAATGTTGTGTATGAACAATACGCAAAAAATAAACGAATACGGTGTTTTTTTATTTCATTTCTGTGGAGAAATGGTTTTAAGGGGCAAAAGTCCCCATTCAAAATTTTGAAAGTTGACGCCCGAAAGGCACGAAGAAGTGAACCGAAGTGAATGAAATTGTGCACAGATATTGTAGACGAAAAATGAGGGACTACGAGTTTTGTATTTTCCTGAATAAAGGAAAAACGTCTAGGTAGGACACAGACACCTCCAAAAGTTAGATCGTGAAATATCAAAAGTGCTAATAACACTATGTCAGAAGTGCTTAAAGGACATGAAGAATTGGAACGACACATTGTGTAGGGACAATACGCAAGAAATAAACGAATACGGGTTTATTTTCTGCGGAAAAATTGTTTTAGGGGTCAGAATTCCCCATCCACAATTTTGAAATTTGAGGCCAAAAAGGCAAGAAGAAGTCCACCGAATTGAATGAAATCTTGCACAGATATTGTAGACGTAAATGAAGATAACATTTTTTGTATTTTCCTGGTAAAAAGCTGTTGAATGTTGTACGAACCTTCTAAGCTGGTTATTACGAAACATCAAAAGTGCAAATAAGTATACATCAGAAGTTCCTAAAGAGTATGGAGAATTGCAACGAAACTTCGTATAGGGACAATTTACAAAACAATAAATGAAACGTGTTTTAATTTGTGCGGAAAAACAGTGTTGGGACCTAGGGCCCCTCCGAAAAATAGTAAATATTACCGTAAAAGTGCAGGAAGGAGTGGACCCAAGCAAATGAAATTGTGTGTAGATATTGTATAGACTCTATGTAAGCAAGAGCTTTCGTGCTTTTAAGATGTCCCTATCCATTTTGGCACATCAACAGCAAACAGGAAATTAATCGGCACGTGTTTTTGTTTATGCGGTAAAATATTGTAAGGGTTAAAGATGCCTCGTTAAATACTATAAAATACGCTACACTGTTTGTGCTTGTTGTTGATCTGCCAAATTTGAAGAAATCGGATGGAGACACTTGTGAGACTCCAAAGGCCTTCTTTTTCGTATCCAATATCTACAGACAATTTCATTCGTTTCGGTCCACTCCTTCCGCCACTCAACGCCTCGGTCCACTCAACAGTTTTTTTTTTTTTTTCAGGAAAATACGAAACAAATATTCCCTCATCTTACCTCTACAATATTTGTGAAGAATTTCATTCAGTTCGGTCCATTTCTTCTTGCCTTTCGGGCGTTAAATTCCAAAATTCTTGGTAGGTCCTTTCACCCCCCTAGAACAGTTTTTTCGCAGGAAATAATAAAAACCGTAAGTGTTTATTTTTTGTTTATTGTCCTTACACAAAGTTTTGTTCCAATTCTTCATATAAATTCAGGCACTTCTGACATACTGTTATTAGCACTTTTGATATTTCATGATCAAAGGTTTGGAGGAGTCCGTGCCCCACCTAACCGTTTTTTCCAGGAAAATACGAAACTCATATTCCCTCATTTTTCGTCTACAATATCTATTCACAATTTCATTCACTTCGGTTCTCTTCTTCTTGCCTTTCGGGCGTCAACTTTCAAAATTTGGAGTTGGGGCTTTTGCCCTTTAAAAGCATTTTCCCGCAGTAAATAAAATACACGTATTTGTTTATTTTTTGCGTATTGTCCATACACAAAGTGTATTGTCGTTACAATTCTTCATGTCCTTTACACATATCTGACATGCTGTTAGCAGCACTTTTGATATTTCGTGATCAAACGTTTGGAGGGGTCCGTGCCCCCCTAACCGTTTTCTCCAGGAAAATACGAAATCCGTATTCCCTGATTTTGCGTCTACAATACCTCTGTACAATTTCGTTTACTTTGGTCCACGTGTTTTTGCCTTTCGGGCGTCAACTTTCAAAATTGTGGGTGCGGGCTTTTGCCCCCTAAAACCGTTTTTTCGTAAAAAAAAATAAAAAAACTTATTTGTTTATGTGTAGTATCTACCTGCCAAATTTTATCAAAATCGGAGTGTTACACTTGGGAAGTGTTACTTGTTAGAATTATAACGACAACGCATTGCCCACAGTTTGGACACTGACACAAAATAATCTGATATAAAAGAACCTCAAAAGGGAAAAAGCAGGTTTATTAAGAAGCGCTTGAGTTTTGGAAAGGGACAGATTCCAGGACCTCACGCTGGATACGTCCTTTATTCAATGTATTATATTTATTTCTTGCAAAACATGATTATTAGATGCATAATATGTAAAATTATATCATAGTTTTACCTTTAATAGGTCTTTTCTTAACACATCCATATTATCCGGCGTTCTGCCTGTTTTATATCGGATAAGCGAAACTCTACTGTATTTCCAAAGATAGCATATACACAGGGGCTAGATGTCTGCACGGACCGGAGTTTTTAGAACGGACCCGGCCCGGCCCCTTTAATTAATAATCTTTAAGCATTAGCGGATTAACGGTGGAGCCAATGGAGCCCAGGTTCCGGGGCCCCAAGCTCAGAGGGCTCTTTAAATTCCCTCTGTTTAATACTAAAATATAGCAATCAACTTATTATATTATAGGCTTCAGACCGATGCTAAGTATTTTTTCCGCTCGTTACGCTCCCGGTATCATTAGATTTGTCTTTCCATCAACAGCATTTAACTGTTAATAATGAATATAATTATTCAATTGTTAATAATGAATGTAACTAAACTAATTATTGTAAACTTGGGCATTGTAAGTATTTGTGGTTAATTTCGACGCTGTGGTTTACTATAGGAATTTCTGACGAACTGTTTGATGAAAACCACAGAGAAATATATTAAGAATTCACGAAGTTATCACTAAACATGTGAATATTATTGCAGTGGTCTCCAAAATGTAAACAACTTTTTCTCTTTGAAATATACACATCCATAACGCTTTACATTGTTTATCCATGAGAAAAAGAAAGTGCGTTCTAATAACTAGAATTTATATAGTTTGTGGAAGTATATGAATGTGTATGCACAACAAACGATTGAAGAGAAACACTAAATAAACATTATTTATTTGATAGTTCTTAATTTTCGCATTCGCCATTTGCTAGGAGCATAGACTTAGGTATGGAGTGCATATACATCTCAGTGACGTCATATTTTCCATAGACGAAACTACTAGTGGACTCATTTCTAATGGGTTAGGAGTGAGAATATTGCCTTGGTTCCTGCGGTTAACTTTTGAGCATTGATCGTTGAAGTATTTTGGTCCTTGTATTAGTTTAACTCTCTAAGCGGACTGACTAGATTAAACAGCTGTTTCTGGTAAAGAGAAAGAAGATACTTGATACTGAACAGTTGTATATTCTGGTTTGTAAATGTTATGTAGGACTTTTCACGAGTTATGGCGAAGATTTCAGTGCGGTTGTTTAAAAGGTGTAGAGCTGTGATATTCTAAACTTTGATTGGCTAGTCCATGGAATGGAAGGAAAATATAGTAGTTAGTTTGTGACAGAAGGACGTTTAGTTGGCGAAAGACGGATAAAATAAAAAGAAAATATGGAAAACTATATTATTAGGATTTTGTTTCCGGTTATTAATCAAGAACCGTGCATTTCCTTTACATGCTATGCTTGGGGAAATGAAGAGAGCATAGAAATTACTTAGAAAGGTACTGAGAGCATTAATTGTGCGTGTGTTGCTAGAGGTCATAGGATCCATATAGTTATTGGAAAGAAAGTTCATAAGAAGTTTCGACTGAAGATATAGACAGGAAGGAGATTGATAAACACATTAAATTGAAAAAAGGTTTTACTCCAGCTGGTAAATAGAGTAGTGCACGTGTTAATAGCCAAACAGACTGCTTATTCTGTGGGAAGATTGTTGTGCTGAATATGTCAAGTTCCGATTACAGTGATTACTGCTTTGTTAAAACTGACAATTTTTCTGAAATTATATTCCCGCTCGATTTGAGTGCTAAGTTTAATGTTTTGGTTGAAATTTGTAGAAAGAGGTTAGTAGATTTGAAAATTTGAGGGTGCCATTTTTTCTTCTTACATTTTCATCATTTTTCAAGATGGCTACCTCATTAAAACTACACTACTTCCAGACAATCTCATGTCAGAAATTCCTGAAAATTTCTATGTATTTTCTGTGATCATCACATCCTGACACGAAAGCTACCCTCTGTTCAAATGTTTATATGATGATCAGATGAAAAATTTCAAACTGGTGGTCTTTTGAACTTTTAAAAAATTCGTATTTTTTACAATATAAACCGATCGACACCAAATTTATTCAAAAGATGGATATATACATTACATTAGGTGTGTATGTGAAAATCAGAACGATCCGTTAGAAAATTTCAAAATGGCGGCTGTTCAAAAATCTACCTGTCCTTCGTGGCCCTGTGTCAAAAGGTGTATTTCATTTATATTTCTATTGTGGGTGCCAAGTGATATGTTTCTTGGAATAAAATGAACAGATATAATAGTGAAAATTGTTTTAATTCATACAATTTTGGATGGAGTATAATACTGATACGGTATTACTGCTATTATAGTACTGGAGTATACTATTAATACTGACTCTCTTTATAATATTGAAAATTATATTACTCCATATTCCATATATAAAGACACGCGCTCGCTTATGTATGTATTGTACTTTTTTAGTCAGTGTGTTGAAGTTGTATTGGCAGAAAAGCTGAACTGTGATTTACTGTTCTATTTGTTGTCATTCAAATCAATATCCATTTCACGTTCGTATAATAGCAGGTATTTGAATAGTCACTGCAATTGCAGAGAGATGTGCAAGGTAGAGAATTCGTAAGGCACTTCTAATTTCCTTTGGTGCATGAAATATTGCATCCACATTTAGTAAGTTCAATGACACTTAATGGTGCTAGCAGTTTAAGTGGCTTTAGAGCTGCAAAAGAACTGTCCGTAGTAGTTTCCAGATAAAGGTGGTAAAAGTGATTTGCGACATCTATAGGCTTTGGGAATCAAAGAAATTACATCCGATCTAACATGTGTGGCTTCAGAGCTCCCATTGTTGTTGGTAATTTCTGTCCTTACAGGTTTTTAGTCGAGAATAAGTGCCATATTAACTCTGAGACAGCGTACATTCGACAGCTTTTCGTGTATGTCATACAGATGAATTTTTCAAATGCTTGCAAGGCATTTAATGAGTCAAAGCTTTGTTCACCAAGAGGTTGAAAAGCTGTTATTATATCACTATCACATTGCTCTCCAGTATCTCGAGTCTCTCCACAAACTTTGCTCTCCAGTCTCCTTCCGTGAATGCATGTAAGCCAACAAGTCTTTCGGCTTTGGCGTCACCAATCGAAATACACTTTTCATTTTTCTACTCCTATCGCCTTTGACTGAAGAGTTGGAGACTCAGTACATGAGCAAAATAAAAGCATCTGTGTCAGGTGAAAATATGTCAATTTCTTTCTCAATATTATATTCCTGAGAAATAATGTACAGTATGTGGAGTGGTATCAAAGTATCTTCTTCTTCATGTGTGTGCTCAGTTAAATTAGAGCTGAAAAGACCTGTCTTATTGCTTTATGTCTGGGTTCCATAGACAATCACAATATTAAAATCACAAACTGCAAAAGAATTTAGTACTGCTTTCCAAGATATTTTGATAACTAAACTTTCATCTCATTGTGCGACAGAAAGGTTTACATGGGAACTGGCTTTATGTTTGAGGTGTCTGATGAAAAACTTTATGGGAACTGTTTGGTTTAGCTTTTTCTTGCGAGTTTGATCTTTCAATGAATTGTCAACGTATCTCTCAAAAATTAGCCTTGCTTCATCATAACCAACTACCACATGTTGAATGATTTCAACAAAAGCCTTTGCAATATTTGCACAAGTATTCATTGATGTCATTTTTCTTATTGACTGCACTATAGTCATACCATCAATCACGCACACTCTTTTAATCTAGTATGCATGGTTGGGCATTATTGGTAAGGAGATGGTGATGCTTCACTCATAATTGAACATAAGGTATACTTTTCTATAGCAGAAACGGAAAAGCTCTCATCAGACGGAATATTAAGACAACCATCGGAAAAGAACAAGAACTATGGAATAACTGAAAACTCGTAACTTCCTATTACATCTTTTACGTTTGATGACGTTTCAGGTCGTGACTTCATGATAATGAAGAAACGAGCAAGCTTTTGTCTGTCTTCTCTTGTCTTAGTTATCTTATCCCCAACATTTACTGTAGTCTTTTCATTACAGCATCTGAATAACTTTCATTTTTTATTGGATCCCATATAGAAATATTAGCGGTATCATTGTTTAATCTGGTTTCAAAGAACTGCCACGTTTTACGCCATCGTGGAAAAAATACAAAATCATTAAAGAAAAAATGCCATCCAAAATTTTTGAAATCTGCATATTAGAAAATATATATTGAAAAAATGAAATAACAACTTAGGACGTAAATCAACCAGGTTTACTCCACCATACTAATAGGTCAGGACCAGAAAGTTATGAGAGAAGGAAAATAGGGGAGCGTACTATTATTGACCAGGAACAGGCTTTCCTGCAAGTGGCTTCATTTTTTGAGAACAATGGCGAAGAACAAATAGCAATCACAACCCTCAGTAATAAGATGAAAGAGTATTTGCAGGATAGTCAGTCAAATGCGTATAGTTATTATTATCTTAAAGCAGAATTATTATTATTATTATTATTATTATTATTATTATTATTATTATTATTATTATTATTATTATTATAGTTGTTTTCGTTAATTTATAAGAACAATTGAGATAATTATCTTTATAAAATTAAAATATTACATTACTTAAAGAAAAGGCATGTTGTTTTACATTGCGGAGTTTAGTGTAATAAAATACAACACTCTTGCCGCATAAAATAGTCTAGCTAGCCTAGTTTTTAAGATACAGAAATGATTTTGCTGTCAATCGAAAGAGGACATTCTACTCTATAACGGTTATTTCGGACGATCTTTTGGAAACTTTAACGATTTCATAGTTATGTGTCCATTAAAATAGATAAAAAACAGAATGTAATGAATTTCTTGGAAAAATGACGCCATATTTAAATATGGCGGCCTCATCACAATACTCTACCACCTTTTCTCATTTATATTATCTATTACCATCAATATGACATAAGAACTAAGCTTCTATCTTAATTCTGTGAGAAAATATAATTGCTTTATCTGAAAAAGATGTTTAGTAACACTATCCAAATGGTAGCTCAAAATGGCTCCCGAATGGTCGTCTAACTTTTACTAGTTTTTGATATGTTGTTCAAAATGGTTTTCTCTACTAGAAAAACTAAAAAATTAAGCTTTTCTTGCGATTTGTTAGCTGTCTAACCATACATTAACTGAACTAAATAGTTAAAATAGTTTCTAGAATTAGTCCTTCCAGAAGATTATAAATTATATGTCTTCATTAAGAGTGAGATATCCTACTAGTACTGTGATTATAATTATTATAAGTTGTATGATCATGGAAAAGTACTATTGTTTCTATGACAGGTGGTGCTGCATCTTGAAGCCTTAATTGCTTGCATTTGGGGCTCAGATTAACTCACCTATCTTCTATTTTTAGATATTTGGACATTACTATGTTCAGCAGAGGCAAAGTTTTGGTATGACTCTAGTGATGATGTTTGTTGATCTGAGAGTAATTCATAGAGATCTAGCAAAAGCTTCCCATATAATGAATACGGAACCTGGATTTGCTACCAAAGAAAGAAGTGATCCCACACTTGATACTATGTTGCATAGTACAAAGGTATCGGCGTAATAACATCGTAGTATTGCTCTTAGCCCCAGGAAACGTTAAAGAAGTATGCAATATTTATTTCTATGAATATTGCAATGTATTCAGTTCTTAGTCAGTCTGTTTTTATTGTTGTACCTATGAACAAGGAGAGTCAATGGAATATGTATGTTATAATAGCGAATGCCGTTTCCATGGAAGTACGTAGTGGAAGTGAATTTCTACGCAATAAGTATCGTGAAGTGATATTACTGCTGTGAGCTTGCCAACGTTGAATAAGAAAATAAACCTGAGTGTTCATAAGATTGAGGGAGATGAGGTTATTTGGGCTCCATGTAATGTTGCAATTCCTCTAAAGACCAAAACTTCTGTAGATTCGGCAACGAACACGATTGTAGCTTTGAAGTACGTTAGGGTACCAACGCCCATATCTTTGGTGAATGTGTAGTTGGTCTCTACAGTAAATCCTAGAAATCCGATTGGTAATATTGGATAAATTAATTCTAGTACTCCAAAGGGATCTTTTCCGAGTACCCTTATTTCTTGGGTTATAATGTGAAAAATTGTTGTAAATCCTCGTAAAATAATTCAGGATGACCAAAGAATTAGTATAGACGCTCACATAGAATAGGTCTCCTCCTTAAAGATCAGATAATGATGTATTAAGATTTATAACTCCTCAGTGTATAGTAATGGCCCCTCCCAGAACTGTCATTGATAATATAAATACAATTGTAATGACTACTGATCAAAAGAAGAAAAAGAAGAAGAATGAAGTTTACTACACATAAGATTGAGACTCCAGCTAAGTGATAAGAAAAGATGGATAGGTCTATACAAGGGCGCCCATGTTGTGGTTTCCAAGGGGGGGGAAATATAAGCGAGGTTTCAAATATAGTTTCAAATTTTGCTATAACCAATGTAAAAATTCTATTGGGCTTTCGATATTCTCAAGTACGATTTCCTCTTAGGGGGCGAGCGCCCCTCCTTGTCCCCCCTGATGGGCGCCCTTGGGTCTATAGATACTTTTCTATAAGGAAAAGCTCTAGAAAAGGGAGGATACGCTATTGATCCAGTTCCTGGTCTATTTTCTGCAATTCTTGGAGTTAAAAGTAGGACAAGAATGAGTTTAGTAATGAGATTTTTGTATTGTTTAGATGGGAGAAGGCTCTATTACCTAGGTAATTGGCCCTAGTATGAGAGGAACTAATAGCTTTCTAAAATACCCGATTATAATTGTTATATTGATACTATTGTTGATATTATGAAAATAATATAAAAATGAGTGGACAGTAAGTACTAAATTATAAGTTTGATCAACTCCGATTAGTCCACGTTGATGATGCAGTTCTGCTCAAATAGGAAAACTAAGTGATTTGCCTACTATGTTATAGTGTTGGATGGTAGAACTTCGAGCATCTCAGGTAAAATATTTTCTTCAACAATGGAATGAATTTTTAAATCTTCATATTTAAATCTTTCATTCTTTTTTCATTATTTTAAGTTTGTAAAGAACAAAATATTGAAACTATGCTTATTAGTAATTTTTCTCTTTTGTTTAAATCTTTCATAATATCGAATATGTTGAAATGGCACAAGTATATTCGAGGAAACGTCAATTACAGAATATGAAATATCACTTCAAATTCAATTTTGCCTACATACAACTCTGAAACTGAATTAAAACAATGAGTGCTACATGTTTAAACTTAGTTTTCTAAATACCAGTATATTATTATATTAATATCGTTCATGGTCTCGAGAAACAGAAAAATAGCAATATAATAAAAAGTTAAGTTTTCTAATTATATTTTATTTTTCTTTGACCAAATATAACATAGAGATTTTTCTATTTCTATAGGAATAACCAAAAGACATTTTAATCTACTTTGTGAAATACCCCAAAAGTTCCAAAGCTCGTCATAGTATTTGTAATAAAATAATGTAAGATGTGAAACTATAAGAAAGTTTTTGTGATAATCCAATTTTCCATTTGTGACATGTATGATGCTTTGCTGCTTTATGTGTCGCCACTTTGATTAACTAAATACGCTTTCTCATACTGCATTTCTAGTCAAGAATCATTATTATGAAACGCTGATGCTTGCAGTACTACACCAGGAAATGCGCAACTTCATTTCTGCCGTCCACTGCCATTCATCTTCGGCTTTTTGTAACCATGTGGGATTTCTTCGTATGTCTAAACATAAACACAAAATATAAGTATCTATTTATCTGAATCGATGTTCATAGCTATAACTATATATAAATCTTATTTATCTATTTATACTTCTATGCTACATTTTCAAAAGTTCGTTAAAAAGTTCGTCATTGGATTCTCTGTCTGTGTGTGTGTCTGCCTGTTATTTGCGAGTTTTTCGATTTTAAATCTTCCATCCGATAGAGCATCAAAAACTATCTGAGAAAGTGATAGAGTTTTTCGCGTCACTCTTACTGTTCCTTAGATATTGGCCAAAAAAGGTTCCAATTTCGGGAGACTTACTGCGCCATATCTCGAGAACCGTAACTCATAGATAGATGATATTAGTGTTGATCAATACCTAATAGTCTGGAGGAAATCCATCGAAACTAAAAATTTCAGTATGTCTAATGTTTCTCGGTGGCTTTTACCTAATTTGAGGGTGCTGAATCTGAATCTGCCGGGTTTACAAATGTACACCTTGAGCGTTTCGAGTAATTCAAGATGGCGGCCAATATGGCGGCTGTAAAATTGATAGGAATATTTTTGTATATTTTATCAAGATGGGTATCAAATTATATGTTTTTTGGGTTGCAGATTCCAATAATAATGTCAAAAATGTTATGAAATTGATACAAATCGAGGTATTCAATATGGCGGCCGTAGAATTGACAAGAATATTTTTGGAGTATTGTATCGACATGGGTATCGAATTATATGTTTTTTGGGTTGCAGATTTTAATAGTTACTTCAAAAACCTTATGAAATTGATAGAAATCAATATATTCAATATGGAATATTCAGATTCGCGATCCTCGAGCTAGGTACATACTTAGAACAATATCTGATACACTGAAATTTTGGATTGGGTGTTGATGCTTTCTCCGTCACCGCAACTCACCTTTTTTGCGCTCCAGAACATTTTCCCCCCATATTTTGGGCTTCTCTATATTTATTTACAAAACCATTCCTTTCTGTGTGCAAAAGAAAACAAACACAAGCTTAGATTTGAAGATTTTCTTATATTTTTTCTTGGACGTTTTCTTAATCAAGAATTATGTTGCTGGCCACATTAATGCAAAATATGTACATTTACAATACAAGATTGCCGATGTTTCTATGTTACTCCGCAACAAAATAATAAATATCACAGATCAGTCACTTGTCAGTCTTCGTCAGAAGAAGTATCCATGTTTTCGTCTTCTAGATTCCTAGTATTTTGACGTGTGAAGATATTCTGACATCGTTTAGAGGCTTCACAATTGCAGAAGTCAGTGCAGCTATTATGATTTTCCACACAGCCACAACGTCCTTTACACATGTTTTCAGAAAAACAGCCGCAACTCACCATCTTGAAGGTGTCTTTCGGTGCCAACACAGTTCCCGGTGGTACAGTAACTGGTTCCAATGTTTCGTTCAACTCATCATGATACCACCCAAAATGTGTCAGATTCATGTCTGGTGGGTCTGATTTATCTGCTTGTTTCCAAATACAAGCCTGGAAATGAGCTATTTTTACATTTTCAAAGAATGCCTCCTAAGTTGGTGGCAAGCTCTTCAATTTCCGGATATGTACCGCACACTTCTTTGATAATTTCTTCAGCCAGACATCTCTTCTGATATCAGACATTGTAGGGCCAGTTTTCCTACTACCATAGCAAGAAGCTATAAACTCAGTTGCCTCCTGAATCACATCTTCAAGTAGTGATGTCTTATTTCCAAACTTTCCAAGCTCCTTCCCACTTTGTAGTACTTTCATTGCCTTCTGCTTTCCAATACCATAAAGAGTAGGAACTGTATCGCAGCCAGAAAGAGAATGAAGTGCTAGTAAATTTGAAACAATATCACGGTGTTTGGACTCAGACAATCCAATTTCAATAACCCCTCTATGACTTTGAGTTGCCTCCATAAAAATGTTACAAGTAAGTTTTTGTGTGTGGTAGTGGTGCATCAGGAGGAGAAGAACATCCGTGTTATCACTAATTAGCTACATTTATTGTACAATTTCTGTCCAGCTGATTGGCTACCATCACTACTTGTGTGATAATTATACATCAGCCTCTTCGTGAGGTGTTTTTCATATCTGGGCGTTTCTTGATACAATCAGCAGTTATTTCTGTTGTAACATCTTCTGGTCCAGTGATAAATAGGCTTTTGGTGGAATCTGATGGCAACCCTTCTGTCATTAGATACTTGCAGATCAGCTGTATTCAGCACAACTTGTTGGGAGGGCAAGGACGTGTTGAAAGACAATTTATGATACCTGCTACATGTTGATCCTGTTATGAAGCTTCTTATTCCTCCTTTGGCGCTGTACTCCTTAGTCAAATATCAGGTACACGTTGCATTTGTTCAATTTTTCAAGCACATATGACCGATACAATTTTATAAAGTCAAGAACAGTTCCGTTAGATGGCCAGTTGATCACCCAAAAAACAGCACAACCATCAAGTATGATAGCATCTTCGTGCTTGTACCATCTCATAGACTTCTCTACCTGTAATATTTGTTTCAGTTTTGACTTACTTTTTCAAAACTTGGGAGTCCCATATTCATCAAACAAAGATGTGAGGACAGCGGCAAGCTCATATGAAATCACTCCTTTAGCATCAATATCTCTTGTAGATGTGAGACAAGAGTTCTGTGTCAATGACACCAATCCAATACTAGCTGTTCTTTTGACGTCATCGCAGCAAATATTACGAACCATTGTTTAGATTGGATCGTGAAAACGAGTTGGTAGTTTTTCTTCGTAAGAACACAACGCCTTCTCACCTATCTCAACAGCATTATCAACATTCACTTTCTGGGAACAAATTTTCCCTGTCTTACACAATATTCACAATAGTTTTTGGGTGATCATCGGTCTTCAGAGGATCTATACAATGAGACAGCTTTTAGTTTAAATTAATTCAGTCTGCAGCATCTCCTTTTACTCGAGATGGCATTCCTCCCTTATGTTTAGTTATTTCCATATCTCGTCCAGCATCTCTCATGACATAAATGTCATTTACTAAACGACTGCAGGTGTGAAGGCTTAAAGCCCATCGCTTCATTGCGATGGATTTAGTGTAAGTCCGATTATTCCTATTGGTCCATGGCCATAACGCATAAATGTATTCTCAATGAACATGTCTAACAATATAGCATTCCAAATACCTGGTTTGTGACGCAGAACATATTCGCCTTTCATAAATCGTTCTAGTATTACACTTAGAAGTGTCTCTTATTTTGTTTCTGAGATATTTTTCCTAAATTCAATGAAAATGCTACCATCTGTGAGCACAAAATTAAGATTTTACGATTTACTATTACTCATGTCAGTAAATATTTTTTTCAAAAATAGGTTTCAGAAATGACAACATAAACTTTTTTGCAGCCGCCATATTGGGCGCCATATTGAATATCTCGATTTGTATCAATTTCATAACATTTTGGACTTTATTATTGGAATCTGCAACCCAAGAAACATATAATTTGATACCCATCTTGATAAAATATACAAAAATATTCCTGTCACTTTTACAGTCGCCATCTTGAATTACTCAAAATGCTCAAGGTGTACATTTGTACACTCGGCAGATTCAGATTGAGCACCCTCAAATGAGCTAAAACCGCTGGAAAACATTAGACATACTGAAATTTTTGGTTTGGTCCAAAAGTAGGGTTTTTCCTCCAGACTATAAGAGAACAGTGAACAGTTTTATATTAAACAGTAACAGGTGGCAAATGGCCAACTACCCACCGTTTCCCAGATATTCGCCAAAAAAGGGGATTTTTCAGTTATTATTCTGTATTTGTTCCTTCAAAGCACAAATACTTCATTTTAGTTCTAGACGATTGACATTAATCTTAATTTTCTGCTTTAGAAGTGAGATTCTGATTTCAATCAAAATTTTCATATTCATAATAAAAATGTGTTATAAAATGTTTAAAAAAGGACAGAATATCATGAACGTAAATACAGCGTTTTTTAAATGGGTTTATTATTATTATTATTATTATTATTATTATTATTATTATTATTATTATTATTATTATTATTATTATTATTATTGGGGTATGTTTAGTACAAGGGGTCCAGAAGCGCGTAAAAAACACAAAATTTACAGGAGAAATGGGTGATGCAAGTGCTTAAACGTAACATAACCAAATCTAACCTAACCTAACATAAACTAACGTAAGCTAACCTGAACTAACCTAAACTAACGTAATATTAGTAGAAATAAGCGAAATTCTATGATTTTTTGGAAAATTATGCGGGACTAATATAACGTAAACTAAACTAACCTAACGTAACCTAAACTAGCCTAACATAACTTAAACTAACCAATCCTACCCTAAACTAACCGAATGTGAACAGAAATTACCAAAATTTGTAACATTTTTTAGAGAAAAGAGCTGGACCCCTTCTGCTAAACATAGGCCTTATTATTAAATATAGCCTAATGTTAATGTGTGTGTGTGTTTAGTTTACAACATCTTAGGTACGGTTGAAGGTGATGCAATAGAATTTTCTGTAATGATTCAGTACTGAGAGACAATTGTAAAACTACCTCTGTAAAGAGCTGGTGGAGTTGGTTAAAAATCTAGTTGCAATCGCCTTGGGGTTCGATGTATTCACCACACAACACTCAATTAAAAGCCGTCTGGTAGACTGTATTGTCCCGCAATATTATTATTATTACTGCGGGCGTTACTGGTCATCATGCTTCTTAATTACTGTATTATATTGTGTTTTACATGGAATAAATACTTGCGAATTTTATATAATAATTTGAACCTTATTTACATTATTACGATCCTTGGTTTACGATAGAAAAACATGCGTGCTCAGCATAATCAGTTTCCATTCTTAAATAAAGATACAGAGGCGAATGTAATAATTCACGCGCACATTTGAGATTTGGAAAAATGTTCAGCGAATCGGTCATGGTAAATTAGTGAACTGAAACAAGCACTATTAGACAATATGCTGTCAAAGCAGTCATTAGCTAATTCGATAGAGCTCTGACTTTCAAACTCTCAAATTACGACTTCGAGTTTAGGTCACATAGAATTTTCAAGGAACTAAAAAGGTCGCCATACAGAGATAGTAAGCCATACGGAAACCATATTGGTGTTGATCAATATCTAAGAGGATTGTGAACATTTTGGTAGCAAATAGTAACCAATCGCCATTGAACAATTTGCCGCCGTTCCCAAATATTAGCCGAACAATTTCGGATTTCGGGTAAGTCATAAGGGGTTATATTTTGGAGCATTGCCAACTGGTTGATGTTAGGCGATGTTACATCTTTTTAAGTATAAAACACATAGGTTTTCATTCTATATGATTGTTTATTCAACAATATAATTTATTTTTCTTCCTTTATAAACCTTTTATGCAACAGAACCTTGAGTAACACAAATAGTGATATAATGGAGCGAGAAGCAAGTCCTATATGACAATTAAATTACGTATAACAAATAGTTTCTTTAAAGTAATATGACATTTCCAGTACATGCAATGATATAGTAGTTTCTAGGTTACAAAAATATATTTTATATCAGAAATTGCGTGAGTTTGGTGAGAGGAGGGTGGTTACAGAATATTGATTGTTATATTAGTTAAATATAGGGTTCGGACAAAAACCTAAATGTTTTCAAATTGAAATTGTGACCAGATTAGTTGTTTCACATATGACTGTGTTATTTCCGAATTGAATTGTATCTCAAACCATTTTGCTACAACAATAGTTTATTACAATATCGCTCCTACCTTTTGAAAATAATATTTCTGAAATGTTTTTCCCATATCTGAGAACCATATTCACAAGTGGCGTAACGGAAAGATTGTTTCTACTTTCCTCCTTCTTTTCAGATTAATTCTGCGCATATGTCACTATTGATGTTGATTATGACATTGTAGTAATCTTGCCATAACATGTTACTATGAAGTGTTGGTTAGCTGAACATTGAGTATTCATCATAGAGGTTTGGAAAACAATGAGGGAATGACTGTAGTTCAGAGTACATTTCGACGGCAATGTTCATCAGAACTACAGCATTCCAAGCCGTCATAACAGAGTGATGTTGATTGGAAAAGTTTGGGAAAGAGCTTGACCCGGAAAGAAGAGACTTTCGGGAAACCAATGTAGTTTTCAAACTCCCGAGAATATTGACGTTGTTCTGTTATGGAAAATTCACCGTATTTGCAGCAAAACATACAAGTGCCCATTGAGTTTCAGACTGCTCTGTAAGCATTAAGCCATTTAGATCTTAATTTCCACCCATAAAAACTGCTGCAGCAATAGGATGTCGCAAATTAGGGAATTTGCAGTCTTTGTTACAATAATTTGAACATTTCTAATGAGGAAATTGTTTGAAAAATGTAATATTCAGAAAAAAAGCGGTATGTATCGTGCCTATTTATAGTAACCAAAACACTTCGGGTCATATTTCAGCTGGAAATAAAATATTTACAAAACATTTAGTCTCATCAAAACATCAATTTGCAAACAGAAAAGCTTTTCTGTTGGACCCTGTAGCACAAGTCAAAAATCCTTAAAAATTCTTCCTTCTTCAAAATGTTAGAGTTAACGCCTATTTTGATTTACGTATGTGAAGTTGGCCCCACCACTTTCAAATTTCGATTCGAAACTGAAGCCAATCGATTGTTTTTCGTTTGTTATTGATTGTTTTGAAGAAAAAATCCTTTGTTTCGAAAAACGTACAGAAATATTCAAAAAATAAAGTTGGGGGGCCAACTTCACACTAGCCCCCCACTTTCAAATTTCGATTCGAAACCGAAGCCAATCGTTTGTTTTTCGTTTGTTATTGATTGTTTTGAAGAAAAAATCTTTGTTTCGAAAAACGTACGGAAATATTCACAAAATAAAGTTGGGGGGAGTTCCTTCACGCTGCCCCCCACTTTCAAATTTTGATTTCAAACTAATGCTAATCGTTTGTTTTTCGTTTGTTATTGATTGTTGTGAAGAAAAAATCGTTTGTTTCAAAAAAGTTACGGAGATTTCACTAGATAAAATTTAGGGGTAGGCAATTTACCGTTGGGCTCTCTACTATGAAATGTCGACTCAGAACTGAAGCCAAACGTTAGTTTCTCGTTTGTTATTGGTTATTTCGAAAAAAAAACGTTTTTTCGAAAAACGTACGGACATATTCATAAAATAAAGTTGGGGGACACTTCACGCTGCCCCCCACTTTCAAATTTCGATTCGAAACAGAAGCCAATCGTTTGTTTTTCGTTTGTTATTGATTGTTTTGAAGGAAAAACCGTTCGTTTCGAAAAACGTACAGAAATATTCAAAAAATAAAGTTGGGGGGAGGCAACTTCACACTAACCCTTCACTTTCAAATTTCGATTCGAAACCGAAGCCAATCGTTAGTTTTTCGTTTGTTATTGATTGTTTTGAAGAAAAAATTGTTTGTTTCGAAACTGTTACGGAGATTTTCACTAAATAAACTTTGGCGGTTGGCGATTTCCCGTTGGGCTGTCTAGTATGAAATGTCGACTCAGAACTGAAGCCAATCGTAAGTTTTTCGTTTGTTATTGATTGTTTTGAAGAAAAATCGTTTGTTTTGAAAAACGTACGGACATATTCACAAAAAAAGTTGGGGGGTCTTCACGCTGCCCCCACTTTCAAATTTTGATTCCAAACTAATGTCAATCGTTTGTTTTTCGTTTGTTATTGATTGTTTTTAAGAAAAATCGTTTGTTTTGAAAAACGTACGGACATATTCACAAAAAAAGTTGGGGGTCTTCACGCTGCCCCTACTTTCAAATTTTGATTCCAAACTAATGCCAATCGTTTGTTTTTCGTTTGTTATTGATTGTTTTAAAGAAAAAAAATGTTTGTTTCGGAAAAGGTACAGAAATATTCAAAAAATAAATTTGGGGGGCCAACTTCACAATAGCCCTCCTACTTTCAAATTTTGATTCGAAACCGAAGCCAATCGTTTGTTTTTCGTTTGTTATTGATTGTTTTGAAGAAAAACCCGTTTGTTTCGAAAAACGTACAGAAATATTCAAAAAATAAAGTTGGGGGCCAACTTCACACTAACCCTCCACTTTCAAATTTCGATTCGAAACCGAAGACAATCGTTAGTTTTTCGTTTGTTATTGATTGTTTTGAAGAAGAAATCGCTTGTTTCGAAAAACGTACGTACATATTCACAAAATAAAGTTGGAGGGGACAACTTCACGCTGCCCCCCTCCACTTTCAAATTTCGATTCCAAACTAATGCCAACCGTTTGTTTTTTGTTTGTTATTGATTGTTTTGAAGAAAAAATCGTTTGTTTCGAAAAACGTACGGACATATTCAAAAAATAAAGTTGGGGGGCCAACTTCACGCTGCCCCCCACTTTCAAATTTTGATTCCAAACTAATGCCAACCGTTTGTCTTTTGTTTGTTATTGATTGTTTTGAAGAAAAAATCGTTTGTTTCGAAAAACGTACAGAAATATTCAAAAAATAAAGTTGGGGGGCCAAGTTCACACTAGCCCCCCACTTTCAAATTTCGATTCGAAACCGAAGCCAATCGTTTGTTTTTCGTTTGTTATTGATTGTTTTGAAGAAAAAATCGTTCGTTTCGAAAAACATACGGAGATTTTCACTAAATAAAATTTGGGGGTTGGCAATTTCCCGTTGGGCTCTCTAGTATGAAATTTTGACTCAGAACTGAAGCCAATCGTTAGTTTTTCGTTTGTTGTAGGTTGTTTTGAATCAAGAATGCTAAGAATATAAGTATTTTCTGTACCCTAATATCTCTACTAAAACCAGATCCGAAATAAATCTGTCACTTATAATTTCAATAATAATTGAAAAAAAATATCACACCATAAAAACCAAATTAAATCACATGGTGTACACGTGACACTGTCATTCGTTTAATGTGTAAGGAGAGGATGAAACGCTATTGTTTTATTCAATCTTTGTTAATCTCACATACTACCGTATTACTCTCTGTCTCCTCAATTTGTAATATATATAGCAATTATAAAGCATCGCATTATTATCTAATCTATATGTGTTGTACTATTTCAATTCTAATTTTTAACGTTTAAAATAAAAGAATGAACTACTAGTTTATTATCTAGTCTATATTCGATTTCGCGATTTAAGACCTTCCTGGAGCAACGTACTATGCAAAAATAAGCATTTATCACACACACACACACACACACACACATATATATATATATATATATATATATATATATATATATATATATATATATATATATATATATATAGGGTGTAACAAAAAGATAAGGCAAAATTTAGGGGGTGGATCCCTTATGGGTAGACAAGCAAAAAAGTTTATATCACTATATGTCAGCAAATGCATCGTTACAGAGTTATGGCCATTGTGCCGTCTGATGCTGTTAACAATCAAATTTTGGTCGCCCCTTAACATGACTCAATTTAAACTTCAATAGTTCACCCACTAATTAAGCTAGGAAGGGAATTTTAATATCAATGTGTTTCTGAAGAATGAAGCTTTCGGCTGATATATATTTCATGTATGGGGAGGGTACCACGGTAAACAGGGGAGGGTAACTACGTGTTTTTTTCGTTTGTTTCTTGCATCAGGATTTTGGGGAAGGCATTCATTCCCCAGGGGCGTCATTTCATATTTCGCTTCAGGCTGGCAACAGCACCACCGACATAAGACTTTCACGTTTTGCACTAGTATATTAGTAGACAATTGATTAAAGTAAATGTATTCCTCAAACCCTTGAGAAGGGAATTGCCCACTCCTGGCCTCCTAAATGACGCCCCTGTCCTTCCCCCTTCGGGGTACACTCAAAAAAGTTGGTATGTGAAGCAATAAAGTAGTCCACTATATGAAACCCCAAGGGTGTGGTTTGTTGATGCCAATTTGTATTCTTTGCTCTGATGATGCACATTTTGTGTTCGTAATTGGACTGATTTCAACAAAATCGTAGACTCTCACAATGGGAACTCTGGTGACACACTTAATTACCACAGAGTCATGATTCATACATCGTTGGAAACTCTAAAGAACGCAGATCTCAACGAGGCCTCCTCCCCCATACATTCAACAAGTACGCATATAGGGGTATTAGCATGTAGTGAACTACTTCATTGCTTTCTAAACCAATTTTTATGAGTGCACCCCAAGGGGGAAGGAATGCCATCTCCAAAATCCTGATGCAAAAAAAGAAGAAGAAGAAGAAGAAGAAGCTTCGCACCCCCGTCCGTAGAAGTACTGTCAGATACATGAAATACATATCGGTGGGATGCTTCATCCTTCATAATCACATTGATACCAAAATTATCTTCCTACTTTAATTAGAGAGTAAGTTATAGAAATTTAAATTGAATCACATCAAGGGGCGACCAGAATGTATTCTACAGCATGAAACGGCTCAATAGCACCCCTAGCTTTATTTTTTGAATATTTCTGTACGTTTTTCCAAACAAACAATTTTTCTTCAAAACAATCAATAACAAACGAAAAACAAACGATTGGCATCAGTTTGGAGTCGAAATTGAGAAGTGGGGGCTAGTGTGAGGTTGACTCCCCAAACTTTATTTTGTGAATATGTCGGTATGTTTCTCGAAACAAATGACCATTTCTTCAAAACAATCAATAACAAACGAAAAATAAACGATTGGCTTCAGTTCTGAGTCAACATTTCATACTAGAGAGCCCAGCGGGAAATTGGCTACCCCCAAATTTTATTTAGTGAAAATCTCCGTAACTATTTCGAAACAAACGATTTTTTCTTCAAAACAATCAATAACAAACGAAAAACAAACGATTGGCTTTAGTTTGGAATCAAAATTTGAAAGTGGGGGGGCAGCGTGAAGTTGGCCCCCCAACTTTATTTTGTGAATATGTCCGTACGTTTTTCGAAACAAACGATTTTTTCTTCAAAACAATCAATAACAAACGAAAAACAATCGATTGGCTTCAGCTTCGAATCGAAATTTGAAAGTGGGGGGGCCAACTTCACATACGTTTTTGATTTTACTATTATATTTCTTATTATAGTAATTTTATTTTTATTTATGTATTTGAAATATAATTCCAGGTACACCTGAATGACAGTTTACACTGATATATATATATATATATATATATATATATATATATATATATATATATATATAGATAGATAGATAGATATATAGATAGATAGATAGATAGATAGATAGATAGATAGATAGATAGATAGATAGATATAAATCAATGTGACAATAACATAAATGACAGCAATAATAAAACTAGTAACATCTAAGAAATAACAAGAGTGGTTAACAATAGTGGGTTTTATGTAAGTTCAGAATTAAACAAATGGACGGTTCGTTATCACGGTGCGAACGTGTTTGAGTGGTGGTATTTCGGAACTACAATTGTGGGAGTAGTGTTCGGACCTGAGTTAGCGAAGTGTAAGTTTATACAAATATTTAAGTTTATACAAGTATGTCAGGTCTTTGAATACTTTGTGTTCTTAAAAGCTCCAAAACGTACTATTGAAACGAAATAGTTTAGTACTGAAATTAACTTCGATATTATGGTAGGAGCTGTCATTGTCCACATATGTGAACAATCAGACGCGCTAACTTCAGGGGTACTCCAGTGCTCCAGCACACCTCATTATTTTCGTGGAGTCGTCTGCGCCTACACAAAAAAGAAGAAAGAACCAGTTGAGAATGCTCCAAGAGCATTGACAGAATGGACTTGAAAAGAATTATTTTTCTTATTAACTTGTACAAAATTTATACCTATTGTTCTACGTACTTTATTATTATACTCATTAAAGAATTCTTGTAACATAACCATCCATTTATAATTTCCTTGCGTACTGAATTTTTTTCCACACGTTTACTTTAAGACTTGTGTTAAAACGTTCTACGATATCTTGTTTTGCGAAGATACAAGCTCAAAATGGAGGACTCAAAATTGAAAATTTCGCAAAATATCATCTCTCTATGACTTACGGTTCTCCAAATATGGCTCCTTAAATCTCCCGAAATCCGAACTTCCTGGCCAATATTTGAGAACGGTGGCCATTTGGCCGCTGACTATCGGATACTATTTGGTATCAAAACGTTTACCATCCTCTTAGATACGATCAACACCAATATCATCTCTCTATGACTTACGGTTTCCGAGATATAACTCCTTAAATCTCCCGAAATCCAAACGTTCATGGCCAATATCTCGGGAATGTGAGAGTGACACAAAAAATTCCATTTCTTCTTTGAGATAATTTTTGATGCTTTATCGGATGGAGGGCTCAAAATTTAAAAATTCGCAAATAACAGAAACACACACACAGAGGCATAGAGAATTCAACAACAAACTATTTAAGTTCGTTACAAACTCTCTACTCGATCTAAACTCGAAGTTGTAATTTGAGAATTTGAAGGTCAGAGCTCTCCGAATTAGCTAATGACTGCTTTCACAGCATAGAGTCTAATGATGCTTGGTTCAGTTTAGGAATTTACTATGACTAGTTCTCTGGACATTCCTCCAAATCTTAAATGTACGCGTGAATTATTACGTTCGCTTGAGTGTCTTTATTTAAGAATGGAAACTGATTATGCTGAACATGTATATATTTTGCTGTCAATGTAAATAAGGTTCTAATTATTATATATAAACTTCGCAAGTATTTATTCCATTTAAACACAATATAATACAGTAATTAAGAAGCATGATGACCAGTAACGCCCGCAGTAATAATAATAATATTGCGGTACAATACAGCCTACCAGACAGCTTTTAATTGAGTGTTGTGTGGTGAATACATCGAACCCCAAGGCGATTGCAACTAGATTTTTAATCAACTCCACCAGCTCTTTACAGAGGTAGCTACTTTTACAATTGTCTCTCAGTGCCGAACGATCACAGAAAAGTCTATTGCATCATCGTCAAACGCGCCCACAATGTTGTAAACTAAACACACGCATTAACATTAGGCTACACTTAATAATAATAATAATAATAATAATAATAATAATAATAATAATAATAATAATAATAATAATAATAATAATAATAAACATATTTAAAGAACACTGTCAGTTACGTTCATGAAATTCCATCTTTTTTAACATTTTGTAACACTTCTTTATTACGAATGTGAAAATTTTGAAATCAATATCTCTCTTGTAAAGCAGAACATTAAAACCAATATCAGTCATCTAGAACTTAAATGAAGCCTTTGTGCTTTGAAAGTACACTTATAGAATACAAAATAAAAAATCCAAACATTTTTGTTCAATATGTGGGAAACGATGGGCAGTTGACCAGTGGCCACAGTTAGTATTTGACACCAAAATGTTCACCATTTTCTTAGGTATTGATCAACATAAATATGATCTCTCTATGACTTACGGTTCCTGAGATATGGCTCCTTAAATCTGCCGAAATTAGAACATTTTTTGGAAAATATCTCGGGGACAGTAAGAGTGACGGGAAAAATTCTATCACTTTCTCAGATAGTTTTTGATGATCTATGGAATGCAGGGTCTAAATTGAAAAATTCAATAATAACATATAGACAGACACACACACATAAGAGACATAGATAATTCAGTAACGAACATTTTAAGTTTGTTTAAAAAATAAAAATATAAAATGAGAAAAAGGAAAGGAAAACGTAATTATGCATGTTCACAAGATTGAAGCAACAACTAAATTGAACTCACAACTATGGCTAATTTTTCATCAAACGATTGCCTGTTCAATGAGATACTTTCTTTGCCGTAAAAGTAAGAAATTTTGAAGATTTTTATTTTGAACTAAAGAGAACTGCTTCCTTTAATTTGCTTTGTTGTACGCATTTTCATTATACAATAATGCATGTCCTAATTTTGTTATAATTAATTAAATTCATTTAAACTTTTTCCCTTTCAAAATCTGTAAATGCACAATTTACTGTTCAGAATGACGTGACAAGAACTAGCATAGGGGTTGAAACATAGAACCTCTTGGGTTACTCAGCCATACTCTGATTCCATAATATTTTACACTGTCCAGAAAGAAAAGATAACTGTTTAATTCCGTTCTAAAATACATAAAACTGCATTTTCATTAAACTGAATTTTCAAATATTCCAGGAAAGAATTCCCGCTAAGCCTGAGGTTTCCCACACTGATTTTCACACGGCACTACTGGGAGCCATATCTCATTTTGGAAAAAATTTCTGTCTTGGCAAATGCTATTCAAACACGAGAAGTTCCGTATTCTTGTTAATCTCTAGATGAGTCCTGGAATGCACATTGATTGCGTAGTTGCTGTGCCTATACGTTCTGTAAAAGTTTGGTGCCAAAAGTAACTGTGAGATCCTTATTAACTCTCGTGGTGAGCAGATAATTTAAGTTGTACGTGGTGTGGCAATATTTTTTCTTTAGATACAGTGTTATGGAATTACTTTTATTGAAGATTTATTTTTAAGCGCTATGCTTTACACCATTAGGAGAAAATATCTACATCGTTTTGAAGTAGCTCGGAGTTTCGTTTTTCCACTGTTGATTTCTCTTAAGATTTTTCAGTCATCTGTCAATAACAAAATTCTGCTGCAAGTTGAATTCAAGCAGCTAGCCAAATCATCCATAGTGGTCCAAGTACACTTCCTTGTGTTACTCTGGATGTTACAGGTATAGGCTAGACATCAATCCTACCAACACAACTCTCTGAGTGAGGTCTTGTAGATAGTCAACGGAAGGCTGTAGATTTAACGCAATAGATTTATGTGGTTTGCGTTCTTGCAAACCATACTTATTCTATCTTCAAACACGTTGCTGAGGTTAGTATGCAAAACTATTAATTATGAATCTATAGGGATATATTGATATGGTCATTGGCAAATTTGTAAAGATTTTCTTTGATAATCTACTCACAGATGATAGACATGTTTAACCGAAAGAGATAGATCTTTAGTTGTTTTCAAAATTAGAGAAAGTAGCCTTGAATGAAGCATCTGTTAAAAGAAAGGAAATACGGGAATAAATTAAGATTATATTTAACGTAGAAAGATTAAGTTTATATTTTCAGGGTATGAAACTTTCAGATGAGAGGGACAGTAATACTAACTCAATCTCTGTAGGAGTTGTAGATATATGTGATAACGTGAATAAGTAAAGAACGAGAAACGCGAATGGTATGTTTACATTTAAGAATATGTTATAAAGTGATTCCTTAAATGCTTGTTCTTTCGTTGTCTATCGCACCTGAGTCGCCATTTTACATTACAAGGTGTATAAACCTTATGAGAGTTCATAAGTTTTTAAGGTTGCTGATGCTGATGTCCGAAATTTTGAAATATAATCAAAATTTTGCATTTCGATATTTTTCTGTCCGTGTGACGTCTTATATCGCAAAAGTTATGTCATTTGAAAAAACATGCTATAGTTTACAAGCTCTTCTTATTACGCAGTGTTAGCGCGTCTCTCTATTCTGGTATATTGTATTTTTTTTTTTTTTTACTTTTTTCTCTGATCGGCCTTAAGTCTTTTACATTTACTGTAGCATGGACAATAGGGTGGAGTGAAAAAGAGGCCAACAATTTTTTTTTTTCGAAATTCGATTTTGGATAGGGGGCAAAAGTTGCATCGTATTATAGTACTTTACCATAGAAAATTTCAATTCTCTAAAATATTTTTTAACCGAGGCGCAATGAGCCTTAAGTTTGATAGATTACGTAAATAAGTGAAAAGAGGCCAATTTTTAAAAGTAAATCTAAATTCGAATTTGGATATGGAGCAAAAGTTGCATCATATCGTAGTAAAATTTCATTTCTCTAAATTTGTTTTTAGCCTGGGCTCAATAGGTCTTAAGTTTCCTAGATTTTGTAAACAAATACATGTTTGCTGTGTATTTGTGTAATTATTAGTTCTTTGCTTGAAGTAGACTGTAATTTGAGGGTTAGGATTCGTTGTCGCGACGAGATGAATTTTTAAAGCTACCGAAGTTCATATTCTATGTTACAGGCTACATCAACCCAGAATTCACCACTAAGAGATGACTACCGTCGAGTTCAATCCCACCCACCCTCAACATCAGATTGAATGTTTCGTAAGTTTCATTCGCGTCTTCCTGCAAAATACTGCGACTTTGTCTCAAAAGTAGGCATGTATCTTCTCGAGTCAATTTTGGAACGAATAAAGAAATCGCTCTCTCGTGCCTCACATACTGAAAGAAGCTTCACTAATCTCCACTAGTTGCGTATGACATTTGAACTCAGGGATATCAACACATGTATTTTCTAAAGAGCGAATTTCTTGCAATTTTTCATCTGTCACATGAGTCAGTATTGGCGGTTCTGTTATGTTACACTCAGTCCAGTTTATCATTTCTGTGTAATTATTAGCCTCGAAGTTTCATACTGGTACTTCGAAGGAACGAATTTCAGAAGGTTTAAACTGCTTTTAGGATTGGAATATTTTATCAGCAGCAAGGATTCGTGTAGCTGATCTGTCGTCACCAATCATGACAATGAGAATGTTTTAAGGATTCGCATAGAATGCATTTCTGGAAATTACTTTATTGACTAGAGTCTTGTATGGCTCTTGCAAACATCGCGAAAGTCTTATGGTCAAGAACAAATGGTTTAGCTCCGTATTTGACAAGAGGTTTCAGTTTGATGTTGAACCACACTGGTGCATATACTTTTACCACAAACTTTGTGAGAGTTTTGAGCTCCTCTGAAGGATTTGGCATTGATATATATAGACGCAAAAGTCGGTAAGCCATTGTTAACCAGCAAACATGCCCAAGTTTCCCAGGTTTCTTAATATGCTAGCTTTTATCACAGTTTTCTCTTATGACAGATTGGAGTACTTCACACAAGTACCTCTGATCATAACTGAGATCACTCACATTTAGGAGTATAGAAGGTTCTGAAGAAATCTTTTCGAAGCCGTACACTGAATTTGTTTCACAATTCACTAATGATCTACCAATAGAGCCAGAGAAAGTGTAAGGGCCAGTACTTATACCATCGATTTCTTTTAGTAAATGACGAAGTGGTAGTTCAATGAAATCCAATAAGCATATGCACCACTGCAAGGGCCTCCCTAAATCGTTTTCGAACACTAATCACTCCTTCTTTTGAACCAACATTAATGTTAGTGCCATCGCAGCCGATAGCTACCACATCTGATAGGTCCACATTATTTTCTTGTAATTCGCGGCAGATTAAACTAGCAATATTCTTTGCTGATGCTGATACGGTCAAAGAGGCATAGCCGAGAAATTTGTTACCCGTTTCTTCACGGATACAATAATGTTCTTCCATCTTCATATCTCTAACTCCGGACATCACGAACGTTTGGTCTTTCTTCCAAACAAAATATATGGCACGAGGTTTCACTTTATTAACAGTCTCTTTAGTTCTTACACTTACAGGATTTTTCGCAACCTCTCTTTGAATTTTAATTCTGTCAATTATGTTTTGCGACTGTTCTATTTAAAATCTTCCAAAACCGCAGTAGCAAATACTGCAATTTTTCTTCTAGTTACGCCGGTTTTCTCCTTCACTTTTGCTAATGTTGAGACGAATTTTATCATTTGCGTGCATCCAATCTGCGATTGCTCTCTTGTCTTCTTCAAAGGATACTTCCAACTGAAATAGGATCTCCTCTACCTTCAGTGTGTTCTTTATTGCCTTCCTATCTTGATTCCGAAGATGACAAGTAGTCTGAAGATTCTACAATGTAACTAATAGAATATAATACTCTATGGTTGAAAGCTTCACCGTAATATCGCTTTTTGGCTTTCTTTCCTTCTCTTTTCGTGAATGTCTTTGTCCAAGTAATATCAATAATACCGGATATCATTTTTTACTCACCACTCAGCGACACAACTAGGTTAGTTGTCACCCGGGGCAAGAACTCGCCTTAGCGCCCCGCTTCCCCGACCAACCAAACCAAAACGCTCCCCAACTATACCTGATATTGGCATCATACAGTAGTTCTCCTATTCCATTCTTTCTTGAAATGGTAAAGCTTGATTTCAAAATTGTAGTACATACTTTAATTTTTAGTACAAGATAAAACACTAAACTACTTTGTAACTGATTGACAAATAATCTTAGAGTAGCATGCTTTACACATTCTTAAAATCTTAACGAAATAACTGCAAATCGCAAGTTTTTGAATTATATCGGGATGTGCATATGTGTAGAATGAATCAACAGTCTTTTGCTTTTGAATAGTATATTTAATTATGGCAAACAATCAAGCTGTTGTCTCGAGTATACTCGGACATTTTACAAATCTCTTAAATCGATGTAAGTTAAATGAAAACACAAAAAAGATAGAACTAAAATTTAACCTTGCGGGCTCTTTTGGCTGCAAAAGTTTTTATAGTGTTCTCAAAAGATAACTTTAAGGCTAACTTATGATCTATGGATATGATCCTAAGGTTGATGAGTCGTTGTTATTCTCTTAAGTTTCTGAGGTAATTTTTTTTATGATCTTTAGTTTGCTAAAACATCTTTCCTTGCCTTATAGTGAAAATAAATATTTGCCCAGTTTTGCGCCCCCCAATTTGGCGTCCAGGGCACAAGCCCCGTTTCCTTCCTTAGTTACGTTACTGTCACCACCAACCAAACTATTGTACTATTGACAATACTACCAAAAATTCATTGTACGGTATAAGAAGACTTATTAAATAGCAAAAACCTTCTTTATGACAAACTCGCAAAATGCTTGTAGTTGATCACTTTTCGTCTTATTATTTCCAAGTTGCAGGACCACTGCGCCCCGACTAAAAATAATTTTAGAGAATTAAAAGTACATGTTATTATCTATTGACAAAGGATACATATTTGCTCTCTATCCACAATACACATTACAATCTACTTTCAGCGAAGATTTGCTAAATAGTTACATAGCAAACGGAAATTGATTTGCAAAATCTCAAATTTAAAGCCCCTTGCGCCCCGGCTAAAAATTATTTTAGAGAATTGAAATTTTCTATGGTAAAGTACAACGATATGATGCAACTTTTGCCCCCTATCCAAATTCGAATTTCAAAAAAAATTTTTTTAGCTCCACCCTAATGGACAACTTCAGTTAAGAAATCCAATTTCGCATCTATTATCCCTTCTAGTATATGTGTCTACTGCAATAGCCCCCCCCCGTCTTGGTGGGGACCTCAATGCAGTCTGCTTGAACCTTTTGTGTTTGAACTGGGTCGTTGACTATCGGAAGGAAAGAGTAAGACGGGGAACGCAGAAGGTCAATTCCAGAGACTTATGGTATGAAACAATTTTTTGGATGGGACCAAATTCTCTGGAGGAAAGTTTAGTCTCGGACTTGGGCGTATAGGATCGCGCCAGGAGCCTCACTTGGAGGGCCCCATCTTTCCTTCTTATGTAGCATGTAGGAGCCTCACAAAGTATACTGAGTTTCATCTTATTTTTTTCCGCTTTTGTATGACACTCTATTTCCAATGGAATTTGAAAAAGTGCTAACTGAAGCATTATCAATATAACCTGAATTAGAGCTAACACTCACAGATCGAGTATTATGAACAGTTCTAACACAAAAATGAAGTAGTTTCTTCACGAATGTTGTTTCAGTGGAAGCACAAAAGCCTTCAATTATATGTTGAAACATTTTAAGATTTTATTTTATGTTTCTTAATGTATATGTGTACCAAATTTTATTTATAGCCTATGTGTCTCTAGAAAACTAAAAGTTGTTATAAACACAAGGTATATAGTTTATTATATACAGGTATATAGTTTATTAAAGTATATAACACATGTTACTGAATCATATCATGGCACTGCTGGTAGACTCAAAATTAAAGGAAACACAAGAAGCTAACTACTTTCTAAGTTAACAGCGCAACAACTTCTCAAGTTCTTCGGAATATTCACAGAGCTCTTCTAACATCCTTTCAACATTGATAATACTAGAGACATCATATTCCATGCTGAATAACAAAGATTTCCAATATGTCCTGAGACAGGAGAGAGCGCAATTTTGTTTTAATTAATTTCAGTTTTGAGAATACTCGTTCGCAGCACACTTGTGTCCATGTAATGTTAAGGTATATTTATAGGCGACTATATTTATAGGCATATTATTAGAGTGCATTTAATGAACTCGTTTGTTGTATAAAATCAAAAAGAATAACTGATGCACAGGCCAAACATGTGCGACAGGCTATAGACACTAGGGATGGCCAGAGCCGGTTCCTAATGGAACTGGTTTTCGGCCCTGAACGTATTCGGTTCTAGAAGATTCGGTTCCGGAACCGGTTTTTCGGATCCAGGTCTGGAAACGGGTTTCCGGATCCAGGTCTAGAACTGGTACCTAAGATCTGGTTCTGGAACCGGGCTTTCGGATCCAGATCTGGAACCGGTTCTAAAAACCAGATCTCCAAGAACCGGTTCCGCCGGAACCGGAACTTTGTGGCCACCCCTACGCCAAACCCAAGCTGCTGACAGACTGTGAACAGTGTGCTAGATGAAATGGTGGAAGCGACAGGCAGGAGCTCAGGCGGCGGCCGCTTGTCTCATTTGGCTAACCAAACTGGGTAACTGGCAATCTCATTGCCTAAACAGCTCATTGACTGTTGGTGGGCTTCTTCTTCGAGACTTTGGGTGCTTTCAGATCCAGGTCTGGAACCGATTTCTAAGATTAGGTTCTAGAGCCGGGTTTTGGGATCCAGGTCTGGAACCGGTTCCTAAGATCCGGTTCTGGAACCGGGTTTGCAGATGCAGGTCTGGAACCGGTTCCTGACATCCGGTTCTGGAACCGAGTTTTTGGATCCAGGTCTGGAACCTGTTTCGGAGCTGGTTCTGAAAACCGGATCTCCAAGAACCGGTTCCTCCGCCATCTCTACTAGACACTTTCTTGCCCTTCCTTTCCTTCGTAGTCTTCATCGTTGAAAACCTTGATGCATTCCTGTTAGGTAGTTTGTCCACTTTCTTTAAAATTTACACCAACAGATAAAGCTTCGTAAATGTTTGCGAATTATACAAGTTCTTTAGATAGTTGAGCCATACCGAAGTTAAACGTTGTTGCAAGTGCTGCAAATGAATTCTCCGGAAGCCGTTCTTTTATTTCGTTGAAACATTTAGGATCTAGCAACTGCAAATCCTTAAGTAATTCAGAAAGATGTTAAAACCTTTCTTCCACACTGTGTACTCCTAAATTCAAAATCTCATAATAATCTTCCACTTTAAAGAGGTCTAATGGGCTTAAGCCTTTGTCCCTTTCATCAGATGACTTTTTATTAGCCATTCTTTTCTTCTTCGATTTCTTCGATATATTTAGAGAGGGACCCAACAGGAATCCTTGTCCTCCTGCCCTGGCAAGTCCGAGTCTGAGAAAGTTGAAATGACATGGTCAAAATTGTGCTTTCACATGCGTTATATTTTTACACTATCCCAAATCGAGTATGTGAATAAAATAGTCTATAAAATGCATCATTTGCATTTGATGTAGTTCTTTATTTTGATGCAACCTTTCCCCCACGAGCCTTTCAGTTATTGTTGTATATTATTATTATTATTATTATTATTATTATTATTATTATTATTATTATTATTATTCGTTTTGGCAGGTCCTGGGACTAATGAGGATTTTCCTTTTTTTAAATTTTAGGTTTGAGCCTTTCTCTTTTAACTGCCAATATTTCTTTTTTTCAAATCATCAATCAGTTGTGTTATTCTTCCTATTCCTTGCCTTTCTGCTATCTTTTCTTCTATGGCGGTATAAAGGAAACAATTTCTTCGCAAGATGGGTCCAATCCAATTGGCCTTCCTATTAAAGATGTTGGATAGAAGCGTCCTCTTCTCTCCTATCCGTTTCCAAACATCCTTATTTCTCACTCTCTCCGTCCATTTTATCTTCTCCATCTTCCTCCAATACCACATTTCGAAACTCTTTAAATATTTCTTCTCTAACTTCCGTAAGTCTCTGAACCATACAGTCCAATGCTGTAGACCATCTTCTTCCTTAGCCATTTATTAAACCTACTAGGTAAGAGTGATCTTTTCTTGTTGAATGCTTCTTTGGCTATGGCAATTCTTGATGTGGTATCTTTGGTACAGTAACTGTCTCTCGTCAAAATACTTAACAGGTACTTGAAATGATCGACCTCTTCAAGTTATCTTTGTTCTACTCTGACCCACTGTCAACTATTTTGTCAATCATTTCCTGTAGTCTTTTTTTCGGTTCTAGCTATAATAACTATATCATTGGCATATCTGACATTGTCAATGATCTCTCCAATCTTGAAATCTTCAATTCCCATTAATGCCTCCTTCATTAAATATTCACTGTAAATGTTGAATAATTGAGGCGACATACTACATCCTTGTCTAACTCATCTTCCAATCACCAGGCTACTAGTTTTTTCCTTGGGAAATAAGGCTAATGGTTCTGCGATTGCTGTACTTCTTTGCTTGCTTTTTCTTGGGTAATGCCATCATTGTAACATCAAAAAAATCCTTTGCCCATTCTCTACACAGGTAGATCTTGTTAATAAGAGAAGTCAGTACTTTCATTGTATTTTCTCCTAGTCCCTTGAGCAAATCTGCTAGCATGATGTGTCCAGTGGCCTTCCTTCTTCGCATGTCTTTGATGGCTTGTAATACTTCACTTTTCAATACAGTGGGTTCTTTTTCTTCATCATCCACCTCTTCCTCTGTTTCGATCACAAAATCTTTGGGATAGTTCTTCTGGTCATAGAGATCCGTTATGTATTCCTACCAAATTCTAAGAATTCTTTGATGGACATAGGAAACAGCAGTTCACTATCACAAAATCAATTCGTTCAACCACGATTCAGTCATTAGGAAGTTATATTCCAGTAATTTTCTGATATTAATAGCACAGTTCGTGAGTACACTTTTAAGGTAGTTTTCTGATCACTTTATTTTGGACCGGGATTCACATGAACATCACCACACAATGATACTAAATGCAAAATGTGGGATGCCTGGTTTGTCACAGTTTTCTGTCTGAAATAACGCTGTCACAATCACTGTCACTGTTTTCTTGCAATTTATGTTGAACGTTGTAAGCCATACATTTGCAGACTGTACCGAAACAAAACCAAATTATTCTTCATTATATTTCGAGCTCGTAGGTATGTGTGATGCATTTCCAATAATAGATTATAGCTGTAATCTTACCATTGAGATCACAATAAAGAGATAGTACAAATATCCTGCTTAAAACAGGAGCAAAATGTTCACCCATTCATTAATGAGTCGCCCTCTTGCCATGCACGCCACTTTCAAAACGACAATAAATCATATTGGATGTTTTTGAGAGAATCGAAACAATATCATGCAGTCTATTCACTAATATTAGAATATACCCCTGAAGTCATTATATAATCATATTTTATGTGCTTATTTTAATGGGAGTTATCAGCACTTACAATCGACATAACTAGTTCTTTTGTAGATTGAAAGTTACTCGATATTTTTACTCTGTATATTGTCATTTTCAAGTGATCTGAGAAATAAAAGTAAAGAGGAGTGAAGTTAGGTGATTTCATTATCATCATAGGTATTCTGCCCTTATTGCCAGGTCACTTGCCGCAGCTGAGAAGCTTCCATGCTCCACAGTCCTCCGCACAGACAATAAAATTAGGATATGTTGGTAAGTATTTTAATAAACAATGAAGAAATCTTGAGTAATAAAAGAAAAAAAGTACTGAAAAAGATTTTACAATATTTACGTTCCTTTCTATGTTCATTCAAATATAACAATTTTCCTTTCCTTATGACCTCAACTATTATGAAAAGTACATATTCACTATTATAAAAAGTACATACTCAATAATGTCTTGTAAAGTATTTTACAATATCTGCGTTCCTTTTTCTGTTGAATCAAATGTTAACAGAGCTTTCTTTCCACATAAATTTTGTTTTTATTATTCCGTCAACTACTGTCTGTTCCAAATGACAGGTCAAAACAGCAGTAGAAAATTGTTTTTGAAATAACATGTTTGATACTGCAAGGATGCGATGAAAAATTATGATTTAAAAAAATGTCCACGCAGTTACACAACGGCACTATGCTTTCGGAAGCTTGAAATCTCCCTGACTAGTAGCAGAAATTCTGACAATTACGTAACTTTTCTAGAAATTGCAAATTCCCTGACTCTTCCAGGATATCTCGCTCACCTCGCCACTATGTATTGCAAGTTATACAAATCTCCTCATAAGAAAGAGTAACCAAAAGCTTCCTGTAATTTATTTTTAAAGCTGATCCTTCTTTTTCTCATTTCATTTTGTTTCACCCTTCCTTAATTTTTTTCATTTCTGGTCTCGAAGGGGGGGTCGGAGCCCTGGACCCCCCCTTGGCTACGTGCCTGGTAAATACTATATATGTAAGGAAATTTTACGTTTTTTAAAAAAAAATACCTAACCTCCAGCAACATTAATGTGATGAAACGCAACATTGAAACAAACCATAAAGTACATATAGCAAGAAAATCTTAAAGTAAATATCATTTAGTGGAGGTTAAAATCATATTATCATACGTCATTGAAAACTCGAGGCGTTGCCAAAACATATATTTGTATGTATTTAATTTACTAGTATATTATTCAATTGAATTACAACTTATTGTTACATATGATATAAATGCAAATGTTATGGTTAAATTTCAGTAGTTAAAACTGAAAGGAACACAAAGTAATTTCCCCATAATAGTTTTTATTATCTCAGAGTCATAAAAATAACATATAGTGTTATTTTATGAATATTCTATTGTTGCTAGGAAACTTTACAATGTTTGTCAAGGCAAAATCGTGAGGTATGGTAAAGAGAACAGAACATACTAATCCTTAGTAATAACTATTGATTGTCAGTACTGCAAGCAATACAATAGTGCTCATACATACGATATGTTAGTAACAAATTATTAACGTGATAATTTTCCTTTACATCAGCAGGATCTACAAAAAAATTTTCAGAAGAACAAAAGAGATTGTAGTCGTTACTGTTAGTGTTAGAGAATGCGATACTCACGACGTTAGTGCTCCTGCGTGTATTAAGTTATTAATATATGAAAATGTAAAGCCAGAATAACTAGTTTTATAAATAAGATTTAACAGAAAAATCTTACCACTTCTGTAGTATTTGTTAGGATTTAAGGCATAATATAGTTAGTTATTCCACCAGACATACAGAATAACCCAATGCCGTAAGAGTCGGTGGACTACCGATGAGGAACTAGCGACATCTCACCAAAAATTGGCTGCCCGAATCGACGATACGTGGTGGCCCCACTTCCATTTTGAAAGTTATACCACCAGCTACCCACCAGCGGAAAAGACGCGACAAAACGCCAATGAGTCACAAAATTACTCCCCCAAAATATGTTCAATTGCCCATAGGCGTGATGTATTTACATTAAGATAAGTCTAAAAAACAAAAAAAAGTTTTAAAAAATTATACCCGAGGGTGGGCAAGTGTTCATCGTGCCTAGTACCTTATGATTACTAGGCGCGTGTTCTTTGGACTTCGGCACGGAGGCAGTGAATAAAACATTGCCTGTAGAAGGATAAATCATTGAGATCTTTTTAATTTGGCAGAGTACTCCTTTAACCGTGTATATTGATTGAGATAAATGCGTTCCCCATGTAATTTTAAAACAAAATTATGCGTGTCCATTTATTTTATTTCATAGTTCTCCCATATTCACGTTCTAATAATCGGTAACATTCATACAATTATACACACTCATCTCAAGATTTTTCACTTCATGATGTAGAGGCAGAGGTTACTCTTGATCCGTGGAGTTTACTATAGGAATAATTCGTCGAGAAAATATAATATATAATTATAACCGCATGCACATGAAGGCAATAGTTCGTTTGGTATATTCGCGATTCTCCCCGACGAATCGAAGGAACATGGCCCAAAATGAAGTCCTCGCTGCTACGCGGCGGTAACTTCAACATCCCGCCTCTAGATATATGTTTTGACTCGACGAAGAACTGCCATCTGTGCTACACTAACGGCAATCATTCGCGTTGCTATATCAACGATCAACATTTACAGGCAAGTGGGTCACTCGGTGTTGGCGACGTTTACGCCAGGGGAACTTTCCGGGGCGTCAGAGTGCACTTTGCCAGAGACTATGGAACTTCTGCTCGCTTCAACTATGATCTTTTTCGTACATTGTTCTTGTACATTTTTATCACTCGTGATCAATTGCTTCAGAAATGTTTCGACTTCGTTGTTTCAGTAGAGATTCGCAGATAGAAATTTGATCGAGTAAATGTGTTTGAGTCAGACGATGTAGCACTCGAACGTCGAGCTTCTTTCTGTAATTAGCTTTCTCCAAATGGTTTCACTTTGTATCATGACGGATGGTTAGGCCACTAACAATGTCCCAACTGTTTACATGCTGGTATTGCTCGACTTTTGTCAGAATATCATCAAATTTACTTGATTGTTGCTTTTGATAACCCATAACAAGGTTGCGTTAAATCTATCTATCTTATACAATGCAGCCTTGTGAGTGGGTTTCAATGACACTTTGCTGATAAATTGAGTCCCTTAATGCCGCGGTCCACTTCGGCGATGGGTGTCGTGAGTGCAAGAGGAGCTAATCTATTTTTCCCATATAGACGTAACAATGACCAAGAAACTAGAAAGACGGAACAAACGCCACTTGAAAGTTTTTGCACAACTGAACACAAACGAAAGCAGACCTAACTGCTGAACCATGCGTAGTTTTTTTTTTTTTTTTTTTTTTTAGATCTATCATAAAACATATCCAAATATACAATTTTCCGGGCTATACCCATCGTCACGCACTTGCTTTCTTCATATTTTTTACCATGTCCTCACTTTTTTCTCCATGTAATATCAGTCCAGACTTTTTTTTGCAATAGTTTATTCACATACAGAATTACTTTCTGTCCTAATCAGCAGTTCTTAACACTTTGCCCTCCTGATATATTACGCCCCAAAAATGGCATCAAAATCATAAACTTCATCTTTCTAACCCCCATAAATTTATGGTGCCAGTAACATCATAGCTGTGCATATTTCTGCAGACTTTTTACATGCAACAGTATTCAGCACAAAACGTGTAAACCCCCACTTTATGCTATTCCAACATACAGCCCATTTAAAACTGCAATTTTCTGTACTTTTTCTGGTGATTTCATGTATTAGTTTGCAACACTGCATATTTGTTTAGAAGCAAGAATATATATTTTCGTGTACCTCAGTCTCTCCTGTAAATATTCGATTTCGTTTGGTGTTAATCTGATTCGTACGTCCTGAGCAACTGTAGTTTTCGTACACGCTTGCAAATGCATAAAATGGCACTCCACCCACAACAAAGATGGCCGCCATTCAGGAACACTTGTACATACGACAACGTGAATAGTGTTATTGACCTTCTCATATACAAGGTTCATCACGCTCAAATTTTTATAATTTTTGGAAAAGGTCGAGCAATTTGCTCTGGACCACTTCGTATGGATTGATCCTTTGAGAAAATGGACATCTCACTTTTAAGAATGTATTACTCTGTGCACAGGTAAGAAACGCATGTTCATTCATCTCAGCGACCGTGAAAACTATGGATTTGTCACTAATGTTGGTTGGTTTGCATTATTTTTTACATGTCTCGGTATCCCCTCCCCCGGTGACCCCCCTGGTTCGCATTTAAAAAAAAACGCTTCGTATTGGCCTGTGCCTGGACCAAGGTATCCGTGACCAAAATTTGGTAACTCTGGTCCCCAGGCCGCACAGAGGCAGACAGGGAGGCAGACACACAGACAAACAAGCTCTTTATTTTATTTATATTAGATTAAATATTAATAATAAGTTTTAACTTTATAAAAAAAAAGTAATAAAATGAAAGAAATGAAAATGAAAATAAATGAATGAAACCGACTAAATGTTGTAATTGACTGTTTGTGTTTTGTATGATGTTCCCTTTCCTTGAGATTACATGCTATGTTGAATGTATCACTGACTAGTGACACCGAACCTACTGGGCCCGTATGGGCTCGTCATCAATAGTCACTGATAACTCACCAAGCCAATCATCTACGGAAAATAGAACTCAAATCTGGCCTGAAATATAAAGCTTCCAAACTCTCTTCCATCTCGACTCACAGTCCGATATCCAGGCCTGCAGTTCATCACCCACACCCCATCCGGAAATAGGTTGTGAACCACGACTACAGACACAGGACACCGACCTATTAGTGGAGCTGGCAATGAGCACAATGAAGATCTTAATGTTGTCTGTGAAAAGCCCTATCTGAATCCTTAAAAAAAAAAAAAAAAAAAACCTCAAAAACAGAATTTTGTAACTTAAAAAAAAAATCCGAACTGAGATTTTGATTGGAACTGATAAAATGATAAATTTTCTACAGATTCGGTTGTTTTCAACTCGGTCACACTAAGGAAAGTCTCTTCCCTGAATTTCACAGCTATTTCATTTCCCCAGTAAACTTATTACGTACGTACTGCTCTTTGTTTTGATCATGCTTCGCACGCATACCAAACATCAACTCCATATTTCTACTACTTCTTAAAACTACAAGATAATTAGATTTGCATTCGAAAAGAAAGATGATTTCACAGCTAGTAAGTTTATTCTTTAGAATATTCATGAATGTAGTGTTGGACAGAAATATTTGATAACAGGAAAATCTTCACATTAACTGACATACCCATCTAAGAGAATAATGTGATCAATTTCTATATCTTTCAGAGCCAAAACATTCTTTACTTTGCACATACATTCCCAAAATATTTATATTCCTTAATATTCATTTAATATTCTTGACTTCCAGAGCATTTACATTGAATCGACACGCAAAACAAATGAAAGGACACAACATAAATACAATACACTACTGAAAATAATACTTCACTGCCTACTATTGTGGTTAGCTACTTTCACTTTTGTTTATTTATTCTTTGGTGCTTAAACTTCTCTGTGCATAGAGATTGTGGCCGGCATAGAGGACTTACGCTCTTCGCGACCTCTCTTACAGCTCGGACCCAATTAAACAATCTAGCACAGGTAAACATTCACTTACATATTGACATACTTAAACCTAAATCCCTATTCTAACTATACTACCTTAACCTAAACAAGAATATAAAAAAAAATCACACATATACTTCATGAAGCACCATCCTTATTTTGTATTTATATTTTGTTTCGTTCCGCTACCACATTCATACCGAAGACGCAGTGGTTACTTGCATTAGTGTCGTTCTGAATACTTTGAGTTTCTAAAAAAAATAATAAAAAGATATTTACTAGTAATTATTAAAAAAACTGCAATTTCTAAACTTGATGGGTATCAGATTTAAAATATTACGAAGGTTTAGCCTATTGCCGAAAGTTTTCAGTTACCGGTACGCACATGTACCCTTGTACTTAACTGTAGACGTGAATCTGACACTTACTTACTAAAAATCGACGTTTAAAAATCATTTCGTTTCAAAACCAAAGAAAACATGCCAAAATAAATAAACTTAATTTCGAGCAGTGTTACCGAAGATGAATACTTTCAAGATTATTTTCCTTTTTGGGGAATCTAAAACATCCTTTCTTTACTGAGGGAAAATGTGTGTGGTACACACATTTTCTCGAGGTTACGACAATCGCTCTGTACTGAGATTTTTGCTTTCTTCTCCCCCCCATCGAATGAAATCACGGTGTCACTTTGCCCGAATCTGCATGTGTGCGGCGTTGAGGGAAACTTTACGCACTTAACACTTCATGTTTTGGATTTCACACATACACCAGAAAATATGATCACAAATATCTGTTTTCTCGAACCAAGGAAATTTTAAAGATGCCCAATGCCTGGAGTGAGTTTCACTTTCACAGGTTCTTACTTACGTGAATCTGCTTCTTAAACAGCGACTGAACGGATATATTAAAAAAAATTTCCTGAAGAATTTACTCCACTTGAGTTTCCTGGAAAACTCTTAAACTGTGGTCCCAAAACAATTTCGGATACTAACTCCTACAGCACCCATCCGTAAAAGCCATCGAGCATCGCTCAACTTCTTCTTCCTCGATGTCTGCACAACAACTCAATGTTTATTCTCCGTCACCGTCTCCTCCGGCTTCTCCTATGTTCTCTGGCTGACCGAGAACGTAAAATTTGCCAAGGAGATCATTCCGTAACAACAGACATCTTCCATACTAGTATCCCTTATACCATACGAAATCACTTCACAGTTAAAATCTTACTGGATTAATAATTTTGTTGAAAACACCAAACACAGCACGTTTATCTCTGCTGACAACTTCTAATACTCGCCAAAACGAAGAATTTATCACAGTTTAACGTAACCACAAATTATTCCACAATTTCTGCAGACGCTTAACACTGCACGTCTGTCTCCTGAAATGGCTGACGCCGTAAGACAAGAATAAATCACTGGTTTTAAATTAATGATCAATTATTCCACAATTTCTACAGACGCCGAACACTGCACGTCTGTCTCCTGATATGGCTGACGCCGTAAGACAAGAATTACATGAAGATGATCCCTAATTGGAAGATAATCGTGACGTAACTATCGGATGATAGGTTTCTGTGTGAAGATCAAAGAAAACCGAAATCTCAGCCGCAGCTGTGATTGTGGATTATCCAATCAAATAATTTACTTCGAAACAAAGAGATGCACCAAGAAGAAATTATGGCTGACTTTCTTAATTTGGAATTTTGAAGAAGATTTTTCGAAATAAAATTTTTAGCTTTCTTGTGAAGATTCCCTATGCCGAAATATGAATAGAAATAAACTGAAAATCATTGAAAAAGCTGGAATATACACTTATTTGTCTAAAATAATGATATATTCTTGGATAAATACGTAAAATATACAAACTATAATTAATAATCATGTAATCTTCATATAATATCCATTGAAACGATTTATTTTACTAAAATTACACAAAATCTTCGACCTACGGTTTTCCTACTATAAAATAAAAGTTTCTCTTACATTCTAAATAAAATTTACATTTTCCCTTCCAATATACAAGGTGCTCAAAAGCACCGGGCCATGTTACGTTATGCTGAGCATAAGGTAACATCCTCCGGGAGCTTCGAAAAAAAAAATCTGAACTTATGAGTTCTTCTTGAGTTTTTTTTTATTACTACAAAACTTACTGGAGACTATACAAGACAAAACTTTTCCTTTTTCTTTTTTTTTCAATTCTAATCACAACTATACATTCTAATCAATCCTAACCTAACCTTAACCTATAAACTAAGTTTTCTTTTTTTTTCATCCTAATAATTCCTTTCTTTTCTCTTCGGAACAACGAAACAATTTCAGATTGTCAAAACTCTGAACTCCTATGCTTTCTCCTTTCAGAGTTTGCAATCTCGCTGAATTTCGAGTTAAAGATACCACTTTGTAAGGTCCGACGTAGGTATGCATAAACTTAGCGAATACCCTTTTTGGTACCGACGACACATGGTGAGTTTTCACCATCACCAAAGAACCTTCTGTGACGATGTCTTGCTGTTTCTGCAGCTTTCTTTCTTTCTTCGGTTCTGCTGCCGGAATAGAAATTACGAATTTCTTGTCTTCCTTTACCTGCACCGTCTCTTTGGGCCAAATGAAGTTTTCTTTGAAGCTCTTGGATGCTGAATACGATAAGAAACGCTCCGCTGGAGTACATCCGAGAGCATCACACCAAGAGTGATTGCACAAATCTTGGGCGGCTTTTAGAAAATTACTCCATTTGGACTGGTTGTCACTGCAATACAGGCGGAGAATGCGATGAAGGTCACGATGTCTGCGTTCGATAATGCCATGAGAAGCCGGATGGTATGGCGTGGTAAGTATATGTTTTATCCGGTGTTTTTGACAAAACTCTTTCCAGACGCCCGATAAGAACTGCGGACCTTGGTCACTCACCAAATACTTCGGGTATGGTAGTTGATAATAATATCTCTTTTCCAGGACCGCCACAATCTCTCTTGTGTGTGCCGTCCGAAGCGGGAAGAAACACACAAAACGACTGTAGACGTCCAAGATGGACAAGATATATTTATATCCCTGGCTCTTAGGAAGAGGCCCGACCAGGTCGAGGCATTGCTTCTCAAAAGAAGAAGACGCCTCAACATGACAGGGCTCCTTTCTAATCACCCTGTAGGAGTACTTGGTTCGTGCACAAAGAAGGCACTCCTGGATATACTTTGTAAAAGTCTCACGCATACCTCTCCAATAGAACATGGCCTTAGGGAACGACAAACATCGCTTCACTCCAAAATGGCCTTTATTGTGGATTGCCGAAACAATATTTTTCACTGAGCTGGAAGGAATGACCAGCAACCAAACAGAATTTTGAGAATTTCTGACGTAAACTAAATTATTCTCCACACGTACCCTAGTATTGTTTTGACAACCCTTCCAAATGGTATGTAATTTTCTACAATACGGATCTTTCCGCTGTTCTCGCCTCAGTTCCGTGACCTTCAAGAAGTCAGTGTCTTCCGCGGTCAAGAAATTTACAAAATGATCCTCTTCTGCCTGAGGAATCTCTGGAGGATAGCGACTCAATAGGTCTGCGATTTCATTGTCCGAGCCTTTGATGTGAATGAACTGAAGATCAAAGCGTTGCAGTTTGAGTAGAAGACGAGTAGTTCGAGCATCTAGGTTCTTTAAATTAAAAGCATATGTGACTGCTGCATTGTCACAGTGGACCGTAGTCCGTCGACCTAATATGAAATATGAAAATTTTTCGCAGAGGAAAAGAACTGCAGCTAATTCCAACTGGAACACTGACAACGAGGCCTCGTGCGGTTTTATTCGCCGACTCGCATACGCAATAACCTCCGGATCATCCTGTCCCGGGGGATATTGTGCCACATAGCCGGCCAATGACTCAGCAGAGGCATCGCTGAACAAATGAAAGTCAAGATTGAAGTCCGGTTGCGCAAGTGCGGGAGGACTACTTAAAAGTTCTCTCAACTGATCAAATTTTTCCAGTAACTCCGGAGAGTATTCAATCTTTCGATCCTTTTTCAGAAGATCATAAAATGGAGCTGTTAACCCCGCAAAGTCAGGGAAATGTCGCTTTCGCCATCCCACGAGACAAAGAAATCTTCGCAAAGCTTTCTTAGTTCGTGGCAGAGGAAAGTGACGGATGGCCTCGTTACTTTTTGGATTAATTTTGACTGATGATCCTGAAATAATGTGGCCAAGAAAAGGAATTTGTACTTGAAGAAAATTACACTTTTGAAAATTGAGCGAAAGATTTGCCAAACGAAGAGTTTCAAAGACCTTTTCCAAATGCTGAAAATGTTCGTCCATAGATGATGAAAAACAAAGGACGTCATCAAGGTACACAATGAGGAAATTTTTGAAAGGTTCTAAGCCGAAAAAAGTATGCATGATTGATTGGAAAACTGCTGGAGATGACTTCAAACCCATGGTTAGACGTGTCATTTGATATTGACGACCTTTGTAAATGAAACTGACATATTTGTAGGAGTCTGGATGGATCGGGACACTGTGATATGATTGCGTACAGTCCAACGAGGTGAAAATGGTTGCACCACTGACTCGTGCGATTAGATCGGAGATCGGCTCGACCTGAATCTTTGGTGCAATCACACGCTCATTGATACCACGCAAATCGACTACAGGCCTTAGCTCTCCAGACGCCTTACGCACAATATGTACAGGGCATCTGTAAGGTGAAGGACCTTCTATGATGATTCCAAGTTTCAACCATTTATCCAGCACTTGCTCAAATTCCTTCTGGAGGTGAACAGGTACAGGATACAACTTTCCTACCACGGGAACGTCGTCTGAAAGCTGTATTCTATACGGCTCAACCTTCACGATTCTGGGATTCTCTGTAAAAAGACAACGAAACCTGATTAACAAAGAAAATAAACGATGCCTAGAATCTGAATCTAAATCAGTTCTCTGAGAAACAAAATTTTGAATGTCTTCTTTCGTAATAGTTGGTTGGTATAGAGAGTCTTCCTCTTTATCCGATGATACTTCCGCAACTGTGACTCGACAACAATGCTGCTGTTCCATATTGATGTAGATGGTCTGTCCAGAATCAGTCTCAAGAGAGACTTCTTTCGATTTGCAATTTAAAAGAACATGATACCGAATGAAAAAGGGGAAACCTAGAATACAATCTGTTTTTAATTTCTGAATCACATATACTGGAACCTCGAAAACGTAACCTTGAATCGTAAAATTTAGTATTTGAAAACCTTTGACCTGAAAAGATTCGTCTCCTGCGAAACCTCGCAATGAAATGTTGGATTTCGGACGAAGTTTAGCTGACGGATAACTTTCCTTGATCCTCCTCCAAACGTCTCCAGACAACAAATTCGTATCCGCTCCAGAATCCAGGACACAAACTAAAGTTAAACTCCCAACTGAACAATTTAACGTAGGTGAAGGATAAGTTAAAAGAATACCTTTCTCCGCACTGGAGTCACACTCCTTCTCGTCGATCACGAAACGAATCGAGAACAGAGGCGTGCCCAATTTTGTTTCCCGATTTTCGGAATCTGCCAAAACATTGAATTTTGAATTTGGAGGGTTAGTATCAAAATCGAACGAGGTTGTTACCAAATTGGGATTTCGACTACTCGCTAACCGATCTTGTTCTTTCTGGGGAGTTGAGGAATCCACATCGCAGTCCACACTCTCCCCTAATGAGGGCTGCGGTATGCATTTCCCAAACTATTCCCGTTCGTTTCCGGTGGCTGAGCCATCGTAGGTACGAATGTCGTATATTGCGGAGGCCATCCAGTGGACATCGCCATGTTCACTCCTGGGGAAGAAGTGGACGTGGAAGCCGCCACTCCCCCTCCAGGAAGTAAATTCGGCGCGTATCCCGGATAGGCTTGCGCTCCTGCTGAGTTCGTCGCGTTTGGCGCGCATGTCTGAGATGTACCCCGCGGATACCCATAACTCATCGCTGCTGGATAGTAGCGTTGGTTGTACCCATACGGAGCATTCCGATTTCCATTACCATCTCTTACCCAATTCGGTCTTCCTTGATTGGGCCAAGGTCTTCGAGACTGAAAGTTCCTTCTTCGACCCCTGCTTCCGGAAAATCGGACATCTCCTTTGCCATTGGAATTTCCTTCCTTCCTCTTGACTTCGTCTTCCTCCGTCTGAGACGAAGTATCTTTGGTGGTTTGTTTTCCTGACTTTTCGGTCTTTTTGACGACTTTCGCCTGACGCACCTGAAAGCGTCTAAACTTCTTGTCCGTGACCGGTTCACTAGGCTCTGGATGTCCCTCTATCTCGGCTATTTTGACCATAAGGTGTTGAATGTTCTTCGGCTCAACAGCCCTCAACAACTTGGCATCACCCGCTGGTAAACAATCCAAGACTATCTCAATAAGTTCGGTTTCATCCGGGTGTTGTGCCACCGCATAATATTCCGCTACAATTTTCCATGCAAAGTCCGTCAATCGGTTGTACTTCGCTCGATCATACTTCATTCCCTGAATGAACTTCTTTTGCAACCTTTCCATCCTTGCCGAAAAATAGTGTTCCCGGAACAGACGCACAAAATCCGCATAACTATTAATGTCTTGACACACAGTCTGAAACCACGTCTTGGCCCCAGCTGTTAAGCAACAAGGTACCAAGGTTAGACGTTCGTGTTCTGATGCCGAAATTACCTTAAAAGTTTGTTCCAAATTTTCTAAAAATGATCTCGCCAAACCATATTCACCAGAAAATGTAGGTAAGTGATTTAATTCTGAAAGTCTTAAATTTAGAGTTCGTTTACCAAAGCCTTCCTCGCTTTTACTGGGGTTCACGGGAGAATTGTGGCCAACGACGGGGCTCTTTGCACCCGAGTGATTTTGACCGAAAATAGAATAGTGTTGGTAATTTTGTCCAGAAGTTAAGTTATCTGGCATTGATACCACCGCGTGACCACACATTCCCTCCTGAACTCCAGCGCACGAAGGAGTCATGTCTGCTGCATTACCAGAGGACACCACATGGTTCAACCGACAACTAGTATTGGAAGATCCTGACACCTGAGGTGGAACTAACAATGGATTCGACCTCCTGGACGGTGCCTGACAACCTATTGTCTCAACACAGGATGTATGTGACTTGATTAAGTTCAACGTACGTGGGGATAATTCAAAGGGAAGGACATTTGTGCCGTGAATGTTGGTCGGCTGACAGACAGAGACAGTCACCGTGGGAATAGTACGAGTCTCCCCAACTGAAGAGACCGGTACATCCACTTGGATGTCTGACTCGGTCCCGTCAGACTCGATTCCATCGCCGACAACAAAGTCTCGCGCTCGTTTACGTCCACACCGTTTATCTTTTCTTTGGTTTTGTTTCTCCTCCAACGTCTGAATCCTGGCTTCAAGTGCCTGACACGACCTTTGGGTACTTAGTTCGAGATGTGAGAACTCCTTAGTCAAGTCATCACATCGTCGATTCTGCGCCTCAACCGATAACCGGAGACCTTCCTCAACGGCATCTACCCGCGCGTCTATTTTAGTCTGATAGTTCCCAACAGAGGTATATAAATCGCGAACTTCCGACCTAACAGCCTCTACGTCTTCGTTTACACGAGCCACTTTCTCATTAATCGTTTGCAACAATTCAAATTTGACATTGTCCAATTTCTGATTCACTGCCTGAAAGTTACTATTAATATCCTGGAATTTACTATCTACTTTTTCGAATTTTTCATTCATATTCTGAAAATTATTACTAATATCCTGAAATTTATTGTCCACCTTTGCAAATTTTTCGTTTAACGTCAAAGTTAACGTTTGACTAAATCGTTCCATCATGGCTGCAAAGTCCGTTAATTGCACATTTGAACCGGAAGCTACGTTTCCTCGACTTCCTTCCTCCTTGTCAGAATCGTTCGGGCTACCCCGCGTTACACGTTCACCTTCCTCACTCTCGGTTTCCGATGATTTCAGAAGTGGCAACACTGTCACCTGTTTCGCCAGGCAAGGCTTACATAGCCACGGCTCACTACTCTTGTCTAATTCCTGCACTTGTTCCTCTGACAAACCATAACATTGGGCATGTACCCATCTAAAACAACTGTCACAATAAACGCTGAACCCTGCAATTTCGTCACTACAGCATATATATTCGTTCGGATGACGAGATTCGTTACTTGATCTGCTACCCACAGACATTTTCACTTTCATTAAGTTTGTTTCCCACAACATCACGCACATACAGATCCAGAAGTGACCATGATTCATTCAATGCAGCGATTGTCATAATGATCCCCATTACAAATACTCTGCTGTGATTGTTTGTTTTCCTTAGCGCTCGCGTAGGATTGAAACAACAGAAATCCTGGATAATGGGTCGCCATTTTAACTTTATAAAAAAAAAGTAATAAAATGAAAGAAATGAAAATGAAAATAAATGAATGAAACCGACTAAATGTTGTAATTGACTGTTTGTGTTTTGTATGATGTTCCCTTTCCTTGAGATTACATGCTATGTTGAATGTATCACTGACTAGTGACACCGAACCTACTGGGCCCGTATGGGCTCGTCATCAATAGTCACTGATAACTCACCAAGCCAATCATCTACGGAAAATAGAACTCAAATCTGGCCTGAAATATAAAGCTTCCAAACTCTCTTCCATCTCGACTCACAGTCCGATATCCAGGCCTGCAGTTCATCACCCACACCCCATCCGGAAATAGGTTGTGAACCACGACTACAGACACAGGACACCGACCTATTAGTGGAGCTGGCAATGAGCACAATGAAGATCTTAATGTTGTCTGTGAAAAGCCCTATCTGAATCCTTAAAAAAAAAAAAAAAAAAAAAAACCTCAAAAACAGAATTTTGTAACTTAAAAAAAAAATCCGAACTGAGATTTTGATTGGAACTGATAAAATGATAAATTTTCTACAGATTCGGTTGTTTTCAACTCGGTCACACTAAGGAAAGTCTCTTCCCTGAATTTCACAGCTATTTCATTTCCCCAGTAAACTTATTACGTACGTACTGCTCTTTGTTTTGATCATGCTTCGCACGCATACCAAACATCAACTCCATATTTCTACTACTTCTTAAAACTACAAGATAATTAGATTTGCATTCGAAAAGAAAGATGATTTCACAGCTAGTAAGTTTATTCTTTAGAATATTCATGAATGTAGTGTTGGACAGAAATATTTGATAACAGGAAAATCTTCACATTAACTGACATACCCATCTAAGAGAATAATGTGATCAATTTCTATATCTTTCAGAGCCAAAACATTCTTTACTTTGCACATACATTCCCAAAATATTTATATTCCTTAATATTCATTTAATATTCTTGACTTCCAGAGCATTTACATTGAATCGACACGCAAAACAAATGAAAGGACACAACATAAATACAATACACTACTGAAAATAATACTTCACTGCCTACTATTGTGGTTAGCTACTTTCACTTTTGTTTATTTATTCTTTAGTGCTTAAACTTCTCTGTGCATAGAGATTGTGGCCGGCATAGAGGATTTACGCTCTTCGCGACCTCTCTTACAGCTCGGACCCAATTAAACAATCTAGCACAGGTAAACATTCACCTACATATTGACATACTTAAACCTAAATCCCTATTCTAACTATACTACCTTAACCTAAACAAGAATATAAAAAAAAATCACACATATACTTCATGAAGCACCATCCTTATTTTGTATTTATATTTTGTTTCGTTCCGCTACCACATTCATACCGAAGACGCAGTGGTTACTTGCATTAGTGTCGTTCTGAATACTTTGAGTTTCTAAAAAAAATAATAAAAAGATATTTACTAGTAATTATTAAAAAAAACTGCAATTTCTAAACTTGATGGGTATCAGATTTAAAATATTACGAAGGTTTAGCCTATTGCCGAAAGTTTTCAGTTACCGGTACGCACATGTACCCTTGTACTTAACTGTAGACGTGAATCTGACACTTACTTACTAAAAATCGACGTTTAAAAATCATTTCGTTTCAAAACCAAAGAAAACATGCCAAAATAAATAAACTTAATTTCGAGCAGTGTTACCGAAGATGAATACTTTCAAGATTATTTTCCTTTTTGGAGAATCTAAAACATCCTTTCTTTACTGAGGGAAAATGTGTGTGGTATACACATTTTCTCGAGGTTACGACAATCGCTCTGTACTGAGATTTTTGCTTTCTTCTCCCCCCCATCGAATGAAATCACGGTGTCACTTTGCCCGAATCTGCATGTGTGCGGCGTTGAGGGAAACTTTACGCACTTAACACTTCATGTTTTGGATTTCACACATACACCAGAAAATATGATCACAAATATCTGTTTTCTCGAACCAAGGAAATTTTAAAGATGCCCAATGCCTGGAGTGAGTTTCACTTTCACAGGTTCTTACTTACGTGAATCTGCTTCTTAAACAGCGACTGAACGGATATATTAAAAAAAAATTTCCTGAAGAATTTACTCCACTTGAGTTTCCTGGAAAACTCTTAAACTGTGGTCCCAAAACAATTTCGGATACTAACTCCTACAGCACCCATCCGTAAAAGCCATCGAGCATCGCTCAACTTCTTCTTCCTCGATGTCTGCAGAACGACTCAATGTTTATTCTCCGTCACCGTCTCCTCCGGCTTCTCCTATGTTCTCTGGCTGACCGAGAACGTAAAATTTGCCAAGGAGATCATTCCGTAACAACAGACATCTTCCATACTAGTATCCCTTATACCATACGAAATCACTTCACAGTTAAAATCTTACTGGATTAATAATTTTGTTGAAAACACCAAACACAGCACGTTTATCTCTGCTGACAACTTCTAATACTCGCCAAAACGAAGAATTTATCACAGTTTAACGTAACCACAAATTATTCCACAATTTCTGCAGACGCTTAACACTGCACGTCTGTCTCCTGAAATGGCTGACGCCGTAAGACAAGAATAAATCACTGGTTTTAAATTAATGATCAATTATTCCACAATTTCTACAGACGCCGAACACTGCACGTCTGTCTCCTGATATGGCTGACGCCGTAAGACAAGAATTACATGAAGATGATCCCTAATTGGAAGATAATCGTGACGTAACTATCGGATGATAGGTTTCTGTGTGAAGATCAAAGAAAACCGAAATCTCAGCCGCAGCTGTGATTGTGGATTATCCAATCAAATAATTTACTTCGAAACAAAGAGATGCACCAAGAAGAAATTATGGCTGACTTTCTTAATTTGGAATTTTGAAGAAGATTTTTCGAAATAAAATTTTTAGCTTTCTTGTGAAGATTCCCTATGCCGAAATATGAATAGAAATAAACTGAAAATCATTGAAAAAGCTGGAATATACACTTATTTGTCTAAAATAATTATATATTCTTGGATAAATACGTAAAATATACAAACTATAATTAATAATCATGTAATCTTCATATAATATCCATTGAAACGATTTATTTTACTAAAATTACACAAAATCTTCGACCTACGGTTTTCCTACTATAAAATAAAAGTTTCTCTTACATTCTAAATAAAATTTACATTTTCCCTTCCAATATACAAGGTGCTCAAAAGCACCGGGCCATGTTACGTTATGCTGAGCATAAGGTAACAAAGTAGTACCTGATCAGCAAATTTATTAACTTGCAATCTGTACGATACCAATCCCTGTTCATATCGTTCATTGTGTTTGTTTATCATACGCAAATTGTCTTCAAAAATTTTCCTTCTTTTCTGTTCTTCTTCGGGACTTTCATATTCTTTCTTATATTTTTTCTGTAAGAAATAATAACATATATGAAAGGTATATATTAAAATGTCATCAAGAAAATCAAGAAATATATTTTTAGAAACTAAATCATCTGATTACCATCGTAAGCATACGAGAGCTTACAGTTCCGCTCCAGTTGCAGTGTGTGTACGTATATATATATATATATATATATATATATATATATATATATATATATATATATATATATATATAAATGTGTGTGTGTGTTTGATGGCTTATGTGAGGTGCCTAGTATCAAAATCCTCACATCCATTTCGTTTAGTTTCGAATAATCTTACAAAACGTGTAGTATGAAATATTAAGCTTTTAAACAAAATTCTGTTTCCATGGCATTCCTTTATATCACACATATAACAAGCACTATATAACTCCATTTCGGTATAAAAAAAAATAATAATAATTGGCGGCTCTTGATACTAGGTGTCTCATATCTCGATAACTATGGGGCGGATCTGAACCAAATTTTGTGGACAAGTACCTCGCTGTCTATAGAATAAAAATCGATATATTTGGTGGCCAACCTTGGACGTGAACAGGCTCGACTCGGCAAGACAGGCTGTGCTTCGCAGTGTTGCCGAGAGCTTCTGAGGCTGGTTCATCTCGACTTGTATTTTAGTGCATTTAACTTGATACCTTGCTATTAAGAATTACATCGCTAACATTTTCTACAATCGAGTTTGAGAGAATGAGATCCACTTCTCATCTTTCAATGGAAGGAGATAGTTCCAAAGTTATTTTATCCATTCTTTAGAACGTTTGAGTACAGATTTCAAAGAGAAATATGAAATTGGCTATTGCTTATCCTAATACTTTATTTACCGAATGAAAAATTTAGTTTCTCTTTGAACACGGAGCAACCAAAGTGAGTAATATTCTTGCTTTCAAAAAATTGTACACATATTAACAAACAGCGCAGAATGATTAAATATGCATTCTTCAGCAGTTGATACAGTATGAAATAAACAAACAACATATGACATATATTAAAATTACGATGTCGATTGATTAATTAATTAATTAAAATTACGATTTATTAAAATTAAAATTACAAGAAAATTTCAGTTGCAAGAAAAATTAAAGTTCAATCGAGGGGAGGTAAGTCACCATTTATAATTAACAGATACTTTAAGAACCGAATCAAGGGAGAGTGACAGCGAAGCTTTAAAGTAAATTTTCGCAATATTGCTTCTAAATTTAGTGTTCATTTACGAATATTATCATATATTTCTATTTAAATTGAGGGAGAATATATTCACCCTCTCTTACACTTAGCAAATTTTAACTCCATGCTGTAGGGATGATCGCTACGCCAAAAAAATGTACCACATTTTTTTTCAAAATGAATACTTTTACAGTGGTTTATACTGCAAAATTGTTTTCAATGTCTATGTGCAGTTTTGCAAGATGTGATACGCTTTACCCCATTCTACTCCCTAATACTTGAATAACAATCCGAAAAAAATAGTTATTATGATATAAAAAAAAGCCTTGTCTCCATCATAAACACAAACTAAATACAACTTTCTTACAAGGCTGTCTATAATCTTTATTATAAATTAATTAGAAATAGTAGTCTGAAGAAGGAAGTGATACACTTCCGATACTGTAACATTTCTAATTAATTTATAATAAAGATTATAGACAGCCTTGTAAGAAAGTTGTATTTAGTTTGTGTGAAAAAAATAGTTCTATTTGTGCAATTTTTAAGCACACATCAACATTCATTAAAACCAGAAGTTTTGGATTGTTGCCGTGCAGAGGACGGACAATTGAACACACACACAAATGATGATTGAGTCCAATTCTGGAAGTTTTACTGACATTTGTTTCAATTACTTCCCGCATCCTTCATGTTTGATAGTATCAGTGAATACAAAAAAGTGTCTTACTTCGGGATTTCTTTGTTTCAATCCTATCCTGAACTCACTGGAATTTCACCTGAGGTTTTCCATTTATTGTTTTGAAATTAGAAACAAAGAGATTGTTACGTATGTGTTCATCAGTCGTCACTTTCTTCTCGTTCAACTATGATAATGCCAGTGGAAATGAATATAAAATGATTACTGTCTACGAATGAGCCAATGAATAAAAAGAACAACCACATATTCCTTTAGCATGAGAGATTTCTTTTTATGAGTACAGACTCTTAGGCTGTTCCCTCGGTGATGCCTTCAGAATACATTTTCCTTTTCAAGTAACAAAAGAAATAAGAAGCAAGAGCAGGCACGTAGCCAGGACTTCGTAATGGGGGGACGTGACATGAAATGCTGTGGTTATCACACCAGGGGCTCGAACATTCTAAATTATTTTATTGGCAGCATATATTAGTTTATAAGGGTAATAGAATGAGGATAAGCTAGTATGTATTTTAATAACAAACTCTGAAGAAATCTCGAGTAAAAGAATAAAAAAAGGTATTGAAAAAGATTTTACAATAACTACGTTCCTTTGTTGATTCAAATATAACAATTTTTCTTTCATTATGACCCATGGGCGTCCGCAGGGGGGATCGAACAGGCCAACCGACCCACTCCGTGGAATCTAGTGAGTACAGGCTAATATCTCTAAAATAAGAAGTAATTGTTTCAAATAAAAATGTATGTATGTTTTTAAAGAAAGAAGGATGTTTATAAAACTGGAGCTTCATATTGTTTAAATACATAAAATATCTTATTTACGCATTTCCACTTGTGTGCTAGTTATATAAATGCTTATTATGACAATCTTGAAATTATTTTCTTGGCAACCAAGAAGAGATTACTTTGACCTGATAGACCTCTTGGTGGGTCTTCCAAGTCAAATGTCAAGAAAACAATGTAGAATTACTCCGTCTTCCCAAGTGACCAAAACTTCATTGAAGAAAGATTAGAAGACACACTCATCGTTAAAAATATGCATTGCTCTCTCTCTCTCTCTCTCTCTCTCTCTCTATCTATCTCTGCGTTCGTTATATGAAATCCCTACAAACATGTGACTTGGGTTGGGTCAAGTGCACAATTGAAAATAAAAATTTGATTTCGGCTGGCGGTTTCCTCTATAAATCGAACAAAGGCGTTGTTTGTGTCTTCCCAGGAGAGCAAGGACAAGCACGCAAAACGGAACATCATTAAAAATAAGGGAGGACATGAGTTCGCTGGCTTGGGGCAGGCTCACTCTTCTTTTCTTCGTTGAAACAAGGAAAGAGACGGTATTTATAGCCTCCCTCTCTCTTCTCCCTTACCCGTATTCAAAAGCAAGACGCATAAAGCTATGACCTGCCACTTGTCACCAATAATGAATAATCGCTAATCCATATTTCAAGGTTGGGTAAATGACCTGACTACCAAACTTCCTATGTATGGAATGTTATTTTCGGCTGATAAAGAAGGGATGCTAATAAAATACACCATCTGTTGCCAGTTAGGCATTATAAATTTCTATTTGTGGTAGCTAGTCAATGTTTCAAGTAAAAGAGGTCAAGTTAGTTCAGTTGATTTCTTAGCTGTGTGGAAACCGCTTGTTGATATTTGTTTAAAATTTATTTTAATTTGTGCGTGGCATTTAACTAATAGTAGCCTTTTTCTCTGCTTCAACAATGGACAGGAAAAGGAAAAACAAACAAAGATTGATAGACTCTTAAAAAGAAACTACCTTTTCTAAAGACACTTCTTCTGCAGTAAGTGTTGGTGCAAACGTGGAGTTAAGTGATAGTGGAGAAGTGGAGTTATTAAATGACAGAGAAGTGAGTGTATTTTCCTCCAAATTTCCCAAATTTGATTCCACATTTTCTAACAGTGTTTTAAGTGACATGATCAGCTATGATCCCAAAGATATTGGGAAATATGTTGATTTAAATTCCCAGGCATATTTGTCGGACACTGACAGGTATGATATCCTAGTATCTCCATGGCAGCCTAGCCAAACGTATAATTTTGAACAAGATGCTGTGACTGGCAAGCGTTCTTTTCTAGTCAGTTTAGTCAGTTTCCTTGACTTTCATACTCTAGAAAGCTACAGGGAAGGCTATGTAGGCGTTGTGTTTTATTTCGGCCACCTATAAAAAATGGATTTCAGAGGTCTTTTATTGTAACTCCATTCCAAACGTACAATGTATTTTTTGCCTGTGGAAAAATCTGAATGGCACATCGCATCCACAGAACGTGTTCAAGCTTTTTCAAACGTTATGACTAACAAAACTTTACCTGTTGAACTGAAAGTAAACGAAGCAGCTCAGAAACAAGTTGAGGTAAACAGGAAAAAGCTATCATCTATTATTGAGTCAATTGTATTTTGTGCATCACATGACTTATCTTTGAGACGGAAGGATTTCAATTCCGGTGATTTCTATGATCTTCTCCAATTTTACGGTGGATTCTGGCGATGGTTTATTAAAACAACACTTTGAGACTGCCGCTGAAAACGCCACATATGTGTCAGTACGTGTTCAGAATGAGCTTATATCAATTGCCGGTAATGTTTTATTCCGAAATTATATAAAACCTAAGATTATGTCTTCCAAGTACTACAGCGTGCTGGCAAACGAGACAGCCGATATTGCGGGTATAGAATAATTATCGATAGGAATTCGATTTTATGACCCTAGTGAAAAGGTCCGCAAAGACTTCATCAGATTCATTCCATTACATGAGTTTAATGCCGAACACATTGCTAAGACAATTCTAAATGTTTTAGAGGAGACCGGTTTATGTGAATGTGAGCTTGTTGGACAAGGCTTTGATGGCTGTTCTACCATGGCAGGGTGTAGTAATGGAGTGCAAAATATTATTAGGAAAAATGTCCAAAAGCATTTTTTTACCACTGCTCTTCACATAAGCTAAATCTTGTTCTTAAATTGTGTTCCGTTTCCGATATATGCAACACTGTCGACACTGTTAAAGAAATCATTACTTTCTTTCGTGAAAGCCCATTGAGAAGGAAACATTCCTAGCATCCCACTCCCTTCAGATACTAGATGGACTTCTAAATACAATAGCATAATAATATTTTCTGAACACTTCGCTGAAATAATGCGTGCATTAGAAGAGTTATCTATAAATTCTCCTGTTTCACATGTAAGAAGCAACGCTTATCGCCTTTTCCGTACAGGATCTACAGGTAGTTTCATAGTTTCTTTGATAATTATCAGTAATTATTCTTCCTATCTTGAGTCAGTGGCGCAAATTTTACAAGGAATTCAATTGAACTTAATGGCAGCAAAGTCTCATATCAATGAGTTGATTGGTATATTTAGAAGTCACAGAGTAAACGCAGGAGAAACTTTTCAAGCGATTTTTCAAAAGTGCAATAGTGTAGCAAAAGAACTTGATATTCACTTAACAGTTCCAAGGACTCCGTCTCGACAAGTTCATCGTGTTAATCCCCCTTCTACTTGCACAGAAGAATATTATCGCAGAGCAATTTATGTCCCATACATCGATTCTCTTTTACAGTCACTAAATAACAGATTTTCTGAGGATAATAGTCCAGGTTTCTCTCTGTTTGCATTACATCCATCCGAGATGAGAAATCTTTCTAAGTCTCAGTTCTTGCAGACAGATTACTTCAAAATTTTTGTAGCACAACCTTTCCCAGAGTCCTCTTTTAAAATATTTCTTTCTTTCTCTTGTTATTTAACAAGTCCATATGACATATGCACTTCGAGTCAAACGGAAATACGTTTTATTCATATAAGAGCAACATGAACTGTTATCAACGCTGAACAGACAATTTAAAAGAAAAAAGTATATATTACTTACCAACAGCAGGAGAGACCACATTCAGGATTATCACAATAAAGATCACTATCAGCCTGCCAACGTCCTCATATTTCTGGTAACTAAAACCATTTCAGATTTCACTCACACAACTAAATTTTTTACTAAGTTTGATTTGAAGTACGAATTTCTATCCTTTATTATTCATTATACGAATCACAGTTAATGAAGTACTACTAATGCAGATATTTTACATATCTGGGAAGTTTGTTTGATAATGGCTCTTTTCAAAGTCACGTGGTTAATTAAAAAAAAAAACAAATTTGCTTCATCTAAATTACTATAATAAATATTAAAACAAAATTCACTAGCACACGAATAATAACCAATCAATACTTTATATGCGTTACTTTTTGAACAAAAATTGTACATGTCTTGGCATTTCTCCGAAGGCATCCAACACACCAAGTATAAATTCTGTTTTGTTATTTTGTACAGTTTTTCGATGGAGACTCATCATGCATAATCCTGTTAATCGTTCTTCATACATGGTAGATCTTAAGATAAGTTTTAACACGCCTTAATGTACTAAGACTTCTTTCAACGGTACAAGTTGTAACTGGAAGTACAATCATGGTGTATAATGTACATAGATTAATTTTATGTAATCCATCTTGTCATCTAATTTCATTTCGTATTTGTTGTCTTTCGCAGTTTCAAAATAATAACAGTATCATCAAAATTAATAATATTTTCATGTTTTGTAGTAATAGAAAAGCGAAAATGCTACTAAAAGGAAGCAGACATGTCATTTTAGATCATTTCAGATTTGGCTTGGGGGAGGGGAAGACCCCCACCGACATAAGATTTTCACGGGCTTTACTAGTATATTAGTAGACAGTTGAGTAAAGTATATTGTTTCTCAAACTCAGGGAGGGAAAATTGCCCTCTGCCTCCTAAACGACGGCCCTGAAAGGAAGTCGTGAATATCTTTCCCCATCCTCCAGACCACAATTACTTCGATTTTTATCTTTCTCAAAATAATAATAATAATAATAATAATAATAATAATAATAATAATAATAATAATAATAATAATAATAATATTAATAATAATAATAATAATAATAATAATAATAATAATAATCGCCTGGAATGTATGCAACATATTAATCTTTAAAGGGCTTGGAGTTTGTGTAATCTGGATTCCACCAGACAAAAATCATATAATAGCAAGCTAATCTTTTTGACCCACCCTGCGAAGTTTTCTATGGATCCCTCTGTTATGACTTCAACTATTATAAAAAGTACATATCCAATAATATCTTGTAAAATATTTTACAATATCTGCGTTCCTTTCTCTGTTGAATAAAATGTAAACAGAATTTTCTTTCTAAATAACTTTTTGGTTTTCATTATTCCCTTGACTACTGCAGGTTCCAAATGACAAGTTAAAGGAGCATTTGAACATTGTTTCTGAAATAACATGTTTGATACTGCAGAGAAGCAATGACCAAAACTTATGATAAAAAAGTCCATACTGTTACAGAACGGCACTATGCTATCGAAAGCTTGAAATTTAACTGACTAGTACCAGAAATTCTAAAAATTCCGTAACTTTTCTAGAAATTACAAATTCCCTGACTTTTCCATTTTAGCTGTTCATTCACCACCATGTGTTGCAAATAATAAGGTGCATTTCGCCAGCCCCCCCACCTTGGAGTTTCGAAAAAAAAACCTATGTCAATCGTTTGTGCTACGTTTGTGCCGAAATGTACCGCAAAAATTTTCGTTTGTACCACTTCCAGTACGAAGTTATAATAGTTTTAAAGTGGAGAGCTGGGGAAACGGCAGCCCCCCACCTAGGAATTTCGAAACGGAACCAATGCCAACCGTTTGTGTTACGTTTGTGCCGGAATGTACCAAAGTGGGGGGCTAGAGAAATGGCAGCCTCCAAACTTGGAATTTCGAAACAAAACCTATGGCAATCGTTTGTGCTACGTTTGTGCCGGAATGTACCGCAAAAATTTTCGTTTGTACCACTTCCGGTACGAAGTTATAAGGGTTTTGATGTGGTAGCTGGGGAAACGGCAGCCCCCACCTAGGAATTTAAAAAAAAAAGACCTATGCCAATCGTTTGTGCTACGTTTGTGCCGGAATGTACCGCAAAAATTTTCGTTTGTACCACTTCCGGTACCAAGTTATAAGGGTTTTGAAGTGGGGGGCTGGAGAAACGGCAGAACCCACCTCAAAATTTCAAAACAAAACCTATGCCAATCGTTTGTGCTACGTTTGTGCCTGAATGTGCCGCAAAAATTTTCGTTTGTACCACTTCCGGTACGAAGTTATAAGGGTTTTAAACTGGGGGGCTGGAGAAACGGAAGCCTCCCACCTTGGAACTTCGAAACAAAAACTATGCCAATCGTTTCTGCCAGAATGTACCGCAAAAATTTTCGTTTGTGCTACTTCGGGTACGAAGTTATAAGGGTTTTAAAGTGAGGGGCTGGGGAAACGGCACCCCCACCTAGGAATTTCAAAACTAAATCTATGCCAATCGTTTGTGCTACGTTTGTGCCGGAATGTACCGCAAAAATTTTCGTTTGTACCACTTCCAGTACGAAGTTATAATATTTTTAAAGTGGAGAGCTGGGGAAACCGAGCCCCCCACCTAGGAATTTCGAAACGGAACCTATGCCAATCGTTTGTGCTACGTTTGTGCCGGAATGTACCGCAAAAATTTTCGTTTGTACCACTTCCGGTACGAAGTTATAAGAGCTTTGAAGTGGGGGGCTGGGACACGGCAGCCTCTCACCTAGGAATTTCAAAACAAAACTTATGTCAATCGTTGGTGCTACGTTTGTGCCGGAATGTACCGCAAAAATTTTCGTTTGTACCACTTCCGGTACGAAGTTATAAGAGCTTTGAAGTGGGGGGCTGGGACACGGCAGCCTCTCACCTAGGAATTTCAAAACAAAACTTATGTCAATCGTTTGTGCCGGAATGTACCGCAAAAATTTTCGTTTGTACTACTTCCGGTACGAAGTTATAAGGGTTTTAAAATCAGGGGCTGGAGAAATGGCAGCCTCCGAACTTGGAATTTCGAAACAAAACCTATGCCAATCGTTTGTGCCGGAATGTACCGCAAAAATTTTCGTTTGTATCACTTCCGGTACGAAGTTATAAGGGTTTTAAAGTGGGGGCTGGAGAAACGGCAGCCTCCAAACTTGGAATTTCGAAACAAAACCTATGGCAATCGTTTGTGCTACGTTTGTGCCGGAATGTACCGCAAAGATTTTCGTTTGTACCACTTCCGGTACGAAGTTATAAGGGTTTTAAAGTGTGGGTGCTGGAGAAACGGCAGCCTCCAAACTTGGAATTTCGAAACAAAACCTATGCCAATTGTTTGTGCTACGTTTGTGCCGGAATGTATCGCAAAGATTTTCGTTTGTACCACTTCCGGTACGAAGTTATAAGGGTTTTAAAGTGGGGGCTGGAGAAATGGCGGACTCCCACCTTGGAATTTCGAAACAAAAAGAACCTATGCCAATCGTTTGTGCTACGTTTGTGCCGGAATGTACCGCAAAAATTTTCGTTTGTACCACTTCCGGTACGAAGTTATAATAGTTTTAAAGTGGGGGGCAAACTTCAGAAACATCAAATTTTATACAAATAGAGATAGAAACATTGAGTTAACGGCAATCGTTAGTGCACTTAATAGCACTAAGCACTAACGTTAGTGCTATCATATTTTGGGATTTATTCAAGATTTTTGGTGGTGGGCTAACTTCAGATATATCAAATACTATACAAATAAAGGTAGAAACATAGTGTTAACGGCAATCATTAGTGCATCATAAGTGCACTTAAACGCACTAAGCACTAACATTAGTGCTACTATATTTTGAGATTTATTCAAAAAAAAATTGGTGGGGTGGTCAACTTCAGAAATATCAAATTCTATACAAATAGGGATGAAACATGGGGTTAATGGCAAACGTTAGTGCATCGTTAGTGCACTTAAACGTACTAAGGACTATCGTTGGTGCTACCATATTTTGGGATTTATTCAAGATTTTAGATGGGGGCCAACTTCAGAAATATCAAATTCTATACAAATAGAGGTAGAAACATGCAGTTAAAGACAATCGTTATTGCATCGTTAGTGCACTTAAATGCACTAAGCATTAAGGTTAGCATTACCATATTTTGGGATTTATACAAGATTTTTGGTGGGGCCAACTTGAGAAATATCAAATTCCATACAAACATTTAGTGCTTTCTAGAAGCACTAACGATACACTAATGAATGGCATTAATTTTTTGTTAGTGCTTGAAGTTGACGCAAGTTCACCGTGCCCTCCAAAGATATTGTACCTGTAGCACCTACACTAATGAATTACTAACGTTAGGGGTTGGTGCACTAAGAACCACTAACAATTGCACTAGAAGATATCATTAGTGCTTTTGAATATGGCGGAAATTTGATGCAATTAAAAATTCCCAATAAATGTCTTATAGGAGTTCAGTGACATGTAATTGTCCATAACTACACTAATATTGAAGGGCAAACGAAACTGTTAGTGTTTTCTAGAAGCACTAACGATGCACTAACGATTGCACTAGAATAGATCATTAGTACTCTTGAATTTGACGGAAATTTGATGCAATGAAAATTTTCCCATAAATTTATTATGTTTCCTTACATGTAATTGGCCATAACTAAACTAATATTGAAGTTCTAACTAAATTGTTAGTGTTTTCCAGAAGCACTACCAATGCACTAACGGATGGCACTAAGTTTTTAGTTAGTGCTTGAAGTGGGGGCGCTAAGTTCACTCTGGCCTCAAAAGGTATTTTAATTGTAGCACATGTACTAATGAAGCACTAACCTTAGGTGTAGATGCGCTAAGAAGCACTAACAATGCACTAACGATCGCTCTAGAAGAGATCATTAGTGATTTTGAATTTGGCGGAAATTTGATTCAATGAAAAATTTGCCTAAATTTCTTGTGAGTCTCATGATATATAATTGGCCATAACTACACTAATAGTGAAGCACTAACGAAATTGTTAGTGCTTTATAGAAGCACTAACGAATTGGGCTTTTTTCCGTTAGTGCTTAAAGTGTCGGTGCGAAATTCACGCTGACTTCCCCATAGTTTTTTTTTACTTGTAACACCTACACTAATGAAGCACTAACGTTAGATGTTTGTGCTCTAAGAAGCAATTACGATGCACTAACAATTGCACTAACAGAGGTGATTAATGCTTTTTAATGCGATGGGAATTTGATACAATGAATAATTCCCCATGTGTTTCTTATGGGAGTTTTGAGACTTATAATTGGCCATTTATACACTAATGGTGAAACACTAACGAAACTACTTGTGTCTTCTAGAAGTACTAACAATGCATTAACGTATAAAACTAATTTTTTCGTTGGTGCTTGTAGTGGGGGCTAAGTTCACGATAATTTCGAAAGTTTTCTTTCCTTGTAACATTACTGCTTCCTAGTGCACCAACACCTAAGTTTCGTGCTTCATTAATGTAGGTGCTACAAGTAAGAAACCTTTGCGGGCCAGCGTGAACTTGGTTCCCAATTCAAGCAGTAACGAAAAATAAGTCCATTCGTTAATGTATCGTTAGCGCTTCTGCAAAACACTCATAGTTCCGTTAATGCTTAACTATTGATGTAGATATGGCCAATTATATGCCACAAAAATCCCATAAGAGATTTATGTGGAATTTTTCATTGCGTCAAATTTCCGCCAAAATCAAAAGCACTAATGACCTCTTCTACTGAAATCGTTAGTGCTTCTTAGTGCATTAACACCTAAGGTTAGTTCTTCATTAATGTAGGTCCTACAAGTAAAAAAAAACCTTTGGAAGCTTTCATGAACTTGGCGCCCCACTTCAACCAATAAAGAAAAAATTACAGCCGTTTTCGTTAGTGCTTCACTATTAGTGTAGTTATGGCCAGTTACATCTCAGGAAACTCACATAAGAAATTTAAGGGGAGTTTTTCACTGTGTCCAATTTCTGCCAAATCAAAAAGCACTAATGATCATTTCCAGTACAATCCTTAGTGCATCGTTAGTGCTTCTTCGTGCACCAACCCCTAACGTTAGTGTTTAATTAGTGTAGGTGCTACAAGTAAAATATCTTTGGTGGTCAGCGTGAATTTGCGCCGTCTTCAAGCACTAACAAAGTAATTAGTGCATTCGTTACTGATTCCTGAAAATACTGACACTTTATATGGAATTTTATATTTCTGAAGTTGGCCCTCACAAAAAATTTTGAATAAATCTCAAAATGTGGTAACACTAACGTTAGTGCTTAGTGCTTTTAAGTGCACTAACGATGCACTAACAATTACCGTCAACCCCATGTTTCTACCTCTATTTGTATAGAATTTGATATTTCTGAAGTTGGCCCCCCACAGAAAATCTTGAATAATCCCAAAATATGGTAGGAATTACAGTAGTGCTTAGTGTGTTTAAGTGCACTAACGATGCACTAACGATTACAGTCAACCCCATGTTTCTACCTCTATTTGTATAGAATTTGATATTTCTGAAGTTGCCCCCCACAGAAAATCTTGAATAATTCCAAAATATGGTAGCACTTTCGGTAGTGCTTAGTGTGTTTAAGTGCACTAACAATGCGCTAAGTTTAGTGAAAATCTGTCTGCATAAAGATGGGTGGGGGGCTAACTTCATATGAAGTTGGTCTCCCACCAAAATCTTCAATATCTCGTAAACGCTGATAGCACTAACGTTAGTACTAAATGCACTAACGTGCACTACCGATGCATTAACGATGTGCAACGTTTAGTGTAATTTGGGAGAGGTGGGGGGCCAACTTCAGGCACGTAAATTCTTTTCCGGTACATTCCGGTAAAAACGTACCACAAACGATTGACATAGTCCTATCTCGAAACTCCAAGGTGGGGGTTTCTGGAAACGGCACCCCCTACTTAAAACTGTCATACTTTTGTACTGGAAGTGATACAAACAAAAATGTTTGCGATACATTCCGACACAAACGTAGCACAAACGATTGGCATAGGTTTTGTTTTGAAATTCCAAGGTGGGGGGACTGCCGTTTCCCCAGCCCCCACTTTAAACTATTATAACTTCGTACCGGAAGTGGTACAAATGAAAATTTTTGCCGTACATTCCGGCACAAATTTAGCACAAACGATTGCCATAGGTTTCGTTTCGAAATTCCTAGGTGGCTGGCTGCCGTTTCCCCAGCTCCCCCCTTTAAAACCCTTATTAATACAGTCCCTGTCCATAAGACCCGTAGGAAAGTCGTGTCTGACGGCTGTTCTCTTCAAATCCTGTTAGTACATGTCTAAACAAGTGTAAATCACAAGGGTAGACTTTTTGACTTATGGGCAGTTTTTTTCTACAGGGGCGTAATCCTAGGGGTACTGCGCCCCTTTTGAGTTGTTGCCGACTTTTCTTAAAATGATTGTAGCTGCCATTGATATTGTAGCAGAACAATGAGTGAGGGTTGTTTTCTTTCTAAATAGTCCACAAAATAAACCTAGGTATAGATTTTTGGCGTAGCCGTACAAATAGAGGGGGTAAGAGGGGGACAAAGTCTAATTTTGGTTATTTTTTTAAAAGTCTGTTTTTATTTTCTTTCCATAATGTCCGAACGGTGATATTTCGTGTGACAACGATTTTTGGCCAAGATTTACAACAATCCTCTATACAAGGACGCAATTTTTGACAAAAATCTTCCAATAGTTATCTCCACAAAAAAATGTAATATAGTCAGATGCGCGAAATTTTTCGGGACGTAAACTTCCGTGGTTTCGTGTTTGCTTCACTACACACGTTGCAATTCTAATAGAAGTAGAGAATTATTAACATTTCGTTGTATAAACAACACTGATAATGTTCTGTATGATATTCCTGCTCCAAAAAGTACATGATGTACACGAATATTTCTATGTATTAAGTGGCTTTATTTAAGAAGCTTTTGCTAACTATGGACAACTTTGTTTTCATTTGGTGAAGTAATAATGAGTTTCAATATAAAATGTCTCGAATTTTACCTCTAAAATAGTAATTTTGTCGTATATGAATTTTTCTAGGTTTTCTTTACAGCAGCTACTAGAAAGGATGGAGACAAACATACTGATTTAGTGTGCCTTACTGCCTGGTATCTCCACTTAAAAAATTCTGAACTAGTTATCGCATAAAGTGTGAAAAGTTCTTTACGTGGACTGAAATTAACACAAGGAACTAGTGGTGATTTTGATCTTACAAAAGGTGTGATTTCCCAAAAGATAGACAAAGATCACAAGTCTACAACTTTAGTAATTTCTAGGAACAATATAAAAATGCTGCTGAAGTCAGGCAAGATGAAGTATTGCAGAGACTTCATTCAATGGATTCTGAAGTGGAATTTGTGTATCATTGCAATAATACCTGCTACAAGTCTTACACACTGAAAAAATCGATACTTAAATTACAAAGAGATAGTGACGCTACGACTCATGACTGTGAGGATGAAGAATCGGCAATTAAACAATCTACAAAAGAGCTACATTCAGACACACTATCCCGTACAGAACCATTATGTCAAGAAATCCAGTATGTAGTAACATGCGTAGTGTGTGTGGTCTCAATAAACACGCAGGTGTCAGGCAGAAGCACAGGATTTGTGAAAGTAACCGAGCTCTTGTCTTCCTCGAGGAAGCAGTGTTTTTTAAAGGCGATGTGTATACTGAACTTGTGATCTAGAAGATGAGTCGTCAGTTTGTAGAGCAGACTTATATTATCATAAAATATGCCTAGAAACATACCTTACTAAATTCAGAAGAAGTTCACAGGAAAACAAAAGCACTGAAAGAAAGTCACCTAAAGAAGAAATGAAAGAGCTTTCACCTGTAATCAAAGAACTCCTGGAAGATGGCTGCGGTGTGACTTTGTCATAAATACGAGATTACTTAAACAGTAAAGGGAAAGGAATCGTGAGAAGCAATAAAGAGGTCAAGCATTTTTTCTGAAGATTTTTGGAACTACGATTAAATTTTCTAAACCTACAAAAACCAATGGGTCTCTTACTGCCTATTCATCAAATTTGACTACCGAGAAACTAAGACAGATCGTCCGGAACCACAATGCTATAAGAGATGCCGGAAGATTAATAACAAACTCCTTCCAGTGTTTCACGTTTATGATAGAATCAATTACTTGAGGTGGGCATCCATGTATTTAGAGCGGATGCGAAACTTGGAATTTCAACATCCACAAGTTTTTGAAAAATTCATGAAAGGATGTTTGTATTCCAAAGAACCACAGGAAAATTCAATGTGGTTGGCTTGGACATGGCACTGAAGCAGACGATAAATAGATCCCAAAAATCACAAGGAGGAATAATTGGCCAAACAAAAGAAAAGAGTACGTTGTTGAATGGCAGTTAATCTACCACGAGATTCTTGAAATAAGAAATGCTTTTCGGTCATAGGCGTTGCAGTGGATGACTACGATCTTCAGATACATTACGAATTAGTAGGGAAACAGAGTGAGGAGATTGAAGCAAACATCCAGATGATGTGCTCTTATATTCAGGATACACAAAATCCTTGTGATACCACTGGAACGATGAAACTCCAAAATCTATCGACAAATGAACTTGTACCGCCACATAATGCAAAATCAATACTTTCCTTTGCTGCAAATGGGAATGCACTTTATCTTGAATTTAGGAATGAGAGGTTTCTTTCCAAATCAAAAGCACTATCTATCCCAATACAGCAAGTGAAGTTGCCATCTTTCAATTCTGTTGGTTCACAGGATGCAAAAAATGATAGGTCTAATTCTGTTACAGATATCATCCATGCGCAAAGACTTGTTTATGTTTGTAAGGAGAGAAGCATGTTATTGAGTGACATTTTAACTTATGACATTTTACCAGTTACAACATTGGTGGATAAAAACAGTGCAGCCATTAAACGGCAGAGATCGGATTTGCTGACTGCTTTGATAAGGAAATTATACGATTCCGAGTGCAGTTCTACTTTTGAAAAAATCTACCGACGTGTTTGATAGTGGATGTTATGAACCAAATCCACAGGATGCCTCTAAAGAAATTTAATACTTTCGGTGAACTTTCAGCTGCCCTCCTTAAAAGCATGAGTTCCATTCATCAAGAACAATCACGAGCGGAGTTGGTCTTTGATAGCTACGTAACAAACTCAATTAAGGACGGAGAAAGGGAACGAAGAGCTGCGGTTCAACAAATAACTGTATCTAACATTGCAGCTTCTACTCGATTACCGATTCAAATGAACAAATTTTGGGCGTCTATTTGGGCGTATGCTTCAGAACGCTTTGCGATATTATCTACAAGAACATTTACTTCCTTTGCAAGGAACTACTGTTCTGAGTAATGAAGTACGTGATGGAGGACCAATTCAGACTATAACAATCAAATCTGGCAAGTGCAATGAAGTTTTGGATGACAATTTAATGAGCCTATTGAAGAAGCAGATTTGAGAATAATTCCACATATATATCACACACTTAAAGAAGGCTACCAGCAAGTAATCGTAGCATCAACTGATACAGATGTACTTGCCATTCTTCTTTACTTCTTGAAGTTCTTTCAAACGAAAGGTCTTCAGGCTCTTTGGCTGCGAAAATCTTCAAACGAATGCATACCAATTCACACGTTAGCACGAAAAATTGACACATTATATGACGTTATTCTATCATTTCCTCACAGGTTTGGACGTCACTAGTAAAGTGGGGACCAAGTTTTCGGCCTTGAAAGCAAATCCTGAAAAGTACCTTCTATATTTTGGCTAGCAATTACTTGCAAATAAGGATATATTTCGACTAGCAGAAAACTATCTTGTACATGTGTTAAAGCCTGGGAGTCCCTCTGCAGCGTTTGATCAGCTACGGCTCGAACTATTTTCATATCCAAAGACTACAAATCTGCTATCACTACCACTAACAAGCTTTTCATTAAAGTACACATCTTCAGCGTAGCATTTTTATGGTTAACACTTGCTCTTCTGTATTCAGTTAAAACGCGTCACTGTTACCAGAACATTAGGTTGGTCAGTGGATGACAACTGTATGATAATTCCAGACTCTCATTTAAACTTCCTCCCAGAAGATCTCTTGATTACTTCTGGCTGCAAAATGAAATGTACAAAACGTTGTCGCTGTATCTCCAACTTTGTGCGTTGTATAGACTTCTGCAAGAGCTGTGAATTCCGTGAAAATCGAAAGAAAAATAACTTCTAACTAACGAATTTAAGAGAGGTGGGTAATTACGTAAACAAAAATATAAAATTTTAAATACTGTATATATATATATATCCCTCTCGATTAATGTCTCCTTGATCCCAACAACATTATCAGTGCTGTTTATTCTAAGAATCGTGAATAATAATACAACGAAATGTTAATAATTTTCTACTTCTATTAGAATTGCAACGCGTGTAGTGAAGCAAACACGAAACCACGGAAGTTTACATTCTGAAAAATTTCGCGCATCTGACTATATTACATTTTATTTATTTTTATTTTTTATTTTTTATTTTATTTATTTATTTTTTTTTTGGAGATCACTATTGGAAGATTTTTATCAAAAATTGCGTCCTTGCATAGAGGATTGTTGTAAGTCTTGGCCAAAAAATCGTTGTCACACGAAATATCACCGTTCGGAAATTATGGAAAGAAAATAAAAACATACTTTTAAAATATTAACCAAAATTAGAATTTGTCCCCCTCTTACCCCTCTATTTGTACGGCTACGCCAAAAATCTATACCTAGGTTTATTTCGTGGACAATTTAGAAAGAAAACAACACTCACTCATTGTTCTGCTGCAATATAAATGGCAGCTACAATCATTTTAAGAAAAGTCGGCAACAACTTTAAAGGGGCGCAGTCCCCCTAGGATTACGCCCCTGTAGAAAAAAACTGCCCATAAGTCAAAAAGTCTACCCTTGTGATTTACACTTGTCTAGACATGTAATAACAGGATTTGAAGAGAACAGCCGTCAGACATGACTTTCCTACGGGTCTTATGGACAGGGACTAGACTATATAACTTCTTACCGGAAGTAATACAAACGAAAAATTTTCCGGTACATTCCGGCACAAACGTATCACAAACGATTGGCATAGCTTTTGTTTCCAAATTCAAAGGTTGGAGGCTTCCGTTTCTCAAGCCCCCCCCCACTTTAAAAACCCTTATAACTTCATACAGGAAGTGGAACAAACCAAAATTTTTGCGGCACATTCCGGCACAAACGTAGCACAAACGATTGCCATAGGTTTTGTTTCGAAATTCCAAGTTTGGAGGCTGCCGTTTCTCCATCCCCCCATTTTAAAACCTTTATAACTTCGTACCGGAAGTGGTACAAACGAAAATTTTTGCGGTACATTCCGGCACTAACGTAGCACAAACGATTGCCATAGATTTTGTTTCGAAATTCCTAGGTCGGGGCTGCCGTTTCCCCAGCCCCCTTTTTAAAACTATTATAACTTCGTACCTGAAGTGGAACAAACGAAAATTTTTGCGGTCCATTCCGGCACAAACGATTGGCATAGTTTTGTTTCAAATTCCAAGGATGGAGGCTTCCGTATCTCAGGCCCCACTTTAAAACTCTTATAACTTCGTACCGGAAGTTTTACAAACGAAAAATTTTGCGGTACATTCCAGCACAAACGTAGCACAAACGATTGGCATAGGATTTGTTTTTAAAATTTTTAGGTGGGGAGCTGCCGTTTCCGCAGCCTCCACTTCAAAACCCTTATAACTTCGTACCGGAAGTGGTACAAACGAAAATTTTTGCTTTACATTCCGGCACAAACGTAGCACAAACGATTGCCATAGGTTTTGTTTTGAAACTTTAGGTGAGAGCTGCCGGGTTTCCCCAGCTCCCCACTTTAAAACTATTATAACTTCGTACCGGAAGTGGTACAAATGAAAATTTTTGCGGTACATTCCGGCACAAATTTAGCACAAACGATTTCCATAGGTTTCGTTTCGAAATTCCTAGGTGGCTGGCTGCCGTTTCCCCAGCTCCCCACTTTAAAACCCTTATAACTTCTTACCGGAAATAGTATAAACGAAAATTTTTCCGGTACATTCCGGCACAAACGTATCACAAACGATTGGCATAGTCCTATCTCGAAACTCCAAGGTGGGGGTTTCTGGAAACGGCACCCCCTAGTTAAAACTGGCATAGTTTTGTACTGGAAGTGATACAAACAAAAATGTTTGCGATACATTCCGACACAAACGAAGCACAAACGATTGGCACAAGTTTTGTTTTGAAATTCCAAGTTTGGAGGCTGCCGTTTCCCCAGCCCCCCCCCCCCATTTTAAAACCCTTATAACTTCGTACCGGAAGTGGTACAAACGAAAATTTTTCGTTTCTTTCCGGCACAAACGTAGCACAAACGATTGGCATAGGTTTCGTTTCGAAATTCCGAGTTTGGAGGCTGCCATTTCTCCAGCCCCCCCGCCCCCATTTTAAAACCCTTATAACTTCGTACCGGAAATGGTACAAACGAAAATTTTTGCGGTACATTCCGGCACAAACGTAGCATAAACGATTGGTATAGGTTTTAGTTTCGAAATACCAAGTTTGGAGGCTGCCGTTTCTCCAGCCCCCCAACTTTAAAACTCTTATAACTTCGCACCGGAAGTGGTACAAACGAAAATTTTTGCGGTACATTCCGGCAAAAACGTAGCACAAACGATTGGCATAGGTTTTGTTTTGAAATTCCAAGGTGGGGGGACTGCCGCTTCCCAGCCCCCCACTTTAAAACTATTATAACTTCGTACCGGAAGTGGCACAAATGAAAATTTTTGCGGTACATTCCGGCACAAATTTAGCACAAACGATTGCCATAGGTTTTGTTTCGAAATTCCAAGTTTGGAAACTGCCTTTTCACCAGCCCCCCCACTTTAAAACCCGTATAACTTCGTACCGGAAGTGGTACAAACGAAAATTTTTGCGGTACATTCCGGCACTAACGTAGCACAAACGATTGGCATAGGTTTTGTTTTGAAACCCTATGTGGGAGCTGTCGTTTCCCCAGCTCCGCACTTCAAAACCCTTATAACTTCGTACCTGAAGTGGAACAAACGAAAATTTTTGCGGTACATTCCGGCACAAACGATTGGCATAGTTTTTCTTTGGAAATTCCAAGGATGGAGGCTTCCGTATCTCAGGCCCCACTTTAAAACCCTTATAACTTCGTACCGGAAGTTTTACAAACGAAAAATTTTGCGGTACATTCCAGCACAAACGTAGCACAAACGACTGGCATAGGTTTTGTTTTTAAAATTTTTAGGTGGGGAGCTGCCGTTTCCGCAGCCTCCACTTCAAAACCCTTATAACTTCGTACCGGAAGTGGTACAAATGAAAATTTTTGCGGTACATTCCGGCACAAACGTAGCACAAACGATTGCCATAGGTTTTGTTTTGAAACTTTAGGTGAGAGCTGCCGGGTTTCCCCAGCTTCCCACTTTAAAACTATTATAACTTCGTACCGGAAGTGGTACAAATGAAAATTTTTGCGGTACATTCCGGCACAAATTTAGCACAAACGAATGCCATAGGTTTCGTTTCGAAATTCCTAGGTGGCTGGCTGCCGTTTCCCCAGCTCCCCACTTTAAAACCCTTATAACTTCTTACCGGAAATAGTATAAACGAAACTTTTTGCGGTACATTCCGGCACAAACGTATCACAAACGATTGGCATAGTCCTATCTCGAAACTCCAAGGTGGGGGTTTCTGGAAACGGCACCCCCTAGTTAAAACTGGCATAGTTTTGTACTGGAAGTGATACAAACAAAAATGTTTGCGATACATTCCGACACAAACGTAGCACAAACGATTGGCACAAGTTTTGTTTTGAAATTCCAAGTTTGGAGGCTGCCGTTTCCCCAGCCCCGCCACTTTAAAACCCTTATAACTTCGTACCGGAAGTGGCACAAACGAAAATTTTTCGTTTCCTTCCGGCACAAACGTAGCACAAACGATTGGCATAGGTTTTGTTTTGAAATTCCAATGTGGGGGGACTGCCGTTTCCCCAGCCCCCCACTTTAAAACTATTATAACTTCGTACCGGAAGTAGCACAAATGAAAATTTTTGCGGTACATTCCGGCACAAATTAAGCACAAACGATTGCCATAGGTTTTGTTTCGAAATTCCAAGTTTGGAAGCTGCCCTTTCACCAGCCCCCCCACTTAAAAACCCTTATAACTTCGTACCGGAAGTGGTACTAACGAAAATTTTTGCGGTACATTCCGGCACTAACGTAGCACGAACGATTGGCATAGGTTTTGTTTTGAAACCCTATGTGGGAGCTGTCGTTTCCCCAGCTCCGCACTTCAAAACCCTTATAACTTCGTAACGGAAGTGGTACAAACGAAAATTTTTGCGGTTCATTCCGGAACAAACGTAGCACAAACGATTGGCATAGGTTTTGTTTTGAAATTTTTAGGAGGGGGCTGCCGTTTCCCCAACCCCCACATGAAAACCCTTAAAACTTCCTACCGGAAGTGGTAAAAACGAAAATTTTTGCGGTACATTCCGGCACAAACCTAGCACAAACGATTGGCATAGGTTTCGTTTCGAAATTCCAGGTTTGGAGCCTTCCGTTTCCTCAGCCCCCCACTTTAAAACCCTTACAACTTCGTACCGGAAGTGGTAATAACGAAAATTTTTGCGGAACATTGCGGCACAAACGTAGCACAAACGATTAGCATGGATTTAGTTTTGAAATTCCTAGGTGGGTGTGGCGTTTCCCAAGTCCCTCACTTTAAACCCTTTATAACTTCTTACCGGAAGTAACACAAACGAAAAATTTTCCGGTACATTCCGGCACAAACGCATCGCAAACGATTGGCATAGCCTTTGTTTCGAAATTCAAAGGTTGGAGGCTTGTTTCTCAAGTCCCCGCACTTTAAAAACCCTTATAACTTCATACAGGAAGTGGTACAAACGAAAATTTTTGCGGTATATTCCGGCACAAACGTAGCACAAACGATTGGCATAGGTTTTGTTTTGAAATTTTTAGGAGGGGGCTGCCGTTTCCCCAGCCCCCCACATGAAAACCCTTATAACTTCTTACCGGAAGTGGTACAAACAAAAATTTTGCGGTACATTCCGGCAGAAACGTAGCACAAACAATTGGCATAGGTTTCGTTTCGAAATTCCAGGTTTGGAGGCTTCCGTTTCTTCAGCCCCCCACTTTAAAACCCTTACAACTTCGTACCGGAAGTGGTACAAATGAAAATTTTTGCGGTACATTCCGGCAGAAACGTAGCACAAACGATTGCCATAGGTTTTGCTTGAAACTCCTAGGTGGGGGGTTGCCGTTTCCGCAACCCCCCACTTTAAAACCATTATAACTTCGTACCGGAAGTGGTACAAATGAAAATTTTTGCGGTACATTGCGGCACAAGTTTAGCGCAAACGATTGCCATAGGTTTTGTTTCGAAATTCCAAGTTTGGAGGCTGCCGTTTCACCAGCCCCCCCACTTTAAAACCCTTATAACTTCGTACCGGAAGTGGTACAAACGAAAATTTTTGCGGTACATTCCGGCAGAAACGTGGCACAAACGATTGCCATAGGTTTTGTTTGAAACTCCTAGGTGGGGGCCTCCCACTTTAAAACCCTTATAACTTCGTACCGGAATAGGTACAAACGGAACATTTTGCGGTACATTCCGGCACAAACATAGCACAAACGATTGGCATAGGTTTTGTTTTGAAATTTTTAGGTGGGGAGCTGCCGTTTCCGCAGCCTCCACTTCAAAACCATTATAGCTTCGTACCGGAAGTGGTACAAACGAAAATTTTTGTGGTACATTGCGGCACAAACGTAGGAAACGATTGGCATAGGTCTTGTTTTGAAAGTCCAAGTTTAGCGGTTGCCGTTTCTCCAGCCCCCCACTTTAAAACCCTTATAACTTCGTACCGGAAGTGGTACAAACGAAAATTTTTGCGGTACATTTCGCACTAACGTAGCACAAACGATTGGCATAGGTTTTGTTTTGAAACACTAGGTGGGAGCTGCCGTTCCTCAGCTCCGCACTTCAAAACCCTTATAACTTCGTAACGGAAGTGGTACAAACGAAAATTTTTGCGGTTCATTCCGGCACAAACGATTGCCATAAGTTTCGTTTCGAAATTCCAGGCTTGGAGGCTTCCGTTTCCTCAGCCCCCCACTTTAAAACCCTTACAACTTCGTACCGGAAGTGGTACAAACGAAAATTTTTGCCGAACATTGCGGCACAAACGTAGTACAAACGATTAGCATGGATTTAGTTTTGAAATTCTTAGGTGGGTGTGCCGTTTCCCAAGCCCCTCACTTTAAAACCCTTATAACTTCTTACCGGAAGTAATACAAACGAAAAATTTTCCGGTACATTCCGGCTCAAACGTATCACAAACGATTGCCATAGCTTTTGTTTCGAAATTCAAAGGTTGGAGGCTTCCGTTTCTCAAGTTCTTCCCCCCCACTTTAAAAACCCTTATAACTACATACAGGAAGTGGTACAAACGAAAATTTTTGCGGTATATTCCGGCACAAACGTAGCACAAACGATTGGCATAGGTTTTGTTTCGAAATTCCAAGTTTGGAGGCTGCCGTTTTTCCATCCCCCCATATTAAAACCTTTATAACCTCGTACCGGAAGTGGTACAAACGAAAATTTTTGCAGTACACTCTGGCAATAACGTAGCACAAACGATTGCCATAGATTTTGTTTTGAAATTCCTAGGTCGGGGCTGCCGTTTGCCCAGCCCCCTTTTTAAAACTATTATAACTTCGTACCTGAAGTGGAACAAACGAAAACTTTTGCGGTACATTCCGGCACAAACGATTGGCATAGTTTTTGTTTCGAAATTCCAAGGATGGAGGCTTCCGTATCTCAGGCCCCACTTTAAAACCCTTATAACTTCGTACCGGAGGTTTTACAAACGAAAAATTTTGCGGTACATTCCAGCACAAACGTAGCACAAACGATTGGCATAGCTTTTGTTTTGAAATTTTTAGGTGGGGAGCTGCCGTTTCCGCAGCCTCCACTTCAAAACCCTTATAGCTTCGTACCGGAAGTAGTACAAACGAAAATTTTTCCGGTACATTCCGGCACAAACGTATCACAAACGAATGGCATACTCCTATCTCGAAACTCCAAGGTGGGGGTTTCTGGAAACGGCACCCCCTAGTTAAAAATGTCATAGTTTTGTACTGGAAGTGATACAAAAAAATGTTTGCGATACATTCCGGCACAAACGTAGCATAAACGATTGGCATAGGTTTTGTTTCGAAATTCCAAGTTTGGAGGCTGCCATTTCTCCAGCCCCCCCACTTTAAAACCCTTATAACTTCGTACCAAAAGTGGTACAAACGAAAATTTTTGCGGTACATTCCGGCAGAAACGTAGCACAAACGATTGCCATAGGTTTCGTTTGAAACTCCTAGGTGGGGGGCCGCCCACTTTAAAACCCTTATAACTTCGTACCGGAAGTGGTACAAACGAAACATTTTGCGGTACATTCCGGCACAAACGTAGCACAAACGATTGGCATAGCTTTTGTTTTGAAATTTTTAGGTGGGGAGCTGCCGTTTCCGCAGCCTCCACTTCAAAACCCTTATAACTTCGTATCGGATGTGGTACAAACAAATATTTTTGTGGTACATTCCGGCACAGACGATTGGCATAGGTTTTGTGTTGAAACTTTAGGTGGGAGCTGCCGGGATTCCCCAGCTCCCTACTTTAAAACTATTATAACTTCCTACCGGAAGTGGTACAAATGAAAATTTTTGCGGTACATTCCGGCACAAATTTAGAACAAACGATTGCCATAGGTTTCGTTTCGAAATTCTTAGGTGGCTGGCTGCCGTTTCCCCAGCTCCGCACTTTAAAACCCTTATAACTTCGTACCGGAAGTGGTACAAACGAAAATTTTTGCGGTAAATTCCGACACAATCGTAGCACAAACGATTGCCATAGGTTTTGTTTCGAAATACCAAGTTTGGAGGCTGCCGTTTCTTTAGCCCCCAACTTCAAAACCCTTATAACTTTGTACCGGAAGTGGTACAAACGAAAATTTTTGCGGTACATTCCGGCACAAGCGTAGCACAAACGATTGCCATAGGCTTTGTTTCGAAATTCCAAATTTGGAGGCTTCCGTTTCTCCATCCCCCCACTTTAAAACTTATAACTTCGTACCGGAAGTGGTACAAGCGAAAATTTTTGCTGTACATTCCGGCACAAACGTAGCACAAACGATTGCCATAGATTTTGTTTCGAAATTTCTAGGTCGGTGGTGCCGTTTCCCCAGCCACCTTTTTAAAACTATTATAACTTCGTACCTGAAGTGGAACAAACGAAAATTTTTGCGGTACATTCCGGCACAAACGATTGGCATAGTTTTTGTTTCGGAATTCCAAGGATGGAGGCTTCCGTATCTCAGGCCCCACTTTAAAACCCTTATAACTTCTTACCGGAAGTGGTACAAACGAAACACTTTGCGGTACATTCCGGCACAAACGTAGCACAAACGATTGGCATAGGTTTTGTTTTGAAATTTTTAGGTGGGGAGCTGCCGTTTCCGCAGCCTCCACTTCAAAACCCTTATAACTTCGTACCGGAAGTGGTACAAACGAAAATTTTTGCGGTACATTGCGGCACAAACGTAGCACAAACGATTGGCATAGGTCTTGTTTCGAAAGTCCAAGTTTAGCGGTTGCCGTTTCTCCAGCCCCCCCACTTTAAAACCCTTATAACTTCGTACCGGAAGTGGTACAAACGAAAATTTTTGCGGAACATTGCGGCACAAACGTAGCACAAACGATTAGCATGGATTTAGTTTTGAAATTCCTAGGTGGGTGTGCCGTTTCCCAAGCCCCTCACTTTAAAACCCTTATAACTTCTTACCGGAAGTAATACAAACGAAAAATTTTCCGGTACATTCCGGCTCAAACGTATCACAAACGATTGCCATAGCTTTTGTTTCGAAATTCAAAGGTTGGAGGCTTCCGTTTCTCAAGTTCTTCCCCCCCACTTTAAAAACCCTTATAACTACATACAGGAAGTGGTACAAACGAAAATTTTTGCGGTATATTCCGGCACAAACGTAGCACAAACGATTGGCATAGGTTTTGTTTCGAAATTCCAAGTTTGGAGGCTGCCGTTTTTCCATCCCCCCATATTAAAACCTTTATAACCTCGTACCGAAAGTGGTACAAACGAAAATTTTTGCAGTACACTCCGGCAATAACGTAGCACAAACGATTGCCATAGATTTTGTTTCGAAATTCCTAGGTCGGGGCTGCCGTTTGCCCAGCCCCCTTTTTAAAACTATTATAACTTCGTACCTGAAGTGGAACAAACGAAAACTTTTGCGGTACATTCCGGCACAAACGATTGGCATAGTTTTTGTTTCGAAATTCCAAGGATGGAGGCTTCCGTATCTCAGGCCCCACTTTAAAACCCTTATAACTTCGTACCGGAGGTTTTACAAACGAAAAATTTTGCGGTACATTCCAGCACAAACGTAGCACAAACGATTGGCATAGCTTTTGTTTTGAAATTTTTAGGTGGGGAGCTGCCGTTTCCGCAGCCTCCACTTCAAAACCCTTATAGCTTCGTACCGGAAGTAGTACAAACGAAAATTTTTCCGGTACATTCCGGCACAAACGTATCACAAACGAATAGCATACTCCTATCTCGAAACTCCAAGGTGGGGGTTTCTGGAAACGGCACCCCCTAGTTAAAACTGTCATAGTTTTGTACTGGAAGTGATACAAAAAAATGTTTGCGATACATTCCGGCACAAACGTAGCATAAACGATTGGCATAGGTTTTGTTTCGAAATTTTTAGGTGGGGAGCTGCCGTTTCCGCAGCCTCCACTTCAAAACCCTTATAACTTCGTATCGGATGTGGTACAAACAAATATTTTTGTGGTACATTCCGGCACAGACGATTGGCATAGGTTTTGTGTTGAAACTTTAGGTGGGAGCTGCCGGGATTCCCCAGCTCCCTACTTTAAAACTATTATAACTTCCTACCGGAAGTGGTACAAATGAAAATTTTTGCGGTACATTCCGGCACAAATTTAGAACAAACGATTGCCATAGGTTTCGTTTCGAAATTCTTAGGTGGCTGGCTGCCGTTTCCCCAGCTCCGCACTTTAAAACCCTTATAACTTCGTACCGGAAGTGGTACAAACGAAAATTTTTGCGGTAAATTCCGACACAATCGTAGCACAAACGATTGCCATAGGTTTTGTTTCGAAATACCAAGTTTGGAGGCTGCCGTTTCTCCAGCCCCCAACTTCAAAACCCTTATAACTTTGTACCGGAAGTGGTACAAACGAAAATTTTTGCGGTACATTCCGGCACAAGCGTAGCACAAACGATTGCCATAGGCTTTGTTTCGAAATTCCAAATTTGGAGGCTTCCGTTTCTCCATCCCCCCACTTTAAAACTTATAACTTCGTACCGGAAGTGGTACAAGCGAAAATTTTTGCTGTACATTCCGGTACAAACGTAGCACAAACGATTGCCATAGATTTTGTTTCGAAATTTCTAGGTCGGTGGTGCCGTTTCCCCAGCCACCTTTTTAAAACTATTATAACTTCGTACCTGAAGTGGAACAAACGAAAATTTTTGCGGTACATTCCGGCACAAACGATTGGCATAGTTTTTGTTTCGGAATTCCAAGGATGGAGGCTTCCGTATCTCAGGCCCCACTTTAAAACCCTTATAACTTCTTACCGGAATTGTACAAACGAAACATTTTGCGGTACATTCCGGCACAAACGTAGCACAAACGATTGGCATAGGTTTTGTTTTGAAATTTTTAGGTGGGGAGCTGCCGTTTCCGCAGCCTCCACTTCAAAACCCTTATAACTTCGTACCGGAAGTGGTACAAACGAAAATTTTTGCGGTACATTGCGGCACAAACGTAGCACAAACGATTGGCATAGGTCTTGTTTCGAAAGTCCAAGTTTAGCGGTTGCCGTTTCTCCAGCCCCCCCACTTTAAAACCCTTATAACTTCGTACCGGAAGTGGTACAAACGAAAATTTTTGCGGTACATTTCGGCACTAACGTAGCACAAACGATTGGCATAGGTTTTGTTTTGAAACCCTAGGTGGGAGCTGCCGTTTCCTCGCTCCGCACTTCAAAACCCTTATAACTTCGTAACGGAAGTGGTACAAACGAAAATTTTTGCGGTTCATTCCGGCACAAACGTAGCACAAACGATTGGCATAGGTTTCGTTTCGAAATTCCAGGCTTGGAGGCTTCCGTTTCCTCAGCCCCCCACTTTAAAACCCTTACAACTTCGTACCGGAAGTGGTACAAACGAAAATTTTTGCGGAAAATTGCGGCACAAACGTAGCACAAACGATTAGCATGGATTTAGTTTTGAAATTCCTAGGTGGGTGTGCCGTTTCCCAAGCCCCTCCCTTTAAAACCCTTATAACTTCTTACCGGAAGTAATACAAACGAAAAATTTTTCGGTACATTCCGGCACAAACGTATCACAAACGATTGGCATAGCTTTTGTTTCGAAATTCAAGGGTTGGAGGCTTCCGTTTCTCAAGTCCCCCCCCCACTTTAAAAACCCTTATAACTTCATACAGGAAGTGGTACAAACGAAAATTTTTGCGGTGTATTCCAACACAAACGTAGCACAAACGATTGGCATAGGTTTTGTTTCGAAATTCCAAGTTTGGAGGCTGCCGTTTCTCCATCCCCCCATATTAAAACCTTTATAACTTCGTACCGGAAGTGGTACAAACGAAAATTTTTGCGGTACATTCCGGCACTAACGTAGCACAAACGATTGCCATAGATTTTGTTTCGAAATTCCTAGGTCGGGGCTGCCGTTTGCCCAGCCCCCTTTTTAAAACTATTATAATTTCGTACCTGAAGTAGAACAAACGAAAATTTTTCCGGTACATTCCGGCACAAACGATTGGCATAGTTTTTGTTTCGAAATTCCAAGGATGGGGGCTTCCGTATCTCAGGCCCCACTTTAAAACCCTTATAACTTCGTACCGGAGGTTTTACAAACGAAACATTTTGCGGTACATTCCAGCACAAACGTAGCTCAAACGATTGGCATAGCTTTTGTTTTGAAATTTTTAGGTGGGGAGCTGCCGTTTCCGCAGCCTCCACTTCAAAACCCTTATAGGTTCGTATCGGATGTGGTACAAACGAAAATTTTTGCGGTACATTCCGGCACAAACGATTGGCATAGGTTTTGTTTTGAAACTTTAGGTGGGAGCTGCCGGGTTTCCCCAGCTCCCCACTTTAAAACTATTATAACTTCGTACCGGAAGTGGTACAAATGAAAATTTTTGCGGTACATTCCGGCACAAATTTAGAACAAACGATTGCCATAGGTTTCGTTTCGAAATTCCTAGGTGGCTGGCTGCCGTTTCCCCAGCTCCGCACTTTAAAACCCTTATAAGTTCTTACCGGAAGTAGTACAAACGAAAAATTTTCCGGTACATTCCGGCACAAACGTATCACAAACGAATGGCATAGTCCTATCTCGAAACTCCAAGGTGGGGGTTTCTGGAAAAGGCACCCCCTAGTTAAAATGTCATAGTTTTGTACTGGAAGTGATACAAACAAAAATGTTTGCGATACATTCCGGCACAAACGTAGCATAAACGATTGGCATAGGTTTTGTTTCGAAATTCCAAGTTTGGAGGCTGCCGTTTCTCCATCCCCCCATATTAAAACTTTTATAACTTCGTACCGGAAGTGGTACAAACGAAAATTTTTGCGGTACAATCCGGCACTAACGTAGCACAAACGATTGCCATAGATTTTGTTTCGGAATTCCTAGGTCGGGGCTGCCGTTTCCCCAGCCCCCTTTTTAAAACTATTATAACTTCGTACCTGAAATAGAACAAACGAAAATTTTTCCGGTACATTCCGGCACAAACGATTGGCATAGTTTTTGTTTCGAAATTCCAAGGATGGAGGCTTCCGTATCTCAGGCCCCACATTAAAACCCTTATAACTTCGTATCGGAGGTTTTACAAACGAAAAATTTTGCGGTACATTCCAGCACAAACGTAGCACAAACGATTGGCATAGCTTTTGTTTTGAAATTTTTAGGTGGGGAGCTGCCGTTTCCGCAGCCTCCACTTCAAAACCCTTATAGCTTCGTTTCGGATGTCGTACAAACGAAAATTTTTGCGGTACATTCCGGCACAAACGATTGGCATAGGTTTTGTTTTGAAACTTTAGGTAGGAGCTGCCGGGTTTCCCCAGCTCCCCACATTAAAACTATTATAACTTCGTACCGGAAGTGGTACAAACGAAAATTTTTGCGGCACATTCCGGCAGAAACGTAGCACAAACGATTGCCATAGGTTTTGTTTGAAACTCCTAGGTGGGGGGCCCCCCACTTTAAAATCCTTATAACTTCGTACCGGAAGTGGTACAAACGAAACATTTTGCGGTACATTCCGGCACAAACGTAGCACAAACGATTGGCATAGGTTTTGTTTTGAAATTTTTAGGTGGGGAGCTGCCGTTTCCGCAGCCTCCACTTCAAAACCCTTATAGCTTCGTACCGGAAGTTGTACAAACGAAAATTTTTGCGGTACATTGCGGCACAAACGTAGGAAACGATTGGCATAGGTCTTGTTTTGAAAGTCCAAGTTTAGCGGTTGCCGTTTCTCCAGCCCTCCCTACTTTAAAACCCTTATAACTTCGTACCGGAAGTGGTACAAACGAAAATTTTTGCGGTACATTTCGGCAGTAACGTAGCACAAACGATTGGCATAGGTTTTGTTTTGAAACCCTAGGTGGGAGCTGCCGTTCCTCAGCTCCGCATTTCAAAACCCTTATAACTTCGTAACGGAAGTGGTACAAACGAAAATTTTTGCGGTTCATTCCGGCACAAACGATTGCCATAGGTTTCGTTTCGAAATTCCAGGCTTGGAGGCTTCCGTTTCTTCAGCCCCCCACTTTAAAACCCTTACAACTTCGTACCGGAAGTGGTACAAACGAAAATTTTTGCGGAACATTCCGGCACAAACGTAGCACAAACGATTAGCATGGATTTAGTTTTGAAATTCCTAGGTAGGTGTGCCGTTTCCCAAGCCCCTCACTTTAAAACCCTTATAACTTCTTACCGGAAGTAATACAAAGGAAAAATTATCCGGTACATTCCGGCTCAAACGTATCACAAACGATTGCCATAGCTTTTGTTTCGAATTTCAAAGGTTGGAGGCTTCCGTTTCTCAAGTTCTTCCCCCCCACTTTAAAAACCCTTATAACTTCATACAGGAAGTGGTACAAACGAAAATTTTTGCGGTATATTCCGGCACAAACGTAGCACAAACGATTGGCATAGGTTTTGTTTCGAAATTCCAAGTTTGGAGGCTGCCGTTTCTCCATCCACCCACATTAAAACCTTTATAACTTCGTACCGGAAGTGGTACAAACGAACATTTTTGCCGTACATTCCGGCACTAACGTAGCACAAACGATTACCATAGATTTTGTTTCGAAATTCCTAGGTCGGGACTGCCGTTTCTCCAGCCCCCTTTTTAAAACTATTATAACTTCGTACCTGAAGTGGAACAAACGAAAATTTTTGCGGTACATTCCGGCACAAACGATTGGCATAGTTTTTCTTTCGAAATTCCAACGATGGAGGCTTCCGTATCTCAGGCCCCACTTTAAAATCCTTATAACTTCGTACCGGAGGTTTTACAAACGAAAAATTTTGCGGTACATTCCAGCACAAACGTAGCACAAACGATTGGCATAGCTTTTGTTTTGAAATTTTTAGGTGGGGAGCTGCCGTTTCCGCAGCCTCCACTTCAAAACCCTTATAACTTCCTATCGGATACGGTACAAACGAATATTTTTGCGGTACATTTCGGCACAGACGATTGGCATAGGTTTTGTTTTGAAACTTTAGGTGGGAGCTGCCGGGTTTCCCCAGCTCCCCACTTTAAAACTATTATAACTTCGTACCGGAAGTGGAACAAATGAAAATTTTTGCGGTACATTCCGGCACAAGTTTAGAACAAACGATTGCCATAGGTTTCGTTTCGAAATTCCTAGGTGGCTGGCTGCCGTTTCCCCAGCTCCGCACTTTAAAACCCTTATAACTTCTTACCGGAAAAGGTACAAACGAAAAATTTTCCGGTACATTCCGGCACAAACGTATCACAAACGAATGGCATAGTCCTATCTCGAAACTCCAAGGTGGGGGTTTCTGGAAACGGCACCCCCTAGTTAAAACTGTCATAGTTTTGTACTGGAAGTGATACAAACAAAAATGTTTTCGATAAGTTCCGGCACAAACGTAGCATAAACGATTGGCATAGGTTTTGTTTCGAAATTCCAAGTTTGGAGGCTGCCATCTCTCCAGCCCCCGCCCACGTTAAAACCCTTATAACTTCGTACCGGAAGTGGTACAAACGAAAATGTTTGCGGTACATTCCGACACAAACGTAGCACAAACGATTGCCATAGGTTTTGTTTCGAAATACCATGTTTGGAGGCTGCCGTTTCTCCAGCCCCCAACTTTAAAACCCTTATAACTTTGTACCGGAAGTGGTACAAGCGAAAATTTTTGCGGTACATTCCGGCACAAACGTAGCACAAACGATTGTCATAGATTTTGTTTCGAAATTTCTAGGTCGGGGGTGCCGTTTCCCCAGCCATCTTTTTAAAACTATTATAACTTCGTACCTGAAGTGGAACAAACGAAAATTTTTGCGGTACATTCCGGCACAAACGATTGGCATAGTTTTTGTTTCGGAATTCCAAGGATGGAGGCTTCCGTATCTCAGGCCCCACTTTAAAACCCTTATAACTTCTTACCGGAAGTGGTACAAACGAAACATTTTGCGGTACATTCCGCCACAAACGTAGCACAAACAATTGGCATAGGTTTTGTTTTGAAATTTTTAGGTGGGGAGCTGCCGTTTCCGCAGCCTCCACTTCAAAACCCTTATAGCTTCGTACCGGAAGTGGTACAAACGAAAATTTTTGCGGTACATTTCGGCACTAACGTAGAACAAACGATTGGCATAGGTTTTGTTTTGAAACCCTAGGTGGGAGCTGCCGTTTCCTCAGCTCCGCACTCCAAACCCTTATAACTTCGTAACGGAAGTGGTACAAACGAAAATTTTTGCGGTTCATTCCGGCACAAACGTAGCACAAACGATTGGCATAGGTTTCGTTTCGAAATTCCAGGCTTGGAGGCTTCCCTTTCCTCAGCCCCCCACTTTAAAACCCTTACAACTTCGTACCGGAAGTGGTACAAACGAAAATTTTTGCTGTTCATTCCGGAACAAACGTAGCCCAAACGATTGGCATAGGTTTCCTTTCGAAATTCCAGGTTTGGAGGTTTACGTTTCTTCAGCCCCCACTTTAAAACCCTTACAACTTCGTACCGGAAGTGGTACAAACGAAAATTTTTGCGGAACATTGCGGCACAAACGTAGCACAAACGATTAGCATGGATTTAGTTTTGAAATTCCTAGGTGGGTGTGCCGTTTCCGAAGCCCCTCACTTTAAAACCCTTATAACTTCGTACCGGAAGTGGTACAAACGAAAATTTTTGCGGTACATTCCGGCACTAACGTGGCACAAACGATTGGCATAGGTTTTTTTTTGAAACCCTAGGTGGAAGCTGTCGCTTCCCCAGCTCTGCACTTCAAAACCCTTATAACTTCGTAACGGAAGTGGTACAAACGAAAATTTTTGCGGTTCATTCTGGAACAAACGTAGCACAAACGATTGGCATAGGTTTTGTTTTGAAATTTTTAGGAGGGGGCTGCCGTTTCCCCAGCCCCCCACATGAAAACCCTTATAACTTCTTACCGGAAGTGGTACAAACGAAAATTTTGCGGTACATTCCGGCACAAACGTAGCCCAAACGATTGGCATAGGTTTCCTTTCGAAATTCCAGGATTGGAGGTTTACGTTTCTTCAGCCCCCACCTTAAAACCCTTACAACTTTGTACCGGAAGTGGTACAAACGAAAATTTTTGCGGAACATTGCGGCACAAACGTAGCACAAACGATTAGCGTGGATTTAGTTTTGAAATTCCTAGGTGGGTGAGCCGTTTCCGAAGCCCCTCACTTTAAAACCCTTATAACTTCGTACCGGAAGTGGTACAAACGAAAATTTTTGCGGTACATTCCGGCACAAGCGTAGCACAAACGATTGCCATAGGTTTTGTTTCGAAATTCCAAATTTGGAGGCTGCCGTTTCTCCATCCCCCCACTTTAAAAGTTATAACTTCGTACCGGAAGTGGTACAAACGAAAATTTTTGCGGTACGTTCCGGCACAAACGTAGCACAAACGATTGCCATAGATTTTGTTTCGAAATTTCTACGTCGGGGGTGCCGTTTCTTCAGCCCCCTTTTTAAAACTATTATAACTTCGTACCTGAAGTGGAACAAACGAAAATTTTTGTGGTACATTCCGGCACAAACGATTGGCATAGTTTTTATTTCGGAATTCCAAGGATTGAGGCTTCCGTATCTCAGGCCCCAATTTAAAACCCTTATAACTTCTTACCGGAAGTGGTACAAACGAAAAATTTTGCGGTACATTCCGGCACAAACGTAGCACAAACGATTGGCATAGGTTTTGTTTTGAAATTTTTAGGTCGGGAGCTGGCGTTTCCGCAGCCTCCACTTCAAAACCCTTATAACTTCGTACCGGAAGTGGTACAAACGAAAATTTTTGCGGTACATTGCGGCACAAACGTAGCACAAACGATTGGCATAGGTCTTGTTTCGAAAGTCCAAGTTTAGCGGTTGCCGTTTCTCCAGCCCCCCACTATAAAACCCTTATAACTTCGTACCGGAAGTGGTACAAACGAAAATTTTTGCGGTACATTCCGGAACTAACGTAGGACAAACGATTGGCATAGGTTTTTGTTTTGAAACCCTAGGTGGGAGCTGCCGTTTCCCCAGCTCCGCACTTCAAAACCGTTATAACTTCGTAAAAGAAGTGGTACAAACGAAAATTTTTGCGGTTCGTTCCGGAACAAACGTATCACAAACGATTGGCATAGGTTTTGTTTTGAAATTTTTAGGAGGGGGCTGCCGTTTTTCCAACCCCCACATGAAAACCCTTATAACTTCTTACCGGAAGAGGTACAAACGAAAATTTTTGCGGTACATTGCGGCACAAACGTAGCACAAACGATTGGCATAGGTCTTGTTTCGAAAGTCCAAGTTTAGCGGTTGCCGTTTCTCCAGCCCCCCACTTTAAAACCCTTACAACTTCGTACCGGAAGTGGTACAAACGAAAATTTTTGCGGAACATTGCGGCACAAACGTAGCACAAACGATTAGCATGGATTTAGTTTTGAAATTCCTAGGTGGGTGTGCCGTTTTTCAAGCCCCTCACTTTAAAACCCTTATAACTTCGTACCGGAGGTTTTACAAACGAAAAATTTTGCGGTACATTCCAGCACAAACGTAGCACAAACGATTGGCATAGCTTTTGTTTTGAAATTTTTAGGTGGGGAGCTGCCGTTTCCGCAGCCTCCACTTCAAAACCCTTATAACTTCGTATCGGATACGGTACAAACGAATATTTTTGCGGTACATTCCGGCACAGACGATTGGCATAGGTTTTGTTTTGAAACTTTAGGTGGGACCTGCCGGGTTTCACCAGCTCCCCACTTTAAAACTATTATAACTTCGTACCGGAAGTGGTACAAATGAAAATTTTTGCGGTACGTTCCGGCACAAACGTACCACAAACGATTGCCATAGATTTTGTTTCGAAATTTCTAGGTCTGGGGTGCCGTTTCCCAAGCCCCCTTTTTAAAACTATTATAACTTCTTTCCTGAAGTGGAAAAAACGAAAATTTTTGTGGTACACTCCGGCACAAACGATTGGCATAGTTTTTGTTTCGGAATTCCAAGGATGGAGGCTTCCGTATCTCAGGCCCCACTTTAAAAACCTTATAACTTCTTACCGGAAGTGGTACAAACGAAACATTTTGCGGTACATTCCGCCACAAACGTAGCACAAACGATTGGCATAGGTTTTGTTTTGAAATTTTTAGGTGGGGAGCTGCCGTTTCCGCAGCCTCCACTTCAAAACCCTTATAGCTTCGTACCGGAAGTGGTACAAACGAAAATTTTTGCGGTACATTGCGGCACAAACGTAGCACAAACGATTGGCATAGGTCTTGTTTCGAAAGACCAAGTTTAGCGGTTGCCGTTTCTCCAGCCCCCCCACTTTAAAACCCTTATAACTTTGCACCGGAAGTGGTACAAACGAAAATTTTTGCGGTACATTTCGGCACTAACGTAGCACAAACGGTTGGCATAGGTTTTGTTTTGAAACCCTTGGTGGGAGCTGCCGTTTCCTCAGCTCCGCACTTCAAAACCCTTATAACTTCGTAACGGAAGTGGTACAAACGAAAATTTTTGCGGTACATTCCGGCACTAACGTAGCACAAACGATTGCCATAGATTTTGTTTCGAAATTCCTAGTTTGGGGCTGCCGTTTCCCCAGCCCCCTTTTTAAAACTATTATAACTTCGTACCTGAAGTGAAACAAACGAAAATTTTTGCGGTACATTCCGGCACAAACGATTGGCATAGTTTTTGTTTCGAAATTCCAAGGATGGAGGCTTCCGTATCTCAGGCCCCACTTTAAAACCCTTATAACTTCGTACCGGAGGTTTTACAAACGAAAAATTTTGCGGTACATTCCAGCACAAACGTAGAACAAACGATTGGCATAGCTTTTGTTTTGAAATTTTTAGGTGGGGAGCTGCCGTTTCCGCAGCCTCCACTTCAAAACCCTTATAGCTTCGTATCTGATGTGGTACAAACGAAAATTTTTGCGGTACATTCCGGCACAAACGATTGGCATAGGTTTTGTTTTGAAACTTTAGGTGGGAGCTGCCGGGTTTCCCCAGCTCCCCACTTTAAAACTATTATAACTTCGTACCGGAAGTGGTACAAATGAAAATTTTTGCGGTATATTCCGGCACAAATTTAGCACAAACAATTGCCATTGGTTTCGTTTCGAATTTCGAAACGATTGGCATAGTTTTTATTTCGGAATTCCAAGGATTGAGGCTTCCGTATCTCAGGCCCCAATTTAAAACCCTTATAACTTCTTACCGGAAGTGGTACAAACGAAACATTTTGCGGTACATTCCGGCACAAACGTAGCACAAACGATTGGCATAGGTTTTGTTTTGAAATTTTTAGGTGGGGAGCTGGCGTTTCCGCAGCCTCCACTTCAAAACCCTTATAACTTCGTACCGGAAGTGGTACAAACGAAAATTTTTGCGGTACATTGCGGCACAAACGTAGCACAAACGATTGGCATAGGTCTTGTTTCGAAAGTCCAAGTTTAGCGGTTGCCGTTTCTCCAGCCCCCCACTATAAAACCCTTATAACTTCGTACCGGAAGTGGTACAAACGAAAATTTTTGCGGTACATTCCGGCACTAACGTAGCACAAACGATTGGCATAGGTTTTTGTTTTGAAACCCTAGGTGGGAGCTGCCGTTTCCCCAGCTCCGCACTTCAATACCGTTATAACTTCGTAACGGAAGTGGTACAAACGAAAATTTTTGCGGTTCATTCCGGAACAAACGTAGCACAAACGATTGGCATAGGTTTTGTTTTGAAATTTTTAGGAGGGGGCTGCCGTTTTTCCAACCCCCACATGAAAACCCTTATAACTTCTTACCGGAAGAGGTACAAACGAAAATTTTAGCGGTACATTCCGGCACAAACCATTGGCATAGGTTTCGTTTCGGAATTCCAGGTTTGGAGGCTTCCGTTTCCTCAGCCCCCCACTTTAAAACCCTTACAACTTCATACCGGAAGTGATACAAACTAAAATTTTTGCGGAACATTGCGGCACAAATGTAGGACAAACGTTTAGCATGGATTTAGTTTCGAAATTCCTAGGTGGGTGTGCCGTTTCCCAAGAACCTCACTTCAAAACCCTTATAACTTCTTACCGCAAGTAATACAAACGAAAAATTTTCCGGTACATTCCGGCACAAACGTATCACAAACGATTGGCATAGCTTTTGTTTCGAAATTCAAAGGTTGGAGGCTTCCGTTTCTCAAGTCCCCCCCTTGACTTTAAAAACCCTTATAACTTCATACAGGAAGTGGTACAAACGAAAATTTTTGGGGTATATTCCGGCACAAACGTAGCACAAACGATTGCCATAGGTTTTGTTTCGAAATTCCTAGGTCGAAGCTGTCGTTTCCCCAGCCCCCTTTTTAAAACTATTATAACTTCGTACCTGAAGCGGAACAAACGAAAATTTTTGCAGTACCTTCCGGCACAAACGATTGGCATAGTTTTTGTTTCGAAATTCCAAGGATGGAGGCTTCCGTATCTCAGGCCCCACTTTAAAACCCTTATAACTTCGTACCGAAAGTTTTACAAACGAAAATTTTTGCGGTACATTCCGGCACAAACGATTGGCATAGGTTTTGTTTTGAAACTTTAGGTGGGAGCTGCCGGGTTTCCCCAGCTCCCCACTTTAAAACTATTATAACTTCTTACCGGAAGTAGTACAAACGAAAATTTTTTCGGTACATTCCGGCACAAACGTATCACAAACGAATGGCATCGTCCTATCTCGAAACTCCAAGGTGGGGGTTTCTGGAAACGGCACCCCCTAGTTAAAACTGTCATAGTTTTGTACTGGAAGTGATACAAACAAAAATGTTTGCGAAACATTCCGGCACAAACGTAGCATAAACGATTGGCATAGGTTTTGTTTCGAAATTCCAAGTTTGGAGGCTGCCATTTCTCCACCCCCCCCCCCAACACTTTAAAACCCTTATAACTTCGTACCGGAAGTCTTACAAACGAAAATTTTTGCGGTATATTCCGGCACAAACGTAGCACAAACGATTGTCATAGGTTTTGTTTCGAAATACCAAGTTTGGAGGCTGCCGTTTCTCCAGCCCCCCAACTTTAAAACACTTATAACTTCGTACCGGAAGTGGTACAAACGAAACTTTTTGCGGTACATTCCGGCAGAAACGTAGCACAAACGATTGCAATAGGTTTTGTTTGAAACTCCTAGGTGGGGGGCTGCCGTTTCCGCAGCCCCCCACTTTAAAACCCTTATAACTCCGTAACTGAAGTGGTACAAACGGAAATTTTTGCGGTTCATTCCGGAACAAACGTAGCACAAACGATTGGCATAGGTTTTGTTTTGAAATTCCTAGGTGGCTGGCTGCCGTTTCCCCAGCCCCCCACTTCAAAACTCTTATAGCTTCGTAACGGAAGTGGTACAATCGAAAATTTTTGCGGTACATTCCGGCACAAACGTAGCACAAACGATAGCCATAGGTTTTGTTTCGAAATTCCAGGTTTAGAGGCTGCCGTTTCACCATCCCCCCCCCACTTTAAAACTCTTATAACCTCGTACCGGAAGTGGTAAAAACGAAACTTTTTGCGGTACATTCCGGCAGAAACGTAGCACAAACGATTGCAATAGGTTTTGTTTGAAACTCCTAGGTGGGGGGGCTGCCGTTTCCGCAGCCCCCCCACTTTAAAACCCTTATAACTCCGTACCGGAAGTGGTACAAACGAAAATTTTTGCGGTACATTCCGGCACTAATGTAGCACAAACCATTTGCATAGGTTTGGTTTTGAAACCCTAGGTGGGAGCTGCCGTTTCCCCAGCTCCGCACTTCAAAACCCTTATAACTTCGTAACGGAAGTGGTACAAACGAAAATTTTTGCGGTTCATTCCGGAACAAAGGTAGCACAAACGATTGGTATAGGTTTTGTTTTGAAATTTTTAGGAGGGGGCTGCCGTTTCCCCAGCAACCCACATGAAAACCCTTATAACTTCTTACCGGAAGTGGCACAAACCAAAATTTTGCGGTACATTCCGGCACAAACGATTGGCATAGGTTTCGTTTCGAAATTCCAGGTTTGGAGGCTTACGTTTCTTCAGCCCCCCACTTTAAAACCCTTACAACTTTGTACCGGAAGTGGTACAAACGAAAATTTTTGCGGAACATTGCGGCACAAACGTAGCACAAAAGATTAGCACGGATTTAGTTTTGAAATTCCTAGGTGTGTTTGCCGTTTCCGAAGCCCCTCACTTTAAAACCCTTATAACTTCGTACCGGAAGTGGTACAAACGAAAATTTTTGCGGTACATTCCGGCAAAATCATAGCACAAACGATTGCCATAGGTTTTGTTCCGAAATTCCAAATTTGGAGACTGCCGTTTCTCCACCCCCCCCCACTTTAAAACCCTTATAACTTCGTACCGGAAGTGGTACAAACGAAAATTTTTGCGGTACATTCCGGCACAAACGTAGCACAAACGATTGCCATAGGTTTTGTTTCGAAATTCAAGTTTGGAGGCTGCCGTTTCTCCATCCTTCCACTTAAAAACTTATAACTTCGTACCGGAAGTCGTACAAACGAAAATTTTTGCGGTACGTTCCGGCACAAACGTACCACAAACGATTGCCATAGATTTTGTTTCGAAATTTCTAGGTCTGGGGTGCCGTTTCCCAAGCCTTCTTTTTAAAACTATTATAACTTCGTTCCTGAAGTGGAACAAACGAAAATTTTTGCGGTACACTCCGGCACAAACGATTGGCATAGTTTTTGTTTCGGAATTCCAAGGATGGAGGCCTCCGTATCTCAGGCCCCACTTTAAAACCCTTATAACTTCTTACCGGAAGTGGTACAAACGAAAAACTTTGCGGTACATTCCGGCACAAACGTAGCACAAACGATTGGCATAGGTTTTGTTTTGAAATTTTTAGGTGGGGAGCTTCCGTTTCCGCAGCCTCCACTTCTAAACCCTTATAACTTCGTACCGCAAGTGGTACAAACGAAAATTTTTGCGGTACATTGCGGCACAAACGTAGCACAAACGATTGGCATAGGTCTTGTTTCGAAAGTCCAAGTTTAGCGGTTGCCGTTTCACCAGCCCCCCCCACTTTAAAACCCTTATAACTTCTTACCGGAAGTGGTACAAACGAAAATTTTTGCGGTACATTCCGGCACTAACGTAGCACAAACGATTGCCATAGATTTCTTTTCGAAATTCCTAGGTCGGGGCTGCCGTTTCCCCAGCCCCCTTTTTAAAACTATTATAACTTCGTACCTGAAGCGGAGCAAACGAAAATTTTTGCGGTACATTCCGGCACAAACGATTGGCATAGTTTTTGTTTCGAAATTCCAAGGATGGAGGCTTCCGTATCTCAGGCCCCACTTTAAAACCCTTATAACTTCGTACCGGAAGTTTTACAAACGAAAAATTTTGCGGTACATTCCAGCACAAACGTAGCACAAACGATTGGCATAGGTTTTGTTTTGAAATTTTTAGGTGGGGAGCTGCTGTTTCTGCACCCTCCACTTCAAAACCCTTATAACTTCGTACCGGATGTGGTACAAACGAAAATTTTTGCGGTACATTCCGGCACAAACGATTGGCATAGGTTTTGTTTTGAAACTTTAGGTGGGAGCTGCCGGGTTTCCCCAGCTCCCCACTTTAAAACTATTATAACTTCGTACCGGAAGTGGTACAAATGAAAAATTTTGCGGTACATTCCGGCACAAATTTAGCACAAACGATTGCCATAGGTTTTGTTTCGAAATACCAAGTTTGGAGGCTGCCGTTTCTCCAGCCCCCCAACTTTCGAAATTCTTAGGTGGCTGGCTGCCGTTTCCCCAGCTCCGCACTTTAAAACCCTTATAACTTCTTACGGGAAGTAGTACAAACGAAAATTTTTTCGGTACATTGCGGCACAAACGTATCACAAACGAATGGCATATTCCTATCTCGAAACTCCAAGGTGGGGGTTTCTGGAAACGGCACCCTCTAGTTAAAACTGTCATAGTTTTGTACGGGAAGTGATACAAACAAAAATGTTTGCGATACATTCCGGCACAAACGTAGCATAAACGATTGGCATAGGTTTTGTTTCGAAATTCCAAGTTTGGAGGCTGCCATTTCTCCAGCCGCCCACCCACACTTTAAGACCCTTATACCTTCGTACCGGAAGTGGTACAAACGAAAATTTTTGCGGTACATTCCGGCACAAACGTAGCACAAACGATTGTCATAGGTTTTGTTTCGAAATACCAAGTTTGGAGGCTGCCGTTTCTCCAGCCCCCCAACTTTTAAACCCTTATAACTTCGTACCGGAAGTGGTACAAACGAAAATTTTTGCGGTATGTTCCCGCACTAACGTAGCACAAACGATTGGCATAGGTTTTGTTTTGAAATTCCTAGGTGGCTGGCTTACGTTTCCCCAGCTCCCCACTTCAAAACTCTTATAACTTCGTAACGGAAGTTTTACAAACGGAAATTTTTGCGGTTCATTCCGGAACAAACGTAGCACAAACGATTGGCATAGGTTTTGTTTTGAAATTCCTAGGTCGGGGCTGCCGTTTCCCCAGCCCCCTTTTTAAAACTATTATAACTTCGTACCTGAAGCGGAGCAAACGAAAATTTTTGCGGTACATTCCGGCACAAACGATTGGCATAGTTTTTGTTTCGAAATTCCAAGGATGGAGGCTTCCGTATCTCAGGCCCCACTTTAAAACCCTTATAACTTCGTACCGGAAGTTTTACAAACGAAAAATTTTGCGGTACATTCCAGCACAAACGTAGCACAAACGATTGGCATAGGTTTTGTTTTGAAATTTTTAGGTGGGGAGCTGCTGTTTCTGCACCCTCCACTTCAAAACCCTTATAACTTCGTACCGGATGTGGTACAAACGAAAATTTTTGCGGTACATTCCGGCACAAACGATTGGCATAGGTTTTGTTTTGAAACTTTAGGTGGGAGCTGCCGGGTTTCCCCAGCTCCCCACTTTAAAACTATTATAACTTCGTACCGGAAGTGGTACAAATGAAAAATTTTGCGGTACATTCCGGCACAAATTTAGCACAAACGATTGCCATAGGTTTCGTTTCGAAATTCTTAGGTGGCTGGCTGCCGTTTCCCCAGCTCCGCACTTTAAAACCCTTATAACTTCTTACGGGAAGTAGTACAAACGAAAATTTTTTCGGTACATTGCGGCACAAACGTATCACAAACGAATGGCATATTCCTATCTCGAAACTCCAAGGTGGGGGTTTCTGGAAACGGCACCCTCTAGTTAAAACTGTCATAGTTTTGTACTGGAAGTGATACAAACAAAAATGTTTGCGATACATTCCGGCACAAACGTAGCATAAACGATTGGCATAGGTTTTGTTTCGAAATTCCAAGTTTGGAGGCTGCCATTTCTCCAGCCGCCCACCCACACTTTAAGACCCTTATACCTTCGTACCGGAAGTGGTACAAACGAAAATTTTTGCGGTACATTCCGGCACAAACGTAGCACAAACGATTGTCATAGGTTTTGTTTCGAAATACCAAGTTTGGAGGCTGCCGTTTCTCCAGCCCCCCAACTTTTAAACCCTTATAACTTCGTACCGGAAGTGGTACAAACGAAAATTTTTGCGGTATGTTCCCGCACTAACGTAGCACAAACGATTGGCATAGGTTTTGTTTTGAAATTCCTAGGTGGCTGGCTTACGTTTCCCCAGCTCCCCACTTCAAAACTCTTATAACTTCGTAACGGAAGTTTTACAAACGGAAATTTTTGCGGTTCATTCCGGAACAAACGTAGCACAAACGATTGGCATAGGTTTTGTTTTGAAATTCCTAGGTGGCTGGCTGCCGTTTCCCCAGCCCCCCACTTCAAAACTCTTATAACTTCGTAACGGAAGTGGTACAAACGAAAATTTTTGCGGTACATTCCGGCACAAACGTAGCACAAACGATAGCCATAGGTTTTGTTTCGAAATTCCAAGTTTGGAGGCTGCCGTTTCACCAGCCCCCCCCCTTTAAAACCCTTATAACTTCGTACCGGAAGTGGTACAAACGAAACTTTTTGCGGTACATTCCGGCAGAAACGTAGCACAAACGATTGCAATATGTTTTGTTTGAAACTCCTAGGTGGGGGGCTGCCGTTTCCGCAGCCCCCCACTTTAAAACCCTTATAACTCCGTACCGGAAGTGGTACAAACGAAAATTTTTGTGGTACATTACGGCACTAATGTAGCACAAACGATTGGCATAGGTTTGGTTTTGAAACCCTAGGTGGGAGCTGCCGTTGCCCCAGCTCCGCACTTCAAAACCCTTATAACTTCGTAACGGAAGTGGTAGAAACGAAAATTTTTGCGGTTCATTCCGGAACAAACGTAGCACAAACAATTGGCATAGGTTTTGTTTTGAAATTTTTAGGAGGGGGCTGCCGTTTCCCCAGCCCCCCACCTGAAAACTTTTATAACTTCTTACCGGAAGTGGTACAAACCAAAATTTTGCGGTACATTCCGGCACAAACGTAGCACAAACGATTGGCATAGGTTTCGTTTCGAAATTCCAGGTTTGGAGGCTTACGTTTCTTCAGCCCCCCACTTTAAAACCCTTACAACTTCGTACCGGAAGTGGTACAAAACGAAAATTTTTGCGGAACATTGCGTCTCAAACGTAGCACAAACGATTAGCACGGGTTTAGTTTTGAAATTTTTAGGTGGGTGTGCCGTTTCCGAAGCCCCTCACTTTAAAACCCTTATAACTTCGTACCGGAAGTGGTACAAACGAAAATTTTTGCGGTACATTCCGGCACAAGCGTAGCACAAACGATTCCCATAGGTTTTGTTTCTAAATTCCAAATTTGGAGACTGCCGTTTCTCCAGCCCCTCCACTTTAAAACCCTTATAACTTCGTACCGGAAGTGGTACAAACGAAACTTTTTGCGGTACATTCCGGCACAAACGGAGCACAAACGATTGCCATAGGTTTTGTTTCGAAATTCCAAGTTTGGAGGCTGCCGTTTCCCCAGCTCCCCACTTTAAAACTATTATGACTTCGTACCGCAAGTGGTACAAATGAAAATTTTTGCTGTATATTCCGGCACAAATTTAGCACAAACGATTGCCATAGATTTCGTGTCGAAATTCCTAGGAGGCTGGCTGCCGTTTCCCCATCTCCCCACTTTAAAACCCTTATAACTTCTTACCGGAAGTAGTACAAACGAAAATTTTTCCGGTACATTCCGGCACAAACGTATCACAAACGATTGGCATAATCCTATCTTGAAACTCCAAGGTGGGAGTTTCTGGAAACGGCACCTCCTAGTTAAAACTGTCATACTTTTGTACTGGAAGTGATAAAAAACAAAACTGTTTGCGATACATTCCGACACAAACGAGCAAAAACGATTGGCACAAGTTTTGTATTGAAATTTCAAGTTTGGAAGCTGCCGTTTTTCCAGCCCCCCACTTTGAAACCCTTATAACTTCGTACCGGAAGTGGTACAAACAAAATTTTTTGCGGTACATTCCGGCACAAACGTAGCCTAAAGGATTGGCATAGGTTTTGTTTCGAAATTCCAAGTTTGGAGCCTGCCATTTCTCCAGCGCCCCCCCCCCACTTGAAAACCCTTATAACTTCGTACCGGAAGTGGTACAAACGAAAATTTTTGCGGCATATTCCGGCACAAACGTAGCACAAACGATTGCCATAGGTTTTGTTTCGAAATACCAAGTTTGGAGGCTGCCGTCTCTTTATCCCCCCCACTTTAAAACCCTTATAACTTCGCACCGGAAGTGGTACAAACGAAAATTTTTGCGGTAGATTCCATCACAAACGTAGCACAAACGATTGGCATAGGTTTTGTTTTGAAATTCCAAGGTGGGGGAACTGCCGTTTCCCCAGCCCCCCACTTTAAAACTATTATAACTTCGTACCGGAAGTGGTAAAATGAAAACTTTTGCGGTACATTCCAACACAAATTTAGCATTAACGATTGCTATAGGTTTTGTTTCGAAATTGCAAGTTTGGAGGCTGCCGTTTCCCCAGCCCCCCACTTCAATACCCTTATAACTTCGTAACGGAAGTGGTACAAACGAAAATTTTTGCGGTACATTCCGGCACAAACGTAGCACAAACGATAGCCATAGGTTTTGTTTCGAAATTCCAAGTTAGGAGGCTGCCGTTTCACCAGCCCCCCCCCACTTTAAAACCCTTATAACTTCGTACCGGAAGTGGTACACACGAAACTTTTTGCGGTACATTCCGGCAGAAACGTAGCACAAACGATTGCAATAGGTTTTGTTTGAAACTCCTAGGTGGGGGGGCTGCCGTTTCCGCAGCCCCCACTTTAAAACCCTTATAACTCCGTACCGGAAGTGGTACAAACGAAAATTTTTGCGGTACATTCCGGCACTAATGTAGCACAAACGATTGGCATAGGCTTGGTTTTGAAACCCTAGGTGGGAGCTGCCGTTTCTCCGGCTCCGCACTTCAAAACCCTTATAACTTCGTAACGGAAGTGGTACAAACGAAAATTTTTGCGGTTCATTCCGGAACGAACGTAGCACAAACGATTGGCATAGGTTTTGTTTAAAATTTTTAGGAGGGGGCTGCCGTTTCCCCAGCCCCCCACATGAAAACCCTTATAACTTCTTACCGTAAGTGGTACAAACCAAAAATTTGCGGTACATTCCGGCACAAACGTAGCACAAACGATTGGCATAGGTTTCGTTTCGAAATTCCAGGTTTGGAGGCTTACGTTTCTTCAGCCCCCACTTTAAAACCCTTACAACTTCGTACCGGAAGTGGTACAAACGAAAATTTTTGCGGAACATTGCGGCACAAACGTAGCACAAAAGATTAGCACGGATTTAGTTTTGAAATTCCTAGGTGGGTGTGCCGTTTCCGAAGCCCCTCACTTTAAAACCCTTATAACTTCGTACCGGAAGTGGTACAAACGAAAATTTTTGCGGTACATTCCGGCACAAGCGTAGCACAAACGATTGCAATAGGTTTTGTTTCGAAATTCCAAATTTGGAGACTGCCGTTTCTCCAGCCCCCCCACTTTAAAACCCTTATAACTTCGTACCGGAAGTGGTACAAACGAAAATTTTTGCGGTACATTCCGGCACAAACGTAGCACAAACGATTGCCATAGGTTTTGTTTCGAAATTCCAAGTTTGGAGGCTGCCGTTTCTCCATCCCTCCACTTTAAAACTTATAACTTCGTACCGAAAGTCGTACAAACGAAAATTTTTGCGGTACGTTCCGGCACAAACGTACCAAAAAACGATTGCCATAGATTTTGTTTCGAAATTTCTAGATCTGGGGTGCCGTTTCTAAAGCCCCCTTTTTAAAACTATTATAACTTCGTACCTGAAGTGGAACAAACGAAAATTTTTGCGGTACACTCCGGCACAAACGATTGGCATAGTTTTTGTTTCGGAATTCCAAGGATGGAGGCTTCCGTATCTCAATCCCCACTTTAAAACCCTTATAACTTCTTACCGGAAGTGGTAGAAACGAAAAAATTTGCGGTACATTCAGGCACAAACGTAGCACAAACGATTGGCATAGGTTTTGTTTTGAAATTTTTAGGTGGGGAGCTGCCGTTTCCGCAGCCTCCACTTCAAAACCCTTATAACTTCGTACCGGAAGTGGTACAAACGAAAATTTTTGCGGTACATTGCGGCACAAACGTAGCACAAACGATTGGCATAGGTCTTGTTTCGAAAGTCCAAGTTTAGCGGTTGCCGTTTCACCAGCCCCCCCCCCCACTTTAAAACCCTTATAACTTCTTACCGGAAGTGGTACAAACAAAAATTTTTACGATACATTCCGGCAGAAACGTAGCACAAACGATTGCCATAGATTTTGTTTGAAATTCCTAGGTGGGGGGCTGCCGTTTCCGCAGCCTCCCACTTTAAAACCCTTATAACTTCGTACCGGAAGTGGTACAAACGTAAATTTTGGCACTACATTTCGGCACAAACGTAGCACAAACGTTTGGCATTGGTTTTGTTTAAAAATTGTTAGGTGTCTGGCTGCCGTTTCCCCAGCCCCCACTTCAAGACTCTTATAACTTCGTACCGGAAGTAGTAAAAACGAAAATTTTTTCGGTACATTCCGGCACAAACGTAGCACAAACGATTGGCATAGGTTTTCTTTTAAAACCCTATGTGGGAGCTGCCGTTTCCCCAGCTCCCCACTTTAAAACTATTATGACTTCGTACCGGAAGTGGTACAAATGAGAATTTTTGCTGTATATTACGGCACAAATTTAGCACAAACGATTGCCATAGATTTCGTTTCGAAATTCCTAGGAGGCTGGCTGCCGTTTCCCCAGCTCCCCACGTTAAAACCCTTATAACTTCTTACCGTAAGTAGTACAAACGAAAATTTTTCCGGTACATTCCGGCACAAACGTATCACAAACGATTGGCATAGTCCTATCTCGAAACTCCAAGGTGGGAGTTTCTGGAAACGGCACCTCCTAGTTAAAACTGTCATACTTTTGTACTGGAAGTGATACAAACAAAAATGTTTGCGACACATTCCGACACAAACGTAGCACAAACGATTGGCACAAGTTTTGTTTTGAAATTCCAAGTTTGGAAGCTGCCGTTTTTCCAGCCCCCCCACTTTAAAACCCTTATAACTTCGTACCGGAAGTGGTACAAACGAAAATTTTTGCGGTACATTCCGGCACAAACGTAGCACAAACGATTGCCATAGGTTTTGTTTCGAAATTCCAAGTTTGGAGGCTGCCGTTTCTCCATCCCTCCACTTTAAAACTTATAACTTCGTACCGAAAGTCGTACAAACGAAAATTTTTGCGGTACGTTCCGGCACAAACGTACCAAAAAACGATTGCCATAGATTTTGTTTCGAAATTTCTAGATCTGGGGTGCCGTTTCTAAAGCCCCCTTTTTAAAACTATTATAACTTCGTACCTGAAGTGGAACAAACGAAAATTTTTGCGGTACACTCCGGCACAAACGATTGGCATAGTTTTTGTTTCGGAATTCCAAGGATGGAGGCTTCCGTATCTCAATCCCCACTTTAAAACCCTTATAACTTCTTACCGGAAGTGGTAGAAACGAAAAATTTTGCGGTACATTCAGGCACAAACGTAGCACAAACGATTGGCATAGGTTTTGTTTTGAAATTTTTAGGTGGGGAGCTGCCGTTTCCGCAGCCTCCACTTCAAAACCCTTATAACTTCGTACCGGAAGTGGTACAAACGAAAATTTTTGCGTTACATTGCGGCACAAACGTAGCACAAACGATTGGCATAGGTCTTGTTTCGAAAGTCCAAGTTTAGCGGTTGCCGTTTCACCAGCCCCCCCCCCCCACTTTAAAACCCTTATAACTTCTTACCGGAAGTGGTACAAACAAAAATTTTTACGATACATTCCGGCAGAAACGTAGCACAAACGATTGCCATAGATTTTGTTTGAAATTCCTAGGTGGGGGGCTGCCGTTTCCGCAGCCTCCCACTTTAAAACCCTTATAACTTCGTACCGGAAGTGGTACAAACGTAAATTTTGGCACTACATTTCGGCACAAACGTAGCACAAACGTTTGGCATAGGTTTTGTTTAAAAATTTTTAGGTGTCTGGCTGCCGTTTCCCCAGCCCCCACTTCAAGACTCTTATAACTTCGTACCGGAAGTAGTAAAAACGAAAATTTTTTCGGTACATTCCGGCACAAACGTAGCACAAACGATTGGCATAGGTTTTCTTTTAAAACCCTAGGTGGGAGCTGCCGTTTCCCCAGCTCCCCACTTTAAAACTATTATGACTTCGTACCGGAAGTGGTACAAATGAGAATTTTTGCTGTATATTACGGCACAAATTTAGCACAAACGATTGCCATAGATTTCGTTTCGAAATTCCTAGGAGGCTGGCTGCCGTTTCCCCAGCTCCCCACTTTAAAACCCTTATAACTTCTTACCGTAAGTAGTACAAACGAAAATTTTTCCGGTACATTTCGGCACAAACGTATCACAAACGATTGGCATAGTCCTATCTCGAAACTCCAAGGTGGGAGTTTCTGGAAACGGCACCTCCTAGTTAAAACTGTCATACTTTTGTACTGGAAGTGATACAAACAAAAATGTTTGCGACACATTCCGACACAAACGTAGCACAAACGATTGGCACAAGTTTTGTTTTGAAATTCCAAGTTTGGAAGCTGCCGTTTTTCCAGCCCCCCACTTTAAAACCCTTATAACTTCGTACCGGAAGTGTTACAAACAAAAATTTTTGCGGTACATTCCGGCACAAACGTAACCCAAACGATTAGCATAGGTTTTGTTTCGAAATTCCAAGTTTGGAGCCTGCCATTTCTCCAGCGCCCCCCCCCCCACTTTAGAACCCTTATAACTTCGTACCGGAAGTGGTACAAACGAAAATTTTTGCGGCATATTCCGGCACAAACGTAGCACAAACCGTCTCTTTAGCCCCCCCACTTTAAAACCCTTATAACTTCGCACCGGAAGTGGTACAAACGAAAATTTTTGCGGTAGATTCCGGCACAAACGTAGCACAAACGTTTGGCATAGGTTTTGTTTTGAAATTCCAAGGTGGGGGGACTGCCGTTTCCCCAGCCCCCCACTTGAAAACTATTAAACTTCGTACCGGAAGTGGTACAAATGAAAACTTTTGCGGTACATTCCAACACAAATTTAGCATTAACGATTGCTATAGGTTTTGTTTCGAAATTGCAAGTTTGGAGGCTGCCGTTTCCCCAGCCCCCCACTTCAAAACCCTTATAATTTCGTACCGGAAGTGGTACAAACGAAAATTTTTGCGGTAAATTCCGGCACTGAAGTAGCACAAACTATTGGCATAGGTTTTGTTTTGAAATTCCTAGGTGGCTGGCTTCCGTTTCCCCAGCCTCCCACTTCAAAACTGTTATAACTTCGTACCGGAAGTGGTACAAACGAAAATTTTTGCGGTACATTCCGGCACAAACGTAGCACAAACGATTGGCATAGGTTTTGTTTTGAAATTATTAGGAGGGGGCTGCCGTTTCTCCAGCCCCCCACATGAAAACCCTTATAACTTCTTACCGGAAGTGGTACAAACAAAAATTTTGCGGTACATTCCGACAGAAACGTAGCACAAACGATTGGCATAGGTTTTGTTTCGAAATTCGAGGTTTGGAGACTTCCGTTTCTCCAGCCCCCTCACTTTAAAACCCTTATCACTTCGTACCGGAGGTGGTACAAACGAAAATTTTTGCGGTACATTCCGGCACAAATGTAGCACAAACGATTGGCATAGGTTTTGTTTCAAAATTCCTAGGTGGGGGGCTTCCGTTTCCTCAGCCCCCCACATTAAAACTCTTATAACTTCGTACCGGAAGTGGTACAATCGAAAATTTTTGCGGTACATTCCGGCACAAACGTAGCACAAACGGTTGGCATAGGTTTCGTTTCGAAATTCCAAGGTAAGGGGCTGCCGTTTCTCTAGCCCCCCACTTTATAACACTTATAACTTCGTACCGGAAGTGGTACAAACGAAACTTTTTGCGGTACATTCCGGCACAAACGTAGCACAAATGATTGCCATAGGTTTTGTTTCGAAATTCCAAATTTGGAGACTGCCGTTTCTCCAGCCCCCCCACTTTAAAACGCTTATAACCTCGTACCGGAAGTGATACAAACGAAAATTTTAGCGGTACATTCCGGCAGAAAGGTAGCACAAACGATTGAAATAGGTTTTGTTTCGAAATTCCTAGGTGGGGGGGCTGCCGTTTCCCCAGCCCCCCCCCACTTTAAAACTCTTATAACTTCGTACCGGTAGTGGTTCAAACGAAAATTTTTCCGGTACATTCCGGCACAAACGTAGCACAAACGTTTGGCATAGGTTTCGTTTCGAAATTCCAAGGTGGGGGGCGTCCGTTTTCCCAGCCCCCTCACTTTAAAACCCTTATAACTTCGTACCGGAAGTGGTACAAACGAAAATTTTGCGGTACGTTGCGGCACAAACGTAGCACAAACGATTGTCATAGGTTTTTTTTCGAAACTCCAAGGTGGGGGGGCTTGGGATGAAACAGTAATTTCAAATCCTTCAACAACAGCATGCATTTGATCAGAGTGTAACTAAGAACTGGGATGATTCCGATCGAGGTAATGATTCAGAAACAAGTAGTAAAGCCCATACCCACTCTCACCATAGTAACAGGCGTACAAATGAGGGTGTTAGGCACTCAACCCCAGTCAGTCGGCGGAAAAGATTGAGATTTTCGGATGAAGAGAAGGGCAATAGAGTACACCACGGGAGAAAGAGACTTAAGTTTGCCCGCAATGAAACAAGTGCAAATGGCAGTAGTACGGTTACCGCGACTTCGAGTAGCTCGTGCAGTGAGGAGTCTGATACCTCACACCAAGATAGGAAGTGGCATGGGAAAAAGTCAGTCTCGTTCGATCATAGAAAGCATCGTCGGGGTTCGTACTTCCGCGATCTGCGTGATTTTCCCCGTTTCAGTGGCGTTCTGTCCCAGGGGACAGCACGGATATTTCTGGAGGACCTCACTGAGACAATGGAGTTATATGATCTAAACGAGCGAGATAGGCTTTATATAGCAAGACGGTGTCTCGATGGATCCGCTAGATCGTGGTACCGTAATATTTCACATAAGGTTAAAACTTTCAATGAATTTGTTCGTCGTTTCAGGCGCCAATACATATCCTCTCATCTTGAAGAAGTTCAGAAAAGAGCATTGTATGGTTTGAAATACGATAAATCGAGATTTCTGTCTCTGGTAGACTTTGCCTGGTTTGTTACCGAAAAATACCATTCCACAGTTTCTAACCCATGTGAGCAGGAGCTCGTAGATCTTATAATGGAATGTCTACCAGCGGAGGAAAGCCGCATACTTAAACTAGGACCGATCACTACCGTCAGAGATCTCACGCTGAGACTCGCCAAGGTTGATTGCAAGCCTGGTGATCGGTTAGAAACATCTAGCAATCGAAATGGTAGTAACAGAAAACTCGCTATCCGTCAGGCAAAAGCAGAACAAATTACGCAGAGTAAAACTAATAATGTAGTTCCACCGAATTCTTTCAAGAATAGGGACAATCAGGAGGAACGAAAATATGAAGAGACTAAAACTACGCGAAATAATAGTAGCGTAAATAACACTCAAAATAGTAGCGATATTTGTAGGGGAAATAACCGTAAATATTTTAACAGCCGCAATAATGGTAATAAGAGATTTAATAATAACCGAAATGGAAATAGATTTAGGCAAAATTTCAATGTGGCAAATAATCAAAATTTTAATTCGGCTAAGAATAGTGCAAATAACAATGATTTTAGGATGCCTATGCCCCTGTATAATGGGTTACCTATTCCTCCTATGTACCCGAGATTCGGTATGCCTTTACCGTATTTCAGCTACGGTTACCCTGGTATGCCTCCATGGCATAATCAAACCAGCCAGAGTTATTCTTCTTCTACTAATAACCCTTCTCCTGTGGTAGCTAGTTCTACTGGCCCTAGTCAGGGTTCTGCTAGCACAGAAGCAAATCAGAGCCAGGGTTCGGAAAACTCGCGGTGCAGTCGTCCGTAAGTGGGGATATCGACGATTGCACCGGTGAATCTCTCTCCCCACAAGAAATAGATGAAAACGATTCGGAAACAGTAGTTAAAGAATTTATTTCGGTCAACTCTAATTTGTAATACCCTTTGAAATTTCGTACATATTTCGTGCTAAAAGAGGATCCCGAATACGAAGATAGAAATTTTGAATCCTATCCCTCACCATCAGTTGTTTGTGAGGTGGGTGGAATTCCCATTCGTGTAATCTTGGACACGGGAGCAGAAATTTCTTTGCTAAATTATAACGTTTAGAAGCGAATACAAGACTATCATCCCTCGGCAAAATTGAAGCCTGTTCCTAATTTGAGTCTAAGTGCTTTTGCAGGTCAAGATAGGTTTGTCATTAAGGGAATGCAAACACTGACAATTAATATACAGGGAAACCTATTTGATGTTCCAGTATTCGTAATCAAAGATATGAAATCAGATTTTCTTTTAGGTTCACCATTTTTCGCTAAATTTGGAGTTCACCTTGATGGTGAAAATAGAAAACTCTATTTGAGGAATAATTACGGTGACAAGGTTTCCCTAGATATTAATTATCCAAGTGTTTTGTTATTCCAAATCAAAGATGAAGTTTCCGGTGAATATAAAAAATCAATAGAAGATCTGGAGACAAGTGATTATAATCCTATCTCCGAAGAAGAGATTAGAAATTATATTGAAGACAGGAATGACTTAGATAGTAATATTAGTGATCAACTGTTGAAACTCCTGTTAAAGTACCGGCATCTCTTTTGTAAATATCCTCGTGAAATAAAGTGTGAACCATATAAGATCCAACTCACTGATAATAATCCGGTAGTAGGGAAATTATATCCCATCCCTCAATCGATGCAAGCTGAGTTTGAAAAAGAAATTGACAAGTGGATCAAACTGGGAATTGCAAGAGAACAACCAAGCCCTTATAGAAATCCAATCCATTGTGTTAGAAAAGCTTCGGGAGGAGTACGTCCAGTAATCGACCTACGGTTGTTGAACCAAAAGGTCATCACTCCCCGTATTCAAGTAGAACCTATAAATGAAATCTTAACCCGCATATCTCATAGTAAAATATTTTCTTCAGTTGATGCAACTATGGGATATTACGGTGTAAAGTTGCATGAAGATTCAGTATCATGCACAAGTTTTGTTTATTTAGGACGCCAATATGTGCTATTAAAACTCCCGATGGGATTAAAATCATCTCCGGCAGTATTTCAGAATGTTATGAATTCATATTTTGGGCTCAATACTAGGAATTTCGTAATAGTATACCTAGATGATCTTATGTGTTTTAGTAACTCAATCGAGGATCATTTTCAGCATTTAGAAACAGTCTTCAAAATATTTCAGAGTGCCAACTTTTCCTTAAATTTCAAGAAGTGCCAGTTTGTGCAATCTGAAATTTTATTTCTTGGGCATATTGTCAATGGATTAGAGATTAAAGCTAACCCCAAGCATAACCAAGCTATCCGACAATTCCCAATTCCAACAACTAAGAAGAGACTTCGTTCCTTCTTAGGAATTTTAGCGTGGAGGAAAAAGTTCATCCCTCACTTCTCCAGCCTGACAGGTCCTCTCTATGACCTCCTGAAGAAGGATCGTAAATTCAAAATGGAACATCAACACATTGAGCTTTTCCATCAATTGAAAGAAATGCTCAGCAGTCCAACGGCATTAAGCCAGCCGGACTTCAAAAAAGACTTCCATATCTTCTCAGACGCTGCTATGTCGGTTGGGGCTATAGCAGGATATTTAGCGCAGTACGGGGATACTCCGGAAGAGATCCGTGTGATAGGATATGCCGGTAGGCGTCTAAAACCCTACGAATTTTCGTACTCCATTTTCCAAATGGAGTTGTTGGCGGTAGTTTATTTGTGTGAATATTTTGACTACTACATCTTAGGGCGAAAAATAGTTGTTCACTGTGATAATAACGCTGTTACCTATGCGTTCACGTTACAGAATTTGGATCCGAGGACAACCAGATTGTTATTGAAGCTGCAAAGATTTGATATAACATTTGTCCACATTAAAGGAACTGACAATAGTATTGCCGACATATTAAGTCGTAATGTTCCTAATGATACCAGTGACGCTGGTGAAAAATGTATTTATTTTGTAACCAGTGCAGATGATTTCCCGTTAGATAGAGAAGAAACACTGAGAGAGCAAGGTAATGATGAACTCTGCAATCAGCTAAAACAGAAATTAGCGAATAATGCAGGTAATAATATTAAAGTAGTTGATGACATTCTATTCGTCCGGAACTCTCAGGATGAACGTTGGGTTTTGGTGTTGCCTCAAGCTTTGGTACAAAAGTTTGTAACTATCATACACAATAAAGGGCATTTCGGGGTGGACAAATGTGTGAAATTTGCCAAACAATTATTTTATTGGAAGAACCAGAGAAAAAGCTTCAAAGATTTTATAAGCGATTGTGAAATTTGTGCAAAGACAAAATATTCCAATCGGATTGTAAAACGGGAAACCTATAAAATAGAAGCTGACAAGCCACACCAAAAGATTTGTGTGGATATTGTGGGTAAGGTGCCATGCAGCTATGGATTTTATTTCATTTTGTCAGTAATAGACGTATATAGTCGTTTTGTATGTTACTTCCCGCTTCGAACGTCAGCTACGAAAGAAATAATTCGCGTACTGGAAAAGAATTATTTTTATACGTTCCCGTACCCGAAATTTATACTCTCGGACAAAGGTCCCCAATTTTTGTCTAGTCTCTGGCGTAAATACTGTGAGGCACATAAAATAATACACGTCACTACAACGCCCTACAACCCAAAAGCGAATGGGATATTAGAGAGAACTCACCGAGAATTGAATAGAATTATAAGGTTATGTTGCAATAACAACCACGCTAAATGGAAGGATGTGGTGAAACCAACGCAAGATCTTTTAAATTATAGTTACCATAGTGCACTTGGGAAAACACCTGCAGAGCTTTTCATCTCTTATTCCGCTGCAGAGCAACACAAAGATAACTTCCCGTGGCCAGATGAACTAAGAGATATTAAAAACGACAAACGTTATATCGAGGTTGTCCCCAAATTAGGAAACAGAAATAACAGAAAGGCACAAGGCAAGTCCCCATCAGAGATTGTTTTGGAACGTGGAAATTTAGTTATGGTAAAAACGCATCCATTGTCGGACGCTTCCAAACGCATAACGCACAAGTATATGTTGACATACCTCGGCCCGTATATTATCACAAAGATTAATAAAAATAACGTAGAATTAAAAGACTTAATAGGGAGAGAGGTTCGAGCACAAAATTTCTCAAATATTAAACTGTTCAATTGCAGTGAAAAGAAAAGAAAGGCTCTTTTAAAGGATTGTCCGGAAGAGGAAGAATAACAAATGTGTTAAATTTTGGTTCCTTTCTTGCATTGCTTCGTTGCTTTCCCTTGCAATTTGAGTAACTTTTGTTAAAGTGTATTCAACAATGCTTATTGTCTTCCGTTATTTAATTTTAAAATATATACATAGAGTGTGAGATACAAATAACTTTCTGGACTATATTATTGTCTGTAACATTGTATACGGTATTTAATAGTTGCTGTTCATTTTGCTTCATAATAGAAGTGCGCAGTGATTATTTCATTCTTACCAATTTTTCATTACTAGTGTAATAATTATTAATTAATAAGTGAATAAGTGAAGTTAGAATATTAATTTCCTAACTTTCGCGGGTATTCTTAGAAATTTCACTTTAGCCTGCAGTTGATAGGATCCTGCAGTGGTTTAATGAGCATGGTTGCTCAAGCTATTTGATTTTTTTTGTCATTGTATTGAATATTTATATATATGTGTATTCATCATTCATAAAACATAATCACTGTTGTGCTAACTCCTGCTATAATAAAAAAAAATGAATAAATAACAAATTCCATTAGAAATATGATTAACAAAAATAACATAAAGTTCAATTTGGCACTAAGTGGAACAAGAACAACAGCAACTAAACGGTACAGAATGATTCTTTAAATCTTGTGAAAATGTAAATTAATTTTAAACTATGAGGGTTGATCAAGGAGTAAGGGAGAGTCATGTGAAGCGAAGGAACTTAAAATCTGTTAAAAAGCATAAAAAGGCTAAAAAAAATATTCTGTCGAAATATTTTTTTTTACCAGCTGGGGGGAAATTGAAACAGTAATTTCAAATTACAGTTTCAAATGCATTTAAGTGGAGCGTTCATTCTATACTTGTACCAGTCTGTGTTAAATGGTACCTTTCAAAAGTAGATTATGCCATTCAGGTAACCATTGTAATTAGTATTTTCAATTGCGGTTATGAAAATATAGTGCGTTTAATATATATTTAGGCCAATAATAACTAAATTACCATACTCTACATGAAGCTGCACATTAGAATTATTATGAAAGAGTATATTTAGAATTTAAAATGGACAGGGGGCAAATTAATGACATAATGATAAATTCATAAATAATATTCACGGGGCTGCAATCTCAACAACAGAAAATAAGAGTTCGAAAAGAATGAAGACAAACACATTTGTATTTTGTTAAATTTTAAAGAAATCAAACAATATTAGGTACTCGTTTTGTGAGATTATTAACAGGAATAGGACAAAGTGCAGATTAAATATTATTTTTGGAGGAATAACTGATCGATTGTTACAAAATTTTCATTAAATCTAGTGTAAGCATTTAATCATTTATTGATATGCAGTAAATATCGCAACTATTCTGTTTAAATCGTGCGTGTGTCGGCATCTGTTGGTTGCTTTAAAATGTAATGCCAAGGTTGAAGCGTCATAAAGATTACAGCGTAGGTAAAAATCTGTTTGCATGCATATGAAACAGAATAAAATTGTTTTGGGCTAATATCTACAAAAATTTGTGTAAATCTTCTAAATTAATTGTTACGTAATTTAATACCTTTTTGCAAATAGAAACCATTGAAAAATCTTGAGTGGACCATGGGACTATTTTGACATGAAAATAGTCATCATGTGTTGCTCAGGAGAACGCGGATGTATTCGAGGTACTTGGATGAAGTTTGAATGAAGGGGGCGTGTCCTTTATTTATAAGCCAGTTAACAATTTGGGTAAAAATCAAGATTTACTTTCCAGATACAACTGATATAAGGTAACAACTAGAATAATAAGTGTTACTGAACCGTAATAAGTACTGACTAATCCGGGTGCTTGTATAATTTCGAAAGTGAAACAGAAAGCAAAGTATGGCTCGTAGCTAAACTTTGATTACACTGCCATGGGCAGCTTAGCCATTAGTTTGGGCATTGCGTAGATTTACTCCCTAATATTATGTGCAATTAAATTCAGCGTTATTAACCATGATGTAGCCTTTAAATTTCAGTAATTTGAGAATTTTATGTCTCCCTGTCTCCCCTCACAAGCTTCGGCTGCTAATTCAAAATTGAAATTTGAAGATTCAAGTAAGCATTGGGCAACAAGCAAAAATATTAAATATCATGGTATAGATTGACCTAGTTTCAGCACAGTTTCCGAATTATTATTCTAGTACATTGGCATGCCAACACTTAGTAGGTTAGTTTAAATTTCTGCAATTGATTGTGCATGTATATCGGAGTGAGTGAATGTGTGCATGTTGGTGATTGGTGCATATAGGGAGTTTCTGGTTTCTTGTGTTTTAATAGTAATTTAGTATGTTATCATGTCCATAAATGTATTTCATCGTCATGTACATCATCATAACGTTTGTTCGGTTTGAATGTAAGTGTAGCCTGATATAATGTTCCCTTCAGGAACTGATACTAGCTGGCTAAACTGGGAATTAATGCACCTGTCATAAGTTAAATAATATATTAGATTGTTTATACATACAGGTATACAAGAATAAGCATATTGCAAACAGGTGTATTCCAGTATATATCTGTAGCTCACGGAGGGACCCTAGGGAGTCCACGAGCTATTTACAATTAAAAAAAAAAGAGAAATAAAAAAAATAATTAGCTATTTCTTATATGTAGTTGTAATTGAAACTCCTCATAGGCACCAATTACTATTTTTCTTAGGTTAAATATTTATAACTTGCATGGATATGTGTTAGTTGCATGTACAGTGTGTGTAATCTTGTGATTTAAATATAGATCAAAGTAAATATTAACTAACTGTAAACAATGAAACTGTGCTTGATATTTATTACGAATGCTACTGAAAATGTATATACAAAAGTTGTACCTAAAAAGAAAATCCAAGGAAGTTTTGAGAAAACATTGGAAAACTATGTTCAGGTTTGTTGCGTGGACATATGACGTTCTATGTAAGCATATGTTAAATTATATCACGACAATCTACGACCATTAAAATAATCCTACTCTGAACTCGGTATTATTATTGTTGTTGTTGTTTACTATAAGCTATACGAATTTAAATCATAATATTAAAATACAGTAAACTTTATATTTAGGTCTTATGATGCTACGATAAATGGGTATAGATTAAATCAGTATAAATGGATTGAAGTCTCCATGGGATGGGGGAATGCTGTCCTTGGCAAGAACCTGGAAGAACTTATTTCCATATTGTGTTCCTATGAGAATCAAGCGAGAATTCCGTTGCGTGACACTTCTTTACAGTTGATCATGTTTAGTTATTGGGTGATTCAGTGTTGTGTTCGTTAGCTACTTACTTTCTTTCTTCCCCAGTCTTATGGACTACTACGCTTCTTCAGTGTGTGACAAATATGCATATGTAATTTACACGTAGAGAATCAGCATAACAGGAAAGCTGATACATGGTTGGCGCCCATGCGTATTTTCTCAGCCATGAGTAGATTCCGGCTATACTATTACTCATTCGAAATTCTAAATTAGTCCGAAATTTTAAATTATTTCGATATTATCACTTTGTGACATTCATCTTGATAACTAGTACATACATCTTGAGCCCACATTGGAAAAAGGGTAGTGGTCCAGGGAAGAATATTCATTTATACTCGTCGAAGGAACTTTTACTTATATTTGAGGGCCATAGCAACAACCATCGATAATGAAACGTAAAAACCGGATAGATTACAAATCATAATTCTTTTCCATAGTCATATGAAATGTAGTCTATCATTTGGGAGATATATTCTTTATTCTTTATTTACATTTATTTATCTTCTTTTCCTATTTTAATTATTTATATTATTATTAAATATTTGCTGTTACGGCATCGATAGGTTCTCCACCTGAGTATTTCTTTTGCAAGTGACACAATGATTTGTAAATGCTAAGGCAACGGTTACAGGGAAATGCACCTCAAATAATACATATTTCCTCATAAGAAAGAGTAGCCGAAAGCTTGCTGCAACTTTTTAGTTTTAACGCTGATTCTTCTTTTTCTTTTTCTAGTTTCTTTTTGTTTCATCCTTCCTTATTTTTTTCATTTCTGGTTTCGAAGGGGAGTCTGGACCCCCGGACCCCCTCCTTGGCTACGTGTCTAGCAAGAGAATGTCTTCTTCTCCCTCTTTCTTCACTGAAGCAGCCAGACTAAGCAGTGGTGTGTGTCTGAAAACAACTTTTGCGTCATGTGCATGGCAATTCTTGTCCAAGTGGAAAAGTTTGTCAACTGAAAGGAGGAAAACTTCAGGACACCCACTTGACTGAGCAGTGTTCGAAACCTCAGGAAGATCCACCTCAACAACAGAAAACCCCTACCTCCGCCCATGCTCAAAACACGTTTGTATGCATTAAGGCAAGAAGATAACGGTACCAAAAGATGTTCCATATTGTGCACCGGTTTCAAAATGGCCGCCATGATATGGTTCGGAAACTCCAGTACCCGTAGTGTGAAAACCATGGAAGGTAAATGAATGTAACAAAATTGAAATACGTAAATATCATAGGGCATATCGAACGGTGTGGTCCCTGTGATCCCAGTGGCCTCCCTAAAGGGGTCTTGGGGGCTAACTTCAAAATTTCAAATAGTAACATGAGTCGAGTGGTACCTCCTTCGATAAATCTTGCAAAATCTAATATATTGCAGGATAAAACGATTGATGTGAAATGGCAGTGTTCTCAAAAGGCCGCCGAAACATAGTATCCGTGTCAGAGAAAAGGTTTAGTACCCGTAGTATGAAAGCGATTGGAGATAAATCAACAAAAGAAAAACTGGAGTAGCTAACTGACGTAAGGCACATCGAGAGGTTTTGTCGGGGTGACTCCACTGAAAGGTATCCGGGGCCAACTTGAAAATTTCAAATAGCAGCTTAAAGCGAGTAACATCACGGTACATAGACAAATTAATATCAAACAGCTTCTGTAAGAAAATTTTCGACATGAGACACCGTTTTCAAAATGATCGCAAAGACATGGTGACTGTGTTTCAGAAAACGTCTAGTGCCCATAGTATGAATACGGTTAGACATAAATGAAAATAACGAAAATTAAATAGGAAAACCACGAAGGCGTTCCAAGGCTCGAGAATAATACAACAGAGATAAAAATATTAGAGTAAAATTGCCATAATGTATAGAGAGAAATCCAAGTCCTGCAAAATAATCTCTCCCTGCGCTCTGTATGTGAGTGGGGTGGAAAGTAAAGTGAAAGTTCAAACGAGAACTCTACTTTAATTCGTAAATTAAGGCTAACCTTACAAACAGGTATGGTGTGGTTGAAACATTTGTTTGTAAGGATGACGCTGTAGTGACTAAAAAAAGAGAAACTTTTATGCAATGCGTCCTGGTTACTCAGAAAGCATTTCGGGGATATACGTACACACCGTTTCGTCCCTCAAGCTCACAATATGACATGAATGCTAGTAGTTAATCAAAATGTAACTGTGGCCATCCGCGTTAACTTAGTGCACCAATTCTGTATGCATGAAGTCTGCCTTCCAAACAGCATTGGGTAGGTCAAGCGTATGCCCGAACCGTTGTCCGGTCGGACATTGAAATTTTGAAGTTAGCTCACAAGACCCCTTCAGGGAGGCCACTAGGATCACAGGGATTACATCATTCGATATGCCCTATGATATTTACGTATTTCAATTTTGTTACATTCATTTACCTTCCATGGTTTTCATACTACGGGTACTGGAGTTTCCGAACCATATCATGGCGGCCATTTTGAAATTGGTGCACAATATGAAACATCTTTTGGTACAGCGTTACTTAGTTTTCTAAGACCTTTCGAACGAGGTATTACTCGACCCATGTTCCCATTTGACATTTCAAAGTTACTCCCCGTTACCCCCATTTAGGGGGGCAGGGAGGGGTACTTGTGGCGGAATTGGGTTTCCCCCTTAGCAATATATAACGTGTACTTCAAAAATTTCTTCTATGTTTTATCATTTTTCAGATATTTCCGTGGATTAATTAAAATGGCCCACCCTGTATATATATATATATATATATATATATATATATATATATATATATGAAGCCAAACTTCACGAAAAAATTTTTAGCGACTTTTCACCGAAAATTGGAGTCATTTCATCTCCTATTTAGCGACTTTTTGTACCAACTTGTTGGCAACACTGGTCTCCTCCTTAAGTTTTACAAACCAGTGTATTGCGTAAGGAACATAAATTATAAGAAAATATTTGATAATGTTACGAATATGTTATAACTTTCATTCTTCAGATAACGCTAACGAAGAATACTAATGAAATCAGTTCCTACCTTAAAGTCTTCCCATTCTTTATCGACTTCTGAAGCCGTCGTCAAGTAACTTAGATAAAGAACTGATACGATTATAAAACTTAGTACGATTTTCATGATTTTGTTCTCCTAAAAAACAAATGCGAAAATTACTTTTCTATTAAGACTAGAAAAGTAAAGAAGTATTTTATAAACAAAGTAAAATTATTACTTCTACATTCTTATCAGCTATATGCAGTCGAATGCGTTGTTTGAAATTATTCCAAATATATAAGCGGCTTAGATGATAATAGTAAGTCACATTTTAAAATTTTCGAGCAAACTGAAAAACATGGTTGACCGTTTCAACGTAATTCAACGCAATGACGCAAAACAAACAAGTATCCTCTGCCTTCTCCAACTACATTTCCGAATTAAAACTACTTACACATTCTTTTGTGATTCAATTGCAGCCAATTTCATCTAATAACACAATTTGAGGAAGTGGCGCTTACCATTGTGTTCGGCCAAGCCATTCATATATGTCGTATGTAACACATCCACCTACACTGAGAAAAATCCGTTCTCCGGACAGTAGTATATTGTACAAATATAGGAATCCTCTTGCTTACTACAGAAATCAGTATGGAGCATACGTTATCCATATGATACATACGCAATGCCCTTAGATGTTGCAGGGTGTTTGACATCTCAGAGTTTTCCGTATAGCACATGCATATACTTATGTTATATTCCTCAGCTATATGCTATATACGTCCATTTGTATGTGAGATCCTGACCGCCTACATTGTTTCACACGAAAAGTACGTATAAATGCAACACTTATACGGAAAGTATTATAAAACATGCGTTTTCAGTTGTACGTCTGCTGTACGTGTGAAACAATGTAGGCGGTCCAAAAACTAAAGGAATTACAATTCCAAGTCCAAAAACTAAAGGAATTACGCATGAAACCTACGCAACCTACATTTTTTTTTTCAGTGTATTAAATAGCAACTAGGATTTCCTCTTGCCTCCGATATAGTAACAGCTTTACGGATGCAATTTTATGCCCGTAGTCATTCTGTATTATGCGTACCGAAGCTGCATGTAATACGACTTTCCATGGCTAGATGAGGTAGTGATGCCTTAAGAGATTGGATGAGTGACTACATTTCGACCCACATAGGTTTGTCACCCGAGACGATTGTCGAACATGGAAGAAGCTAGAAGGATATTCACAGCATGAATATGACTAATTGTGATAAGTTAGATGAGGTTCAGCCCACGGATCGTTTCTATGATTTAAATTTGACGGAGCAACGTAGGGGAGGAGAAGGAGGGGGAGATATATAAAAATCAATTTATATAAGACTGAAAGTGGCTATTTTTCCAACTTAATAACTCTTGAACTATCAGACCGATCTCAATCAAATTTTCAAGATATATGAGGTTCAGGTCTGGAAATAGTTTTGTAATTTCACTTTAACGGTAGATCCTAGGGAAGGGGAGGGGAGGGGGAAGTATAAATAAAAACTAGTAAAACCTAATAACTTTTGAACCACCCAACCAATCTCGATCAAATTTTCAACATATATGACGGCCGACATATACTTCCAGGCCCAAACCTCATGTTGAAAATTTGATCGAGATCGGTCGGGTGGTTCAAGAAATTAGGAATCACAAAAATAGTCACTTTCAATTTTATAATATAGACTAGCTGAGGCCCACAGCTTAAAGCTCGTTATTTCTCACGGAAAATAATTTATCTTGTCTGATATGAACTTGTGATGTCTAATACATCACATATTATTATTTTCTATTACTATAGGTTTCTAAGTATGTTGTTGCCAACTATATGTATATAATTATTCAAGTTACCATTTTTTAATTTTTGTCAGTGACTATGACCTATTTATTTCTTTTGTCTGGGTAGAAAAACTATCAAACAGATCAATAACAACTTAGTACAGTGTAGTATGTGTACTAAGGCGGCTTCTAAAAGCATTTTATATGATACTGTAAAATGGGGTAGAATGGGGACGAGTGAGGTATACTTCAGTGTTCCAATGAATTCAGGATTAATCTTGTTTAATTCCATCCCGGTTATCCTTGGAACAGCGAAATTCTTTCCAGTTTTGTTTTCACAGAAAGATGGACAGTGTGAGGGACGTTCATCAGACACTATAGCGGTTGTCACCAAAGCAGTGTTACCAACCCAACAAAAAGTTATAATTTCTCTAATAGCACAACGTCAGGTTTCTGCACCTATGGAATGAACATGTAAGACGTAAGCAAACAGGCTACGATTGTCTGTCAGTTTTGTAAACTAACACCACTATAGCATGATGAATATTACAAGGGATTCACTGCAAGTCATAGTTCCTTTTCATCACTATTCAAACTTGATTCTCTCTCTCTTATATATATATATATATGTGGGGGGGGGTTTGTGTGTTGTGTGTGTAGCAGGTTAGAAGGAATAAACTAATAGAAAATAAAATATTTAGGTGCCAAAAAATAATCAGGAAAAATATATATACTATTTTTATAACGTGCACTTGGCAACACTGCCCCAGAATAATAGCTCAGAGTGACCCTGCATGTTGTAATACCAAAGTTGTTCCAAAGGAAAGTACAATAAGTAGCCAAAACACTGGAATGTAACAGTTAGTGTTTGCGGTGAATAGCTCTTTAGAACTACAAAGGTGGGTTTTGAGGCTCACAACATTTTCTTTATTTATAAATAGGAAAAACAAAACACTAAAAACTAAGCAAGTACGTTTTTTTATTAATGGGGTCAAGCTTGACAATATCATTTTTTTTAGATTTTTTATGCAATCAGAAATGTTAGAAAATATAACAAGCATAATTTGTGGGCCGCCGAGCCCCCCCCCTTTGATGTTCCTAGGGTTAAATCTGTCATATCTGTTGTTTGGTGTGGAGAAGAAACAAACTTTTGAACGAACGGTTTAAGAACAACTCATGTTATTAATATAAACTTTGCCGAAGATTATTAACTTATATCATCATAAAAGAAATACGAAAGACTTTCTGAAACGAAGAAAAATAACATACAACTTTCCAAGCAAAGGCAAAGAAACCTAACGTAACCAGACTAAACACAAATCATTTACAGCGTAGTCATCGTGGTTCAGTGGTCAAGGCGCTTGGCCAGTAATCTGGAGGTTTTTGGATCGAATATACGTCGGTCATTTTTTTTTTTTTTTAACTTTAGGAATTTTGATGGCGAGTGGTCGGCAATGACATACGTTTTATTATATTCAGATATTTTGAATGAATTATCAAATCTTGAGGAATAATAATAGTAATAATAACAATTATCTCGTAGAAGATTAAAAATTAGAAACTTGTTATCGCCCAGGTCATACCATTACAAGCAGAAACGTGACATTTGGCAAAAAAAAAAAAAAAAAATATTTCGGATTTGTTTAAAGTTGCTGACGAGAAGAGAAATTTTTCATCTCGTTTCTTAAACAAACAAAATAACATGAGAATTAATATTTTACATTCGAGATGGGACAAGGCTAACTCAAATTATCGTCTAGCTTTGGAAATGAGAATCGAGATGAGGCAAAAAGTATCGTAAACATTTCTCGAAATAGTGCATGCCACTCTTTAAGTAGCAATTGCTCTGTATACTGAATCTTCTACGTTATTTAGTTACTTTGTATTTCAGAGCTCACTGAATATATACTTTTGTAACAAAGCTTTATAATTACATCTGCATATTCTACAAGTTAGTTTATTATATGCCTTACTGTTCAATGATATTCACTTATTTTTATTACAGTTATTTTCCTTAAAACGTACAGTAACAAACTTTCTACATGAAACTTTAGTGGAACATTTTCGTTTAAATTTGGGTAGTTACAGAGTTGTGTCTTGAAGGTACGGAATCCCTTCCACGAAATTCCTACGTTTAAGTAAGTTTTGAAAACTTTTAGGGCAACTTTAAAACTTTTAATAACATTATTATTATTATTATTATTATTATTATTATTATTATTATTATTATTATTATTATTATTATTATTACTGAATACTTGATACCTAAATATTACGTTATATTCCATTGCAAATAAGCATACTGACGTTAAGAAAAATGAAAAGAAATTATTTGGACCCTCTATAAGGATGAACTGCCTTATAAGAAATACCTTGGAAGGAAAAGAGGACGGAAAGAAAATGTCAGCTACTAGACAATATGAAAATCGAACCTTTTGATGCCTTAACAGAAACTAAGCAGGATTTTTCTTCATCACGATACATAGTAACGCCCTTTCTTTGGGTAAAAGACATTGGATTATGAATGCGTTATATTGATACTTTAACAAAATATACATACAAATATTAAAAAATACAGTACTTGATATTTACCAATTTTGGTGGAACGTGTTGAAAATGGCGAACGAAAATGTTATTATTATTATTTCTAGTAAGAGTGGAAGAACTTAGAAACAATTCCACAATGACGTTTCACACAAATTATGACTCACACTAGGCCTTAAGGATGATCCTTTCGTAACCATGAATTGTTTGCAGAACACGCTGTTTTCAGACAGTAGGTACCGAGATTGTAGACTGTGATGTCATGTTGTTACTTTTCTCCTGAGAAGGAAATCCTTTCAACCCTTACTTGTAAGAACGAGAGAAATTTACTATTTTTCATATTATACATCAGAAATGTAAGCATTGTAAATTATAAACTTTTTCTTAATTTCTTCATAGGGAATCGAACGGCGTTTACCAAAAGCCCGAAACGAATGCTCAAGCCACTACCCTGAGTTTGATTATACTTAAATAACATACAGAAAATTAACAACAACTTGACAACTGCCATAACAAATTAAATTAAGAGAATAGCTGTAACAATAGCTGGACTTATTAAACATCAACATATAAGAGAAAACCACAACAAAACGAGACATACTGAAGGTGTCTCTTACGTACCCGCCTAGATTCAGACGTACGGGAAGGAAAGAGTCTATAGCAACACCACCTCTAAAAACCGACTGAAGAGACGCCGCACAGTGGGGCCGAACACCCGTTTTGCGGACAAAATTCTCGATAATAGTGTAATGTTGGTAGAAGAAACAGACGATGGTGTGCTCCCTTGTATGTTGTGGTGGTGTATCAAATGAAACCATTTCCGGAACGTTACGACTGACTGCACTCAAAATGTCGCGAGATATCTTCTCAAACAGAACATTAAATTTAGCTGTGTGAACTTCTGATGCATACAATGGATGATGCTAGTCAGAAATATATATATATATATATATATATATATATATATATATATATATATATATATATATATATATATATATATATATATATAAAAGTACAATTTGAGGAAGTCAGACTCTGCAAAATATTGTAGAATAAATAAATCATAGAGAAATAACATATACAAAAAAGTGTGCTAAACACAATATTGTGTCATTTTATATCTTAATTATAATACAAAGAAACGGTATGTTTATATGAGTGTTTTCATAAGTCCATGACTTGAAAATTACAAAACTTAGATTGCAGTCTTCAAAAACGATTTTTGTATATTTTAAAGGTGAAAAAACAACTTGCTTTATTCATGTCGGGAAAAGGCTGTTCATTCTATTAACAACGGTGTATATATTCTTATTATATGTATAACACACTTTAAAAATAATTTACAGGAGGAACTGAAAAGACAAGTATTTTTCAAAGAAAATCAAAATGTATAATCCTGTAGCTTCAGTACTTAGAGGAAGATGTTTCTTCTTTAGTTCGGGCGTCAGGAATGTTATGTATGGGTCTGATGACTCGAGGATTTTATGGAACGCATCTTCATTGGTGGCTGTACGGGAACATTTTCTTGTATGGTGAAGCCTGTAATCCTTATAATCTTTATGAAGAGTTTCTTGCGCTTCCTCTGAAAGTAACCCGATAGGCAGAGCTGCAGCTTGTATTATTTCGGCCCCATGTATCAATACTTTGTGCACTGTAGAAGGCATATAGTACCACGGGTATAACTGTATAGCTAATTTAGCCGTTTCTGCTGTGTACAATCTAAATTTATCTGAATCAATTGCAGAGTTGCTGTTAATTACCTCCAGTATTATACCAAGCCGACGAATCAAGTTTTCGTCTATGTGTGTAATCTCTGCTGTTAGAGAAAAATGTCGGAAGAATATCCTGGATGTATTTCCGGTATTCGTCGAACCATAACCCTGGTTTACATCAACTTTAATCCCGAGCTCATTCATAAATCGTTGTTGGATGTGTTTCTTTGCAGCTTCTTTGATTGGGAGAGTATCTTTCGTAGTCCTCCACGACTTGAATTGTTGATTGTAGCTTAGATGTAGTGCATATTCCATGAACTTGATTCGAGCATGAAGAGGTGAAATCCCAAGTTTCAGTACTTTTTCATTAGATTGCTTCCGTTTAAGTTTCGATAAGTCGCTCATCTCCGATCGGCAAGCCCCACAAATGAAGCAGTTACTTGCTGCAGATGTCTCATTAATATGTTGAGCAACTTTTCCGTCCAACATTGTCAAATGTAAAACATGTTTTACAGTGATACAGTTGAGCCCTAGGTTCAATCGTGTTTCTTGCAAGTTCTTGATTTCCCTTTCAACCCTCAATTTCTCAGTTTCTATTATTTCATGTGTCTCTTTTATGAATTTATACCTGAGTGATCGACAGTGTCGCTTCGAGGAAGATCTATGATTAACCCAAATTGATTTATCTTCATTCCCAGATAGGGTTACTTGTAAAGGCACAATAGAAGTCATAAATAAATTAGCATCTCATCTCGCGTCACTTTCACTTGCAAACCGTTGAGAGAACTCGTTCTGGCCAGACGAGCCATCAAAACCCCATTTTGTATGCATTGTCAGTGCCTGGCAGTTCAACGTTTCTAATTCCTTCTCATTTATTGTTTTTAGGGTCCTTTCGGCTGTATGATTAAGTAAACTTTGGAGCGGGACTTCTGCGGAGGTCTCGGTAATTTTGATATCATTAGGGTGACAATCTTTCTTTGCGCACTGGATTTTTTTATAGCTGGGGAAAATATTAAACCCTTTTTCTTTTGTGGCAGCTCTGATTACCTCGTATTGATATTTGGAAAGCTTAGCCTGTGTAAAGAGTGATAATGCCAAATCAGCACTGAAACTTTCCGATGTGTTTCCTGAATACGACGAAGCAGCAGCATCTATTACGCTTTGGGAATGTGATGCTCTTAGATCGTGAACTTTACGTCTTTTACTTCTCTCACAACAATCTTCAAAACACTTATTAGGCCTTCCAACAGGATTGGAAGACTTCGGCGAATGAGCATCATCACTGGGGAAACTAATCACAAATTCACCATTCATCCACTCGCGATACTTCTTGCGAAAATATGTTTTACTGTGATTAACTATTTTTAGTTTTTGTACATAATGCAGCAAAAATCTTTTCTTTATTTCATCAAAAATTCGAGAAAGTTTATTTTTATGCATGTGCTGATATCTTTCGCGAATAAAACACTCCAGTGATCCACCTATAAGTAGCACTTCACAAACTTCGGCATATTTTACTGCTTCTTCCATTATACGAAAAGAGCACACACTCTCACTGAAACAACTACTGTAACTACTGAATAGAAATTCCATGATAGCCAATTGACTTTATAGTACTCGCTGCAAACGGCCCTATTTATACCTCCTACTATGTTGCTCCACGGGAACTGGGTTTTCTCAAAGCAGTCAGCCAGCTTACAACGGTGCTATGGCTAAATTTTGTGACATATTTTGATGCAATTTACAGAGAAAGTAGTTTACTACAGTAGTTTCAAGAAAACGTTTCAATTAGAGCGGAGCTTTTTTTATAAGCCTAGACATGTGTGCAATTCCTTGAAAAATTCACTATTTTGCTCAAATTACCCCTTCTATGTAACTTTTTTTGGCAAACCAATTGTTTGTTGCATGCTTGCCTGCATTCACATCAGTCACGTTAGGGCAGCTATTTTTCCCCATAAAGCAAAACTGTATTTTACCTCTTAATAAGCCTACGTAAACTCAGCAACTTCAACATTGTTGAGTTTTAAATACAATTTACTAATTGCAAAAGAATGCTAATTGCAAAATAATTATCACAATCGGATTCCTCGCTTCATTTACTATAGAAAACGTATAGATTATCGCCCAAATTGTCACTTTCATGACATTCCATTTTGTCCGCCTTGGCTCCACTGTGCGCCGGTCCACCTCGGGAGAGAAAAGCTTTCTGCGAGGGCGTAGCAAAAATCAAAATACGTACAGGTATCAAACAAAGGCATGTACAGCTGAAAATAAAATATCATACATGCAATTAGGAAGAGCAGCGCATAATGTTTTGCTGGTGGGAAAACAAATCTGGAAATAGCATGCAATCAACAGTCAACAGATGCGGTGGACGGCGGTTAATACGACCTAACATCGCTGTCAGAATTGTCCAAATTGAGCAAGCACCTATGCACTGCGTATAACTATGGTCCAATGTATCTTCTTTATTGCATCTTTCAAAATCGCATCAGGTGCGCGTTGAGCACCAAATAAACGCGGACAAGTAGGAACGAGCTGACGGACAGCTTTAAACCAGGCCTCCTGCATGTAAGAACGTTACAGAGACCAAAACTATTAACCCAGACTTGTGGCCAAATCACCTGGGAGAAATGGAGGAGTATTCTAAGGCGTTTCTGAGGATACGTTAACTCCAAAAAGATACGATATAATGTACGTGCAATGGACGTCTATCATCATCCAAGCGTAGGTCCAATTACGAAGTAAGGTCATAACATAGGACGGACACTGGGCCGCAAAATGTTAAAAGGAGGGTTCAAAGGATATTCATAACACGGCCAGAAGCAACGAATCCATCGCTGTGTTCAAGGAGAGTGTCCAAGGAGAACAGCATTATAGCACATGAACATTGAAATTGCACATGAACAATGTTTGACAGTTAAGGCGAAGGTGAGCGGAACTTAATCCGCCACGTAAACGCGGAAGGTAAAGTGGTATACGGGGAATGCGGAAAAATAACCAAAAATGCCAAAGAAACAGGGATTCAAACTTACGTGCATACATTTCCTGTAGCGGTAAACTCTCGCCCAGTAGCACAGTTTGGCTGCCTCATAAACCTTAATATACTGAATACGATGTAATAGTTGTAGTGTTCGAAAATTCATGGAATGCGTACTTGTGATAACAGTGGGGATCAAATCTCATCATAATTCTGAACTGGACACCACGTGAAGGGAATTCCTAAGATTGTTAAAGACGTGACATGAGGTTAGAGTGGTCCCACTTATTGGTAAGTGAAAACCATGAAACCGTAAAACGTGTGTTTTACGTATATTATAGTGGAGACCGGAACAACGCGAAAATCGCTGCAAAACTGGGAAACATTTCATTATAGCTGCGGGATCCACTCCGGTGATGTTCAGATAGTCAGCATATGCAAACATATTTTGACAGCGAAACATAGAGGGGCCAAGAGACGATAATGTGGCCAATCGCCGAAGTAAAAAGTCTAGCACCAATGCAAAAAAGCGTGAAAGATAAACTACAACCCTGGCGCAAGCCTCGTTTTAACTGAATAACAGGGGATAAATGGCCATTAATCTGAATGCGAAAGTTCGCTGTAGCATAAAGGTAAGGGAGGACCTGTCGGAAGGCTAACGGGTAGTCCCAGGCTTCGAGAGTTAACGCTAAGAAGCCATGATCGATGCTATCATACGCTTTCTCCAGGTCCACCGCCAGTGCTCTCGGCGAAACATGACGAGAATGAAAATACGCAAAAAGATCTCTAAATGAACGAAGAGTAACTGGAGGTTATAGGTCTCATGGAGTGCCGCCTGAAAAACACTAGCATAGAAACGAATAATTGGTTGGTCGCAGCCGTGATGTGGGAACCTTCGTGAAGAGCTTTAGGATGACCGGCAATAAAGAGATAGGGTGGAAGTCTGAAACCTCAAATGCGCAAGAAGATTTAGGATCAAGTACAGCGACAGTGGTGCTATGCGAAAAAGCGACACATAATAATAAATTGTTAAAGATAGTGACGAGTGTAGCACTGAGACATGTCCAACAACGTATGTAAAATGCTATGTTTAAGCCATTGATTCCAGGGGCACTACGACCTTTCACTTCCTTGAGAACATTTAACATTTCAATTTTGGTTATGGGACTCATTAACAGGTGAAATCCTTGATTCGTGAGTTTGGTGGGTTAGCGCGGACAAGAATTCCCGTCTATACGCATAATTGATCGGTTTTTCACTCGCAATGTCGGTATAATAGCGTGTAAATTCATTTAAAATCTGCAAAGCATCGTTGGTAGTATTCCCGTCACTTCAAACAAGGTAAGGGATGAAAGTCGAACGCCTAGTTCGTAGACGTCAGTCAACGTGGTATATAGACGCAGTTTTATCAGACAGCCAATGATAAAAGTCCTCAGAAAAATAAGCTTGCAGAGATGAATGCGTGAAAATCTGTTTCAACCGGCATTTAAGATCATTAATACGTGCTAAGATTTACAGTGAAGTAGGTGCAGCCCAAAGTTCACAAAGAGCAATATAAAAAAGTTCGTGAAACTGACGATCGTCTTCGCGCGCGATTCGACTGCGCCTTTGACAAAATTCGGATTTTGGACTTACAATATAAGTTCCACCAAGATCCGACAGTAGGATAAAATTTGTGCATACTACTACAATAATATACAAACCAAGTAGAAAACACCTCCAGTACTTCCTCCTGTGACATAACTTCAATATTAATTTTCCGAAACGAGAAACCACGTGCCGCAGGTATGAAAAATGGCAATTTAAATGCCACTTCAATTGTGGCATGGTACGAAAAAGACAAGCGAAGAGTCAATAAATGGACCACTGTTGAACTTAAAGGTGCCGTTACGAATTCGCGATCGTTTCTGTCGAGACACTGAGGGCATCATGCAGCTGTATAGCTCGCACAAGCATCACAAACGCATAACATAGACGTGTGGGGGTGAAAGAATCTTGTGGGTTAATTACCTATCAAAATACACTGATTAATGTCGGCCGAAATTAAAGACGGAATGGTGTGTGCATAAAACTGTTCCCTCTTAGTACCATGAGATAGCCAGACAGACCATACAATAGAATTAAACAAATATTTTGAATCTAACAACGAATGGCCCTCCCATCGGGAGATATCACCACCCTATCATACGTAAGAACCTTCCGTACCAAAAGTGCCATCCTTGTATATGATTCACAGTTAATTATTGCGTAAAAACTGCTAAGAAAGTCTAACGACGGAAAAGACAGTTCAACTATACCACATACGTCGGGGTGACGGTGCTCAATAAATTGTTTAAGAAGGGACTTATTAGACGCTGAACTGATACGATTAATGTTAAGTGATAACACTTTAAAGGAATTTACAGCTGACATTTCGTTGCAAAACAAGAAAAAATTAACACAAAGAATATACTCACTACGAAAATAAGAATCGATTTCTTCGCACCCGAGTGAAACTCCCCGAGTCACCCATGTCACCTCGTGTAATATAGAACTCTGGTGTTTCGTAACAGAAAATAAAAATAATCATCCAGACATACATAACCAACGTGATGCCACAAAAAATGCTCACTGTTAAAATAATGATTCAACCTACACTCACGTGAGTTCCGAACTAGTAATAGCATGAGCTTGCGATCTAGGGTCACTGATTCTGTTTTATCTGTTAATTTAACTGCACCAAGAAGTAAACTCAATCTTTTTTCCTCGTCAATGACCTTGATATCCCTAGCCTTTTTGTTGGGAAGCGGGATCAGGGAAAACAGACACATCATCTTGAGGAACTGTAGGAGAAATGAAGACTTCTGAATGTTCTAGAGCGGAGTCACTTATCCGCGGAAGATTATCAGGGAGCGAGACACTAGATGATACTGGGCGCACAACATCCAGTGATGTATCTTGTAATTTCGTGGGTTGTAAATTTGATACTGACTCTGCCAAACTGCTTGTTCTGGTGTTAACACCGTTAAGGGGCGTGATTTTGGTAACTCAGAAAACTCACCCTCATCATTCAAAAAAGAAAGTTCTGGGCGGTCCCGAACAGGATCCTGGTGGACTTCTGTTCGAACCTCCAAAAGCCGTGAAGACGGAATGAATTGTCGCACTTTTCCACGTTCAGTAATTTGAACAAACACAGGAGCAGCTTTCGCATTCAAATGTTTTGATTTTTTCCAATGGACAAATGGAGATCTATGTAAATGCCATTAGCAGAAAAGCAAGTAATAGGTTGACTATCATAGGATACACCCATTTTTTAGCCCTGTACTATTAAACGAGACGGAATATGTTTCTGTAGTTCCATATGAATAATCCGGATACCAATATCAATCCCCGGAGGAAAACGAGGTGCCCAAAATTAGGGTTCCACTTGACGCACCTTGGCGTAAGAACTAAAACGTTCTTCAAGAAACTGTAATGGCGCCTCCAAAGGGAAGTCACATATTCTAATTTGCTTTATTGGAGTTTCTGCTCGTAAAGTCCTTACAGTGCTAGGATTTCCATCGGCATAATGAAAAATCACCGAATCACGGCAGTAAAAGCAAACTGTACATACGGCTGTATAATCTTAAACTTCACATAAATACTATAAAACTCTGCGTGTAACTGAAGCGCACAAATATTGTCAAAAATGATGAGAAAAGTCTCAATTAACCACTGATAAATTTGACTTAAAGTCGGGCCTGAACTTCGGAATTTTTTGTCAAAGAGAAATTTAAATTGCAGGTCCTTTTTGTAATCCATAAATACTCAGACAGAGGCAACTGCAAAAAAAAAAAAAAAAAAAAAAAAAAAAAAAAAAAAAAAAAACACTGAACTTAAAGACTGCTAGGCACTAGCAGACCAAACATAATAAGCACTAGCAACGTTAAGAGCACACAAGTTCGCAGGAATAGAACATATCTAACACAGCCATATTACTGCATGATGTGCTTCACACGACGATTTGAGCGGAACTGACCCTAATACTGCTCTTTTAAGTAAGAGTCAAGAAACACTCGTGAATGTAGGAAATTGGAAACGTTTACGATTCCAATATTTTATTAACAATGAAACACTGATTTCGGTTATGATAAAATACCATAGTCCAGATGATTCAAGTTTAAATTAAAAAGGCCGAAAGTATCTCCGTAACTTATCTCTATTTTATTCAGTTATTCTTGTTTTACATTTATTTCCCGTAACCTTCAACGACAGGGACACGAACACAGATACATCGAGGACATTTAATATTTCAAAGGCTCTCCCACCGGAAATCGAAACTGAGAACCCGCCTAATAAATCATCTGAGTAAGCTTGAGACGGACAAATCGTGCTCGTGGGTTTTCTCGGGACACTCCCACTTTCTCATTCCACCAATTCGTCTATTTTAATTCATTTGTTTTAATCACGGTCTTCCTCAACCTAACAGGAATAATCATGGGACAAACGTAAAGATTACATTTTCAAGCTGTTAACCCCTAACCAATCCGAACCGAAAAACTGTTGTATTTTCTATTGCTCATTAACGTGTTTTCACAAAAATATATATATATATATAGAGAGAGAGAGAGAGAAAAATACCTGGGGAATCTTAATTCCATTCAAAAGTGAAACACCAAGCTTTAATACCTTAACCTAAAACGAAACCATTACATATCGTTTGGAACTTTCCAAAATATATGAGTATATTCTGAAAAAATGTCAATATATTGTCTATTTTCACACAAAACTGAACCAAATTACGGTTCGTTTTCTGATATAAACGGACACATTCTGTTCAAGTTTAGCCGAACCCAAACAAGTTAAGGCTGAGATGTCGTGGATCAATGAAAACTTGACCCACGACCCACTGACCCAGCGCCCAACGTGACCCACTGACCCAGCACCCCACAGTGCCCCACGATCCTCTGACCCACCACCCACCATGACACATCACCTACCGTAACCCACTCTAACCCAAGACCCACCGTGACCCATCATGACCTACTCCGATCCACCATCCACCATGAACCACTGACCCACCAAAACACATCTTCAACTCTGCCACATGATCCACGGCATTTTCTCTATCGACTAAAGAGTTTTCACTTGTAATACAACGAGATTGTGAAATTCTAACTAATTGCAGTTTGAATTTCTACGATCAATCGCTCAAGCAACCCCCTGTTACGGTAACGATGGATCTGACCTTTTCGATGTAAAATGGTAAAGTGTATGTCATGGGTAAAATTCGATGAATTTCGATTAAATTATCATGGTTTAATTATTTCCTTGTTGAATTATCAATATTTTTCAGTGGAAAAACGGATGAATTTTTTAAAGTTCCAAATCGAGGTAAGTAGAGCAACATATAGAAGATTACGTTATAAAATTTGTCTATTTTTCCTTCAACTTTATGGGTTGATTAGCCTGTGCTCTAAGCGCTCCATATAATAAAGAAGCTTCAGCAATTATTATAATAGAAAGCGCATGGGAAGCAGAGACGGATCTAGGGGGAGCAACCGGGGCAATAGCCCCCTCCCAGAAGAGGAAACGTTCTTATTTTATATATAAATAAAACCCAGAGTTCAGAGATCTTAAAAGTAGCTCTAAGTACCAATATTACAACCCACCGCCCCAGAAGTGCGTCCTGGATCTGCCAGTTATGGTAAGCGTATTTGGATATATGATGCGAAGCACTGTATTGTATGTTTCTCAACTAATATCGATTGTTTTCGATTATTTTTACAAACTAACCCACTATCAATTTACCATATATAGAAAGTGCCGCCCTTCCCCATAAAGGAGAAGTTTTAAAATGCTAGGGATCGTTCTGTTCATTTTCAACAGAGTTAATATACTGAATTTCAGCTCTGTAAGTTGAACTGCTTGTAAGATGCACAATGTTTTTCGTAAAAATTCGGATCCCCACTATCCCTTAGTATGTTGTTATGACTACCCAATGATTACACACCAGTTTGGATTAAGGACTAACTATATACCAAAATTCATTTCATTTGACTGCCATTTGGCCGTGATGATTGGGCACACATACTTACATTCATTTTTTATATAATAATTTATATATTACAGTAGTTAACTCCTTTGAAAACTCACAGGCTGTGTGTCTCGAAAGCCATGTAGTAGATACACATCTCAGATAGGTAAACAGAAACAAATGAAAACGGGAAATGGAGGCCTTGAAAGTAAAACGTAGACAAATTCAGCGATTTTCAGAAGCATATTTTTAAATCACGCTCGACCCTAAATACGCGTTTATCGTTAGTTGGAGTTATCAGTTTCTCGTCACATAGCATAAATATAGCAGAAATCAACTATCTTTACTGACGGTCTTCGTGGCCGAGCGTACTAGCGCAATACGCTAGTAATTATAATTGCTTTTGGCGAGGGTTTTAAATCGGGCCAAGGAAATAATTTTATTTTTATAAAAAAAATAACACTCAAAAAAGTGATTTGCGTTACGTGTGCAGTTTTGCTATACGATTCCAGTGTATACGTAGCAGTAGTAGTAGTAGTATAATTATAACAAGGTCTTCTAAAAGTCCTTCCAATATTCAGAACTAAGGATAGCTGTAGTAGTAGTACTAGTACTATTAATAGTAGTAAATTGTTGTATTAAGAATAGTAGAAATAGTAGTAGTTGTAGGAATGGGTTAGAAGCGCCGCAGGGCTAGTTTTGTTACACCTTGACTTCCAGGATATAAATTTCAACTCAACTGCTTCTTCACTATTCTTCTTCAATTCCAACAAAGTGACAATTTTCTTCTATTACTACTATAATACACAATCCATACACCAGAAAATTTGGACAATCGCAAACTGCAAGCAATCAGAAACGTGTTTTAGTATCTATGACAATTGGCCTAACTAGGATATTTTCTTACGGCGGCCATGGCTCCTCAGTTCTGAAAATGGGAAGAATCTTCTAGAAGACCTTGTTATAATTATATTACTACTACTTATACACTGAAATCATACACAAAAACTGCACACGTCACGTAATTACTTTTTGAGTATTATTTTTTATAAAAATAAAAAATCTTCCCTTGGCCCGGGTTTGAACCCACACCTAAAGCAATTATAATTCCTCATGCATTGCGCTAGTTCGCTCGGAAAACCAAGACCGCCAGTAACAGGCAAATGATTTCTGCTATATTTATGCTACGTGGCATGAAACTGATAATTCCAACTAATCCGAAACGCGTATTTAGCTCCTATGACTAAGGTCAAGCGTGATTTAAAAATATGCTTCTGAACACTGGTGATTTTATCTTCGTTTTACTTTCAAGACCAACATTTCCCTTTTTCATTTCTCTCTGTTTACTTACCTGAAATGAGTATCTAACTAACTAACTAACTCTATGGCCTATGGAACCCGGAGGTTCAGTGCCGCGTTCACAAAAGCTCTCCACTGACTTCTATCCTTAGCTAATTGCATCCAGTTTCTATTTTGTATTCCTATCTCTGCGAGATCCACCTTAATATTGTCCTCCCATCTGCGCCTAGGTCTTCCTAATGGTCGTTTTCCTATGGGTCTACCAGTCAAGACTTTGAAAGCGTTTCTACTTTCTTCCATTCTAGCTACATGACCTGCCCACCTAAGCCTCCTAGACTTGACGACCCTAACAATGTTGGGTAAACCGTATAAACTATGTAGTTCCTCGTTATGAAGCTTCCCCCATTCCCCATTCTCGTTCCTCTTGGGTCCGAATATTCTTCTCAGGATCCTGTTCTCAAATACTTTCAGTCTATGTTCTTCCCTCAAAGTAAGCGACCATGTTTCACAACCATACAGAACAACAGGCATGATTATCGTTTTATATATTTTAAGCTTCAAATTCCTCGACAGAATTCGCGACGACAAGAGATTTTGAACCGAATAGTAACACGAATTCCCTGCTTTTAGTCGACATTTAATTTCTTCGTGAATATGATTTTCGTCTGTTAATATTGATCCTAAATATTTGAAAGTATCCACTTTATCAAAAGCATTATTTATAATTTTAACGCCTCCACAATTTGCCGTATTACGGTCCCGACGCACTTCTATGTATTTAGTTTTCTCTGCATTTACTTCTAAACCCATGTCCCTGCAAGCGTTTAATAAGATCTCTGCATTTATTTCTACTGTTCTCCTATCATCCCCTATTAAATTTTCATCATCAGCATATGCCATAACCTGGTGAATGCCGTTCAACTCTAGGCCCTGATTGCTATCTTTGATTTTCCTTATGGCGTATTCCAGCACAAAGTTAAATAATAATGGCGACAACGCATCTCCTTGTTTCAGGCCATTTTCGACGTGGAAGCTCGTAGCCAAAAATTTTCCTATCCGGACTTTACTTTGGGATTCACTTAAACATATCTTAATTAATCTAATTAGCTTTCTCGGTATTCCAAGTTCTGTAAGAACGTTGTATAATGTTTCTCTCCTAACCGAGTCGTAAGCCTTTCTAAAATCAATAAATAGTTGATGTACCGGGGTATTGTATTCCCACTTCTTTTCGAGTATTTGGCGAATGGTAAATATTTGGTCGATAGTTGATCGATTTCGTCTAAATCCGCACTGATAATCTCCAATAATTTCATCTGCGTATGGGGTCAATCTTGCTAACAGAATATTTGAAAGGATTTTATAGGATGTTGACAGAAGAGAAATGCCTCGATAATTATTACAGTCAGTTTTGTCGCCTTTCTTATGAATTGGAACAATGATTGATTCTTTCCACTCTTGTGGCAATTCTTCCTTGTTCCAGATAAGGAGAATGAGTTTGTGTATCTTGTTCCACAATTTTTCGCCTCCAGCTAAAATTAACTCAGCCGGAATTTCATCTACACCCGGAGATTTGTGTTTCTTCAATTTCTTTATAGCGGCTTCCACTTCTATTCGATTGGGTTCTGGAATATACGGTTCTGCGGTGTGTATCTCCTTTTCTCCACGCACATTAGTTTTTGGCTGCGTGTTCAGCAAATCGTCAAAGAAATCTTTCCATCTATTTAAGAGGCTATCCGTATCGGTGAGAACTGTTCCGTCAGATTTCTTTAATATATAAGCACGAGGTTGATAGCCTTTCTTAAATTCGCTGATCCCCTTATACATGTCCCGAATATTTTTATTTTTACTATTATCTTCAAGTTCCTTAATTTTAGCTTTCAAAAAATTCCGTTTCTTTGTTCTAAAAGTTTTGGAAGTTTCCCGCCTGATATCTGCGAAATTTTGTGTAGTTGTTTCATTCGGATTTTGTAGCCACCGTAATTTTGCCTGTTTTCTCTTCTCTGCTAGTTTAATGCATTCTTGGTCGAACCATGGTTTGTTCCTATGTATTTCCGCGTGTCCCAATTTTTCTATTGCTGAACTTTTAATGCTATCTCTAATTTCAATCCAAGTATCCTCAACACTAGTGCACTCCGAGTCTTCTAAAACCGCGAATCTATTCGAAACTTCAATCTGGTATTCCTCTCTTACCTGGCTCTCTTCTAATTTCTTTAAATTAAATCTCTCCGTTTTCGGACATTGAATATTACCTTTATTCAACGATAATCTCTCCCGTATTATAACTACTACCAGGTAGTGATCAGTGTCACAATCAGCCCCTCTAAACGACCGGACGTCAATTATGCTAGATTGTCTTCTTCTATCTACTAAAACGTGATCAATTTGATTATGTGTTTTTCCGTCTGGTGATGTCCAAGTGTATTTATGAACGTCGCGATGTGGGAATTTTGTACTCTTCACGATTAGGTTTTTGGATGTTGCAAAGTTCACGAGTCTAACACCGTTGTCATTACTTTCCTTATGCAAACTTTCGTTCCCTATAATCGGTTTGAAAATATCCTCTCGTCCTACCTTCGCATTGAAATCCCCTAATAGAATCTTCATATGGTATCGCGGGAGTTGGTCAAATATCCGTTCCACTTCTTCGTAAAAACTATCTTTTATATCGTCACCCTTATCTTCAGTTGGAGCATGTACATTTAAAACAATAATATCACACCACCGTCCCTTAAGAGTAATAAAAGAAAGTCTGTCAGTAACAAATTCAACCCGTTTAATTGCTGGTAATATTCGTTTGTGAATGAAAAACCCTGTTCCTAACTGGTGATTTTTATTTCCTTCCCCGTAAAAGAACGTAAAATTTCCGGAATTCTCAGATCCATTTCCTTCCCACCTAACTTCCTGAACTCCTACTAAGTCCATCCTGTATTTCTCTAACTCACTCGTTACAGATTTTAACGCGCCTGCCCTATAAAGACTTCTAATATTCCATGTTCCAAATCTCATGTCCATTTTCTTTTGCTGATGTCGTGCCAAGTTATCAGTCCTTGTCCGAGGCTTTTGTGAATGTTTCTGAACAAGTACCTTTTTTTTACAGGATGAGGGTGTTAGCCTTACCCAAACCCCCAAGCTGGAGGACCACTCCTAGTCGTCTGTCCGCGACTGCTTATTCAGTATATTCGCAGCTAACCTCTATATCTAGAGGCCTTCTCCTCGATCCGCAACCTGAGGACGCGCCATGCCGTGGTGACAGGAACCCACGATACAGAAATGAGTATCTCTAAGTGAAAAAATAACTTGAGGCATTTTTGGATATTGATACTTGTAATTGTAATAATAACAATAGGACTTATACTATTACATGGCTTTCGAAACACACAGCCTTTGAGTTTTTAGAGGAGCTAACTACAGAAAAAATACATTTTTGAATCAATGTAATATCTAAATTCTTAAACACAAATTAAACATAACTTTCTTACAAGGCTGTCTATATTCTTTATTATAAATTAGCGAGAAATGTTACAGTTTCGGAAGTATATCACTTCCTTCTTCAGAATATAGACAGCCTTGTAAGAAAGTTATGTTTAATTTGTGTTTAAGATGGACACAAGGCCTTTTTATAAATATATCTAAATTCTTATATAAAAAATTGAATGTAATACATGTTATTAATCATCACGGCCAAATGGCAGTCAAATTAAATGAATTTTGGTATATAGTTAGACCTTAATCCAAACTGGGGTATTATCATATTGCTTTCATTATAATAATATTCTAAGGGATAGTGGGGAACCCAAACTTTTGCGAAAAAATTGAGTATCTTACAAGCCTTTCAACTTACGGAGCTGAAATTCAGTATATTAACTCTTTATTGAAAATGAACAGAAAGTCTCCTAGCATTTTTTTAACTTCTCCTTTATGGAAAGGGGCGGCACTTTCTATATATAGTAAATTGATAGTGGGTTAGTTTGTAAAAATAATCGAAAAAGATCGATATTAGTTGAGAAACAAACATTACAGTGCTTCGCATCATATAGCCATATATGCTTACCATCAGGCGCGGATCCAGGACGCACTTCTGCCGGAGTTGGGTTGTAATGCTGCTATTAGAGCTACTTTTAAGAGCTCCGAACTCTTGTTTATTTATATGTAAAATAAGAAAGTCCCCTCTTCTGGGGGCGATCGTTCCGATTGCCCCCTGGGTCCGCCGCTGCCTACCACGCGCTTTCTCCTATAATAATTGCTGAAGTTTGTTTATTATGTGTAGCGCTTAGAACACAGAGCAATCAGCACATAACGTTGTGAGAAAAATAGACATAACATTTCTAATGTAAGCTTCTGTACGTTGGTTCACTTACCTCGATTTGGAACTTTAAAAATTTCATCCGTTTTTCCAGTGAGAAGTATCGATAATTCAACAAGGACATAATTAAACCATGATAATTTAATTGAAATTCATCGTAATTTTACCCATGGCAAACGACTTTACCATTTTACACCGTACAGGTCAGATCCATCGTTATTGTAACAGAGCGCTGCTTCAGCGACTGACCGTAGAAATTCCAACTCCGATTAGTTAGAATTTCACAACCTGGTTGTATTACAATTGAAAACTCTTTAGTCGGTAGAGAACAGGCCGTGCGTCATGTGACAGAGTTGAAGATGCGTTTTGGTGGGTCAGTGTTTCATGGTGGATGGTGCGTCGGAGTGGGTCAGAGTGGGTGGTGAGTCAGAGTGGCTAACGGTGGGTCATAGATCAGAGTGGGTTACGGTGGATGGTGGATCATGTTGGGTCCTGGGTAATGGTGGGTGGTGGGTCAGTGGATCGTGGTTCACGATGGGTGCTGGGTCAGTGGGTCGTGGGTTAAGTTTTCATTGTCCCACGCCATCTCTGGGTTAACTGGTTTGGGTTGGGTTTAAGCTTCAAATAGAATGTTCTCGTTTATTTCAGAAAACGAACCGTAATTTGGTTCAGTTTTGTGGGAAAATACACACTATATTGACATTTTCCAGAATATATACATATATTTTGGAAAGTTCCAAACGATATGTACTGGTTTCGCTTTTGGTTAAGATATTGTAAGTCTGCCGTTTCACTTTTGAATGGAATTTTGATTTCCCGTGTTTTTTCTCTATATGTTTTTTGTGAAAACACGTTAATGAGCAATAGAAAATACAACACTTTTTCGGTTTGAATTGGTTAGGGTTAACAGCTTGAAAATGTAATCTTTACGTTTAATGTCCTACGATCGTGTCTGCTAGGTTGACAAAGACTATAAATAAACCAAATAAATTATGCTGGACGAATTGTTGGAAAGAGAAAGTGGGAGTGTCCCGGAAAAACCCACAAGCACGATATTGTCCGTCTCAAGCTTACTTGTCTTGGGAACGAACCACCTACCCAACCCATCAGATAGTTTAGTAAGCGAGGTCTCAGTTTCGATTCCCGGCGGGAGAGCCTTTGAAATATTAAATGTCCTCGATGTATCTGTGTTCGTGTCCCTGTCGTTGAAGGTTACGGGAAATAAATGTAAAACGAGAATAACCGAATAAAATAGTTAAGTTACGGAGATACTTTCGGCCTTTTTTAATTTAAACTTATTCTCTGGACTATGGTATTTTAACATGACTGAAATCAGTGTTTCATCGTTAATAAATTTTGGAATTGTAAACGTTTCCAATTTCCTACATTCACGAGTGTTTCTTGACTCTTACTTAAAAGAGCAGTGTTAGGGTCAGTTCCGCTCGAATCGTCGAACGAAGCACATCGTGGAGTAGTGTGGCTGTGTTAGATCTGTTTGTTCTACTTCTGAGAACTTGTGTGCTCTTAACGTTACTAGTGCTTATTGAGTTTGGCCTGTTAGTGCCCAACAGTGTGTGAGTTCAGTGCTCTTACAGGTGAATCCATCTGAGTAGTTAAGGATTACAAGAAGGACCTGCAGTTTAAATTTCTCTTTAATAAAAAATTCCGAAGTTCATGCCCGACTTTAAGTCAAATTTATCAGTGGTTAAGTGAGACTTTTCCGAGCATTTTTGACAATATTTGAGCCCTTCAGTTACACTCAGAGTCTCATAGTATTTATCTGAAGTTTAAGAATGTACAAGCGTATGAACAGTTCGCTTCTACTCCCCTGATTTGGTGGTCTTTCATCATGCCGATGGAATTTGCCACTTTAAGTATTTTACCAGCGGAAACTCCAATAAAGTGGATTAGAATATATGACTTCCCTTTGGAGGCGCATTTACAGTTACTTGAAGAACATTTTAGATCTTACGGCAAGGTGCGTCAAGTGGAACGCCAAATTTTGGCAGCTCGTTTTTCTTACGGGATTGACAGTCGTATCCGGATTATTCATATGGAACTAAAGAAACATATTTCGTCTCGTTTAATTTTGCTAATCGCGTTTACATATGATCTCCGTTTGTCCGTTGAAAAAATCAAAACCTGTGAGTGCGAAACCTGCCCCGCGTCTGTTCAAATGACTAAACCTGGAAAAGTGCAACAATCCATTCCGTCTTCACGGCTTTTGGAGGCTCGAGCAGAAGTCCACCAGGATCCTGTTCGGGGCTCCCCAGGAGTTTCTTTTTTTGAACGATGCGAGTGAGTTTTCTGAGTTTTCAAAATCACGCTCCGTATCGGTGTTATCGCCAGATCAAGCAGTTTTGGCAGAGTCAGTATCAAATTTACACCACTGGATGTTGTGCGCCCAATGTCATCTAGTGTCTCCCTCCCTGATAATCTTCCGCGGTTGAGTGACTTCATCTCTAAAACAGACAGAGATCTTCATTTCTCCTACAGTTCCTCAAGGTGATGTGTCTGTTTTTCCTGACCCCTCTTCACAACAAAAAAAGCGAGGAGTAACAAGGTCATCTACGAGGAAAAAACTGAGTTTTCTTCTTGGTGCAGTTAAAGGAACAGATAAAACAGAATCAGTGACCTCAGATCGCAAGAACATGCAATTTCTGATTCGGAACTTACGTGAGGGTAGGTGCGCCTGTCCTTTGAATCATTTTTTTAACAGTGAGCATTTTTGTGGCAACATGTTGGTTATTTATGTCTGAATGGTTATGTTTATCCTCTTTATTAGGAGACAACAGAGTTCTATATTACACGAAATAACATGAGTGACTTGAGCATTTTCACTCTGGTGCGAAGAAAACGATTCTTATATTTGTAGTAAGTATATTATTTTTATTTTTATTTTATTTTATTTTACTTTTGTTTTTTAACAATATGTCAGCTGCAAATTCCGTTACAGTGTTAGCTCTTAATATACATCAACTGAGTTCAGCGCCTAATAAGTCCCTTCTTAAACAATTTATTGAGCACCGTGCCCCGACGTATGTGGCATAGTTTAACTTTCTTTTAAGTTGTTAGACTTTCTGACTGATTTCCACGCAATAATTAACTGTGAATCATCTACAGAGGCGGCGCTTTGGTATGGAAGGGTCCTACGTATGATAGAGTAGTGATATCTCCCGATGGGAGGGCCATTCACTGTTACATTCAAAATATTTGTTTAATTATATTGTGTGCTCTATCTGACTATCTCATAGTACGGGAAAGGGAACAGTTTTATAAACACACCATTCACTCTTTAAATTCGCACGGCATTAATCAGTATTTGGTAGGCGATTTTAATGTGCTAATTAGCCCCCAGGATTCTCTCACCCTCAAACCTCCATATTATGCGTTCGTGTTGCTTGTGCGAACTACGCAGTTACATGATGCGCTCAGTGTCTCCAAATCGCCACATGCTTTTACGTTCTGTTGTTCGAGAACTAAAAGCAAAATCAACAGCGCATACGTAACGGTACCTTTAAGTTCAACAGTGGTCCCTTTGTCGACTCTTCACTTGCCTTTTCCGGTCCATGCCTCAATAGAAGTGGAATTTAAATTGCCTTTTTTTATAACTGCAGCACGTGGTATCTCTTTTAGGAAAATTAATACTGAAGTTATGTCACGAGAGGAAGTGGTGAAGGTGTTCTCTACTCGGTTTGTCTATTGTTGAAGTATGCAGAAATATTATCCTGCTGTCGGATCATGGTGGAACTTATATTGTATGCCCAAAATTTGTAGCGTTTTTCAATGGCGCGTCCAATCGCACGTGAAGACGATCGTCAGTTGCAGGAATTTTTTAATAGTGCTCTTTGTAAACTTTGGGCTGCAACTGCTTCACTGGAAACTTTAGCATGCATTAACGATCTAAAATGTTGATTGAAACAGATTTACACATATTCGTTCATGCAAGCTTATTTTTCTGAGAATTTTGCCATTGTTTCCCAGAGGAAATTGCGTCTATATATCACGTTGACCGACTTCTAGGGACAAGGCATTCGACTTTCACCCCTTCTTTTGGGGCCGCGGTGGCTCAGTGGTAGAGCGTTCACCTCTGGTGCTGGGGTCCCGGATTCGATCCCATCCCCCGCCAAGTGAACTTAGTGGTGGACAAACACCGTGTGCGTGTGTTTTCTCGGGGTTCTCCCGTTTCCATCCACATTCTTCATTCCACCGTTTTATTCATTACTCATCATCAGCGTCTCCTTTAGCCTAACCGGCATAAAAGTGGGACGTAAAACTCAAAGATTTCATTTCATTTTCATTTCATCCCTTCTTTTGGTTTAAGTGAAGGGACGACTACCAACGTTGCTTTCCAGATTTTATATGAATTTACACTCTATTATACCGATTTTGCAAGTGCAAAGCCGATGGGTTATGCGTATGAACCGAAATTCTTATCCACGCTAACCCACCAACTCTCGGATCAAGAAGGTCACCTGTTAATGAGTCCCATAACAGAAATTGAAATTTTAATAGTTCTCAAGAAAGCAAAAGCTCGTAGTGCCCCTTGAACCGACGTCTTGAACCTAGCATTTTACTCACGTTACTAGCCATGTCTCAGTGTAACACTCGTCACTATATTTGACAATTTATTATGAGGAGTTGCTTTTACGCACAACACCGCTCTCCTTGTACTTATTCCTAAATCTTCTGCACGTGAGGTTTCAGACTTCCGCCCTATCTCTTTATTGCCAGTCTACTTAAAGCTCTTCACGAAAGTTCTCACCTCGCTGCTACGACCAAATATTCGTCGCTATATCAGTGCTTTTCAGGCGACACTCCATGCGACTCATAACCTGCAGTTACTCTTCGTTTACTTAGAGATCTTTTTGAGTATTTTCATTTCTGTCATGTGCCGCCGAGAGCACTGGTGGTGGACCTGGAAAAAGGGCATGATAGCGTCGATCATGGCTTCTTAGCGTTATCTCTCGAAGCCTGGGGCTTCCCTTTAGCCTTCCGGCAATTCATCTTCTATCTTTATGCCAGAGCGAACATTCGTATTAAGATTAAGGGCCATTTATTCCCCGATATTCATTTAAAATGAGGCTTGCGCCAGGGTTGTAGTCAGGCCTGTGCTGGCCCACCGGGATATCGGGACATGTCCCGGTGCGCCCTTCCAAACATCTCATTATAAATAGAGGTACGAGTGTTTTTTTAAATAATATATTCTTACAGTTGTTATTGGTAAAGAACCTGTGGTAAGTACACTGCACCCTTTATATAAGGCGCCCTTGCGAAACTACATCAAAGAAAAACGGATTTATTTATTCATCTGTATGGCACAGTTCTGTACAATAAATACATGCTTTTACTGTTGGTAAAGAACCCATAAAGGGTACACTGCGCCCTTTATATAAGGCGCCTTTGCGAAACCACATAAAAAAACGGATTTATTTATTCTTCTATATGGCACAGTTCTGTACAATTAATACATAATTTTACTGTTGGTAAAGAACCCGTGAAGGGTACACTGCGCCCTTTATATCAGGCGCCCTTGGAAACCACATCAAAGAAAAACGGATTTATTTATTCTTCTGTATGACACAGTTCTGAACAATAAATACATGCTTTTACTGTTGGTAAAGAACCCGTGAAGGGTACACTGTACCCTTTATATAAGGCGTCCTTGCGAAACCACATACAAAGCGGATTTATTTATTTTTCTATATGGCGCAGTTCTGTACAATGAATAGATAATTTTACTCTTGGTAAAGAACCCGTAAAGAGTACACTGCGCCTTTTATATCAGGCACCCTTGCGAAACCACATCAAAGAAACACGGTTTTATTTATTCCTCTGTATGGCAAAGTTCTGAACAATAAATACATGCTTTTACTGTTGGTAAAGAGCCCGTGAAGGATACACTGCGCCCTTTATATAAGGCGCCCTTGCGAAACCACATAAAAAAGCGGATTTATTTATTCTTCTATATGGCACAGTTCTGTACAATTAATACATAATTTTACTGTTGGTAAAGAACCCGTGAAGGGTACACTGCGCCCTTTATATCAGGCGCCCTTGGAAACCACATCAAAGAAAAACGGATTTATTTATCCTTCTGTATGGCACAATTCTGAACAATAAATACATGCTTTTACTGTTGGTAAAGAACCCGTGAAGGGTACACTGCACCCTTTATATAAGGCGTCCTTGCGAAACCACATACAAAGCGGATTTATTTATTTTTCTATATGGCGCAGTTCTGTACAATTAATACATAATTTTACTGTTGGTAAAGAACCTGTGAAGGGTACACCGCGTCCTTTACATAAGACGCCCTTCCGAAACCACATCAAAGAAAAACGGATTTATTTATTCTTCTGTATGGCACAGTTCTTCTGTATGGTAAAGAGTACAATCACTTTTCAAATTATGTATAGAGCCAGTAAAGCAATTAACATGTAGGTCTATTTGATAAGATAATGTAGAAGGTTTTCGTGCTGCTACTCATTTATTGACAAAAAAAAAAGTTTCAGAAGTTAAGCGTAATCAATAAAGCGCAGTTTAAGCAATTCAAGTTTATTTTAAGCTTTTTATTACTGATGCGCACGAGACAAGATTTGTGGCTGTCTCGTCTCGAAAATGTGCTGTAAAAGTGATGTCCTGACTCGAATTGTAAGAGCCCTGTCTCGACTCGAATTTTGTCAGGGAAACCGTGTTTCGACTCGTCTTGTGCGCATCTCTACTTTTTATTTACAAATTTGATTGTTGTGTGTTTTAGAGCTGTGTTCGAACAATCGTTTCATTGTATTTCTAAAATATAGCTTGTATCACTATATTGATTTACTGGTATATATTTAGCTTCATTTTGTTGGACAAAAAGTTTATTAGATGAAATAACAATGTTTCTCTAATAAAGACGTTTTCACGGTTTAGCTATTTACGTTACTAAACAAATTGGGTGAATTTAATACATAAAGTGGCGCACTATATACACAGGGGTAAATTAATTAATATAACAAACGTCCTGAGGTGATTCCTGACACTCGATGTAAATGCCTTCTTTCAGCACCTTGATCACTCAAAAATTTGTCGAAAAATGTGAAAACAGCCATAGCTCAAGAACAAAACTACGGATCAAAGTCAGGTAAAAGAGAATGTCCATTAATTTTAGATTCAGCTAGAGTACAATCGGATATAGTGCAATGGCGGCGCAAGGGTGACTCCCAAAGAAAATGGAGTATTCTTTTGAGTATTTTATCAAACGTTGCGTGAGGGAAATGAACAAAAAGTCAAATTCGAGATTTCAACAATCAGAAATAATAGTATATCGTTCAAGTTAGAAGAACACTTATAATTCGAAAGAAAGAGAGACACACACGGGTAATTAATCTATTTTGTCTCAATACAGAATAAATTCTCGGAAGAAAAACTTAAGAGGCGTCATCCTGTCGAAATTAAAATACCGCTAATTTTACAGTAATTATGTGATATCTTCAAATAGATAAAAGATAATTGAAATATGGAACAAGAGCGCCCTAGACAATATTATTTTGCGTGAGGTACCGTTATCACAAGTCTCCTAGTGGCTTTCTGTTTTCAGCCGTTTAGAAACGCGAAAAGTGAGAAAGCAGATAAGTGAGTCGTGTTAACGCTATCTCATGTAAAATGATATTGTCTAGGGCGCTCTTGTTCTACATTTCGATTATATTTTATCTATTTGAAGATATAACATGATTACTGTAAAATTAGCGGTATTTTAATTTCGCCGGGATGAAGCCTCTTAAATGAAACGAAATCTTTAACGTATCACAGTTATATCTTCTGGGCTAATGGTGACGGATGATAAATGAACAGCTTCCTGTCCAAGTTACGAGTGTGTAAAAATGAAAAAAATAACTTTGATTAAGATTAGGTTTAAAACGATAGTGCATAGGACAATCAGGTGGCATATAAACAAACATAACATGTAGTATCCAAAAATGCAAAGATCATAAGCGATGAACGAGTGTACAATGGATTCTCCACATGACACAAGATTCCCAAATATTTCCTGAATACATATTTGTAAAAGGGTTAAAGCTGGATTAAAGGGTTTCCTCTTCGTAATATGTAATTCCGTGATATATATATATTTCTGTGCACAGATGCAACAAAAATAGACGAAACACGAGATGCTGTACATGTTACATATCGATGCGAAGAAATGCACTGGGTGAATATACTTGATTTATCCGTTAGGTGAATATTCTTACAGGGATATTTTCGATTTGCTTTTCCCCTCCCTTGGAGTTGGCAAATCGCCCCTTACCCATGAGCTACAAAAAACTACATTGCTATTGTGAATATACCAAAATCGCGTCCTGGTGTAGCTCACTTACATTTTGATTTTGTCACTGCTGTAGAAAATTTCTAGAAGAAAGCTCGTTGGAATTACATCCAAAAATTGAAGAAAATATTTTCTCGACGTTCTATGCCTTGTAGATGGATGAAAACCTACATGGAGCAAAGAGAATGTGGCACTTTTCCGTACATGTAGCAGTGCATACGTAGCTTAAAGTACTTTCACTGAGGGTAAGATGCTTTTGTCGCACATTACGGAATTATCGTCCCTTGTGTGTCAATTGCGAATGGATCGCAGATGATTATCTTGCAGTTTTACTGTGGAGTCAGTTAGCGTGGCTGTGCTATAGTAGGCATCAACGCAACTTGAGTGATATATGTAGTCCGATGGAATTGCTTTATAACAGAATAGGAAATGATGCGTTCAACGCTAGAAGGTTATACCTAGGTATTCACGGTCGTGTAAAAATGTAGACGTTGGTGTTTAATTAAAATTGATTGTGTTAACCTGTTTGTGCCTGTGCAATGGCAGATTACCCTATCAATGAGGTAGCAGATATGCACCTCATTTATGGATATGCAAAGAGAAATAGCCCAGAGGCGATTCATTTATATCGTGACCGTCGCCCTCAAAGGAGACTAATTTTCCCTGTATTCTTTCCACGCGTCCATATTCCATTTCCCCTACGTGAATTCGGAATTGCGCCATGTGGGCAGTTGAATTTGAAGACAGCGAACTTGGAATGATCAGAGACCGTCCTGAAACTAGCAGTAACCAAGTGTTGGGCATAAAAATTAACATTCAACTCAAGTGAACGATCAGCAGTATAGATGTAATGTGAGCGTGCTGTGCAATATGGTGGATAATTTTGGGGTAGAAACTTATTTATTGCCGACTCGCCTGTGAGAGGACATACTTTTTATTTTTACGTAGTGTTCTCCCGAAATTGTTAAAACATATGCCCTTGAACATAAAACAGCAGATGTGATCCCAGTATGACAGAGCACCTGCACACAGAGCACCTTTAAAAAAATATGCAGACCTACCTAAATGAAACATTCCAGATCTTTGGATTGGGGAGAAGGACCTGTGTTATGACGACTTCGTTCATCCTACCTCACGCCCCTTTGATTCTTTTTTAAAGGGGGTGATTGAAACGCCTTTTGTGTGCAACACCAGATACAACAGCCGAAGAACTTGTTGCTCGAATTAATATAGCTGCGGCAGTCAATTGCGAAATTTCAGGTGTGTTTCACCGCATGCGGAAAATTTTGCTTCACCTATATCATCTTTGCAATACGGTCAACGATCTACAATATCAGACTGTGAACTCTTATTCACAGCTGTCTCGTGTTACACATACTGCATTTTATAAACACTGTACAAGGTCCCTTGGGTATTTCATAGCTTTCTTACTTTGTACGAAAGAGAATAAATCGGTAGTTCTGTATTTCCTTCTATCATTGTGCAACAAGCGCAACAGGTTGTATTTCGTCGGGTTTCATTACTTCTGTACTCCGAATTATTATCTTTCACAGAATTGCGTATTACAAGGAGGAAATCTTTTAATTTAGCTTACTTTCTCAAAAATTGTGTTGACATCATTTGTAACAATCGTTGTTGTCATGTGAAGAATCCCTTGTACTCTCGTTCATCATATATGATCTTTGCCACCTGACTGTCTTATGCGCAGTCGTTATAAAACTAATCTGGATCAAAGTTTTTTTTTTCTATTTTCACACACTCTTAATTTGTACAGGAAGTCGTTAATATATCATCCGTCACCATTAGCCTAGAAGATATAACTCTGATGCCTTAAAGACTTAAAGAATTCTTTTCATTTAAATTCTTCTTCCGAGAATGTATTTATTGCCGTGACATTCCAATATCACACATGTGTATCTCTCTTTCGAATTCTAAGTGTTCTAATTTGAACGCTGTACTATTACTTTTGATTGTTGAAATCTTGCACTTGATTGTTGAACATTTTCCTCATTCAACATTTGCTAAAATACTCGAAGGAATACTCCAGTTTGTTTGGGAGTCACCCTTGCACCGCCATTGCACTACACCCGATTGTATACTAATGGAATCTACAAATAAATATAATGGACATTCTCTTTTGCCCAATTTCGATCCAACATTTTGTTCTCGAGTATGGCTTTTCTTTGCATTTGTCCGAAAATTTTCGGGTGGTCATAGCTCCGATGCATCTTTACTGCCAGGTTGGCCAATACTTTCCATCCTATCTCTGGGACAGCAAACACCCCCTGACGTTTACCACATTAATTAAGTTATACCACACACCCACACCCACCCACCTACGCACACACACACACACACAAATACACACACACACACACACACACATATATATATATATATATATATATATATATATATATATATATATATATATGTGTGTGTGTGTGTGTGTGTGTGTGTCTGTGTGTCTGTGTGTGTGTTCACGTTTGTATGGGCGCCCTTTTGTTAGACTTGTCCACCGGCCCGTTAGTATCCCAGCACGGCCCTGGTTGTAGTGTGTCTTTCACGCTTTTTACATTAGTGCTAGACTAGAGATGCAAGGGCTCGGAAAAAAACCGGCTTTTTTGAAAAAAAACTCGGTTTTTTCTGCTTTGCTTTTTTGCTTCGGAAATTTTGGGCTTTTTTCAAAATACTGCTTTAAATTGATAAAACAGACTTTGTATCGCTTCTCTATAACACAAAAAATCATTTAATTAGTGGTTGATGCTGATAATAATATAAAACATCGAAAATAAAGTATGAATTTCGAAAATATATTTCAAACAATTTTTCTTCAACATATATACATTATGAATTCTACAGGATTAACCAATGTGTATATAATAAGAATTTTTTAACCTCATATATACAAAAGTAAGCAGAGTTGGCAAGAACCGTGGTGGTTTTTGAAAATGCCAAAAACCCGTTTTTTGGGGGATGTTTAAACCAGGCATTTTTGGTTTAAACCAGGCTTTTTTAACTTAGATTTTTTGCTTTATGGATTTATATTACATATTCACAGAAATAAGTTTGTTTCGCCTTGATGTTATTATGCAACAGCGGGGTTATGCCGGAAGAACTGCCATAAGCTTAAAGAAGTGCGGTCAGTAAATTTCTTAAGTTGAGAATCTCCCGCCCTAGCCATTGGGAAAATCCCGTCATTACTTGAAATGTAAGACAATAACGGGAAAATCCTGTTATTGCTTTGCATGTAAAATTTAAAGGTCAACGTACCATAATCAGTACGCTAACACTGAGGTATTAAATTACAAATTTAGTACCGGTACGTAGATATCATTGAAAGTCCAATCCAAGCTAATGTTGGAAGCTACGTAGGCAATCGATAAATTTTGCCAATTTCTATCAATATATTTAAGCAATATTGGCTTCTTTATAAAACAACACGCATTTAGGCATGTAGAAATATACAATTTGGTTTGTTTCGTATATTTAGGCTTAACATCCTTACGAAATACCGAGGTTATCAAGGAGAAGACTTTCGCTTAAACTGATATCCGAACCGCTACTTGGGTTACGCATGAACGAAGGTTTATGGTTCGACCGAGAATTGAACATGGGACACCTTGATTAAGAGGTGAAAGGGAAATAAAGCTATTGCAGGTGGTTTGATATCTGGAAAAGTTACCATGAAGTTCACACGATTCGCATTTTTCATTCTTTTTATTTTTGTGGTTTAAACCAGTTATTAAAAAAAAAAAAAAGTTGGTGTAAACCAGCCAACCCTAAAAGTAAACACTTCTTTTTAAAGAATACACAAATAACTAGCAAAATAGTATGTAGTATTTTTACTTCAAAATATTCCATACCCTCTTTTTGAAACAAAATAAAATTAAAATAAAACATAAGAGAAATATTTAGATTTATACGATACACTTAAAGGCTGCACATCTAGAGCTTTTGGTTCTGTATATTCTTGAAATTCTACAGTTAAGTTTTATAGAACCACCATCACAGTTTACCCAATCCTCAAGTTTTCTGAATTTTTAACAAGAGGGATTCAACATATCATTACGGAACTCCTCCCCCCCCCAAAAAAAAAGACTACGGAATATATTTAAGTTAAGCTAAATACAACTGCACAACAAACATGACTGAGTGATTAGCTTTTGCGCTTCTATCGGAAGTCCGGGATTCAACCAGCATTCGACCATTCTGACAAAGCTTTTCTTCATTCCATCTGTGAATGTAGAAATAGTGCGTGTACTGTGAGTTGGGCGACTTCCTTTTTTATTGTTTTTAAATCGTTACTATTACTAATTACCAGCAGTGACGGTTTTGCGAAGGTTAGGGGGGCGGTCTTTCGGACTGAAGCCCGTTCCCCAAAGTTACGGAATGTCTGCAACAAACGAAATATCTATTATTTATGCCTTTACTCATAAACTTTAAGCTCCCATCAAATAAAAATTACGAATGTTTAAAAAAACTAAACATTAGTAAGAAACCCTTCTCAAAATACTTTTCTAAATCCGCCACTGATTCTCAGTATAAAATGATTTTTAAAGTTGTATCCGGAAGATTATTGCTAAACATATAAACGAAACGAAATATTAGTTATGCCTGTACTCATAAACTTCAAGCACTTCCTAAATAAAATTAGGACTTTTTAGGAAACGAAACAATCAGAAAAATCCCTCCTAAAGTACTTTTCTAAATCCGCTACTGATTATTTGTATAAATTGGTATTCAAGGTTGTGTCCGGAAAATTATTGCTAAATCACTTCACAGCTACAGTATAACAGAAATGTGGAAGTACGGTTTGACGGATATATTGAAAAACGTACGCTTTGACGGATAAATAGAAAAACGGGCAAGTTTAACTTTCGCGCTAGAAGCTAGAGTACTAAAAGCTCTTAGAAATGAAACACGGATGACAAACTAGAGAAGAAAAAAGATGTCGATAACTCAAAAGTTAAAATAAAGTTAAATAGCCTCTAAAATTACCCTCAAATACTACATTCTTCATGTTAGCTTTAATTCGTAAAACATGTGCTCCGTCCATCTTGATAGTGAATTTCAGAGCGAAATATCACATTCAGGTCATGGAATTCTTATCTAACTATAGAATATACTATAAGAAAGCTATTTAGATAGAAAAATCATGAAGTTGAAAAAAGCCAAAATTTCCAAAATTCTCGTTTTTTTCCCAAAAAAGCCGGCTTTTTATGTGAAAAAAACCATCGATTCAAAAAAGCCGGCTTTTTTGCATCTCTATGCTAGACCCTTTACTTCGGCGATTGACCACATTATCATTTCCTGGCCCCTGTATTTCGCAGTCAAAATATATTTGCGTATGCTGACGATCTGAACATCACTGGAGTGGATTCCGCAGCTATAGTTAAAAGTTTTCCAGTTTTACAGCGATTTTCGCGTTTTTCCGGTCTCCACTATAATACCCGCTACCGAAAATGTATGCACGTAAGTTTGAATCCCTGTTTCTTTGGCATATTTGGTTCTTTTTCTGCATTCCCCGTACAGTACTTTACCTTCCGCGTTTACGTGGCAGATTAAGTTCCATTTTCCTTCGCCTTAAGTGTCAAACATGGTTCATGTGCGATTCCTATAATGCCCTACTCCTAGACTCTGTAACACAGCGATGAATTCGTTGCTTCTGGCCGAGATAAGAATATATTTTGAACCCTCCTTTTAACAATTTGCGGCCCAGTGTCCGCCCTATGTTATGGCCTTAATTCGTAATTGGTCCTACGCTTGGATGATCATAGAACCCGTCCGTCACAATGCATGTACATTGGGATACGGACAAAATCTGACGGCCGAAACATCGCCGCCCAAACTCTCGCCGGCCAAAACCTCGCGTGGCCAAAGCCTCGCCGCCCACAACCTCGCGGGCCAAAATCTCGCCGGGCCAAAACCTCGCGTTGCCAAAACCTCGCCACCCAAAACATCGCGTGGCCAAAACCTCACCACGAATGAAACTTTTCTTTAAAATTTACCCAATGAGTTTCTTAATATGCAATTCCACATTACAAATAATAATAATAATAATAAATCTCTAGCTACGGCTCTGTATATAGTAGTCGCCATTACCTGATCAAAGACTTCTGTCCGGCACTATACATGATTGAACACGAGAACATGCAGCATAGCGCTCTAAAATCCACCCACCATGGAGACAAGGTCCACAGGGGTGGTCAAGAATACAATGCACATACGCAGAATAAGGGGAGTCTCTCATGACGAAACGTTAACGATTGTTGGTTGGCCACTATATAAAGACTGGCAACACATCTAATACAGAAGACGCCAGCAGGTAGTCGAATACCCAAGTGATATACTGTGTCAAGTTGTTCCAGCAAAGAGGAGTGAGCAGGCGTATAAGCAACACAGCCGTAGTCTAACGTGTCCGAGTTAGACTATGGTATAGACGGAGCAAAACAGTACTAGCAGCATCCCACGTGTAGCAGAACGTTAGATTCTTAATTGAATTCCGTAAGGAGGTAAAATACCCGACATGGAACGATTGTGCTTTAAAACTGTATATACAGTAACTGAAACCAAATATTTCCTGAATAGAATCCCTCGTCACTCTGTGGATAGCGTACACACTTTTGGCGTGAGAGACTTGGGTTCGGTTCCGGGCGTAAGCTCATGTGCTCAGATTCTACGTTAAGTTGTAGGTAAAAAATCGCATATAGCCTCGCCACTGAAAGAGACGCTAAACTAAATTCTAATTTCCTGAATGCTACCATCGAATGCTGTGTCCGAGGTGGTAGTTAATAAAAAAAGACGAAACTGTTAATTGGGAGGTGTTATGCAACAACTACTCAACCCGCATTTTTTTTAAATGAGCTAAACCTGCCGGGGGGTTCGAACATATGTAAGGAACATACTAAAAAATTCTGGTAACGCGTTTGCGGTCAGTCTCCCATCAATGAAGAAAAAACTCAACCTATATACGGTAATATCTTGGGGTCGAGAAACCTATTACTGCAATTTCCTCAAAATTGACTCGCTGTGGGACGACCTATTCGGAAGAGTAATGCTCTCGCAAGTACGTTTTCTCGCGCGTTACTCTAGCCAGCTGTTTTACGCGCTATCCTAGTCAGCTGTTTTAAGTTAGTCACAAAATTTATATCATGAAGTACAGGGGGAACAAAACGAGCCCTGCGGGGCTTCTAACCAGTTCCTAGTACTGCTACTACTTATCTCCACAAAAGTAAGTACACTTTTTTGAGTATTATTTTCACCTTATTTTAATTTAAAAGGTGTTATAAAAATGTTTAAAAAAGAAAGAAATTTCTTTGGGCCGGGTTTGAACTCACTAAAATAGCTACACCCGTTACTAGCATATAGCGCTAGCTCACTCGGCCACGAAGACCCCGACAGCAGCAAATGTTTGATTTCTGCTATTTGAATTCTATGTGGCAAGAAATGGATAACGCCAACCAATCAGAACTCTGCTTTTCGTTTCTACTTCCGCGAGCATTACTCTCATGAGCCAGTCCTGTTGTGGGTTGAATGGTTGTTGCATAGCACCTCCCAATTCTTAATCAAATATCTTACAGATTCAAATGCTCTTTACACGTTACTTCATGTTATACATTTAAAATTCACTTATTGTTTATTTCATTATTTTATCTGTTATTTATCACTGATTTATTATCTCCATTTATTCATTGTTTTTATATTCGTTGAAAATCAAATAGCAGTTAATGTTTCATTTTATAAAATATGAATTTACACGAGCAGTAATAGTGACCCCGACGACTCGTAAAGCCTGGGCGCTACACGAATGATAAAACTGCTTTCCGTTACGTGTGATGCATCGAAATGATTCTGAATGATTCGTGGAGCTACCTTCCGAACGCACACTTGAGAAAATGGGAAACAGCAGGAATTCACTAACAACGTTGCTAAATTTAGAAGACATGGCAAACGAGCACTGTTGGATAAGTTACTTGTAAAAATGTAACGCGTTACAAGTTACTTTACTTTCCCTTAAAATGTAAAGCTTTACTTGCACCAAAAAAGTAACTGTTACCCTACTTCAAAAGTAACGCGTTACTTCTAGATCTGAAACTTTGAATATGTGAAAAAAAAAAAACGTATTCCTTCAATTTTCCGTACTACTAGCACTACCGCTATTATTATTATTATTATTATTATTATTATTATTATTATTATTATTATTATTATTATTATTCCATATTCTGAATCGTTTTATCTAAATGCAAGAACAAATTCTTACTTGACAGCTATATGAATATTTTCATACCTGTATAATGTAACACTCACTGAAATCTCATCCTGCATTACTTGTAGGGATGGGTACAAGCCAGTTCAAACGAGTTTTCTTTGAAACTCGACTCGAATCGAAACAGACATCTTTGAGCTCGATTCGGGAACACGGTTCGAAAAATTTCTTTCAACTCGACTCGAAATTGGGTTGAGTTTCGAGTCGAGCCAAATCCTGTGTGGAGTTTCAAGTAATTTCTTCAACTATCCTGCATAGACAATATAATTATTATCAATGATACTACTACTACTACTACTACTTATTATTATTATTATTATTATTATTATTATTATTATTATTATTATTATTATTATTATTATTATTATTATTATTATTATTATTATTATTATTTATAACAACCCTGTGTATAAATATGAAAGACAGACAGTATTTATCTGGATACTAAAAAACAAGTTGACTGCCAACCTCAGTAGTCTTGAAGTCTAGGAGTCAAGGACATTTTTCACGAGCTTCTGAATTTGAGGTGTTGATTATTCGGGTTCGAGCTAAACATTGTTAAAGTTATAATGCGCTGGCCAAATATGTTCAAACCTGCTCGGCCCGGCTTTAGAATTGCGAACGACTCGAGCAGCTCAGCTTGCAGCTCATTCAGTATCGATCCGAATCGAGAACTGAGCCGGATAGAGCCCTCGGCCGAGTTGAGCCGAACCGAGCAAATGGCTCATCCCAACTAAGCCGTCTTGGGTCAATGGTTCACCCCAAGCAAGCCGGCTCTAGCCATCGGCTCAGTTGAGCCAAGCCGCACTGAGCTCGCTATAAAAATCTCTTGTGGGCTCGTTATCGAGACGAGACGAGATGCGAGCAGTGTACTCTCTCGTGTGCAACATTAAAAGTATTCCACATTACTGCTTACATTTCTCATGGGTTTCGCTTTCCGAGGTAATCAGGCTATGATTTCAAAACGGGCTGAACGAGCGAGCCATTTATCAAACTCGACTCGACTCGAAACTCGACGTCAAAAACAGTGAGTCGGCTCGGAACTCGACTAGAGAAAATTACCTTTGACTCGAGTCGAGTCGAGTTTTAGCTTGGCTCGTGCCCATCCCTATCCGTTAGAAAAAATGACTGCTTATTATTATTATTCTGTTAAACTAATTATATAATAATAACAATGTTGTTATGTAAAATTAAAAATACATAATATAGAGAAGCATTACACTATATCTAATAAAATGAGAACACATGAAGTGGGAGTGAATCAACACTTCCCAGTAACTCTAAAATCGATACATGCTTTTAAGTAGTTGTTCCAAAATAATCAACGGGACTCTAGGATAGGCAAATTGATCTGAAAGAACTGCAATATTACATACCATCAGCAAACTATTTTCTAGTAATGAAGTAGCCTGCTCATCATAATACAGTGTATTCATATTAACCCGTTACTGTATATCGTTAATCATACCCTAGTTGTTGATAAATATTTTCCGCTGGAACTATGATCCTATCTGTTTCTCTGTGTGTCGGTGACAGTCGGTCACTGACATACGTAGTTCATATGCTCCATTGTTCCATTCTGAGATATTCACTTAAAGGAAAGAAATATTTGTTTTTTTTTTTAAAAAAAAACATATTTTGTAGTTACTCATCCGAAATGTAACGCGAAAAAAATAACGCAACCTTTGTACGTTACTGAAAAATGTGTAACGCGTTATCGTTACAGTTACTTTGAAAAAATGTAATGAATTACTAGGAAACGTTACTTAAAAAGCAATGCGTTACTTCCGTTACGTTACTTCCCAAGACCGCAAACGAGCGACAGAAAAATAGTACTTAAAGAACTAAAGCACGAACTATGACAATACAACAATAACAATAATAATAACAACAACGAAACGAAACTCGTACATTCCAGAACACAGTACCCTCAGAAGATGTTCTCCGTCTAACACGCGAGACGACAATGGCAAAATTTCATGGGTGAGGTTGACGACTGGGACACACCTTCGTGTTCTATTGGGTGTTGAAATTGGTAAATCTAGGTCAAGCTTCACGAGTCCTCGCGACCACTGTAATAGTTATGATGTAAAATTCAAAGTCCAATAAAATAGGATACTGGTTCTTCCTATTACGAAAATAGAGAACCTATAAACCGTACAGTATTATCTTTACTATTGCATTGTATTTAGGCCTGTATGTCGCAGAATAGGTCCAGTACTTTAAAGATTAGGTTAACTTAGGCTATGGTAGGGTAGGTAGATTAGTTTATGGTACATTAGGTTAGTTTAAGTTACCGTAATTTAATTATGTTAGATTAGTTTAGTTTCAGCTATGTTCAATATTCTTGGACCTACTCTATGGCATTCATCAGTTGGACAAAATATATATATATATATATATATATATATATATATATATATATATATATATATATATATATATATATATATATATATATATATATATATATATATATACTATTCATTTTGTTAATATTACTTTCTTTTAATTTTTTATGACTTGATTACATGATTAAGGTTCAAGAAACTAGAGTTATTGAAGAAAACGTCTACCTCTCTTGTGTAAATTAACATTTCAGGAGTTTTGCTTAGTTATTATCTCTAAAGTAAAACAAATTACAACTATTAAAGATTATTCATTTGTTACCTTAAAGAAATCCTTTTGAATATACACAACCTTCTTTCTTTCTTTCTTCGTACTTGTGACCAATATTCATTTACTTCATCATGAATTATTGTTTGCTTAATCTTTTATTACGACCTTTATCCTCAACAGTTATTTTGAATTATTAAATTATTTACAGTAACGCCTTTTTTAATGTTCAAGACGATTTTAGTAATACAGTGTAGTGATATTCAATTTGTTTACTTGGCATTAAAAGAATTTTATATAGAACATCAGCAAAAGGTAATAAATTCTGCCTTTACTATTTTGAAAAGGATTTTTATTTAGTGTATCTGCAATAAAAATTTTATGTTCCTTGAATACATTTAGAATTTTGATTTGAAATTAATTATTAGAATTGATTGCAAAACAATTTAAGCAATATAAATTATAAATTTCTGGAAATTATTAGAAGTTTTATAATAATGCAGGTTATTAAGTTTGATTTTTCAAAAGTTGTCTCCATATAAAAATGTAAATTATGAAACTAAAAACTGACTAGCTTGTATCGATTCCAAATTGAAAATAATTTGTTAGCACCATTAATTGAAACACATTATGACAAAATTCACCGGTACTTTGTCATGTGTCAACGAACAACAACAACAATAATAATAATAACAGAACACAAACAATAATTCCTTCAGCAATATTAATAGCAACTGGAATATTAAAGTTCTCTTCTTTTTGTTTTCATCCAACATTCTCAAAACAAAGAACACTTTTCCTTTTCAATTTCCAACATTGATTGCTTAGCACAATTGTCAAATCGGTTTTCTTATTTTCTATCTTTATTCATAGTTTTCTTTTATCATTTCTGATGTTTTTCATTTCTGATGATTTTCATTCTTATTTGTGGTAAATTACCATTGATCATTATTATTTCATTACTTCATCCATTATTTACTCTAGATCTATTAAACATCCACCATCCATTTAGCCATTTATTTATATGCGTTGTGAAACAAATATATGTTAATCTTCCATTTTCTATGAGTAATGGATTATATATCGTGTTGATTAGACTTGATGTGTAATTGATAGTTACGTTGTAAAATGCATTATTCACGGTTCGATAAAATAGAATACTATAGATATACCACATTGACTTGATACCTAGTATTCCATTCCAAGCGCTGCTATAGGCCCTTCTTGGCTCAACACATGCGTGTGAGTTTTAGTTCTCATTTTTGCCACAGCTCAAGACTTTGGCAGCACTATAAATATTTGTATCATGCAAACTAAAGAAATTTTGACAACATGAATAATGCCGTAGAGCGTGGAATTACTGCAGAGGAAAATTAACCCCTCTTACACGGGAGGTACTTGAACCTAAACTCACAAAGTGGGGATCATGTATATATTTCCTGAAAGCTTGGTTTAAAATAAGATCAAAACCGGTTACCAAAATTGGGGAGGTCTCATGTATTTCGCTTGGAGGCAGCACGTTACTTTTAATTTTAAAAAATTAAGTAATAAGATTTTTATTAAAATCTTCAAGCGTAAAGTCCGTTCCAAACCCGAAAAATCCGAAACTGTAAGACAGATATGAAAACAGAAAAATTAGCATTTTTCTTTTAGCATTTTAAAAGTACAACGTATCAAAATAAAATAAGTTGTCCCAGGGTCCCCCGCGGGGTCCCAGACGGGACCCAACTCAAAATTTTTAAATGGAAAGTGGGTCAACTTGCATATCCTATGAAAGTTAGTGTTAAATGAAAGAAGATTAATCAAGTCTCGACTCTCTACGATAATCCTATGCAAAATAGCAATGGGTCAAATATCAATTCCATCTTCATTACAAAATCTATGGCCACTCTTAACTGAATCTGAAACGGTGGGATATGTGTAAAAACAAAAACATGGATATGTCATTATTTCAAAACGTATAATGATTCAAAGTAAAAAAAATCCAGGGTCCCTCGCAGTGTCCCATACGGGGTCCAACTCAAAATGTTGAAATGAGAAAGAGTTTCAAGTCGAGTATTTTTTTCTAGAAAGTCAGTCGTAGCGACATTAACAAGTATCGTATTAGTTGCAAAAGGAAATGGAATTTCTCATGTTTAACGGGGAAGAGTATGCGCGATTTCTTCCAAATTTCTCAGGCATTTCCCACTAGCACAGTCACGATTTTTTCAATAAGTTTCGTCTTTCCAATTTTTACATAAACAACATCCACCCGGGGCCTTTTTTCTCTCATAATCCAAGCCTTGTTGTAGCGAGAGGACGTAAACGTTTCTGGGGGTTACTAATCAGTACATGTTTATGCAATGGCAATATGGTTGAAGTGTTAACAAAATAACTATTCAAGTTCAATTCGTTGGCATTTGAAACTTTTGAGTTGGATCCCGTCTGATATCCTGTGTGTGACCCTGGGATTTTTCTTTCTTACTTTGATACGTTCTAGTTTTTTTTTTTCGTACACCTGTCTCACCGTTTCAGATTAATAGGAGTGACCATAGACTTTTCAATGATGCTTGTGTTGACATTTTGACCCACCGTCATTTTGCACAAGCATTTACACTTATTTCATCTTCTTTCACTCAACATCAACTTTCACACGATACTCAACTTGAACAACTTTCCAATTTCAATATTTTGAGTTGGACCCCGTATGGGACACTGCGAGGGACCTTGGATTTTTTTTTCACTTTCAATCATTATACGTTTTGAAATAATGACATATCCATGATTCTGTGTTTACACATATCCCACCGTTTCAGATTCAGTTAAGAGTGGCCATAGATTTTGTAATGAAGATGGAATTGATATTTGACCCATTGCTATTTTGCATAGGCTTATCGTAGAGAGTCGAGACTTGATTAATCTTCTTTCATTTAACACCAACTTTCATAGGATATGCAAGTTGACCCCCTTTCCATTTAAAAGTTTTGAGTTGGGCCCCGTCTGGGGCCCTGCGTGGTACCCTGGGACAACTTATTTTACTTTCATACGTTGTACTTTTAAAATGCTAAAAGACATGTTTCTCTGTTTTCATATCTGTCTCACCGTTTCAGATTTTTCGGGGTTGGAAGGGACTTTACGGACACGCTTAAAGATTTTAATAAAAATGAGTAAAATGCTGCCCCCAAGCGAAATGCATGAGATCTCCCCAATTTTGGTAACCGGTTTTGATCTTACCTTGACCCAAGCTTTCAGAAAATATATACATCACCCCCACTTTTTGCGTTCAGGTTCAAGAACATCAATAGTATAGTTAGACAAGTTAACCGTTCACTAGATCACGTTTTGCTTCTGGCGTAAAACAAATTCGAATTATTTTAAAATATGATAATTTTGGTACTTTAGAAAAATCATTTTGGTGTGAATTTTCCTTCTTCGGTACTTACTGCCAATATAGTTTGGCTTCCACAAGCCCAAACTTTTATTACGGTAAGTATTCCTAAAAGTTATTTTCTATTATTATATTGTATATACCAATTAGTTGTAATAACACTCTACTGCCTTGATGACCTGCCATATCAATGTCGATGAACAGTGAGTTCCTCAAGCCACGCTGCAACAACAGCTATGTGAATGGGTGCATTATCATCCTGGAAGATGGCGTCATTGTCCGGGAACAACATCCGGACCATAGGATGCAAGTGGTCTCTTAAAATTGCGACATAATCGTTGGCAGTGATTCGTGCACTAAGTGTGACCACAGGCGCCAATGAAAACCATGATATGGCGGCCCACAGCATCACCGAGCCGCCGCCATGTTTCACAGTTGGGCGGAGACACTGCAGATCATAAGCTTCTTTGGGCGTTCTCCACACATAAACACGGCCCGTGGTTGGGAATAGGGTGAAGGATGACTCATCCGACCATATCACACGTTTCCAGTCCTCAACGGTCCAAGTTGCATGGTCGCGGCACCATTTGCGGCGTGCGAAAGCGTTATGGTCCCTGATGAGCGGTTTGGCCCGTGCAACACGACCCCGTAAGTTCTTGTCATGTAATTCGCGTAGAGATGCAAAAAAAAAAAAAAAAAAAAAAAAGCCGGCTATTTTTGAATAGATGGTTTTTTGCACATAAAAAGCCGGGTTTTTTTGGGAAAAAAACCGAGAATTTTGGAAATTTTGGCTTTTTTCATTTTCATGATTTTTCTGTTTAAATAGCTTTCTTATAGTATACTCTAAAGTTAAATAAGATTCCATGACCTGAATGACATATTTTGCCCTGGAATTCACCATCATGATGGATGGAGCACATGGTTTATGAATTAAAGTAAACATAAAGTACGTAGTATTTGAGAACAATTTTAGAAGCTATTTAACTTTATTTTAACTTCTGAATTATCAACATTTTTTTTCTTCTCTAGATCAGTTCTTTTTAGTCATCCGTGTTTCACTTCTTAGAGCTTAGTACTCTAGCTTCTAGCAGATAATTGAATTTATGTTTTTCAATATATCAATCAAAGCGTACGTTTTTCAATATGTCTGTCAGAGCGTACTTCCACATTTCCGTTATACTGTAGCTGTGCAATGATTTAACAATAATCTTCCGGACACAACCTTGAATACCGTTTGATAGAAATAATCAGTATCGGATTTAGGAAAATATTTGGGAGGGTTTTTTTTCTGAATAATGTTTCTTTTTTCTAAAAATTTCTAACATTTATTTAAGAGGAGCTTAAGTTTATGAGTACGGGCATAACAAATATTTCGTTTCGTTTGTATATTCAGCTATAATATTCCAGATACAACCTTGAAGACTATTTTATACTGATAATCAGTGGTGGATTTAGAAAAGTATTTTGGGAGGGGCTTTAATTATTAATGCTTAGTTTTTCTAAAAATTCCTATTTTTTTATTTGAGGACAGCTTGAAGTTTATGAGTAAAGGCAAAACTAATATTTAGTTTGTTTTAGAAATTCCGTAATTTCGGGGTAGAGGCTTCAATCCGGAAGACATCCCCACCCTAACCCTCTTCGCAAACCCATCACTGCTAGTTATTAATAATAACAAATATTTAAAAACGATTAGAAAGTAAGTCGGCCAGGACTCACAGTACACGCACTATCTCTACATTCACAGATGGAATTAAGAAAAAACTTTTGTCAAAATGGTCGAATGCGGGGTTGAATCCCGGACGACACGATAGAAGCGCGAAAGCTAACCACTCACTCATGTTTGTTGTGCTTAACTTAAATGTATTTTCTCTCTCTCTTTCTCTATGGCCACAAAAGCTTTCCATTGGCTTCTGTCCTTATCCAATCCAATCCACTTTCTACTCTCTATTCCAATTTCTGCTAGATCCATCTTAATATTGTCCTCTCATCTGGGCCTAGGCTTTCCTAATGGACGTTTCCCGATTGGATTTCCAGTTAAAATTTTAAAAGCGTTCCTACTTTCTTCCATTCTGGCTACATGACCTGCTCACCTGAGCCCCCTAGACTTGATGACTCTAACGATGTTTGGTAAACCGTATAAATTATGTAGTTCCTCCTTATGAAGTTTCCGCCATTCCCCATTCCCGTTCCTCTTGGGTCCAAATATTCGTCTCAGAATTTTATTCTTAAATAATTTCAGTCTGCGTTCTTCCCTCAGCGTAAGCGACCATGATTCACAACCATAAAGCATAACAGGCATGATTATCATTTTATATATTTTAAGCTTTAAATTCCTTGACAGAATTCGCGACGACGAAATATTTTGAACTGAATAATAACAAGAATTTCCTGATTTTATTCGACGTTTAATTTCTTTGTGGGTATGATTTTGGTCTGGTAATACTGATCCAAGATATTTGAAAGTATCCACTGCGTCGAAAGTATTATTAGTAATTGATATTTTAACGCATTCATTATTTGCCGTAACTTCCTTGTGAACTTCCTTGTATTTAGATTTCTCTGCATTTACTCATGTCCCTGCAAGCGTTTAATAAGGCCTCTGCATTTCTTTCGATCGTTCTATCAGATTTACATCGTCAGCATGCACCATAACCTGGTGAATACCATTCAACTCTAGGCCCTGGTTCCTATCTTTGATTTTTCTTATAGCGTACTCCGTAACAAACCTGAATAATAACGGTAACAACGCATATCCTTGTTTCAGGCCAATCTCGACGTGGAAGCTAGCATTTTTCTACTCGGACTTTACTCTGGAATTTATTTAAACACTTAAAAAAATCTAGCTTTTTCGGTATTCCAAATTCTGTAAGAATGTTGTATAATGTTCCCCTCCTTACCGAGTTGTAAGCCTTTCTAAAATCAATAAACAGTTGATGTACTGGGTAATATATGCCCATTTCTTTTCGAGTATTTGTCGAATGGTAAAAATCTGGTCGATTTCGACTAAATTCACACTGATAATCTCCAATAATTTCATCTGCGTATGGGGTCAATTTTATTAACAGAATGTTAAGAGAAATGCCTCGATAATTATTACAATCAATTTTGTCGTCTTTCTTGTGAATTGGGGCAGTGATTGATTCTTCCACTCTTTTTGAATGTATTCCATAGTTTTTCTTATATATATAAAAGTTTGGTAACTATATGTTGAATTTTCTTGTTAAAAATTCAGAAACCTTCAGCATTGGGTAGACAATGATGGTGGTTATATATTCTACAGCCTAGGAAACCATACGCTCAGATGAACCGTCTATTACGTATATGATCCATGAACAGAAAATTCGATACTTTCCCGATTCTGAACAAGCTTAAGGAGCAGTCAGTGCATTACAGAATTTGGAGCTTTACCGATTTTGCAGATCCGAAGCACCTGATAGGTGGTAACAGATTATTACGTATGTGATCAATCAGTGAAAAATTTGTTCGAAATATTCATACAATGTATATGAAAGTTAAAACTTAACTGAAAAATTTCAAGAATGTACAGAACCACCCAAAACGAAGTTCTTGATGTGCAGTTTTCTCTCATGTTTTTCTTTATTTTGTTTCAAAAAGAGGGTGTGTGACATTTTGAAGTAAAAATACTACATACAATTTTGCTAGTTATTTGTGTATCATTTTTTTAAAGTACTTATTGTATATAAGAGGTTAAAATATTATTACATATATTGGTTAATCCTTTCGAATTCATAATGTAAATATTTTAAGAACTTTAAAAAATCTTTTTGAAATTCATGGTTTATTTTCGAGGTTTCATATTATTACCTGCATCAACCACTATTTAAATGAGTTTTTTTGTTGTAGAGAAGCAAAACAAAATCTGCTTTATCAGTTTAAAGCAAAATTTTCAAAAAAGCCCAAAATTTCCCAAGCAAAAAAGCGAAGCAGAAAAAACCGAGTTTTTTTTTTTTCAAAAAAGCCGGTTTTTTTCCGAGCCCTTGCATCTCTAAATTCGCGGCGGACTGTGATTGTCGAAACAGGATAGGAGAGGTGCTGATTGAGTTCCTCCGTCACTTGCTCCGCAGTGGCACGATGGTTCTGCGTGACAATGCGCTTTAATACCCGGCGTAACCTGTCATTCATGATTTTCTTCCGCCCACTGTTCCGCTTCCCCGATGTGGTTTTCCCGTGTGTTGTGTAGGCCGTCATCACCTTCGACACTGTCCCACGCGACACACCTAACAAAGTAACCACTGCCGTCACACTCACTCCACATAACCGCGCACCAACAATTTGCCCTCTTTGAAAATCTGAGAGGTCTCCCATTTTACACTACCTCCGTCTGCTGCAGCCACTGGACACTGCTGTTCCACTGCGCCTGACGTAGTATGGAGACCGACCTAACACACCACCACCAGCGGTCCGGCGCTGCGGGCGCCACGACACCACTGCCAACCCATACATCTGACGTGTTGCCAACTACAGTTGTTTCCACTTTTCTGATCACCATCTGTATATATATATGTATGTATGTATATATATATATATATATATATATATATATATATATATATATATATATATATATATATATATATATATATATATATATATATATATATATATATATATATATATATATATATATATATATATATATATATTAATACATGCAAGTAGGTATGGATGTTCCAGCATAATTGTAGACTGTCTTGAGCAATTTTAATCACACTCGGTACACACATTACACATAGTATGCAAAAAGAACTGTGAAGATACTAGCCTTCTAGCACACCTAGAGAGAATAATAGAAAAAATAATTGGAAACGACCGGTATTAATGTCGAACCCACACTTGTCGAGATCGCTGACATGAATAAAACACTCCTGACGCCGTTTAAGTACAAGTTTATCTCCCATGAGCACCTCCAGTGGGAATGGTGAACATTTAGTAGTCTTTTCCATTCATACGTTTCTTCATCTCGCTTAGCTCAAAAGATTCTCCCTAAATTATTTTCACAAAACATGAAATTATTTTTCTTCCCTCAAATTAATTTTTCAAGTTTAGCATATTCTACGATTCCAGAGTAAGAAATAAAACAATTATGGTCTTGTGTATTTCTTATTGAATGAGAAGATAGTAGGCATATTTTCTGTATTGGGCAGTGACAAGCATTAAGCATAAAGAATTTATTAAAAGCCTAAAGTTTTCCAAAGCAATATTGATCCCTACAGACAACTATTTCTTAATATAAGCAAACAGAAGATTGTTTCCTTATCTCTTTTGTGTATGTTTTGACGTAGCACCGCAGTGTAGCTTCTAGAAGACTGTACGTTTTTGCAGTTGGATATACAACAGCACCATTATTTCCTTCACAGCTTTATTCATCGATTCTCGAGACCAACTCTGGCGATCTAGGTTTTTAAATACATTTTAATTATATCGGTTACTAGAAATATAGATAATAATAATAACACTTACATCCTACTTGCATTCAGGAAATAATGTTTATCACATAGATAAAAAAAACTGTTGGATCCTGAAGTTCGTACAAGATGACGAATTTCCCATCTTGTCCGCCTACCTAGGTCGTCATCATAACCGAAACAGCAAAGGAAAGAATGTTATTAAATTACTTTTGAGTTACATTAAACTGTTTTTTTTTATTACAATGCTAGCCAAAGCTAGCTACCTTTTACAGGGTTACGCCCTGTTTTAGGGAAGTGCTGTGAGGAGACTGAGGTTTAAAGGTCGGGAGGTGGTCTAATTGCTTTATTACATCTTTATTCGTTGAAATGCTGGACTTAAGGAACTTTGCGTTCCTTAACATTTGGCTTGGAGAAAGAACGTTCACAGTTAACATATATTGATACAATGATGAATACATTCCAGGAATGAAAGACATACATACATTCATTAGTTGTTAGGAATTACAAAATAACAAATTATTAATTACAAACATTTATGATTGTTATTTTACAATAATAAAAAAAATAATAATAATGAAATGGAAAGTGAGATTGCCAGTACTGAGAAAGTGATGGAAATAGCATACATAATAAGAGAGAAATATAACATGGATGAAAAGAGGCTTATTGTGAAATTAGGAAATATAGAAACGATGTGGTGTAATATACGATTCTGTAGTTAGGTGATGATGGAGATGAAGGATGGAGTGAGGTACAATGCACAAAACAACACAACGGTGAGATGTTAACAGACGCAGGGGGACTCTAGGCTATGATGTAAGACGGTGGGAACCCAAGTTAGTATACAAAGGAAATCACTGTGCGTGAAATGAGGGGAAAATGAGGGGAAGATGAGTATGAATGGTGTAATCATCTAGAAGCATAAGCATGGGATCATCGGGAGGAAGTGTGTAATGATATAACGTGAAAAGAAGGAATAATGGAGTGTGTACATGGCGTGAAGGCGTAGGATGTAGTGCTAAATAATGCATTGTGTCAAACAGAAGAGGATGGTGAGCTTGAAAACGGCTACAGATGTAGGAGAGCCGGAGGGTTTCGAGGTGATATTGCAACGTTGGGAAAGAAATACGGCTATAAAGGTCACGTGCTGGGCTAGGCCATTGTATACGAAAGGCTATGCGGAAAGCGTGGCGTTCAAGGACAAGTAGCTTATGGTAGAATTTGTCGGAAGCGGCTATCCAAGCTGTATACCCATACATTAAAGTAGGGCGAAGAAAGACCTTGTAAGTGTTTAGAATAGTGTGCGGTGATAGACCCCAAGTTGTACCGGCGAGACGTTTAAGTAAATTAAGTCTATTATAAGCTTTTGTCGTAATTGCTTTAAGATGTTGCATCCATGTAAGATGAGTATCAAAAGTGATACCTAAGTAAGTTACTGTTCTGGTAGCTTGCAACGGAACCTGATCCACATGGAGAGAAAGACAACGTCTATTTCTGCGTACTTTAGATGTTTTCCGCTTCGGGAGAAAGATGATGGCCTGTGTCTTGGTAGCATTTATTGTAAGTTTCCAGTGTCTACACCAGCGGCAGAAGTCGTCTATAGCGAGTTGCAAGATACGGTTGATATGTTGAATAGATGTGCCAAGAGCAAAAAAAGCAGTGTCGTCTGCGTACTGAGAGGCGTGGACGTGATCTGGGAGGCGTGGCATGTCAGCTACAAATAGAATGTATAGGAGAGGGGAAAGAGCGGAACCTTGCGGAGCTCCTGATAATAAGAAAATCGGATGAGACAGACTATTGCGAATGGCAACATAGGTAAGGCGGCCGGAGAGAAAGTTAAAAATGAGACGTATGTATTCGGTAGGTAGCTGAAGTCTAATGAGTTTGCGAATTAGTCCGAGATGCCACACTTTGTCAAAAGCTTTTTCCAAATCAAAGAGAACCAAACATGATGAATTCACTGAATTGTAATGCTTGCTGATTAGGCTGGTGAGGCGTAAAAACTGATCATTTATAGAAAACATAGGGCGGAATCCTGCTTGGGTGAGAGGTAGGATGTTTCTGCGAGTGAGGTAGCTATGGAGGCGTTTTACGAGAATACGTTCAAGTATCTTGCTGAATGTTGCTGTTAGTTGAATCGGTCTGTAGGAAGAGAGTTCGTGAGGTGGTTTATGCGGTTTTGGGAACATAAGAGTTTTTGAAGTCTTCCAAGACATAGGAAAGTATCCAGTACGCAGGATGAAGGTGAAAATATTTGCAAGAAGAAGTAGCAAGGTAGAAGGACACTCTCGGATTTGGCGATATGTGATGTTATCTAACCCTGGTGCTGTATTTCGTTTATACCGTATGGTATCGCTGAGATCTGTTACTGTTATGGGTACGGTGATGGGTTGATTTTGGTTGAGTACATGTAGATGACTAGGTTGTAAAAAGGGGGTAGGTGGGTTTATTCGATCAGCTATGTGTGGCCTGCCCTCAGAGGGTGGGGGTGTGAAGATTGTCTGGAAGTGATCAGCAAAAGAATTTGCTGTATCTGTATATGTGGGAGGAGCAGAGTTCCCAATCAGTATGGGGTATGGAGTGTTGCTGGACTTGCCGCATAAAGCGTTGAATCTTTTCCAGTATCTTGTTGCACGACTTGTGGTCGCTAGGTGGTTGCAGGGTTTCACCCAGCATCGTAATTTGTATGCTTTAATGTAATTGTGCACTGTGCGCTGTATTTGTTTATGATGATGTAAGGATTCGGGGTTTCTGGTGCAAAGGTAATCTCTGAAAAGTTGACGTGAACGGGTTATCATATTCAGATATTGTGGTGGTAGGCGTGGCTGATATGGAGTGCATTTACTAGTTGGAATATAAAGTTGACTGGCTTCCTGGATGGAAGTGGTAATAGAATCAATAGTAGAATATAGTTCCTCTTCGGTAGTGGGTGATGTGAGATGAGATGTATGTTGCGTCAAGTAACTGTGATAATGGGTCCAGTTTGCTTTATCGAAGCGATAACAAGTACGGGAAGGCATCTGCGATCGAGGTGATGCAGTAGGGTGTAGTTGAAGCGTAAACTGGACAGAAGCGTGATCGCTACTGATTGTATCAAGAACATTAAGGAGGCTATAGGTGGAGAGATTTGAAGAGGTAATGACAATGTCGGGTGTTTTGTTGGAGATGGGTCGAGTAGGCTTTGGGAGAGGATGTATGATTCCAGTTGTACTTGTGGTTATAAAAGCTTCAAAATTGACACGATCCAGATGTGAGCGACTATGGAGATTGAAATCGGCCATTATGATATAGTGACGTTATGTGTTTGAGATATACTGAACAAACTGAGTCGGTAGAGGGTGACCAGGACGTACGTAAATGGTTGCAAACGTGATGTTGAGAGATTTGAAATATATAGTGGTGATGAGATGTTCGGGTAACAGATTAATGGCACAATGATGCTAACGATATGGGAGATGCGGAGAGAAACCAATTACCACGCCCCCATTTGCGCGTTGTGCTGGGATCTGATTGACTGCCCTGAGTATAGTGTAGCCTGGTATGCGACATGGAGTTGCTTTTGTCAAGAATGTTTCATTTAGCAGGAAGACTGTGATACGTTCCTCCCGAAGGAGAGTCTCAAACAGGAGTTTGTTTGTGGTGAATGATCTGATATTCAAATACAGAAAGCTCAAAGCCATGAAGTAGGAGTGATTAACTGAAGTGAGTGGTTGGAGATGCATGAAAATGTACTGTATTACCAGAATACGTAACTGTAAAAATGATATGAAATGTGGTTTTGGCTGCCAGAGTAATTTGCTGTAGAATGTGTGGCCGTATGAAAAGGTGAATATTCTGGAGTGCCAGAGTGAAAAATGTTAGCAATTGATTTAATGTGACAGGGGTGTCAGTGGATGGCGAAGTGGAAGGGGCGACGGATGCCGTACGTAGTGGTACAACAAGTTCGGGATGGGCTGGTGTTGGTTCCGGCTTGGCTTTACACTTGTAACTATAAGTGGGATGGTTGTCAGGTCACGTCGAGCACTTCGCTGGTTGGTTTAAATTGGTGCAGAGCCGTGTTGAGTGAGGTCCGGCACAGTATCCGCACTTGTAGTTGTTTTTACATTCAGATGTGGTATGAGTATTGTATTCCTGACAGTGCTCGCAGCGTATGGGCAATGGTGCTAGTGAACGCGATGGTTCAACTCTGTGTTTGCGATTATCAATATATGCCCCATGAGCGAGAAGATCGTCAATCGTCTCTTGATGCGGAGTAAGAATACGGACCATGTAGGTGGGCCCACGGTCGTTACGGATCCTAAGTACTTTAGTTATAGAGTAGCCATCGAGTTTTAATTCCTCATGGATTTCATCATCTGTGTATGATGGATCTACCCCGCGGATAACCACAGAGAGAAGTGAAGGCCGCCGTGGTGGAGGTGGTTGTTTGCGAAATGAATCTGACAGTCGAGTGATTTCGGCGTTTACCCCGAAAGTATCTATTGGGACCTTGTTGCGAATTGTGGTATAAAGATCAGGGTCTGCTGTTTTGAGAATGTACCCATTTCGGGTATGAACTATTTCTTTGAGAGCAGCACGTGGTAGATATTTGCGAAGTTGGAGTGAGACAAACTTCTCATTGGAAAACTTGCTGTCATAATTACGGAGTAATATAGAAAAAGTTGGAACACGTAAAGTTGGCGTTTCGGAAGCTCCTATTTCCATATTGTCAGTACCAGAGTCTTCGTGATGATGTTTTTTCTTTGGTGGGGAATCTTGCACCCTTGACGCATAGCTGTCTTTAGACTGAGGTGATCTGGATCGAACGGAGGTCGTGGATTCTACAGATGCAACGGAAGTATGAGAATCTCTGCGTGTGCGAGAAGTTGTGGCACTTGTCTGCGCTTTTGACGATCGCTTCCGTGACCTCACCTTCGTGGGACACACAGGAGGTTCGTCTACGACAGAAGGAAGAGTACTATGCCGACTGCTTATGCGTTTGCCAGAGGTGGTGCGTGAATCCGCCATCTTTAAAGACCGTCAGTTGGGCGACTGCCCAGATGCAAAAAACTAGCGTGACTAATGTATATATGATGATAATGAGATGTGTGAATGATCTCAAGGTCAGACTACCCGTTTGGATAGTAGTCCAGGTAAGACAGTTCCCCTATTAATGCAGTGACACTGTACACCCTTTGCTGAGATAAGTCTGATGAACAGTGTCCTGTAAAAACGCGGAGAAAAGTCCAGGGTAAGGAGTAGGAAGGTTTCTACAAAAAACGTCACCGTTTTAGATAGGTGGCGCTTCAGAGGCGAAACCTCTGGAAAAGTATGTAAACTGTTGAAATAAATAATATCCTATGGTAAAACACAGAATTTGATATCGTGGGAACTTACCATAATTGCTTTCGATGCTATTTTCTGCCACGAGAATCTTACCTTGTACCTTCGTGAAAACTTCCAAAGCACTCTCACTACACTGGAATATGGCTGGTTGGAATTATTTCTATTTCAAAACACAGTGGCACAAGTTCCCTTCAAACCGCATAAAGGCTGTGTTGCCATCTCTTTTCAGTGTTATGAAATTGAATATTTATCATATTGTCCATTTCGTTATCTTGCCCTTCTTTCCTCTATCAGAAAACATCAGAATGTTTTCAAATATTTTTGCTTTTCCTCTGCTGATTTTTATGTTTTTCATAAATTACTCCCAAGGAAGGTAACTGGGCAAAGTTATATTTTGGGGACAATCGAACTGGCAGTGAAACAATTAGTAAATAGCATGAATCACTTAATTAAATATTGTGCTATACTTGTAGTTATGATATTTCTCATAGGCCGACTTCATTCGATTTTAAACATCCTTCTAGAGTTAAAATATGAAAAATGTATCAAATTTAGGACTTAAGAATTACTGGAATCAAATTTTCATATGCATACTGCAATATTATCTTTCAAATTCCATTTCTGGTCCGACCAAAAATACAGGAAAAATGATCCAGAACTGAAGGGAATTCATAAACATTTAATGTTCGTTTTTCGAAGTTAGTCTCTAGAAGGCAGTCTAGGTTTCTGTGAACAGCGGTGTGCCATTTCTATGAAAACACTACGTAGTTCTATTCTCCTAGAAGTAACTAGGGTTTCAAAATCCACCTGCAAACCTCTGACAAAAACTTCGGAAAATAAATAAAAGCAATGTTTTTGGCTTGTAAAATTGAAACTATAGATATTCCACAGTTGCCCACACTTAGAGTCCCACCGTTTTTATGTGTTTGTAGTTAGTAGAAAACGAATAAAATAAAAAATAAAGAAAGATAACTATATAAAGTACCTTAGTAGAGTGCGTGTTCAGTCTTAAATTTCTATAGTTTAAGAGACTTCCAAAGATGCAGCACGTTCTTCTATCATTTAATTTGAAGAAATATAATTTCAAATACAACAATGTGAACAATAACTAATAGAAGTGTAATACATGTAAGCAGTGTATTTAAGAAATTTCCTGAAACTACACAGACTAAAATATTGTACTTATTAAACGTGAAATTGCAAGTAACCAACTACAAAGTATTGTATTATTTTGATTGGGGTTAGACCAGTGACGACGCCAGCTATAAGTTCATAGGGAAGCAAAGGAGGGTCAGAGGTATTATTTGGGGGGGAGCTATCTTTGCATACCGAAAATGATAGTCTTACTATGTTTGACTTACATTACAGTGCAACGTGTATTACATCGTTATTTTCATGTTATCTATAATATAAAATTAAAAGTGACTATGTTTGTGGCTCTTAATCTCTTGAACCGCCCGACCGATCTCAATCAAATTTTCAACGTAAATGCGGTTTCTGGCCAGCGAGTGTTTTTAGCTATTTACTTTGACGGTAGAACTAGTGTAAAAAAAAACGTTTTTTTTCTGTGAAGTTTTTTTCAATAAAAAACATCGTTCTTTTCCATGTTTTTTTTCCAAATGCCTGTTTTTTTCTGGCAACTATTATTTATTGATTTACATTGCAGATTATTGAAATACTCAACAGAACTTGAGTCTAAGCCCTCGTAACTTACAAATCGTTTGTTTCTTTGTACGTATATACTAGCAAAATTGTGTGATTATTCCTTTCGGCCCCAGGTCATTTTTGGCGTTTTCCTACATTTCCAGTTTGTGACTTATTGCTCAAAAACTATTCATTCGATTGATATAGTTAAGGCCTTGTTTTTTAGAAAATAGAAGTGGCTATATTTTGGTGCAAGTTGCATTGCATTGTTGCCAACGGGTGGGAAATTATTGAGGGAAATGTAGGGGTGAAAATTTACAAAAAATTCCCTAAACGAATTTCAAATTTTTTTGTATCTAGCACCACTGCTGCTATATGGGTTCAAGTTACCTAAACAAATCTTTGGTGTGTTGACAAGGTACAGTGAAATCCTGAAGTCGCTGGCTTCCATTCAAAGAGGGAAAGAAAAAATCTGTCATACACATGAAATTCTGTCACTTTTTACGCCTCAGAAGCAAACCTCAAATATGCCGGGGCTACAGCTTCTCTAATTATCCTATTAAAACTTTTTATGGTGCGTTCTGTAGGGCAAAGAGGAAGCTTTCAGGTAGTGATACGTTTGTTTCAATGTCAGCCAGTAAGAGGATAATAATAGAGGGGAAAAGGGAAATTTTCTGAATTTTTCACCTAATAGCGAGAATTAATAGTTTTGGCTGGAAACGCTGCCATCAGACAGACGAAAACTATCTGAAGAAAAACCGTAGTACTCCAAGAATATATCCTACAAGTATCATGGCGATATATAACAAAGTAAGCATGAAATTGAAAAAAATCTCATTCCACCTCAGAAATGTACCAGTTTCTTACCATTTCCAGAAAATGGTTTATTATAAACCTCAACTGTACTTCCCCTAATTATTCTAGTGAAACGTTTTGTGGTGCGCTGTGTAGGCTAAGGATGAGGCTGTTAGACACTGGTACGTTTGTTCGAATGTAGCCAACAAGAAGGAAATAATAGAGACAAAACATGTATTTTTTTCAAAATTTCCCCCTAAAATCTGGAATTAAAATTTTCTGTAGCTGGCAACACTGCAACCAGATAGGTGCAAACTATCTTAAATTAAACATTGGTACACCACTAATATATCCTACAAGTATTATGGCGATATTTAAGAAATAAAATTTCTAATTACCAAAAATATATTACGGTAAACAGAAAAGTAGGGAAAAGCTAAAAAAAAATCAAGGGTTTGAACCTAAATACGAATTTTACGCGCGCCCCCTAATTATCCCATTGTAACGATCTGTACTTGCGTTTGTTAAGTAAGGACAAATGTTCGATTGGGATAAGTTGACTTGCACTCGGACATATAGGTACGGATTTATAAACAAAAATCTCGAATTTTTTGCCCAAATTTAGGTAAGTTTTAATTTCCCTAATTAGTAATACTACGCACAGGCCCGTCCAATTGATGTCAACAGTTAGGTGTCCATCCGAGGTATCTATCTGGCAAGTCTTAAGGATGTCTTTCTACAACGAAGGAAGCTACAGGAAAACAAGTAAAGGAAATTCGAAATTAGAAAATTCTCGAATTTTTTACTAGCGTGAAATTTGAGATGGAAATTCGACACCAGAAGAAAAAGAAACTAATATGATAAACTATAGTCCAGCCATATTTTGCAAGAATAATATCCCGATATCTAATTAGTGTCCACACAGGAGAGGATTAAACAAGTGACGCACCCGTGTGTGCCACTTTGGCCACCTGAGCCACTGAGTATACATTTGATTACATTTTTTTTTTTTTTACTACTAACTCGTGTTGTCGTAGTTATAGTCCCGACAAATAATAATATCGTTGTAAACAATAACTTTATAAGGAAAATTTTCTCTCCTTTTTACATCTTAGTTCCAACACTGTTGGTGAGAAATGCAGGGTGTTTCAAAATAAATTTTGGTGTTTTAAGTCTTCGTAGTACTTATTACATTTTACGTACAATTATAAGCAATGCATCAAGTAAAAGAGCACCTCAAACACTCTTTGCTACAAGTGTTCAATGTGAGATTCATTCGTCACACGGCACACATCTAGTCGATAGGCGAGAAAGGCCCATAAACTTTCCGCCATATGGCACAAAACACATACAATTTAGGGGAGTCTCGTTTCAACTGTACCATCTCCTGAAAATTTGCTGAGGGCCAGATGCAAACATTATGAGTGTTCACATTAGCTCTTAGGTGAAATGTCGATTTATCACTGAAGACGACACGATCCAGAAAATCTTCATTGTTATGCAGAAATATTTCACTTGCGAAATTGGCACGTAAATCCTAGTCTGTAGGCTTTAGATCTATAACAACTGCAAACGATAAAGAAATAGTTGCAAGCGTCTCCTTAATATTCTTCACAGAGACGGTTACACTGTACGGATTCAGTCTTTATTAAAACACAAAAAGCTTTTTGTTCTCTAATTTCCATCTTTGCTACTTGCTCTTTCTAAGGGCAGACAGAAGAAACAATGCATGTACATGCGTGCTTACAAAACTGTTTGAATTGCTCTTTCATTTGATATAATATTTATAATTGTAAGTTAATTGTAATAGATACTACAAAGTTTCAAAACCCTAATATTAATTTTGAAACACCCTACATTACTTCAAATTAAGTCATCCTATATTCATGTCTTTTATATACATATCATCAGGGCCGGTCCTAGTCAATTTGTCGCCTCGTGCAATGGTATAATTTGCCGCCTCCCCCTTTCTCCAGAAAAACAAATCTTAAAAGTCATGATTTTAATTATGCTACTCCAAAGGTGAGGGTAAGTGCAGTCGCACTCAGAAAGGCTTAAATTCTTACTAAAAATGCAATCCCGTTGTGTTTGCTTTTTTTATTTAAATATTAATCTATTATATTAGTGAAAGATAAAGCAAACACACCTGCAGAGGAAAGATGGTGATCCTTTTTATAGAATTCACTATCGAGCTTCAATCTCAATGCATCAGTTTGCAATTTCAGTGCAACTAGCTCTTTTGTCTTGATTTCTTGATTTTTCTTCTACATCTTCTAACATTTTTTTTTTTTAAAAACTTGTTTCTATCTTCAATGATAAGGAACTTGCTTCTGACAAAAATAAGACTAGTTTCATATCAAAACTGTGATAACTTACTAAATATAACAGATATTCACTACTATTCGAGAATTGAATACTTGCATTTGACAACAATCAAGCAATTTGTGATCGGATTTATTCGACCATTTGCTTTAGCATTGTCCATGTGGCCTTAAACTAATGCAACCTACACATAATTTATGAATGTAGTATTCAAAAAGAAGGTCAGCTTAGTAAATGTAACTACCATCATCATGAAGTCTGTTTCCAACAAGAAATATTTAATTTAAATAATATAGTTATGACAAATTTTGCCGGATCATCCAAGCTTGCCGCTCCACGCAAATGCACGTGTTGCATACATTGTAGAGCCCGGCTCTGCATATCATATATATCTAGTCGACAAATTATTTATATATGACATTTAGAAAAATACTATTAGGCAAATTAGTATTGTTTTTACCTTTAGACAAGTTATTGGATACTGTTCGTGACATTATTTTTGTACTTATTAAAGGCCTGCTTTCACGAAAAAACAAAATTTCATTTCTATTTGTATCTCTTAGTTGATATTGATGAAAACTGCTGAAACCCGAATTGTTAATAGGTATGGTATTCATGTAAATTGTAAAATATTTGTAGCGTATCAGTATCTAGCGTATAATTTATGTTGCATTTTACGGTAATTACACCTACATAAAAATATTTCATACTTAAATAGACGTAAGATGTATTACAAATGACGATTTGAAAAAAAACGAAATTTAGAAAGAAACGAGAGGCAATGTTTTTTATAAAAAAAAACGTAAATTTCTGAAAAAAATACGAACCGTTTCTTTTCTATTTACAACACTAGGTAGAATTTAGGGGAGGGCGAGTTATAAAAAGATAAATAAAACTTTTTAACTCTTGAACCACCAGACCGATCTCGATCAAACTCAAAATAGATAAGGTTCGGGCCTGGGACATTTTTGTCATTTCACTTTTACGGTGCAACTTAGAGGAGGGAGAAGGCGGAGATATACGGTGTATGTAAAAAGTATAAAAATAAAGGTGACTGTATTTGTGACTTCATCACGCTTAAACTACCCGACCGATCTTAATCAAATTTTCCATATAGATGAAGTTCAAACCTGGGGTGGGTTTTATCATATCACTTTGGCGGTTGAACTTAGGGGAGGGGAAGAGGAAGGGACAGATATATATATATATATATATATATATATATATATATATATATAAATATAAATATATATATATATATATATATATATATATATATATATATATATATATATATATATATATATATATATATATATATATATATATATATATATGAACTTAATAACTCTTGAACCAGCCGACCGATCTCGACTAAATTTTCACCATAGATGAGGTTCAGGCCAGAATTTTTTAAAAATATATTTTCACTTTTACAGTAGAACGGGGAAAGAAAGGGAGATTTATACATAAAAATAAATAAAATTAACTCTTGAACCACCCAACCGATTTCTGTCAAATTTTCAACATAGATGTCGTTAGGGCTTGGGATGGTATTAATCTATACATTTTGACGGTAGAACTTAGGTGAGGGGGAGGAAAGAGTTGAAAAATAGGTAAAACTTTAAAACTCTTGAACCAAACGATCAATCTCGATGAAATTTTTAACGTAGATGAGGTTCGGGTCTGAGATGTTTTCTATCATTTCACTTTGGCGGTAGAACTTAGGGGAGGAGTAGGAACGGGAGATATATAAAAATAAATAAATCTTAATAAATAACTCTTGAACCAACTTACCGATCTCAATCAATTTTTCAACCTAGATGAAGTTCAAACATAAGATGATTTTTTGTTATATCACTTTCAAGATGTAGCTTAAGGGAGGGGGGAAAGACATTTACAAATGATCGATATTAGTGTCGAATCTATAATTTTTGAGGTCGCAGAGATGAACAGTGACACTTCTGATGCCGTGCCCCGCAACATGGGGAGGAGAGGATATATAAAAATCATCGAAAATGAGGAGAGAGAATATATAGAAATCATCGAAAATGACTAATATCAAGGAGCGCTTTAGTGATAATAAAAAATGACTAACTAACGGAACATATTATTACTCTTTCTGAATTTAACCAGCGAAGCGGGTAATTGATGCTAGTACAATAATAAATTAAACTTATTTCAAATAAAATTTGCAACTAACAAATAAGGTAACGTTTGAGTATGAAGTATTTGATTCCCAGTGGGAGAGTATTGACATTTGAACCCATTACTTTGTTCGAATTCCACGTTGAATGGTCTGTCTGCATTTTACATAGCATTGGTGGTAAGAAAGACACAAAACTCCTATGTAACCAACCAAATTGAAGATATTTCAGTGAACCTAGAGTTAACTGTCTACACCATCACCTATCAGGATTCGGAAAATGTTTCAAATAAAATTTACTTTTTTCCCCCTAAAAACCAGTTCTGCAATTAAATTGACGGGTTTTCATATAATTTTTCAGTTTACTACGTTCCGCCCCTAAGAGGGGAAATGAAAATGAAATTTTGAGTTTTACGTCCCACGGTTATGCCGGTTAGGCTAAAGGAGACGGTGATAATGAGTAATGAATGAAATGGTGGAATGAAGAAAGTGGGAGGAAACTGGAGAACCCCGAGAAAACCCACGCACACGGTGTTTGACCACCACAAAAACCCCTAAGAGGGGAAATGGAAAGACAATTTTATCATAGGTATAGTAGATTTCTCCCTGCAAAGTATAACGTTTTTATTTCGTAAATTTTTCGCCAGATGCTTGTTTCTTAAAATATTTTACAGTATGAAGTAACCAAGTTCACCCTATATATACACTCTCATCCCTCGTTCCAATGGACCTTCTCCACTGTTTCAGTCTGTTAAAAATAGAGCATGAGCTGTCAAATGTTTCCGATTGTCTGTAAGATCCAGCAGTAGCTAATAACCACTGAAGATGCCTGCAGTGGCTAATATTTTATAATTTCATTGCGAAAGAAAATTGAATAATACAGCGGTAATCAAGCATAACATTCAACCTGGCAGTAGCGGTTCGTGGTCTGTAGAAGCACCGGTTGCAATCTTGCAATATCAACGGTATCTAGTTACGCGCAAGTGTTCCCCTCCCCCAGTATTCTTGAGTCTTATCCAAAAAATATTCAGAAAATATCAAGAAGGAAGTCTTTTAAGCTTTCAAACAACTACTATCAGTGTAAGTTTATACACTATTTATATACAAAACTTCTACGAAAATGAAAAAAAAGTTTAACATTCCAGGAATTTAGACTAAAGAAGACAGATGAGTATTGAAAGTGTCGATTTGAGATTAATTTTTATGCTCTCCGCCGGAAGTCGAACACCGAATCATGTGCGCGAACGACACAGAGCTAGGAATTACACCAGTGGTAAGACATTTTCTTCTTCGAGACTCGATCGCCCCCCCCCTCACTCTCTCCAGAATAGGATATTTTTATTTTAAAAATAAAATCTATCCCAAGAATTTTTACTTTTGTATTATAAATGTAAAATAAAATCTATTGACTTCGAACGACCGCCCTTCCCCAAACATTCAGCCTGGATCCGCCCCTGCTACCACCAGACTCGTATTTGTAATTTTGCGAGTTTCTGTTTGGTGAATAACTTCTTTCTTCCAAGTGTCTATATCTCACTCAACCTATCAATTGAGTCAAGCGCTGCCAAGCGGAGGAATTCGTAACTACTACAGAAGCTGACTGTTGTATACCAGTTGAAAACGAAGTAGCAACTGGAAAAAAGGTATACGGGAGGATAGCAGCGACGCAAGAATAAATCCACTTCCTCATGTTAAGAGATAGGAGCTCGCTGCCATATGCTCAATGTTACTGCTTCCAGTTGCAACGCTCTTTGCCACTGGATTTGTAAATCACTCTCTTTCTTTCAGTATTTAAAATTTATTTTTTTAGAAATTCATCAATACTGTTTTTTGCTCAAGAGCAAAGGTTTATTTTTTACTGATACACTACTTTAATACTTTTAAATATCTGTAGTATTAAAAAAACATATCCGGTTGCACAACCATGCAACATATAGTACCAGCCGCCACTGCAACCTGGCCGTTCAAAATACCACATACGTTGTAAATATATATCACAAGGCAGTAAATTCAAAAGTTTTGTTTAAAATAAGGACTTTTAGACTGAATCGGCTCTTCCAGACTCTGTGTGTTGCTTCCGAAGTTCGTTAAAAGGAGAAATAGGTCAGTGCAATTAGACCAAAAATGGGCAAAACCCGGACATTCAGAAAAACAAGCCGAAAACTTTTCTAATATGATCATGCTCTATACAGTAACTCAGACAAAGTCAAAAAAATCCCGCGTCGGGTTTGGTCACTATGGCCAACATATTGGATAGCCTATTTCCAATGCTAAAAGTTTTCGAGGAGACCTAGCATTCATTTTAATTGACTATAATACAGGTTGTAAACATAGTAGAGATATGAACCATACCTCGTTGAAAAGATATTTAATTAGTTGTTCTTATTCCGTAAAAATTTTGAAATTTACATATTCTCGAAAGGGAAAAAACCGAAATTCTACAAAATTTCCCAGAACAGAAGTGAAAAATTGAGTTTTGAGATTTTTATTACAATATTGTAGGGAGAAGAAACAAAAACAATATAAAAACCTTTTCTAAAATGATCATTATACTCTATTCAGTAACTCAGAGAAAGTTGCAAATAATCCCGCTTCGGATTTGGTCACTATGGCCGGCATATTGGGTAGCCTCTTTCCAATGCCAAAGTTTTCAAGGAGACTGGCATTCACTTTAAATTACTATAATCAGTGGTGGCTCGTGCTACTTATACTTAAGAGGCCTGCATAAAATAAAACAACTTATTTAAAAAATTAATTCCATACGATGGTCCTTCCTCGTAGTAAACTTTTCGATAACTCTATCATTGAAGTTAGGGATCTTTCCAACCATTGATAACATGGCATGTGCCATTAACCATTCTCCTTCCATTGTATTTCTTAGAAAAGTTTTCACTCTTTTAAGGGTAGAAAAGCATAATTCAGGTTCACCTGTACTTAAAGGCAGCATTATGAATATTTTCAAAAGGTTTAGCACTTCACAAAAAGTGGAAACAAGACTATTGCTTATAATATACTAGAGGAAATTCACAGCACCACCAAGTTTCCTGATCTCTTCTCTTGTACAAACTACACTAAGTTCAGTATGAAGTTTATCTTTATCAAAAACAAGAAAGAGCTCTGTACTTTATTGAAGATCTTTGAAAGGAAGGAAAGGAAGCACTAAATTAATCAAAATTAGATTTCTGCAGAAATGAAGATATAGATAAGTGACCTGTAAAATAGAAGCGCTGGTATATTTGGTTTAAAATAACGTCACACTTCTTTGGCTAAGGCTGCTCTTAACTGTGTATTTGAAACACAGTCCTTTTGTTTTGATTTTACGTTTCGGTTTCAATTAGTCCTACTGATTCCCTGATTTTATTAATTTCTGTAGTGAAGGTAGATAAATATGACTGAACTTTTGCTGCATCTGCATAATGACTATGTAGTTGGTTATATAGAATATCTAGATTTTGCGTAACTAAGTCGAACAAATTAGCCACAAACAAAATTCTTCATTCAATAAGCATTAGGGTATATATCTTTCTCACTACAAGGCAGACGCTTCATTTATTGTTGTAGTGCTTAAGGCCTCGGATTCTGACAAAATTTGGAAGCATTCTTTTAGTTCATTCTGCTTTTCATACACCACATTAACAGTCCTAGATTTAAAAATTCATCTGGTTGGTCCACCACCATTGGGTATCCGCTTTGCAAAACAGGAATCTAAAACTGCTTTTCTGTTATGAGAGAAAGAAAAATACCAGGATAGCAGAAAGATTAGAAAATAATATTCTGGCTTTAGTGTTTTGTATGAGGGGTCTTTCCATTACAAAATTTAATTGATGAGCAAAACGGTGCACCAAATAATCATTAGGACACACCTCTCTCACTTTGGCCTCGACTCCATTTATACCCCCACTCACTACACGTGCGCCATCATACCTTGGTCCAATAAGAAGGCCACTCACAAGAACGAAACAGACCACTCTAAAAGAAGCGCAAAAAATGTAATTGTATAGTTTCATATTTCATAGATTTTTTCACTTGTCTTTTGGGAGCACTGATACAGAAGATAAAAATTACAAGTAGCACCAGGTCACTCGCACGACACTACGCAAATACTGAAAGAATTAAAGAATTAAATATAATCGAATATTGCACAGAATAAATCAGTTGCCTACTAGAAACATCCCGCCAGCAGACAAACAAACGCTAAACAACATAAATATTCTTAGCGTTGCTAATCAAAGAAATAAGGATTATGCAACTCGAAGCTAAAATCAGAAACTAAAGTTTTGTATAGGATTGGACAGAGGATATTTCCCTGGAGTTGGCAAGCCTGATTATACGTACTCATCGCTGATCAATGCAGACGAACTCAAAATGAGGGGAGGGCGCTTGCGCAAACTGTCAAGCATGAGAAAGGACTGCCCACGCGTTACCAGTAAAGACATGCTAAAAAGAGGAGGAAGTGGAATCACAACATCGTGAGAAAGGCCAGGCGAGATTGTACTGACAGTCCCAGGAGGTGAAGTGGAACAACAATTTGCTTCAAGGAGGTGAAAAATTGAGCAAAATATGCGCGTAAAAAGGGCATAAATATAAAGATTGATTATTAAGTCTCTAATCAAAAATATGGAATTACGTCGAGGGGGCTGCAGTCCTGCAGCCTTCCCCCACGGACCGCCGCTGACTATAATACAGGTTGTAAACACAGTAGAGATATGAACCATACCTCATTGAAAACATATTTAATTAGTTGTTGTTATTGTGTAAAAATTTTGAAAATTTACACTTTCCCAAAAGAGAAAAAGGGAAATTCCACAAAATATCCCAGAAGAGAAGTGAAAAATTGAGTTTTGTGATTTTTATTAACATTGTAGGAAGAAGAAACAAAAAGCAATCCAAAACCTTTTCTAAAATGATCATTATATTCTAGTCAGTAACTCAGAGAAAATCCAAAAAATCCCACGTCGGATTTGGTCACTATGGCCGACATATTGGGTAGCCTCTTTACAATGCCAAAGTTTTTGAGGAGACCTAGCATTCACTTTAACTGACTATAATACAGGTTGTAAACACAGTAGAGATATGAACTATACCTCGTTGAAAAGGTATTCAATTAGTTGTTCTTATTGTGTAAAAGTTGAGGTTTACATTTTCCCAAAAGAGAAAAAAGGGAAATTCTACAAAATTTCCCAGAACGGAAGTGAAAGATTGAGTTTTGAGATTTTTATTACAACATTGTAGGGAGTAGAAAAAAAAAACATCCAAAGCGTTTTCTAAAACGATCATTATACTCTATTCAGTAACTCAGATAAAGTCAAATAAAATCCCGCGTCGGATTTGGTCACTATGGCTGTCATATTGGGTAGCCTATTTCCAATGCCAAAATTTTGGTGAAAACCATAGCATACACTTTAACGGACTATAACACAGGTTGTGAAACACAGTTTAGACATAAACCATACCTCGTTAAAAAGATAATTAATTAGTAGTTCTTATTCTGTGAATCTCGGGTTCAAATCCTGCTCCCGCCAAGTGAACTTTGTGGTGGACAAACACCGTGTGCGTGGGTTTTCTCGGGGTTCTCCCGTTTCCTCCCACTTTCATCATTCCACCATTTCATTCATTACTCATCATCACCGTTTTTGATTTTTATTACAACACTGTAGGAAGAAGAAACATAAAATATATATACAAAATTTTTGGTTACATCTTTCTTAGTTAAACATTAAAAAATACATAACATAATATATCCTAAGAGCTTGGATTTTGAAGATTCATATAATGCATTAAATTCTCTCTTGATCCATATTGTAAGATTTTCACCTCTGCATCCACAAGTTTTGAGTGAAGTTAACTTATCAGTGGGTAGGTATTTGCAGAGACCTGAATAGCCTCTACAAACTTAAATATTAGCTTGTTTTGAGACATGAAGAACGGGAAATTTCCGATAATTTCATGGAAATTTTAATATATACGTATATAGTCCTTGCATGTAGGAATAGTTGGAATAAATTAAAATGTATCCGCAAGCATTGGTAAATTCTTCTTTAGTCAGAAAGTCAATCGAATTTCAGGTTGAGACTTTTTCTAGTGATTGTAATATTGATTAAATGTTTAAATAGCGCATACTTATTCATCCACTTAGTCAACATCATCCTACGGAAGGCAATGGCAAACCACCATGGGCTTACTTTGCCCTAGGAATTTTGGATGAAAGACTTGCATTCAAGCAGAACACTACGTCATCATTATCATCAATTCAGCTAATTATTATGTAAAACTAGAGTATATTTTACTAAAACAATAACTCCCGAAGTTTGTAAAACAAAGCTATTTCATAGTTAGACGAGGAATTTTCCTTCAACTACTACTACATGGGTTCATTCCATGTCTACATATTCAAGAATAGTGGAAGCTGTGGAGAAATCCACTGATGTTCCCCCGCCTCCTCCAAACAACATGTTGACTTGAGAGAGTCTCGTCAAACTCGTGACGCCGAAGATGTCTCTGTTTCATCAACCGGCTCCGAGAACATAAACCATTCGAGAGATCATCCCAACTTACATCATATCTACTGATTTGGTAGCAGATGAAAATGTAAATTGTGATAAGGCATTAGAAGTTAGATTTGCTGTGATGAAAAAGATTGAGCAATTCAGTGAAATTCATCTGAAACGCAAGTCAAGCGTGAAGTTTTTGGGCAGCTTAACAAGATCATTAACTGTGCGTAATGAAGCAATGTGTGTAAACCCAAACAAGCTCCTGCACTCTATGGTATACACAGTTAGCTCTGAAGAACAGTTGTCTGAGACTTTAAATATAAACTATCTGCGCATCCTCTCTCCTTAGTTTATAAAGGAGGTATAATGAGGAAAGGTACAAAATCATGGACAATAACCGTTTTCTCCTGAACTTCGAACCAGAAAACAACAAGTGGTGCCGCAAAACAGGGTGTATCCTACACAGTCGATGGTGGCATTTCTTGCATCGTGTTGTATTGCAGTGTCCAGCCACGTGCAAATAAATATGTCAGCAATATACTGCGTACGTTGATACACATTACGGAAAAAAAACTCTCCACGTTTTGGATGGAAATAATGAAGCTAAAAGGACAAAAGATGAGGAGCATCTGCGACGTGCAGGACAGACTTGTCACGTAGACATAGAAGATAATATTACTGTTATTAAAGGGCAGACTGAATTATATACCTCTATCATCGGAAACACCCTTAATTGTTTGCATACTTCCACAAAACATACAAACACCAAATTTTGCATACTTGTTCGTCATGGGATGTGAGTAATGGGAAAATTCCGATATTACGAAAAAGGCGACATTTTCCATGTAAATGAAGTGTCGACATTTTTCGTCGTTTCGAAATGCTGGTTTTTAGAGTAGTTACGCACACCATAGAAACGTCATATTTTGTCAGGCAGTGAAGCTAGGAACATAGTTTATGATAGAAAAAAGAGCATTAAAATTCGTTTTCGTTTCGCGGCGCAAATCGAAAAAATGTGAAATTTGTGATGGCTGTATGTAGGACGTTGAAATTTCGAGGTGATGTTTATTCTGATGCGTAGTTTGCGAATCCGCCCTTAAACTTGAAAAAAATAGTCATGTTCGGTGTAAGAAAGTGCTAGGAATGTTATAAGGGTGCGTCTAATTCTACACAACTTGTAGATATGGTGGAAACACGAAATTGCGTTCAAGTGTGTAGATTACAGCGCATGTGAGGGGAAAAATCCGACATGTTGGAAAAGTCGTCATCTTCGATTCAAAATGGCGGCTCAAAACTTTGTAACCATTAAAATTGTAAGTTGTGCTCTTGGTAGGTAAGCCAGGTTTCGCTATGTTATTAAGGACGTAGTTCAGTGTCAGTGAAGAAACAAATCATTGGAGAAGTCGCCATCTTGAATGCAAAATTGCCATATTTTTGAATTCCCTTCATTTGGACTCCTATGTGGTATATTGAGGAGAATAAAACAAACAGAATTCAACGTAGTAAGTTAGCTCCGCGGTAAAGTGTGTTTTCTGAGTAGCAGGTCTGGGTTCGATTCCCCGCCGAACCTTGTTTTATCTTACTTTTTTTCTTATCACGTTGCTTCGTTTTATCAAAATAGTTTCTGTTGGCATTGCGTGAACAAAATATTTTCGTTATTACAGACATAGACGAAAAGAATATATTTATACACTAACTGTTGATATCGTCTCGAAACTAGGCAGTATGTTCGTGTGAAGCTTCGAGACGATACTCAACTATTTAGAAAGAAACACATGTAGCTTTAGAGATGGGGCAACACCAGTGTTTCTTTCAGAAACAATGTTCCTGAGGATCACAGTTAGTATTCCCAGGGGCACTGCTCATAGTATTCTATTTATTATTCTATTATACACGTATTATTTGGTCTCCTGCGGGGGCACTCTAGAAGCCCCAAAGAGGCAGTGTACCCCCAAAACCATTTTGGAAAAAAACATTGAGCATCATTTCCACAATATAGTATACAGACGAGACAAAAATACATTTTGTCTCGCGAGGATAGTGTGTGCTTCGAACGGGAAATAATTGAAAACAATCTCCCTTTTTATACTGGTCGTTTAGATAGATGCGTATACCAAGTTTGAAGTCTATACCACAACTGAAAAAGTATAAGATTATAACTTTTATGGAAAAACACACACAGACAGAAACACACAAACACACACACACACACACACACACATATATATATATATATATATATATATATATATATATATATATATATACACCTTTTGACCATTTTCTCGTTGGCAGCGTATATAGTTATACTATACGGGATACGTGGAAAAGTGCCTCTTTCGGTTCAGTAGTTTGTTTACAGGACCGGTTGGAGTGAAATGCGTTTTATAATAGACTCAACCTTATAGGCAAACAATATATGCTATAAAAATAAACTTTCAAAGAAAGAAAAAGTGAGAAAATATTGTTAGGGAATCGAACCCAGGTCTCCTGTCCAGTAGGCTCATTTCAATAACCTTCACCACCGATTTCCTTAGATTTTCGACTTCGTTCTTACTGTTCACATAATACTGGTACGTTGCGGCCGGCATCTGTGGGGAATTATATAACTCTATAATCGGAAACACACTTAATTGTTTGCATACTTCCACAAAACATACAAACACCAAATTTTGCATACTTATTCGTCATGGGATGTGAGTAATGGGAAAATTCCGATATCACGAAAAAGGCGACATTTTCCATGTAAATGAAGTGTCGAAATTTTTCGCAGTTCCGAAATGCTGGTTTTTAGAGTAGTTACGCACACCATAGAAACGTCATATTTTGTCAGGCAGTGAAGCTAGGAACATAGTTTATGATAGAAAAAAGAGCATTAAAATTCCTTTTCGTTTCGCGGCGCAAATCGAAAAAATGTGAAATTTGTGATGGTTGTATGTAGGACGTTGAAATTTCGAGGTGATGTTTATTCTGATGCGTAGTTTGCGAATCCGCCCTTAAACTTGAAAAAAAATAGTCATGTTCGGTGTAAGAAAGTGCTAGGAATGTTATAAGGGTGCGTCTAATTCTACATAACTTGTAGATATGGTGGAATCACGAACTTGCGTTCAAGTGTGTAGATTACAGCGCATGTGAGGGGGAAAATGCGACATGTTGGAAAAGTCGTCATCTTCGATTCAAAATGGCGGCTCAAAACTTTGTAACCATTAAAATTGTAAGTTGTGCTCTTGGTAGGTAAGCCAGGTTTCCCTATGTTATTAAGGACGTAGTTCAGTTTAAGTGAAGAAATAATCATTGGAGAAGTCGCCATCTTGAATGCAAAATTGCCATATTTTTGAATTCCCTTCATTTGGACTCTTATGTGGTATATTAAGGAGAATAAAACAAACAGAATTTAACGTAGTAAGTTAGCTCCGCGGTGAAGTGTCTGCTTTCTGAGTAGCAGGTCTGGGTTCGATTCCCCGCCGAACCTTGTTTTATCTTACTTTTTTTCTTATCACGTTGCTTCGTTTTATCAAAATAGTTTCTGTTGGCATTGCGTGAACAAAATATTTTCGTTATTACAGACATAGACGAAAAGAATATATTTATACACTAACTGTTGATATCGTCTCGAAACTAGGCAGTATGTTCGTGTGAAGCTTCGGGACGATACTCAACTATTTAGAAAGAAACATATGTAGCTTTAGAGATGGGGCAACACCAGTGTGTATTTCAGACACAATGTTCCTGAGGATCACAGTTAGTATTCCCAGGGGCACTGCTCATAGTATTCTATTTATTATTCTATTATACACGTATTATTTTGTCTCCTGCGGGGGCACTCTAAGAGCCCCAAGGAGGCAGTGTACCCCAAAAACATTTTGGATAAAAATACTGAGCATCATTTCCACGATATAATATACAGACGAAACAAAAATACATTTTGTCTCGCGAGGATAGTGTGTGCTTCGAACCGGAAATAATTGAAAACAATCTCCCTTTTTATACTGGTCGTTTAGATAGATGCGTATACCAAGTTTGAAGTCTATACCACAACTGAAAAAGTATAAGATTATAACTTTTAAGGAAATATACACACACACAGACACACACACACACACACTCATATATATATATATATATATATATATATATATATATATATATATATATATATACGCACCTTTTGACAATTTTCTCGTTGGCAGCGCATATAGTTATAATATACGGGATACGTGGAAAAGTGCCTCTTTCGGTTCAGTAGTTTGTTTACAGGACCGGTTGGAGTGAAATGCGTTTTATAATAGACTCAACCTTATAGGCAAACAATATATGCTATAAAAATAAACTTTCAAAGAAACAAAAAGTGAGAAAAAGATTGTTAGGAATCGAACCCAGGTCTCCTGTCCATTAGGCTCACGTCAATCCCCTACACTACCGATTTCCTTAGATTTTCGACTTCGTTCTTACTGTTCACATAATACTGGTACGTTGCGGCCGGCATCTGTGGGGAATTATATACCTCTATAATCGGAAACACACTTAATTGTTTGCATACTTCCACAAAACATACAAACACCAAATTTTGCATACTTGTTCGTCATGAGATGTGAGTAATGGGAAAATTCCGATATCACGAAAAAGGCGACATTTTCCATGTAAATGAAGTGTCGACATTTTTCGTCGTTTCGAAATGCTGGTTTTTAGAGTAGTTACGCACACCATAGAAACGTCATATTTTGTCAGGCAGTGAAGCTAGAAACATAGTTTATGATAGAAAAAAGAGCATTAAAATTCGTTTTCGTTTCGCGGCGCAAATCGAAAAAATGTGAAATTTGTAAGGGCTGTATGTAGGACGTTGAAATTTCGAGGTGATGTTTACTCTGATGCGTAGTTTGCGAATCCGCCCTTAAACTTGAAAAAAAATAGTCATGTTCGGTGTAAGAAAGTGCTAGAAATGTTATAAGGGAGCGTCTTATTCTACACAAATTGTAGATATGGTGGAATCACGAAATTACGTTCAAGTGTGTAGATTACAGCGCATGTGAGGGGGAAAATGCGACATGTTGGAAAAGTCGTCATCTACGATTCAAAATGGCGGCTCAAAAATTTTTAACCATGAAAATTGTAAGTTGTGCTCTTGGTAGGTAAGCCAGGTTTCGCTATGTTATTAAGGACGTAGTTCAGTGTAAGTGAAGAAACAAATCATTGGAGAAGTCGCCATCTTGAATGCAAAATTGCCATATTTTTGAATTGCCTTCATTTGGACTCTTATGTGGTATATTGAGGAGAATAAAACAAACAGAATTTAACGTAGTAAGTTAGCTCTGCGGTAAAGTGTCTGCTTTCCCTTATTTTACTATGACATTACATGTAATTATTAAGGGAAGTGCGAATATTAAACAAAAGTAAGGCTAGCAAAAGTGAAGTAAGCATATACGGAGAAGAACAATATTTTCGAGTTTTTGTATGAAATGTTAAGAGACAGTCATGAAATGATATTGTGTAGATTATGATAGATGAGTCAGGAGAGCGGACAAAATGCTAGAAATTTAAAATAATAAGCCACTTTTGAAATATGGGCTTAAATACGAATAAGAAATGGCATCTTTGAATTTAAGGTCCGTCTGTTATGTTCTTTAGACTAATGGGGACTACGATTAAAACAAACGAATGGTTATGGAAGAATTAGTAGAATGAGAGGAACTACGAGTGTATCAGAAAACCAACGGACACGATGTTGTCCACCACAAAATTGGCTGGCGATCGAACCAGGGGTAATCGCTCTAGCAGTGATCCGTCGTGCCCCCTATCAATAAGAATTCAAGATAAGAACTTGTTGGAAAAGGATCCAATGAGAAAGAGCTGGAAATTGCACAGCTAAAAACTTACCCAACTCATGTGATGGATGATGCTGTCGAATTAAATTCAGGGAAAGGAGCTAAGAGTTAGATTTGATTATCGCTACTAAAGTAATAATCCAGCAGAAGATCTTAGGTGACGAGTTTTCGTATACAACTTCGACATTATTGATGATTATTTCATTAGTACATTTCGAATTAAAATAGAAGGGATAACTAAACTATCGCCCCCGGTTGGGCTCGAACCACCAACCTTTCGGTTAACAGGCGAACGCGCCAGCCGATTGTGCCACGGAGGCCCACTATCTTATTTGAGCGCTGTTTCGCAATACTACAGCACCACAACACGCCTATACTCTACTTTGAATACGCGATATGATAATGTGAAAAGTAATTTATCAACACCCTTTGATAAAGCTATAACTATTTATTTCTGAAAATTGCTGTATGTAATTCTACATATTCACTTTTACTAAAACGACGAATCTTCTTTCTCTTTTCCAAATTCCTCCTGCTATAATTAAATCGTTTTCATGATTAACTGACAAATGACTTTCCTTTTGTCAATATCCTTCTCATTGATCCAATTCACTCAACAATGTGAGCTTCTTACACTTTGAGATCATGTTGTTCTATTATATTATTTATGTGGGTTGCACACTTCGTATATCACGTATGTGGGATATTTGTGCGTTGTTTATTTACTCTCTCTATGGGCAGTGTTTCTTTATATAAAAGGATTTTATGCGTACTAGGCATGTGAGAGCGTAGTAATAATACTTTTCTCATCTCAATTTTGAAAATTTTTAAAAATTTAAAACAACGGCAGCAGCACCTTTACGCGATTTCATGTTAACATTTTCTCCAGAACTACTAAGTAAAGACTGCTCAGATTGTTCTAAACGAGATTTCCGAATCATATATAATTATATGAAGGGAGGCGTTACCCATACTGAACTTGTCTTCAAAATGCAATTTCCTTCGTGATTTCTTAACTATGTGAGAAGCAAAATGAATTAGCAGAGCGTGGTTTCGATCCACAGACCTCTGGGTTATGGGCCCAGCATGCTTCCACTGCGCCACTCTGCTGCTGTTTGATAATATACTGTTTGACTATCCAAATTCATTATTGTTATTTTGTATTAGCAGATTGCAGTACATTATGAGCAATATATAACACACAATGTAGTAACTGAGTAAAACAGAGAGCAGTAGTGTTTCTTGAGCGGTCTCACTGTTCTATTTTCATTCTCTTCGCTCTTCATCATATTTCACTGATACCAATTAATAATATCGTACAATAATTACAAAGAATCGAAACTTGCCACAGATTTCAGATTAGTTATTTAAGTTGGAGAATCTCCGTTTTCACGTCTGTATTTCTTACATAAGATATATGTTTTTCCTAAGTTGTAATCTTCTAAATTTTTCATGTCAATAATCGCCAGATCAACTAATTCAATTACCAAATTGGCTACAATGATGTAACCAAATGAACCCGTCAGGACTTGATTGGTATGTCATTCGCTGTCGTACAAACTCCTAAACACAAAGCGTCCTTCCCCGTCATAGTATGTGGCAGTCCAGATAGTAGGAATACAGAGTTAGAATGGAAAGATCCAATTTACGCACGGCCCATAGGTCCCAAGGGGCATATTTTTAGAAATTGAGAATAAAGTATGGTAAACGGAAATAAGAGGCTGTCTACAAATGTAAGGTGAATCATTACTGATGGCAATGGTGATGCAGTACTACATCGCGACCTTTGCAACGCTCCTCTTTGTGTAAAACTAAAATGGGTTATTTTTCGTGCTGTGTTTACTAGGTTTGTTTCATTTACAAAGGCATTGCTATAGAAAACAAAACGAGAGACTCAAAATATGTTGTGCGAATAATATGCCGAACGGTAAATGTGTTAGATACTGCCCTGCACTTAGGCGTGATCTCTCATTTTTCAGGTAAGTGAAATATACGTTTGAGTATGGTTTTCGCATGCAAAATTGTGGGTAATCCAATCTCGTGTTTTACAAATACTAGTTTATACGAAATATGAGTACAGGTCGCAAGAAGTTACGCATGTGTTCCGTACTTCACGTGAACATTCTTCCATTGTTTTGCTTGAGTATAAGCAATCATCAATGTGTGTGCTCGTGGCAGTTCCGCTCGAGCCGTCGAGCGAAGCACATCGTGGAGTAGTTTGACTGTGTTACGTCTGTTTGTTCTACTCCTGCGCACTTGTGTGCTGTGACAGTTTCTCGTAGTTATTGTGTTGGGCCAGTTAGTGCCTCCCAGTGAGTGAGTTCAGTGTTTTTTGCTGTTGCTTGTTTCTTAGTAATTATGGCTTACAAAAAGGACCTGCAATTTAATTTTGTCTTTGATAAAAAGTTTCGTAGTTCACGCCCGACTTCCAGTCAAGTTTATCAGTGGTTAAGTGAAACTTTTCCGGGCATTTTTGACAATATTAGTGCTCTTCAGTTACACGCCGAGTCTTATAGTATTTATCTGAAATTTAAGAATGTACAAGCGTATGAACAGTTTGCTTCTAGTGCCCCTGATTCTGTGGTCTTTCATCATGCCGATGGAATTTCTAGCACTGTCAGGATTGTTCCGGCGGAAACCCCAATAAAGCAGATTAGGATATACGACTTCCCTTTGGAGGCGCCATTACAGTTACTTGAAGAACATTTTCGTGCTTATGGAAAGGTGCGTCAAGTGGAACCCCAATTTGGGCAGCTCCTTTTCCCCCAGGAATTGATAGTGGTATCCGCATTATTCATATGGAACTCCAGAAACATATTCCGTCACGTTTAATAGTTCAGGGCTATAAAGTGGGTGTATCCTACGATGGTCAACCTACTACTTGTTTTTTTTTTTTTTGCCAATCTCATTTACATACCATATCCATATGTCCGTTGAAAAAATCAAAACCTGTGAGTGCGAAACCGGCCCCTGTTTCTGTCCAAATGACTGAACTTGGAAAAGTGCAACGTTCTCTTCTGTCATCACGGCCTTTGGAGGTTCGAGCAGATGTCCACCAGGAACCTGCTGGGGGTCCCCCAGAAGTTTCTTTCTTGAACGATGCGAGTGAGTTTCCTGAGTTACCAACTTCCCGCCCAGTATCGCAGTTCTCATCAGAACAACCTACTTCGGCGGAGGCAGTGCCAAAGGTACCACCCCGATAATCCAAGAGCCGCCACTGGATGTTGTGAGCCCAGTGTCAACTAGTGTTGCGCCGCCTAATACTCTTCCGGAATCGAGTGACTCCTCTTTAGTACAGGCAGAAGCTTTCCTTTCGCCTACAGTTCCTCAAGGTGATGTTTCTGTTTCTCCTGATCCCGCTTCGCAACAAAAAAGAAGACGACTATCAAGGTCATCTGCAAGGAAAAAATAATTGAGTTTACTTCTTAGTGCAGTTAAAGGAACGGATAAAACTGACTCACGAGCCTCTACATCAAAAGTGCATGCAATTTCTGATTCGGAACTCACGTGAGTGTAGGTGTGTCTATCCTTGGAATTCTTTTTCTCCCAGAAAGAATTTTGTAGCAACAGGTTGGCTATGTCTGTCTGTTAGTTTATGTTTCTCTTTGGTATTGTTACGGGACAACAGAACTCTATATTACAAGCAGTGCCATGGGTGGATAGTAATTTCTCCCTTGTGTGCGCAGACAACGATTTTCATTTTCATAGTGAGTGTGTTATTGTTGTTAATTTTTTCTTTCTTTGTACCGATATGTCAGCGGTAAATTCATTTACTGTGTTAGCTCTTAATATTCATCGCATCAGTTCAGCGTCTAATAAAGCCCTTCTTAAACACTTCATTGAGCACCGTCACCCCGACGTATGTGGTATCGTTGAACTGACTTTTTCGTCGTTAGACTTTTTTAGTGACTACCATGCAATAATTAATTGTGAATCATCTACAGGGGTGGCTCTTTTGGTACGGAAGGGTCTTACGTATGATAGAGTGGCCTTATCTCCCGATGGGAGGGCAATACGTTGTTATATTCACGATATTTGTGTGATTCTACTCTATGCGCCTTCGGGCTATCTCATGGTACGAGAAAGGGAACAGTTTTATAAGCACACCATCCCGTCTTTAATTCCGCCTGGCATTAATCAGTGTATTTTGATCGGTGATTTTAATGCTGTAATTAACCCCCAAGATTCTCTCAACCCCTCACCTCCATGTTATGTGTTAGAGGCGCTTGTGCGAGTTATGCAGCTACAGGATGCGCTCAGTGTACCCAACTCGCCGCATGCGTTTACATTCTGTGGGTCCACAAATAAGAGTCGCCTCGATCGAGCGTATTTAACGGCACCTTTAAGTTCGACGGTGGTCCATTTGTTAACTCTTCACTTGCCGTTCTCCGTCCATTCGGCCATTGAAATGACTCTTAAATTACCGTTTTCCATACCTGCCGCACGAGGTTCTTCTTTTTGGAAAATTAATACGGAAGTTATGTCACGAGAGGAAGTGGTGGAGTTGTTTGCTACGAAGTTTGTCTATTGGTGTAGTATGAATAAATATTATTCGACTGTCGGATCATGGTGGAATGTATATTGTAAGCCCAAAATCCGTAGTTTTTTTTTCAATGGCGCGGTAGAATCGCGCGCGAGGACGATCGTCTGTTGCACGAATTTTTTTATCGTGCTCTTTGTGAACTTTGGGCGGCTCCTGCTTCCCTGGAAAATTTCGCACGTATTAACGATCTTAAATTCCGGATGAAACAGATTTACGCACATTCCTCGCTGCAAGCTTATTTTTCTGAGGATTTCTATCATTGTTTCCCAGAGGAAACTGCGTCTATATATCACGTAGACCGCCTGCTACGAAAAAGGAGATCGACTTTCATCCCTTCCCTTGTTTTACATGATGGGACGACTACGAACGATGTTTTCCAGATTTTACATGAATTTACGCGCTATTATACTGCGTTTGCGGGTGCAAAACCGATTAATTATGCTTACGGAACGGAATTCTTGTCCACGTTACCCCACCAACTAACGGAGCAAGAAGGTCAGGCGTTAATGAGTCCCATCAGCGAACAGGAAATTTTCAATGTTCTCAAGAAAGCTAAAGGTCGCAGTGCCCCTGGAATAGATGGCTTGAACATAGCGTTTTACAAACGTTATTGGCCATGTCTCAGTGCAACGCTCGTTACTCTCTTTAACGATTTATTATCGGGAGTCGCGTTTTCGCACAACACCGCCGTCCTTGTACTTATTCCTAAATCATCTTCCGCACGTGAGGTTTCAGACTTCCGACCTAACTCTTTATTGCCGGTTGACCTCAAACTATTTACGAAGATACTCACCTCGCGACTACGACCAATTGTTCGTCGCTATATCAGTCCTTTTCAGGCGGCACTCCACGAGACCCATAACCTTCAGTATACTTTACGTTCACTTCGAGATCTTTTTGCGTATTTTCATTCCCGTCATGTGCCGGCGGGAGCACTGGCGGTGGATCTGGAAAAAGCGTATGATAGCGTTGATCATGGCTTCTTAGCGTTAACTCTTGAAGCCTGGGGTTTCCCGTTAGCCTTCCGGCGGGTCATCTCCAATCTGTATGCTACAGCCAACTTTCGCATTCAGATTAATGGCCATTTATCCCCCGTTATTCAGTTACAACGAGGTTTGCGTCAGGGTTGTAGTTTGAGTTTCACGCTCTTTGCATTGGTGCTAGACCCTTTGCTTCGGCGGTTGGCCACATTATCGCCTCCTGGGCTCTCTATGTTTCGCAGCCAAAATATCTTTGCGTATGCTGATGATCTGAACGTAACCGGAGTGGATCCCGCGGCTATGATGGAATGTTTTCCTGTTTTGCAGCGATTTTCGCGTTGTTCCGGTCTCCACTATAACACCCTTAAGACTCACGTTCTACAGTTTCATGGTTTTCATTTAGCTCCCAGTGACCCTGGTACACCACCTTTACCTCATGTTACGTCTTTAACCATCCTCGGGATTCCCTTTACCTTCGCATTATGATGAGATTTGGGCCCCACTGTTATCACAAGTCCGTCAGCTGTTGTATTCCATGCGTTTTCGAAGACTCCATCTATTACATCGTATTCAATTTATTAACGTTTATGTGGCGACCAAATTGTGGTACCGTGCGAGAGTCTACCCTCTCCCGGAACTGTATGCACGTAAGTTTGAATCCCTGTTTCTTTGGCATATTTGGCGCGGTTTCTTTTTCCGCATTCCTCGTACTGCCCTTTACCTTCCGCGTTTTCATGGGGGATTAAATCTCGTTCACCTTCGCCTTAAATGCCAAACTTTGTTTATGTGCGACTTCTATAATGCTCTTGTCATTGGAGACTCTGTAACACAACGATGGATTCGTTGCTTCTGGCCGAGCTATGAATTTCCTCTGAACCCTCCTTTTATACAATTTGCGGCTCAGTGTCCATCTTGTGTTTTGACCTTAATTCGTCATTGGACCTACGCTGGGACGATCATTGATCCCGCTCGTCATAATGCCCGTACATTATATCGTCTTCTTTTAGAGTTAACATATCCTCAGACACGACTTCGAATACTCCACCATTTCCCGCAGGTGATTTGGCCTAAAGTCTGGGCCAATATTTTTGATGCTGTATTACCTTCTTATATGCAAGAGGCCTGGTTTAAAGTTGTTTATCAGCTTATCCCTACGCTTGCGCGTTTATACGCAGTTCATCGCGCACCCGATGCGCTTTGCGAAAGATGCAATGAAGAAGATACATTGGACCATCGTTACACGCAGTGCGTAGGTGCGTCCTCAATCTGGAAAAATCTGACGGTGATGTTAGGTCGTATTAGCCGCCGTCCACCACACCAGTTCACTGTTGCTTACTTGCTACTTCCAGATTTTCATTTCTTCCCACCCGCCAAACATCATGCTGTGCTCTTCCTAATTGCGTGTACGATAATTTATGTTCAGCGCTACACGCCTTTGTTAGATGCATGCACGTATTTTGACTTTTTGCGACGCACGCGCAGAAAGCTCTTCCCTCCCGCAGTGGACCGGCGTCTCTTCAGTCGGTTTTTAGAGGTGGTGTTGCTATAAACTCTTTCCTTCCCGTACGTATGAATATGGACGAGTATGTAGCCAAAAAATTTTTTTCTTTTCTTTTTTTTTAATAATCACTTCTTTTTCTTAAATAATCATTTCCTTTATAATTTTTGAGATATGTTGATTTTTTTTTGTGTGTTAATATTAGTTCGGTACAGCTATTGATAGAGCTGCTTTCTTGTGTTAATTCATACCGGAAGTTGTCCGGTTCTTGTTAAGTTAGTGTATGTTCTGTAAGTACAATAAAAACTCAGTGGTGTAGTGGTTATTACATCCGCCTAACACGCGGAAGGTCCCAGGTTCGATCCCTGGCGAGCACACTGATGTTTTATTTTATTACGTCTATATTAACGAATGGTGGTCTGCACTTTCACAGTCAACCTTAATATGCCTTCAAGGCAGTACCTATGCTATTCTATCATATACAACATGCGATTCCCTTATTTTACTATGACATTACATGTAATAATTAAGGGAAGTGCGAATATTAAATAAAAGTAAGGCTAGCAAAAGTGAAGTAAGCATATACGGAGAAGAACAATATTTTCGAGTTTTTGTATGAAATGTTAAGAGACAGTCATGAAATGATATTGTGTAGATTATGATAGATGAGTCAGGAGAGCGGACAAATTGCAAGAAATTTAAAATAATAAGCCACTTTTGAAATATGGGCTTAAATACGAATAAGAAATGGCATCTTTGAATTTAAGGTCCGTCTGTTATGTTCTTGAGACTAATGGGGACTACGATTAAAACAAACGAGTGGTTATGGAAGAATTAGTAGAATGAGAGGAACTAGGAGTATATCAGAAAACCAACGGACACGATGTTGTCCACCACAAAATTGGCTGGCGATCGAACCAGGGGTAATCGCCCTAGCAGTGATCCGTCGTGCCCCCTATCAATAAGAATTCAAGATGAGAACTTGTTGGAAAAGGATCCAATGAGAAAGAGCTGGAAATTGCACAGCTAAAAACTTACCCAACTCATGTGATGGATGATGCTGTCGAATTAAATTCAGGGAAAGGAGCTAAGAGTTAGATTTGATTATCGCTACTAAAGTTAATAATTTAGCCGAAGATCTTAGGTGACGAGTTTTCATATACAACTTTGACATTATTGATGATTATTTCATTAGTACATTTCGAATTAATATAGCAGGGATAACTAAAACTATCGCCCCCGGGTGGGCTCGAACCACCAACCTTTCGATTAACAGCCGAACGCGCTAGCCGATTGCGCCACGGAGGCCCACTATCTTATTTGAGCGCTGTTTCGCAATACTACAGCACCACAACACGCCTCTACTCTATTTTGAATACGCGATATGATAATGTGAAAAGTAATTTATCAACACCCTTTGATAAAGCTATAACTATTTATTTCTGAAAATTGCTGTATGTAATTCTACATATTCACTTTTACTAAAACGACGAATCTTCTTTCTCTTTTCCAAATTCCTCCTGCTATAATTAAGTCCTTTTCATGATTAACTGACAAATGACTTTCCTTTTGTCAATATCCTTCTCATTGATCCAATTCACTCAAAAATGTGAGCTTCTTACACTTTGAGATCATGTTGTTCTATTATATTATTTATGTGGGTTGCACACTTCGTATATCAAGTATGTGGGATATTTGTGCGTTGTTTATTTACTCTCTCTATGGGCAGTGTTTCTTTATATAAAAGGATTTTATGCGTACTAGGCATGTGAGAGCGTAGTAATAATACTTTTCTCATCTCAATTTTGAAAATTTTTAAAAATTTAAAACATAACGGCAGCAGCACCTTTACGCGATTTCATGTTAACATTTTCTCCAGAACTACTAAGTAAAGACTGCTCAGATTGTTCTAAACGAGATTTCCGAATCATATATAATTATATGAAGGGATGCGTTACCCATACTGAACTTGTCTTCAAAATGCAATTTCCTTCGTGATTTCTTAACTATGTGAGAAGCAAAATGAACTAGCAGAGCGTGGTTTCGATCCACGGACCTCTGGGTTATAGGCCCAGCACGCTTCCACTGCGCCACTCTGCTGCTGTTTGATAATATACTGTTTGACTATCCAAATTCATTATTGTTATTTTGTATTAGCAGATTGCAGTACATTATGAGCAATATATAACACACAATGTAGTAACTGAGTAAAACAGAGAGCAGTAGTGTTTCTTGAGCGGTCTCACTGTTCTATTTTCATTCTCTTCGCTCTTCATCATATTTCACTGATACCAATTAATAATATCGTACAATAACTACAAAGAATCGAAACTTGCCACAGATTTCAGATTAGTTATTTAAGTTGGAGAATCTCCGTTTTCAAGTCTGTATTTCTTACATAAGATATATGTTTTTCCTAACTTGTAATCTTCTAAATTTTTCATGTCAATAATCGCCAGATCAACTAATTCAATTATCAAATTGGCTACAATGATGTAACCCAATGAACCCGTCAGGACTTGATTGGTATGTCATTCGCTGTCGTACAAACTCTTAAACACAAAGCGTCCTTCCCCGTCATAGTATGTGGCAGTCCAGATAGTTGGATAACAGAATGGAAAGATCCAATTTACGCACGGCCCATAGGTCCCAAGGGGCATATTTTTAGATTTTGAGAATAAAGTATGGTAAACGGAAATAAGAGGCTGTCTACAAATGTAAGGTGAATCATTACTGATGGCAATGGTGATGCAGTACTACATCGCGACCTTTGCAACGCTCGTCTTTGTGTAAAACTAAAATGGGTTATTTTTCGTGCTGTTTTTACTAGGTTTGTTTCATTTACTATAGAAAACAAAACGAGAGACTCAAAATATGTTGTGCGAATAATATGCCGAACGGTAAAAGTGTTAGATACTGCCCTGCACTTAGGCGTGATCTCTCATTTTTCAGGTAAGTGTAATAGACGTTTGAGTATGGTTTTCGCATGCAAAATTGTGGGTAATCCAATCTCGTGTTTTACAAATATTAGTTTATACGAAATATGAGTACAGGTCGCAAGAAGTCACGCATGTGTTCCGTACTTCACGTGAACATTCTTCCATTGTTTTGCTTGAGTATAAGCAATCATCAATGTGTGTGCTCGTGGTGTAGTCGTTATCACATCCGCCTAACACGCGGAAGGTCCCAGGTTCCATCCCTGGCGAGCACACTGATGTTTTATTTTATTACGTCTATATTAACGAATGGTGCTCTGCACTTTCACAGTTAACCTTAATATGCCTTCAAGGCAGTACCTATGCTATTCTATCATATACAACATGCGATTCCCTTATTTTACTATGACATTACATGTAATAATTAAGGGAAGTGCGAATATTAAATAAAAGTAAGGCTAGCAAAAGTGAAGTAAGCATATACGGAAAAGAACAATATTTTCGAGTTTTTGTATGAAATGTTAAGAGACAGTCATGAAATGATATTGTGTAGATTATGATAGATGAGTCAGGAGAGCGGACAAATTGCAAGAAATTTAAAATAATAAGCCACTTTTGAAATATGGGCTTAAATACGAATAAGAAATGGCATCTTTGAATTTAAGGTCCGTCTGTTATGTTCTTGAGACTAATGGGGACTACGATTAAAACAAACGAATGGTTATGGAAGAATTAGTAGAATGAGAGGAACTAGGAGTATATCAGAAAACCAACGGACACGATGTTGTCCACCACAAAATTGGCTGGCGATCGAACCAGGGGTAATCGCCCTAGCAGTGATCCGTCGTGCCCCCTATCAATAAGAATTCAAGATGAGAACTTGTTGGAAAAGGATCCAATGAGAAAGAGCTGGAAATTGCACAGCTAAAAACTTACCCAACTCATGTGATGGATGATGCTGTCGAATTAAATTCAGGGAAAGGAGCTAAGAGTTAGATTTGATTATCGCTACTAAAGTTAATAATTTAGCCGAAGATCTTAGGTGACGAGTTTTCATATACAACTTTGACATTATTGATGATTATTTCATTAGTACATTTCGAACTAATATAGCAGGGATAACTAAAACTATCGCCCCCGGGTGGGCTCGAACCACCAACCTTTCGATTAACAGCCGAACGCGCTAGCCGATTGCGCCACGGAGGCCCACTATCTTATTTGAGCGCTGTTTCGCAATACTACAGCACCACAACACGCCTCTACTCTATTTTGAATACGCGATATGATAATGTGAAAAGTAATTTATCAACACCCTTTGGTAAAGCTATAACTATTTATTTCTGAAAATTGCTGTATGTAATTCTACATATTCACTTTTACTAAAACGACGAATCTTCTTTCTCTTTTCCAAATTCCTCCTGCTATAATTAAATCCTTTTCATGATTAACTGACAAATGACTTTCCTTTTGTCAATATCCTTCTCATTGATCCAATTCACTCAACAATGTGAGCTTCTTACACTTTGAGATCATGTTGTTCTATTATATTATTTATGTGGGTTGCACACTTCGTATATCAAGTATGTGGGATATTTGTGCGTTGTTTATTTACTCTCTCTATGGGCAGTGTTTCTTTATATAAAAGGATTTTATGCGTACTAGGCATGTGAGAGCGTAGTAATAATACTTTTCTCATCTCAATTTTGAAAATTTTTAAAAATTTAAAACATAACGGCAGCAGCACCTTTACGCGATTTCATGTTAACATTTTCTCCAGAACTACTAAGTAAAGACTGCTCAGATTGTTCTAAACGAGATTTCCGAATCATATATAATTATATGAAGGGAGGCGTTACCCATACTGAACTTGTCTTCAAAATGCAATTTCCTTCGTGATTTCTTAACTATGTGAGAAGCAAGATGAACTAGCAGAGCGTGGTTTCGATCCACGGACCTCTGGGTTATGGGCCCAGCACGCTTTCACTGCGCCACTCTGCTGCTGTTTGATAATATACTGTTTGACTATCCAAATTCATTATTGTTATTTTGTATTAGCAGATTGCAGTACATTATGAGCAATATATAACACACAATGTAGTAACTGAGTAAAACAGAGAGCAGTAGTGTTTCTTGAGCGGTCTCACTGTTCTATTTTCATTCTCTTCGCTCTTCATCATATTTCACTGATACCAATTAATAATATCGTACAATAACTATAAAGAATCGAAACTTGCCACAGATTTCAGATTAGTTATTTAAGTTGGAGAATCTCCGTTTTCACGTCTGTATTTCTTACATAAGATATATGTTTTTCATAAGTTGTATTCTTCTAAATTTTTCATGCCAATAATCGCCAGATCAACTAATTCAATTACCAAATTGGCTACATTGATGTAACCAAATGAACCCGTCAGGACTTGATTGGTATGTCATTCGCTGTCGTACAAACTCCTAAACACAAAGCGTCCTTCCCCGTCATAGTATGTGGCAGTCCAGATAGTAGGAATACAGAGTTAGAATGGAAAGATCCAATTTACGCACGGCCCATAGGTTCCAAGGGGCATATTTTTAGATTTTGAGAATAAAGTATGGTAAACGGAAATAAGAGGCTGTCTACAAATGTAAGGTGAATTATTACTGATGGCAATGGTGATGCAGTACTACATCGCGACCTTTGCAACGCTCCTCTTTGTGTAAAACTAAAATGGGTTATTTTTCGTGCTGTTTTTACTAGGTTTGTTTCATTTACAAAGGCATTGCTATAGAAAACAAAACGAGAGACTCAAAATATGTTGTGCGAATAATATGCCGAACGGTAAATGTGTTAGATACTGCCCTACACTTAGCCGCGATCTCTCATTTTTCAGGTAAGTGTAATAGACGTTTGAGTATGGTTTTCGCATGCAAAATTGTGGGTAATCCAATCTCGTGTTTTACAAATATTAGTTTATACGAAATATGAGTACAGGTCGCAAGAAGTCACGCATGTGTTCCCTACTTCAGGTGAACATTCTTCCATTGTTTTGCTTGAGTATAAGCAATCATCAATGTGTGTGCTCGTGGTGTAGTGGTTATCACATCCGCCTAACACGCGGAAGGTTCAGGTTCGATCCCTGCCGAGCACACTGATGTTTTATTTTGTTACGTCTATATTAACGAATGGTGCTCTGCACTTTCACAGTCAACCTTAATATGCCTTCAAGGCAGTACCTATGCTATTCTATCATATACAACATGCGATTCCCTTATTTTACTATGACATTACATGTAATTATTAAGGGAAGTGCGAATATTAAATAAAAGTAAGGCTAGCAAAAGTGAAGTAAGCATATACGGAGAAGAACAATATTTTCGAGTTTTTGTATGAAATCTTAAGAGACAGTCATGAAATGATATTGTGTAGATTATGATAGATGAGTCAGGAGAGCGGACAAAATGCAAGAAATTTAAAATAATAAGCCACTTTTGAAATATGGGCTTAAATACGAATAAGAAATGGCATCTTTGAATTTAAGGTCCGTCTGTTATGTTCTTGAGACTAATGGGGACTACGATTAAAACAAACGAATGGTTATGGAAGAATTAGTAGAATGAGAGGAACTAGGAGTATATCAGAAAACCAACGGACACGATGTTGTCCACCACAAAATTGGCTGGCGATCGAACCAGGGGTAATCGCTCTGGCAGTGATCCGTCGTGCCCCCTATCAATAAGAATTCAAGATAAGAACTTGTTGGAAAAGGATCCAATGACAAGGAGCTGGAAATTGCACAGCTAAAAACTTACCCAACTCATGTGATGGATGATGCTGTCGAATTAAATTCAGGGAAAGGAGCTAAGAGTTAGATTTGATTATCGCTACTAAAGTTAATAATTTAGCCGAAGATCTTAGGTGACGAGTTTTCATATACAACTTTGACATTATTGATGATTATTTCATTAGTACATTTCGAACTAATATAGCAGGGATAACTAAAACTATCGCCCCCGGGTGGGCTCGAACCACCAACCTTTCGATTAACAGCCGAACGCGCTAGCCGATTGCGCCACGGAGGCCCACTATCTTATTTGAGCGCTGTTTCGCAATACTACAGCACCACAACACGCCTCTACTCTATTTTGAATACGCGATATGATAATGTGAAAAGTAATTTATCAACACCCTTTGATAAAGCTATAACTATTTATTTCTGAAAATTGCTGTATGTAATTCTACATATTCACTTTTACTAAAACGACGAATCTTCTTTCTCTTTTCCAAATTCCTCCTGCTATAATTAAGTCCTTTTCATGATTAACTGACAAATGACTTTCCTTTTGTCAATATCCTTCTCATTGATCCAATTCACTCAAAAATGTGAGCTTCTTACACTTTGAGATCATGTTGTTCTATTATATTATTTACGTGGGTTGCACACTTCGTATATCAAGTATGTGGGATATTTGTGCGTTGTTTATTTACTCTCTCTATGGGCAGTGTTTCTTTATATAAAAGGATTTTATGCGTACTAGGCATGTGAGAGCGTAGTAATAATACTTTTCTCATCTCAATTTTGAAAATTTTTAAAAATTTAAAACATAACGGCAGCAGCACCTTTACGCGATTTCATGTTAACATTTTCTCCAGAACTACTAAGTAAAGACTGCTCAGATTGTTCTAAACGAGATTTCCGAATCATATATAATTATATGAAGGGAGGCGTTACCCATACTGAACTTGTCTTCAAAATGCAATTTCCTTCGTGATTTCTTAACTATGTGAGAAGCAAGATGAACTAGCAGAGCGTGGTTTCGATCCACGGACCTCTGGGTTATGGGCCCAGCACGCTCCACTGCGCCACTCTGCTGCTGTTTGATAATATACTGTTTGACTATCCAAATTCATTATTGTTATTTTGTATTAGCAGATTGCAGTACATTATGAGCAATATATAACACACAATGTAGTAACTGAGTAAAACAGAGAGCAGTAGTGTTTCTTGAGCGGTCTCACTGTTCTATTTTCATTCTCTTCGCTCTTCATCATATTTCACTGATACCAATTAATAATATCGTACAATAACTACAAAGAATCGAAACTTGCCACAGATTTCAGATTAGTTATTTAAGTTGGAGAATCTCCGTTTTCAAGTCTGTATTTCTTACATAAGATATATGTTTTTCCTAACTTGTAATCTTCTAAATTTTTCATGTCAATAATCGCCAGATCAACTAATTCAATTACCAAATTGGCTACAATGATGTAACCCAATGAACCCGTCAGGACTTGATTGGTATGTCATTCGCTGTCGTACAAACTCCTAAACACAAAGCGTCCTTCCCCGTCATAGTATGTGGCAGTCCAGATAGTGGGATAACAGAATGGAAAGATCCAATTTACGCACGGCCCATAGGTCCCAAGGGGCATATTTTTAGATTTTGAGAATAAAGTATGGTAAACGGAAATAAGAGGCTGTCTACAAATGTAAGGTGAATCATTACTGATGGCAATGGTGATGCAGTACTACATCGCGACCTTTGCAACGCTCCTCTTTGTGTAAAACTAAAATGGGTTATTTTTCGTGCTGTTTTTACTAGGTTTGTTTCATTTACTATAGAAAACAAAACGAGAGACTCAAAATATGTTGTGCGAATAATATGCCGAACGGTAAATGTGTTAGATACTGCCCTGCACTTAGGCGTGATCTCTCATTTTTCAGGTAAGTGTAATAGACGTTTGAGTATGGTTTTCGCATGCAAAATTGTAAGTAATCCAATCTCGTGTTTTACAAATATTAGTTTATACGAAATATGAGTACAGGTCGCAAGAAGTCACGCATGTGTTCCGTACTTCACGTGAACATTCTTCCATTGTTTTGCTTGAGTATAAGCAACCATCAATGTGTGTGCTCGTGGTGTAGTGGTTATCACATCCGCCTAACACGCAGAAGGTCCCCGGTTCGATCCCTGGCGAGCACACTGATGTTTTATTTTATTACGTCTATATTAACGAATTGTGCTCTGCACTTTCACAGTTAACCTTAATATGCCTTCAAGGCAGTACCTATGCTATTCTATCATATACAACATGCGATTCCCTTATTTTACTATGACATTACATGTAATAATTAAGGGAAGTGCGAATATTAAATAAAAGTAAGGCTAGCAAAAGTGAAGTAAGCATATACGGAGAAGAACAATATTTTCGAGTTTTTGTATGAAATGTTAAGAGACAGTCATGAAATGATATTGTGTAGATTATGATAGATGAGTCAGGAGAGCGGACAAATTGCAAGAAATTTAAAATAATAAGCCACTTTTGAAATATGGGCTTAAATACGAATAAGAAATGGCATCTTTGAATTTAAGGTCCGTCTGTTATGTTCTTGAGACTAATGGGGACTACGATTAAAACAAACGAATGGTTATGGAAGAATTAGTAGAATGAGAGGAACTAGGAGTATATCAGAAAACCAACGGACACGATGTTGTCCACCACAAAATTGGCTGGCGATCGAACCAGGGGTAATCGCCCTAGCAGTGATCCGTCGTGCCCCCTATCAATAAGAATTCAAGATGAGAACTTGTTGGAAAAGGATCCAATGAGAAAGAGCTGGAAATTGCACAGCTAAAAACTTACCCAACTCATGTGATGGATGATGCTGTCGCATTAAATTCAGGGAAAGGAGCTAAGAGTTAGATTTGATTATCGCTACTAAAGTTAATAATTTAGCCGAAGATCTTAGGTGACGAGTTTTCATATACAACTTTGACATTATTGATGATTATTTCATTAGTACATTTCGAACTAATATAGCAGGGATAACTAAAACTATCGCCCCCGGGTGGGCTCGAACCACCAACCTTTCGATTAACAGCCGAACGCGCTAGCCGATTGCGCCACGGAGGCCCACTATCTTATTTGAGCGCTGTTTCGCAATACTACAGCACCACAACACGCCTCTACTCTATTTTGAATACGCGATATGATAATGTGAAAAGTAATTTATCAACACCCTTTGATAAAGCTATAACTATTTATTTCTGAAAATTGCTGTATGTAATTCTACATATTCACTTTTACTAAAACGACGAATCTTCTTTCTCTTTTCCAAATTCCTCCTGCTATAATTAAGTCCTTTTCATGATTAACTGACAAATGACTTTCCTTTTGTCAATATCCTTCTCATTGATCCAATTCACTCAAAAATGTGAGCTTCTTACACTTTGAGATCATGTTGTTCTATTATATTATTTATGTGGGTTGCACACTTCGTATATCAAGTATGTGGGATATTTGTGCGTTGTTTATTTACTCTCTCTATGGGCAGTGTTTCTTTATATAAAAGGATTTTATGCGTACTAGGCATGTGAGAGCGTAGTAATAATACTTTTCTCATCTCAATTTTGAAAATTTTTAAAAATTTAAAACATAACGGCAGCAGCACCTTTACGCGATTTCATGTTAACATTTTCTCCAGAACTACTAAGTAAAGACTGCTCAGATTGTTCTAAACGAGATTTCCGAATCATATATAATTATATGAAGGGAGGCGTTACCCATACTGAACTTGTCTTCAAAATGCAATTTCCTTCGTGATTTCTTAACTATGTGAGAAGCAAGATGAACTAGCAGAGCGTGGTTTCGATCCACGGACCTCTGGGTTATATGCCCAGCACGCTTCCACTGCGCCACTCTGCTGCTGTTTGATAATATACTGTTTGACTATCCAAATTCATTATTGTTATTTTGTATTAGCAGATTGCAGTACATTATGAGCAATATATAACACACAATGTAGTAACTGAGTAAAACAGAGAGCAGTAGTGTTTCTTGAGCGGTCTCACTGTTCTATTTTCATTCTCTTCGCTCTTCATCATATTTCACTGATACCAATTAATAATATCGTACAATAACTACAAAGAATCGAAACTTGCCACAGATTTCAGATTAGTTATTTAAGTTGGAGAATCTCCGTTTTCACGTCTGTATTTCTTACATAAGATATATGTTTTTCATAAGTTGTATTCTTCTAAATTTTTCATGCCAATAATCGCCAGATCAACTAATTCAATTACCAAATTGGCTACATTGATGTAACCAAATGAACCCGTCAGGATTTGGTTGGTATGTCATTCGCTGTCGTACAAACTCCTAAACACAAAGCGTCCTTCCCCGTCATAGTATGTGGCAGTCCAGATAGTAGGAATACAGAGTTAGAATGGAAAGATCCAATTTACGCAGGGCCCATAGGTTCCAAGGGGCATATTTTTAGATTTTGAGAATAAAGTATGGTAAGCGGAAATAAGAGGCTGTCTACAAATGTAAGGTGAATTATTACTGATGGCAATGGTGATGCAGTACTACATCGCGACCTTTGCAACGCTCCTCTTTGTGTAAAACTAAAATGGGTTATTTTTCGTGCTGTGTTTACTAGGTTTGTTTCATTTACAAAGGCATTGCTATAGAAAACAAAACGAGAGACTCAAAATATGTTGTGCGAATAATATGCCGAACGGTAAATGTGTTAGATACTGCCCTACACTTAGCCGCGATCTCTCATTTTTCAGGTAAGTGTAATAGACGTTTGAGTATGGTTTTCGCATGCAAAATTGTGGGTAATCCAATCTCGTGTTTTACAAATATTAGTTTATACGAAATATGAGTACAGGTCGCAAGAAGTCACGCATGTGTTCCCTACTTCACGTGAACATTCTTCCATTGTTTTGCTTGAGTATAAGCAATCATCAATGTGTGTGCTCGTGGTGTAGTGGTTATCACATCCGCCTAACACGCGGAAGGTTCAGGTTCGATCCCTGCCGAGCACACTGATGTTTTATTTTGTTACGTCTATATTAACGAATGGTGCTCTGCACTTTCACAGTCAACCTTAATATGCCTTCAAGGCAGTACCTATGCTATTCTATCATATACAACATGCGATTCCCTTATTTTACTATGACATTACATGTAATTATTAAGGGAAGTGCGAATATTAAATAAAAGTAAGGCTAGCAAAAGTGAAGTAAGCATATACGGAGAAGAACAATATTTTCGAGTTTTTGTATGAAATGTTAAGAGACAGTCATGAAATGATATTGTGTAGATTATGATAGATGAGTCAGGAGAGCGGACAAAATGCAAGAAATTTAAAATAATAAGCCACTTTTGAAATATGGGCTTAAATACGAATAAGGAATGGCATCTTTGAATTTAAGGTCCGTCTGTTATGTTCTTGAGACTAATGGGGACTACGATTAAAACAAACGAATGGTTATGGAAGAATTAGTAGAATGAGAGGAACTAGGAGTATATCAGAAAACCAACGGACACGATGTTGTCCACCACAAAATTGGCTGGCGATCGAACCAGGGGTAATCGTTCTGGCAGTGATCCGTCGTGCCCCCTATCAATAAGAATTCAAGATAAGAACTTGTTGGAAAAGGATCCAATGACAAAGAGCTGGAAATTGCATAGCTAAAAACTTACCCAACTCATGTGATGGATGCTGCTGTCGAATTAAATTCAGGGAAAGGAGCTAAGAGTTAGATTTGATTTTCGCTACTAAAGTTAATAATCCAGCCGAAGATCTTAGGTGACGAGTTTTCGTATACAACTTTGACATTATTGATGATTATTTCATTAATACATTTCGAATTAATATAGCAGGGATAACTAAACTATCGCCCGCGGGTGGGCTCGAACCGCCAACTTTTCGGTTAACAGCCGAACGCGCTAGCCGATTGTGCCACGGAGGCCCACTCTCTTATTTGAGCGCTGTTTCGCAATACTACAGCACCACAACACGCCTCTACTCTCCTTTGAATACGAGATATGATAATGTGAAAAGTAATTTATCAACACCCTTTGATAAAGCTATAACTATTTATTTCTGAAAATTGCTGTATGTAATTCTACATATTCACTTTTACTAAAACGACGAATCTTCTTTCTCTTTTCCAAATTCCTCCTGCTATAATTAAATCCTTTTCATGATTAACTGACAAATGACTTTCCTTTTGTCAATATCCTTCTCATTGATCCAATTCACTCAACAATGTGAGCTTCTTACACTTTGAGATCATGTTGTTCTATTATATTATTTATGTGGGTTGCACACTTCGTATATCAAGTATGTGGGATATTTGTGCGTTGTTTATTTACTCTCTCTATGGGCAGTGTTTCTTTATATAAAAGGATTTTATGCGTACTAGGCATGTGAGAGCGTAGTAATAATACTTTTCTCATCTCAATTTTGAAAATTTTTAAAAACTTAAAACATAACGGCAGCAGCACCTTTACGCGATTTCATGTTAACATTTTCTCCAGAACTACTAAGTAAAGACTGCTCAGATTGTTCTAAACGAGATTTCCGAATCATATATAATTATATGAAGGGAGGCGTTACCCATACTGAACTTGTCTTCAAAATGCAATTTCCTTCGTGATTTCTTAACTATGTGAGAAGCAAAATGAATTAGCAGAGCGTGGTTTCGATCCACGGACCTCTGGGTTATGGGCCCAGCACGCTTCCACTGCGCCACTCTGCTGCTGTTTGATAATATACTGTTTGACTATCCAAATTCATTATTGTTATTTTGTATTAGCAGATTGCAGTACATTATGAGCAATATATAACACACAATGTAGTAACTGAGTAAAACAGAGAGCAGTAGTGTTTCTTGAGCGGTCTCACTGTTCTATTTTCATTCTCTTCGCTCTTCATCATATTTCACTGATACCAATTAATAATATCGTACAATAACTACAAAGAATCGAAACTTGCCACAGATTTCAGATTAGTTATTTAAGTTGGAGAATCTCCGTTTTCACGTCTGTATTTCTTACATAAGATATATGTTTTTCATAAGTTGTATTCTTCTAAATTTTTCATGCCAATAATCGCCAGATCAACTAATTCAATTACCAAATTGGCTACATTGATGTAACCAAATGAACCCGTCAGGACTTGATTGGTATGTCATTCGCTGTCGTACAAACTCCTAAACACAAAGCGTCCTTCCCCGTCATAGTATGTGGCAGTCCAGATAGTTGGATAACAGAATGGAAAGATCCAATTTACGCACGGCCCATAGGTTCCAAGGGGCATATTTTTAGATTTTGAGAATAAAGTATGGTAAACGGAAATAAGAGGCTGTCTACAAATGTAAGGTGAATTATTACTGATGGCAATGGTGATGCAGTACTACATCGCGGCCTTTGCAACGCTCCTCTTTGTGTAAAACTAAAATGGGTTATTTTTCGTGCTGTTTTTACTAGGTTTGTTTCATTTACAAAGGCATTGCTATAGAAAACAAAACGAGAGACTCAAAATATGTTGTGCGAATAATATGCCGAACGGTAAATGTGTTAGATACTGCCCTGCACTTAGCCGTGATCTCTCATTTTTCAGGTAAGTGTAATAGACGTTTTAGTATGGTTTTCGCATGCAAAATTGTGGGTAATCCAATCTCGTGTTTTACAAATATTAGTTTATACGAAATATGAGTACAGGTCGCAAGAAGTCACGCATGTGTTCCCTACTTCACGTGAACATTCTTCCATTGTTTTGCTTGAGTATAAGCAATCATCAATGTGTGTGCTCGTGGTATAGTGGTTATCACATCCGCCTAACACGCGGAAGGTCCCAGGTTCGATCCGGGCCGAGCACACTGATGTTTTATTTTATTACGTCTATATTAACGAATGGTGCTCTGCACTTTCACAGTCAACCTTAATATGCCTTCAAGGCAGTACTTATGCTATTCTATCATATACAACATGCGATTCCCTTATTTTACTATGACATTACATATAATTATTAAGGGAAGTGCGAATATTAAATAAAAGTAAGGCTAGCAAAAGTGAAGTAAGCATATACGGAGAAGAACAATATTTTCGAGTTTTTGTATGAAATGTTAAGAGACAGTCATGAAATGATATTGTGTAGATTATGATAGATGAGTCAGGAGAGCGGACAAAATGCAAGAAATTTAAAATAATAAGCCACTTTTGAAATATGGGCTTAAATACGAATAAGAAATGGCATCTTTGAATTTAAGGTCCGTCTGTTATGTTCTTGAGACTAATGGGGACTACGATTAAAACAAACGAATGGTTATGGAAGAATTAGTAGAATGAGAGGAACTAGGAGTATATCAGAAAACCAACGGACACGATGTTGTCCACCACAAAATTGGCTGGCGATCGAACCAGGGGTAATCGCTCTAGCAGTGATCCGTCGTGCCCCCTATCAATAAGAATTCAAGATAAGGACTTGTTGGAAAAGGATCCAATGACAAAGAGCTGGACATTGCACAGCTAAAAACTTACCTAACTCATGTGATGGAAGATGCTGTCGAATTAAATTCAGGGAAAGGAGCTAAGAGTTAGATTTAATTATCGCTACTCAAGTTAATAATTTAGCCGAAGATCTTAGGTGACGAGTTTTCATATACAACTTTGACATTATTGATGATTATTTCATTAGTACATTTCGAATTAATATAGCAGGGATAACTAAAACTATCGCCCCCGGGTGGGCTCCAACCACCAACCTTTCGATTAACAGCCGAACGCGCTAGCCGATTGCGCCACGGAGGCTCACTATCTTATTTGAGCGCTGTTTCGCAATACTACAGCACCACAAAACGCCTCTAGTCTACTTTGAATACGCGATATGATAATGTGAAAAGTAATTTATCAACACCCTTTGATAAAGCTATAACTATTTATTTCTGAAAATTGCTGTATGTAATTCTACATATTCACTTTTACTAAAACGACGAATCTTCTTTCTCTTTTCCAAATTCCTCCTGCTATAATTAAATCCTTTTCATGATTAACTGACAAATGACTTTCCTTTTGTCAATATCGTTCTCATTGATCCAATTCACTCAAAAATGTGAGCTTCTTACACTTTGAGATCATGTTGTTCTATTATATTATTTATGTGGGTTGCACACTTCGTATATCAAGTATGTGGGATATTTGTGCGTTGTTTATTTACTCTCTCTATGGGCAGTGTTTCTTTATATAAAAGGATTTTATGCGTACTAGGAATGTGAGAGCGTAGTAATAATACTTTTCTCATCTCAATTTTGAAAATTTTTAAAAATTTAAAACATAACGTCAGCAGCACCTTTACGCGATTTCATGTTAACATTTTCTCCAGAACTACTAAGTAAAGACTTTTCAGATTGTTCTAAACGAGATTTCCGAATCATATATAATTATATGAAGGGAGGCGTTACCCATACTGAACTTGTCTTCAAAATGCAATTTCCTTCGTGATTTCTTAACTATGCGAGAAGCAAAATGAATTAGCAGAGCGTGGTTTCGATCCACAGACCTCTGGGTTATGGGCCCAGCACGCTTCCATTGCGCCACTCTGCTGCTGTTTGATAATATACTGTTTGACTATCCAAATTCATTATTGTTGTTTTGTATTAGCAGATTGCAGTACATTATGAGCAATATATAACACACAATGTAGTAACTGAGTAAAACAGAGAGCAGTAGTGTTTCTTGAGCGGTCTCACTGTTCTATTTTCATTCTCTTCGCTCTTCATCATATTTCACTGATACCAATTAATAATATCGTACAATAACTACAAACAATCGAAACTTGCCACAGATTTCAGATTAGTTATTTAAGTTGGAGAATCTCCGTTTTCACGTCTGTATTTCTTACATAAGATATATGTTTTTCCTAACTTGTAATCTTCTAAATTTTTCATGTCAATAATCGCCAGATCAACTAATTCAATTACCAAATTGGCTACATTGATGTAACCAAATGAACCCGTCAGGACTTGATTGGTATGTCATTCGCTGTCGTACAAACTCCTAAACACAAAGCGTCCTTCCCCGTCATAGTATGTGGCAGTCCAGATAGCTGGATAACAGATTTAGAATGGAAAGATCCAATTTACGCACGGCCCATAGGTCGCAAGCGGCATATTTTTAGAAATTGAGAATAAAGTATGGTAAACGGAAATAAAAGGCTGTCTACAAATGTAAGGTGAATCATTACTGATGGCAATGGTGATGCAGTACTACATCGCGACCTTTGCAACGCTCCTCTTTGTGTAAAACTAAAATGGGTTATTTTTCGTGCTGTGTTTACTAGGTTTGTTTCATTTACAAAGGCATTGCTATAGAAAACAAAACGAGAGACTCAAAATATGTTGTGCGAATAATATGCCGAACGGTAAAAGTGTTAGATACTGCCCTGCACTTAGCCGTGGTCTCTCATTTTTCAGGTAAGTGTAATAGACGTTTGAGTATGGTTTTCGCATGCAAAATTGTGGGTAATCCAATCTCGTGTTTTACAAATATTAGTTTATACGAAATATGAGTACAGGTCGCAAGAAGTCACGCATGTGTTCCCTACTTCACGTGAACATTCTTCCATTGTTTTGCTTGAGTATAAGCAATCATCAATATGTGTGCTCGTGGTGTAGTGGTTATCACATCCGCCTAACACGCGGAAGGTCCCAGGTTCGATCCCTGGCGAGCACACTGATGTTTTATTTTATTACGTCTATATTAACGAATGGTGCTCTGCACTTTCACAGTCAACCTTAATATGCCTTCAAGGCAGTACCTATGCTATTCTATCATATACAACATGCGATTCCCTTATTTTACTATTACATTACATGTAATTATTAAGGGAAGTGCGAATATTAAATAAAAGTAAGGCTAGCAAAAGTGAAGTAAGCATATACTGAGAAGAAAAAATTTCGAGTTTTTGTATGAAATGTTAAGAGACAGTCATGAAATGATATTGTGTAGATTATGATAGATGAGTCAGGAGATCGGACAAAATGCAAGAAATTTAAAATAATAAGCCACTTTTGAAATATGGGCTTAAATACGAATAAGAAATGGCATCTTTGAATTTAAGGTCCGTCTGTTATGTTCTTGAGACTAATGGGGACTACGATTAAAACAAACGAATGGTTATGGAAGAATTAGTAGAATGAGAGGAACTAGGAGTATATCAGAAAACCAACGGACACGATGTTGTCCACCACAAAATTGGCTGGCGATCGAACCAGGGGTAATCGCTCTAGCAGTGATCCGTCGTGCCCCCTATCAATAAGAATTCAAGATAAGAACTTGTTGGAAAAGGATCCAATGAGAAAGAGCTGGAAATTGCACAGCTAAAAACTTACCCAACTCATGTGATGGATGATGCTGTCGAATTAAATTCAGGGAAAGGAGCTAAGAGTTAGATTTGATTATCGCTACTAAAGTTAATAATTTAGCCGAAGATCTTAGGTGACGAGTTTTCATATACAACTTTGACATTATTGATGATTATTTCATTAGTACATTTCGAATTAATATAGCAGGGATAACTAAAACTATCGCCCCCGGGTGGGCTCGAACCACCAACCTTTCGGTTAACAGCCGAACGAGCTTTTTTTTACACTTTTTTATTGTTCTGAAGGATTACAGAGTAATTACATATGAAATACAATATTACTATAACAGCAGGAGTATTACATGATTACAGGATTAATATATCAAAAGTGTATATAGCATTTATACAGTAGAGAATTATCACACAGATATCGACAAGTAGTATGACAAGAGTGCTAACATCGTAATTTCATGGAAAGAAGTAGAATTTTACCATGTTATTTTGAACTTCATATATATTCAGAAAGTACAATGTCCAGGTAGTACGCAAGGAGCTTTTTCTTTCTAGCGGGCGGAAAGTGTCTGTATTGAGTGCACAAGAAATTTTGATAGTCTGTTACAAAGCGTGGTTTTGAGGATTGTAGTATGTATTCAATCGTATGAGCTGCTAACCAGGTAATTTAATTGTGTTTAGTGATTGGATAAAAATGAAAGTCCGGTAGAACGAATATGCGAACTGTGGTAAGAGTAGGAACTGTACGGCAGATTTTACTGACAGCTGTTTGGAATGTGAGCCATATTTTCGCTGCAGATCCACATTGAATTAAGCGATGCACAATATCATCTTCATTACCACATGTGACACAACTGGTAATGTCACTAAATTTGAGACGGTGCTTTTTGGCATTCGTGGGAAGAAGCTCATTGACAACAGTGTACCAAGTCGATTGAACAGATCGTGGCATGCGACGAGCAAACACATTGCCCCAAATCTGGGACCAATTGTTGTTTGGATGTTTCAGTTCCATACGAGGAGGCTCAAGGTTCAGCTGGTTGAGGAGCAATATATAAAAGCACTTCACTGAAGTGATGGATGCTTGTTGTTCAGCACTCATATAAATATAATCAGCAACCACGTCTCTGAAATACCAATAGCAACAAGGGATTGAAGTAATGTGTAGAGGCAAGTTTGAACCTATACGTTCGATACAATCAGCTAAGATACCATGGCTGACCCAATTTACATTGTGTTGAATATTTTCAAAGGATCGAAATTTGAATAAAGCAGTAGCTTTACATTCAATATGAACAAGACCCAAACCTCCGTGTCCGGTGGGTAGACAGGTATATGGGTATTTGACCCTGAAGACGTGACCGTGCCAAAGAAACCAATTCCCAACACTGGTAAGACGTTTTGCAATGTAGGAGGGCATAGGTAGGATCTGGGCTAGATACCATAGTTTGGAAAATGCGAAGACATTTAGAAAATACACTCTGGACTGTAAGCTGAGTTGACGGGATCTGTGAAGTGGGAGAACATGTCGCACAGTATTAACTAACTGGTTATAATTTAACTGTATGGTTTCAGCAAGGAGAGGCGTGAAGGTTATCCCAAGGATTTTCAATTGGTCGACCGTTCGTATTTGTGTGATAAAAGAGTTCTGTACAAGTGGCAGTATTTTGGTCTTTTCACGATTTACCAGAGTGCCAGACATATTCACATAATCTTCAATGCATGTTTCTACAGAATGAAGATCCTCTTGGTCACGTAAGAACACCGTCACATCATCCGCATAACTGCAAACTTTTAATCCATTATTATGAAAAGAAATCCCTTGTATATGTGCTGCAATGTGCCTGAGTAAAGGACTAAGGGAAATAATGAAAAGGGTCATGCTCAGAGGACAGCCTTGTCGGACACTGCGTTTGATTTTTATGGGCTCACTCAAAAATCCGTTTATTTTAAGCTTTGTTTGTGCTTCATCATAGAGTACACGGATCCACCCGATGAATTTCTCCCCTATGCCAAACTTTTGTAGAAGCTCCCATAAATAGGCATGATTTACTCTATTAAATGCCTGATGGAAATCAATAGATAAAACCGCAGGAGTGCTAGAGGAAGCTTGGCAACTAGCAATTACATCCCGAATCGTTTGCAGAAGATGATAGATTTTCCTATCTCCTACACTTGCAAATTGGTATGGCCCTGCCAAGGATTCCAAATATGGTTGTAGTCTGTTATTCAAGCAGCGGGCCAGAATTTTATAGTCAGAGTTCATTAGTGTGATGGGTCGGTAATCAGTAACTAAAGTTGCAGTATTTACTTTGGGAATAAGTACTGTCACTCCTGGAGATTTATAATTTTGCACAGGCGCATCACTGAAATATTCATTGACTATGTCTGTTAATGTGTCTCCTATCAAGGGGAAGAAGCGTTGGTACCATTCTGCTGGAAGTCCATCTAGACCAGGAGATTTATTAGAAGGTGCATGCATCACAGCAGATTCTACCTCTTCTTTCGTAATCGGGGTGTCCATCGCTCTAGCTGAATCATAATCGAGCACTGGAGAAAGGTTGTGGAAAAGCTGCTGTTGGATGTTTGCTTCGCCGCATTCACCAAATAGGGAACTATAGTAGGTGTAAAACGCTGTTTTGATTTCAGGGAAAGAAGAAAATGTGTTCCCTTCGTCATCTTGAATGCGTGCTACTAATTTACTCGCACCACGCTTATACTCCTGTATAACATGATGTAGTGATGGCTCTTCCTCGAGGTCAAATATAGGAGATTTACTTCTGATAACTACACCTTTCATTCTATTCCTGGTCATGGTTAAAAGTTTTGCTTTAAATTTATTAACAGTACATAGGAGCGTACGATCAGAAAATGCTGAATGTTGAGCATCACATAAACATCTGTAATAAAAATTGTACAGGTTACGATTATCTCGACTCTTCTCTGACGAATACCATCTGGAGAAACTAGAGACCCGAGGTTTCAGATATTGATGCCACCATTCGCTGAGCGTTCGAAAATGTCGTCGTTGTGTCAACCAATAGTGCCATTTAGCTGTAAAAGTTTCACAGTAATTGGTGTCAGCGAGAAGGGAAGTGTTGAGGTGCCAGTATCCTCTACCACGTGCAATTTTAACATCAGGAAGTTTCAAGGATATGGCGTATGCGTGATGATCAGAAAAGATCATAGGAGTAACTTCCACGTCTATAATCTTTTTAGCAAGGCTGGGAGACAAATACATACGGTCAATTCTCGAAGCGGAATTATTTCGAACGTAAGTATATCCACGTTCATGTGGACGTTTCAATGGCCAGCTATCTTGTAAGTGAAAACCTTTAACCAGTTCATTTAAGGTAGGGCAGTAGTTAAAAACAGGAGATTGGTCTTCAGGACGGAGTACGGCGTTGAAATCCCCAGGCAGTAAAATATGTTCATTGTTTGAGGAGAAGGCAGATGGAACATCATGTACATAAAATTCATTCCTTTCTACACGATGATGTAAGCCGGATGGTGAATACAGATTTACGATCTGTATGCTTCCTAACGTTCCGGTCATAATTCTGCCGGTTGGGTGAAATATCCCAGGTGTGAAGTTTACGTCACTCTTGACTACTATTGCAGTACCTGTGCCATTGGTGGTGTAATTATTATAAACTGTATAAGCTGCACCGAGATTTAGCCTTTCTAAGCCAACTTCCTGTAGTAGCGCGACATCTATATGCGACTGACTTAGAAAATCACGTAACGAAAATTCTTTCGTAGGTGACTGCAGGTTGTTAATATTGATAGTAGCTATTGTAATGAACATGATAATGAAGAAGAAAAACATTGCAGAAAAATGTAAATCGGTTTGTAAAAACACCATATTTGACACAAGCTATTGAAATCAATAAGAATCGATATGCTGAATAGAAATATCCTACAAACGTCACTATTGCTGGAAACGGAAATGTCATACAACGTTCAATGTTGTCAAGATATTGACAAACAGGGAACAGACACGAAGCGTATACTGTACACAACTAACGTTAGGTTAGAGTACTTACTTAGTATCGGAGGAACATGCAGAAACTCTGTGGTCAGACAGTTGATCATTTCGCTGAGAGAGGGCTTTACTCAGTTCTTGTCGTTTTGTACGTTTACGTTTAGTATGGTCGGGGGAACTGGGTGCACTTCTTACTGTTTCTCGTGGAGATGGGCACTCCTGCACTTGATCATCTGCTGGAAGACTGAGAGCGGGGGAAGACAGAGACGTAGCACTGAGAGTTCCTAAGATTGGTTGAATGGGGGTTGCACTTTCGTCGGTAATCATGGTACTAGAATCGTCTTCTGGACAAGAGAGGAAGGAAATAACCATATTAGAAGGGGCGCCAAGTGGGGAGGGAGTTGAGCGTTGAGGATGCAGTATGGTCTCCGGAAGATCACCGTGTTGTTTGTCCAGAGAGGGGCGCTCATCGGCCTCATTATCACAGGAAAGAGTTTTGTCACTATCAGCAGCACATTGAGACACGAGGGGTGGAAAATCACTGGTATTGTTGATATCAGAGGACACAGATGCTACGGTATTATGCACACTAACATTTGAAACACAATTTTCAGACACTGAAACCTTTGGAGACACTGCAGGTAAACTTGTTTCACTTCCTCGCGGCAGAATAGGTGGGGCAAGGTTGGAAAATGTCGGAACGAAATCCGGCGGGGATGTCAAATTCGAAGGCTTTGGAACAGATACTCGTCCAGCATAACTCAAGGTACCAGAAACAGACAGTGGGGGAGGACGGAGTGGACAAGCCGAGTGAAGATGTTGGAGAGAATTGCAGCGCAAGCATGTTTTTTGTTGACCGGGATAGGTAACACAATATCGACTGTTCTGAATACTTATGAACGAAGGGATGGCATGTTTCAGTTCCATTTTGATCAACTTAGTACCAGTTCGTATAGGGTAGACATGGTCGGCTGAATACAGTTCGTCCTGTATACTATATATCTTACCGTATTTCTCAAAGACATCCCTCACTTCATTATGTGACAACTCCAAGGGAGTAACATGCAGTTTCACTGTTAGAATGCTAACATGTGCCCAAGTTACTTTTATGTCATATGAACTTTGTGAATCGCGAAACTTTACAGTACCATTCGTATCACGAAGTATTTTCTCACATAAATGTAAAGAGACCAATTTGACAAAAATACATTTACGATACATATCCATTTCGATACTCAACACCTGATCAACAGTAAAGGCGAAGGTGTTATGCAACCACTCATGAATTACAAGAGACGTAGGTCGCTCAGAGACAGGGCCAAAATCAAACTTCAGAGTGTTTACTCGTTTTAGAGTTGACATCTTCAAATGGATCACAGTATTCAACCGAAAAAAAAAACAAAAACTTTTTTTTAAAAAAAAAGCACTTGAAAAGCAATAAATACAAACGTCACTATATGAAACAAGGCCAAAAAAACACTCACACGTGTAAAGCGAGGTATTTGACAACCAAGAACTAGGAAGTGAGTCAATCGCAGAGAGCGTGAAGCACACGTCCACACACTGCAGCAACGAAACACGTTATGCTAGCCGATTGCGCCACGGAGGCCCACTATCTTATTTGAGCGCTGTTTCGCAATACTACAGCACAACAACACGCCTCTACTCTATTTTGAATACGCGATATGATAATGTGAAATGTAATTTATCAACACCCTTTGATAAAGCTATAACTATTTATTTCTGAAAATTGCTGTATGTAATACTACATATTCACTTTTACTAAAACGACGAATCTTCTTTCTCTTTTCCAAATTCCTCCTGCTATAATTAAATCCTTCTCATGATTAACTGACAAATGACTTTCCTTTTGTCAATATCCTCCTCATTGATCCAATTCACTCAACAATGTGAGCTTCTTACACTTTGAGATCATGTTGTTCTATTATATTATTTATGTGGGTTGCACACTTCGTATATCAAGTATGTGGGATATTTGTGCGTTGTTTATTTACTCTCTCTATGGGCAGTGTATCTTTATATAAAAGGATTTTATGCGTACTAGGCATGTGAGAGCGTAGTAATAATACTTTTCTCATCTCAATTTTGAAAATTTTTAAAAATTTAAAACATAACGGCAGCAGCACCTTTACGCGATTTCATGTTAACATTTTCTCCAGAACTACTAAGTAAAGACTGCTCAGATTGTTCTAAACGAGATTTCCGAATCATATATAATTATATGAAGGGAGGCGTTACCCATACTGAACTTGTCTTCAAAATGCAATTTCCTTCGTGATTTCTTAACTATGTGAGAAGCAAAATGAATTAGCAGAGCGTGGTTTCGATCCACAGACCTCTGGGTTATGGGCCCAGCATGCTTCCACTGCGCCACTCTGCTGCTGTTTGATAATATACCGTTTGACTATCCAAATTCATTATTGTTATTTTGTATTAGCAGATTGCAGTACATTATGAGCAATATATAACACACAATGTAGTAACTGAGTAAAACAGAGAGCAGTAGTGTTTCTTGAGCGGTCTCACTGTTCTATTTTCATTCTCTTCGCTCTTCATCATATTTCACTGATACCAATTAATAATATCGTACAATAACTACAAAGAATCCAAACTTGCCACAGATTTCAGATTAGTTATTTAAGTTGGAGAATCTCCGTTTTCACGTCTGTATTTCTCACATAAGATATATGTTTTTCCTAACTTGTAATCTTCTAAATTTTTCATGCCAATAATCGCCAGATCAACTAATTCAATTACCAAATTGGCTACATTGATGTAACCATATGAACCCGTCAGGACTTGATTGGTATGTCATTCGCTGTCGTACAAACTCCTAAACACAAAGCGTCCTTCCCCGTCATAGTATGTGGCAGTCCAGATAGTAGGATAACAGAGTTAGAATGGAAAGATCCAATTTACGCACGGCCCATAGGTCCCAAGCGGCATATTTTTAGATTTTGAGAATAAAGTATGGTAAACGGAAATAAGAGGCTGTCTACAAATGTAAGGTGAATCATTACTGATGGCAATGGTGATGCAGTACTACATCGCGACCTTTACAACGCTCCTCTTTGTGTAAAACTAAAATGGGTTATTTTTCGTGCTGTGTTTACTAGGTTTGTTTCATTTACAAAGGCATTGCTATAGAAAACAAAACGAGAGACTCAAAATATGTTGTGCGAATAATATGCCGAACGGTAAAAGTGTTAGATACTGCCCTGCACTTAGCCATGATCTCTCATTTTTCAGGTAAACGTAATAGACGTTTGAGTACGGTTTTCGCATGCAAAATTGTGGGTAATCCAATCTCGTGTTTTACAAATATTAGTTTATACGAAATATGAGTACAGGTCGCAAGAAGTCACGCATGTGTTCCCTACTTCACGTGAACATTCTTCCATTGTTTTGCTTGAGTATAAGCAATCATCAATGTGTGTGCTCGTGGTGCATTGAGTTCCGCTCGAGCCGTCGAGCGAAGCACATCGTGGAGTAGTTTGACAGTGTTACGTCTGTTTGTTCTACTCCTGCGCACTTGTGTGCTGTGACAGTTTCTCGTAGTTATTGTGTTGGGCCAGTTAGTGCCTCCCAGTGAGTGAGTTCAGTGTTTTTTGCTGTTGCTTGTTTCTTAATAATTATGGCTTAAAAAAAGGACCTGCAATTTAAATTTGTCTTTGATAAAAAGTTTCGTAGTTCACGCCCGACTTCCAGTCAAGTTTATCAGTGGTTAAGTGAAACTTTTCCGGGCATTTTTGACAATATTAGTGCTCTTCAGTTACACGCCGAGTCTTATAGTATTTATCTGAAATTTAAGAATGTACAAGCGTATGAACAGTTTGCTTCTAGTGCCCCTGATTCTGTGGTCTTTCATCATGCCGATGGAATTTTTAGCACTGTCAGGATTGTTCCGGCGGAAACCCCAATAAAGCAGATTAGGATATACGACTTCCCTTTGGAGGCGCCATTACAGTTACTTGAAGAACATTTTCGTGCTTATGGAAAGGTGCGTCAAGTGGAACCCCAATTTGGGCAGCTCCTTTTCCCCCAGGAATTGATAGTGGTATCCGCATTATTCATATGGAACTCCAGAAACATATTCCGTCACGTTTAATAGTTCAGGGCTATAAAGTGGGTGTATCCTATGATGGTCAACCTATTACTTTTTTTTTTTTTTTTTTTTTGCCAATCTCATTTACATACCATATCCATATGTCCGTTGAAAAAATCAAAACCTGTGAGTGCGAAACCGGCCCCTGTTTCTGTCCAAATGACTGAACTTGGAAAAGTGCAACGTTCTCTTCTGTCATCACGGCCTTTGGAGGTTCGAGCAGATGTCCACCAGGAACTTGCTGGGGGTCCCCCAGAAGTTTCTTTCTTGAACGATGCGAGTGAGTTTCCTGAGTTACCAACTTCCCGCCCAGTATCGCAGTTCTCATCAGAACAACCTACTTCGGCGGAGGCAGTGCCAAAGGTACCACCCCGATAATCCAAGAGCCGCCACTGGATGTTGTGAGCCCAGTGTCAACTAGTGTTGCGCCGCCTAATACTCTTCCGGAATCGAGTGACTCCTCTTTAGTACAGGCAGAAGCTTTCCTTTCGCCTACAGTTCCTCAAGGTGATGTTTCTGTTTCTCCTGATCCCGCTTCGCAACAAAAAAGAAGACGAGTATCAAGGTCATCTGCAAGGAAAAAATAATTGAGTTTACTTCTTAGTGCAGTTAAAGGAACGGATAAAACTGACTCACGAGCCTCTACATCAAAAGTGCATGCAATTTCTGATTCGGAACTCACGTGAGTGTAGGTGTGTCTGTCCTTGGAATTCTTTTTCTCCCAGAAAGAATTTTGTAGCAACAGGTTGGCTATGTCTGTCTGTTAGTTTATGTTTCTCTTTTGTATTGTTACGGGACAACAGAACTCTATATTACAAGCAGTGCCATGGGTGGATAGTAATTTCTCCCTTGTGTGCGCAGACAACGATTTTCATTTTCATAGTGAGTCTGTTATTGTTGTTAATTTTTTCTTTCTTTGTACGATATGTCAGCGGTAAATTCATTTACTGTGTTAGCTCTTAATATTCATCGCATCAGTTCAGCGACTAATAAAGCCCTTCTTAAACACTTCATTGAGCACCGTCACCCCGACGTATGTGGTATCGTTGAACTGACTTTTCCGTCGTTAGACTTTTTTAGTGACTACCATGCAATAATTAATTGTGAATCATCTACAGGGGTGGCTCTTTTGGTACGGAAGGGTCTTACGTATGATAGAGTGGCCTTATCTCCCGATGGGAGGGCAATACGTTGTTATATTCACGATATTTGTGTGATTCTACTCTATGCGCCTTCGGGCTATCTCATGGTACGAGAAAGGGAACAGTTTTATGAGCACACCATCCCGTCTTTAATTCCGCCTGGCATTAATCAGTGTATTTTGATCGGTGATTTTAATACTCTAATTAAACCCCAAGGTTCTCTCAACCCCTCACCTCCATGTTATGCGTTAGAGGCGCTTGTGCGAGCTATGCAGCTACAGGATGCGCTCAGTGTATCCAACTCGCCGCATGCGTTCACATTCTGTGGGTCCACAAATAAGAGTCGCCTCGATCGAGCGTATTTAACGGCACCTTTAAGTTCGACGGTGGTCCATTTGTTAACTCTTCACTTGCCGTTCTCCGACCATTCGGCCATTGAAATGACTCTTAAATTGCCGTTTTCCATACCTGCCGCACGAGGTTCTTCTTTTTGGAAAATTAATACGGAAGTTATGTCACGAGAGGAAGTGGTGGAGTTGCTTGCTACGAAGTTTGTCTATTGGTGTAGTATGAATAAATATTATTCGACTGTCGGATCATGGTGGAATGTATATTGTAAGCCCAAAATCCGTAGTTTTTTTCAATGGCGCGGTAGAATCGCGCGCGAGGACGATCGTCTGTTGCACGAATTTTTTTATCGTGCTCTTTGTGAACTTTGGGCGGCTCCTGCTTCCCTGGAAAATTTCGCACGTATTAACGATCTTAAATTCCGGATGAAACAGATTTACGCACATTCCTCGCTGCAAGCTTATTTTTCTGAGGATTTCTATCATTGTTTCCCAGAGGAAACTGCGTCTATATATCACGTAGACCGCCTGCTACGAAAAAGGAGATCGACTTTCATCCCTTCCCTTGTTTTACATGATGGGACGACTTCGAACGATCTTTTCCAGATTTTACATGAATTTACGCGCTATTATACTGCGTTTGCGAGTGCAAAACCGATTAATTATGCTTACGGAACGGAATTCTTGTCCACGTTACCCCACCAACTAACGGAGCAAGAAGGTCAGGCGTTAATGAGTCCCATCAGCGAACAGGAAATTTTCAATGTTCTCAAGAAAGCTAAAGGTCGCAATGCCCCTAGAATAGATGGCTTGAACATAGCGTTTTACAAACGTTATTGGCCATGTCTCAGTGCAACGCTCGTTACTCTCTTTAACGATTTATTATCGGGAGTCGCGTTTTCGCACAACACCGTCGTCCTAGTACTTATTCCTAAATCATCTTCCGCACGTGAGGTTTCAGACTTCCGACCTAACTCTTTATTGCCGGTTGACCTCAAACTATTTACGAAGATACTCACCTCGCGACTACGACCAATTGTTCGTCGCTATATCAGTCCTTTTCAGGCGGCACTCCACAAGACCCATAACCTTCAGTATACTTTACGTTCACTTCGAGATCTTTTTGCGTATTTTCATTTCCGTCATGTGCCGGCGGGAGCACTGGCGGTGGATCTGGAAAAAGCGTATGATAGCGTTGATCATGGCTTCTTAGCGTTAACTCTTGAAGCCTGGGGTTTCCCGTTAGCCTTCCGGCGGGTCATCTCCAATCTGTATGCTACAGCCAACTTTCACATTCAGAATAATGGCCATTTATCCCCCGTTATTCAGTTACAACGAGGTTTGCGTCAGGGTTGTAGTTTGAGTTTCACGCTCTTTGCATTGGTGCTAGACCCTTTGCTTCGGCGGTTGGCCACATTATAGCCTCCTGGGCTCTCTATGTTTCGCAGCCAAAATATCTTTGCGTATGCTGATGATCTGAACGTAACCGGAGTGGATCCCGCGGCTATGATGGAATGTTTTCCTGTTTTGCAGCGATTTTCGCGTTGTTCCGGTCTCCACTATAACACCCGTAAGACTCACGTTCTACAGTTTCATGGTTTTCATTTACCTCCCAGTGACCCTGGTACACCACCTTTACCTCATGTTACGTCTTTAACCATCCTCGGGATTCCCTTTACCTTCGCATTATGATGAGATTTGGGCCCCAATGTTATCACAAGTCCGTCAGCTGTTGTATTCCATGCGTTTTCGAAGACTCCATCTATTACATCGTATTCAATTTATTAACGTTTATGTGGCGACCAAATTGTGGTACCGTGCGAGAGTCTACCCTCTCCCGGAACTGTATGCACGTAAGTTTGAATCCCTGTTTCTTTGGCATATTTGGCGCGGTTTCTTTTTCCGCATTCCTCGTACTGCCCTTTACCTTCCGCGTTTTCGTGGGGGATTAAATCTCGTTCACCTTCGCCTTAAATGCCAAACTCTGTTTATGTGCGACTTCTATGATGCTCTTGTCATTGGAGACTCTGTAACACAACGATGGATTCGTTGCTTCTGGCCGAGCTATGAATTTCCTCTGAACCCTCCTTTTATACAATTTGCGGCTCAGTGTCCATCTTATGTTTTGACCTTAATTCGTCATTGGACCTACGCTGGGACGATCATTGATCCCGCTCGTCATAATGCCCGTACATTATATCGTCTTCTTTTAGAGTTAACATATCCTCAGACACGACTTCGAATACTCCACCATTTCCCGCAGGTGATTTGGCCTAAAGTCTGGGCCAATATTTTTGATGCTGTATTACCTTCTTATATGCAAGAGGCCTGGTTTAAAGTTGTTTATCAGCTTATCCCTACGCGTGCGCGTTTATACGCAGTTCATCGCGCACCCGATGCGCTTTGCGACAGATGCAATGAAGAAGATACATTGGACCATCGTTACACGCAGTGCGTAGGTGCGTCCTTAATCTGGAGAAATCTGACGGTGATGTTAGGTCGTATTAGCCGCCGTCCACCACACCAGTTCACTGTTGCTTACTTGCTACTTCCAGATTTTCATTTCTTTCCACCCGCCAAACATCATGCTGTGCTCTTCCTAATTGCGTGTACGATAATTTATGTTCAGCGCTACACGCCTTTGTTAGATGCATGCACGTATTTTGACTTTTTGCGACGCACGCGCAGAAAACTCTTCCCTCCCGCGGTGGACCGGCGTCTCATGAGTCGGTTTTTAGAGGTAGTGTTGCTATAGACTCTTTCCTTCCCGTACGTATGAATATGGACGAGTATGTAGCCAAAAAAATTTTTTCTTTTCTTTTTTTTTAATAATCACTTCTTTTTTAAAATAATCATTTCTTTTACAATTTTTGAGATATGTTGATTTTTTTAATGTGTTAATATTAGTTCAGTACAGCTATTGATAGAGCTGCTTTCTTGTGTTAATTCATACCGGAAGTTGTCCGGTTCTTGTTAAGTTAGTGTATGTTCTGTCAGTATAATAAAAACTCAGTTACGTTCGTGAGACTTCGTGCTATTCACATCGTCTCTCGCTCGCTGTTAGTGTTGTAACACACGACGAGTCGATTTAAGTTTGTGTACTGTGCGATTATCTTAGTGGGATATTGAATTTATTAGTGTCTTATAGCTCTTCATATCTTTATTTCTTCGAGTGATTTTGTGGTCGTTCTACGACGAAATTTCGACATGAGTTGTTTACGTGAAAATACCTTACGCGTAAATTTTGGTCAAGTAAGTCAAAAGCCTTCTACAATTTTTGTCCATGAATGGATCCGAAACACGTTTAAATTAACCATAGATCAAATCCACAGCATTGAACTGGACTATATCAAGAAACAACTGTATATTAAGTTAGTCAACACGGTTCTGTGTGAACGAATTCTATCTTCTACTCATGGTGAAGTCGAATTTACCGATAGTGACAAGGAATATTTACTTCCTATTGATCTCGCTGACAACAGTATTACCGTCGTTAAGGTGTCTTTGTGCCCCATGGAACTTAGTAATCAACAGTTAACACGAGTGTTTTCTCAGTATGGTGAAATACAGTCAATCCTAGACGAACAGTATTCTGCGGATCATGTCTATGTCACCCGTACTGGACGTAAATTAATTAAAATGAAGGTTAAACAAAATATTCCTTCATTTATTACTGTGTGTGGTTTGCGCCTCTTCTGTAGTTATTCCGGTCAAATCCAAACTTGCGCGTTGTGCAATTCACAGGACCATTTTGTTCAAGAGTGCCCCCGAAAAAAAGGTCCGCCCTTCCAAGTTCACCCTCCAGTTCGCAGCTCTCCACTGCCACCGCTTCGTACCCCTTATAATCTCCCACATGAAAAGGTGTCTCTGCATACTGATAACTATACGGAATTTCCTCTGCTCACTTCTGCTCACCCTGGTATTTCTTCAAGTCCTGACGTTCCAGCACCTGAAACATCCCACGATCCCGTCATTCGTCCCGACCTACAAATGGAAGAAGATCGTACTACTGACCCGGAAATTATTGCCCCTCTGGAATCTACTGCAGTACCTCAGTCTACTCCTGAATGCAAGGCCCAAGAAATTCTCAAGGAAGGACAACTAGCTCAGGTAGGTGACCAACAGTCAGTAAAGGACTTACAAATGGATTCTAGTGCTCCCTTGGACCACGATAATCAGTCTGTTGTGCCATTGGTAGCCGAATCGAATAACCCCCGTGACCGGAATGTGCAATCCCTCACAAGTGATTCCGCCAGTGAATCCGATCTTAGTGCCCCTGTATATGAAAAACGTAAACTTTCCAAATTAAAGGCAACTGTTACTGGAGTTTCAAAAACTTCTAAAGGAGGTCGTTCTTCAGATGTTACACCTGTTTCAGGTGCACGAACACGGGCCACCTTGAAAAAGTTGAAAGCTGGTACCCCTGTTGGGGAAGATTTATAATTATTTTCTTTGTATTATTGTGGTATCATTTTCAGCCCTTTATGCAGTGTTTACCACTTCGTTTCACTTTATTTTTATTTATGTATAGTTTTAGTTTTGCCACCGTTAACCTCAATGGATTTACTTCTCCTGTTAAACAAGAAGCGTTAAGAGATTTTATTTACAAAGCAGATATTGATGTGTTGTTCGCTCAAGAAGTGGCCCTTCCAGAATATGGTTCTCTTTCCAATCATACATGCTATTCTCGTTTTACAGAGAATGGGCTCGGTACAGCAATTATCTATCGTAGTGATCTAGCTTTTAAGACAATTAATGATTACCCAAATGAACGAATCTCCCTTGGTATGCTTGAAAGCATCAAATTATGCACTATTTATGTCCCCTCTGGTTCTCATAACAAGAGAGAGCGCCAAGATTTCTTCAATACTGACCTTGCTCAGGCTCTATTTAATGGTACTCACCCTTGTATATTAGGTGGAGATTTTAATTCCGTTTTACAACCCATTGACCAGACTCCGAACTTTAACTTTTCTCCCGAACTCCAGCGCATAGTAAATACGTATGATTTAGTGGATGTGTGGCGTCATTTTCGACCCGCTGACCCGGGTCACTCATTTCATACTTCACAATCATCTAGTCGCTTGGACCGTTTTTACATAAGCCGCTCACTTGTTGCACAAGTGCGCAATATTAAGCTCGAACCTGTTTGTTTCAGTGATCACTATGCTCTAATTATGAGAATAACCCTACCAGTATCCAAATTTTTGAGAAGTAGTCCCCTTTGGTATTTTAACACCTCTATACTTATGGACCCTGAGTATCAGCATTTAATTCGAGAGGAATGGCGGATCTTGTTTCCGTTAATATCACGCTATCAGGGCAAACTTATGTATTTTTGGGACAAGAGAATTAAACCTAGATTTCGATCCATAAGTAAACAATATTGTATTCAACGGACCCAGGCATACAATACTCAATACAACTATTACTCTAGTCTTCTCAAAGAATACATGCAAGAACAATTACGAGGCCGTCCGGTCAGGCCTCAAATTCAAGAAATCAAAGCGCATTTATTGTCGTTGCATAAACAACGCATGCGCGGTTTTTTTGTTAGAAGCAAACTTGTCCAGGCCGATGACACGGAACAAGCTAACATCGTGCAAATTCACAAAGAACGACTCAGAGGCAAACAAAAGCTAATTTCTTCTATTAAGGGCAAGGATGGCCAATTTTATGAAGGTTCGCAGGTCCTTCCCCAATTTGTTCAGTATTATAAACAATTGTATACAAAACCTAATGTACATAATGAAGATGAATCTCTTTTGGACTTTATTCCTCTAAACTTAGATGTAAATGCTCAAGAGTATCTCAACAGTCCCTTCACACTTGATGAAGTCAAGAGATCAATTCAATTAGGGAAACGTGGTAAATCTACTGGTATTGACTCTTTACCATTAGAATTTTATATTACTTTCATTGATATTCTTGCCCCGTTTCTTACGGATCTCTTCAATGAATATCGAGATACCTGTATCTTAGGGGAATCTCTATCCACGGGTATTACTGTATTAATCCCTAAACTGCCTAACTCTAACTTCATAGACAATTATCGTCCTATCAGCCTTTTAAGTGCAGACTTAAAAATTTTAACACGATGTCTCGCGCTTCGTATGAAACAATATGTGGGAGAGTTATTAAGTTCCTGTCAATATGGACATGGGCAACAAGCTTTAATTCATGAAGCCTTAGCTAACATAAGAGATTTTATAGCCTATCATGAGACTGCCTCTCCTACGCCCGTTGCTATTTTATCTACCGATTTCTCGAAAGCTTTTGATAGGGTATCACACGAGTATCTTTTTAAAGTTCTACAAAAATTTGGTTTCAATGGCGCCTTTTTGTCCATGCTCCAAGGAGTATATCATAACAGGACAACTAAATTACAACTCAATGGTAGTCTCAGTTGTGTCATTCCTTTCTGCAATGGTATTCTTCAAGGTGATAGCATGTCGAGCCTTTTATTCAGTTTCTCGGTTGCACCTCTCATATACGCGGCACAAACCAGACTCACTGGCATACAAGTTTATCAAGCTTCCATTTCTGTCGCAAGTTATCTTGATGACGTTCATTTCTATGTTAACAGTATTTCTACCTTAGAAGATATTCAGAACCTTTTACACAGGTATCAACAAATTTCTGGAGCGATTTTAAATAAAGACAAAACAAAACTACTATGTATACACCCCGAATACCGGACTACATACAGTTCGCACTATACGATTGCTGACTCAGTTAAAATCCTAGGTATTGAATGGTTCAATAACACCAAACAAACAATTCACTACAATTCTGACATAATTGCAAACAAAATACGTGGTCTTTTAATACAGCATAAGCCTCGCAATATGAACATGATCAGTAGGAATTCATTTCTCAAACAAAAAGCATTGAGTCTTTTGTGGTATTTCTGTCAGATTTTCCCTCTTCCCACAAAAACATACAACTTCCTCAACAGTCACGCTTTGTTCTTTCTGTGGAAACACAAGCTGTTGAGAATTGCACGTGATCAGCTTGAGCTTTTACCAGCTCAGGGTGGCGTAGCTTATGTAAACATAGCCCTCCAGGCAAAATCACTACTGCTGAAAAGAAGTATTGAATTGTTTACGAACGATAGGGTCAGTGTGTCGTCATCTGTTCTCTCCGCATGTTTAGGTTGCATCGACCTTGAAGCTCCGATTCATATTTTTCCTTGGGGAATTAACTTCCCACACTTGTGTGCACCCGTCTTAGATATCGCTTATGCATTAATTGAACGAGCACAAATTGAGTTAATGCCTGTCAAAGCACTCTACCGACATTATCTCAGAACGCAACATATCGTCACGCCCCACATTCAATTGAAAGAACCACAACTTCATTGGAATTATATTTGGCAAAATATTAATGCTCCCTTTTTAACTACCCAGCAACGATCTCTTTGGTATTTTATCGTTAATAATAAATACGAAACGCGAGACAGACTATATCAGCTCGGTATAGTGTCTTGTAATCTGTGCGACTACTGTCATAATATAGATACTCTTGAGCATCGCTTCCAATACTGTACAGAGATTCAACATATATGGACCAAATTTAGTACACTCATAAGTAAGATTTGTCATTCTTCACCATCTCATATTACTGCTACTGATGTTCTGATATATCCAGATTTTAACTATTTTCCTAAAGCAAAAAATAACAGCGTAGTCTGGCTCGCTGCATATACGCTTCTTTATGTGCTTACCACACCTCGACCATATCATGTCGATGTGTATTTGTCTTATTTAAGGTACCATTTGCAGCAAATGAATGTGCAGTATAAACAACACTTCGCAAATTATTTTGTTGTCTTAGCTCCATAACAATTCTGTAAACTTTTCAGATTTATAACCAGTTTTTTTTTTTTTTTAAATCAACTAGCTCTTGTATTGCTTTTCTAACTGTCTAATGTACATGTGATAGAACTGTTAATAAAAAAAAAAAAAAAAAAAAAAGTGGTGTAGTGGTTATCACACCCGCCTAACACGCGGAAGGTCCCAGGTTCGATCCCTGGCGAGCACACTGATGTTTTATTTTATTACGTCTATATTAACGAATGGTGCTCTGCACTTTCACAGTCAACCTTAATATGCCTTCAAGGCAGTACCTATGCTATTCTATCATATACAACATGCGATTCCCTTATTTTACTATGACATTACATGTAATTATTAAGGGAAGTGCGAATATTAAATAAAAGTAAGGCTAGCAAAAGTGAAGTAAGCATATACGGAGAAGAACAATATTTTCGTGTTTTTGTATGAAATGTTAAGAGACAGTCATGAAATGATATTGTGTAGATTATGATAGATGAGTCAGGAGAGCGGACAAAATGCAAGAAATTTAAAATAATAAGCCACTTTTGAAATATGGGCTTAAATACGAATAAGAAATGGCATCTTTGAATTTAAGGTCCGTCTGTTATGTTCTTGAGACTAATGGGGACTACGATTAAAACAAACGAATGGTTATGGAAGAATTAGTAGAATGAGAGGAACTAGGAGTATATCAGAAAACCAACGGACACGATGTTGTCCACCACAAAATTAGCTGGCGATCGAACCAGGGGTAATCGCTCTAGCAGTGATCCGTCGTGCCCCCTATCAATAAGAATTCAAGATAAGAACTTGTTGGAAAAGGATCCAATGAGAAAGAGCTGGAAATTGCACAGCTAAAAACTTACCCAACTCATGTGATGGATGATGCTGTCGAATTAAATTCAGGGAAAGGAGCTAAGAGTTAGATTTGATTATCGCTACTAAAGTAATAATCCAGCAGAAGATCTTAGGTGACGAGTTTTCGTATACAACTTTGACATTATTGATGATTATTTCATTAGTACATTTCGAATTAAAATAGAAGGGATAACTAAACTATCGCCCCCGGTTGGGCTCGAACCACCAACCTTTCGGTTAACAGGCGAACGCGCCAGCCGATTGTGCCACGGAGGCCCACTATCTTATTTGAGCGCTGTTTCGCAATACTACAGCACCACAACATGCCTCTACTCTACTTTGAATACGCGATATTATAATGTGAAAAGTAATTTATCAACACCCTTTGATAAAGCTATAACTATTTATTTCTGAAAATTGCTGTATGTAATTCTACATATTCACTTTTACTAAAACGACGAATCTTCTTTCTCTTTTCCAAATTCCTCCTGCTATAATTAAATCCTTTTCATGATTAACTGACAAATGACTTTCCTTTGGTCAATATCCTTCTCATTGATCCAATTCACTCAACAATGTGAGCTTCTTACACTTTGAGATCATGTTGTTCTATCATATTATTTATGTGGGTTGCACACTTCGTATATCAAGTATGTGGGATATTTGTGCGTTGTTTATTTACTCTCTCTATGGGCAGTGTTTCTTTATATAAAAGGATTTTATGCGTACTAGGCATGTGAGAGCGTAGTAATAATACTTTTCTCATCTCAATTTTGAAAATTTTTAAAAATTTAAAACATAACGGCAGCAGCACCTTTACGCGATTTCATGTTAACATTTTCTCCAGAACTACTAAGTAAAGACTGCTCAGATTGTTCTAAACGAGATTTCCGAATCATATATAATTATATGAAGGGAGGCGTTACCCATACTGAACTTGTCTTCAAAATGCAATTTCCTTCGTGATTTCTTAACTATGTGAGAAGCAAAATGAATTAGCCGAGCGTGGTTTCGATCCACGGACCTCTGGGTTATGGGGCCAGCATGCTTCCACTGCGCCACTCTGCTGCTGTTTGATAATATACTGTTTGACTATCCAAATTCATTATTGTTATTTTGTATTAGCAGATTGCAGTACATTATGAGCAATATATAACACACAATGTAGTAACTGAGTAAAACAGAGAGCAGTAGTGTTTCTTGAGCGGTCTCACTGTTCTATTTTCATTCTCTTCGCTCTTCATCATATTTCACTGATACCAATTAATAATATCGTACAATAACTACAAAGAATCGAAACTTGCCACAGATTTCAGATTAGTTATTTAAGTTGGAGAATCTCCGTTTTCACGTCTGTATTTCTTACATAAGATATATGTTTTTCCTAACTTGTAGTCTTCTAAATTTTTCATGCCAATAATCGCCAGATCAACTAATTCAATTACCAAATTGGCTACATTGATGTAACCAAATGAACCCGTCAGGACTTGATTGGTATGTCATTCGCTGTCGTACAAACTCCTAAACACAAAGCGTCCTTCCCCGTCATAGTATGTGGCAGTCCAGATAGTTGGATAACAGAGTTAGAATGGAGAGATCCAATTTACGCACGGCCCATAGGTCCCAAGCGGCATATTTTTAGAAATTGAGAATAAAGTATGGTAAACGGAAATAAGAGTCTGTCTTCAAATGTAAGGTGAATCATTACTGATGGCAATGGTGATGCAGTACTACATCGCGACCTTTGCAACGCTCCTCTTTGTGTAAAACTAAAATGGGTTATTTTTCGTGCTGTGTTTACTAGGTTTGTTTCATTTACAAAGGCATTGCTATAGAAAACAAAACGAGAGACTGAAATATGTTATGCGAATAATATGCCGAACGGTAAAAGTGTTAGATACTGCCCTGCACTTAGCCGTGATCTCTCATTTTTCAGGTAAGTGTAATAGACGTTTGAGTATGGTTTTCGCATGCAAAATTGTGGGTAATCCAATCTCGTGTTTTACAAATATTAGTTTATACGAAATACGAGTACAGGTCGCAAGAAATCACGCATGTGTTCCCTACTTCACGTGAACATTCTTCATTGTTTTGCTTGAGTAAAAGCAATCATCAATGTGTGTACGCGTGGTGTAGTGGTTATCACATCCGCCTAACACGCGAAAGGTCCCAGGTTCGATCCCTGGCGAGCATACTGATGTTTTATTTTATTACGTCTATATTAACGAATGGTGCTCTGCACTTTCACAGTCAACCTTAATATGCCTTCAAAGCAGTATTATCTGTCAGGAAAGTAAATGTACACCTGTTTTTCGAGTCTGGCATTCCTGCTTTCCATCCGTGGAGAGTATGAGAATTAAATCAATCAAATGTTTACTGAGGGGCAAAAATTAAGTTTAATCTGAATAAGACATTGCAGAGGGACACAAGCTTTTAACATGAATAGTGCATAGTTAAAATAAAGGACGACACCGAAAGAGAAAGCCACAAACAGCTGTTAAACTTAGAAAAAAGAGTAAAAATTGTTGAAGTGGGAACATAAAACACAAACACAACAAATACGCCGAAAACTAAATGTTCACTATGCCATGATCTTGGTGTAGTGGTTAAGGTGCTGGTTTACAAATGCAAAGGTCGCCAGTTCGAATCTTCGGTGAGGACATTTTTAAAATTTTTTGTTTATAATACATGCAGCTCATGAGAGATGGAAAAAAAGGTCGTATTTAGTCTTTCGTAGCAATTATTATTGGTAAGGTTTAGTACTGATAATACATTTTGTCTATGCGTATTGCTTTTATTCTTTTCTTCATTTCAAAAGAGAAAAATATCCGAACAAATGCCACCAAATTTCCTCATATTTTGAATGTAAACGCAATTTGCAATTAGTAAAGAATAAAAATTGAACGTTCCGATGTAGCTGCAAAAAGTAAAAAGAAAAACATGGAAGTAGACCATACTCATGGTTAGTAAAAATACAATCTTTACTTGCCTTACACCTCCCGACCACGTTTCTACGTTAGCAAGTAAGAGGTTTGTGTTTAGGTTAGGCTGGTCAATACGTTTTGCAAAGGGGCCTGGTTTAGCTCTGACGCACTACAGGTGCGAGAAAGGAGCAAAACACTTTTTCTCTCTACCTCTGTGTGTCTGTTTATCTATCTATCTGTATATATATAACGCTATTTGTGAATGCCATAACCACCCTAATTTTCAGCGGATTGAGATGAAACTTGGCACAAACATTAATTGTTGAAATATCATCAGTTTGTTAACCAGAATAATCAGACGAAAGTGTTCAAAACGGTGGCCCTTTAAACTCTTAAAAACTTCGCCAAATTTCGCCCATAAATGGGTATTCAGAAAGTTTGAATAACTTTTCCTCTTTTACTGAAATATTTGTGTGCAGAGACTTATTGAAATATTGGACCCCATTAATCGCATAAAGAATGTTCACGCCCTTTTCGCTACTGTCAGGCCTTTTTTTTTGCAGGAGGGGGTTATTTTCGTATCGGAACAAGATGATTGCTAGTGATGATATGAAATTACACATTGAAAGTGAAGTAACTTGTGAAACGTGTTATTTGAAAGAATAATATAATAAATGTGCTTTCTCTAACACAGAGAACTGTAAATCATGTAATTCGAGTTCGGGAGCCTGAATGGCGAGGAGTGTTATTTGATTTGCTTTTTAGTAACACATTGCATTGCAAATAAAGGTAGGCAACATTAGTGGTAAGTAAAACAACAACAACAACAATAATAATAATAATAATAATAATAATAATAATAATAATATAATAAAAATAATAGGTGTTGTTTGTGGCAAGGCAATATCTTCCTCAATTCTTCTTCAAACGTAATAATTGTAACGCCATATCTCCCTTACAAACAAAATATTAGCAATTTATATCGAGAGAACGGGAAACTGTTGAGTGATGGGAGCAACGTTGGACACTATGCACTCATAGTACTCAGAAAAATAAGCGATTTCAATGAAAAATGAACGAAGAGTCATTGCCGTGGGTAGTCATGGAGAAAAGCAGAGCCCTCTTTAGGCAAAATGTCGATAACTTATATCCAGAGAACAGGAGGTGATAGTGAGATGGGACCAATGTTGGACACCGTGGACCCATAAGGCGCATCGAAAAAATTGGGGTGGGGCGGGCACCAGCCAGCCTTACTTATTTCCACATAATAATATAAAATTATATTGTCGAAATACACACACGAGTTAGCTAGTAGTATTTCATATTATTATTATTATTATTATGATTATTATTATTATTATTATTATTATCGACAGCGTCTTTTCATTACCTGTGCATGTTTGACATGAAGCCAAAGAGAAGATCCATCATTCGTGGAAATAATAAGAATAGCCAGTTACTTTAATTGTGAACGACGGCGAAAAATACGAAGAGTGTGACAACCTTAGAGAAAAGAAACAATACTTTCTCTCAAATGGATAATATAGTCAAGCCGAGATAGATTCGAACTCGCATGGACGGCGCGAACAGCCAGTTCATTGTCCACTTTTTTTTTTTTAACTGACTCACCGAACGTGTTTCAGTAACTTACTTATTGCTAATTTTACTTGCTTCACTCGTTTAACTTGCTTTTTCTAATAACTTATAACGACAGGGACACGAACACAGAAAAATCGAGGACAGTTAAAAATCTTAGATGCTCTCCCGCCGGGAATCGAACCCGGGACACCATACAGCAAAGGCGCACGTGCTAGCCACTAGACCAGCGGACAGGGCACTGCTCAACCCTCTGTGTCGTTAGGGATTACGACCACTGTATTGCAAGCTATCACTTCTGTGGGTTGTATACTATGATCACATGTTTCTTCTATGCTGGAAGAGTTAAACCTACATTCTATGTAATACATGAGGTATTTAGACCTACATCATCTTCATATAATGTAATAAAAGTGTCATGCTGGGAATAAGAAAAAGAACCTTCCTTGGAAAAACGGAAACTATTGGCAACAGAAATATTTATCTACGAGGCATGCGCAGTAGTATATTTCAGAATAGTTACTGTTTAGTTCAGTAAATGAAGAAAGGGGTATAAAAAAGCAAATATGTCGAGTCAACGAGATCGACTAGAGTTGACAGAGGCGAAAGCAGATGTGTAGTAATACAACAACTTCGTTAAATTGATAATTGGTTCTTTATTCTGTAGTAGATCGTATCAAAACTTTACGGGAGAGCAGAGAGAGATTTACTAACGCTGTCATATAGTAAGCTTTAGTAACACGATCATACAGACACAAATGGATGTAACTGTGAGTACTACAACTTGGATTTAACGAAAGCTGTTAGGTTTTCAGTGATTTGGATGGTAGTGTAAGACACAAAAAGTTAAGACACAATACAATTCTTCACACCTCAGCTTCCAGTAACTAGATACATGCAATTTCAGGATAGATACTGAAACTGCTGTCGGATTTTAATACATGACATATTGCAGGATACAAAATGCTTTGCATTACTTGTTTGTTTGTAGACAGCTACTAGCTTAGTGTTCTGAAAGGTTGTGTATAATCTAGGGATAGTCAACTCCGGAATTATTACTTTTCGGACTCCCGAAAGTAAAACCGGACAAATTCCGGAATTCGGAAAAATCCGGAATTTAGAAATTTCTGATTTCTTTATCATTCCGGAATTCGGAAAAATCCGATTTTTTTCGAAATCCGGAGTTTTTCTCAATTCCGGAATTTTCTAAATTCCGTATTCTTTCCGAGTTCCGAAATTATTCTGAATTCCGGAGTTTAACTGAATTTCATAATTTTCCGAAATCCGGAAAGTGAAAGTTCCGCTTCGGAAAAATGAATTTATTTTGGTTAGTATGAATCGTGGCGGAAATAAGTCCTTGACCAGGTAATGGCGACTTCTTTGAAAGAAATGGGATGTATGAGATTTCAATCTGTCATATTTGTAGTTTCGTGTGGAGAAAAAAGAAACTTGTGAACCAGCGGTTTAAGAACAACTCAAGTTATTAATGTAAACTTTTCCGACTTCAAAAAGGAAATACGAAAGACATTTTGAATCGAAGAAATATAACATACAAGTTTGCAAGCGGAGACAAAGAAACCTTACGTAACCAGACTAAAAACGAATCTTTTACCGCATAGCGATCGCGGTTGAGTGGTCAAGGTGCTTTTGCGAATGCACATTGCAATGTCTTTTTTTTTTTTTTTACTTTAGGATTTTTGATGGCGATTGATTAGCGATAACATATGTTTTATTATATTCAGATATTTGAATACTCGGATGTTTCAATATTTGAACTATCAAATCTTCAGGAATAATAATAATAATAATAATAATAATGAACTAATAATAATTATTATTATCTCGTAGAAGATTAAAAGCTAGGAGCTAATTATCGCTCAGGTCATACCATTACAAGCAGAAGCGTGACATTTGGAAAGAATATTTCGGTTTGGTTTAATGATGCTCACAAGAAGAGGACTTTCTCATCTCGTTTCTAAAACAAATAGAATAACATGAGAATTAACATTTTACATTCGAGACGGGTCAAGGCTAACTCAAAATTTTCGTCTCTCTTTAGAGATGAGAATCAAGACGAGACGAAAAGTATCGTAAACATTTCCCTTCTTGTCTCGATTCTCGAAATAGTGTATGTCCATTCTTTAAGTAACAATTGGTCTGTAGACTGAATCTCATAGGCTATTTCGTTACATTATATTTCAGAGCTCATTGAATTATGCTCTGTGTAGGTATTTTGTAGCAAAGCTTTTATATTTACCTCTGCATATCCTAAAAATTAGTTTATTATATGCCTTACTGTTGCGTGATATTCAGTTATATTTATTATAGTTATTTTCCTTAAAACATACAGTAGAATACTTTCTGCATGAAACTTCAATGAAACGTTGTAGTTTAAAATGTTGGTAGTTGCAGAGGTGTGTCTTGAAGCAGTAGCGTAGCCAGGATGTGTGTTTGGGGGGGGCAAGTGCTGTTATAGGCACATATACAAAAATTACAAACAAAAAATATATAAACATAAAAATATATAAAAAATTACAAACATCAAAGTACCAAAGTACATTATCGGACCTCTTTGGGGGGCGGCCCCTCCGGTCCCCCCTTCCCTACGCCACTGTCTTGAAGGTACGGAACCCTTTCCCCGAAATCTCTACTTTTAAGTAAGTTTTGCCAAATTTCAACGGCAAGTTTAAAACTTTTATTATTATTATTATTATTATTATTATTATTATATCAAAACCGTGTATAATCTTTAAAAGATATACGGTTTGTATCTGAATAGTAAAAGCTAAATGACTGTCGATCTCGGTCGTCGAGAAGTCTTCAGGAGGGAAGGACATCGGTCACGTTCTGGGTTTGAGTTCCGAAGGGGCAAGTTTTCGGGCTCGAGCAAAAAATTGTTAAAAGTTATAGGCTTCAGCCAAACATGTTCAAAACAGCTGGGACCGGGTTTAGGCTTCTCAACGGCTCGAGCGGCTCGGCTTACAGCTCATTCACTATCGAACCGAACCAAGAAGTGAGCCGAGCCAACAGCTCACCCAACCGAGCCGATTTGAGCCATCGGCTTAGTTGAGCTGAATCGAAACGTGCCGATGGACTAATTTTACCTTAGCTGGCTTGAACCAGTTCACATGAGCCGAGTAGGGACACATCCCAACCGAGAAAGCTCGAGCCATCGACTCAATTGAGCTGAGTCGATGGCTCGTTCCAACTGAGCCGGCTCGGGTCATCGGCTCATCCCAACCGAGCCAACTCGAGCTGTTCGCTCAGTTGATACGAGCAGAGCCGGTTGATATAGCTACCCGAGTTGGTCTTCTGCTTGGGCTCAAAAATTCGGCAGTGCAGGTCTCAGCCTTGATTGTAAGAACAACAGTATATACTTATATTGGTGATTACGACACTTGAGGCTGTCTCGTAATAATAAAAAAAAACCTTGTCTTCTCGTTTATTAGAGGAGACGAGATACACAAAAATTGCCTCACGAGATGCACTAAAATTACGAGACGAGACGCACCCCTGTCATGAGCAGCACTAAAAAGTATTCCACATTAGTGCTTACATTTCTCATGGCTTTCGCTTTCCAGTCTAATTAGGCCATTATTTAAAAAAGAGTTAAAACGAGCTGAACGAGCGAGCGAGCCATTATCAAACTCGACTCAACACGAAACTCGCCCTGGAAAACAGCTTGACCTTGATCGCTACGCGGTAAACGATTCGTCTTTAGTCTGGTTACGTTAGGTTTCTTTGTCTCCGCTTGCAAACTTGTATGTTATATTTTTTTCGATTCAAAATATCCTTCGTATTTATTTTATGATGTCCGAAAAGTTTACATTAATAACTTGAGTTTTCCTTAAACCGTTGGTTCACAAGTTTATAATTTCTCCACACGAAACTACAAATATGACAGATTGAATTCTCATACTCTCTATTTCTTTCAAAGGAGTCGCCATTACCTGGTCAAAGACTTATTTCCACCACGATTCATATTAACCAAAATAAATTCATTTTTTGGAAGCGGAACTTTCACTTTCCGGATTTCGGAAAATTATGGAATTCAGTTAAACTCCATAGTTCAGAAGAATTCCGGAACTCGGGAAGAATCCGGAATTTAGAAAATTCCGGAATTGAGAAAAACTACTCATTTCGAAAAAATCCGGATTTTTCCGAATTCCGGAATGTAAACGAAATCAGAAATTTCTAAATTCCGGATTTTTCCGAATTCCGGAATTATTCCAAAATCGGAATTTTCCGAATTCCAGAATTTGTCCGGTTTTACCTTCGGGAGTCCGAAAAGTAATAATTCCGAAATTGGCTGTCCCTAGTTTATACACAACTTTTCAGAACACTAAGCTAGTAGCTGTCTACAAACAAACAAGTAATGCAAAGCATTTTGTATCCTGCAATATGTCATGTATTAAAATCCAACAGCAGTTTCAGTATCTATCCAGAAATTGCATGTATCTAGTTACTGGAAGCTGAGGTATGAAGAATTGTATTGTGTCTTAACTTTTTGTGTCTTATACAACCATCCAAACCACTGAAAACCTAACGGCTTTCGTTAAATCCAAGTTGTAGTACCCACAGTTACATCCATTTGTGTCTGTATGATCGTGTTACTAAAGCTTACTATATGACAGCGTTAGTAAATCTCACTCTGCTCTCCCGTAAAGTTGTGATACGATCTACTACAGAATAAAGAACCAATTATCAATTTAACGAAGTTGTTGTATTACTACACATCTGCTTTCGCCTCTGTCAGCTCTAGTCGATCTCGTTGACTCGACATATTTGCTTTTTTATACCCCTTTCTTCGTTTACTGAACTAAACAGTAACTATTCTGAAATATACTACTGCGCATGCCTCGTAGATAAATATTTCTGTTGCCAATAGTTTCCGTTTTCTCCAAGGAAGGTTCTTTTTCTTATTCCCAGCATGACACTTTTATTATATTATATGAAGATGATGTAGGTCTAAATACCTCATGTATTACATAGAATGTAGGTTTAACTCTTCCAGTAAAGAAGAAACATGTGATCATAGTATACAACCCACAGAAGTGATAGCTTGCAATACAGTGGTCGTAATCCCTAACGACACAGAGAGTGAGCAGTGCCCTGCCCGCTGGTCTAGTGGAGGTCGTGTTGTAGCAGCGGTGGCGAGCAGACCTGCGGAATGCGCTGTTGCTTGTTTATACGGCATACCTTCATACTTCAAGTTAGAATTCTTCTGATCGTCTAAATGGTAGTGAAACGAGTTAATACTTTGCGTGTAAACTTTAGTAATGTGCCTACTCGCCCAATTACTTATAGAATACATGAATTCATATTTGGCAATTTCAAGTTAAGCAATGACCAAGTTGTGAGTATTGAATTAGACAGTTACCGACGTTGTGTGTTCGTTAATATCCCAGCTTTTGTGTGAACAGATAATTCGAGATAATAGTACTGGATTACGATATACTGATGAAAATGGAGTGTATGAAGTGAATGTGGAAGTTGCAGATAAGCCTGTTACTTTAGTTAAATTATCTTTAGTGCCAAGTGAATTGGACAATGAAGAAATACTAAAAGTGTTGACACCATATGGTAGTGTCAAAAATATCAAGGATGAGTTTTATGATAGTAGTCATCGATACCGAGTGCGTACTGGGCGGAAACTGGTGTACATACAGTTAGATAAGGCAATTCCATCGTCTATTGAAATCCAAGGTCAACGATACTTAGTATCTTATTTTGGTCAGGAACGTACCTGTTTTGCTTGTAATAGCCCACAACATCGATATGACCAATGTGATAGACGTAATGTAAACTCTAAACCTATAGTGCAATCTTCAACCGAAGTTAACCTAGTCCGGACACTTAATTCAGTTACGAGTGTACAACCTATTGTTTCATTACCTTCGTCTTTTAGTGACAAGGATTTTCCCCCATTAACTAGTGACAGTGATAAAGTTGTGTCACCTTCTTGTGCGGAGATAGTGAATACTGACACTGCTAATGTTCCATCGGTAGCTTCGGCTACTTCTGAATGTAGATCTAATCCAGTACTTGAGCATACTTCGGATAATCAGCCACCTGTCGAGGTTTCTTTGCCTCCCACATTAGGTTCTGTTTCATCTCCAGTTATAATTAGTGTATCCGACTCGATACCTCCAGCGGTTTCTATCGCTGACGCTGCTGACTGTGTTTCTGACGATATAAGTGATGTGGCAGATGTTCCTATTACTATTGACAGTGGTCCATCTGAGAGTGAGAAATCCATTTCATCTTATAATCATACCTTCGTTTTAGCCTCAGTTCCCTCGCAAAGTTCTAAAGAGCGATCCTCTCAAGATAAGAAGAGACGGAAAACAGTGAAAGACGGTAAAGTTTCTTCATCTGCTAGAAAACCTGATAAGCCAGCTAGTGATGCTTTGTACAGGATAACTAGTGCTAATGTTTCCAAACAATTGCAGCTTGTTGCAACAACTTCAGTAGAAGACAGTGCTTCTGGATCTGTAGAGTCTCCACTTTCTGGTGTCACTGTCACCTAGTGATTCTTGTGTGTGTGACATGATATGTTCCTAGTGTGTTTCCGAGTCAGTCCTCCCACTTCGTATCTACGTCATCTCATCATGTACTACCAAGTCTGTCTCCTTCCCTACCTTTTCATGGCAATTGTTCTTACCATTGCTAGTATTAATCTAAATGGAATATCTTTACCCACACAGTATCATGCTCTGTCTGATTTTTTGTTGAAATCTGAAATTGAGGTGGCTTTTCTGCAAGAGGTAGGTCCGGAAGTGGTGAATGTACATGATTCATATAACGTTTATAACAATTCAACGTATAATCGTCTTGGTACTGCGATTTTGGTTAAAGATGGGTTACCGTTTACGAATGTACAATGTCACCCCAGTGGTAGAATTATACGAGGTGATTTGTTTGGTATGACTATGATCAATGTGTATTCCCCATCTGGAAGTCATAATCCTGGTGCGCGCAACACATTTTTTGCGACTGATGTTGCGACATCGTTTAGTTGTGCCTCAGACAATGTCATTTTGGGGGGTGATATGAATTGCGTATCGAATAGAGCAGATATGGACCCAGGGTTTAATTATTGTACTTCTCTTGATGAACTCATCTCTCATTATCCCTTTGTAACGCCCCTTCCACCTAGCATACACAGAAAGCTTCCAATCCGACAACTATTATCATTTAAACTAATAATAATAATAATAATAATCGTCAGACCGAATGCAATCCGATTAACGCCTAGTCGATGGGACTTTGAACCGGAAGATTTAGTTCTCCATCGTAAATCCAGTCAGTGTGAAAGTGAATTATCATTCCAATATTTCCAAACAACAGTAAATTCAAAGTAAATAGGAGACAAAATAATTATATAATAAATAAATGACGACAACCAAAAATTTCAATTTTCAATAACAAATTTATTAATAATATTGAGTTATATATTTGCACTATTTCGTTAGAATAATGTAAATATACTATTCAAAAATACAACCAAAAAAATTTATATTAAAAAAATTATACTATCAAAAAAACCTGAGTGAATCTATAATCAAAGAGTTTCTTTAATAAACTTGAATTCTAAATAGTAAATATCCAAATATTCTTAAATGAATCTTCTATTAGGCAAGAAACTACAAATGCAATACGTTAAGTTACTCTAAATATCAATGATTCTCAATGATTCTATAAACGTTACTTATTATCTGAATTCATAAAGATAATCAAACTAACAATTTACAAGCGCGCATCTAAATTCTTCTCTCTTTAAGAATTCTAATAATATTTTAATACTGAAATATTCAATTTCAAGCAAATAAGTCTATACAATATGGCTATATGATATATTAAACAATGCATCAATTATATGAACTCTCAGTCTCGATTTTTAGAAAAAGTGGAATGAAAATGTTGAATCTCAATTCTTCTTGACGTAAACATATATTATTCAACATTTCAAACAATTCTCAATCAATACCTTTTTAATATCTTTCATTACTCTTTTCAATCAAGTGGAATGAGAATGTTAGAGGAAAAGATATTTGCATTCTAGTTTTCTAACGGCAAAATACTCGGAACTTCTCATATAAAATGAATCTTAACCAAATACTGTAAAAGAAACCAAATTAAACTGGAAATATTGGAATTCTTAAGGATTCTTAATAATTGGTCACTTTTGTCGCCCGTACTACTTAACTCCGAATAGATGGAAAATTCCATAAAATTCTAGAAATCTTCTTAAGGGTGCAAAAATGATGGAATTGCCTTAGCAATACAACCCAAAGTGGATTTCAATTCTGACAACCTCACAAAACACAGAATAAGACAAGTCACAGTCACTACTTGTAATAAGTCAAAAATTACACTCACCTTATCTTGTTTTGAGTATGGATTACCTTTAATGTGTAACGCTCGCTCTCTTATGGTAGTCAGGCTTCCGTCTGAGCTTTCTGATATTCGATTGAAATCAGATTTTTGGAAAAAACTTAAGTTTTCGAATGTAAATTAATTCCTTGCAATAATCTTTCTATGCCTTAGTTTCCGAGCGAAAAAGCAAAGCAAGAAAGAATTATTTCTGGTATTTAAGCTAACCACACCAGCTAGAGCCCGATTGGAATTACTAATAATGTGATCTAAGCGGGCTTTCACTCGGCACAATAGGCCCCACAAGAACTGCCCTTTGGAAGTCACTATTCCTCTGCACAGAAGTAACAAAAAAAGAAAGAATAAGCTTACAAAACAAATAACTCTCTGTGCTATTAATTCACAAGCATATAATTCACTAAGAAAGAAAACTTTTACTCTGCTATTCACTTTCATTACTTAGCGGCCACAAAACGAGGAAACAAAAAGAGCCCGTTTGACTTGCCACTAAGTTTGCTTGCGAGAATAGAATAGACGAGGAATAAAACATTCCTTTTTCCACTGATCACTTCGTTATTTAACTGATATAACACCAATATGATTTCATCGACAGTCGACGATAATACTCTCATCACACAAATAGGAAAAACAACGGTGAACAAGTTCTCAAAAGAGAAACCCTGCCGAATCGAAACAAAATTCCATTGACTGCACAATCCTCTCGTTAAACCAATACTCCGTTTTGACACTATTCCAGCTATACAATACGAACAGAGTAATCATCCGGCAATACCACTACGAAAACAGAAGGGTAACTTTCCGGTTAAATAAATACGACAGAGTAACCTTCCGGCTAAGTAAATCTGAACACAAGTCAAGTAGGCACGGGACCCACCTTAGCTTGTAGATTCGGATTTTTAAGACCACGCCCACTATTCGCGACTGCAATCTTTCCTCTAACAGTCTTACCAACTCTCCTTACACTTTTAACAGTCTCAATACTTTTCTTCCTTCCTTCCAACATTTTTTACTTTTCCTTTATTTTATAAAAAAGAAGACATAATAAGTCAAAACCAATGAATCTAAAACAACCCATAGTGACTCTTACAATGGCAATTGATTAACTCAATCTAATTTACATTGTTTTTATCCTTCTTTGGATTAAATTCTCCTTGTGTCGTGTCCATACTCGTCGGCCTCATTCCTCAGTCGGCCTCATTCCGAAAGCGACACGGCACATTCACCAGGCCTTTACAAAAAAAATTCTGCTCCAGAATTTTTGACAATAATGGTATCTATAAATATAGAAAATTTACATTAATATACAAAATATAATTTCATAAATATTTCTTAAATTCACACAAAAATATATGTCTAACTACTACATTATATAATATAGGATAAAAATTTAATTATTATATACAACTCTATATACAAAAATTTCGATAATCATGGCCGTGATTAAAATATATAAATAATTATTTACAATTTTAGTAGTAGCTTTTGACATTTTATTATATACACATATATACTATTTTCTAATTTTCTATACCATTGTCCAATTTTCTATTTTTCATTTCCAATTTTCTATTTTTCATTTCCAATTTTCGCTTCCAGCTTTTCATTTCAATATTCAATGTGTCTGGACCCGATAAATCTTAATTTCGGAGACGTGACTCCGCTTATACGAATCAGGATTATCGTTCTCGTCCGAAATTAGAACAGTATTTGGTGTCAAGAACCTCCTGACTATAAATGGTCCATTCCATTTATCACTTAGTGATTTAGCAACTTTATCTTTTAAGGAAGATTTCACATGAGCTCTAATTAGTACTTTGTCTCCTACCTGGAACGCTACATCTCTTCTCCTTTGCAGCATAAGTCTTTTCCTTCTAATCCAACTTTTTTCCATATTCTTTATGGCATCCAACCATAAAGCTTTAGCTGACTTTCCGGCTATATCAACTTCTGAGATGTCCCGTCGATTTTCTAGTGGGGTGTAAGTAGGACGTCCTAAAAATATTTCGATAGGGCACATCTTAAGACCGGAATGCTCGCTAATATTTAGTGTATACTGTAAATCTGGTATTAGAGTCGACCAAAGATGTTGCTTATCTGCAAAATAAGCACGGATAGAAGACTCGAGCGTTTTTATAAAACGCTCCGCTGCGTTCGCTTCAGGGTGGTATGGACTTAATGTAATATGTTTTATCCCCAGTCCAAATAAGAATTTCTTAAAGAACTCAGAAATAAACACAGAAGCGTTATCGGTGGAAATAGCTTCTGGATATCCTAAACGACTGTAGATATTAGACATTTTGTCCATTATTGAGGCTGACGATAACGATCTCAATTTCTCTAGCACTACAAATCTGCTAGCGTTATCAACCCCAATTAATATATACCTATACCCTTTAGAGTTAGGCAATACACCAATAATGTCAAAGTACCAATGGGATCCAATCCTCTTACTATATTCTGATATCAGTAACCCCATCTTTCTTTTATTCTGTTCCTTTGAAAGCTGACACCTATGACAACATCTAACATATTCAGCCACTTCCTCTTTCATATTTCCCCACGTAAATCTTTTCATTAGCTTTTTCAGAGTCCGATAGGTACCAGAATGACCTCCTACAAGCTTGTCATCATGATAGTACTCTATCAAAACTCTACGAAGAGCCTTAGGAATAAAAATTTTAAAAGGGTTATGAACTGAATTGGTTTTCTTCATAAGTATCTTTTTGTTTAAAACAAAACCAGAAATGATGTCGCCATTTTCTAATCTCTCAATTATCGCTTTCAATTCTGGGTCTTCTCTTTGAAGATCTTCTATTGGTTCCTGAATCAGAGGCAACTTCCAACTATGAGCTAACCTTAAGTTGCTATCAAAGGCCGCTAACCCCAAAGGTCCGTCTACTAAACTAAACTCAAATGGATCGTAAACTCTTGTGAGAGTGTCAGCTATCACGTTATCTGCAGACCTAACGTGTTTGATCTTAAATGAAAACTGACATAATGTCTCAACAAGAGGGCCATACTTTAATAGACGCTTTGAGTTACTTAATATCCAAGTCAAGGCCTTGTTATCTGTCAGGACGTCAAATTCTTTAACCAAATAGTATTTAAATCGGGACATAGCTTTTACTAGGCTTATAAACTCTATCTCGTATATGCTTCTATGTTTGTCTGCTTCTAATAATTTTTTGCTGAAGAAACAAACAGGTTGAAGTTCCCCGTTACTGTTCTCCTGAGACAAACAAGCAGCTATGCTCTTTCCTGATCCGTCTACATTTAATACAAATCTTTTATTTAGATCTGGGGTCTTTAACACAATATTATCCACCATTATATCTTTTAATTTGTCTAGAATCCTTTGGTGTTCAGGACTCCAGACAAATTTGTTCTTAGGAGATTTTAGTTCACTGAGAGGTCCTATCAGTACCTGGAACTCAGGAGCGAATTTCGCATAATAACTGAAAAGCCCCAAGATCTTCATAAGACCTCTCCTATTCCGTGGAGGTGGTATATTTCTAATTGCTGAAACCCTAGCCGGATCGATTTCCATCTGATCTCCGGTAATAATATAACCTAGATAATTTATCGTACTCTGAAAGAACAAACATTTATCCGGAGATATAGTAACGTTATATTCTCGAAATCTTTCTAATACCTTAATTATAGTCTTCTTATGTTGTTCTATCGTATCTGAAAATATGAGAACATCATCAAAATTAGATCGTACTCCTTCCCCTTCCAAATCTCCAAGTATTTTATACATCACTCTATTAAGAATGTTACTACCAGTTTTAATACCTACTGGGACTCTCGTAAATTGATAAAGACCCTTTGGCGTAACTATTGTAGTGATGTCACGTGATCTAGGATCAAGTACCACTTGAAAATATGCTTTCTTAAGATCAATCTTTGAATAGAATTGCTTGCCTGATAGGCCAGCTAAACATTCTTCTATGTTCGGAGACGGGAAAGGATCATTCACTATAAGCTCATTTGCTTTAACAAAGTTCCCTACAATACGATAACTGCTGTCCTTATTCTTCACCAAGAAACAACTACTGGCGTAGTTCGAATGGTCTACTTCAACTAATATAGCCTGCCTAACTAATTCTGAAATTTGAGTATCAAATTCCTTTTCTTTATTCTTAGGCACAGGGAATGGATTTTGCTTAAAAGGTTTGTTGTCGGACAGATATAATTTGCCTATACAACCCTTTATACATCCGATTCTATTCGTAATAACGTCAGAGTACTTAGCTCTTATCGAACCCATGAAAGAATCTATTTCAGGATTCCGAAAACTCCACGATTCTCGATTAGAGTTTTTCACCTGTATGTTTTCTGGGTTTTTCACCTGCGGGAATCGATCAGAACTATTAACTAGATCACGATTAATTTCCTCCCCAATATATTTCATATTCTTCTTCAACAAGTCGTGGAATTTTTCTGATTGCTCGACGTCCACGTCAGAAGTTTCCGAAGATCTAGATGGTTCATTGTTGTTAACTTTCGAAGTCGCTGCAGGAACTACAACAACGTTCTTCTTTTCCTTTTCACACACAACACTACGATCGTGCTTAATCTGATGATCATTTGCACAATCCATAATTTTTGTCTTCTTTTTCTTTGGCCTCTTCTTCTTCTTCTTCGATTGTTTCTGTTTCTTAATCTTGGGATCCTTCTCTGAAAGGTCTAAATCCGGAACAGTCTGGTAACCGGTGTCACAATTCATATCTTCTTTCAAATTGTTCTCATCTTCAATGTCACCAACATTCGTCGAAATCATCGCTAAGTCCACTGAAGGTCTACGATGTAAACCATCTTGATCACTATCCAATGACTTATGCGTGATGGAAGAGGTTTCTGGACATCCCTGATCAGTATCCAACCTCCGAATCTGCTGATCCACACTATTGCTGTCTCTCGATAACTCTCCTTTAATTAAATTTCGTAGCCCAAGAAGCTGCGAAGCATCAGGAGCATTTATAGTTAATAAATGCTTTTCTAGACGTTGAAGATCGAGATCGCACTGTACTCCCTTTTCGTTAGGATGGATTGAATACGAATCTGCCCTAATAAACATTGAAGATATTTCCGAAGATTTGTTAGATACATTCTTCTGTCGAAACTTTACACCAGTCCCTTCTCGTTGACTAGACTGTTCTCCAGATCTAACTCCCTTTCGAAATGATTCCACAAAATCCCTGCGATAATTAAGTCGCACACGTTTCTTTCCATTACACAGCACCAACAAATGTTTCTCGTAGTCCACTAACGCCGACGTTGAACGCAGATATGGAATTCCCAACAAACAGTCGCAAGGAAGATTATCAGTTATTCTGAATACCACAGATTGAAAAAATCCGGATAAGTTAATCACCAAAGTCACCTCTTCGTCCGTAACAAAGTTAAGACCAGAAGGCGCATTGATGGTTCGTTCTTCCACCTTACGAACATGTTCTTCCACATTGCATCTTTTCACTAGATCTCGATTCACTAAATTAAAACTAGAGCCCCCATCAACACAAATATTTGTTAAAATATTATTAATTTTTCCAATGACGAACGTTGCCACCAATCCGTTCATCACTGATGGGACACTATTATTCTTATTATTAATTGGAGGAACAAATCGATTCCTATTAAGGTTCCCAGAAAATCTTGAAGAATCCGAAACCCTAAAACTATTCTTCATGAGGTTCGATTTTACATTAGGTAATGTAGAATTCGGATTATTATGACCATATTCTTTCTTATTTACTGAAGAACCTAAATTCGAACATGACATTTTCTCTTTGCCTTTGTTAATCCTCAGTAATTTAACATACTCCATTTGTTCCCTATTTTGCGAAACATATTGTTCTGATATTTCTAACAATTCTTGTCTATTTGCTGGACAGTAATAATTTAGCATTCGAAATCTTTGATTTGGATTCATACCATTTAAGATTATACCAACTAATTGACCTTCATTCAACCCGAGTTGTAAAATATCGATAGATATCATTACTGATTTGACATAATCGTTAATTAATTCTGTTAACCCCTGTTTTCTATAAACCTTTTCACCTACTAGTGAATGAACAACTGTGGGTGTAATATATCTATGCAATATATTATTCCTAAAATAAACCCAATCTATGTTATTATTTAAAGCTGAAGTAACATCCTTCAATATACTACCGTCACATCTAGAGAGAATTACTGAAAGAATCATATTAAATGAATAACTAGTATCCATTAATATTTCTTGGATCTTAAATAACATCTCAAAAGTCTGAATGCTATTATTTCCACTAATGTTCTTAATTTCTGACAGTTTATTCTCTAAATATGTTAAAGATTTATGAAAAGTAAATTTAGTCATCAGCTTATGTTCTAGATTAAGGTCTGAATATACATGATCTAGTCTATTCGTAGGAACGTTAATATCCCTATTACCTTCGGAACTATTCTGATTTCTATAATTCGAGTTATGACCATGCATTCTGAGATTCGGATTATTTAAACCCACTTTAGGAGTCGAACTCAAAACAGAAACTTTTTTATAATAGTTTCCAAGATTTAGATATCTATTCTGCATTCCAACTCGTTCTCCTGAGTTACCATTATCAGAAATGTTTGGAATATTTCTACCTAAAGGCAGTTCCGAAAAAGTTACTCTAGGATCATTTCCAGGAATTTGACTATTATATGGATTAGCCATACGACTAGCTCTATCTAGATCAACTGAGTTCATAATCGATTGATTATTATCAATAAGAACACTAAACGATCTTCCATTAAAGCTATTAGCTAATGGAGGAGTAAGTTCCATGCTCAAATGACCAAAAGTTGAGATTTGATCCAAACTAGGATAACCAGTAGCGTCTACTGTTAAGAAATCGGCATTCGACATATCGATGCTAACATAGTCTTGTCGAGACTCCATTATATAATCAGAATTTAAATGGACAGTTCTATAAAGAACAACAATACAATATAAAAATAATATAGTATAACTAAACATATACTACTATTTTCTACTCTACAATAATACTAAGATGGAAATCTACACGACCAAAGCAACAACGCTGGAAGGAAAATCGAAAATTTTCAAAGATTCCAATAGCATTAATATATACAAAAATTTGTAAAGGCTGGCTGAAATATTTCTATCAAATTTCAAAAATTCAATGAAAAATACTATTCAATTGAATTAAAATAATTGAGTCACTAATTTTCGAAAGTTAATTCTACAATTAATTCTGTATTCAGAATTCCCAAAAAAATGTTTTTGGTGAAATTATAATGTTGGAGGAGAAACAAAATTTTTCTCAATTTCAAAGTATTTTGAACTACTATAAATTTATTTTTCAAAATATAAATCAATAATTAAAGAATTTATTAGAGACTGAGAATCTATTTTAATATTTGCAATAACAATAATATTCTAAACTAAATATAACAAAAACAAAAAAAATAATAGACTTGTGTTCATATCTTGTAACGCCCCTTCCACCTAGCATACACAGAAAGCTTCCAATCCGACAACGATTATCATTTAAACTAATAATAATAATAATAATAATAATCGTCAGACCGAATGCAATCCGATTAACGCCTAGTCGATGGGACTTTGAACCGGAAGATTTAGTTCTCCATCGTAAATCCAGTCAGTGTGAAAGTGAATTATCATTCCAATATTTCCAAACAACAGTAAATTCAAAGTAAATAGGAGACAAAATAATTATATAATAAATAAATGACGACAACCAAAAATTTCAATTTTCAATAACAATTTTATTAACAATATTGGGTTATATATTTGCACTATTTCGTTAGAATAATGTAAATATACTATTAAAAAAATACAACCAAAAAATTTATATTAAAAAAATTATACTATCAAAAAAACCTGAGTGAATCTATAATCAAAGAGTTTCTTTAATAAACTTGAATTCTAAATAGTAAATATCCAAATATTCTTAAATGAATCTTCTATTAGGCAAGAAACTACAAATGCAATACGTTAAGTTACTCTAAATATCAATGATTCTCAATGATTCTATAAACGTTACTTATTATCTGAATTCATAAAGATAATCAAACTAACAATTTACAAGCGCGCATCTAAATTCTTCTCTCTTTAAGAATTCTAATAATATTTTAATACTGAAATATTCAATTTCAAGCAAATAAGTCTATACAATATGGCTATATGATATATTAAACAATGCATCAATTATATGAACTCTCAGTCTCGATTTTTAGAAAAAGTGGAATGAAAATGTTGAATCTCAATTCTTCTTGACGTAAACATATATTATTCAACATTTCAAACAATTCTCAATCAATACCTTTTTAATATCTTTCATTACTCTTTTCAATCAAGTGGAATGAGAATGTTAGAGGAAAAGATATTTGCATTCTAGTTTTCTAACGGCAAAATACTCGGAACTTCTCATATAAAATGAATCTTAACCAAATACTGTAAAAGAAACCAAATTAAACTGGAAATATTGGAATTCTTAAGGATTCTTAATAATTGGTCACTTTTGTCGCCCGTACTACTTAACTCCGAATAGATGGAAAATTCCATAAAATTCTAGAAATCTTCTTAAGGGTGCAAAAATGATGGAATTGCCTTAGCAATACAACCCAAAGTGGATTTCAATTCTGACAACCTCACAAAACACAGAATAAGACAAGTCACAGTCACTACTTGTAATAAGTCAAAAATTACACTCACCTTATCTTGTTTTGAGTATGGATTACCTTTAATGTGTAACGCTCGCTCTCTTATGGTAGTCAGGCTTCCGTCTGAGCTTTCTGATATTCGATTGAAATCAGATTTTTGGAAAAAACTTAAGTTTTCGAATGTAAATTAATTCCTTGCAATAATCTTTCTATGCCTTAGTTTCCGAGCGAAAAAGCAAAGCAAGAAAGAATTATTTCTGGTATTTAAGCTAACCACACCAGCTAGAGCCCGATTGGAATTACTAATAATGTGATCTAAGCGGGCTTTCACTCGGCACAATAGGCCCCACAAGAACTGCCCTTTGGAAGTCACTATTCCTCTGCACAGAAGTAACAAAAAAAGAAAGAATAAGCTTACAAAACAAATAACTCTCTGTGCTATTAATTCACAAGCATATAATTCACTAAGAAAGAAAACTTTCACTCTGCTATTCACTTTCATTACTTAGCGGCCACAAAACGAGGAAACAAAAAGAGCCCGTTTGACTTGCCACTAAGTTTGCTTGCGAGAATAGAATAGACGAGGAATAAAACATTCCTTTTTCCACTGATCACTTCGTTATTTAACTGATATAACACCAATATGATTTCATCGACAGTCGACGATAATACTCTCATCACACAAATAGGAAAAACAACGGTGAACAAGTTCTCAAAAGAGAAACCCTGCCGAATCGAAACAAAATTCCATTGACTGCACAATCCTCTCGTTAAACCAATACTCCGTTTTGACACTATTCCAGCTATACAATACGAACAGAGTAATCATCCGGCAATACCACTACGAAAACAGAAGGGTAACTTTCCGGTTAAATAAATACGACAGAGTAACCTTCCGGCTAAGTAAATCTGAACACAAGTCAAGTAGGCACGGGACCCACCTTAGCTTGTAGATTCGGATTTTTAAGACCACGCCCACTATTCGCGACTGCAATCTTTCCTCTAACAGTCTTACCAACTCTCCTTACACTTTTAACAGTCTCAATACTTTTCTTCCTTCCTTCCAACATTTTTTACTTTTCCTTTATTTTATAAAAAAGAAGACATAATAAGTCAAAACCAATGAATCTAAAACAACCCATAGTGACTCTTACAATGGCAATTGATTAACTCAATCTAATTTACATTGTTTTTATCCTTCTTTGGATTAAATTCTCCTTGTGTCGTGTCCATACTCGTCGGCCTCATTCCGAAAGCGACACGGCACACCTTGTATGATGCGTGGCAACTAAGGAACAGTGATCTGTTGGGGTACACCCTGATTCGCCAGAATAGTGCCTCGAGAATCGATAGATTCTATTTGACGGAATCTCTTAAATCTCAGCTTTTTGATATATACCGTTATCCTGTTTGTTTTAGTGATCATCTGTCTTTAGTGATGAAAGTTAAGATTCCATGTGATAAAATTGTGCGTGGACGTGGTTACTATCATATGAATGAAACACTATTAACAGATGAGGGATTTCTTACATTGTTTCAGAGTAAATGGGACTATTGGAGACAGCAAGCAAAACGGTATCCAAATATCCTCGTATGGTGGACTACCTATTTTAAACGTAACCTAGTACACTTCTGTAAATGGTACTCTGGTAAACGCTCTCGTGATCGCCTGAAATTGTATAATTTTTATTACGGATGTTTATTAGAGGCTTAACGAGATGCTCTTTCCGACAGAACATTGTTGCCCCTTGTTAAAAAATATAAAGCAAAACTCTTAGAATTTCATAGGATTCAAGTTCAAGGTGTAAAAATTAGGAGTAAGGCTCTTATGTTTGATGTTACTGAACAGTGTTCTCTTACTCACGTTTTGCAAGAAAACCGGCGTGGCAAGCGCCGCCTGATCAAGACGGTTCTTACTCCGGATGGAGATCCCTGCAAGAATGTTTTTGCAATTCAAAAGGTATTTTATGATCATTATTTAAAACTTTTTGGTGAATCACGAGGACTGGATGTTGACAATTTTATTTTTGAAGTTATTCCTAACGTCATAACAGATGATGATAATATGTCTTTTACGGCGCCCTTTACACTTGAAGAAGTAAAGTTGGCAACATTTGCTGCAAAGCCAGGAAAATCGCCCGGTCAAGATGGAATATCGGGTATATTGTATCAAAAACTTTGGCCCGTCATAGGTCAGACACTTACTGATGTGGTCAATGCTTGGTTTTTTGCTTCCGAACATATCTGTCGACCCAATCCTGCTGTCACTATTTTTATACCAAAAGTGCCTCAACCAACAATGGTTGAACATTTCAGACCTATTTCCCTTTTAAATACTGATGTTAAAATTATTAGTCGTTGTTTGGCTTCTAGATTAGCTCCATATATGAATAAGTTGCTGGGTGATTTGCAATATGCTGCAGTTAAGGGTAAGACTATATATCAGATTTTAATGAATGTTAGAGATTGTATTACAATATGTCAAGATTGTGAGATTACCGCAGCTATTGTTAATTTAGATTTTCAGAATGCAATTGATAACATTGAGCATTCCTATTTGTGGAGAGTTTTGACTGGTTTTGGTTTTAATGCTCGCATTATACAATGGTTTAAATTCTTCTATAAAGACGCTGCGACTAAATTAAATATTAATGGTCATCTTACCCTTCCCATCAAAGTAGTTCGTAGTATTCGACAAGGAGATCCTATAAGCTTACAAATATTTACCTTGGCTATTGCACCCTTCTTGTATGATGTAAACCGCAAGATTCAGGGTTTTGATGTTATTGCACGTCCTCTACGTGTGTGTGGATATGCTGATGATGTCAATGTTTTCCTGCATTCTGTTCATGACTATAACCTTTTAATGCAAAGTGTTGCTAATTATCAATAAGTGTCTGGAGCTCTCTTGAATAGAAAAAAATCAACCGGTCTTATAATATATAATTCTGAGGAGTTTAGTAAAATTCAGGACATTGCATTTCAATCGAGGATTAAAATACTAGGAATATCATTTATGAGTAATCTTGTTGAAACAGTAAAATATAATTATGACCTTGTCATTAATAAAATCAGGCATTTAAGTCTCTTGCATAAATGTAGGTCACTATGTTTATTGTCTCGTGCTCGACTTCTCAACGTTTATATTTTGAGTAAACTGTGGTATGTTGCTAACGTCTTTGCCCTGCCTTCTACAGCAGGCAAAAAACTACAAAGTGTTTGTGGTTGGTTTTTGTGGAACAATTGTGTGTTTCGTGTTCGCTATAATGACATCTGTTTATCGGTAGCGAACGGAGGCATTAACATGACTCACGTGCAGTTCAAGGCTGAGAGTTTGTTTATAAGACGTAACTTGACTGCCTTAGTTGAAGATGTACCCTCTCCCACTAGACACTTGCTACGATATTTATTGGATACGATCGATCCAACACTGCCGTTGGCGATCGCTTCCCTCCCCTCCAGTTGCTCTTACTTAACTAATGTCTTGTGTGCCTATATCTATCAATGTCAGCGAACTCCCGATGTTTTGACTTTAACAAGTAAACAATGGTACATGCACCACCTACAACAGTTATCACCATGCAAATTAATAGAAAGAGAACCAGAATACAATTGGCATATAATATTTCGTAATATACACTCAAAATATTTAACAGCAGAAAATAAATCCTTTTGGTACATAGTAGTGAATGACATTGTAGATACGAAAGTAAAACGAAATAAATGTGGGTTTAGTGCTGATATAATATGTTCTTTCTGCGGTGCTGCTGATTCCTTGAGTCATAGATTAACAACTTGTGTGAACAGGAAACAAATCTGGTACCAATTGCAGCGATTTTTGGGCCTTATTATGCGCCAACCTCGTCGCTCAATCGAGGTCAATCTCCTGTTACGACCGGAATATTCTCTGTATCCCAAAACGAAACACAATGCTGTTACCTGGCTTATAGCGCAAACAATTACGTATGTACTCTCAGTGGAAACTGCAGGTAATTCTTCGTTTTATACTGAATATCTTCAAACTACTTATGACAAAATGAGCTCCATTATGAAAACTTGTACTTTTGCTCGTTTTCTCGACAATACCATATGTGCGTAATTAATTTGTACTCCTTTGTTATTCCAATGAGTTTTTAGTCATTTGTAAAACTTGTGTATATGCTACATACGTTCTTTTTTAAAAAACGCACAAAATGTACAACTTGTATCTATGCTCCATAAGCAGTTTTTTTTCTCTTCCCTTGAGTTACATTGTGCATTATTAGCTGTATATATTTATATTGTTCTGCAGTTGTGTTAATGATCATATGTATCCAACTCTATTAGTTAATAAAAAAGTTGTTAAAAAAGTGGCTAGCCCGTGCGCCTTTGGTGTATGGTGTCCCAAGTTCGATTCCCGGCGGGAGAGCATCTATGATTTTTAACTGTCCTCGATGTTTCTGTGTTCGTGTCCCTGTCGTTATAAGTTATTAGAAAAAGCAAGTTAAACGAGTGAAGCAAGTAAAATTAGCAATAAGTAAGTTACTGAAACACGTTCGGTGAGTCAGTTAAAAAAAAAGTGGACAATGAACTGGCTGTTCGCGCCGTCCATGCGAGTTCGAATCTATCTCGGCTTGATTATATTATCCATTTGAGAGAAAGTATTGTTTCTTTTCGCTAAGGTTGTCACACTCTTCGTATTTTTCGCCGTCGTTCACAATTAAAGTAACTGGCTATTCTTATTATTTCTACGAATGATGGATCTTCTCTTTGGCTTTATGTCAAACATGCACACGTAATGAAAAGACGCTGTCGATAATAATAATAATAATAATAATAATAATAATAATATGAAATATTACTAGCTAACTCGTGTGTGTATTTCGACAATATAATTTTATATTATTATGTGGAAATAAGTAAGGCTGGCTGGTGCCCGCCCCACCCTAATTTTTTCGATGCGCCTTATGGGTCCACGGTGTCCAACGTTGGTCCCATCTCACTATCACCTCCTGTTCTATCGATATAAGTTATCGACATTTTGCCTAAAGAGGGCTCTGCTTTTCTCCATGACTACCCACGGCAATGATTCTTCGTTCATTTTTCATTGAAATCGCTTATTTTTCTGAGTACTATGAGTGCATAGTGTCCAACGTTGCTCCCATCACTCAACAGTTTCCCGTTCTCTCGATATAAATTGCTAATATTTTGTTTGTAAGGGAGATATGGCGTTACAATTATTACGTTTGAAGAAGAATTGAGGAAGATATTGCCTTGCCACAAACAACACCTATTATTTTTATTATTATATTATTATTATTATTATTATTATTATTATTATTATTATTATTATTATTATTATTATTGTTGTTGTTGTTGTTTTACTTACCACTAATGTTGCCTACCTTTATTTGCAATGCAATGTGTTACTAAAAAGCAAATCAAATAACACTCCTCGCCATTCAGGCTCCCGAACTCGAATTACATGATTTACAGTTCTCTGTGTTAGAGAAAGCACATTTATTATATTATTCTTTCAAATAACACGTTTCACAAGTTACTTCACTTTCAATGTGTAATTTCATATCATCACTAGCAATCATCTTGTTCCGATACGAAAATAACCCCCTCCTGCAAAAAAAAAGGCCTGACAGTAGCGAAAAGGGCGTGAACATTCTTTATGCGATTAATCGGGTCCAATATTTCAATAAGTCTCTGCACACAAATATTTCAGTAAAAGAGGAAAAGTTATTCAAACTTTCTGAATACCCATTTATGGGCGAAATTTGGCGAACTTTTTAAGAGTTTAAAGGGCCGCCATTTTGAACATTTTCGTCTTATTATTCTGGTTAACGAACTGAAGATTTTTCAACAATTAATGTTTGTGCCAAGTTTCATCTCAATCCGCTGAAAATTAGGGTGGTTATGGCATTCACAAATAGCGTTATATATATACAGATAGATAGATAAACAGACACACAGAGGTAGAGAGAAAAAGTGTTTTGCTCCCTTCTCGCACCTGTAGTGCGTCAGAGCTAAACCGGGCCCCTTTGCAAAACGTATTGACCAGCCTAACCTAAACACAAACCTCTTACTTGCTAACGTAGAAACGTGGTCGGGAGGTGTAAGGCATGTAGAAATTGTATTTTTAATAACCATGAGTATGGTCTACTTCCATGTTTTTCTTTTTACTTTTTGCAGCTACATCGGAACGTTCAATTTTTATTCTTTACTAATTGCAAATGGCGTTTACATTCAAAATATGAGGATTTTGGTGGCATTTGTTCGGATATTTTTCTCTTTTGAAATGAAGAAAAGAATAAAAGCAATACGCAAAGACAAAAAGTATTATCAGTACTAAACCTTACCAATAATAATTGCTACGAAAGACTAAATACGACCTCTTTTACCATCTCTCATGAGCTGCATGTATTATAAACAAAAAATTTTAAAAATGTCCTCACCGAAGATTCGAACTGGCGACCTTTGCATTTGTAAACCAGCTCCTTAACCACTACACTAAGATCATGGCATGGTGAACATTTAGTTTTCGGCGTATTTGTTTTGTTTGTGTTTTATGTTCCCACTTCAACAATTTTTACTCTATTTTCTAAGTTTAACAGCTGTTTGTGGCTTTCTCTTTCGGTGTCATCCTTTATTTTAACTATGCACTATTCACATTCACAGTTTGTGTCCCTCTGCAATGTCTTATTCAGATTAAACATTTCTTTTTGCCTCTCAGTAAACATTTGATTGATTTAATTCTCATACTCTCCACGGATGGAGAGCAGGAATGCCAGACTCGAAAAACAGGTGTACATTTACTTTCCTGACAGATAATACATGATTGCCAGAATAGAAGTAGTAATAGGGTTCTTTCTTATAAATTGTGTGTTTGCTGTCCAAAGTTAATTGGAAGAAATAATACCGGTTCAATTGAAGTATGTGTTGGTAACAGGTGTGTGCTGTAAAGGGAAATGAATTCCTCAAGGAATAGTTTTCTAGAACTTTGACACCTTATGGCAAAGCGAGTTTTTCCTATATTACAGCAACAAAATGAGATTCAGCCATCTTTGGAGTAAGCATCTCCACAAATCAGGATACAAAGTACTCCAGGCCAAGGTAAATGTTGGTATGCTGATTGCAACCATGGCTATTACAGAGGCCAAGAAAGGCCTTAGAATTATTTTGATTGGTGAAGACAGATTTATTAGTTCTTCTAGTTGCTCTTGCTTCACCAGACACATCTTTAAAAATGATTATGCCAGTCCAGTCCCAGACAAGATTCATCATATTGGAACTATTCAAGATGATATAGTTGATGTGAAGGGCTTTCTTCTAATTATATACGGTTTCACAGGATGAGATTCAGTTTAGTCAGAAAGGCAAATCTCTGCTTACAAAAAGTTAGAGTAATAAGAAACATAGAGAGAAACTAAATATTTTTAATAATTCTTGAGTGTCAGCTGAAGCTGTGGCTTAAGCAGGTGAATCTTTCTTTCTGTGACTGTATGAGTCAAAAGATATCGGGAACTTGGACATTTTATGCCACCAACTACATGAGAAGACAATTGCCAAACAGTCTATACATTTGCAGTTTAGCTTAGCTGTACTTCCTATTACAAAAGGAGCCGCTCGTGATCATTCACTCCGAGTCTTTTATCAAGTGCAGCAATGGCGTAATGTTAACATGGACACTTTACGCTAGGGTTTGAAGATAGTCAATAGTTATCTACGTCCCATACCAACTTCGAAGTCCACTGCTCCTGAAGACTTACTACATCTTACCTCATGTTCCTTGCACCGATGACTGTGAATGAAGTTCTGAGTGCTGGAGAGGTATGTTAAAATGCTCAAACATGTATATGTATTTCGTACGACATGGATGTACCAACTGAAACATAGAAGATGAAGTGGAAATGGATGGAAATTTGTTAGTTCCCGAAAAGGATATCAAAGAAGAGACATTCCAAGACGGCAAATATCCTCGTCTGGAATAGATTCAAGTAAACGTAAGTTACTTTCAAATCAAAATTATCTAAGTTTGAAACCTTGACATAATAAAGAATTACTTTTTATGCATTTTCCTGGCTCAAACATTACGAATTTTTATATGTTACTAAACATGATTTTTTCAACAATTTTTACACACATCAAATTTTTCCGACTAATCTGGCTTGGTAAGAATAAAGCATTTTTCCCTTCCCCAAAATAGTTAACATCGAGTTTAGTAAAAGATATTGCTGCTTTTTCAAATGCCTATTCATTTATAAGTTCAGTCAAAACTAGTGGATGCACAGGTGAAAATTTTACAATATTTGGACAAGAGCGGAATTTAACGTAAATCTAAGTTTAAAATCCCAGTTTTAGAAGGCAATTATGTTACGTATTTTTAACGTTTTACTGAGAAAGTTTTAGCCAACAATTTGCACATACTTTATGTTTCTTCTCCCTACAGTATTGTATTATAATAAGGATCAAAAAACAAAATTTTTCACTTCTGTTTTGAGGAAGTTTGTGGAATTTCCCTTTCTTCCTTCTAGGGAAAGTGAAAATTTCCTCAAGATCAACTATTTAAATATATTTTCAATGAGGTACAGTTTATATCTCTGCTGTGTTTACAACCTGTATTATAGGCAATTCAAGTGAATGCTAGGTCTGCTCGAAAACTTTCGGCATTGGAAATTGGTCATCCAATATGTCGGCCATAATGACCAAACCCGACGCGGGATTCTTTTGGACTTTCCCTGAGTTACTGTATAGAGTATCATGATCATTTTAAAAAAGGTTTTCTTTCTTTTTTTCTTTCTTTTTTCTTTTTTTCTTTTTTTTTGTTTCTTCTCCCTACAATGTTGTAATAAAAATCCAAAAACTGAATTTTTCACTTCAGTTCGGAATAATTTTTGGAGAATTTTTAGTTTTTTCTTCCTTTCTTTCCTTTCTTTCCTTTCTTCCTTTAGTTTCCCTTTCTTCCTTCTAAGGAAAGTGAAAATTTCCTCAATTTTCATACAATAAGAACAACTATTTAAATATATTTTCAATGAGGTACAGTTTATATCTCTGCTGTGTTTACAACCTGTATTATAGGCAATTCAAGTGAATGCTAGGTCTGCTCGAAAACTTTCGGCATTGGAAATTGGTCATCCAATATGTCGGCCATAATGACCAAACCCGACGCGGGATTCTTTTGGACTTTCCCTGAGTTACTGTATAGAGTATCATGATCATTTTAAGAAAGGTTTTCTTTCTTTTTTTTCTTTCTTTTTTCTTTTTTTCTTTTTTTTTGTTTCTTCTCCCTACAATGTTGTAATAAAAATCCAAAAACTGAATTTTTCACTTCAGTTCGGAATAATTTTTGGAGAATTTTTAGTTTTTTCTCCTTCGGGAAAATGTAAGTTTCCAAAATTTTTACACAATAATAACAACTAACTAAATATATTTTTTCAATGAGGTATGGTTTATAACTCTGCTGTGTTTACAACCTGTGTTATAGTCACTTAAAATGAATGCTATGATTTCCAGGAAAACTTTTGGTGTTGGGAATAGGATTTCCAATATGGCGGCCATTGTGATCAAACCTAACGCGTGATTTTTTTAGACTTTCTCTGAGTTACTGTATACAGTATCATGATCATTTTAGAAAAGGTTTCGGCTTGTTTTTGAATCTCCGGGTTCAGATCTAATTGCACTGTACTAAAATGTGTATAAAGGCTATAATTAGTATAATTATTTTCACATTCTTTGAATATGCGATTAGCGAAAAATAAAATAATAACATTAACGCTGGAATGGTAGACTTGATAAATCTACCCCTCATTTTCTGTCTACTCTTCAATTTGAAAAATATATAACATTGATACCGATCAGTGGCGTATTTACGATTTTGTTTCGGAAGGGGCTTTGCTAACTTTCGGGGGGCTATGCCTGAAAATGTGACAATTCTACAAGATATTTCATATACTTTAGTGTAGTAAGTAAGATTTCGGGGGGCTTAAGCCCGGAAGCCCTCCCCCTAAATACGCCACTGAATGAGGAAATCAATGAAACACAAAGGGACTCTCTTTCGTCATATGCATGATGAAGAAGTGAGTAACGTAGTTTAAAGGTGGTAATTTGTCAACAGATGATGCTTTACGTCGAGAATGACCGGAACCAATGATTGTCCCCATGGATGAAATTCATGACATTATTCTCAAAATTTTCAGAATTTCAACAAAACGTGTGGCAGAAATTGTGGGCATTTCTCTGGAACATGTAGGTAAGATAATTCATGACTTCGGCATGTGCAAGCTCTCAACATAATAGCATTTAGGAGATCAAAAGAGTGGCTTCATCAAGGGAAGTCTTCTCTCATTTTTACAGCAATGCTGATCAATTTCTGTCATGAATAGTAACTATGGACGAAACATGGGTTGTACCACTACGATACTGAAACAAGACAAGTGAATGGAGTGGCAACATTCACCCCACGCCCCAAGAAGTTCAAGAGAGAGAAGTCTGCTGGGAAAGTGTTTGCAACATTCTTCAGGGCTAAGGATGGAGACTACCTGCCCAAGGATCAGACACTGAATGCAGAATCTCTACATTAGACACGAAACTGAAAGACTAACTGGTCTGTCCAATATGGTAGACGTCACGTCAGTACTTTGAAGCAAGAAGGAGCACTAGTACATACCAATTACTAATTAAAGATGAGCACTCTGACAATAAATTTTATATGGGCCTAACATGTTTTATTATAATTTTCAGTACGAAAAAATACAACACTTTCAATATCCTCCAAAAATTAAACTCTGATACTCACAAGTAAGCTGTTATAAGCCCATTCTATGAATACTGAATGTCGAGAATAATGTTTCAGAAAGAAAAATAGAACTTTTAAATAAATTCAAGTGTGTAATGAAAACTTCAAATCTGGATAAATTCACACTATTTTTTAATGTATATAATATAATTAATTGTTTTACCTATATTTTGTTTCTAATCGATCTCCTTTCAGTCAAGCATCCGAAAGTGACATAGATGGTCAAGCTTTGGACATTGCTCCAAACCAACCTCCACCAATCTTCGGTTATGTTCTCACCAATGCTGACACCAGATATTCTAAACCTAAACATATCATAATCCAACTCATGAAATACTATCCAAGAGCTAATGTATCAGAAACGGAATGTGGGTCTTTACTAGAAACGGAATCATCATCAAATCTCCAGGCCAAAACTTCGCTACTACAATCCAGATCAAAGCAGGCTTTCACATTTTTCGCGGCAAACCCAACATTCAAGCTCTCTCACAAACCAGAAAAAAACAACCACCACCACCTAAAACCCAACCCATATTCTCAGTGTGATAAAAGGCATTCCACCAGCATATTGAGCCGATGAAATCATTGACGTATTACAACTCGACTGTTATGAAGTACATAAATGCATTCGCATTAACTGTCAATCAGGCCCCACCTATCTTGGACGAGTTCTTACAGCATCCAAGGAAACAGCAGACGATCTGCTTCAAAATTGTGCCTATATTTATCACAGACGCCACAGGATAGAACCATCCCGCACATGGCTCCCACTTCCTGTACTCTTAGGACGCTGTCAAACATATGCTTCACACCTAACAAAAACTGTCCTAACTCACTCCGATGTGTACATTGCAATGATGACCATACAACCAACAACTGTCCCAACCATAAAAAAACACCTTTATGTAATACCTACCATCAACAACATCCAACCTATAGCTACAAATGCTACCAAAAACCGGCTCTACCAACTGACCGACCTGAACTATCAGTTCCAATGCGCACTACCGATTCCGCTACTTCGTGCAAACTCCGTAAGAGAACCCGTAACAGTAGAAGACTTGCTTCGCTTCACGACGCTCATTCTACAAAATATCCACCAATTCTTACGCCCTCACATTCTTATGCAGATCGATAAAACGCTCAACTATTATTTGATCCACAGTTTTCTGCCACTGATACAGGTCCACATGCTCACTTTTCCACAACATCTACCGAAACGGATCCAGAATGGCCATCTCTGTAAATACGAAACCTATCCACACATTTTTGCTTATGGTATCAATCATCATGGCAGTCATTTTCCTCTTAATATTCGATCTCTTTTCACTCACAAAGCAGTTTTTGAATAACTTCTCCGAAAGGAAAAGTACAGGCTTTTGCCCTAAGTGAAACAACTCACACCTACCAATAATATCCACCTTCCTCAGTTTCAATTACAACGTCAGCCCTTCCTAGACCTCATCAACGAGCAAATGGTCTCACAGCAATTGGAACATATCACACTATTCCTATGCGCTCTCATACTTTCCCAAAGCCACATAATCGACCAAAATATTCCATAGTCACACTGTATTTCCGCACAAAAATTGTTACTCTCTGTACCATATATGTCAGACCAGACCACCTTTTTCAATACATCGACAATACGGTCAGACATTATATCACCATGGCAGACATAAATATTCATAGTCGTTCACAGGCAGAGAAACAACGTTTCCAAAACTATATTTCTAATATTCTAGCCTTCGATTACTATCATCTACCATCGCCATCACGCCAAATAAGCAATACTTCACTCTACATAGTTATCAGTACTCCTTCTCTGACTATTCACAATCTGAGTTCTCCCACCTTTCGGCAGCGATCATGCTCCGATACTAATTGATATTATTATCGCCACACATCCTCAAACACAACCCCCGCCAATTCACTTCTTTCATTACACTCAAGCAAACTGGACTAATTTTCAAACCGACCACACCACTTCATTACAAAATCTACAAGAGCCCACTACTGAACAAGAACTCTATAACCTTATAGACCAAATCACAGCACCCCTCGACACATTCAACCACAACAACGGGTTAATATCCTTGTCACGGTCACGGTCACGGTAATGTTGAAGTTGTGTGAAGAGTATCGGGCCGAAGCCCCCAACTCCATGAGTAAGATGGCATAAAGAATATATATATATGTGCAGGTGACTTGTTGGGTATTACTATTGTTTTATTGTCTGGAAGTCTACATCCGCAACTGTCGCAGAGTAGCTGATAATGTAATTACGAGTTATATACCTCTATAATCGGAAACACACTTAATTGTTTGCATACTTCCACAAAACATACAAACACCAAATTTTGCATACTTGTTAGTCATGGGATGTGAGTAATGGGAACATTCCGATATCACGAAGAAGGCGACATTTTCCATGTAAATGAAGTGTCGAAATTTTTCGTCGTTTCCAAATGCTGGTTTTTAGAGTAGTTCCGCACACCATAGAAACGTCATATTTTGTCAGGCAGTGAAGCTAGGAACATAGTTTATGATAGAAAAAAGAGCATTAAAATTCGTTTTCGTTTCGCGGCGCAAATCGAAAAAATGTGAAATTTGTAATGGCTGTATATAGGACGTTGAAATTTCGAAGTGACGTTTATTCTGATGCGTAGTTTGCGAATCCGCCCTTAAACTTGAAAAAAAATAGTCATGTTCGGTGTAAGAAGTGCTAGGAATTTTATAAGGTGGCGTCTAATTCTACACAACTTGTAGATATGGTGGAATCACGAAATTGCGTTCAAGTGTGTATATTACAGTGCATGTAAGGGGAAAAATCCGACATGTTGGAAAAGTCGTCATCTTCGATTCAAAATGGCGGCTCAAAAATTTGTAACCATGAAAATTGTAAGTTGTGCTCTTGGTAGGTAAGCCAGGTTTCGCTATGTTATTAAGGACGTAGTTCAGTTTAAGTGAAGAAACAAATCATTGGAGAAGTCGCCATCTTGAATGCAAAATTGCCATATTTTTGAATTGCCTTCATTTGGACTCTTATGTGGTATATTGAGAAGAATAAAACAAACAGAATTCAAGGTAGTAAGCTAGCTCAGCGGTAAAGTGTCTGCTTTCTGAGTAGCAGGTCTGGGTTCGATTCCCCGTCGAACCTTGTTTTATCTTACGTTTTTTTCTTATCACGTTGCTTCGTTTTATCAAAATAGTTTCTGTTGGCATTGCGTGAACAAAATATTTTCGTTATTACAGACATAGACGAAAAGAATATATTTATACACTAACTGTTGATATCGTCTCGAAACTAGGCAGTATGTTCGTGTGAAGCTTCGAGACGATACTCAACTATTTAGAAAGAAACATATGTAGCTTTAGAGATGGGGCAACACCAGTGTGTCTTTCAGACACAATGTTCCTGAGGATCACTGTTAGTATTCCCAGGGGCACTGCTCATATTATTCTATTCATTATTCTATTATACACGTATTATTTGGTCTCCTGCGGGGGCACTCTAAGAGCCCCAAGGAGGCAGTGTACCCCCAAAAACATTTTGGAAAAAAACATTGAGCATCATTTTCACGATATAGTATACAGACGAGACAAAAATACATTTTGTCTCGCGAGGATAGTATGTGCTTCGAACCGGAAATAATTGAAAACAATCTCCCTTTTTATACTGGTCGTTTAGATAGATGCGTATACCAAGTTTGAAGTCTATACCACAACTGAAAAAGTATAAGATTATAACTTTTAAGGAAATACACACACACACACACACATATATATATATATATATATATATATATAATATATATATATATATATATATATACGCACCTTTTGACAATTTTCTCGTTGGCAGCGTATATAGTTATACGGGATACGTGGAAAAGTGCCTCTTTCGGTTCAGTAGTTTGTTTACAGGACCGGTTGGAGTGAAATGCGTTTTATAATAGACTCAACCTTATAGGCAAACAATATATGCTATAAAAATAAACTTTCAAAGATTGTTAGGAATCGAACCCAGGTCTCCTGTCCAGTAGGCTCACGTCAATCCCCTACACTACCGATTTCCTAAGATTTTCGACTTCGTTCTTACTGCTCACGTAATACTGGTACGTTGCGGCCGGCATCTGTGGGGAATTACAGCTCTAAAATCGGAATAGTAATCGGGTTATATATACGTTTTTTAGTATCATTAAGGTAATGATGTCTTGTTATTTAATTGTAATAGGAAATGAGAAAGCCACCATTCTAATACACTGTTATACTACTATGCAAAAAAGTGGTTTGTTTAAAATGCTATAAACAAATTTTAAAAGCCTCCAATAATATTCATATTCTAAATTACTTAGTTAATAATCGTCTTCATTGAAAATATGAGAGTAAAGATACACGAAGACTCTATGTAATTGCCCAGTGTATATAAACATTTCAAGAAGCCTTGCTGCCCAGTAAGTACATTTTTTACAAAAGGACACCATTATAATAAGATGTACTACGTTACACTGCAAAAACTAGTGTTGAATCAAATGTTATGAACTAATGTTTAAAAAGCCTTAACAAAATTCGTTTTTATAAATTACCTACAAATTGTAGTCTTTATTGAAAATACAAGACGAGAGATACAGGTTGACTGCAAGAAATTTTCCAGTAAATATGAAATATTTGAAAAAGTCTTGCTGCAGGTAATATGCATTATCTGTCAGGAAAGTAAATGAACACCTGTTTTTCGAGTCTGGCATTCCTGCTCTCCATCCGTGGAGAGTATGAGAATTAAATCAATCAGATGTTTACTGAGTGACAAAAAGAAAAGTTTAATCTGAATAAGACATTGCAGAGGGACACAAGCTGTGAATATGAATAGTGCATAGTTAAAATAAATAACGACACCGAAAGAGAAAGCCACAAACAGCTGTTAAATTTAGGAAAAAGAGTAAACATTGTTGAAGTGGGAACATAAAACAAAAACACAACAAATACCCCGAAAACTAAATGTTCACCATGCCATGATCTTGGTGTAGTGGTTAAGGTGCTGGCTTACAAATGCAAAGGTCGCCAGTTCGAATCTTCGGTGAGGACATTTTAAAAATTTTTCGTTTATAATACATGCAGCTCATGAGAGATGGTAAAAGAGGTCGTATTTAGTCTTTCGTAGCAATTATTATTGGTAAGGTTTAGTACTGATAATACTTTTTGTCTTTGCGTATTGCTTTTATTCTTTTCTTCATTTCAAAAGAGAAAAATATCCGAACAAATGCCACCAAAATCCTCATATTTTGAATGTAAACGCCATTTGCAATTAGTAAAGAATAAAAATTGAACGTTCCGATGTAGCTGCAAAAAGTAAAAAGAAAAACATGGAAGTAGACCATACTCATGGTTATTAAAAATACAATTTCTACATGCCTTACACCTCCCGACCACGTTTCTACGTTAGCAAGTAAGAGGTTTGTGTTTAGGTTAGGCTGGTCAATACGTTTTGCAAAGGGGCCCGGTTTAGCTCTGACGCACTACAGGTGCGAGAAAGGAGCAAAACACTTTTTCTCTCTACCTCTGTGTGTCTTTTTATCTATCTATCTGTATATATATATATAACGCTATTTGTGAATGCCATAACCACCCTAATTTTCAGCGGATTGAGATGAAACTTGGCACAAACATTAATTGTTTAAATATCTTCAGTTCGTTAACCAGAATAATCAGACGAAAGTTTTCAAAACGGTGGCACTTTAAACTCTTAAAAACTTCGCCAAATTTCGCCCATAAATGGGTATTCAGAAAGTTTGAATAACTTTTCCTCTTTTACTGAAATATTTGTGTGCAGAGACTTATTGAAATATTGGACCCGATTAATCGCATAAAGAATGTTCACGTCCTTTTTGCTACGGTCAGGCTTTTTTTTTTTTTTGCAGGAGGGGGTTATTTTCGTATCGGAACAAGATGATTGCTAGTGATGATATGAAATTACACATTGAAAGTGAAGTAACTTGTGAAACGTGTTATTTGAAAGAATAATATAATAAATGTGCTTTCTCTCACACAGAGAACTGTAAATCATGTAATTCGAGTTCGGGAGCCTGAATGGCGAGGAGTGTTATTTGATTTGCTTTTTAGTAACACATTGCATTGCAAATAAAGGTAGGCAACATTAGTGGTAAGTAAAACAATAATAATAATAATAATAATAATAATAATAATAATAATAATAATAATAATAATAATAATAATAACAACAACAATAATAATAATAATAATAATAATAATAATAATAATAATAATAAAATAATAATAGGTGTTGTTTATGGCAAGGCAGTATCTTCCTCTATTCTTCTTCAAACGTAATAATTGTAACGCCATATCTCACTTACAAACAAAATATTAGCAATTTATATCGAGAGAACGGGAAACTGTTGAGTGATGGGAGCAACGTTGGACAGTATGCACTCATAGTACTCAGAAAAATAAGCGATTTCAATGAAAAATGAACGAAGAGTCATTGCCGTGGGTAGTCATGGAGCCAAGCAGAGCCCTCTTTAGGCAAAATGTCGATAACTTATATCGAGAGAACAGGAAGTGATAGTGAGATGGGACCAACGTTGGACACCGTGGACCCATAAGGCGCATCGAAAAAATTAGGGTGGGGCGGGCACCAGCCAGCCTTACTTATTTCCACATAATAATATAAAATTATATTGTCGAAATACACACACGAGTTAGCTAGTAATATTTCATATTATTATTATTATTATTATTATTATTACTATTATTACTATTATTATTATTATTATTATTATTATTATCGACAGCGTCTTTTCATTACGTGTGCATGTTTGACATGAACCCAAAGAGAAGATCCATCATTCGTGGAAATAATAAGAATAGCCAGTTACTTTAATTGTGAACGACGGCGAAAAATACGAAGAGTGTGACAACCTTAGCGAAAAGAAACAATACTTTCTCTCAAATGGATAATATAATCAAGCCGTGATAGATTCGAACTCGCATGGACGGCGCGAACAGCCAGTTCATTGTCCACTTTTTTTTTAACTGACTCACCGAACGTGTTTCAGTAACTTAGTTATTGCTAATTTTACTTGCTTCACTCGTTTAACTTGCTTTTTGTAATAACTTATAACGACAGGGACACGAACACAGAAACATCGAGGACAGTTAAAAATAATAGATGCTCTCCCGCCGGGAATCGAACCCGGGACACCATACACCAAAGGCGCACGTGCTAGCCACTTTTTTTTAACATCTTTATTTTCCAAGGTCACTTACATACCTGAAAGAAATTGGTCGTGTAGACATAAGACATAGACGGTAAATACAAGTAGAATGTTGGCACATACAGAGTGCTTTAAGAACAATACAAATCACAGCATCATATTACATTTTTTGAACTTATCAAAGTAGACAACAACGTTTAAAAGAGAGACAGTATTATACAGAAATTTAGGGGTACTACAAATAAGATCTTACAGATATTACACTAGTCATATCATGTTAAAATGAGGCAGTCAGAAAGTTTGCGAAATTCTTGTGGAAAGGTACCATACCAAAAGTTTTCCACCTGGTGCGTTTTAAGAATTCATGATAATCTGTGACACTTATGTGACTGCGCCTGGAATCAATATAGTATAAGGTGTGCCCTATTAGCCAAGTAACAGCATTATTGCGGGTTGGAGGGTACCAATGATAATCGGGTAAGGTAATAATATCAGGCGTAAAATGGTGTGGAGATGTCCGACATACGATAGCAAGGAGAGCACATAGTTTTAACCACACAGACCTGACTATCTGGCAAGAGGTGTATCTGTGGAGAATGGTGTCGGGGTGTCCACAATGGGAACACGCATTATGTGGTAGGCGATGGATGTCGAACAAACGTTGATTAGTAGCATGAATATCATGCACAACACTGTACCATAAACTACGTACACAAGTAGGAAGAAACTTTCTATGAATATTAAACCATATGCGGTTCCAGTTACAACTATTATGGTTCTGCTGTACTCGTATCGTAGTTGTAGTAATGGTCATTTTTAAAAAAATACAGATAAAGTCCACGAGAACAGATTTCGCTTAACTCATCATGTTGAGGTAGATAACTCCAGGCTAGGACGAATTTATATACATATAAGGGTGCTTGTTGAAGGAAAGGAACATTGGGTGGATTTGGAGCAGGTAAGGTGGGCGTCCAACATTGTAGCCATTGTTGTGTATGACTATGGTCCAAATGATACAATTTATAGCTACGTAATAAAAATAATATTTTACACTTGAGTCGGACATTGATTAAAGCAAGGCCACCATTGTCTACTGGTAACACCATTACTACCTGTGGAACTCGGAAGAAAAAGCCGCACCAAATAAACCAGCCAACGATCGATTGCACTTTTTTGGCACAGATTTCAGGAAGTGGCCATACCTGTGCTGTATACCATAATTGAGAACATATATAAGTATTTACATACCATACTCTCTGGATTAAATTCAGCTGTCGATGGCGATTTTGGAGAACAACTGTCCTGATTTTATTGATTATTGGCGTCCAGACTGTCTCAGAGTCTGGATCAAGATTACTTGTAAAATTAACACCTAAAATTTTTAGTTTCGTCACAATTTCTGAGTGACAGATAGTTAACCCTTTATTGACCGTAGCCCAATTATTAAAAGTTAAACTCTTCGTTTTATTGACATTAATACTTGCTCCACTAGCATTACAATAGCTATTTAAGCACTTATGCACATAGTTGACCTGAGCAACAGTGGTACAACTGATTGAGACATCATCAGCGAAAGCAAAACAAACAATATTTTGAAAATCATGTAAATGTGAGACTGGAAAACAGGACAAATTTTGCAATAAAGGTTCAAGAACTAAGCCAAATAACAACATTGACAATGGACATCCTTGGCGGATACCTCGCTTGATAGATATGGGGGAGCTAAAGTGAAGCTGGGATTTTGCATTGTGATATAAATTTTTAATAGTATCAATAAAGCGTGAATCAAAACCAAATGCTTGTAATACAGCGTACAGATAGTTATGCTCAACAAAATCAAAAGCATGTTTGAAATCTATAGAAGTGACACAGGCAGGAAGCTGTTGCACTTGAAAATATCCCATGATGTCTCGTAGGCTACACAGGGCATAATAAATATTACGTTCTTTTGATAGCGCTGCTTGCTTACCACTTAAAAGTTTCACGAGAACTTTTTCCATGCGTACTTTATATACTTTAGACAATAATTTTACATCAGTATTTAACAGCGTAATGGGTCTAAAATTAGAAATATGAGCTGGGGCTCCTTTTTTTGGAACTAAAATAATGATACCATCATTTTGCATAACATTGCCAGAGTGAAACATATCATTAAGTACAGCAGTAAAAGTATCTCCTACCACATCCCAATACTGTTTATAGAAGAGAAAAATGAGTCCATCCTTTCCAGGACTGCTACAATGCTTGGTAGTATTTAACACATCATAAATCTCTTGTTTAGTAATCGGGGCTAACAGTGGCGCATTGTCAGCCTCTGTTAATTTACAGGATATATTGGAAAAGAAAGTGGGCCATATCTGAGTAGCAACTGGATGCGATGCAAATAGTTGTTCATAATGCTGTGTTAAACTGGACATAATGTCAGGTAATGCAGTGACAACTTGGCCATTTTCTAATACAAGGTGTTCCATAAAATTAGTTCTCCTTCTATTATGTTGCCGCATGATGTGGAAAAATGTAACTCGTTCATTGGACAACAATAATTTCGAATCGAATGATTTAGTGATAGTCTGTAAGTAGTCGTTTTCTAATCGAATTAATTTTGCTTTTATTTTATTAATATGCATATACGTGTGCGCAGAGGGAGGCTGTTGCCACAACTCATGTAACACTTTGTACAGATAGTCAATGGTATTTTTGCTATTCTGACGATATTCAGAATGCATCCATTGGAAAAAGGATTTAATTTTATGCTTAGCATATTGAACCCACCACAAATTTAAACTGTCGAAATATCTCTGTTGTCGACACCAGTAATCCCATTTCTCTCGAAACAGTTCTTTAATATCATCAGATTTCAGAAGCTGTGGATTAAGTTTCCAGTTAGAGGGACCGAACGTTGGGTTCAAACCAAGGAGAGGGGGAGGAAATTTGAGCAACATAGACACAGTACTATGATCACTAAACGGAGCCATAAGAACACTAATGTCACACACACGAGGTATGAGATCGAAGGAGGTATAGATCCTGTCTATGCGTGACTTCACTGATGGAGTGACATGCGTATAAATGATATCAGTTCGTTTGGACCGCCAGGTGTCAACTAATCGGAATCCGTGGACCAGTCGTTCTAACGCTAAGCATTTATTAAAATAGCCAGTAGAATCGTCACAAAACAAAATGGAATTGAAATCTCCAGCAAGGATAATACTCGTATGCGGCACAGAAAACAGAGGCACGATATCAGCATTAAAAAATTTTTCACGGTCAGTTTTGTATAGAAAACCTGACAGGCAATACACATTTACATATAGAATATTATCGCATACAAGGCTGAGCCCATTGCCAGATGGTAAACGAGTAAGGTGGTGCACATGGATTCCTTTCTTCACTAATATTGCAGTACCTCTACCACTATATCCAAGATTAACAAAACAATTATACCGATCTATAAAACTTAAATCGGCAATTTTTAGTTCTTGCAAATTGAGTATATCAAAGTCATGTAATCGTATAAAGTTTTGTAACAAGCGTTGTTTCGTAGGACTAGTTATACCATTTAAATTTAAAGTACCCACTTTACGAACAGTGACAATAGGGTAAGACATACACAGCTGATAGAAAGTAAATAGAGTTATTAGAGCTGCAAAATAAACAAACTGCATGATGAGACCTGACAAACAGAAAAAAGAAAAAAACAACACTATTCAGGTTGATTCTTTACACTGTCTGTTTGTAGTGAATCGTCAAGGACAGTCGAGAAGCTAGGTTGCGATGATGTAATCGAAGCACCAACAACAGGTTCACGTGAGTCACGTGTCACGACAGCCTTCCCTTTCCCTGTGTTTGTTTTGATTTTCTTGTGTGTTGACAAGGCAATCTTACCTGCTTTTTCACTTATATAAACCGTTCTCACAGTTTTGCTGCTTTCCGCATCTACTGAGTCAGATAAAGGAGGCGGAAGGTCGTGAAGTACTTTAGTAGACGGTATCTGAGAAGCACTGGTATTAGAAGCTTCCTCTATTGCCGACACACTCGTTAACGAACACTGGTCATTGACATCAGGCACCATGGGCGGATCTCCTATATCTTCGGGGGACGCACTAGTTATCGAATCCTGTATCCCGGTATCCGTGGGTCGATCCATGGAAGTAGGCACATTCAGCACAGGAAACTCATTGAGGTCCAGTAGCGATGGAGCACTGTGGGCACTGGGTAATGAGTCAGATAAGACCGTTGTTAATGTACTGTTACCAGGTTGAAAGCTCTGATCGGCTGTGTAACGAGGAGTTTGAGGAAGAGTTTTTCCAGATAACTGGGACATATTGAGCGTCAGAGGAGCAGTACTCAAATGTTTGGAGCGCTGTAGACGTCGGGGACAAGAATTAAACGTGTGATCGACCTGGTGGCACGCGAAGCAAGTTGGGGGTTGCCCAGAGTATATCACACTTGTTCGATAACCTTGGATGAGTAATTTCGAAGGAATATGCTTCTTGAGTTCCATATACGCTATACGTACGCCATTAAACACAGGAAAGCGGTACTTCTGGGACCACTGTTCATTTTCTATCTTTTTCACACTTTCGTAATTACTGAGGGCAGAATTGAGAAAACTAACATCTAGTTCAAGGGGAAGATCTGTGATACGCACACGTGTAAGAGTATCTGAAGCATTTTGAACTGAAACAAGACTCCGGGAGCCATCTTGATGCAAAAAGGGAAGATCACTAGGTGTATTAAGGAGAAATTGTTCAAATTTTTCTGGAGAACTAAATTTTAAAAACACACAATATTCCTCACTGTTTAATTGAATACCATCAATCTGATCCAAATTCACATGTACCTGTTCATCCAGCCAAACATAGATATCCAAAGCAGATGGGCGTATATGTCGTGTACTTTTATCGAATGCAAGTTTCACTGTGTTCTGACGTAAACCACGAAACATGATGCGCACCAAAGGAAACAAAAAAAATACTTTTCAAACAATAACTAGATACTCTACAAGTATCAAAGCTGTTCACTATAGCAAGATAGCACTAATAACAGACACTTGAAATAGCACTTAGCTAGCCGCACTTAACTGGCGACTCGGTAGTCACAACGAGCAGGAGCAAACGTCCGCACTCCTTCACGTATACCGGTGAACTTACCATCTATCCACTAGACCAGCGGGAAGGGCACTGTTTACTCTCTGTGTCGTTAGGGATTACGACCACTGTATTGCAAGCTATCACTTCTGTTGGTTGTATACTATGATCACATGTTTCTTGTTTGCTGGAAGAGTTAAACCTACATTCTATGTAATACATGAGGTATTTAGACCTACATCATCTTCATATAATGTAATAAAAGTGTCATGCTGGGAATAAGAAAAAGAACATTCCTTGGACAAAACGGAAACTATTGGCAACATAAATATTTATCTACGAGGTATGCGCAGTAGTATAGGCCTATTTCAGAATAGTTACTGTTTAGTTCAGTAAACGAAGAAAGGGGTATAAAAAAGCAAATATGTCGAGTCAACGAGATCGACTAGAGTTGACAGAGGCGGAAGCATATGTGTAGTAATACAACAACTTCGTTAAATTGACAATTGGTTCTTTATTCTGTAGTAGATCGTATCACAACTTTACGGGAGAGCAGAGAGAGATTTACTAACACTGTCATATAGTAAGCTTTAGTAACACGATCATACAGACACAAATGGTTATAACTGTGAGTACTACAACTTGGATTTAACGAAAGCCGTTTAGATATTCAGTGATTTGGATGGTTGTGTATGACACAAAAAGTTAAGACACAATACAATTCTTCATACCTCAGCTTCCAGTAACTAGATACATGCAATTTCTGGATAGATACTGAAACTGCTGTCGGATTTTAATACATGACGTATTGCAGGATACAAAATGCTTTGCATTACTTGTTTGTTTGTAGACAGCTACTAGCTTAGTGTTCTGAAAGGTTCTGTATAAACTAGGGATAGTCAACTCCGGAATTATTACTTTTCGGACTACCGAAAGTAAACCCGGACAAATTCCGGAATTCGGAAAAATCCGGAATTTAGAAATTTCTGATTTCTTTATCATTCCGGAATTCGGAAAAATCCGATTTTTTTTCGAAATCCAGAGTTTTTCTCAATTCCGGAATTTTCTAAATTCCGTATTCTTTCCGAGTTCCGAAATTATTCTGAATTCCGGAGTTTAACTGAATTTTATAAATTTCCGAAATCCGGAAAGTAAAAGTTCCGCTTCCGAAAAATGAATTTATTTCGGTTAGTATGAATCGTGGCGGAAATAAGTCTTTGACCAGGTAATGGCGACTTCTTTGAAAGAAATGGGGTGTATGAGATTTCAATCTGTCATATTTGTAGTTCCGTGTGGAGAAAAAACAAACTTGTGAACCAGCGGTTTAAGAACAACTCAAGTTATTAATGTAAACTTTTCCGACTTCATAAAGGAAATACGAAAGTCATTTTGAATCGAAGAAATATAACATACAAGTTTGCAAGCGGAGACAAAGAAACCTTACGTAACCAAACTAAAAACGAATCTTTTACCGCATAGCGATCGCGGTTGAGTGGTCAAGGTGCTTTTGCGAATGCACATTGTAATGTCTTTTTTTTTTTTTTTTTTTACTTTAGGATTTTTGATGGCGATTGATTAGCAATAACATATGTTTTATTATATTCAGAGATTTGAATACTCGGATGTTTCAATATTTGAACTATCAAATCTTCAGGAATAATAATAATAATAATAATAATAATAAACTAATAATAATTATTATTATCTCGTAGAAGATTAAAAGCTAGGAGCTAATTATCGCTCAGGTTATACCATTACAAGCAGAAGCGTGACATTTGGAAAGAATATTTCGGTTTGGTTTAATGTTGCTCACAAGAAGAAGACTTTCTCATCTCGTTTCTCAAACAAATAGAATAACGTGAGAATTAACATTTTACATTCGAGACGGGTCAAGGCTAACTCAAAATTTTCGTCTCTCTTTAGAGATGAGAATCGAGACGAGACGAAAAGTATAGTAAACATTTCCCTTCTTGTCTCGATTCTCGAAATAGTGTATGTCCATTCTTTAAGTAACAATTGGTCTCTAGACTGAATCTCATAGGCTATTTCGTTACATTATATTTCAAAGCTCATTGAATTATGCTCTGTGTAGGTATTTTGTAGCAAAGCTTTTATATTTACCTCTGCATATCCTAAAAATTAGTTTATTATATGCCTTACTGTTGCGTGATATTCAGTTATATTTATTATAGTTATTTTCCTTAAAACATACAGTAGAATACTTTCTACATGAAACTTCAATGAAACGTTGTAGTTTAAAATGTTGGTAGTTGCAGAGGTGTGTCTTGAAGCAGTAGCGTAGCCAGGATGTGTGTTTGGGGGGGCAAGTGCTGTTATAGGCACATATACAAAAATTACAAACAAAATATATATAAACATAAAAATATATAAAAAATTACAAACATCAAAGTACCAAAGTACATTATCGGACCTCTTTGGGGGGGCGGCCCCTCCGGTCCCCCCTTCCCTACGCCACTGTCTTGAAGGTACGGAACCCTTTCCCCGAAATCTCTACTTTTAAGTAAGTTTTGCCAAATTTCAACGGCAAGTTTAAAACTTTTATTATTATTATTATTATTATTATTATTATTATTATTATTATTATTATTATTATTATTATTATTATTATTATTATTATTATTATATCAAAACCGTGTACAATCTTTAAAAGATATACGGTTTGTATCTGAATAGTAAATGCTAATTGACTGTCGATCTCGGTCCTCGAGAAGTCTTCAGGAGGGAAGGACATCGGTCACGTTCTGGGTTTCCGAAGGGGCAAGTTTTCGGGCTCGAGCCAAAAATTGTTAAAAGTTATAGGCTTCAGCCAAACATGTTCAAAACAGCTGGGACCGTGTTTAGTCTTGTCAACGGCTCGAGCGGCTCGGCTTACAGCTCATTCACTATCGAACCGAACCAAGAAGTGAGCCGAGCCAACAGCTCACCCAACCGAGCCGATTTGAGCCATCGGCTTAATTGAGCTGAATCGAAACGTGCCGATGGACTAATTTTACCTTAGCTGGCTTGAACCGGTTCACATGAGCCGAGTAGGGACACATCCCAACCGAGAAAGCTCGAGCCATCGGCTCAATTGAGCTGAGTCGATGGCCGTTCCAACTGAGCCTGAGTTGGTCTTCTGCTTGGGCTCAAAAATTCGACAGTGCAGGTCTCAGCCTTGATTTTAAGAACAACAGTATATACTTATATTGGTGATTACGACATTTGAGGCTATCTCGTAATAATTAAAAAAACCTTGTCTTCTCGTTATCTAGAGGAGACGAGATACACAAAAATTGCCCCACGAGATGCACTAAAATTACGAGACGAGGCGCACCCCTGTCATGAGCAGCACTAAAAGTATTCCACATTAGTGCTTACATTTCTCATGGCTTTCGCTTTCCAGTGTAATCAGGCCACTATTTAAAAGAGAGTTAAAACGAGCTGAACGAGCGAGCGAGCCATTATCAAACTCGACTCAACTCGAAACTCGCCCTGGAAAACAGCTTGACCTTGATCGCTACGCGGTAAACGATTCGCCTTTAGTCTGGTTACGTTAGGTTTCTTTGTCTCCGCTTGCAAACTTGTATGTTATATTTTTTTCGATTCAAAATGTCCTTCGTATTTATTTTATGATGTCCGAAAAGTTTACATTAATAACTTGAGTTTTCCTTAAACCGTTGGTTCACAAGTTTATAATTTCTCCACATGAAACTACAAATATGACAGATTGAATTCTCATACTCTCTATTTCTTTCAAAGAAGTCGCCATTACCTGGTCAAAGACTTATTTCCACCACGACTCATATTAACCAAAATAAATTCATTTTTTGGAAGCGGAAAATTCACTTTCCGGATTTCGGAAAATTATGGAATTCAGTTAAACTCCATAGTTCAGAAGAATTCCGGAACTCGGGAAGAATCCGGAATTTAGAAAATTCCGGAATTGAGAAAAATTACGCATTTCGAAAAAATCCGGATTGTTCCGAATTCCGGAATGTAAACGAAATCAGAAATTTCTAAATTCCGGAATTTTCCGAATTCCAGAATTTGTCCGGTTTTACCTTCGGGAGTCCGGAAAGTAATAATTCCGGAATTGGCTATCCCTAGTTTATACACAACTTTTCAGAAAACTAAGCTAGTAGCTGTCTACAAACAAACAAGTAATGCAAAGCATTTTGTATCCTGCAATACGTCATGTATTAAAATCCGACAGCAGTTTCAGTATCTATCCAGAAATTGCATGTATCTAGTTACTGGAAGCTGAGGTATGAAGAATTGTATTCTGTCTTAACTTTTTGTGTCTTATACAACCATCCAAACCACTGAAAACCTAACGGCTTTCGTTAAATCCAAGTTGTAGTACCCACAGTTACATCCATTTGTGTCTGTATGATCGTGTTACTAAAGCTTACTATATAACAGCGTAAGTAAATCTCTCTCTGCTCTCCCGTAAAGTTGTGATACGATCTACTACAGAATAAAGAACCAATTATTAATTTAACGAAGTTGTTGTATTACTACACATCTGCTTTCGCCTCTGTCAACTCTAGTCGATCTCGTTGACTGGACATATTTGCTTTTTTATACCCCTTTCTTCGTTTACTGAACTAAACAGTAACTATTCTGAAATATACTACTGCGCATGCCTCGTAGATAAATATTTCTGTTGCCAATAGTTTCCGTTTTCTCCAAGGAAGGTTCTTTTTCTTATTCCCAGCATGACACTTTTATTACATTATATAAAGATGATGTAGGTCTAAATACCTCATGTATTACATAGAATGTAGGTTTAACTCTTCCAGCAAAGAAGAAACATGTGATCATATTATACAACCCACAGAAGTGATAGCTTGCAATACAGTGGTCGTAATCCCTAACGACACAGAGAGTGAGCAGTGCCCTGCCCGCTGGTCTAGTGGCTAGCACGTGCGCCTTTGGTGTATGGTGTCCCGAGTTCGATTCCCGGCGGGAGAGCGTCTATGATTTTTAACTGTCCTCGATGTTTCTGTGTTCGTGTCCCTGTCGTTATAAGTTATTACAAAAAGCAAGTTAAACGAGTGAAGCAAGTAAAATTAGCAATAAGTAAGTTACTGAAACACGTTCGGTGAGTCAGTTAAAAAAAAAAGTGGACAATGAACTGGCTGTTCGCGCCGTCCATGCGAGTTCGAATCTATCTCGGCTTGATTTCTTATCCAATTGAGAGAAAGTATTGTTTGTTTTTGCTAAGGTCACTCTTCTCGTATTTTTCGCCGTCGTTCACAATTAAAGTAACTGGCTATTCTTATTATTTCTACGAATGATGGATCTTCTCTTTGGCTTCATGTCAAACATGCACACGTAATGAAGAGACGCTGTCGATAATAATAATAATAATAATAATAATAATAATAATAATAATAATAATAATAATAATAATAATATGAAATATTACTAGCTAACTCGTGTGTGTATTTCGACAATATAATTTTATATTATTATGTGGAAATAAGTAAGGCTGGCTGGTGCCCGCCCCACCCTAATTTTTTCGATGCGCCTTATGGGTCCACGGTGTCCAACGTTGGTCCCATCTCACTATCACCTCCTGTTCTCTCGATATAAGTTATCGACATTTTGCCTAAAGAGGGCTCTGCTTGGCTCCATGACTACCCACGACAATGACTCTTCGTTCATTTTTCATTGAAATCGCTTATTTTTCTGAGTACTATGAGTGCATACTGTCCAACGTTGCTCCCATCACTCAACAGTTTCCCGTTTTCTCGATATAAATTGCTAATATTTTGTTTGTAAGGGAGATATGGCGTTACAATTATTACGTTTGAAGAAGAATTGAGGAAGATACTGCCTTGCCACAAACAACACCTATTATTATTTTATTATTATTATTATTATTATTATTATTATTATTATTATTATTATTATTATTATTATTATGGTTTTACTTACCACTAATGTTGCCTACCTTTATTTGCAATGCAATGTGTTACTAAAAAGCAAATCAAATAACACTCCTCGCCATTCAGGCTCCCGAACTCGAATTACATGATTTACAGTTCTCTGTGTTAGAGAAAGCACATTTATTATATTATTCTTTCAAATAACACGTTTCACAAGTTACTTCACTTTCAATGTGTAATTTCATATCATCACTAGCAATCATCTTGTTCCGATACGAAAATAACCCCCTCCTGCAAAAAAAAAAAAAAGCCTGACCGTAGCGAAAAGGGCGTGAAAATTCTTTATGCGATTAATCGGGTCCAATATTTCAATAAGTCTCTGCACACAAATATTTCAGTAAAAGAGGAAAAGTTATTCAAACTTTCTGAATACCCATTTATGGGCGAAATTTGGCGAACTTTTTAAGAGTTTAAAGGGCCGCCATTTTGAACATTTTCGTCTTATTATTCTGGTTAACGAACTGAAGATTTTTCAACAATTAATGTTTGTGCCAAGTTTCATCTCAATCCGCTGAAAATTAGGGTGGTTATGGCATTCACAAATAGCGTTATATATATACAGATAGATAGATAAACGGACACTCAGAGGTAGAGAGAAAACGTGTTTTGCTCCCTTCTCGCACCTGTGGTGCGTCAGAGCTAAACCGGGCCCCTTTGCAAAACGTATTGACCAGCCTAACCTAAACACAAACCTCTTACTTGCTAACGTAGAAACGTGGTCGGGAGGTGTAAGGCATGTAGAAATTGTATTTTTAATAACCATGAGTATGGTCTACTTCCATGTTTTTCTTTTTACTTTTTGCAGCTACATCGGAACGTTCAATTTTTATTCTTTACTAATTGCAAATGGCGTTTACATTCAAAATATGAGGATTTTGGTGGCATTTGTTCGGATATTTTTCTCTTTTGAAATGAAGAAAAGAATAAAAGCAATACGCAAAGACAAAAAGTATTATCAGTACTAAACCTTACCAATAATAATTGCTACGAAAGACTAAATACGACCTCTTTTACCATCTCTCATGAGCTGCATGTATTATAAACAAAAAAATTTTTAAAATGTCCTCACCGAAGATTCGAACTGGCGACCTTTGCATTTGTAAGCCAGCATCTTAACCACTATACCAAGATCATGGCATGGTGAACATTTAGTTTTCGGAGTATTTGTTGTGTTTGTGTTTTATGTTCCCACTTCAACAATGTTTACTCTTTTTTCTAAGTTTAACAGCTGTTTGTGGCTTTCTCTTTCGGTGTCGTCCTTTATTTTAACTATGCACTATTCATATTCACAGCTTGTGTCCCTCTGCAATGTCTTATTCAGATTAAACATTTCTTTTTGCCCCTCAGTAAACATTTGATTGATTTAATTCTCATACTCTCCACGGATGGAGAGCAGGAATGCCAGACTCGAAAAACAGGTGTACATTTACTTTCCTGACAGATAATACAACTACGCTCAAGGTTTCCATTATAATCCACTGTACTACATTACAGTACAAAAGTAGTGTTCACTCAAATGCTATGAAAAAAATTTAAATAATTTCTAACAATATTCATATTTGTAAATTACCTAGTAAATTGTAGTCTTCATTGTAAATACAAGAATAAATATGCAGGAAGCCTGAAATATTTTCGCACTCTTATATCACAGATGTGAATTACTTTTAGTGCAGGTAATATGTACAATTAACAACAGGGACACTATTAAAATACATTGTACGTACTAAATTCCACTGCAAAACATAATATTTAAAAGGGTCAATAGTTAGCTACGTCCCATACCAACTTCGAAGTCCACTGCTCCTGAAGACTTACTAGATCTTACCTCATGTTCCTTGCACCGATGACTGTGAATGAAGTTCTGAGTGCTGGAGAGGTATGTTAAAATGCTCAAACATGTATATGTATTTCGTACGACAAGGATGTACCAACTGAAACATAGAAGATGAAGTGGAAATGGATGGAAATTTGTTAGTTCCCGAAAAGGATATCAAAGAAGAGACATTCCAAGACGGCAAATATCCTCGTCTGGAATAGATTCAAGTAAACGTAAGTTACTTTCAAATCAAAATTATCTAAGTTTGAAACCTTGACATAATAAAGAATTACTTTTTATGCATTTTCCTGGCTCAAACATTACGAATTTTTATATGTTACTAAACATGATTTTTTCAACAATTTTTACACACATCAAATTTTTCCGACTAATCTGGCTTGGTAAGAATAAAGCATTTTTCCCTTCCCCAAAACAGTTAACATCGAGTTTAGTAAAAGATATTGCTGCTTTTTCAAATGCCTATTCATTTATAAGTTCAGTCAAAACTAGTGGATGCACAGGTGAAAATTTTACAATATTTGGACAAGAGCGGAATTTAACGTAAATCTAAGTTTAAAATCCCAGCTTTAGAAGGCAATTATGTTACTTATTTTTAACGTTTTACTGAGAAAGTTTTAGCCAACAATTTGCACATACTTTATGTTTCTTCTCCCTACAGTATTGTATTATAATAAGGATCAAAAAACAAAATTTTTCACTTCTGTTTTGAGAAAGTTTGTGGAATTTCCCTTTCTTCCTTCTAGGGAAAGTGAAAATTTCCTCAATTTTCATACAATAAGAACAACTATTTAAATATATTTTCAATGAGGTACAGTTTATATCTCTGCTGTGTTTACAACCTGTATTATAGGCAATTCAAGTGAATGCTAGGTCTGCTCGAAAACTTTCGGCATTGGAAATTGGTCATCCAATATGTCGGCCATAATGACCAAACCCGACGCGGGATTCTTTTGGACTTTCCCTGAGTTACTGTATAGAGTATCATGATCATTTTAGAAAAGGTCTTCGGTTTTTTTTTTTTTTTTGTTTGTTTGTTTGTTTATTTGTTTCTTCTCCCTACAATGTTGTAATAAAAATCCAAAAACTGAATTTTTCACTTCAGTTCGGGATATTTTTTGTAGAATTTTTAGTTTTTTCTCCTTCGGGAAAATGTAAGTTTCCAAAATTTTTACACAATAATAACAACTAACTAAATATATTTTTTCAATGAGGTATGGTTTATAACTCTGCTGTGTTTACAACCTGTGTTATAGTCAGTTAAAATGAATGCTATGATTTCCAGGAAAACTTTTGGTGTTGGGAATAGGCTTTCCAATATGGCGGCCATTGTGATCAAACCTAACGCGTGATTTTTTTAGACTTTCTCTGAGTTACTGTATACAGTATCATGATCATTTTAGAAAAGGTTTCGGCTTGTTTCTTGAATCTCCGGGTTCAGATCTAATTGCACTGTACTAAAATGTGTATAAAGGCTATAATTAGTATAATTATTTTCACATTCTTTGAATATGCGATTAGCGAAAAATAAAATAATAACATTAACGCTGGAATGGTAGACTTGATAAATCTACCCCTCATTTTCTGCCTACTCTTCAATTTGAAAAATATATAACATTGATACCGATCAGTGGCGTATTTACGATTTTGTTTCGGAAGGGGCTTTGCTAACTTTCGGGGGGCTATGCCTGAAACTGTGACAATTCTACAAGATATTTCATATACTTTAGTGTAGTAAGTAAGATTTCGGGGGGCTTAAGCCCGGAAGCCCTCCCCCTAAATACGCCACTGAATGAGGAAATCAATGAAACACAAAGGGACTCTCTTTCGTCATATGCATGATGAAGAAGTGAGTAACGTAGTTTAAAGGTGGTAATTTGTCAACAGATGATGCTTTACGTCGAGAATGACCGGAACCAATGATTGTCCCCATGGATGAAATTCATGACATTATTCTCAAAATTTTCAGAATTTCAACAAAACGTGTGGCAGAAATTGTGGGCATTTCTCTGGAACATGTAGGTAAGATAATTCATGACTTCGGCATGTGCAAGCTCTCAACATACTGGGCATTTAGGAGATCAAAAGAGTGGCTTCATCAAGGGAAGTCTTCTCTCATTTTTACAGCAATGCTGATCAATTTCTGTCATGAATAGTAACTATGGACGAAACATGGGTTGTACCACTACGATACTGAAACAAGACAAGTGAATGGAGTGGCAACATTCACCCCACGCCCCAAGAAGTTCAAGAGAGAGAAGTCTGCTGGGAAAGTGTTTGCAACATTCTTCAGGGCTAAGGATGGAGACTACCTGCCCAAGGATCAGACACTGAATGCAGAATCTCTACATTAGACACGAAACTGAAAGACTAACTGGTCTGTCCAATATGGTAGACGTCACGTCAGTACTTTGAAGCAAGAAGGAGCACTAGTACATACCAATTACTAATTAAAGATGAGCACTCTGACAATAAATTTTATATGGGCCTGACATGTATTATTATTATTTTCAGTACGAAAAAATACAAACTTTCAATATCCTCCAAAAATTAAACTCTGATACTCACAAGTAAGCTGTTATAAGCCCATTCTATGAATACTGAATGTCGAGAATAATGTTTCAGAAAGAAAAATAGAACCTTTAAATAAATTCAAGTGTGTAATGAAAACTTCAAATCTGGATAAATTCACACTATTTTTTAATGTATATAATATAATTAATTGTTTTACCTATATTTTGTTTCTAATCGAAGCTGATCCAATACGACAGAGCAAGTCGAACAACTCTATTATTATTGTTCGCTAGGCACAATGAAAGCTGTTTTCAGTTGGATCAGATCTACAATTGTAGCAGATTCTCCAAAAAAGAATCTTGTCTATTCTAACTATTGGAAATTAAATAAAACTCACAAGAAAGAACCATAACTAAAATTGATCCGAAAAAGGACTAAATTAGGAAACATAAATATACGTGGATATCCAGATAGCCAAAGAAGAAAGCTTGTGCAGTAATTCGGTGCATAGTAAATGCATGGATAATCCAATTTGACAATGAAATTGGCAACGATATGAACGTATAAAATACCATATTTAAAATGTTTAAGTTGGTTGAGTCTGGGAGCCAGTCTGGGGACAGAAGTAGAGAGACTTATCGTCTCGCCCCCTTGCTTCCCTCTGGCGTCGTCACTGGGTTAGACCCAGAGCCCCAGTGAAACGTATACTCTCTCATCAGCTTGACGTACCATATGTTACAAGCTATGTTTTGACCAAGCCCAATCTAGCTGGGAAATATTACCGTGCCTTCAAGGTCATTGTGTTGCATACGCACAATCGATACCAGCAGGCATATGCTCTCACTGGGACTTTCAGTGCTAGAGGGCGATACCTATAATCATCATTGCACTCTATCTGATCATCTCACCTCATTTGGACATCTGTCAGTTTGATCGTTCTTGTTCTCTTCGCATCTTGCTTATCTCTAACACATTGTACTGGCTTCAGCCATATAGCAGTCTTCAAGATCCGTGGATCCAAGTGGACCAAACCCAAAACGGGCCAAAATCCTCAAAAATGATCAGGTGATGCACTACAATCTCAAAGTAAGAAAAACGAAACATGATCACGATCTCCTTTCAGTCAAGCATCCGAAAGTGACATAGATGGTCAAGCTTTGGACATTGCTCCAAACCAACCTCCACCAATCTTCGGTTATGTTCTCACCAATGCTGACACCAGATATTCTAAACCTAAACATATCATAATCCAACTCATGAAATACTATCCAAGAGCTAATGTATCAGAAACGGAATGTGGGTCTTTACTAGAAACGGAATCATCATCAAATCTCCAGGCCAAAACTTCGCTACTACAATCCAGATCAAAGCAGGCTTTCACATTTTTCGCGGCAAACCCAACATTCAAGCTCTCTCACAAACCAGAAAAAACAACCACCACCACCTAAAACCCAACCCATATTCTCAGTGTGATAAAAGGCGTTCCACCAGCATACTGAGCCGATGAAATCATTGACGTATTACAACTCGACTGTTATGAAGTACATAAATGCATTCGCATTAACTGTCAATCAGGCCCCACCTATCTTGGACGAGTTCTTACAGCATCCAAGGAAACAGCAGACGATCTGCTTCAAAATTGTGCCTATATTTATCACAGACGCCACAGGATAGAACCATCCCGCACATGGCTCCCACTTCCTGTACTCTTAGGACGCTGTCAAACATATGCTTCACACCTAACAAAAACTGTCCTAACTCACTCCGATGTGGACATTGCAATGAAGACCATACAACCAACAACTGTCCCAACCATAAAAAAACACCTTTATGTAATACCTACCATCAACAACATCCAACCTATAGCTACAAATGCTACCAAAAACCGGCTCTACCAACTGACCGACCTGAACTATCAGTTCCAATGCGCACTACCGATTCCGCTACTTCGTGCAAACTCCGTAAGAGAACCCGTAACAGTAGAAGACTTGCATCGCTTCACGACGCTCATTCTACAAAATATCCACCAATTCTTACGCCCACACATTCTTATGCAGATCGATAAAACGCTCAACTATTATTTGATCCACAGTTTTCTGCCACTGATACAGGTCCACATGCTCACTTTTCCACAACATCTACCGAAACGGATCCAGAATGGCCATCTCTGTAAATACGAAACCTATCCACACATTTTTGCTTATGGTATCAATCATCATGGCAGTCATTTTCCTCTTAATATTCGATCTCTTTTCACTCACAAAGCAGTTTTTGAATAACTTCTCCGAAAGGAAAAGTACAGGCTTTTGCCCTAAGTGAAACAACTCACACCTACCAATAATATCCACCTTCCTCAGTTTCAATTACAACGTCATGCCCTTCCTAGACCTCATCAACGAGCAAATGGTCTCACAGCAATTGGAACATATCACACTATTCCTATGCGCCCTCATACTTTCCCAAAGCCACATGATCGACCAAAATATTCCATAGTCACACTGTATCTCCGCACAAAAATTGTTACTCTCTGTACCATATATGTCAGACCAGACCACCTTTTTCAATACATCGACAATACGGTCAGACATTATATCACCATGGCAGACATAAATATTCATAGTCGTTCACAGGCAGAGAAACAACGTTTCCAAAACTATATTTCTAATATTCTAGCCTTCGATTACCATCACCTACCCTCGCCATCACGCCAAATAAGCAATACTTCACTCTACATAGTTATCAGTACTCCTTCTCTGACTATTCACAATCTGAGTTCTCCCACCTTTCGGCAGCGACCATGCTCCGATACTAATTGATATTATTATCGCCACACACCCTCAAACACAACCCCCGCCAATTCACTTCTTCCAATACACTCAAGCAAACTGGACTAATTTTCAAACCAACCACACCACTTCATTACAAAATCTACAAGAGCCCACTACTGAACAAGAACTCTATAACCTTATAGACCAAACCACAGCACCCCTCGACACATTCACCCACAACAACGGGTTAATACCCTTGTCACGGTCACGGTCACGGTAATGTTGAAGTTGTGTGAAGAGTATCGGGCCGAAGCCCCTAACTCCATGAGTAAGATGGCATAAAGAATATATATATATATATATATATATGTGCAGGTGGCTTGTTGGGTATTACTATTGTTTTATTGTCTGGAAGTCTACATCTGCAACTGTCGCAGAGTAGCTGATAATGTAATTACGAGTTATGAAAAGATGTTAAATACGTGGCGTGCAATGAACATTCCGTAGAGCGGATTCGGTGCCGATGGTGGCTATAGCTGGATTAACATGTCTTGGTAAAGTATGCCAGAACTTATGATGAAGATGCAGGAGAACTTCTCTAACAGGGGGCAGCTCTAAATCTTCCAGAATTTGGTTGTTGCCTGTATATCTATCGTGACCAGTGATGATGCGACCGGCTCTCGTTTGCACACTTTCGAGTGTTTGAAGATGACTATTAGAAGCATCTTGCCAGGCAGCGCATGCATAAGAAAGTGTGGACAGGACTATCATCTTGAATATATGCACGCGGACCTCGTGCGAGATTGAACTGCAGCGAAAAATGGGGTACAGTGCCGAGATTTTCCGTAATGCTCGTTGCTTTATATCATTGATGTGTGGGGCGAACGTGAGCCCACGATCTAAAGTCGCACCCAAATATTTCGCATGCGTGGCGGGAGGAATGTGTGCGTTCTCATAGATTAGATGTCGAGGGTCGAGGACGCGTCTTCTACTGTGGATGACAGCGCAACTTTTGTCGGCATTTACTTTAATTCTCCAACGCCTGGCCCATTCCTGAAAACTCTCTAGTTGACGTTGCATATAGATGTAGCACTGTGCAAGTGAACTACTTGTTGTGAAAAAGGCGGTATCATCGGCATACGTTGCAAAAAAGCAGTTTGGTAGAGTCGGAAGATCTGCTGTATAGAGATTATATAAAAGCGGTGAAAGTACAGTGCGTTGTGGGACACCTGCTTAAATTGGCCTAGACGAGGATTTGACACCATCAACCGACACATGAAAGGTTCTGCCAATGAGATAAGAACGAAGTAAATGCAGAAAACGATCCGGAAAACCTTGAGTGTATAGCTTATATAATAATCCAGCTAACCAGATTTTATCAATTGCTTTTGACACATCCAGGTATACTCCAAAGGTCTGGTGTTTTCTATTGAAAGCCACTGTTAAGTGATCAACTATTCGTACGAGTTGTGAAGTAGTGCTATGTTGAGCACGAAACCCAAACTGATGGAACAGTAGATCACTATTGGCGACATGTTGTTTCAGCTTCCAGAGGAACACACGTTCAAATAATTTACTCAAGTGTGACAGAAGACTTATCGGCCTATAGTTTTCCGGAAACAGCGGATTTTTCCGGGTTTAGGGATGGTGATGATACGAGCTTCCTTCCAGGTCTTTGGAAAGTAGCATGTTTGAAAGATGGCATTAAAGAAATACTCCAAAAAGACCAGTAATTTTCGAGTTGGATGTTTCAGTATCTCCGGTCGAATCCCATCAGGCCCAGATGCTGTCTTTGTCGGTAGACCTTTGATGTGTCTTTCTATTTCCCGAGGTATAACTAGGTTGATGTCATGTGTAGGGTTTTGAGTTCGTATACTATATAAGGTAGTTCTAATGTGCTGGTGGAGATAAGGATCGAGTTGGCCTCTATTGGGCTGGAACTGTGCTTGCAGAGAGTCAGCGAAAGTAGCTACTTGCAACTGAGGGTCTTGAGTCAGTCCTTGTGGTCCTTGGAGGACTCTAGCTCTGGAAGCATTAGTAGCCCGTTGGAAGGATTTAGAGTATGTCCAAATTTTACGATCGTTTACTGTGAGGTTACGAAAAATATCTTCCCAGTACTGTTGATTTTGTCGCTGAGTCAGCATCTTAATCTTTGCACGCAGTTTATTCCACAGTGTCTTGTAGGCTGGATGAAGCGTGCTGCCCCCGACGTCTAGCCCAACGTTTTAAATGAATATAGAGTTGCAGATGTAGACTGTCGCATTGACCTGTTTGCGTTGGAGAGATTGTAGTAGTGGAGCTTGCTGCCTCTGCTGTACAAAGTGCTAATGTGATATGAGAAACTGCCTGATCGATGTCCTGGATGGTGGCGAGCCGATCTCTTAGATCGATCAGGGTGTTTAATTCTTGTTTAAACAAATCCCAATCAGTTTCTATGTGTTTAATAATAGGAGCAGTATGGGCGATGCTACAGTGGGAGACATGAAAGATGACCGGATCGTGGTCTGAGTCTAGGTCCGAAATGATATAAGGATGAATACTAAAGGATAAGTTTTTGCAAAGAGCAACGTCAAGCACGTCGGGTTGTCTGCCGAATTTTGGATAATGAGTTGGATCTGGTGGAGCACTGATGATGAAGTTGGACGTGAGGAGATATTGATGTAAAACGTCTCCAGCAATGTTTGGAGTAATGGAGTTCCATTCTCCATGCTTAGCGTTAAGGTCACCAGCTAGGATAACTTTGGGCCCTAAGTTTGCGATGATGTCGAAGTCAGTCGGTTCTAAGTGTGTGGCGGGAGACCTGTAACCAGTGACCAGTACTAATGGAACTCCTGGAGTTATTAGCTCAACAGCAAGTGCCTCGTAAGTAAGTAGATGTGGTATTGTAAGCGACCTTACTGGTAATGACTTTTTGATCATAAGCAGCAATCCTCCCCTGTTTACCCACTTTGTCCTGTCTGTGCAGAATGTAATTAGATAGGCGTCAAGTAGTGATGCGAGCAGTAAAATGTGTTTCTTGGATGAACATGACATCAACTCAATGCTTTATTAGAAAGCGGAGAAGCGTTTGTTTCAGTCCCTCGAGACCATCTGCATTCCACGTAGCAAGTACAAGTGTGTGGTGGAGGACGCCGGATTTAGAAACAGCCATCGTCAACCATTTCCGCTTTTGTTTCGATTACTGCTGCAGCCCTGGAAACGGAGTCTGCAGCTTGTCGAAAACCTGTGATACCACGTTTAATGAGCGTAAGTATTTTACGGAAATGTAAGCCCTTGAGAAATGAAAGAACTGATTTTAAGTCAAGGTCTTCGTTAGAGTTCTCTTGTTGGACGGCAGTAACTGGTTGGGTGTGAGAAGAAGTGGGAGCTTCAACATCTTCGTTATCCGTAGTCACGAGTTGTATATTATCAGCAGTGGGAATGGAAGTTTTCTCTGAGGATGGTGGGTGGAAATTTTTCTTAGGTATTCTGGGTGTTTGTTCGGTTGTTGCACCGGCAATTTGAGAGTTTCTGAGTAGGATTTAAATACCGGACAGCCACGGTAATTTGCTGGGTGATTTCCCTGATAGTTTGCGCAGGTGTCTGGTTTGTTACATGACTGGGTGAAATGTGATTGCCCACATTTGAGACACCTCGGGTGGGCTTGGCAGGTGTCTTGCCAATGCCCCAAGCGTTGACATCTGTAACATTGCAAGACTGAGGGAGGCTTGTAAGGTTCAATTTGAACCCGGTAATGAAGCAAGTTGTTTATAGCGTATATTTCTTTAACAGCTGCAGTTCGTTCTAAAGCAACCAGGAACAGTGGCATCATTACTTTTGTGTTATCCCTTTTACTCTTGCGAGACATTTGGTGGATTATTGTTGGTTTATAGCCCAGTCGGAGGAATTCATCCTTCAGATCGTCTAGTTCAGTGTCAATAGGTAGTTTTCGAACAACTACCTTAATGGGCCTTTCATTTTTTGCTACTCCTGTGGCATATTCAGTATTTGTTTGTTCGCAATACGTCTTAATAGAGTTGTAATCATCTTTGTTAGCTGCTTGAAGTCGAATGCGCTCCTTATTGGCCTGTGCTAAGGGAGGCTCCTTCAATGCTCGTGACAAGATCTTTATAAAGGTATATGTGTTTGTAATTCCGTATATGAAAATTGGAGGGGGCTTGAAACTGGAGGGCTTGTTATTCGGCGCAGTGTTGTTACTGGCACTAGTATTGTCTGTTTGTTCGAATGACAAAACAGCGAACTTATTGCTAGTGGGAAGAGGTGGATATTCTTGAGTGCTATTAGTTTTTCAGCGTTGTTGAGATTTTCCAAAGAAGACCTACGCCGCTTAAGTGTTCCCACTACTGTGAAATCCATGTCTTTAGTGTTATTCGACGTTGATGGCTGCGAATTACTTGTCTGTTTAACTGTAGGCGTTTTCTGTTAGAGTTTGTAAAGCAGTTTGTAATTTTATTGGACAAAGTGTTAATTTTTAAAAGAGACAATTGAAGAGCGTAATTATCTTTACGTGGAATTATCGGTTGTGATGGATATGGATGAATTGAGTATACAGTGGTTGTAATATTAGTAATAGTTTTTGTGGAAGTGTATATAGATGGAAAATATGTTGATTTTTGAAGTTTGTGGAACTGTAAAGAAGTCTAGGTTCTTTAAATAAAAAGGACAGGTCTAGTATAAGAGGTTAACTGTCCAGATAACAAGAATTAGTAGTGAAAACTTTTTACGTTCTAACAGATTGGCGCAGTCGACAAAGTAATCTACGCTTTCACGTTCACTATGGCATCTTTTTCGAATTTTGAAGTTTTTGATGTTGTAACAGGTCGTGTTCAGGTATATATAGAAAGATTCGAGCAAGTATCCCTATCGTCTGCATTACCCGAGGACAGGAAAGTATCTACATTTTTGTCGGTGATAGGATTATCAGCATATGAGGAGTTAAGGAGTTTGTGCTCACCAAACATGCCGGCAGAAAAGTCGTTCAACGAGTTAAAGAGACTGATGTTAGAACATTATGGTCAAAAGACGCACGAAATTGCTGAAAGATATCCTTTCACAACCTTAAGCAATTAGAATTCCAGTCAATATCTCAGTTTGTAATGGCCTTACGGAATCAAGCAAGTTATTGTAATTTTGATTCCTGTTTGGAACATTCATTGAGGGACCAGTTCGTTTTTGGATTAAAGAACAATGTGTCAAGACGACAGTTGTTGGCAGCAAACTCATTAACATTTCAGCAAGCTATAGATATAGCAACTGCAGTAGAAAATACCGAAGAACAGATAGCACTTTGTAGTGGTTCAGATTTGCAGCGCCAGCTGATTGGAAAAATTGACAAAAGCCAAGGAAGAGGGAAGAAAAAGAACATAAATCATTCTGGTAGTACATCGAGTACTCATCGTTCACCTAGGAGCATGACTCAACGATATGGGTATTCGTCGTTGTCAGACTCCACCGAACTAGAGGAAGGAAATTATGTTAAGTGCAAAAAATGTCGAAGAACACATGTAAGAAGAGAATGTCCAGGTTACGGCAAGCGTTGCTTCCGATGTACAGGACTCCACCATTTTGCTCGTGCGTGTGTACTGCAGTCTGTTGAGAATAAGATGGAACAACTACAGATGAGAAGCTGCGAAGATAGCGATGACAAAGTTACAAAGCCCAGTGCAGATGTAGCACTATTAGACCAAGAGGATGTTAGTGATCTGTACCAAACTTTAACTATGAACACCTTGCATCAACAAACTGAGGTGGGTAATTTACCAGGAATCGTGCATGAGGCAGAAGACGATTTAGTAGACTTAAAAATGTTAGTAGGCGAATCGAAATTACTGCCCTCTAGTTGTATGAATATTGATGAAAGTTGTTCTAGTAATTGTTCACAGAAGGACGGCAATGCCCGGTTAAAGATGGCTCTAGAAGAACGAAGAAGGTTAAAAAATCTCAGCTTTAAATATAGATGGTTATCTGATTCGGAAGAGGAAGAAGATAAATTTAAATATGACAGAGAGAGACGCAGCAGTCATAAGGTTAGAAACCTAAGAAGAGGTTACGAGAAGAAGGAAGACAGCAAGAGGCCTACGGTTCTTCAAAGTAAAGAAACGGAGAAAGAATTGAAGTTTAATACGAAACAGGAAATATTATTCTGTATGTTTTCAGAGCTTAGATGTAAGGATAGAGAAATACAGATTCTGAGACAGAAAATTATGGAACTAGAACAAAAGTTGTTGAATTTAGAGAGGAGGAAGAAGAAAAGTAAACACTGTTAAGAAATGTGCTGGGTTAGGTTAGATGTTAGTTTATGGTAGTTTATCTTCTTTCTTTCTTTCTTTCTTGGCAAACCCCGGGAGGATGTTAGAGTTTGTAAAGCAGTTAGTAATTTTATCGGAAAAAGTGTTAATTTTTAAAAGAGACAATTGAAGAGCGTAATTATCTTTACGTGGAATTATCGGTTGTGATGGATATGGATGAATTGAGTATACAGTGGTTGTGATATTAGTAATAGTTTTTGTGGAAGTGTATATAGATGGAAAATATGTTTATTATTGAAGTTTGTGGAATTGTAAAGAAGTCTAGGTTCTTTAAATAAAAGGGACAGGTCTAGTATAAGAGGTTAACTGTCCAGATAACAAGAATTAGTAGTGAAAACTTTTTACGTTCTAACATTTTCAATTTTGACTTCGCTGGAGCGATCGTTTGCTTGTTTTTACCTAAAGGCACAAGGAAGTCTTCTGGTTTATATGTTGATCTTATTATTTTGCCCCTGTTATTAGGAATCTTGGATGATTGGGCCTTTTCTCAGATTTCACTGGTGTCTTCTGAGAGACCATCTTTACACTTAAAGTAGGAGATGGCGGCAGCTTACCACAAAGGAGGGTAGCGGTGTACCTTTTAAATGATTTGTTCTTAGAGAAATGCTCTAAGTTTTTAGGTTATTAATCTGCTTCCTCCGAAGAGGAAGCACAAAAATTAATCGGTAACCAGTAGAGATGCCTAAGTCGTCAACTAATTTTGCTTGTCTCTTCCTCCAAAGAGGAGAGTAACAAAATAAATTGTGAAACCAAAAGAAATAGCAAGGTCGTCAACAGTTAAGGTCAAGTTGGTGGTAGCCTCCGTGGAGGGTTAAAAAAATTCGACGGTTGTTTCCTTGAACCCAAAGAGCCAAGTAATCCAACCGTATGTAAGATGCTCGCGATATCAATTCAACCAATGGGGATGGAAAGACTAAGTGACTCACTTATTTTTCTCCGCCAGCTACGGATACCCTATTTTTTAGCCTGGTTAGAGCTCCAGGTGGCCAGTTCATAACCTTGAATTTTTTTTACAAGGCTAGCTTGAAAGCTAGCTACCTCTAAGAGGGGTACGCCCTCTTTCAGGGATGGGAAGTTACAGGATAAATTTTGGTGCATGGATTATTTGTGGATGGTCTAATGGATAACCTTGGATTTTTTAAGGCTAGCCATCGGCTAGCAGCCTTTCAGACGGCTACACCCTCTTTTAGGGAAGGATAGTTAAAGGTATAGGAGAAGTGAGGAATTGATGGATGGGCTATGGGCTGTTTTATTAATATCTTTATTTAACCATCTTTTATTTTGAGGTCTTTATGATCTTTTCGATCATAATAACCTTGGATTTTTTTTAGAGAGTAGTGGTTGGAGCTAACACTTTATTTCTGTATACGGAAGTATGAGGGCATCTTATTATGAGTGGAACAAACTTTATTTTTGGGGAATTTGAATAAACATTAGTTGTATATAATCTGCCACTAGAGGGTTTCGCCCTCTCTCTTGGCCTGGGGTTTGAGATCATCAATTATTCTTTATTCATATTATGATCGGTCAAGGAGCTGTGAAAGAAATATTTATTTTAGTCATTAACAAAATCAAAATACAAAGATTATATCAAAAAAGATTAATTTTATATATCAATATCATAAACAAAACGAAATATGAAAACAAAATGTTATTAAACAAAACAATATTAAACAAAGCATGAAACTAGTAAACAAAGGTGCGAGTGCAGAAAAATGACGTAAGTGCAAAAAAAGTGATAATAGAAGTAAAGCAGAATAAAATTTTTGAAATGTATAGAAGGTACTGTTGAAAGAGATTATAGTACAAATTTATGATAAATGAATGGTGATGAGTGAGGTGCTCTGGACGTCACAACACAGTAGATGGATGTTAGAACAGACAAATGCATATTAATCTTCTGTCCTGGGGCGGCTCAGGACTGATGAAAGACATATGGATAGCCCTTATTAGTGGTGTGGAGAAACAGTGCTATGATGGGAAAAGATGAGGAATGTGCTGCTGGATAAGTTGGTGACGAAAGAATGCTGTGTGATGATGATCTGCTGGAATATTGCGGAGATATATTGTAACCAGGACGCTGAGTGGTGTATAACAGTATTTATATGCGGATTCTTGCTGTAAGTCTGTAAATATTGTATCAAGAAATATATCCTTACGATTCTGGAGATTCTTGGCTATAAATTTCTCACGCAAGTTGGCAATGTGGTGAACGAGCGGAGGAAAGTCAATTTTATCATATAGGTCAGTATTGTGATAAGGAAGTTTGATCCGATATGCTAAACGAATGGCGGTCGCTTTAGAATCTCAAGTCTGTTGTAGAACTTTTGTGCGGCTGAACACCAAGCTACGTGACCAAAAGTAAGGACACTCCTCATGAATGCTTTGTAAGTGTTAAGCAGTAATTTAGAGTTCAGTCCCCAGTTCTGACCAACAAAGGCGACGAAGAAGTTGTAATCTGTTCTTAGCCTTCGTAACAATTTTTTGTAACTGAGGTGTCCATCGCAAATTATCATCAAAGATGATACCTAAGTATGTAACAGTTTTAGAGGGGTTTAGAAGGTGATCGCCTACTCTTATCTGTAACAAATTAGGATTACGCCTAACTTTACTACGACACTTTGTTGGTAGAATAACTAGTGTCTTAGTTTTGTCTTCGTTTACTGATAGTCGCCATTTACGACACCATTGCAGAAAAGCTGTAATTGTAGTCTGCAAGTGTAAGTTAATATGTTGTATTGTTTTGCCTAGTGTTAGAAAGGCTGTATCGTCAGCATATTGGAACAGATAAGTATTCGGCGCTGGAGATGGCAAATCTGAAGCATACAAGATGTACAAAAGAGGCGATAAACTAGAACCTTGCGGTACCCCCGTGTGTGGAAATACTGGATGGGATAGAGAGTTATTGACGCTGACATAGGCAATACGGTTAAGTATGAACGAATAAATAACTCTGAGGTATGAGAGAGGAAGACTCAATTTAAGCAATTTATAAAATAATCCGTAGTGCCAAATCCGATCGAATGCCTTTTCAAGGTCCATCAGTATGAGACAAGATGGAAGAGATTTATTGTAGTGGTTGGTTATGATGGTGGTTAGGCGAAGTAACTGATCATTTATACTGTAATAGGGTCTAAATCCAGCCTGATGAAGTGGTAAAAGTTGATGATCAGTGATATAGGGGTGTAAACGTAAGACCAGTATTTTTTCAAAGACTTTCCCAAGTGTGGACGTTAGTTGGATCGGACGATATGATTGCACCGAATGTGCTGGTTTGTTCGGTTTCAAAAACATACAGATTTTGGATACCTTCCAATCGGAAGGATAGTAACCTGTTCGAAGTATAAATGTATATATTGTAGCCAGAAAAATGAAAAAGTTGGCCGAACATTCTTTCAGAAGTCTGTACGATATTTGGTCAAAGCCGGGGGCAGTGCTACGTTTCCGTTTAATGACGGATAGAATATCTCCAGAAGTGATTTCCTGAGTTAACGGATTATTGCTGTCTAACCTGTGATTGATGGAAGGCTGTAATAGCTGGTTTATTGTTTCTTCGGAAACTTTGGGACTGCTGCGGTGAATACAGGTAGGAGGTGTAAAGACAGATTGGAGATGGCCGGCGAAAGCATCTGCTTTCTCATTGTCCGTATGTAAAGGTTGATCATTCTGTATAAGGGGATAAGATGAATTTACTTTTTGCCCAGTTAGAAGGTGAATTTTTTTCCAATATTTCGTTGGATGTGACTCTGTATTCAGTTGATTACAGGTTTTGCTCCAGCTAATCCGCTTGTGAGCAACAATATAATTATGCACCGTCCTTTGCCACCTACGAGCTTGCGTTAGGTATTCCGGGTTTCGTGTTTTTTCGTATTCTCGAAAGTAATAGCGAGATTTGCGTACGAGAGCCAAATATTGAGGAGGTAACATTGGCTGATATGTTTTACCTCGATACTGAGGTATATGTTGGTCAGCGCTATTTCTTATAGCCTCTACAATGCTTTGTACGGTACCTTCAAGCTCTGATTCAGTGGTAGGTGGTTCTAAAGGAGCAAGAGCGACATCTATATCAGAGCGATATTGATCCCAGTTCGCTTTGTCGTACAGCTTGATAGTTCTTAAAACTGGTTCTGATTGTTCTTTTATGGTTAACAGTCACTTTTATTGGAAGGTGGTCGCTGCCAATACAATCCAGAATCTGTATGATGCATTTATCGACAATTGTAACAGTACTAATAACAACATCAGGCGTCGTCTGACTGCTTGGTCGCGTATGTTTAGGTAGTTGATAAACATGTCCATGCAAATTAAGTGATATATGATCGTGAAACTGTTCTTGATCTCGTACAGAGCGACTATGAATATTAATGTCGGCTAATATTATGAGATGTCGAAATTGATGAAACAAGTAAGTGAAAAATGCAAGAGGAATGACGTTGCCGGGGTCGAACGTAGATTGTAGCCACTGTTAGTGCAAGATTTGGAAGGTACTGTTGTCACGAGGTGCTCTGGTAACTGATAGTGCAGTGTAATAGAGTGGTTTCTATGAGTGATTTTATTACGTATTGCGATTGCAGCGCCGCCTTGAGCTCTTGCATTGTGGTCTGGATAATCACAGCGAAGAAAGTTATATCGAGGAAAACGAATATATGTAGTTGGTTTGAGCGCTGTTTCATTCAGAAGAAAGATGTCTATATTCTCCTCAAGTAGTAATTGCTCAAACAGTATGCGATGTGACGGTAGGGAGCGAATGTTCATGAAAAGAAGTGCAAGAGCCATAATCGCATAAAACATTATGAACTTAGACTGCGGTGTCTCTCGGTACAATGTGGAAATGAACATAGGGCCCAGAATATGTAGCATACAGATTAACTTGAAAGATAGCTGAGGCTGCTGCAATAACGTGATCCAGAATAAGTTGGCGTTGGAAAGGAAATATATTTTGAAGGATAAGCGTAATGTAAGGGAGAAAGTTTTCAACAATTAATGGAGTTGTAATGGATTGTGACACTGGTACTGTTGAGTCTGTAGTCCGTAGTGGGACAGTCATCTCAGGGTGTTCTGGATTTGCTGCTGGTTTAGCTTTACATTTATAGCTATAGGTCGGATGTGTGTCACTGGAACAAGTAGAACAGTGCGGGGCCTTTCCCGTATTTGGACAATCTTTGGTTTCGTGAGTGCCAGTACAATATCCGCATTTCGCAACATTTGGACATTTTGCAGTTATATGTTGATTATAACCTTGGCACCGTTCACACCGAATTGGCAGAGAGTGATTGGTACGAGATGGTTCTACTCTGTGACGCTTTTTGTATATCAATGCGCCCTCTTGCAACAGAATGTCAATGGCTGATTGAGAAGTGGTCAAAACTCGTACCATATATGTTGCGCCGTTATTGTTTTTAATTCGGATACATTTTGAAACTTCAATTCCCTCAGCTTTTAATTCTTCAAGCACTTCCTCATCAGTTATTTCCGGTAAGACACCTCGAATAACTACTGACATCATAGGAGTTCTAGGAGGTGGAGGATTTTGTTTGACTCTATCCGGCAGTTTAGATAACTGGGCAGCTTTACCGAAAATTTCATAACTCGCCTTATTACGAAGTGTTGTACCGAAATTTTCATCTTCAGACTTAATAATAACACCACCCCTGGTGAAAACAATTTGGTGAATACTGGCTCGTGGTAGATATTTAATGATTTGATTAAATATGTGACGAGTATTACTGTATTTAGGATCGAAATTGGTTAGAAGAAATGAGTAAAGTTTCGGTCGTGCAAGTGTGGCTGCATATGACTGTTGCATAGCAACAGTGGACGTAGTAGGATTGGATGCGGTAGTCTGCATCGGTTCTGGATCTTCTGGACGTTTGATGAAGGTAGGAGAACGAGAGCGGGATCTCTTGTCAACAAACTCTAAACTACCCTCCGAGAGCTGTCGACTACGCCGATTACTTCGGGGATCTCGTTTGGCATCTGCCACTGGTTTAGGTGTAGGTCCTTGAACTAATCCCGGTAGCTTATGCATGGTGCGATAAAGAATATGCACCGCATAAGTTAGGGTTTATACGAGTAAAGAGCAGCAAGTTCCGATGTGTGGTACGATCCACGGAAAGCAACAAGAATTGGTCAGGATATGAATACCACAATGACCTTCAAAAATTAAAGTATAACCCTCCAGAAGATGAGAATCTTCAGTCAGTCTCCTATGTAGAGTATCTGTACTGTCCTCCCAAGTACGTCTGCAATACTTGTTCACTGCTTAGTACAGTAACCAACTACAAGAGGAGTTAGGTTTGAGGTATGAATAACCTTGGAGTGCATGCCTTTCCTGTATTAAATATTGTGACTGGTTTTGTCCATGGGTATTATATATTTTATTTCATTTATAATTTTATAATATAGAATTTTAATATAAGAATATTACAATAATACTTAATTCTGTTTATTGAAATATTTGTACTACATCATTTATACTATATTATGTATTATATGAAAAATTACCAATTTAAAAAAACATATCACGTGACTTGCTTTATTTTAAATACTAGATATATACTAGAATGCTTTGCTTTGAGAAAACTTGAAAGAATTATACCGCTAAAGGCGTGGGAAAATATTTGTTACTTAAATTACGGAAGACTAATGTAGGTCTTTAGTGAAAGTACCACACCGTTCTTTGTATTCCCTTGTATGAAACTTTTGATGTTTACTAGACTTGATTATTAAACTTGATATGTATGACATCTACTGGTTAAACCTGGAACTAGATGCATTAGACTTGATTATTGAACTTGATATGTATGACTTCTAGCGGCTGAACCTGGAACTAGGTGCATATATATACTATTACTTTTAGTGCTTTATTGAAAAATGTTTCTTTAACAAGTATTTTATATAAGATATCTTATATACGAGGGTTATGCTTATAGGTTTGTATGTATATAATATTTATTAGTGTGGGACCGCCAGTTTGTTTCTTCAGAAGTATATATTACTTGCATAATGACGAAAAGGGTTTACTTACTGGACTTTAATTTACGTAAGTGTCTTTTATTAACTTCAATGAAACATATATTTGATAAATAACAGATATTTATTTAATGAAGCTCGAACTTGATGAACTCAAGCCTTGGCGCGTAATTATTGTTTGGAAAAGGCTTTATTTCTTATTGAGTTCAGTATATGATAGGTAATTTTATTAATGATTCTATTTTGTTTTTTATTATTTTTATTTTTATTTTTTTATTTATTTATTTTTTTTTGTTATTGTTGCAGGTTTACTATTGTATTGAGGCTCTAGCTTGATTGAACACGAGCTTTGCTCGTGATTGTAAGGGGCATAACTGATATATGCAATATATATTAGTTAACTTCATTAAGTTGGTGTTATTGGTTACTATTAGCTCATGCTTTAGCAGGTTACTACTACCTTATTGAAGCTTGAACATGGTTGAACATTAGCTTTGGTTCGTAAGTTTTGGAGCGAGTTATGTTTTGTTTAGGGAAAGTAGGGCTAGATTTTTATACAGCATATGATAATATCCTTTATTACTACTGATATTAATGTTTGTTAGTGGCATAGTTTAGTATTTTGAGAAAGCATGAACTTGACTGATTATTGATATTTTTCTGTTGAAATTGGTATTTTAAGAAAGTGTAATCATATTTAACGCGAGCTTTGACTCGTAATTAGAAATTCGGTTTAGTGGTAGTTCCATGAAAACATATGATACAAATATTTATCAATATTGATTAGTATTGAATTAAGATTATATTTTAAAGAAGTTGAACATACATGAACTATGGTTCAGGATCGTAATTATTAACTTGCTTTCGGTTTTTATTTTAATAGAACATATAAGGAATAATTTTTACGAGGATTAACGTTGATGTTTGATACTGGTGCAGGCATAGTACATTGAACTGACTTCAATGTAAGCATTGATTTGTAATTAACTTATTGGACTTAGTTTGTATTGGTACATTTTACGCAATATTTAAATTATTGTTTATATTGACGTATTTTTAAGTAATATATTAATGCATTGATACTCAAACAATGGCACTTGATGTTTATGAGGGATTGTGTTTCATATAAATTTATCTTATATTTATTTTAGGGTTAGGATTTTTATGCAAATTGATTATTTATGAACATTATTTTATTGGGACTTTTATTACAGGTATTTAGGGATATTAGTGCTCTCAAAGGGTCGGGTCGGGTCGGGTTGAAGACCGACCCGACTCGACCCGATGACCCGACCTGACCCGACTGACCCGAACCGTGATCCGATCTGATTGACCTGACCCGATAACCCGAACCGAGCTGACCCGATTGACCCGACCCGACAACCCGACTCGAATAACCCGACCCGAGCTGACCCGACCCGACATTCCGACCCGAGTAGCCTGACCCGACAACCCGACCCCAACTGACCCGACAACCCGATCAGAGTTGACCCGACCCGACCCGACCCGTTTGAGAGCACTATGGTCACGACACTAGGTGAACGCCAAAATGCACTCACATTGGGAATTAAACCCGGACCACGTGTACCGAAGTCTTACACGTTAACCACTAGCTAGATCAAGCGGGGGATTTGTATATGCATCTTAATGAATATTTGGCACTTTTGAGGTTTAGTTATTTCTTTTTATAACTGAAACCAATGTCCGACGTGGGAGAATTTTTTTTCTTGTTTTAGTTCTATGTGACGAAATTTTTCTTCAAGGTCAGTGTTCTCACCTGCTCGGACGGCAGGGGGTCTTCTCTGAAGGCAGTAGCAAAAGTATCTTGGCGGAGACAAAAGCTAAATCGTTTAACTACAATGATAAGGGTTGAGGACACGGGAGAACACCTGTGATTTTTTCCAACCCTTCAACTTTCATTCCAAAATAGGTTCCTATGATTCCGGGACCCGTGCCACTTTGATTTTTCTTTCTCGGTAATTAAGACGTATTTTACAGTATATATAGTTGCACGTAAGAAGATACATAATATAAATTTTGTAATTTAAAATTTAAAAATACAGTATTATAATTAATTATAAAGTACTAATTTTATTTCATCACTTTCAGCCCAACAAATGAAATTCAAACAATTCGCTCCCTGGGTCTTGGTCATCAATACTGCGTCTTATTCTTTGTCTTGCAGTCAAGTCCTGGTCCTGCATTTCGTAGTCTTGGTTATCTTTCATGCTATACAAGAGCCAAGAATGCTCGCCTCATCGGTACAAATGAAGACCAAGTGTGATTTTGATTATGGTCTTTCATACTATAAGGAAAGCAAGAAAATACGCTCATCGCTACTTGGTGATCACCAAAACAAGGCCAAGAGCAAGATTACTATACACATCGTCTTGCATATCCAATCTTTATCTTGTTCTTGTATCGGTGTCCTTGGGCTTGGTGAAATAAAATGAAATATTCAGTTTAAGGTCCCTCGATTCTGCACCGAGGCTAAGGGATATGGTGACCATGAGAAAAGAATGAAATGGTGGAATGAAGAAAGTGGGAGGAAACAGGAGAACCCCGAGAAAACCCACTACACGGCGTTTTTTCCATCACAAAGACCACTTAGCACAAGCTGGGATCGAACCATGGACACCATCAGTGGCGGAGCCAAAGGAGGGCCAAGGGGGGCCAGGCCCCCTTGCTCAAATTCTTGGCCCCCTAGTGGCCCCCCCACACAGATGATGCTATTATAGGTCGACAAACGGTGAGTTGCCAGTGGCTACAAGTGAAACTACTCCCAAACCATCTCTCGACAACAAAGTTACGAACTGCAGAATATCGTTGCGTTCCGAATAAAATAGCTCCACTCGTTTTAGTTTGTAGTACGGGAAGATCTAATTCACGGGACTCTGTGAGATGCTTGCATTGACCTCGCCACCTGGACATTCATTTTAACCTCTGTCCATTATCTAGTTATCTCCTTTGTTTTTGACAAACAACCAGAAAAATAGAAAATCAGTCGGCATTCTCATTCGCTTCAATGTTGAAAATCATACTAAAATATGATATGCATACTTACAAATAACATGCACTGCAGTAAAACATTACACTTGTGTTGGACGAAAAAAGTCTTCGTACACTAAGTAATTGATTTCCATCAACTATGGCGACATAGAACAAATGCATAGCATTCATTAAATGATTTGGTATTATTATTATTATTATTATTATTATTATTATTATTATTATTATTATTATTATTATTATTATTATTATTATTATTATTATTATTATGAATTTATCTACCAAACAACTATTTATTGATTAATAAAAATGATTAATGAATTATATTTAGTAACGTATGGTAGATGACTTCAGATTATATTATTTACTGACCGACAGTATCCCACGCTGTCGTATCTGTGCATAAGAGGTAAATTCTAATCTTTTCTTTGTAGAAGTTAAGTAAAAGAACCAGAACCTCTTTTACCTCGAAATGCTTAATTACAATTTTATTTACACAAAGACAATTCTAACATACAAGATGATATTAACGATGCTATTTGCATATACGAGTTACTTGTCACAAAAACTAATTACGCTAGGAAACTAAAACTATGCTCAGGCTCTTTCTTAGCTAACTTTTACAAGTGGTAGCAATTGAAACTCACATGAGTATATGGTAACCTCTCACCCGAAGTCCAAGATTAATCTCTTTGCACATGGCTAAAAAAAAAAAATCTCTGTTGCCTCCGTTTTCACTCTCCCCCTGTGCCAACCTGAATCCCCATTATATTACCAAGTGTTATCAATCTTTAATTTCAAATTAAGTGCTTTATGATTTTTTTTTTCAATTATAAAGTCTCATTAGTTTCTATCACCGTTGTCCCTTAGGACAAGTTATTATAACAAAGGAAAAACATATTAATGGTTCCTCTTGATTACTTTTCAAGGCTTTTTCTTATAATTCGCTTAAGCACTATCACTTTTTTTACAAATTATCATATCCATTTATTCTTTTTTTTCATAAAATCTGTTTTCACACATTATATTATCATGCGGTATTAAAACAAATCTGGAACTTCTGATATTTATTTACCTCCATCATTCCATCCGGAAAATTAGTGTGATCTGTACACGAGGGAATGTTTTCGGGCTGCTAAAATTAAGATTACTGGTGCCATGCTATAACTTTGAGTTTCGCCTTATCTCAAGTAGATGCAGACATGTCGGAAGGTTTGATCCTTGTAGATACACTAGTTCAAACGCTGTCCAAGATGAGGTCTGGTAAATATGACTCTCAACGAACAATATTCGAACAAATTTATCAAGAATGTTTGGAGATGTGCAAAGAAAATGGTCTCGAATTCCAGAGCCGGAAACAAATAGAATATAGGGGTTCCTCGTGGAAACGAACTAGACATCCGCCATCGAAATATCACAAATTCATTTTGGATGAATCTTTTCCTTCATTAAATGCAGAAAACGAATTTTCTAAAGATAATATATCTATCAAGAGGCATTTTTCTCCCTACTATTGATAGACAATCACTGATATGGAAAACCGCTTTGTATCATGTTGCAAAATCATCTGATCAATCACCACTCTACATCCAAACAGTAAAAACTTTTCTAAATTACAACATTGTCGAGCCTATAACCCAGCATTATGGAGTGATCTGCAAACATTAAAGTGAGAACTCAAAATCCTCCCAAACACAATTAATAGAGCAACCCAAAAGCATAAAAAGCATATAAAACATAACAGCAATTTACACATATGGTCGGTACCTTGAAAATGATTGTGATTGTCTAAGAGTCCAGAAGAAACTAGTTTTAAAAGCATAATTTTAGAAAATAAAGCATAAAGCATAATTTAAAATATATAGCACAATTCTTGGAAAATTCTCTTTAACTGAAAGTTTAACATTTTTTAAAACCAATATTTACAATGCAAAATCATTGAGAACATAACAATGCAACAATGAAAAGCTTATTTTCTTTTCTGTAAACTTTTCGGTGAAATCATTTGATGTGGAGAAAAGAAAAAAGTAAAAGAAGAAATTTTTCCGCCAACAATGAATAGTATGCAAGAACTCCATACTATATTGTGATGTTTACTTTTTGAACTTAAGCACTTTCTGTACTTTCTGGTGGCATCTTTTACTTTCCCTTTCTGTATATATGTACCTGTAAGGCGCACACAAATGATAGAAAAAAATTATTCGAGCAAAGCACATCTCTTTACAATGAATTAAGTAGAAAGTTCATTAAATATGAGAGAAACTAGTTGCAAAAAAATCAATAAATAGATCAAGATATTTACAATATTTAATGTATAATAAATATTATACATTATACACGATTAATGTAAAATAATCATTGAAATTAACAATAAAGCATAATTTGAATAAAAAGCATAATTAAACAAGAAAGAAAGCATAATGTGGGTTGTTCTAACAATTAAGTTGTATGAAGACGAGAAGAAAACCAAAGCTGATTCCTTAACGAATTTCGTTGATCTTCTTTGAGTCTACAAAAACGCATTCCTAGAAACCTACAAGCTAGGTATCATCTCTGTGATTATATCAGTTTCTAGTGCTACATGTGAAAGGTCATTCTCTTCTTTGAAAAGATTAAAGACTTGTATACGCAATTCAATGACTCATGATAGGTTGATAACCTTAGTGTTACTTTATATTGAGAAGAAAATTGCTAAATCGTTAGATCTTTAACAAGTTGTGGATATGTTTGCTGCTGCCCACACGAATAGAAAGATCCTCTTCAAGTAGAGGCATGAACCTATAAGTTATTTTTTTTACCTGTAAAAGTGTGTTTGCTTTCACTCAAGTCAACCAGCTACACATATTTTAAACGCCATGATTAAATAACTATTTACTTATATTAGAAATCAATTGCATTAATGAATCCTAGTTGTTTGAGGTACTAAATTCTTATATTTTCACTATTTTCCAAAGAATAAAATCATGAACAACAAAGATGGAAACATTCACCTTGAATACACACACACACACACACACACATATATATATATATATATATATATATATATATATATATATATATATATATATATATATATATATATATATATATATATATATATATTGGAGATGGCCCCCTCAAAATCCTCTTGGGCCCTCCATTGGCCCCACCTGAAAAAAACTCTAGCTACGCTACTGGACACCATTCACCAGAGATCAATTCTCTACCACTGAGCCACCGCGGCCTTGCTTGGGCTTGGTCGTCCATATCCAATCTTTCTTTTGGCCTTGCTTAAACAACTTTTAGTTTTGTTCTAAATCGAGACTCCATATTGGCGTAGATATTAATATTACAGTCGATTGGTAAAATCAATCTTCCACATTTAAAAATTAAAGTACACACAAGTACAAAAATAAGCATTTACCATTAAAACACTAGCTGCAAGTGTTCAAAATAGATTTATGGTTTCTATAAAATCAATTAAAAATTGCTATTTTTAATTAGGCAGCTAGTGAAAAACAGCAGCTTTCGACTCCAGCCGAGTTTAAACTCAACCTAAACTCAGTTGACCAAAGTGAACTGACCCGATTAACCCGACCAGACAACCCGACAATTTCCAAACCGGTTATAGAAAAAGTCCGAATAAGGAAAGTAATGACAACGGCGGTAGTTTCGTGAACTTTCGAACATCCAAAAACCTTATCCTGAATCGTACAAATTTCCCACATCGCGGCGTTCATAAATACACATGGACACTCGCCAGATGGAAGAACATACATTCAAATTGATCACGTTTTAGTACATAGAAGAAGTGTAGCATAATTGACGTTCGCTCGTTTAGAGGACCCGACTGTGACACTGATCATTATTTGGTAGCAGCGATAACAAGAGAGAGTGACTATTGTTGAATAAATAGAATATTCAACAACTCAAAACGGAGAGGTTTAGTTTAAAGAAATTAGAGAGAACCAGGCGAAAGGGAAATAGGTCTACCAGATTAAAGTGTAATAGATTCTCCTTTTTCGGAAGGTTTTGAGAGCACTAATGTTGAGGATACTTGGGATAGCATTAAAATTTCAGCAAGAGAAAAATTGAGGCACGCGGAAATATGTAGGAACAAACCGTGAAACAAACCAAGAATGCATCAAACTAACGGAGAAGGGGAAATAGGCAAAACTACGTTGGCTACAAAATCCGAACGATATAACTACACTAAATTTCGCTAACATCAGACGGGAAACTTCCAAAATGTTTAGAAGAGAGAAACGCGATTTTTTGAAAGCTTAAACTAATGAACTAGAAGATAATGTTAATAGTAAAAGAAAAAGAATCGAGACATGTTCAAGGGCACCAACGAATTTAAGGAAATGTATCAACTTCGAGGGTATATATTAAAGAGAGATGACAGAACAATTCTTACTGATACAGATAGCATCTTGAATAGACAGAAACATTACTTTAACAATTTACTTAACACACAGAGAGAAAATAATGTTCGTGGGGAAAGGGAAATGTACAACCGAACAATAAATTTCAAAGCTTAGCCGAACAGAAGTAGGCTATAAAGAAATTAAAGAAATACAAATCTCCAGGTGTAGACGAAATTCCGGCTGAGTTAATTTTAGATAGAGGGGAAAATTACGGAACAAGATACATAAACCCATTCTTCTCTTCTGCAATAAGGAGAAATTACCAAAAGAGTCGAAAGAATGAATCATTGTTCCAATTCACAAAAAAGGCGACAAAGCGAATTGTAATAATTATTGAGGCATTTCTCTTGTGTCAACATCATATCAAATCCTCTCAAATATTTTATTATCAAGATTGATTCCATGCGCGGATGAAATTATTGGAGACTATCAGTGTGGATTTAGACGAAACCATTCAACTATGGACCAGATATTTACCATTCGACAAATACTTGAAAAGAAATGGGAATATAATACCCCGATACACTGAGAAAAATCCGTTCTCCGGACAGCAGTATATTGTACAAATATACGGAATCCTCTTGCTTACTACAGAAATCAGTATGGAGTATACGTTATCCATATGCTATATACGCACTGCCCTTAGATGTTACATCATGCCGTTGCAGGATGTCTGACATCTAACAGTTTTTCGTATATCACATGCGTATACTTATGTTACCTTCGTTAGCTATATGATATATACGTCCATTTGTATGTGAGATCCTGACCGCCTACATTGTTTCATACGGAAAGTACGTATAGATGGAAAACTTATACAGAAAGTATTATAAAGCATGCGTTTCAGTTATACGTCTGTTGTATGTTAAGTCCAAAAACTACAGGAATTATGCATGTAACCTACCCTTTTAAGTACTCCACCTACACTTTTTTTCAGTGTACATCATTTTTTTTTTTTTTTTATTTTAGAAAGGCTTATGATTCTATTAGAAGATAAATATTATACAACATTCTTGCAGAATTTGGAATACGATAAAGCTAGTTAGATTAATTAAGATGTGTTTAAACGAATCCCTAACTAAAGTCCGAGTAGGAAAACTCTTGTCCATGAGCTTCCTCGTCAAGAATGGCTTGAAACAAGGAGATGCTTTATGATCTTGAAGCTTTGCTGGCGTCTACTATTAATCCAATGTTCTCGGGATTGCTGCCAGAGTGAGTGTTGCTGTGCTGAGCTTTCGTTACCATACATTGGCAACATCTTCAGAGCTATGAAGATCTGAAGGTGTTGCCGCTGTATGGTAACGAAAGCTCAGCACAGCAACACTCACTCTGGCAGCAATCCCGAGAACATTGGATTAATAAGGAGATGCTTTGTCGACGTTATTATTCAACTTTATTCTGGAGTACGCTATAAGGAAAATCAAAGATAGCAACCATGGCCTAGAGCTGAATGGTGTTCACCAGGATATGGCATATGCTGATGATGCAAATCTGATAGGAGATGATAGGAGAACAGTAAAAAAAAATACAGACATTATTAAACGCTTGCAGGTTTAACAGTTCGGAAGAAACTAAATACATGGAAGTTCACTGGGATCGTAATCCAGTGAAACCTCTGAATAACGGACACCAATGGGACCTCAATTTTTGTCCGTTACTGAGAGGTGTCCGCTATAGGGAGGTTACAGAAATTTAATTTCTCACAACGGTAATTGTATGCAGCAATATACAGTAAATACATTATACATGAACGTAAATACGTAAAATTCAACATGAAAATACTCTATTTAGTTTGTATTTGAATTCCTGGGAGGGATGAATGAGAAATTCATTTCTGTTAGGGTCTATTATTGCTGGAGGATGTGTTAATATATTCGTATACTGCAAAAAATAATGCGTGTATGGTAATTTTCTTAAGTACATGTCATGCCTGTAAAAAAATCCATTAATTCACATATCGCCTATAATAAAAATAAAAATAGCTTAGTAACAGCATACAATATTAATAAGGGCATGCAATATCATTATTTATTTCAAATTCTTAGAACTTTCTCAAAAGATGTGTTTAGGCACAGCCTTCTATAGGGATGGCCAATTCCAAAATTTTTACTTTCCAGAATCCGAAAAGTAAAATCGGAAAAAATCCGGATGTTTTCCGAATGTCGGAATTTTTCTGAATTCCGGAATTTTTCCGAAATCCGGAATTTTTCCGAATTCCGGAAAGTAAATTTTCCGATTCCGGAAAACAAAATTTCCGGATTCCGGATTCCGGAAAATTTTGGCCATCTCTAGCCTTCTATATACCAAGAACATATAGAAGGCTATGGTTTAGGAACCAAGTAAACGGCTAAGCTCTTTTGTTTAGCGAAAAAGAGATGCTTTTTCCTCTAAGAAGGTAATAAAAGTTATTAGCAAGTGTCCTCTGAGAATCCTCCGTACGGTCGCGGAAGAAACATGTGTGTGTGTTTATTGGCGCGGTATCTTCGTTGGGGGAATGGATAAAAAGGCAAGTTATTGGGAGTGCATATGTTTATTGACCCAGTCTCAATCACAAAGAAGAGAAAGTGAAAAAGAAAGCCGAGAAAATTCCTACCCAAACTTGTTTCAGTATCATAAGTAAAAGAAAAAAAAATTCCAAAAGATTAAGAAAGGAAACATTGCTCGTTGAAAATGTTATTGCAAAACAATGTTTGTTTTGTTATCTATGAAATTGTCGGGAAAGATGCAAGGCCCAGAGGAAAAAGGACCAAATTTGTTAGGGAAAGAAAGATCTTTTGCATAGAATTCTTCACCATACGACTGACCCTGCATAAGTGCTATTGCTGATTGAAGATTTTCTAGGATTTCCACCAGAAAGCAGTTTATTGTGGGCAAGAAATAATAATAATAATAATAATAATAATAATAATAATAATAATAATAATAATAATAATAATAATAATAATAATAATAATAATAATAAATTTCAAGTTCAGCTTGAAGCTGATCTGTTTCATGCAGGGGCGGATCCAGGACGGACTTCTGAGGGGCGGTGGGTTGTAAGCTCAAAACTCGGGGATATGTTTTATTTATACCACGTTATATATAAAATAAGAAAGCTTCCTCTTCTGGGGGGTGGATCCGCCACTGGTTTGATGGTTCACCAAGTTTAGATTCAGGGCCGTAGCCAGCCCAAATACGTATATAGGGGGGCCCGATCCAATTATATTATAGTTCACCACCATTTTATAGTTCATTTGCAAGCCTACCGTGAAAAGTTTAGGTGGTCAGCAAAAATTTAGGGGGACGGACCCCCTAGACACGGGCCTGTTTAGATTCATGGGAAAAGACTTTTCTATCTACTGTAATATATCGCAGAACAGAGAATAATTCCTGTCCGTTATGAAGAGGTTATTGAAACGTTTGGGGGGAAAAGGACTGTCCGCGTCCGTGCCTGAGAGTGTCCGTAAAAGGGAGGGTTTGTTCCGTAAGAAAACATATTTTTGCCGGAACAAGAAAATCTGTTCCTATTATTGAGGTGTCCGTTAAGGGAGGTTTTACTGTACTGCAAGTTATGGATGCTTCAAAATACCAATTAATACTTTTGATAAAGTGGATACTTTCAAGTATCTAGGATCAATATTAACAGACCAAAATCATATCCAAGAAAAAATTAAATGTCGACTGAAAGCAAGGAATTCGTGTTATTATTCAGTTCAAAATCTTATGTCGTTGCGGATTCTGTCGAGGAATTTGAAGCTCAAAATATATAGAACGATAATCATACCTGTTTTTCTGTATTGTTGCGAAATATAGTCGCTTATTTTAAGCGAAAAACGCAAACTGAAAGTACTTGAGAATAAAACCCTGAGGCGAATATTCGGACCCAAGAGGAACGGGAATGGGGAATGACGGAAATTTCATAACGAGGAACTACATAGTTTATACTGTTTACCGAATATTGTTTGGATCATCAAATCTAGGAGGCTCAGGTGGGCAGGTCATGTAGCCGGAATGGAAGAAGGTACCGGTAGGAAGGAACGCTTTCAAAGTTTTGACTGTGAATCTAATCGGAAAACGTCCATTAGGAAGACCTAGACGCAGATGGAAGGACAATATTAAGATGAATCCCGCAGAAATATGAATACAAAGTAGAAACTGGATTCAGTTGGGTAAGGACAGAAGTGAATGGAGAGGTTTTATGAACATGGCATTGAACCTCCGGGTTCTATAGGCCATACAGCTAGTTAGGACTTCTACGGTAAAAAAAAAAGAAAAAGAAAAAGAAAAAAAGAAAAGAAAGAAAAAAAGAAAAGAAAGAAAAAGAAACAAAACGGAAATTCAGAAGGTTTATATTTTGTCTGTATGTAGAGATAAAACAGAGCACAACTTATACGTATGCACAGAAAACATATTCTGGCTATTCAAGTAGTTGATGGAGAAATGATCTCAATAAATTTCTTGAAATTGGAAGCATTTCATATGTCAATGGAATTTTTAAAAAATTACAGGTAGTGATTAGTCTTTGAAAAAAAAAAAATTCGTTGGGTCAAGTTAAGATTCTTTTAACCCTACTCTACGATTTCGAATATGTTATTATTACTCTTGTTTACCTTCATTTTTAATATTCATGCGCAAACAGCAGCTCACGTAAGTCTGTTCACTCCTCTCATTTTCATACCTTCATTCTCACCATCGTGATTAATCCGGTTGGGTAGAAAAGCGTGATTAATTAAGCAAACTCAGCTCAACACGTATTTCAGACTTTGACCGTCTCCCATTTTGAAAAAGCTCCTATGTAAACTGTAAGTCATTATTCGACACCTTGTATGTCACATCGTCATTAACAAATCGTATATAATAACTTTTTTTTAAGTAAGAAGTAAGAAGTTGTTGTGACCGAAAATTTTGGGCGAGCGGAGCGAGGAAGAAAATTTTTTAATAAATGTACTTTCTTCCAAACTGACAACTATATTGATTAAATAGGGCGCCAATTCTTTCACGGGGCGCCGCGTCGTTTACTCTTTTCCGACACCGTTTTTTCTCCTTGTACGTTCGGCAGCCCCTTGTTATCAGCGTCCGGGGCTACCGCCCCGCTCCCCCAATGTAGCTACGGCTCTGGTTAACATTGGCACATGGATGGGTCGTCGGCTGCGGATGGTACGCTCCAAACATTGAGCGTGACACATAAAGCAATTATTAATACACCCTTGTTTCAGTTGGAAAACTACTTATTTTCTGGAACTATTATTTTTATTAGATCTTTTTTAAAGAATAGGATGAACATTCTTTCTCATACGTATTGGTATAATAATATTTGAAGGAAATTCTGCATCACCATTCTTCTTCTTCTTCTTCTTCTTCTTCTTCTTATTATTATTATTATTATTATTATTATTATTATTATTATTATTATTACTAACCTTTAACACAAAAAATGTCCAAGATCAGACATATACCAATCTATATATCTTGCTGATTAGATCAAAGTGACGTGCGTCAGTATAAAAACTCAGGCTAAGTTATTGACAAATGTAAGAAAAACTTTTTTTTTTTTTTTTGTAAGATAAAAATTTATGCTGGGCGACAACCACGCTACTTATTAAGATGAAACTAATGCTGAAGTATACAATCAAGCTTTTCATTATGAGCACTAGCAACATGACAATTCATAGTTAATTAAATATAGCATAAAATTATCATGAACTCTTAAAGTTATTTTCTATTTAAGTGAAAAATTCTCCAAAGATAGACTATATCAGTTGATAGATCGCAATGAGTTTAACAAAATGACATACTTAAAGATAAATTCTGATGCATAATTTTCGAGAAAATTGACAGAAACGAACTTGTGTGGCGTTAAAATGTATGTTGTTCCTTACCAATAATAATTAATAGTTCTGCTGGATGAGTTCTGCTAGTTTTATTTATATGTTGTATATTAGATACTTTGTTAAATACCAGATGATGTATTTTCCTAACAGTGATATAGAACTCTTATCAGTGGCACAGATACTTCTAACACTCACAAACATACTGTTTTAATATCTTGCAACATTTGATTCTGTTAATTCGATTTTACCATGTATGTTTATCTTTTTCAAAGTGACGAAATCATAGATAAAAATCTACAAGAGTAATCAAATTCATAAATAGGTAGCTGGTAATTCGTAATATTGATCATTTTGATTAGTTCAAAATATAGAAAATACGACAAAAAATACATAAGCAGTATTCAAAGCAGTAAATTCTTAGGGCCATCTCCAGATATAACATAATTGAACAGATTTCATCAACTACCCTGTATAAAGATGTTTCTTAGATTTCTTTAGTTCCTTGATGTCTAATAAAGGACTAGTTTTGTCCACTATCAACATTTCCCCTTGCAATAAGATCGACCCACTGCCGCTGGAATGTCTCTATTTTCATCATAATATCCGTCACTCTCTTCACCTCTCTCTGATCCAAGATATTAATTTTCTATATTTGTGAGTGGTTTCCAGCGTAGAAAATACATCTCTCCATGCTTCGTTCTAAGTCTGCAGTCGATGAATGTCAGTTGTTTCTTTGTTTATTCGTTTGTTGAAATTTAGCATCCCCTTTCAGCTCTAAGGCTGTGTGAGACGTGGACCTATAGTTTCAGCCATAATTCAAGCCAGCATAATGTATTCAAATTATAATATTATCGCACTGGGAGTCGTATCTAGGGTCAAAGGCGCAAAAGCTAGCCAACAAACGTAACAAAGAGTGTTAATTTTATCTCGAAAAAAAAAAAACACTGAAACTTGAAAACACATCGATTGGATATCCCAGATTCAAATTTGAACAGAACAACAGCGTTGCAAATATATTCTAGAGAGGCTATTTATTAGCAACTGTTCACTTTCTAGTATCATAAATAGGTTACCCGGTGTAGCGTGGTGGCTAACGCTCTAGCCTTTGGTGCGAGCGGTCCACGATCCGATTCCCACTGGGGGTACTCGGTTCAAAGGGTGTAACGGCTTTTTCAAGCACACCATATTAGTAAGGTTTCTCCTAGTCTTTCCTCATTCACAGCAGACAAATGCCGGGATGACACCCATTAGCATACAAGCCCCAGGCCGCTTCCTTCCTTATCCCTTCCCCGGATAGTATGTTCGTCGAGGGATGTCATCCCTCATATGTGACGAGCCATAGGTGCCGGTAATACCCAGAAATATGTCTTAATAAACAAATAGCTTCATAAAATTTAGCATTCAGAAGTCACCTTGGAAAAGGTGTTCAAAATTAATTTACACTTTTCATGGCAAGCAAATGCAAAAATTACTTTATTTATTTATTTATTTGTAAGTGCTATTCTTGATTTACACAGGCTATAGTTTATGTTAAAGAGCTCTCTGTAATATTGCGATTTCTGAACAAAGATACCACTCCATCGAGAATAACTATTATATTCGGTTGCCGATATTTTGATTCTGTCATCGACACCTTTATTTTTAATATTGTGTCATGCTACCAGCAAAAAGTTTTGCGGGGACCCACAAAATCTAAGGCAGTCTCTGTCTTTAACTACACATTTTCGAGAGGAAATCTCGTCTCAGCGTAACATTACATCTCTCTGTCCCAAAAAGAATATTAAACTTCAATCAAATAAACACGTACTTAAAAAAAATTTAAAAACACTCTGTGCATACGTTTATCACGCACAAAATTGAATAGCTTTATATAACACTAACTACATTGTAACAAAAAATCTTAAAATCTCCTTTTCATTACTATTGTATCTATTTACATGATGTGTCCACATCATTCGTACTTTTAACATCTATAATACATGAATAAAGTGACTCTTGAAGAAAACAGAATAAAATACAATCCTCTTGTACCGTTCCCCTTCTTCTCAATTTCAGTTGCGGTGCATAGAGAGGCAATTTCTCATCTGGCAGTAACGGTTCTCCCAAAAGAAAACCGCCCCAGACGCTTGTTTCTGAAGTGCAACAAAGTTATTCCTTTGGAAAACAGGGGGATAAAAGCCACTGAGAAATATGTGTTTATGGTACCCAATGGTGTTTCTGAGTGAATACTTTCTTCAAAATAATGTTAAAAATTATAGAAAGATTTTTGACATTCGAGTCGAGTCGAGATTTTTACCAGCAGTCTCGACTCGACTCGAGTCTTGACTCGAAAATTCGAGTCGAGAACTACGTCTGTCTCGACTCGTCTCGAATTTTAAAAAGTGTGCCTCGACTCGAATTCTTCGAGTCGAGATTCGAGACATGTCTCGACTCGTGCGCATACCTACTTACGGTAGCTTAAATTTGACATTATTATTGATCACTTTACCTTACTTGTATGTGAATAGGTTTGAATAAAGACTTTAGTATTGAATACAATAATCTTGTAGGCAACTATAATAAGATAAAATACTTAATACACTCATACAATGGTGGAATCGTATTTATAAATGTCTGCGTACATTGCTAGATTGGATGGAAATTGAACAAAGTGATTAATTTAAAAGTAATTATTGTTATAGAAAAATTTGTTTATTTCCTTTATAAGTTCTACATCTAGAAAATATGGATAGTGCATTCATGTTTTGTTTTTGAACAATATTTGCGATCTTATTTTTAGCAGAATAACGCAGTCCTCATACTTCGAGTTTGTTCTAATACGTTATATTTGGTATATGTAATTTCCACTTGGCTTACTAGATTACAAACTTAATTGGTATGAAACATGCATGGAACGGAGTGGTACGAAATTTGATTGACAACGGGACTCTGATAAGAAACATCATTTAATTAAGAACATTAGGAATTATATATGTACTTAGATATTTAGCATGCATATGTTTGGTTGTTCGGCCGAGCAGTTGTTTGTTTGTTGCAATTTGCTGGAAATGATATTTGAGTGATTACCCTATATTTTAAGCAACTTGTATATCATGTGTGAGATAACAAATACATTATGATAATATTAGATTGATTATCATTTACTAGTATTTTTGTCTTGTATGTTAACTTGGTCTAATTGTTGTTGAAATCTTTTCTGCTGGTGTAGTGCCTACCACATACACCTTTGATGCACGTGGTTTTACGATTGAAGTCATGATGTGTGGGTATTAAAATTTGATCATGTTACACTGATTTAGAATTTATTTTAACCGGCAAACTCACATGTTATATAATCTTAGTACTGAAAAAGGCCGGTAAGCTTGAATAATAAAATAAAGAAAAAGATAATGGTGACTTACTATGAGAAGGGTAATAATGATTTTTGTTGTGTAAAATTTGTGTTCTTCATTATAAGTGTTATTTTTTAGTTTAATTTATATTTTTACGTAAGTAAAATTGCAAACATTGTACTGCATATTGTTTATTATTGACCTTATTTGATACGATATGAGAAAAATGATTAACTGAAGCATTATTTTCATTATGATATCTGTGTTTACGGATCGTTCAAAAGGTTTAGACATTGCAATTGAAGTTTGCTTACATATACATTGTGTTGACTTTAGTGGTTAGAGATGTAGATTTTTTTGCTTTACTTGAGGTTTTACTCTTTTCAAGTTGGGAGGAGGGTGCATGCACATTAGCAGCAGTAATAATTAGGAAGGGAAGATGTGTTTTCAATGATGGATTTGCCTTGAGTGAGGTAATTGTTTATTATTACAAGTTTCAAGAGATGAGTTGTGAGAGAATGCTTACAGACATGCTTACAGAGAGAATGTATTTGTTGTATTTCTCTAGTTTTAATATTCATGGATATTTTTGTTGCACATAGTGGAATAGCTATAAGCATTTGTATCATAAATATTATTCTATTTAAAATTTGATTACTTGGTAAAACTCTTTTGCTTAGAAGATTACAGAAACAGAAGTTGAAGACATTTCTGTTATTTTGAAACTATGTCTTCCTTTATATGTTCAAATATTATTTTATTTAGGTTACTTTTATCTCATAAAATATTGACACATTTTAGTTAAATATTATGTGTAATCCAATATTGTAGTATGTGCAAATTTTACTTTGTCTACATGTGCTATCTTAACGAGATTACTTTCCGAGTTTATTTGTAAGTAAAACTTGTATATACTTTTATTGTACAGTAATTTATTATTTGACCTAAACACTATCTATCATTTATTATAATATCCTTGTACTAATATTTGCTCATTTATTATTTACTTGTAAATTCTAAATATTATGTATTGCGTATTTTACACTTAGTAAAAATAAGAACACTCATTCATAATCCCTAGTAGTAGATATGTTTTACTGTATGAGAAGATAATGACTTATTATAGAGAAATATCCTTTACATTAGGTAATAATATGTATATTAATTTGATGTTCTCAATAATGTCATTTGATTATGAACACTCACAAATTTACAGGTGATTATATTTTATAAGTACATTTTATTGTTAAGAGTACATTGTCATAAGTACACTGTTATTGTTTTGGATTTTCATGTCACAAAAATGCAACTGGTAACAAATGTAAACAAAGCTGTCTTGATTAGTCAGGAGGTCAGTCCATGTTCATGGGTGTTCAGTATGTAGTACAACACTTACTGTACTTGTGTGCAGTCAGGCGTGTGTTGTCAAAATATCCTCGAAAAGAAATCATGTTTTCCTGACTATGGAAACTACTAGAACTTCGGTCATACCAGTGAAGCTAGCTCGACAAAAGAAGCAGGAATATAAGTTTTTTATCAATATAATAGTCCATATCTTGGAAACTATAATAGCCCAAACGCTAAAAGTTGCTGGCCCAATCAGCCCAAACGAGGTACTATCTAGCCCAATAAAAATCTCGTCTGTTCCAAACACTTGGAGGGCTAAAGTTAAGTTGGTCTCCAAAATTTGTGAAGTTGTAGCTTTGTTTCTATAGTAGCCCAAACCTTCAAACTTGCTAGTCGACACAAAATACTGGCAATTGCAATAAATGTGATTGGCATACCGGTCATATTAGTGAAGTTAGCCCCAACAAATGAAGCAAGGAAATCACATTTTAATAAATGTAATATCTTGGAAATTATAATGTTGCTGACCAATTGAGCCCAAGCAAAGTACTATCCAGCCCAATAAAAATCTCGTCTGTTTCAAACTTGGGGGGCTAACGTCAAGTTGGACGGCAAACTTTGTAAAGCTGTAGCTTTGTTTCTAGAGTAGCCCAAACAATAAAAGGTTCCTAGCCCAAGTAGCCCAAAGGAAGTACTCCCTGGCCCAAATAAAGATTTCATGTAGCCCAGAAATTGGGGGCAATTTCACACAGGCGCTTAAGTCACATAATTAGCTCTGCCACTAAATATATGCTCCTCACTTGATATATAACATCATTTTCTCTATTAAGGAGAATTAATCGAACGGAAAAGTTAACACAAACAGATTTATTATTCTATATTTTTATTCAAATCAATTGGTAACTTAAGTAATGCAATATTTGTGTGGAAAAGATAATGATCTATTTACATTTACATTCCATGCTTCCTATTGTTCCACTTTTCGTTGAGTTAACAAATGGTTGATATCAGGTATTCTTTCACTCGTTCACAAAATATCGATCTGGACCTATTTATGAAAAAACGTAGAAGAAACTGAAATCATTCATAGCGGTCCGTTTTCACTGAAGCTAAACAAACAATATGACAAAAGTAGAACAATTTTCAATAACTTTAATTAAACTCCAATCTAAAATTATTATTAAGGGGCACTTATGTACATGCTTGGGATTGTCACTCACTTGTCCAGCAAGTTATTGGCGATTGCAGTATTTAAAATGTACAGTAATTTTGTTTCATATTACAGTATAATAAATATAGGCTTCCTATACACATAGAGTAAACATATTCACTGCTATTCGTGAAAATTTTCGCCTTGTTTGATAATTTTAAGTTCGTCTTTCACGAGACTCACAGGTGTTACATACGACGCCATTGAAACTGCCTTAGAAACCACTCTATCAACAGTTTGTTTGTAATCAATATGGCTGCACCCAGTAAAATTCACATCAGACGATTTTAGCAGCATATAGAATCTTGAACGGTTTCGACGCGATACACATTCTCACACTCACTCACACGTTTTTTCCTCTGTCTCTTAAAAAAATCATCTGATATACATTGTCCACAAAACAGACACGGTTCTTGAGAATTAAATCTTAGTAGTTCTGACCTGACCTAAGGGTTATCAATGTAGGTGATGAAGTACGTCGTGATAGTAGCGGTTTGCTACTTTTTGCTTCTGTGTAAACTTTTCTATATTTTTCATAAACCGTAGTACTTCTCAGTCCATTAAGTTGGCATTCCTTTCCATCTTTCACTTTAATACTGTACTCTTCTAATTTTCTCAAACCTTTTTTTTTTTTTTTTACTATACAAGTAACACCACAGATAAAACTTTTTCTCTCACAGATAAAACTTTTTCAGCTGACGACATATTGAATATAGATGATCCAATAGACCTGATTACTGTAATATATGGCTGTACCAGGAGTATATTTTTATTTTTTTTCTTTTAATATTGTATATTTTAGTTTCTGATATAATTGCAAGTATATTTTTCTTTTCATTTAAGTGATTCTAAAAAGAATGAACTTTTGGTTTTAAACTGATAAGACTTAAAGATGAAATCATTGCTTGAGGTTGACTTCGAACTAAACTGCTATAGATAATCTTTCAGCTATCCACGCTGTGTTTGCTTTTTGTAGATAACTCTCTAGTTGCCGTTTTTGTTTACTTAAGGCACATGATCATGACTTCTTAAGTTAACATCGATAATTTGTCAGCTTCAAAGTTTTGTTTTTCTGTTCTGTTAACTATCTTATGTACTCAAAGTCAATACTTGGTTCCAGAAGTATTATTAATGTATGAACAAATGGATGACTATGACTATGTGTACGTGATGTTTTGAAGTTCAATGATAAGACACTCACATGAGAGATTAAATGTTTCCTTTTTGAAATCTCTTAACACCAAAAGGCGAGAACAACAAGATTAATGTTAAATATATAAACTGTGAAAATTCACAGATAGATTATTCAGTGTTAAAATCATAGACGCGTAACTACCGCGAGAATTCATCCGAAGAAGACTCTTTTTCTCATCCACCCAGAGCATATACTTATATTTTAAGAACTACGGTTCTTACTGGCTGGCTGCTTAGTCTTAATTCTTTCGATTAATTCAACTAGAAATTTAACTCTTCGTCCTGAAGTCTTTTGGAAACTCTAAATCTTAACATACTTCAAAACATCACTTCAAGATATAATTTTTTCAATATATATATCATTATTTTATTCTATGAAATCTTGGATTAGTGAATCTTGTAATTAATACTTTTATTTTTTTCAACAATAAATACGGCTTTCTCTATCTGGGATTTGCCGCGAAAAGATCCTACGTACTTTCTTTAAATCCTTCAAGAACCTACGGTTCTACTACAGATAAATTGGTGGCAGCGGTGGGATTCGCGGAGCCGTAGCACATCGACCTGAGTTCGATCTCAAACTAACCCATTATACCAGGAAACTTCAAAAATTTTTGGCGGAACTGAGAGTAGTAAATCTCAGTCTCTGCAATTTTTATATTGAAATTGAGTCTTTCTTCAAAAGAAAAAGAAAACTACGGGTTTTCATTATATATATGCATCTGGGTGGCTATGTAAGCCAGGACGAAGAAAAATAGCAGCCAACATTTTAACAAATTTTCGAAGTGTGAAGTTTCAATTTCCTTACTACGGAGTGCCAGGTTGCAGGCGCAACCTGAGGGACAGCAAGAACCGAATCCTGCCAAGCAGAGACATTTTGTGAACACCCCATGTGACAGTTTGTTGCCAGTATACAAGAAGACAATCAAGACCCCGGTTTTGCAGCGGAGAGAACTAACAAAGGGTACCCAGGACAACTAGATTTCATCTCTCAGCGGAGACCAGCATCTGTTTCAGCACGCTTAGCGGCAATCTACCCAGGACTTACAGCTCCACAACAAACAGTGAGTACAAAACAATTTCTTAGGTTTCTTGTGAGATTCAGTTGGAAGAATTCAAGTGTGAATAACTGTTTTTCCGTGGCCAGAAATACAAGTTATTAAGAGTAGGACAAAAAAATATTAATACGCGTTCTTTACGAAGAAGGAAACCCACTTCAGTACACGCGCTTTTGTACGTTCTTCGATAGAAGGGAGTGTCCGAAAGGATTATAAGGTTATCTTAAGCTAAATAATACTTTTGTCTGTAGGATTAGTAAGGTAAATTGATAACTACATAAACTTCTGTAAAACATGGCACATTCGCAAACAAACAGTAACGCCGATTCTGAAACAGATTATTGTTCCATTTCGGAAGCTTTAAAGTTAATACATAACCCATTCAATGGAGACAAACGTGCTCTTCCTGAGTTTATAGATAACTGCGATGCAGCTTTTTCTCTAGTTCAATCGTCCCAACATAGTAAGTTATTGAAATTTGTGAAAGCACGTATTATTGGTGACGCAAAGTCAAAGTTGTTAGTTAGAAGTGCCACTGGAACTTGGGCCGAAGTAAAAGAAGTCTTACAAGAAAATTATTCGATTAGGAGAACTATCGATTTTTACGCTTGTTCATTGTTTAGTGCCAGGCAGAACAAAACCGAGAGTATCGCAGATTGGGGTTCACGCATCGATTCCCTGCAGAGTCAGTTAAAAGAAGCAGCGGTAAGAATATTACACGAAAACCATGTTCCAGGAGGCGTAGAGCTAATTCAGCATTTAGCAAAAGCATCTTTCATACAAGGTCTTTCAGATGACAAAATTCAAATGATAGCTCGCAGTAAAGACAGTGACACTTTGAATTTTGGTGGGGCTGTAGAAATTTGTTTGGAACAGGAATCTAACCAATTGTCTAATAAGGATAGAACTGAGAAAGGGAAGAACTCACAATCACAAGGTAGTAGGAAATTTAAGAAAAACATTTCTTGTTATTTTTGCAAGAAGCCTGGGCACATTGAGGCCAATTGTAGACTAAAACATAGTAAAGGCACACAAAACAAAAATGTGCGGTATAGTGCTAGCCAAAGTTTAGAGGGATCCCATATGTGTTGCCATGCACAGGAGATGCATGAAGACTCTACTAGTAAGTACGAGTATTGTTGTTCCGGCCACAGCTGTGGGTCGAAGTGTCTTTCGGAAGGAAGACAGGGACAAGGTACAGAGAAAAGTATGAATCAAAATAAGTGTATCAAAATGAATGCGGGAAACGGTCGACGGGAGTAAATCAGCAGTCTGTTTACTTTCCTCCTCTGAAAAAGGGCTGTGAAGAAAAACCTCCAGGTAGTCTTGAAGTACAAATAAAAGAATTAGGACCAAGTACTAAACATTTTTTGATAGATACAGGATCAGACATTACATGCATTCATAAAGACATTCTGTCTCCTGAATTAGTGAATAAAATTGATCATAGTAAAGTTACGAAAATCAAGGGTATATCAGGTTCCCCTTTATTTTCATGTGGTTCTTTAACTTTAAATTTAGAAATTGATAAGAAATCTATTCCGGCTTAGGTAGAGATTTCTTAGAGAAACATGAATGCATTATATCATTTGAAACAAGTAATACGAAATATACTATTCCAGGTCGCTGTCAACTATTAGTAGAAATTCCAGCAAAGAATAATGGCGTAGGGATAGTTTCAAAACAATCCTTAGGAGAAGGGATTTTTCTTGCGGAGAGCCTCACTGTAGCCAAAGATAATAAATGCATTAGTTGTGTAATGAATATAAATGACGAAGAAAAGGTTATTGAAGTTGCTCCAGTCGAATTAGAAGAATTTGTGGAAGTCGACGAAACTTTAGTTGCTCACATAAAACAGGATAAAAACAATAGTAACAATAGTAGTATTAGTGAAAGATTAGAACTACTAAAATCTCTTGTCAGACTAGAACATTTAGATTCAAAAGAGAAAGAAATAATTTGGCAGCTCTGTATAGACTATAATGATATATTTTATCTCCCTGGAGATAAACTTACTGCAACAGCAGCTATTGAACACTCTATTCCTTTCAAACCAGAATTTCAAGGTAGTATCGTAAACCAAAAGAATTACCGATTGCCAGAAATTTATCGCGAAGAGGTCAACAAACAAGTAGAACAAATGTTAGAAAATGAAATCATTACCCCTTCTACGAGTCCTTTCAATTCTCCCATGTTAGTTATTCCAAAAAAGATGGATGCTTCCGGGAAAAAGAAATATCGTGTGGTAATTGATTTTCGAAATTTAAATAATCTGACTATTGGGTATTGTTTTCCGCTCCCAAACATTGTAGACATTTTGGACCGTTTAGGAAAAGCCAAACACTTCAGCACTTTAGACCTTGCGTCCGGTTATAATCAGGTGTTAGTTAAGGAAGAAGACAGACCGAAAACTGCCTTTTCAACAGACAAAGGTCATTTTCATTATCTTAGAATGCCTTTTGGGCTAAAAAACGCGCCATCGTCATTTCAATATTTGATGAATACAGTTCTATCAGGATTACAAGGTACTTCATGTTTCATTTTTTTGGATGATTGCGTAATATATTCTGACACGCTAGAAAAACATGAAAAACAACTCCGAGAGATTTTTCAAAGATTTAGAGAAAATAATTTACAATTATAACCAGACAAATCAGAATTCTTTAGACCAGAAGTAGTTTATTTAGGCCATGTCATTACAGCTGACGGAGTGAAGCCAGATCCCCGGCTTATCTCAAAAGTCATGGAATTTCCAGTCCCCAAGGATAAGAAACAAGTAAAAGGATTTTTAGGCTTGACAGGATACTATAGAAGACATATTCCAGATTACGCCAAAATCGCATATTCTCTAACCTCTCTCCTAAAACAAGACGCAGAATTTCAATGGTCTGCTAATCACCAACTTGCTTTTGAAACTTTGAAAGAAAAACTAACTCAAGCTCCTGTTTTAGAATACCCAGATTTTTCAAAACCGTTCATAGTAACCACAGATGCTAGCCTCAACGCCATTGGAGCTATTTTAAGTCAAGGTGAAATAGGAAAAGATAAACCTATTGCTTACTCAAGTAGAAAATTGAATCAAGCGGAAACTCGGTACAGTGCAACTGAAAAGGAATTACTTGCGATTATTTGGGCTTCCAAAATTTACAAACCTTACATTCTAGGCAGAAAAGTAACATTTGTCACGGATTGTAAACCACTTACTTGGGTTTTTTCGGTAAAGGATCCCACCTCTAGATTAATTAGATGGAGAATTCAATTAGAAGAGCTAGATTATGAAATCGTGTACAAACAAGGAAAAAGGAATACAAATGCAGATGCTCTAAGTAGAATGTATGCATTAGAAGCAGATGTAACAGATAGAAACCTTTTAGACGAAGATACCAAAAGACACATATTAAAAGAATTTCACGAAATTGCAATAGGAGGCCATCAAGGTGTTTGTCGTACGTACGAAAAAGTAAAAGAATACATGAAATTAAATGATTTAGAAATATCTCTTTGGCCAAAGTTAAGAGAAGACATAGAACAATTCATTCGGGTCTGTGACAGTTGTCAACGAAACAAAATTTGCTCTAAAGTAAAAATGCCTCTCGAAATTACAACTACACCTAGTACCACTTTAGAAAAGGTATGTTTAGACGTTGTAGGGCCCCTAACAACAACAGACAAAGGTAACAAGTATTTGTTAACAGTCCAAGAAGAACTTTCGAAATATACATTTGCAGTCCCTCTACCACAACAAGATGCTGATACAATAGCCAGAGCTTTCGTAGAAAATATAGTTTTAAAATACGGTATTCCACAGATAATTCTTACAGACCAAGGGAGTAATTTCATGTCAGATATCATGAAAAGAGTATGTAAAATTTTGCAAATTGAAAAGATAAATACCTCTAGCTATCACCCACAATCAAACGGTAGTCTAGAACGTTTTCATCGTTCACTGAAAGAATTTTTACGACATTTTGTGTCTGAAATTCAAAGAGATTGGGACACCTATATTCCTTATGCTCTTTTTGTATATAACACAACTCCTCACACAAGTACAAATTTTCAACCTCATGAGTTGTTGTTTGGTAAGAAAGCTAATATTCCAGGCATTCTCCAAAAGAAACCCCTTGAACCTCTGTATAACTACGACGACTATGTCAAAGAGTTAAAGCAGAAACTGCAAGAAATTCATCAACTAGCCAAATTAAAGTTGCAGATATCCAAGGAAAAGAACAAAGAATATTATGATCAAGATAGCAATGAATTTCTTTTCAAACCTGGTGATGAAGTTTTACTTTTTGATGAATCCGTACGTCGTGGACGTTCGAAGAAACTAACTTCTTATTGGGTAGGTCCCTATACAGTCATTAACACAAAAGGTGTAAATTGTCAGATTAAAAGAGGAGGAAAGGTAACAACTGTGCATGCGAATAGACTAAAACTATACTATTGAGAAATTCTAATATCATAACATACCTCTTTCAGGTATGGTTCGTTTACTCTTTCTGCTTTTGGCTATTTCTCTCCCGTTGGGATTTGCTTTCCTTGGCGTTGAAGTGGAAAAATTCCATGATTCACCTGGACTATATTATAATAATTTGGGTTTCACACAAATATACAATGTAGAATGGCGACTGGTTGTGTTTGTGAATCTGTCTATGTTAGATTTTAATTATAATGTAATTAATAAGTATTTTTCTGTCACAAAACACATATGTAATTTAAATATGGTACAAGCCAACAAAACAAGTTGTGATAACATAAATGGGAATCAAATTCTTCAAAAACTACAAGGAATTCAAGAGTTACGTAAAATCATAGATCAAACTACAAAAGTCACAAGTGACTCGCATAGAAACAAACGAGGAATATTCAATTTTGTAGGTGAAATTTCAAAGGTACTATTTGGGACTTTGGATAGTCATGATGCTGATTATTACACACAGCAGATTAATAAATTAGTAACTGATCAGAAAGATTTTTTGAAGCTGAGCAAAGAACAAATGGTAGTTGTCAAATCGACATTACATTCAATTAATAATACTTTATATGCTGTAGAAAATAATGAAGAGTTATTAAGTAAAAATATAGAACTATTAAAGAATGAGCTGAATAAACGTGCTTCTCAGTTAAATAAAGAATTTCTAAATTTAAAACTAAAGGTAGCCTTAAATGATCACATTCAAAAATTAGATCAATTGTGTAGAGATCTGAAAGCACAGTATGATATAGTCCTACGAGCTATCCTAAATGCTCAACATGGAATATTACAACCACACATAATAACCCCATTTCAGATACTTCAACATTTTAAAATTAGTCAAGTTGACTTAAATAATGGTGTATCATTACCCATTCCCCTTAGCGTTTCATATGGGTATTTACTTTTGAAACTTCTTTCTTTAGATGTCTTTATTAATGATGGTATATTAGGTTATGTCATTCGATTACCCCTCACGGGAAATATGAAATATTTCACTTATAAGGTAATGCCATTTCCGTTTAAAGTAGACGAAACTGATAAATACATTTTTATTCAGCCAGAAAAAGAAATGTTACTTATGGATAGCACGAAACAACACTATTTTAAAATAAGTGAAATAGAGTTTCAAAAATGTAAAATTTTAAGAGATGATTGGTTTATTTGTAAACAAAACTTCCCTATTCTTTCGACACATTTGCATGAAGATTGTGAAGCTAAACTGCTTCAATATGTTCGAAATATACCTAATGACTGCAATCAAAGAATTGTACAGTTAACAGAACTAATGCTACTTCCTATAGGTAATAATAATTGGTTGTATATCGCTCCAGAAAATGAAAAACTAACAATTGTTTGTAAATCACAAGAACCTTATGATGTGAATTTGAAAGGATCTGGCAAAATTCACTTAGACAATGGTTGTAAAGCATATGGTATTCGTACTTTAATCCAATCCCAAAGTATTCTGTCAGTTAATGTTTCCCACAATGATGTAATTCCTCAATTTAACCTCTCTTTAGATTGTTGTGAAGTATTGGGTGAGAAAGTTCCATTTTCAGATATAACCATAGATTTGCCTTTGAAACATGTGATTAATACTGTCCAAGACTTGAAATATGCAAGTCACAAGGTTGATGAAATTCAACAGCAAATATCTGAAGAAGAATGGAAACTTAATCATACTAATACTGTATCAAATTTATCTATTATTGCGTATGTCTGTGCTGCAATAGTTATTATTATTGTAATTTGTTGTTGCTGTAAAAGATGCGGATGTTTGAAGTTATTTTACAAATGGTACAAAGATGATGCATGTTGCAGACAGATATGTTTTAAACCAACTATTGTAAATAAGATTCAACAACGAGACGATGTTGCTGATAAGGTGGTTATAATGAGTAAAATAGCAAATTCATTGGAGGTAACTGAATCAGAAGAAATTCCTCTCACGAACAGAAAAGTACCAAGTCCTAGAAACAAAATTAGATAAGCAGAGAGTAACCTAAAACAAAATTTTACGATATAAAATTTTGTTTTCGATAAGGGGGGAAGTGTAATATATGGCTGTACCAGGAGTATATTTTTATTTTTTTTTCTTTTAATATTGTATATTTTAGTTTCTGATATAATTGCAAGTATATTTTTCTTTTCATTTAAGTGATTCTAAAAAGAATGAACTTTTGGTTTTAAACTGATAAGACTTAAAGATGAAATCATTGCTTGAGGTTGACTTCGAACTAAACTGCTATAGATAATCTTTCAGCTATCCACGCTGTGTTTGCTTTTTGTAGATAACTCTCTAGTTGCCGTTTTTGTTTACTTAAGGCACATGATCATGACTTCTTAAGTTAACATCGATAATTTGTCAGCTTCAAAGTTTTGTTTTTCTGTTCTGTTAACTATCTTATGTACTCAAAGTCAATACTTGGTTCCAGAAGTATTATTAATGTATGAACAAATGGATGACTATGACTATGTGTACGTGATGTTTTGAAGTTCAATGATAAGACACTCACATGAGAGATTAAATGTTTCCTTTTTGAAATCTCTTAACACCAAAAGGCGAGAACAACAAGATTAATGTTAAATATATAAACTGTGAAAATTCACAGATAGATTATTCAGTGTTAAAATCATAGACGCGTAACTACCGCGAGAATTCATCCGAAGAAGACTCTTTTTCTCATCCACCCAGAGCATATACTTATATTTTAAGAACTACGGTTCTTACTGGCTGGCTGCTTAGTCTTAATTCTTTCGATTAATTCAACTAGAAATTTAACTCTTCGTCCTGAAGTCTTTTGGAAACTCTAAATCTTAACATACTTCAAAACATCACTTCAAGATATAATTTTTTCAATATATATATCATTATTTTATTCTATGAAATCTTGGATTAGTGAATCTTGTAATTAATACTTTTATTTTTTTTCAACAATAAATACGGCTTTCTCTATCTGGGATTTGCCGCGAAAAGATCCTACGTACTTTCTTTAAATCCTTCAAGAACCTACGGTTCTACTACATTACTTATCCTTAATCGCACCTGCAATGAACGGAACATATATTAATTTATATTTTATTTTTAAAAAACACTAAAACAAAATAGTATCAGAGGATTTTCGTTAAAGTTCTGCTACAAAGCGATGCTGAAAGAGAAATGCGTAATTAGCTACGCCCAGTGGCTTATTTAGGATTTTGTTTCGGAGTGAGCTATCCATAGCACGTGCATAAGCAAGTATATTTTTCGCCGAAAAAAAATTATTGATGTTTAGCATATAACAAATTTATTTCTGGGGGCTTGAGGCCGATAGCCACCCTCTAAATACGCCACTGGTCACGCCTATATCTAAACTGTGCATCCTAGAGAAAAAATGAATGGAACATTTCTTATAGAGAATTTAATGTAGATTTTTAAAAACCGTGTAACTTGGGTTCCTGTCACCACGCCATGGCGCGTCCTCAGGTTGCGGATCGAGGAGAAGGCCTCTAGATATAGAGGTTAGCTGCGAATATACTGAATAATCAGTCGCGAACAGCCGACTAGGAGTGGTCCTCCAGCTTGGGAGTTTGGGTAGGGCTAACAACCTCATCATGTAAAAAAGAAAAAGAAAAAGAAAAAGAAAAGAAAGAAAAAAAGCACTTGTTCAGAAATATTCACAAAAGCCTCGGACAAGGACTGATAACTTGGCACGACCTCAGCAAAAGAAAATGGACATGAGATTTGGAACATGGAATATTAGGAGTCTTTATAGGGCAGGCGCGTTAAAATCCGTAACGAGTGAGTTAGAGAAATACAGGATGGACGTAGTAGAGTCCAGGAAGTTAGGTGGGAAGGAAATGGGTCTGAGAATTCCGGAAATTTTACGTTCTTTTACGGGGAAGGAAGTAAAAATCACCAGTTAGGAACAGGGTTTTTCGTTCATAAACGTATATTACCAGCAATTAAACGGGTTGAATTTGTTACTGACAGACTTTCTTTTATTACTCTTAAGGGACGGTGGTGTGATATTATTGTTTTAAATGTACATGCCCCAACTGAAGATAAGGATGACGATATAAAAGACAGTTTTTACGAAGAAGTGGAACGGATATTTGACCAACTCCCGCGATACCATATAAAAATTCTATTAGGGGATTTCAATGCGAAGGTAGGACGAGAGGATATTTTCAAACCGATTATAGGGAACGAAAGTCTGCATAAAAAAGTAATGACAATGGTGTTAGACTCGTGAACTTTGCAACATCCAAAGACCTAATAGTGAAGAGTACAAAATTCCCACATCGCGACGTTCATAAATACACTTGGACATCACCAGACGGAAAAACACACAACCAAATTGATCACGTTTTAGCAGATAGAAGAAGGTAATCTAGCATAATTGATGTCCGGTCGTTTAGAGGGGCTGATTGTGACACTGACCACTACCTGGTAGTAGCGATAATACGAGAGAGGTTATCGTTGAATAAAGTTCATATTCATTGTCCGAAAACGGAGAGATTTAATTTAAAGAAATTAGAAGAGAGCCAGGTAAGAGAGAAATACCAGATTGAAGTTTCGAATAGATTCTCGGCTTTAGAAGATTCGGAGTGCACTAGCGTTGAGGATACCTGGATTGAAATTAGAAAGAGCATTAAAATTTCAGCAAAAGAAAAATTGGGACACGCGGAAATACGTAGGAACAAACCGTGGTTCGACCAGGAATGCATTAAACTAGCAGAGAAGAGAAAACAGGCAAAATTACGCTGGCTACAAAATCCTAATAAAATAACTACACAAAATTTCGCAGATATCAGGCGGGAAACTTCCAAAACTTTTAGAACAAAGAAACGCGATTTTCTGAAAGCTAAAATTAAGGAACTTGAAGATAATAGTAAAAATAAAAACATCCGGGACATGTATAAGGGAATCAACGAATTTAAGAAAGGCTATCAACCTCGTGCTTATATATTAAAGAAATCTGACGGTAGAGTTCTCACTGACACGGATAGCATCTTAAATAGATGGAAAGATTTCTTTGACGATTTGCTTAACACGCAACCAAACACTAGTGTGCGTGGAGAAAAGGTGATACACACTGCAGAACCGTATATTCCAGAACCCAACCGAATAGAAGTAGAAACCGCTATAAAGAAATTAAAGAGACACAAATCTCCGGGTGTAGATGAAATTCCGGCTGAGTTAATTTTAGCTGGAGGCGAGAAATTGTGGAACAAGATACACAAACTCATTCTCCTTATCTGGAACAAGGAAGAATTGCCACAAGAGTGGAAAGAATCAATCATTGTTCCAATTCACAAGAAAGGCAACAAAACTGACTGTAATAACTATCGAGGCATTTCTCTTCTGTCAACATCCTATAAAATCCTTTCAAATATTCTGTTAGCAAGACTGACCCCATACGCAGATGAAATTATTGGAGATTATCAGTGCGGATTTAGACGAAATCGATCAACTATCGATCAAATATTTACCATTCGCCAAATACTCGAGAAAGTGGGAATACAATACCCCAGTACATCAACTATTTATTGATTTTAGAAAGGCGTACGATTCGGTTAGGAGAGAAACATTATACAACGTTCTTATAGAACTTGGAATACCAAGAAAGCTCATTAGATTAATTAAGATATGTTTAAATGAATCCCAAAGTAAAGTCCGGATAGGAAAATTTTTGTCCACGAGCTTTCACGTCGAAAATGGCCTGAAACAAGGAGATGCGTTGTCGCCATTATTATTTAACTTCGTTCTGGAATACGCTATAAGGAAAGTCAAAGATAGCGACCAGGGCCTAGCGTTGAACGGTACTCACCAGGTTATGGCATATGCTGATGATGTAAATTTAATAGGGGATGATAGGAGAACAATAGAAAGAAATGCAGAGATTTTATTAAACGCTAGCAGGGACATGGGTTTAGAAGTAGATGCAGAGAAAACTAAATACATGGAAGTGCGTCGGGACCGTAATACGGCAAATTATGGATGCGTTAAAATATTAAATAATACTTTTGATAAAGTGCACAGTTTCAAATATCTAGGATCAATATTAACAGAGGAAAATCATATTCACGAAGAAATTAAATGTCGACTAAAAGCAGGGAATTCGTGTTACTATTCGGTTCAAAATCTCTTGTCGTCGCGAATTCTGTCGAGGAATTTGAAGTTTAAAATATACAAAACGATAATTATGCCTGTTGTTTTGTATGGCTGCGAAACATGGTCACTTACTCTGAGGGAAGAACATAGACTGAAAGTATTTGAGAACAAGATCCTGAGACGAATATTCGGACCCAAGAGGAACGGGAATGGGGAATGGCGGAAACTTCATAATGAGGAACTACATAAGTTATATGGTCTACCCAACATTGTTAGGGTCGTCAAGTCTAGAAGGCTTAGGTGGGCGGGTCATGTAGCTAGAATGGAAGAAAGTAGAAACGCTTTCAAAGTCTTGACTGGAAGACCAATCGGAAGACGACCATTAGGAAGACCTAGGCGCAGATGGGAGGACTATATTAAGATGAATCTCTCAGAGATTGGAATACAAAGTAGAAACTGGATCCAATTGGCTAAGGATAGAAGTCAGTGGAGAGCTTTTGTGAACGCGGCATTGAACCTCCGGGTTCCATAGGCCATATTTACAAAAAAAAAAAAAAAAAGTAATTTTTGGCGCCATTTTTTCAAGCTGGTGGCCAAATCCGTTGTGTTAGAGGGATGCAAAATTAGTATGTTGTTACGGACACTAAAGAACATAATAATAATACGCGAATAATAATAATAATAGACAACTATACTGTGAAGGTGAACATTTATTATTATTATTATTATTATTATTATTATTATTATTATTATTATTATTTGCGTACTTTTGAACTTGCACGGCCAAATTACGGCATAATATATTGTTTCTGTAATTTTTCCTGGATTGTATGTTATTTCTTTTTTTAGTGGGCACTAGTTTGTCTCTAGGTCGTTGAAGAAATTAATTTCGTTTGTGCACTTTGGTGTAAATAACCTTACAGGAAGAAGTCGGTTCGTTTCAAAGATCTGGGCTGAAGTAAGTAATATTTAGCTTGTAGTTTCAGGTGGCATGATAGTGTAGGGATAACATAGTGGACTTACGAATAATACAACTATGCAACATTGGTTCGAATCTTGTTCAGGCAAAAGTTTATTATTATTATTATTATTATTATTATTATTATTATTATTTATTTATTTATTTATTTATTTATTTATTTATTAATACAAAGTGAGTGTGAAGAATCGACTTCTCATACCAGCCGAGCAATCCTTAAGAATGTGGAAGCAAACACCTATATAATGATATAGATAATTTACGAATGTTGGTTGGGAAAGGGCAAGGGAATTACAAGGACGTTCGAACGCTTCATTGATCTGCAGTATACACTTTTCATATTATCGTTCTCAGAATGAAATACTACACCATTTGTAAAAAAAAAGTTTGGGTAGAGCAATCCTTTGTGTAGTGGTATCGCATTAGACTTCGAAATAAAAAATCTCGTTCGATTCCGGGATACGAACAAAGTCTCGCGGCGGAAACCTTGCCGCGCAAAATCTCGCGTGGCCAAAACTTCTCCGCCCAAAATCTCGTCGGGCCAAAACCTCGCCACCCAAAACATCGCGTGGCCAAAACCTCGCCGCCAAAACCTCGTGGGCCAAAATATATATCTCCCACTCCCCTACAGTATATATATAAAATTACCCGTCCCCCCAATGTTGAAGACAGATTTGCGCCGATAGGGGGCCGAACAATGAATAAATATATCATGATATTCAGAGGTTTTCTATCAACTGTTTGATGAAAGCCCCTCCCCCACAGGATCTCGGTCCGCTCCATCCGTTTCGAGCGGATATATATATAAAAGCGATGTTCAAAATATTTATGAACTTCAAAAACAATGCTGTGGAGGATCAGGGGAGCAGAGTTGTCTTCAGTGGCGTTGTTAGTTTTTCGCATTCCACTTAGAACAATAATCAATAATCCTTCTTAGCATTTCTAAGAATTCCATTGACTCCACTTTCTTATGCTCTTTCTTCAGAAATAATACTGTATTTGCCAAATTTCATATAATGTAAGAATTGCGTCCTCCTTTTCTTTCTTTCGTTCTTTCTACTTTTCTGTTTGTTTTTCTTGATGTTACATTCTTTCGTTTCGCCTATCATACTTTCGACCGTTGTCAGTTGTAATTCAAGTCAGCCGTCATCAGTAACACCAAAACTAAGAAGAGTTGATAAGCGAAACTGATGTTCCACACCAAGTTGCGTGGCTATCAACATAACGGGACTTTAATTATTATTTTATTTATTTATTTATTTATTTGCCCAAGTTCTAGATACAGCAAGGCAGCCATGTTACACTGAAACTGTATAACATAGAATATAAAATTAACAATAACAAGTGTAGCCAAAAGGCTATATAAAGGTCCATAAGTGTAAAAATAACAAATTGAAAAAAAAAACTAAGGTTCTATAAGTGTAGCAATAGTGTTCTATATAAGTGTTCTATAAGTGTTATAGCAAAGAAAAAATTATATCGTTTCGTTATTTTAAAAAGAAGGAAATATTTGAATTAAAGAAAATCAAAACCGGGTAATAATTAGCCCGGAAAATGAGGTAGGCCAAGAATATTTTTCCTTTTTCTTCTATGGATAAAATAAAAGGTGAGATTCACCCCTAAATTTTTGTATTATACAATATAGGATTTATCGGTCTGCAATTTTTGCCATTAAAATTTCAATTTATGCATAAGTTAAAATACATTTAATTCTCAAACTCAGGTGGGCAATTGCCACTTCCTTCCGTATGTCGGGGATAGCCCCTCAAAACAAAAGCCTAAAAGCGCCACTGGTTGTCTTTAACATTGCGAGGTAGGCAGATTTGAGACTTATTCTAGGGAAGGGAGATGAAACACACATTACGATAAGGGGTCGCAGTGGCTCAGTGGTAGAGCGTTCCCGGTGCATGGTGTCCCGAGTTCAAACCCTGCTCCCGCGAAGTGAACTTTGTAGTGGACAAACACCATGTGCGTGGGTTTATTTGGGTACTCCCGTTTCCTCCCACTTTCTTCATTCCATTCATTTTTCATTATCACAGTCTCCTTTAGCCCAGCCCAGCCCAGTCCAGCAATAAGCGTAGGACGTAAAACTCAAAAGATTTTCATATTACGGTAGATGAATCTGATTTCTGAGGTGAACATGTTGTAGAGTAAACACATTCTGAAATCTGAATACATGCATATTTATAATTGGCATGTTTCCAATTAGGCATCAACAATGATCCACGTTAAAGTTTTGGACACTTGTTTTATAATATAAATAAGACTTTCCCAAAACTATGAAGAAAGAAAATTATGTATGATGCAACAATACTCTTATTTGAGCAAAATGATGATAATCTCAATAGCATTACAGGAATCGTTACAGAAATCTGACGCATGTCATTTATTCTTTAGTTAATAGATGTAACCTTAAGATTAAGGAGAAAAATATTCCAACAATTAAATTCTTTTCTTTGCTTACGAAGTATGAGTAGATGCCTAGGGTGATCCTACAAATAGATGAAATGCGCGTTTACTGAAAAGATGGGTTCTACTGACATAGGGTAGTCTATATACTCTTTGTGTGCTAGGGCCTAGGAGAGAGGAGGAGATAAGATTTCACATCAGGTTACGTCCCGCACAGTCGCAAACCTTCATTTTCATTAAAAATGGAAAAGCCAAGAGAAATCAATTTCATCTCACTTTCCTTTGAGGCAGTCAGACACGAATCATCACACTTATCTACAAAAAGCACTTTTAAAATCGGATTATTGGGGGTGCCTCCAGTTCCAATGTTGGGGGAACATGTCTCCCAATTTCCCCGGGATTTGTGCCCGTACCTACATCTCAGACATTTTTCCAGAATGAGAGGGGCATATTCATATATCTCTGACATTTATTGCAATTTATGCCCAAGTAGAGGATGTGGAATTAATACATATTGATGAGACTACTAAATTCACTACAGCACGAAGTTCAGTTTGAACTACTACAGAATACAATTCTTTCTAAAATAAATAAATAAATAAATGTACCGGTAAAAGCCAAGAGAAATCAATTCCATCTCACATTCCTTTATGGCAGACGCACACAAATCATAACATTTATCCCAAAAAGCACTTTTCACGTCAAATTACTGGGGGGACTGTCCCCCAAGTTTCCAAGATTGGGGGGACATGTCCCTGTCATTCTCCCGGAATTTGCGCCAGTGGCCCCCCAATATGTTCTTCAATGCGGCGCCTATGACCGTGTCCCAAAAGTCCGGTAACACTTTTCTTAATTTATTACATAAAAATTACAAGTTATATAGTTGTCGTGTATATGTCATATGAAAGAGTACCTTAAATGTTTTTTTTTTATTATTATTATTATTTTTTATTCAGAATGCCTCGGTATGGGACCCATGTGTAATACGCCATGTGTCTAGACGGTAATCAAATTCTTGCCATACTCGTTGGAGCATATCCTGAGAGACAGTGGTAGCAACTTCTTCAATGCTGCGCTTGAGTTCTTCTACATTTTCTGGTAACGGTGGAAGATACACTATCTTTTATGTATCCCCGTAAGAAGAAGTCACAGGGAGTCAGATACAGGGATCGAGGCCACATGTCGAAACACTGATCATTTCTCTCTGCTCGCCCTATCTAGCGTTGAGGTAACTCTTTGTTCAAGAATTCAAGAACGTCGTGATGATAATGAAGTGAAGATCCCGTTCTGCTGGAACAGGAAATTGTCAGCATTTTCTTGCATTTGTGGAACAAATCAATGCTGTAGCACTCTTGTTTTTATCGAACTCCAACACACAGAGAGCACACTCTGCATCATGACATGTTTACAACACACCGACACCAACGCCAACTGCGGTGAACGTGGGAACTGTGAGCATTACCTCATAAATAGTAAAGAAAACATTTGAGATAGTCTTACACGACAGCTATATCACTTGCAGTTTTTGTGTAATAAATTATGAAGTGTTACCGGACTTGTGGGACATGGTGTACTATTTTATGTGAATAAATGATTACTTATCATTGCTGAAAGTTGTATTACAAAATACTCCATTACACAAACATTTTAAACGTTATTCTGCGGATTTTGTTAAACGACAATTAGGGCCTGGTGTGTCTTCGGAATCTACTGTTCTGATGGAAGGTGTTTGTTCTTCGCTACTGCTTTCTTCCGCAAATCGTACATTTTCATCAGAACCTCCAACATTAGAATCTGAGTTTTGCTGCACAAAACCGAATGATCTTTTGATGTTCTCTGTACCGTCTGGTCCTTTTTCATGTTCTTCATTAGCTTGTTTAATAGTGACAAAATCATTTTTTTCATTTGCAGTCTTCTCATCTTGACTAGTATTTGAAGTTTCTTTATTAATACTTAAACCAGAAGCTGAGTTGTCTTTAACTTCGGCTTCCAAACTTGTTGACGTTTGTTTATGTTTACAACTCCTGGAACGATGTGTATCATATCGTTTTGAATTTGATGAGACGGTCACTTTCTTTTCCTCTTTAGATTTATCGTCTGGATCACCGTGAGTTGGACACACCTGTTTCTTTATCACAGTTCGTATTTCTGTTTTGGTTGTGCACTTTTCATGCTTTTTATCCATTCTATGCATGTCGATGCAAGTTTTCGGACATTCAAATGCATGTGTGTTTCCCATATTTACATTATCTGTTTGTCCGCTGGTTTGTTCTCTGTTTTGCTCCAATAACCTTTGTTCTTCTCGGATTGGATTAATCAATAAATGAGATGCGTGATCCGTGCGATACACAGGGACTTTGGTCTCAGCTCCGATTCTAGGTTTGATCACTATTGGTCCATCAGTTGCCTGAAACGGTAATCTTGAAGACTGACTATTACTGTTAGTAAGCGACCATCTTGTAACTCCTATGGATGGAAAGGATGTCATTGTACAAGTATCTTGTGTAGGGTTGTTATTACGTGGCAGATCTTTATCAAATTCTCGTATAGATGTCTGAGTCATTTTTGACGACATGTCCACCTCAACATCAGGCATTTTTTCTGAATTTTGTGCTACTTTCTTGCCTTCGGGAGACATCCGGTCTTCATTAACGCATTTCGTAACATGTTTGGAACTCGGTTTCTTACTTCGCGACGAACAGGCAACTTCTTCTTTCCGTGGAGTTGATTTCTGTACTTTTTCCTTTATATGAGGTTCTTCTCTACGATGAGACATCTTTGAGTCTTCACCCGATTCTAACGTTATTGCCAAATCGTTTTCTTTGTTTCCTTCAGTGTCTTTTGCATCTTCTAGCTTATTGTTGAAATATGAAGTTGGTATTACCATGGCAAAAGGCTTTTTACTTTCTCTTTCTGACTTTATCTTGTCGCTTTCTTGAAATTTTCCCACAGTATGTGGAGATTTTACTTCACAGACTTTTCCCGCTTCTTTTGATCGACTTCGTACGCCTCGTTTTGACGCAGGTGGTGATACTTTCTCGCCTTCACGATGTGCTGAAGTTGATTTAGCTATATCTCCTGGTTCACTTGCTTCTGTGTCTTTTGGTGCAGGTTCACTTTCTGAAGCTTGAGAATCTATATTTCTTGTTTCTGATTTATCTTTCATTTCATCCACATCTACTGACTTTTGGGACAGCTTGCAAAACTCTTCCACCGACGACTTATTATTATCATGGCTAACCTGGTTCGTATCTAAAGTAGGTTTCTGTGTGGGCAAAAATATTTGAGGACCTGTTGTGTGATACGTATAAATATTGCTGCCCTGAGGTATTGATTTCACCTTATTACTACGATCGATCGGACATACACCATCTTTGGTAGCTGCATTACCATGCTTGTTGGTTTGAGTTTCTGTATGCCGGTATGGTGCTGGTCTTGAATCATGGTTATAACCCGCAGCCCTATATTTTACATCTTCTTTTATTGAAGGGCGTGTTCCGTAAATAGGATCTCTTCTGGGAAAATGGGAGCGTGGCGCTGGTGTCCTGCGGTTTTGGTAGACACTGGACTCGTTTTTCCCCCCTGCAGATGTTTGACAACTGTACACTGACACCGGAGTTATCTTTCCACTTAATGATGTAATACTAGGAGGTGGAGTTTCTTCTTGTTTTGATTCTGGTTTCATTTGATTCGTTGTTGCCATTGCTGAATATATCTGCACTGTGGATTCTTTATTTGACTTCAAACTTTCGTTGCTGATATTTTGTGAATTTGGTAATATGTCGTCATTTGCTGCTAGAAGATAAAACTGAGTTGAATGGTCGTTGTTGATAGGACTGATGCGACTACATGTTAAGACAATATTCTCAGTAGGTGGAGGTGGGAGTGGGGGTTCATAAACAGATAACATTTCCTTCAATTTGTCCTCATCATATTTTTCCACTACCTTCTTTATTTTATCCTGTTTCATTACTTTCTTTATCATTAACGCTGTCTCAAGTAAATCTTTATCAACAAGATCTCGTGAACACGGTTTAAGAGCCTTTCTAAATTTCGTCCTTGGCCTTGAAATTTCGTTTTTATGTTTCTGTGTAGAAGCTGAACATCTTTTCTTGCTATCATCTTCAACATTCAGGTTCCTTCTTTCAAAAAGAGAGGAAGTATTACTTCCAATATGTTGCATCGGGTCTTTTGATACCTTATCATGCAGTTTTGATTTTGGCCTTGATTCTGCCGTATTACTATTTTCATCATTTCGATTCTTGTTTCCGATACCAGATCCACAGTGCCGCTGTAAGTCCATTTATTTGTAATTCCAAATTGCTAACCTTGAAATATGGAGTATTTGTCTGATCCCTTTCAGCATTTTTATTCTTCTACAAATTTCTTCATGGTAAACACTTGGGTGATTCGTAAACAAGACAAATAAATATAAATAAAAAAGACATGATTTAGATGTTGTTATAAGTTAACTGTGTAGTAACACTCAACAATAAGGAAGATAAAATTATTTTCATTTATTGTTGTGGTTGCGTAAATGTCCTATTCGTTTCGTTTCGTAAATATTAAATTTAATGGTAAAGGGTGTTTTCTTTAGAAGCAGAGAGCTGCAAGTTGAAATAAAACACAGAAAAATGTTAATATGCATTTGACAGTCATTTTAATGACATTAATGTTTGAATGTGATTTCGGGCATGTGACCACCGCGGCTGGTGCATACATGGCGCAATCTGGCGGTCCAATTATCACACACTCTTCGCAGTAAATCAAGCTGTATTTCGGTAATAACGCGTCGAATGTTGGCTTCCAAGTGCTCAATTGTTTCTGGTATCTCGGCATAGACATGGGACTTTACATATCAGAAGAAAAAAATAATCTAATGACGTCAAATCGCAACGAGGTGGCCACTTAACAGATCCATTTCGTGAAATTAATCGTTCGTCAAATGTTTCTTTCAGTAAATTAATAGTGATGCGCGTTGTGTTGCATGTAGCGCCATCCTGCTGAAACCACATGTCTGCAACATTATTGTCTTTCAATTAAGGCACGAAAAAGTTAGTAATAATATCTATAACGCTCACCGTTCACTGTAATGTTCTGACCAGCATCATTTTTGAAGAAGCATGGACCAATGATTCCACCGGCCCATAGAACGTACCAAACGGTGACCTTTTCTGGATGTAATGGTGTTCTGACAATGGCTTATACATTACCATAGCTCCAAATGTGGTAATTCTGTTTATAAACATAGATGCTTAACCAAAAGTGTGCTTTATCACTGAACAAAATTTTCAAATAAAATTGTGGATGAATAGCAATGTTTCCTTCAGCCCATACACCAAATGTACGGTGCGAACAATGATCGTGTGACTTCAATTCCTGTACCAGTTGAATCATGTAAGCACCTTTTCTTACGCAAACCAAGATCGTTACGCAAAATTTTCCATAAAGTGGCTGGACACAAGATTATTTCTTGAGCACGACGACGAATTGACACATTTAGATCATCAACACCTACGCTCTACCCTATCAATCGCTTGTTGTGTCCGCACTGTACGACGTTTTACAGGATGCGTATTATCGTTTAGAGTAAACATATTGAGAAAACGATCCATAGTTTCTGGAATTAATCCTTTCGGACCCAGGTCATTTTTGGCGTTTTCCTACATTTTCAGTTAGTGACTTATTGCTAAAAAAAAAACTATTTACCCAATTGATATGGTTAAGGCCTTGTTTTTTAAAAGAGAGATGCGGTAATTCTTTGGTGTAAGTTACATTGCAGTGTTGCCAACGGGAGGGAAATTATTGAGTGAAATGTAGAGGTGAAAATTTACTAAAAATTCTCTAACCGAATTTCACGATTTTTGCAGCTGGTACCACTGCTGTCACATGGGTCCAACTCACCTAAATATTTAGGTACAGTGAAAACCTGGAAGTCGCTGGCTGCCATACAAAGAGAGAAAGAAAAAATCTCTAACATCATACCTATGAAAATTTGACTCCTTTTACGCCTCAGAAGCAAAAATAAACAGATATGCAGGGACTACAGCTTCCCTAATTATCCTACTGAAACTTTTTATGGTACGTTCTGTAAGGCAAAAAGGAGGCTTTCAGGTAGTGGTACGTTTCTTCCAACGTAGCCAGGGGAAATAATAGAGGGGGAATTTTCCGAATTTTTCACCTGAAATTGGGAATTGTTTATGGTTGGAAACACTGCAAACTGACAAACGCAAACTATCTGAAAATAAACCTTGGTACCCTACAAGTATCATGGGGATACCTAACAAAGAAAGCATGAAATTTAAAAAAATCTCATTCTACCTCAAAAATTCACCATTTTCTTACCAATTAAGGATGGTATCGAGACGAGACGAGACTTTGTACAGTCTCGGACTCGTCTCGGTTGATAAGTAGCGGTCTCGATCTCGTCTCGAGTCAATAATCGCCGTCTCGCTCTCGATCTCGTCTCGGTCAACGAATGCTTCTCTCGATCTCGGTCTCGGTCTCGAAGGTCAAGTCTCGGTCTCGTCTCGAAAGTCTCGAAATAAATAGTGTGAAATTAAAATTGTGAAAGTATTATTATCGTACAATCTGTCGTTTCCGCTTCTTACTTTTTGCCTTCATTCTTGACTTAGAATTATATGAAGTACACTCATGCCCAAAATTATTGTCGCATGTCTATAAATATGTTGTCCTAGGTATATAATTTGATAACGAATGCGCCCGGTATTTCTTATAATGTTAGTATGTGTATAATCGGCAAAGACATGTATGCGGCAAATTTCATGTCAAAAGAATAGTAAATAAGAACATTAAAACGAAAATAAAATTTTCTTGACCATTAGGAACATTTTATTTTACTCGTACTAATTTTCGTATTTATAATTCTTTTCCTATGAAAGGACCCCGCACTTTTCTTATGGAAAGTGGCTTTCGGCTAATGTTGTTGAAACTTCGCTGGTTGATAGTTCTTAACATGTGCATCAAAAGTCTCAATGGGCACAAAGACCGAAATCCACTCCTTCCCCCCCCAAAAAAACCGCCTCCAAGTAGCTGGGGGGGGATTGAACTGATTTCAGCATGTAAAACAATTTGTTGTTTTAATCAACTCAACAAGGACCCCAAACAACCACATGTTAGACTATCAAACTACCCCACTTGACACCGCCCTTTGCCCCCCACATTCGTCCCCCCTCCCCGCGAATTACCTTACGGATGTTCCATATTACTGTAATTTATAGTTGCGCGTATGCGTTGAAATACCTACAGTTTTGGTCTCACCGACGATATAATGGGTTTCACGTATCGCTGATTACGAATCTGAGGTGAGAGTTCTAGAATTCAAGATGAATGATCAATATGGCGGATCAAAAACACGAAACTCCTGAATGTAGCCACAAATAGCTGTTTACTAGGGTATTTTGGGTCGTTGGTTACGAATCTGAGGTCAAAATTCTTGAATTCAAGATTGCAGATCCAATATGGTGCATAAAAACGTCGAAGCCACAAATCGTAGTAGACTAGAGTGTTTTTAGATCGCTGTTTAAGTACGCAACATTCCTTGATACTTCAGCCACCATGTAGAATTATTCTGCACCCTTGCCCTTTACCAAAACCCACCACAGATATCTTAATGCAGAACGGTGTTAAAAGAATTCATCAATTATCTGTTCATTATTTTCATCATTTCGGTTTGCAGCATCTAATGTGGTACTTAGCAATGAGTCATCGGGATATCTAATATTCTGTAAATGTCGTGCATGGCCTAAATACCACAAGACACTTGCAACGTGCGCACATGTACCTAATGTACGAGCACCGCTTTGACATGTACAGTAGTAACCTTGAATAACATTTTGATCATAATCCTGGTCATCATCATCATTGGCTACATATGCTATGAAAACTTGATGCTTAGTTGCATTGCGGAACCTTGAGTAGAGACGTATGCGCAGGAATCCCGGTTCAGTTACGTTTTCGTCAAGCTGGAATTGCTCATCCTTATCTCGTATTAGTTTATCTTGGACGTAAGAGGATGAGAGATCTACTTGATATGTGCCTACAGTCAAATCTCGTAAGTAATTTAAGTTAAGTACAGAGAAATCAATTAGGCCTTGATCATTCAGCGGTACCCATTGACCGTTCCTTCTAATAAGATTATCTACCTCCGCTCTTGCTTTAACAAAGTTCGGCATGATTGACCTATTTCTCATTTCTCTAGCTAATTCAATGGTTGCATCATGCATGAAAATAACGGGATGGTATCTGTTCAAAATAGCTCCAGCTATGCGATAGAAACTATTCAGTTTCTTTGCATGTTGCAGATTCAACGTCTGTGCTAGAAACTTAAAAACAGATCTTAGATGCCCGTTTCTTGCCTCGAGTATCCATCGACTTTTAGTAACTAGTCGAGAAGTATTCGCTTCTTCTGTTGATAGTTGTCTTTCACGTGGTAGTAGGAGTGCGGGCATTCTCTGATCAATTCCTAAATATTCCAGTAAAGGAATTGCATCGCGGTATCCTCTGTCTACTAACACAATGACCAGGATTATGATCAAAATATTATTCAAGTTTACTACTGTACATGTCAAAGCGGTGCTCGTACATTAGGTACACGTGAGCACGTTGCAAGTGTCTTATGGTTTTTAGGCCATGCACGACATTTACAGAATATTAGATATCCCGATGACTCATTGCTAAGTACCACATTAGATGCTGCAAACCGAAACGATGAAAATAATGAACAGATAATTGATGAATTCTTTTAACACCGTTCTGCATTAAGATATCTGTGGTGGGTTTTGGTAAAGGGCAAGGGTGCAGAATAATTCTACATGGTGGCTGAAGTATCAAGGAATGTTGCGTACTTAAACAGCGATCTAAAAACACTCTAGTCTACTACGATTTGTGGCTTCGACGTTTTTATCCACCATATTGGATCTGCAATCTTGAATTCAAGAATTTTGACCTCAGATTCGTAACCAACGACCCAAAATACCCTAGTAAACAGCTATTTGTGGCTACATTCAGGAGTTTCGTGTTTTTGATCCGCCATATTGATCATCCATCTTGAATTCTAGAACTCTCACCTCAGATTCGTAATCAGCGGTACGTGAAACCCATTATATCGTCGGTGAGACCAAAACTGTAGGTATTTCAACGCATACGCGCAACTATAAATTACAGTAATATGGAACATCCGTAAGGTAATTCGCGGGGAGGGGGGGCGAATGTGGGGGGCAAAGGGCGGTGTCAAGTGGGGTAGTTTGATAGTCTAACATGTGGTTGTTTGGGGTCCTTGTTGAGTTGATTAAAACAACAAATTGTTTTACATGCTGAAATCAGTTCAATCCCCCCCCCCAGCTACTTGGAGGCGGTTTTTTTTTTGGGGGGGAAGGAGTGGATTTCGGTCTTTGTGCCCATTGAGACTTTTGATCCACATGTTAAGAACTATCAACCAGCGAAGTTTCAACAACATTAGCCGAAAGCCACTTTCCATAAGAAAAGTGCGGGGTCCTTTACTACAAATATACATTTCCCTATTATACACTTGGTATCAGTATTAAAAGTACCGTGCAAAACCATTATCAAATTATATTCTTACAAGAAGACAGTTATAGATATGCGACAATAATTTTGGACATGAGTGTACCTCTTGTAGCTAATTTGCTAGCGCTAATGCTTTCCATGAGTTTGTTCCAGGTTCAATCATCAGTAGGTATAACATACCTGAGATAAAACGCTAATAGTAACCCATACCGTATTTCACTTTCAGCAATAGACTTTGTCTCAAATAGCCTCAGTATTGCCTATACAATTGAACTCTATTAAATTAACTCCAGTACTATACAGTAGTTTATTTCCTTCCTTTGAATCATAATTGTTCAATACCTCCTAACGGATAACACAACACATAGCAGCACGAATGTATTTAATCCTACCGAAATTGAAATTTTACAATTTCTTAGTTATTATCCAATACATTTTGCCTTTACTGTCATTTTAAAAACAGAATATAACGTTCATTATCTTAACAAATAGAGTAAATTATTACTACAATATATTTTGTTTCAAATTGATCAAATGCTTTATTACCGTTTCACATATCAGTGTTTAATAGACACTTTAAAACAGGAACTTCTTTAACCTTCTGGTGGGAGTTACGGCACTCATCTTTGCTATCTGTGGTTTCGGGTTGGATCACCAAACAAGTTGGATTCAAAGTCCGATGTTTCGAATAGTTCGCCTCTCACTTGGAACATCGGACTTGAACGTATGGTACATTCTGTTTCTTATACAAGTTCATAAAGTCGTAATGTATTGCATAGGCATATATCCAGTGCTGTAACGTAGATTAAGCTTATTCCTGAGCTCTCACTGGTGCATGTGATCTTTATTCGAGAAAACTAATCGTGCGTTCATTAGGTTGATTTTTTTTTATTGAAAATTACTTGCGAAACATGGACATACATGTACATATTATATAAGTATATAGGTAATTCGAGCTATATGTATCTATTTTCTCTGTGTCGGCAAAACAAGTGGTTCTTAACTTTCTAGTTTTCTTTTGTATTATTTTTTGTAGTTTTGCTGCAATACGTGTATGAAGAATCAAAAATATTTTTTTCGCTGTACGAATTTCGTTAAATTTTGTGTCCGTTTTAATAGACTATGTTCTTTCTAGTGGTGTAATAATGTAATTCTAAAAGCATCCTACTACTTTGTAACTACTTAGTATAGTTTGAAAAATAGTACTATACGTCTTACTTAAGGAACCGGTTTTTCGCTTTCCCCGTAAAATTACGAAATTATGACTTTGTTTAGCTTATATCTGAGGTCCAGATAGAATAAAATTATAACTATAATCATAATCAATCATTATCACTCCACTGCTGGATGAAAGTCTTTCCAAGTCTTCTCCACAACTGTGTATCTTGAGCAATTCTTTTTCAGGTTACTCCCCAGTTGTTCTTAATTTCGTCAAACCTTCTTGTATAAGGGCGTTTCCCAGGCTGTTTTATCTCGTGGTATCCTGTCTAGATTTGTTTTTGTCATCGATCATATATCCAGCACATTTTCCAGCCCATGTTAAAAATTATTTCATTGGTTCCAGTCATTAGTTGCCAAATAATTAATTTCTACTGTATATATTTGGCCTACAAATAGTTCAAATCCGCTATTATTGGCGCACAAGCACGCTAGTTTTTGATCTTCGAATCTGACAACACTGACTTAATGATTTAAATCAACACAATGTGAGGACCTCCATTTGGTCTCGCGGCTAGCACGCTTGACTTCGGTTCGCGTGGTTCCAAATTCGGTTTTCGGTGGGGGTATAGTTGAACGACCGAAGTGGTTCGGATTCAATTATAATCATTATCTCCACGTCTCTTTAAACTCCCTAGCATAATCGAGGGACGTTAAACTAAAACAAAACAAACCAAAAATCAACACAATGTGTATTACTAACTGTAAATCCTTGAATAATTGCATATAGCTATATGGTATGGATCGAGTTTGAGGTGGTCGCTGTTAAACTAAAAACAAATTAAATGTAACTAGGGTGTAATCAGAACTTTTAAATAAGCATAGATTTGTGTACATCAGGCATAAGGCTTAAGGGAACAACTAGTGTTACTGAAAAGTTATCACTTACATTTAATTTCAGTTACAATTTGCATTTACATGTATTGCTGGAATCAGAACTTTGACATTAACATTAACATTATAAAGATTATGAAAAACATCGTCTTTTGAAAATATTCTTGAACCATAAAACAAATTACGAGTAATTTTAAAATATTTTGTAGTTTAGCTACGTTATGTGCACTATATTTAGAATAATATTTAGCAATTTATTTAAGTTGGCAACACTGCTTAAAATAATGGAACTGCGACTTGTAATTAAAACCGTCAAAAACTATTGTTGTAATGTTATAGAAGAAAACGAAAGCAACAATCATTATTAAAAAATTAACACAAATACGTTATTTTAAGCAGTATAACAATCACTATCCGTGTGTTTGGTATCTCTGAAACGGTTTGAAATAACAATTGTTGTAAATGACATTATGATCACTTAAGTCTTTTGGAAGCATCTACATGATGAGACGTGATGTCAGCACGTTTTCGAAGTAAAAGTCTTTAGAAAAAGTTAAATGTTCCATTTCTGGTAACTTTGTTCCTTCATTCATTCCAAATACATTATACCACGACCATATTATTAGACGCTAAAATACAAATTATGTGCATTACACCGTCTATGCCATTTGAGTTCTTAGAGATCTCCAAAATGTTGATGTTGCTGATACTGTATTGTCCTTTGTTACACTGAATAATGTATGTGGTATTGTGGTTTTATTTAATATCTAAATTAGAAATAGGTAATACCTTACATAGTGCAATTTGGGAAAATACCATTTTATTTTGCGTTGGCAACACTGCATCTTTATCTACTAGTATTGTAGAGTATCTAGAAAAATTTTCCCTTCAATATTTCACACAACATGGTACAAAATCTCAGCATTTTTAATATATATATATATATATATATATATATATATATATATATATATATATATATATATATATATATATATATATATATTAGGGTGGTCCTTAATTTTTGATTTCCGAATTTCTATGGTCTCACCCCCTAAAATGGTTCCATGTGGGACTAAATTAATCCAGAAGAAAAATTAGCTTCATTGAATAATATTAAATGGTGCCCCAAGCGACCTACAATTTTGAATCCGATTACAGTACATAGTATATGGGAAAAATCTGGAATAAACTCATTTAATTTAGAAACGGCTAAAGGGGGATGCGAAGATACCCTGGATAATAGAAATAGAGAAAGAAATATACCTTATTTTGTATAGTACTGTCATAGTGGCCATCTTGAAATTCGCCATCTTGGATTCTGGTCAAAATTTTCAAATAGGAAGAGGGTCATGTGACATACCATTTTGAGGTAGTGTTTTACCAGAAACACAAATCTGGCACTATTTTAAAGATATCTTTAGTCGGGTAAGAATTATTACCTGTGAAAAGATTTCTCCTTTTCACAGGTAATAATTCTTACCCGACTAAAAGTAAAGACATGAGTTTGGCGCGAAAAGAACGAAAGGGATATGCACGGCCTCAAAAGAAAGAGGAATGCGAAAGAAAATGCACTTCTGAAAATTATTTGTTTGAACTTTATACACCAAAAGACATGGAGCAATTCAAGTAATGAAATAGAAAACCCAATTGAGAATGTTACACAAAATGTAAATATGGATGCGTGTGTGCCCGGACTCTCCAACAGATGTAAAAGGGAAAAAACTAATTTTATTACTCAAAGACTGGTGTTGCTCTTGATCGATAAAAGGTCACTGATAGGGAAGCAATACACATTCTTACAGCGACGGCAGAAGCATTAGGCCATAATGTAGAGGAACTAGTAATAAATGGGTCTTCCATTCACCGGTGCTGAGAGAAAATCCGTAGCGGAGTTGTACAGAACCACAAAAAACAATTTCAGAGTGCATCAAGTGCGTTAGTTGTATCCTCGTCGCCAGAAGTGCCTTTACATCGCAGTGACGGGTATGTGACCCCGCAGTACTCCAAGGAAGGGATGGTTGTATAAGAATTTTTGATTAATTTTGAAGTTTTTTTTTTTTTTTTTTTTGACTAGGGAATTAACATAGGTATAGGGAGTAAAGACACAGATATGAAGCATCAGTGCACGAAAAGATTCGTATTCTCAGTTTTCCTATTTATTGTTTTATATGTTAAGTTAAACACCACGATATGTATCACTGATATCGCAGATCGTATTATTTTGTAAAATCGTGTCTGTAATCTATTGTCAAAATATTCATCTCCAGTCATGGTGTAGAGAGAAGAGAAAGAGATAAGACATCTGTAATATATATATATGTGACTCACTAAGTAATTGTAGAAATTAGTTAAAGGACACGTTAGAGAGCGAAAAGGAGGTCTAGAAGTCTGAACTTTTTAAAAACGTCCTAGATAGGTGAAAATATAGTTAAAAATTGCAGATATCATGTAATTTATCTTTCTTTTCTTATATCCTAGTATACTTTTTCTTTCACATCCAAACATCTCTATTCAGAATTACGAGATAAAGGTGAAGAGATAAACATTTCCATCTCAAGAATTGTATCAAAAAGAATCTTTTGACTTAGGCTAGATTCGAACTAGCAATCCTTGAATCCAAGAGTCTGCGCTCTACCGATTGAGCTAGCAATTGCTGTTGCAAAAGCCTGATTTCTACAACTACCGGTTGCTGAATGGTGTGTATTAACGAAATTGGCCGAGATAATTGCTTCATATAGCTTTTACAATAATAATAATAATAATAATAATAATAATAGTAATAATAATAATAATAATAATAATAACAATAACAATAATAATAATAATAATAATAATAATAATAATAATAATAATAATAATAATAATAATAATAATAATAATAATAATAATAATAATAATAATAATAATAATAAAGAAGAAGAAGAAGAAGAACAGAATTTAAAAAGTCGCATTGTTAAAAGTTTGGTGTGCGAAGTTAGTCCTAATATGAGATTTTATTTATTATATATAATAAATGTAAGCGTGGTTTATTCGTACGTGCTACTCAAACTGCGCAACTCACTACCGTAGTCTCATAAGGGTTGTACGCCTATGGTACAGTAGCCTTGTGTCCGCAAACCGTGAAGAAAGTTTCGGTTTGAACCTATGCGTGTCCTAAGAGGAAGGAGGAGATTCAAAGATAGAAAAGTGGTTTAGAAATTTTGCAAAAATAGAATATCTCACGAGGTGAGGTGATATAGAGTTCAGCGTGTCTTTCAGCTGTGACTCTATACAAAGTGTGCATCTACGACTTAACGTGGAACCCGAACCACACGACTCCTGCCGGGAATCTAAACCCATATCACCTCTAGCTCTATCATGGGAAACACAGGGACATGTAAAAATAATCGAAACTGAACGATATTAATGTTAAATCCATAGCTTTTGAGATCCTAAAAATTCCTAATTGAAAGATATGAGTGTTTATTCAATAGTTTTCGGGGTCGCTGAAGTGAATAATGTCACTCCCGATACCATAAAAGCCCATGTTTTTATTCTTCGTTAGCGGCAAGTTGATTCTTTTGCTCCTGTTGGAAATGGATTCGTACTATTTCATTCCGATTCAAATATGTATTCTACTGGGAAAACTAATCTCAAATATATCTTTGAAATATAAACCTATTCTTCCCGTGCAACGCCGGGTATTCCAATTAGTAAATAAATAATTTAAGAATTAATGAGTAGAAGTGCTCAATGATAAATCTTGGGTGCATCTTTGCTTGTGTTTACATTGTGTTACTGCCTGATTTCGTACGTCTATGTTGGAAAGAAACATGAAAGAATTGAATTGTTCTATAATAGGACTAAGGGGCCCTGAAAAGAATTTTTGCGAAGGAACCTGATTTTAAAGTTCTGCCACTGGATCGAGGACAAATTAAATATCAATTAAGACAGACACTTTTGTCATTTGTTGTGTATTGAACTAGTTTAACTAAAATTAATAAAGAATTATTTGAAATCAAGTATATCTCAAGAACGATTAAATGGACTAGCTTTGATGGCCATTGAAAATTACATTCTGAATGAAATTGATATTGATGCAATAATAAGAGATTTTGCCAAATTGAAAGCCAGAAAAGTGTCTTTATAACATTAACTTTTCAGTAACAAAGAAAACGAGAAATTAAGCTAATTACCATATTTGTATCACTAGAAAACACTATTTAAATATGCTTTTAATGAAGTGTAAGAGGATATCTCTTTGTCAAAATCAAACTTGTGATAATCTTAGACTTGAAGCTCATGAGTTTTATTCTATTTCGACTTTTATGTTTCAACTATATTTGTCAAAATACATCTTAGGTATACATTTTAGTTGTTTCCTGTGCTTATTTAATACAAAATATATATAAATTATTAAAACTGGAACTTTGGTCCTGATTTATCCACAGTTAATTAGGTTTAATCTCGCCATTTTCCTTTAATACTCACAGGAAGACTGAATTATTATATATTGAAGAAATTTGTAATCGTAACAATTATCTGAAGAATTTTTGTCCATTACAGCATTCTATTCTTTTATTATCATTTAGGCGGGGGCGACTAAATATTCTTTATTTACACTTACAAAATGTCTATAACCGATCCTGTTACTGTTTTATATATATATATATATATATATATATATATATATATATATATATATATATATATATATATATAGAAAGAGAGAGAGAGAGAAAGTTTTGACTCAGAAAAAAATACAGAGGGATTTCAAACGAATAATACGTATGCATTATCATCTGAACAATTTAACACTAACATGCTTTCGATCACTGAAATGAATTCCTGCCTACGCTCCTGTAAAGCAGTAAGAATTTTAGGGACTGATCATGGGGTAATGCCTCCCTGGAACAACGACAGTATTACCACTCCTCACTCTAAGTGTATTGAAACTTAAGTCAAAGAACTGTTTTGAAATCTTCACCGGTTCTCTCCTCTGAAACCTCATGCGAATGGGGCCAACCTTGGTCATATACCACATCTGGAATTTTACCGTTTATGTCAGAGATCCCGAAAAATATATATTCGACACAAATAAAGGATGTTTTCGATTTTATTTATTTATTTATTTATTTATTTAGCCTGTCAACCTCCCACTCTGACCTCCATGCCAACCAAGGCTTAACTTGAACTTAAGCAACATCGACAGCGTCACTATTCATCTGCGACCACGAAAACTAATACCATAACGATTTCGATATTAATATTGTTCATATTGAGTACTTTTACATGCCACTTCCCCTCTTATTACGGATGGCTTCAGTGTCTCGCCCCCACAACTATGGAGCAATTTCAACAAACTTACGTATAGCTATAAACCACTATCTGGAAAATAAATGTGCGGGTGATCTTTTTCGGGGAGGAATTCATTAGCTACTTTTCCAATATCAATGTGGTGGCTTTTTTCGCTTTCCATGCTAAAGATTGCCAAAGAGCTCAACTGCATTTGCAACACTGTCCTATGAATATAGATTTTAATGGCATTTACTTTACTGAGTGCTTGCTTAGGTTTTACTCTCGTCACTGGAAAGGTGAGATTCTGTTATAAATGAGTAGGGGTCTTAACAAACACGGAAAACTATTAGCAATGACACTACTCGAAATGAGTTTTCGCAATATAATGGAACAGTATTTTATTCGAATGTGGAGGAAATCATTGCATAAATTGACCCTTCCCTTCCTTAGAAGTCTAAGCTACAATACGTATCTAATAATTTTGAATTAGAAATACATGCACCGAGTTTTATATATTTAACTTTAAGGTCTCCTGAGTTAAGTAAATGAATAACCTTCCTGTTAACGAAAGAGTAAAGCTTTGCGCTTGAATGGTATCGGGAGTGTAATTATTAATTTCAGCAACCCCGAAAACTATAGAATAGACACTCCTATCTTTCAATTAAAGATTATTACATTTTCACCCCTCCCATTAAACCTCCGTGCCGATAATGCTAAACTTAGATGTGAACGATATAGAAGGTTTCATAATTCATGTACTCAAAAGCTATGGATTTAACATTAATATCGTTTATTTTCGATTATTTTTGCATGTCTCTGTGTCTCCAGGAGCGCCCATTAAGGGGGTAAGAGGGGGCGCTTGCCCCCTCTAGAGGAAACTATACTTTGCAAGATCGAAAACTCAATAAAATTGTTTGAATATTTACCCCAAAATTTGCAACTATATTTGAAATGTCGCTTATACTTGCCCCCTTTGAAAACCACAATATGGGCGCCCTTGTGTGTCTCTCATGATAGAGCTAGAGATGATACAGGTTTCGATTCCCGGCAGGAGTCGTGTGGTTCGGGTTCCACGTTAAGTCGTAGATCCACACCTTGTATAGATGACAGCTGAAAGACACGCTGAACTCTATATCACCTCACCTCGTGAGATATTCTATTTTTGCATAATTTCTAAACCACTTTTCTTCCTTTGAATCTCCTCCTTCCTCTTAGGACACGCATAGGTTCAAACCGAAACTTTCTTCACGGTTGGGGGACACAAGGCTACTGTACCATAGGCGTACAACCCTTATGAGACTACGGTAGTGAGTTGCGCAGTTTGAGTAGCACGTACGAATAAACCACGCTTACATTTATTATATATAATAAATAAAATCTCATATTAGGACTAACTTCGCACACCAAACTTTTAACAATGCGACTTTTTAAATTCTGTTCTTCTTCTTCTTCTTCTTCTTCTTCCTCTTTATTATTATTATCATTATTATTATTATTATTATTATTATTATTATTATTATTATTATTATTATTATTATTGTGAAAGCTATATGAAGCAATTATCTCGGCCAATTTCGTTAATACACACCATTCAGCAACCGGTAGTTGTAGAAATCAGGCTTTTGCAACAGCAATTGTTAGCTCAATCGGTAGAGCGCAGACTCTTGGATTCAAGGATCGCGAGTTCGAATCTAGTCTAAGTCAAAAGATTCTTTTTGATACAATTCTTGAGATGGAAATGTTTATCTCTTCACCTTTATCTCGTAATTCTGAATAGAGATGTTTGGATGTGAAAGAAAAAGTATACTAGGATATAAGAAAAGAAAGATAAATTACATGATATCTGCAATTTTTAATTATATTTTCACCTATCTAGGACGTTTCTAAAAAGTTCAGACTTCTAGACCTCCTTTTCGCTCTCTTACGTGTCCTTTAACTAATTTCTACAATTACTTAGTGAGTCACATATACATATATTACAGATGTCTTATCTCTTTCTCTTCTCTCTACATCATGTCTGAAGATGAATGTTTTGACTATAGGTTACAGACACGATTTTACAAAATAATAAGATCTGCGATATCAGTGATACATATCGTGGTGTTTAACATATAAAACAATAAATAGGAAAACTGAGAATACGAATCTTTTCGTGCACTGATGCTTCATATCTGTGTCTTTACTCCCTATACCTATGTTAATTCCCTAGTCAAAAAAAAAAAACTCTTCAAAATTAATCAAAAATTCTTATACAACCATCCCTTCCTTGGAGTACTGCGCGGTGACATACCCGTCACTGCGATGTAAAGGCACTTCTGGCGACGAGGATACATTGGAATGAAAAACTACTGCCATATTTGACTGGCAGAGAGACTGACGACAGGTTATCAGTAATTGTTTTAGGAGATGTCATGAGAGGCTAATTGGTGTTCCCATTTTGTCATCATAAAGAGAAAAACATACTACTTTTACTATAGTACATTTGCTTGAAGAATGGAACTTGGTAAAGTTCGTGCAGTCAGTTTATTGTGACACTACTCCCTGTAATATGGGTCATGTCAACAGTGCTTGAATTATGCTAGAGCAGTAGCTCCAAAATAACCTATACCTTCCTTGTAGACACCACATTTATGGATTAGTTTTAAAATGTGTATTTGATAAGTGAGGCGTTGAATGGCAAAGTGGCGTTAGTCATTTTTTTAAGAAAATTGAGATGTAGTCATTTCCGAGAACTTCAAACCATAATCTATTGGATGGCAACGTTGTATATCTCAGAGTTAAAAGACCAGGCCATAGGCCAAAAGATGGCAGCACAAAGAACCGATTTTATCCGCTTTTACTATATTGATTCTAATAAAAGTCTCAGCATCTCACAATGTCTCAAAACTAACTTACGCCACTTTGCCATCCAACGCCTCAAGTGTTGTGTTTCGTTTGCATCTGGACGACGTTCTCTATTGAAGTGTTTTCAGAACGAGTGGTCTAAAATAGACTGCACTAACTTTATTCCAGGAATTGGTGATGATGATGATGTAAGGAACAATACTTCCGATGTAAGAAATGAAGTGCTGAATTTTGCTATCAAACTTCTAGAAGTAGGAGACCACAGAGAAGATTACTGGGAATTTTTAGAACTGACCATCATATTCTTGGGTGGTATACTTCCTTGAGGAGTTTTCTTTCGTTTGCCTGGAGAAATTCACCATATAATGTGGATGGGAAAAGCAATCTACTGTTTAAAATTATTTCTCTTTCGTCAACAATTTCGTTTAACGAAGCAAATAGAAACAGGTCTTCGGAGAGTATGCATTTTCTGATACGACTATATGTTCAAGCTTGGCTTAAATGTGATCAAGCACTTCATTCACCATTACAAGATCTGCAATTTTTGAAAGGTTTATTCAGTTATAGACAAACAGATGCTGAATTATCTGAAATGGCTCTTTTTAAATTCTCTTGACTCTGGTACTTGACAGAGGAACACGTAGCATTGGGATTTTTTGATTATGGAGTTACCATAATGAAAAAAGAAATGGTTGAAAGAATTAAAACTAACGGGAAACCATGAAGCAGCAAAGAGATTTGACGCAAGAGACGATTTTTGTGTGTGTGTGTGTGTGTGTGTGTGTGTGAAAAGAGAAAACAGCGATTTTGTTACAACAAACACAAATTTTCCTCGAGAGATTTTAAGTACCCAAAGGGTTTCTCGAGTGTGATCCGATTTCATGGCCAAATAACAATGACTATCTTCATGGAAAGACAACAGTTAAATTCATCCATGTAACAAACGATGTGCAGAAAGGGGAGTGTAACTAATAGAAGATTACAACAACGTTCTTACGAAAAATGAGGAGCAGAAACAATTTCTTTTGCAGATAGTGAAGGCCCACAGACAATCGTTTCCTAGATGCGACAAAAGTGAACTGTGTAGCAAATAAGAGTCATAGCTTACCAAAAAGATACTACATAAATAAGGGATATTTCAATTTCTCCAAGTAATAATTTTTCTTTTTGCTCATAATGGTCTATGAATCATCTTGATGGAAAAACTTATTTGTAGTTCATAGCGAAACAAGAAGTTCGTTTCAGTTTATGTAAAAGACTTCCAAAATTCTTGCAAAAGCTGTGTTACATAACTACAATAAAATTACATTACATCGAAGCATTTTATTTTTCACACGTAAGAACTCTTATATGAATATAGGTAACTTGAAAATAATACCACATTTGTGCTTCTGGTGAAATGCTACCTCAAAAAGATATGGCACATGACCCTCTTCTTATTTAAAAATTTTGACCTGAATTCAAGATGGCGGACTTCAAGATGGCCGCCATGGCAATGCTATACAAGACTAGATTTGTCTCTTCCTCTAGTTCCATTATCCAAGATATCTTTCCATTCCTTTAAGTCGTTTCTAAATTACAAGAGTTTATTCTAGCTTTTCCCCATATACTATGTATTGTAAACGCATTCAAAACTTTAGGTCGTTTGGGGCACCATTTAAATTATTCAATGGATGTAATTTTTCTCCTGGCTTAATTTGGTCCAATATGGAACTATTTTAGGAGGTGAGTCCAAGGAAATTTCTAAATTTGTTTTTCCCCATGGATGATATTAAAACAGAAAGATCATACGCGAATGCGAAAAGGTTAGCGGAGGACCGTGGAGCATGGAAGCTTCTCAGCTGCGGCAAGTGACCTGCCAATAAAGGCAGAATACCTATGATGAAAATAAGGACCACCCTAATATATATATATAGGGACGGATCCAAGGTGGGCTATAGGGGCTATATCCATTCTTAACGCCCAGGTATACACTGAATGAAATGAGCTTCATCCTGCTTTACACACGATAAAGAGGCAAAGTATGGTTTAGCCCCTTCCTTGATCATATCCTGGATCCGCGCCTGTATACATACATACATATATATATATATATATATATATATATATATATATATATATATATATATATATATATATATATATATATATATATATACAGTAGCATGTCGATAATCCGAACGTCAAAAATCCGAACGCTGTGCCTAAAAGCTTTTTACATTTTGTCTTAGCGCTTGCGTTAAACAAACAATAGGGTAGTTTGCCGGCGTTGTGTGAAGTCAGTGTTTTTACAAAAGCTCATTTATATGTAACTGTCATATATATTTTTATTTTTATTTTCCCTTAGGTCTAAGTTTTAAGTGTGAGTTAGAGGAACAGTGTAATTTAGTGTGCGAGCAGATTTTTCGAAACATTAAATGTAAGTAGCCCTACGTACGGTATTGTAATTACTGTATGTACTGTATAACCACTGTATCGATAAAAGAGCATGCCGTAAAGTATATTTAAGCCTAAATGGCATTTTCTTGGTTATTTTCGAAAATCCGAACAAATTTGAAAATTCGAACTACCTGTGGTCCCAATTAGTTCGGATTTTCGACTTCCTATTGTATATATATATATATATATATATATATATATATATATATATATATATATATATATATATATATATATATATATATATATATATATATATATATATATCGGGTGTTGCAAAATAAGTGTTACAACTCTTGGGAGGTGACTCCTGTTACTGAGACAAGAAAAAAAGTTCTCTTGAACTTTCGGCTAACGGACATAGTTTCGGATCTACAAGGTGCCGAAAGCGTGGGAAAATGACTTTCGGACGTCAATAGTTCGGAAACTATCCAACGTAAAGAGGGCGGGTAAAAAATTCACTGAGGAAGCCATACCTACTCTATTGAATTTTACATGTTTCGTAATCCTACAATGAACGCGCAAGGGATTCCCCAAAGGAACGTAGGGAGTCCCGGATAACCTGCCAAATGAAAATTGATCTAAATGGATATGAATTGATAGGGTTTCTATCAAGTAACAATAATTTGTTTTTATTAAGTCGATATCTGGAACAAATACAAAATGGCGGACACCTTCATGCCCGTTGTTTATGGTTGCATAATCGCCAGGTAAGGATGCTGGCCAATAGTGACGTTCTGAGTATTAAGTGTTGCGAATTTGTACTCAAATGCTCTACAAAGACATCTGGCCTGTCGGTAGAAAACAACAGATGAAGCAGGGTGATTCACATGTGTGGAAACACTTAACGAAAAATGCCCAGAAATGCACTCATACTCAGTAAACGGGAGTTGAAGGCGTCGGAAATGTAAGGAATAGCATCAAGAACATAAAAGCCATTGCTAATTCACCATAATATTCCCTCAAACCGATGCAATATGATCTGCACGGTTGCATATCAATAAGGATACAACAACTGAGGCCAAGTTGAAATTGTGCAAGGGGACTCACTAAGAAACTGGGTAAACTAAATGAATGTCACTAGTGGGATCGCATGATGGATATTGAAATGTGGCCAATGTGTGTGTTGACATCGATATGTAGCTAATGGATAAATGTCAACATGTCCCACTACTACTGGGACACCGTCCCACGTATGAAAAATAGGAAAATAACTACTCGCGTCTTGAATCTGAGGCCGTGGGCTACCAGTAGGATTGGAAACTGAGACCACGCGAGCGAAAGCAATCGCTCTAGCCCTGAGGCTTCGAGGGAGCCTCACTTTATCTGTATTCATTTCTTTGAGGAGTACCCACTTTGTTTGGCAAGCGCTCTTGCACAGCCTCCCGATATGCATATGTGTTTCATTTTGTTACTCCTACTGCACAGTTTAAACAATCAGAGCTCTTAGACGTTTCTTGCTATTTCTCATGTCGTTTTATTTTCCATATGTATGGTGTTCCAGCAGTAGTGTTACATGTACCAAATTGGTTCATTTTCGTCTTTGTCTTGGCATTGCACTGTGTAAGATACAGATTTCTGGATGTATTTTCCTATACTTCGAGTGCGTCATATGTCCCAGAAGACGTGGGACATGATACAAGTTTGTTATTTTCACGCTCTATCAGAATTTAAACCATGGATTAAGAGATTTCTTTTTATACATGTCGACTATGGGAGAATGTCCCAAACAAAGAAGGACATTGATACAGTCGTGTTCTAGTTTCGTACTACCAAAAAGTGCATCAGATATAATAGCAGAATGTACAACGTTATTTTCCTAGTTTTCGCACTTGGGACGGTGTCCCAGCAGTAGTGGGGCATGTTGACATTTATCCATTAGCTACATGTTGATATCAACACACACATTGGCCACATTTCAATATCGATCATGCGATCCCACTATTGACATTCATTTAGTTTACCCAGTTTCTTCGCGAGTCCCCTTGCACAATTTCAACTTGACCTCAGTTGTTGCATCCTTATTGGTATGCAACCTTGCAGATCAGATTGCATCGGTTTGAGGGAATATTATAGGTGAATTGACAATGGCTTTTATGTTCTTGATGCTATTCCTTACATTTCCGACGCTTTGAAATCACGTTCACTGAGTATGAGTGCATTTCTGGGCATTTTTCGTTAAGTGTTTCCACACATGTGAATCACCCTGCTTCATCTGTTGTTTTCTACCGACAGGCCAGATGTCTTTCTAGAGCATTTGAGTACAAATTCGCAACTTAATACTCAGAACGTCACTATTGGCCAGCATTCGTACCTGGCGATTATACAAGCACACACAACGGGTATGAAGGTGTCCGCCATTTTGTATTTGTTCCAGATATCGACTTAATAAAAACAAATTATTGTTACTTGGTACAAAACCCTATCAATTCGTATCATTTAGACGAATTTTCATTTGGGAGATTATCCGGGACTCCCTACGTTCCTTTGGGGAACCCCTTGCGCGTGCATGGTAGGATTATGAAACATGCAAAATTCAATACAGCAGGTTTGACTTCTTCAGTGAATTTTTTACCCGCTCTCTTTACGTTAGATAGTTTCCGAACTATTGACGTCCGAAAGTTATTTTCTCACGCTTTCGGTACCTTGTAGATCCGAAACTATGTTCGATAGCCGAAAGTTCAAAAGAACTGTTTTTCTTGTCTCAGTAACAGGAGTCACCTCCCAAGAGTTGTAACACTTATTTTGCAACACCCGATATATATATATATATATATATATATATATATATATATATATATATATATATATATATATAAGAGAGAGAGAGAGAGAGAGAACATTATATGCAATAGCACTGGATTTTGTTTCGAGAGAGGCTTGATTAACGGGTAAGAAACATTTGTGTTGTACGCGCAATGCGAAAAAAATATCACAAATTTATTTCGGGAGGGGTTTGAGCCCAATACCTACCCCCTAAATACGCCACTGTACATCAGTCAACCGTTCCCATGTTATCTCACACAGCAACGAAACAAATTTTGAGTAAAGGCAAAATAGCTATCAATATTCGAGACGACACTTTCGAGAGTGACCAAGGTCTCGTCTCGATCTCGTCTCGGTATATAAAAGTCCGTCTCGGTCTCGGTCTCGGTACCATCCCTACTTACCATACAGAACATGGTTCATTATAAACCTCAACTGTACTTTCTCTAATTATCCTACTGAAACCTTTTATGGTGCGTTGTGTAGGCTAAGGACGATTGGCCAAAAAAGAAAAATATCCCGATATCGTAACTAGTGTTCACACAGGAGACGATTAAGAAAGTGACCACCCGTGTATGCCATTTTGGCCACCTGGGTCCGAAAGGATTAATCGCTTTGATGGACGTATGAGCACTGTAACACCAAGCACTCTGAGCACTCTTTGTAAGATGCACGTAATGCCCGATGAATTTGTCGAATTACACCATGATTTTCAAAATAAATTTGCACAATTTACAAGCACTGCTCAATTTACAAGCACAATTTACAACCTCAAAACAACTGGCGTAATATCAGCTGTCAGGAAACAGTGTTACCAGTTTAAAGTTCTCCACCTCTAAAAAGAAATACTCTTTACAACAACAAATTTCTGACAATCAGCTAACTTTCAAATAAGAAAACATGGCAGAATGAGTAACTAGAGTTGCCAATTGACCGATATTTTACCGGCTGACCAGAATTTTTGTCAGGCTCAACCATAAATTTCAAACCTTCATTTGCTTTGAAGATTATGACTCACTAGCAGTAATTCTATTTTTTTTAAAGTGGCCAAACCTATGAGTAAAAGCGGATTTCTATTTAATCAATTTGTTAAAAGGAGAACACAATCGTTATATGACCTAAGACATTCATGATACATTAAGACAACAAGCAGAATGTAAAACGCAGGATACTAAAATATATATAACCAACAAAAAGTGCAAATGTATCCAGAAAGAAAAAGGAGAGTAATAAGGAGAAAATGTACTTTTACATTAAAACTCTTCAATTGAAATAAATGTTTATATGCGTCACATAATGATATACAGAACGTACCAGTTATGAAGCAATCACCACATTTTTGATAAACTAATAAACATAAATATCAACAGGATATCAAAACATATAACGCAAATAATAAGAACAGTGTATTATCTTGAAATAGAGATCAATGAAAATAGTATGGATTATCATTGGCTCGAATTTGCCCTCAACCTATCAGAGCCAACTTTGTAGTCACGTAAACCTAATCGTTGATCCCTAGGCATATCCTATGACGCCACAGGTAATTCACCTTGAATTTGGAAAAGTCCATATCCCTACCCCAGGCACGTAGCCAGGATTTCGTGAAGGGGGGTCTGTGACTTGAAATTCTGTGATCATCACACCAGGGGCTAGATCATTCTCAACTATTTTACTGGAACATATATTGGTTTGTTTAGCCAGGCTTTCATAACGAAGGGGGGGCATGATATGAAATTCTGAAGGCTCAGGAGCTTGATCAATATAAACTACTTTACTATCAACATATATTGGTTTGTTAGGACAATAAAATTAGGATATGTTGGTAAGTATTTTAATAACAAAGTATGAGTAGTACTGACAAATTCTTACACAGTAAAGGATACCGCCTTAATGGATGTTACTAGTTGTACCGTTAGGTCATTAGGATGTTGTCAGAGGTGGCGTATATGTCATTAGGGGTTGATGACATGCTTACGTGTGTTTGGAAAGTTCTTATGTTTCTTTTTTTAGTTGTGATGACATGTATGTATTGTTGTAAAGGTCGTGTTTTCTTTTTCGAGATTGTATACTGGATATTTTTAAAAATAATAATGGAAATTTGAATTAAATCTATTGATATGATTGAATTAATAATCCGTAGTAGTGAATAAATTAATAATTTGTAGTAGTGATTAAATTAATAATAATAATAATATTGAATATATTACTCGAACAATATGTGAGAGAATAAAAGATATTCTCCTAATAAATTAGTCGTAGCAACTTATTTTGGTAGGAAACCATTTTATTAGAAGTTGAGAACACTTGCAGTGTGAACCTACAAATAATTTCGAAAATATTTTAAAAATTGCGAACTTGCAAAATAAATTGCTTCGCTTTACAAAGAAAGCTCTTAAAAGTATATAGAAAGTGGGAGGAAACCATTTTATTAGAAGCTGAGAACACTTACAGTGTGTAAAAGTTTATGTGATACCTACTGGGATCGAACCCATGATCCTTAGCACCGTAGATGAACGCTGTATGATAGGAGGGAAATATTTATTCATGCGGGACTTTTTAATTTGACGGATCGTTTTTTTATTTTTTCGTAATTATTACTTGAACACTGTGTGAGCATACTCGGTGAACGTTGTAAAAGCTAGTGTACGGTACGATACACTATGATGGTACATATACAGAGCGTGCTTCCCGTACGTCTTTTGCTGGTGAACTTAAGACATGAACTGAACTTTTCGCGCGCTTTTGAAAAACCGGTTGGGTAGGAGTGATGATGTGTGCTTGCAGGGCGTTGCTAAAACCTTGAATTCAAATACAAAGGAAAACCGTTGACACGTTTGGTAAACATCACAGAATACCGCCAGACTAATAGAAATAACTTTGGCTCCGCGGTAGGTGAACAAAAGAAAGATTGAGGACGTAGAAGATAAGCATCACAGGTTGGAGACAGACTAATAGAAATAACTTCGGTGCCGCGGTAGGTGAACAAAAGAAAAATTGCACACGTGGGAGATAAACATCACAAATTGGGGGCAAACTAATAGAAATAACTTTAATGTTGGAAATGCTGAACACGTGATTAACTTGCGGTTATGAAAATACTTTAAATACACGTTATAAGAGACAAAATATATAAAGATACATCATGCAGTCGTATGAGAAGAAGGATCTTTGCAATAGCAATATTGAAGCAATATCTGATGCTGAAACAGAAATATACGAATCATCGTCAGATGAAAAATTTGATTTTGATGCAATAGATTCACCAGCGCTAACAGTTTCACCAACACCACCATCATCTCCAGTTGTATTATCAAGAACATCACGATTTTGGGCTTTAGATTGTTGTTGTAATAGTGAAAAAGTGGATCGCGAATGTATAAAGAAGGCTATTGAAAAATGGAATTTTAATGAAACACTAATATGTGAGGGATGTACGACAGGATTTAATCATGATTTTGATCACGATTGTATGACTACGCGTCCAGAATTATTGGAAATCCGCCCTTGGAGTATTATAGCAAGTCCTAGTGTTGAAGATGATGTGTTTTATTTGTACGCAAACACGCATATTATCGGACTATTAACAAGAGAAAAATTTTATGATGCCTATGTGGAATTATTAAGTGATACAGACTATTTACCGGAATTACTAGAGATCTTGATAAGGAAAGACAAAAGGAAAGCGAATATTTCAGATTGAAAAAAATGTATTCGAATAGTGCTAGTGTTTCATGTGTGTTATGTACTGGTGAAAACATTAATGTGAACTGTGTGTTAAAAACTATTAAAGTATACTTACACAACAATAATCCAATGGAATGCGTGGAATGCAAGTTACATCTTCCTCATTAATGTAGACATTTTCATAATACTGGATCATTTGCAGTGAAGTATTTATCTCTTGATAAAACTCTTAGTGAACTCTTTGAAGTGTTTGAAGAAGAACATAGTGAAATCTCATTTCTATGCTTTAAGCATAAAACTTGTGATCTTTTACAAAATACAGAATTTGTTGGACAGATAAATCCGTTTTTTTATTTTTCATACAAATGAAATTTCACCATGTGTAAATCAGTATATTATTGATATTCAAGATTTTAAAATGTCTGATAACGAATTTATTATTCGTGAGTTTTGTTTAACTGCATGCGATGATACAGTAAATTTCCATTGCTTGGTAAAATCACCAGTAGAATATAATTTATTATCACTAGGATGTCAAAAACAAATTGAATGGTTAACATTAAATTTGCATGGATTGAAATGGAATAGCAAAACTGGATATACTGTATCATGCATACGAAACCTTGTATATTAATTATGCGCAAAGAATTCAACCTTTTATTGTAAAGGTTTAAAGAAATCTCTTTGGATTAAAAGAATATTTGCATTAGATAATGTCATTGATTTAAAAACAAAACATTGTCCTTCATTAAATGAATTATGTGGAAATACATTTAATGAATATTGTTCTTTTCACACAAGTATTGTAAAGAAATCAGGATGTGCATATCGTAATGCACAACAGTTGAATTATTGGTGGAAATATGAAAGATCAACAGCATTAACTAATGCATTATCAAGATTGTAATGAGGAATTGTAAATAAAATGCATGGGTGTAAGTTTTAAAAAAATATTGTAAATTAAAAATGTAAATTTAAAAAAAATAAATAAAAAATAAAAAATATTTGTGTTTTCTTTTTAAAAATTTGTTTACATGTTTATAAACAATATCATCATTCTTTTTCAAATTTTCCTTGTTAAACAATTTTAAACACTTTTCAAATGATTGAGTGCGAATAATATGATGCAGAAAATATAAGACAAAATAGCCACATAACACAGAATGATCATATTGATATTGTTGAATATTTGTAAAGTACATTTTAGTATTTTTCGACAAAAAGTTTTTTTTATTTCCTTGGGAATATCCATAGCAAGACTATCAAAGTAGTACCCATGTTTTTTCTTATTGATGTACACTGCAACCCAGTGGGAACCAGCAGAATCAGATGTATCAAGATTAATCACAACTGATGCAGGAGGTTTTACCGTTACAGGAAGTTTGTCAATACGGTAAATTTCAGTAACACTTGCACCAGTCACTTTATCACTTAGTAACACTTTTAATAATTCGTCACTATACATGATGAACATTATTATTATTATTATTTTTAATTGTAGTAGGTATGTAATTATCACTGTTATTCACATGTAACACATAATCATACACTTTCACATATTCACTATACAGTAATGCTTCATGAACAGTACATCTATATTGTCCGAAACGGTGCTTATTATGTGCACACCGATGAACGTGAAAACTTAATGCAGTATACTTTGGACAGTTTATTTTTTCCAAATTTGTAACTTCTCTTTGAAGAATTTCTTGAAGAAAACACTCTATTTATTCCGTATGTGTATACGGTTGTAGTATTTGAACAATATGTTTGAAGTATTTTCTTAAGATGTGAATATTCTACATCCCCTTCGTGCCAGGTAATGCCATACACATTCTCACCTAGATATTTGTTTGTACTTACGATTGGCTCAGATAACTTATTTAAAGGAACTGGTGGTTTAAAAACCCAATTTTGAAAAAAGGGAACGTCAGGATTTACAATGGCTAGCTCTTTTATAATAAAGTCATCTTCGTTATCATGATACGCCGAGAAGTGAACAACAACCCGCATTGTACTCAACTAAATAAATTAGAAGGTGTTATCAGTATAAATATTTCTGTCTTTGTCTACTTGTGCTAAAGAATCGAATTGTGCGTACACAATGCATGTAACAGGTTCAGTTAAAGTTTCTGAAAATGATACTTTTAAATTTACAGGGGAATCGCGTACTACATCCCACGTGTTATCATCTAAAGTTCCTGTTGGAGATAGAATAAATGCATACAGAGCATATCCGTTTAGATACTCATCAAGAGTAACAGTATGTGAATAATTTTGATAATATATACCAGTACCTGAAATCAAAGTATAGTAGCTTAGAAGGTATAAATTATTATTAAAATCAGGTGTGAGGGGGTTGGGAGGAAATGATTTTGAACCGACTTGTAATTGCAGTTTGTTAACGTTAAAGTTTCGAAATTCAAAGGGATTAAGATGATTTCCCATTGAAGGCTGTGTTGGAGATGAAACCAATAATCAGGCCTTTAGGAACATTACCCAGAAAGATATTATCAATGCTGTAAGACTTTTCTTGTGCAGGTATAGTATAAGATCTTGTTTCCACTCTCGTCAGAGGTAACTTGGCTGTTTCCGAACCCATTCGTGTATTTAATTGCATAGCTAAATCTGCAGCTACATCAATACGTCGTACATGAAGAATAATTTAATCAAGTGCAACTTTATAACTTGTATTTTCAGCAGACATTAAGCAAAAATTATTTTTACTACGATGTAGTTTTACACGCAAACTTACTTTGTTAGGAAGCATAGATCTAAACTTACAATATCAGTATGAAGACGTCCATACATTTCAAAAGATTTACTATTTTTCACCATATTAGCACGTTTTTGAAAACCAGCATTTGTATTATCTAATTTATTAAAATTTTTTGCAGTATCTTTATGCCACATGGCACATGATAAATGTGTTTGAGAAGCATCATGAGAATAATTTAATAATGTTTCAATGTATGCACGATAAGGATAAGATCCTGATGAAGAACTAATTAATTTATCATTTAACGAAATATCAATTTGACTAAATAAAGAATGTAAGAAATTATTTACGGGTGCAACAACATCATCATTAGCTAAAGTTGTAGCATCAGCTTTAGTAATTTTACAACGTACATAAAGATATAGATATGCAGGATGAATAAATTCACCTGTTTCTCCCGGAATAACAAATTCAATAGGTCCTTCTGAGGTTAATGTGGAAATAGGACGATATTCAGCATTTGTAGTTGCTTCAATAGCTGTTTGTGTCATTGGTATAGAAAAGAAATCAAATTCATTGGTACAACATTCAAAACTATTTGAATTTAGGAACGGCATTATGAAAAGATGTCCTGTATAAGTTTACGTTTTGTTGGTGGTCCAAACTTTACAATTGCAGGAGCTTTCCTCTTGCGTGACCGTCTCTTGCCGTTACCAGTTAGCAACTGCCCAACTTTATTAATTGCTTTTGTCTTTAAACTATTACCAGCTTCTTTTACACGTGCACGAACCGATTCTTTAAATGGTCGATTTTCTAATACATCACCCGCAATTTGCATGCCGGTCTGTAATGCTTGACGTCCTACAGTTTTTGCACCTTGTTTAAGAAATGGTAAAGCAAAACGAAATAATCCTTTAAAGAAACTCCCTATACCATGTCCCCTTTGATATAGAGGTCCTGAAAAATATGGTATTCCGCGCCCACGATGATAAGTAACACGTCTTGCTCTCATTTTTATTATTATTATTATTATTATTATTGTTATTATTATTTAGAAGATGCCGGAGAGCGTTTAAAATGTAGTGTTACGGTCAGTGTCCCAGAACGAAATGGCAAATTTCGCCCTGCATGATCTTTTAATAGTATTTCAATTGTATTAAAACAAAATTTTGCAAGTGGCATATAATGAATATCTTCAAATGTAATTGTTTGAACTTTTCCATATTTAATATCAGAGATTGTTGCTATACGTAATAATGGTGCTTTTGTATCACCTAAAAATTGATATTGTATAATATCTGTATAAATAAGAAGTAGTATTCATAAAACCAGTTTGGCGCCACTTCCTCAAACCAGGCTTTTTTTATATATGAAATCCTCCGCATAGAATCTAATTATACATATCGACAATTACATCTTCCCCACATTGACCCCATACAGGATACATCTTCAATCTACTTTTATGATATATAACCATAAAAGAATTTTACACCTAAACTTACATCTAAAACTTATATCTAAACATTTCTTAAACTTTCTATTCTTCGCTTTTCTTTTTCTTGTCTCCCTTTGATATAGCTATCCATTAGTTCTTTTAGCTTTGTTAGTAAATCTTCTTTCCTTAAATCTATCGAATAATGACCCTAAGCTAGAGTATGTATCCCATCTTCTAATATGTATCTTTTATCATCGTAAGAGCTTAATGCTAGCTTGTTTTCTTCTAATGAATATACATTATGTCTTTTACTTCTAATAGTATTTTGCATTTTATATAATTCGTAATCTTTTAAGACACAATCTTCGTAATCTTTGAAAGTTATTTCTGATTTAACAATATTCGATTTTATTCCTTTTGCCTTTTTACAACATTTGTCTTTATCAAATTTACTTTTAAAGTCTTTATCTTCGAGGTCTATTTGAGGTGCTTGTATTGAATACATCTTTGATTTGAGACCTACGACTTTTCCTATGATTTCACCTTTCAGTTCATCTTTGAATTTTCCTAATACTTTCTTGTTAACTTGTTTTATCCCATATTTGTTATCTTTGTAATCAGATGTATCTAGATGCTCATACATAGCTTTCATATCCTCATATACATCTTCTGTTTCTATATGTGCTATAACCGAGTCTGTGTCACTCATTAATAGTTTGACTTTATCTCCATATTTATTCTTCAACACATTGTAATAGAAATCATATAGACAAATTTTAGATATATCCAGAACAGACATTCCAACATAGATAGGCTTGTTAAAAGTAATTTTTGTCTTATACATATGAATAGCAGCTAGATCTTCGGAAAATATAGTTCTATCTTTAAAAGTAGGTTTAGCTATTAGTTTCTCTGCTAATTCTACATTATGTGCTAGTCTTATATCTACTCTCTTTCTCATGTTTTCCATAGTCTTTCCAAATACTGCATTATTCGCTAGTTTATAAAAGTCTTTTTCAAAATCATTCCTTGCATGCGATCTAAGTTCTGTATTTAATTCTATATATTTCCTTAACCAGCCTGATTGTTTAAATTCTAATATTTTATGTATCTTTTTAATTTTGAGACCTTGTGACACATAGAATTTTAAATTTTGATAATGCAATATATAGTTTTCTTTATCGTAAAGTGTTGTTAATAATTTTGGAAGTTTCTTGCTGTTTATATAATTTTCAGGAGCTAATGGCAAATCTGAATGTTTATTATGAAGTTCTTTCGGATACTCTAAATCGACTTCTAGTATATATCCAGTATTAGACTCATCGTCTGTCTCTAATATTTTATTTATCCAGTATTTATCATTTACACCATTAATAACCTTTTTCCATTCGAATTCTCCATAAGGCATATAATGATTCATAGCCCATCCATATTCGTTATTTGCATCCATGTACATTATGTAAGAACTTTTCTCTTTAGGATTATAATTTTCTAGATACTTATTATTAGCTACTGCATATCTATTTGAACATTGGGAAATTCCACCTCTTATACCTTTTTCTATAAAGAGCAGTTTATCATAATCAGTTAACAATTCTAATTTTTGTTGTGTCATCTTTAACATTGCATCCCAGAAGAAGCCTGGACTTGTGAAATACCATGCAGGATCTAATTTATATGTATTAAGAGCTGTATCTCTAAAGTTTTCAATAATGTCTGTTAATTGAAGTACATCTGTTTTGTTGTAGAATTGAGTATATTCTCTTAAGGTTTTTAAATTGAATATCTTACAGATTAATAGATGATGGTTATAATCCTCGTCACTTATATCTTCTCCTGTTAATCTATTCTTAAACTTGTCTCTAGATAGTGGAACAGGTTCATCTAGTTTTTCAGGTGAATCAGCATAATCATATGGATAGATACCTTTTCTTTTTACTAAATCAATTACATTTTTAGGAAAGAATTTTAATGTTTCTCTAAATTGTTCTGGTTTTAAATTTTTTGCTAATTCAGCTAGACTTCTTGATAAAAATCTAAACGAATCTACAAATCTTAATTGGATTGATCGTTCTTTATTTTCTTTATTCTTGTATTTTATCGTTTTTGAGAATGTAATATACTTTTCTTCTGTGTTAGGTATTATAGTTATCTTTTCTTCTAATTCTCCACCTCCTAAACTTTTTATAAATAGATGTGTATCGTATCCAGATAAGTTATGAATGAACACAGGAATAAATCTTGGGTTTGTATATTTTATGTTACAATAAGAATGAGCAGTTCCTCTAAATTTTCCAGTTAAATGATCATGATCAGCAACTTTGGTTATACATGATTTTATATTGTTTATAGTCTTTTTCAATTCTTTAGTACATTCATCAAGTATAACTTCTATATCCTCCTTTTGCTCTTTTATATCCATTAACATGTCATCTATATCATCAATATCATCATCATCTTTTTTCATATACCATTCCTCTTCTAGATGTTTATAACCTTTTTCGATTTTCTTTTTTAAATAACTAGTTAAAATATTTAACCTCTCTATTTTCTTTTCTAATAAGCGTGGAAGTTCTTTAAAAGTTCTTTCACAAATATGACATTCAGATGATTCATATATATTTCTTTCTTCTTCTGTAAGGCGATTCATAGGTTTATAAGTATCATAAATCTTTGCAATTTTAATAGCTTCTTTTTTAAATTTTTCTACAAATACATCTGATACATTATCTCCTATATATTCTACTGGTTTGCTTTTATAAGAATCTAAAGTGCTTTTGACATAGTATGTAAAACTATTTGGTTTATGTTCTTGATATGCATTTGAATAAGATCTTTCTGGATCAGGTTGGCATGTAATAATTTCCTTTAATAGTGATTCAAAGTCAGCAATAATTGTAAATGGAATTCTCAAAGATCGTTTATGATTAACAATTTCAAGTACCTTATTCCATTCTTTTGGTAAAACGATTTTTGCAGCTGAATATAATCCACAGTATTTTTCATGCTCTTTTAATAACTCTTCTGATTTAAAATGCTTAGCTAAACATCTTTCACATAGGAATCTTTTATGACCATCTTTAGTTATTTGACTGCCTACAAGTTTCCACAAGTCTTTAATCCAACAATAATGAGTTTTCTTTTCACTTTTAAGATATAACAAATGAATATGTTTTTCTTTCTTTTCTTGTGCGATTCGAAGTGGAAAAATTGAATAGTTATGATCAAAACTAAATACACTAATGGAAATATCAGTTCTCTTTTCAAACTTGGCTATATCAGTAATTTGTACAGGAAATGGGATATCTTTAAAAACATCTTTAAACTTATCTTCATGTTTTTTATATGTAGAGACCCTATCTCCATGTTGCCTATGTTTAACTGGATATAATGCAGATATGACTGAGTATAGGAAACACTTTTGATCATTATTCTTTATATTAACACATGCTCTTCTCTTCTTTATCATGTATGGAAGTTCTATGTAAGAGGAACCTCTCATTGATACATACTTATTAATTCTTAATTCTAAAAAGTCTATAGAATGTAACATCCATCCAGATCCTTTACTTTGAAACTCTTCCATTTCTCTTATGAGTTTGTATGAAGCTTTTTTACAAAAGTCATCTAAATCTGTAAATTCGAGTATTATTTCATTTGAAGTTTTAAAATTATGTTCTTGTATCGTATTTTCTTTTTTAAATTTACAAATAAATGACATATTAACTTTAAGCGCATTGAAAAGTTTAAAACTGTCCTTGATTTTATTTTTAACAATCCTACTACTTGCATTTAAGAATTTCAAAGGATCTTTATATCCATCAATGTTTTCTATTCTAAATGTCTGTAATCTATATTTCAATGATGTTTCTTTCAATTCAACTTTTAGCTTAGGTCTTTTCGGTTTCGGTTCTTCAAATACTTCTTCTTTAAATGGGAATATATCTCTAATCTGTCTTCTGCTTTGTTCATCGTCATATTGTTTAAGAAGGTCTATCAGTTCTGCTTTTCTTAATCGGGAATATCTTTTGATTCCCTTTTCTTTACATTGTCGCCTTAACTCTACTACAGTAAATCTATTATAATTATTCATCTTATTTAATATATAGAAAATCTTTATACTCTTCAATTTTTACCTACACCAAAATTTTTTTACTTCATTTTCGTCCATTTTTTAACACATCGTTCAAACATCTGCATGTGCCTACATATGTTTAAACTGCGTGTTAGTCTAGAACTTTGATGAGAATAACCCATCAAAGTCACATATACACATATTAAAATTAAATCATTTTTGTAAACTTACTCATCATCATCATCATCATCATAATCATCACTACCATATTTATATTCATCATCACTACTCAAATCAGATGTTTTTTGTTGCATTGTTAATAATTCTTTTTCCTTTAACAGTATTTGCTTCTCTAGTAGTGTTGCTAAAAGTTTAAGATCTTCATGAATTAGTTTAAGTCTATCATGTAATAAATCAAATTCTTTCTCCATATTTATTATATACAAAACCAATAAAAATGAACTAAGTTTAAAAATCTGAGAATAAAAACGAACATGACTAGTGCTAAGGAAATATTATCTTACAAACCCATATTTGATTGTGTATGTAAATATTTAGATATTGGTGGTTATAATGATGAAGACAAAATAAATTTTAGCATCTCAATAGGTATGTTAGATCATTTGTTCAAGAAAGCCACTAAAGAAAACAGCTCATTTCTTATACAAAACATTCTCTATGCAAACGTTATGGACTTATCAGATGAGATATTAGATTCACTAACTAATGAGCAATGGTTATCTATAGGTTATGATGATTATGAGGAGGAATATAACTATGATCACATTACAGAAGACTTCATACGCAAATATCAGGAGAAAGTTAATTTGATTGAAATATGTTTATGGAAAAGGTTATCGGAAGAGTTTATAAGAGAATTTGCAGATAAAGTTGATTGGGAGATTATTTCAGGAAGTCAAGACTTATCAGAAGACTTTATAAGAGAATTTGCAGATAGAGTTGATTGGGGGGAAGTATCGTATAATCAAAACCTATCCGAAGAATTTATTAGTGAGTTTATAGATAAAGTTGATTTTGATGCTATATCTTATAGAAACAAACTCTCTGAAGCCTTTATACGAGAACATGCAGATAAAGTTTCTTGGGGACGCTTATCTGGAACTCAACAATTATCAGAAAACCTTATAAGAGATTACGCTGACAAAGTAGATTGGGAAATAATTTCATTGTTTCAAGATTTAACAGAAGGATTTATTGCAGAGTTCAAAGACAGAGTTCATTGGCATAACATTTCAATTTTTCAACACCTCTCTGTAGAGTTTATATATTTATTTAGACATTACGTAGATTGGAGAGTTATAATAAGAAAATATCATAATATTCCTGATTTAGGTGGTATATTGAATTTAGCATTCAATGTTACAACAGATGGTTTGTTTAATGTTTAACTAATTAACTTTTATGATTATTATATCATAAAAGTCATAACCTTAATTATCTAATATTAACCTTAATTATCTTTTATGATTATTATATCATAAAAGTTGTAACTTTAATTATTTAATATTAACCTTAATTATCAGATAATAACCTATCATATAAACAATCAATTTCTTTAATCAATTCTTCTTCTGATAGTGGCGTCCAAAACTCATTACCCTTACCTTTACGAATATCTAGTTCTTGCTGCATTAGGTTGAATAGCTTAATACTGTTAGGATCTCTAAACTTTTCATATATTATAACATGATTAGGATATTTTTCTTCTGCTTCATTAAGAGGCTTATATAGACTTCTCTTTTGACATCTGATAGCATAATAAGGGAAAGGATCATTAGGTTTGTTTTTCTTATATATGATTAGACAATTATCTTTTGAAATATTATTTGTATATGGTGCTGCAATTTCTTTTAATCCCTCGTTTTGAATCTTTAATCTTTCCATTGTTTGTTCTATTTCTTTTACTTTTCTTTGCAGCTCTTCTTGGTCTTCTTGAATTTGTTTAAAATTAGAAACGAAATAGTCTTCGATAATATCATAGCATTTGTCATAGAAGTCTTGTGATATCCATAAAGCAATAGCGAGAAATATCTTTTTATACATATATGTTCCTGATATTAGATTATTTATTTCGTTACCAGCTAGTTTTACTGTATAAGATGAGTTTCTGAAGTGGCCGGTATCCTGGGAACTTCGAATTTTGTTGTAATAATCTAATAACTCTTTTGATTGTTTATTTTCTAACCAGTGATCAAACCTCTTGCCACCATCTTTACACAGTTTAGTAGCATTGAAGTATCCTGTACTCTTATCTATAATCAATTTAAAATCACCAAAAATACCATACCAATAATTGTTCGTAATCTGTTCATAGCAAATATCATTTAAACTATACGAATTATCCATAGTACTCATATTTATTATATAGAAAATGTTGATTTTTAGCCTTTTATGGAATAATAACAATAAAAGACAAACATTTATATTTACACTACAACATTACTTTTATCTATCCAGCTATTGTGCGAATCATCAAATCCTAACCATTTAACGTATACTCTGTCACCTTTCTTTCTCAACACCTTTTCTACCAAGTATTCGTCTTTATGTTTCGTCTTTAATAGTTCTGGCTCATAAAATCTACCTTGTACATCCTCTTCTTTTAAATCTTTAATTCTATATGTAGGCGGATTAGATGGAATAATTTCACTAATAACAAATACTTCTGTTGACCAATTAGGTGTATATCCTTTCTCAAATAACCCTTTCGACTTACTTATACGAACATGATCACCTAACTTGTATTTGGGCTTAACACGCTTATATTCTTTTTGATACACTTTCTCCAATATTGTTTGCTCATTCTTCTTATTAACTTCTATAGGCTTTAAACCAATTGTTCTATGAATTTGATGATTATACTCTTTAACTAGTGTTGGTAATGTATCTATCCATTTGTAATTTCCTTGTGTTGTAAACCTTTTCCACATGTTTTGTTTCAGTGTTCGATTAAATCTTTCAACAACAGAAGCTTTTTTACCACTATAGGTTGAGTAATGATTAATCTGATTTTCATCCATTAACTTCTTAAACTCTTTATTGTAAAACTCTTTACCTTGATCAGTTTGTAAGTTACTAGGTTTTCTCGTTCTTAATATGGATTCGAATGCTTCTGTAACATTCTTACCACTTTTATCTTTAACAGGAACAGCAAACGCATATTTCGAGAACACATCTATAATCGTTAGCAAATACTTATACCCTTTATTGATTTTGGAAATACCTTTTAACACACCACTATCCATTTCAACAAGATCAGCTTGCCAAAGATCATCGATACCTTTTATAACTACACTTAATCTGTCAAAGTTTTTTCTAGATGGTTTGTGAATTTCTTCTATAATGTCTTCTCTAACACCTTTACCATCATATAGTCAATCATTCTTTTTAACGAATTGAGTTTTAGTAACACCACATATAGAACAAATACCTTTCTTTAAATATCTTCCTTTCTTTGTTTGTTCAATTCTAATGGTATCTTTCTCCGTATCTGTTAATTTCTTACACTTAACACAATATATCATCATTATTTATTGTATAGAAAATCATTAAAGTTCTCTTTCTATGTACATTACAACAAATAATAATTGTCCTTCTTCCATAGCTGCATTCTTATCTGCTTGAAACGTAATTATATCACCCTTCTTAACGTCTAAAGGAAAAGTTTCAACTAAAGTGCTGTTTAAAAATATATCTAGAAAGTATTTATCCAAACTTAATTCCATGTGCATTATTTTCCCATTATAGAGAAATTTGTAACCATTAGAGAGATTAAATATTCTAAAGATTGGGTCTTTAACATTCTTAGTTCTCAATCGACATAATAGAGGTATGGTTTCTTTCTACATAATCAATTTAGTAGTATCCATTCTAACCTTTTGAAAATCTATCTTCTTTATGTATGTGTCTTGTAACGTTTCTAATGCATCTTCAAATCGTTTTCTATCGTTCTCTAATTGAGCTTCTATTGACCTAAGTTGATTTACGCTAACAACATCATTTAAATTCTCCAACAATTTTAATTTTTCTTCACTAATATCAACATTATCTTTTCTATCTTTAACATTACCAAATATATCCATACTCATTTATTATACAGAAAATGTCCATCCCAATTTTTCAAAACATTTCTTTAACATCTCTATTTGTTTAAATGAGTGTTTAAAATCAATATCAACATGAACATCGTGATTTTCAACAGATGGTACAATACACATTTTAAGTTAATAAACAATACTCTTTTCGGATACAGTTCTTTAAAGGTTTTGTATAAGTTTTCGAAGTCGTCTATAAGTGTTTCTTCCATATGTCGTAAGTTTAATGGTTTTTGATCGGTAAGGTGATTTTAATGGTCTAGAGCTATAATTTGACAACAACTCCTTTAAGGTAATTATTGGACGTAACTTTTCCAACTCTTCTTCCGTGTACAAAAATTTAGGTATTAACATTCTCCAAAAATCAATAACATCATATATATTGTTTTTATCTTTTAAGTCTATCTCACTAACATATTCAAAATACCGATAAAAATTATAACTAATTAGTCCATCTAGTTCATCTACATGCTTCTGATAATAATCTACAAATCTATTGTGTATAGCTTCCATATTTATCTTAAAACAAAACTTTTATGGATATAAACCATAAAAGTACTTAAACTTAATCATTTTTAATCATATACATAACATCACTAAAAGAATACCCTTGATTTAGAAGATTTAAAACCTTAACACAAAGATGACCACATATAACTGAATTAAAGTCTTGTATTCGTTCGTCATTGTAAAATAAGTTTTTGATACCAAGATATTGTACTAGCTGCTTAGGAGGAACACCGCCATAAGAATCGAACACGTACTTTATGTTGTTACCTTTCCAATAGCATATCCAATGAGTACCAATGTTTTCTGATTTATCGAGGTTAACTACACCACACTCATTTATATAGGGTTTTTGTGGAAGTTCATCACTCATAAATACACCTCTAAATCGTTTTATCTTTAATTCTTTAGCCAACCTCTCTATATCGAAGTTGGTCAATGGCTTTAGTTTTTTGACTTCTTTGGTTTACCTGCTCCATGTTTTTCTTCCATAGCCATATTGTGTCTTTTTTGTTCTTCAAGTTCTTGTTTATTCTTCTTAGCATCCAGTACAGTTTTAGTAATCGCTGCTGCACCACCTGCTAATGAACCGACTGCACCTAAAGCTGCTAAAATGGCTGGAATTGTAAAGATAAAACCACCCATATGCTCTTTCTTAATCTTTTTCATTTGTGCAGTAGTTAAAGTTAAATCCATTCCTTTACCTTCTTTAATTTTCTTAGATTTATCTAGAAAACTAGTTGTTTCTTTGTTAATACATGATCGATATTTAGATCCTTTAGTTCGTTATAAGGAACACTAAACATACAACCTTTAATAGAACACATCTTCATATTTATTTAAGAGAAAATCTTAGTTTGTAAAAATACAGTTGTTGTTGCTCCACCAAAATCAATTAAGGAATCATTCTCATCTGTTATCCTTATCTCAAAGTTGTCAACCTTGTCTTTGGATATAGGGAAAAATAATGGATAAGTAGGCTCGTAAATGATACTATGTTTGAACTCAGCATCTGTTTTGAATGACGCTATAATCCCTGTTTCTCTATGTGTGTATTCTGTATCTTTAACAAACATACCATCTGCTATATTACAGGGAACATTTATAGTATCAAACGGATGAAACTTTGGCAACTTACTTCCAATATGTGTTTTGTTCTTTTCTAAAACTTCAAAAACATTAAACCCGAGGACAGTGCCTATACTCCCAATTGTAACATCATTACTATCAGTTTCAATTTTAACTCTATTTCTTAAATGATCTTCTGATAATGTTATGTTGATGGATTGAGATTTTAAATATCCATTAAGAGTGTTTAAGCTGTATTGCCCTTCTGGTATAAAACTTGTCTATCACCATATGAGAAACTGTTTTTTTCTGTTGTTATGTTTGGAGTTAGATATGTACTGTAAAACCCAACTAGTCCTATACTTAAATAGTTGCTCCTGTTATCTAATTCATAATGGAGTTTCTTCTTTAAAACAGAAGTATCACTCGTTAGCTTAAATACCTTAGCCATTTATTATATAATAAATGAATGAGTTTGATTTACCTAGAGATATTCCAAGAGAGAAAGTAATCAAGTTAATAGAAGATGTCATTCAAAAGTTAGAATACAGTTTAAAAAAAGAGAAAACTAAGAATTGTTAAATATGCATACTACACTTTGATCACGTTATCGGTTATACTTTCTGCAACAACTGGGTTTATTAATATTTTGATACCTGTAACAATTTACTCAATATTAACAACGTCTCTTGCAACTGGAAGTGCTATAATAACAGGTTTGTCTTCTAAGTTAAACATAAGCAAAAGAAAAGACGAATATAAAAACATTGTCACTTGTATTAACTCATTTAAAGAACAGTTAGAGATGATAATAACATTAAATGGTGAAATGGATAGCGAATATATAAAAGATACGTTGCTTAAGATCAGAGAACAACTTAAAGATATAAGATCATAAAAGAGTCGATTTTCTCTATAATAAATGAGTAAGAAAACTATTAATTGGGATGTACAGGAGATGATAAAAGAAACAACAGTTAAGAAAAGAAATGGAGAGCTTATACCTGATGATATTCGATGCCTTATAGTGGGTCCGTCTGGGTCTGGTAAGACGTTTTTGTTATTTAACTTCTTATTACAGCCAGGTTGGTTAAACAATAATTACTTCTACATATATTCTAAAAGCATGAATCAGCCAAAGTATGAGCAGTTAAAAGATCGATTTGAAAAAGCAGAACTAAAGTTTAAGAAGCAAATAGCAACGTTCTTAAGCGGTAATGATTCTATTGTACCTATTGATGAATGTGAAAGATACTCTGTCGTTGTGTTTGATGATTACATTTTAGAGAATCAAGATACTGTTAGAAATTACTTTACAAGAGGTAGGCATAGACATTTAGATTGTTTCTATCTTGCACAAACATATTCGAAAGTACCTAAACAGCTTATAAGAGATAACGTTAACTTCCTATGCATATTCAGACAAGATGATACTAATCTTAAACATGTGTATAATGAGTTTGTTGGAGGAGATATGTCTTATGATAAATTTAAAGAGATGTGTTCAAAATGTTGGCAAGAAGATTATGGTTTTATAGTAATTGATATGACAAGGAAGGTAAACAATGGTAAGTATAGGAACAAGATAAAACACTTCTTAAACGTTTGATGTTTTTTTATGTTTGACGTTTTAACGTTTGACGTTTATTGACGTTTATTGACGTTTATTGACGTTTGTTCGTTTTCTATATAATAAATGGATGAGAAAGAAATTAATAAGAATATTAAGTTGAAGGAGTTCTTGATAAGGGGCTTCAAATCTTGGAAGAAAGAAAGAGCAGGTATATATGATAAATTTAAGACACAAGAACAACCTGTAATTGATGCTATTCAAAACTTGGGAAGTGAGATCAAAGAAGTAGCAGAACAAAATAAAGATCTAATAACGGAACTTATGATAGTTCCCCAAGTAGTAGTGATACGCCTATAACGGGAGAAATAAAACAAATGAGAAAACAAATTAAAGACAAAGTGGAAGGAGTAGAACCTTTAACAACAGCACAGTCATTTGGTAAGATTGCAACGAAATATTATAGTAAAAGAAATGATAGTGTATTTGGAATAAGAACTGTAGAAGAAGACGGAAAAATAATAAATAAGGTAGGAAATTCTGAAGTTAAAGTGAATGGTGATGATTTGATAATTAATGGTAAAGCTTATAAAGGAACAGAAGGCCTATGGGAATTGTTAACGATGAATACTAATAAAACCATTGAAGATTATGATGATGATGATTTTGAACAGTACAAGGAAATAATAATAGAATCAGATGCTGCCTTCCAAAAATATAATCGAGATAAAAAAGTAGCATCTAATAGAGGTTCTAAGTACATTAATATTATCAAGCATATTTGGGATAATTATATTAAACCATCTTTACCTCCAACTCCTAAAAGGACTGGTGAAGGAATTAAACAATATACAGAGATACCTAAAGAATATATATGGATGGATGATGTGAGAAAGTTAATTGATCGGTTAATAGTTATAGATGGAGAAGAAAAGGCTGGTAATGATAACTTTTATAATGATAAAGTAGGTATAGTGAGTATGATTAATAATAAGCTTTCACAATTTATTCCTAATGATCCAAAAGGTATAGGTTATTTGATTAAGATCTTAAATACATTACCACCACGATTCTGGAATGATAAGAAGCTTGGAAAAGGATTAGTAAATGATTTGATTAATAAACTCCCATTTGAATTACATATTCCAGGATTTTCGTATTGTGGTCCGGGAACTAAGCTTCAAGAAAGGTTAGAAAGAGGTGATGAAGGTATTAACCCATTAGATAAGGCTTGTAAAGAACACGATATATACTACAGAGACAATAAAGATACAGAGTCAAGACATATTGCAGATAAGGAACTAGAAACTAAAGCATGGAAAAGAGCATTTAGTAGTGATGCGTCAATTGGTGAACGATTAGCTGCTTTTGGGGTTGGTACTGCTATGAATGCTAAGGTTAAGTTAGGATGGGGATTATAAATTTTTAATTGTTATTATGTATGATTCTTTTATGGGTATATCCCATAAAAGCGTTGTTTCAAGATTTTCTTTATAATAAATGGATAGTGTTGAGAGTTACGAGTTACAGAGCTTTAAAGCTAACACAAGAACATTTAATAATTTGAATGAAGCTAACAAAGATATTGAGTTCGATTTCGATGTGGGGGATGGCTTTATACATCCACACAAAGCAGATTGTCACATGACTTTGAAGTTGTTGGTGCATCAGTTGGAGGAACATTTGGTGCAAATGATACTATAAAACTTGTAGATAACTTCTTACCATTCTTCTTTTCTCAAATTGAGGTTAGAAAGCATTGTGTTGTTATAGATAAGATTGAGCTACCAGGAATAACATCAACAGCTATCGGAACATTAAAGATTTCCAAACCAGAAGTTGAATATCTAAAACAAGCAGGATTTGAAACGGATGATAAACTTGGTTTAAGAAAGGACTTTAGTGTTTTGTACCCATTAAGATTAATTCCAGGCTTTTTAAGTGATTATAAAGAGGTTATGTGGAAAGGTGGATTGAGAATAACATTTACAAAAGCTAACAACAATAACGATGTCTTGTACAAATGGGTTGGAACAGGAGCAGGTGCAGCAGCTCCTCATGATGGAAAAATAACAATAAAAAGTATGGAGATAAGAATGCCTATTGTTGAATACGAATCTAATTATGAAAACAAGTTAAAGTTGAATATTCTTAAAGAACCTAAAATCATGTTTTCATTCCATACTTATCAATGTGTTCAAAAGACTGTTGTAGGTTCTTTCTTGGAGTTTGATGTTACTACTCAATTTAATTCTAGACAATTTGATATGCCTGATTTCGTAGTTGTAATGTCCCAAACTGATAGAAGTGGCAAACAAACAGCAGATGCAAGTAAGTTTGATCATTGTAAGGTAAAGAATATCTATCTTAAGAATGAAAGGAATGAGGTATTTCCAAAAGAATCAAGAAACTTAGATATTGCTAACAAGGATTATTTTAAGATGTATGAAGATTATACTACATTTAAGAGAATAACATGTGGCAATAACGAAATGTACTATGACCCTAAAGAGTTTATAGATAACAGACCAATGTATGTGATTAATTGTAGTAAGAGGAAGAATGTATCGGTGAATGAGAGAACAAACATAAAGATTGTAGTAGATTTTGCAGAAGCTGTGGCTGCTAATACTATATGTTATGCGATTTTAATTGGACAAAAGAACTTTACATATGACCCTAAGAATGAGAAAGTAGTAGAAGAGTTTTAGATAGTTAAATGTATTAAAGTTTTTCCATAAACAAAATTGATAAAAAATGATTAAATATTTTTTGGTGAAGAGTGTTCATTGATTTTCTATATAATAAATACGATGGCAAGTCATATTGAGCTTTTAAATAAACTTGGAAGTCTTGAACAAAAACAAGTTATTGGATTAAGAGAATTAGAATTAAATACAGAATATAAGATTGTGAAAATGGAAAAGATTAAAACTAAGTATGGAAAGAGCATATTAGTTGAATGTGAAGAGTTTAAGTTATTTCTTCCACCTAGATTTACAAAACACTTAACAGATAAAATGATTGATGAGATCGTTAAAGATGGAATAAAAACCAAATACACTGGTTTAAAAAATAATTATCCAACTGTTGAGTTCTGTACGTAAATTTTATGTATATTTTCTGTATGTAAATGAGGATTTGTTTTATGAATTTCTCATAAAACAAACATTTTACTTATAATAAATAAACTATGGCTACTTATTTGAATAAAAAAAATGACGTTAAGGCATTGAGATTCCTTCGCATAGATGAGTTAGAAAAAGGTAAAGCGTACGAGATAACATTATGGAAATTGATTCAAACACAGCGTTATGGTCAAAGAGTTTTAGTACATTTAGATGAGAAATATAAGACGTTATTACCACAAAGATATAATGATGAAACTGAGCAAGTATTGAAAGATTTGAAAAAGTATAAGCTGTTTGTTAAGTATGAGGGTTTGAAAGATTTAGATAATGGTTATAAAATACATCAGTTTTACTTTAGAAATGAATCCAAAAAATAAAACTTGTTATTTTAAGTGTATAAGTGTTCATTATCAATATCCGAACTTGTAATTTTAAGTGTATAAGTGTTTTTATAGTATCAGACTATAAAAAACTAAGACCTAGAACATAATGTCATTTGAATTTTAAAGATACATGTATAAATAAGGGACTTATTTGAGTTTTTTGTAATTATATCCTTAGAGTTATGCAATTTATAAGACATTCAGTAGATAGGAAATTTATTTGTCTATTGATAGCCGTTTGAATTTTGAAAATCTTTTAATATTTGACGAAGTTATAGCAAATTCGAAATAGTATCTTTAGAGTTATGCAACCTGCGATACAATCAAAAAATAGCAAATTATTTTCTTTATCGATTGTCGTTTGAATTTTGAAAATCGGTTAATAAACAACAACGTTATAAAGATCTGGAGATATTTTCCCTCATGAGCCGCCATTAAAACAGGGGTTGATTATCGTTTCCAAAAAATTATCATGTTTACCTTATTTAGTACTAGTTCATTCGTAATAATTTCAGAGCTTAATTCGTAATTTTAACAATTCTGGAAAAACATGATAAAGAGAATTAGTTTCCAACCCTGTTTGTCACGTGAAGGTAAAAATCATCACGTTACATTGTCACGTTATCTAGGTACAATTTTCTCTCTTCACAATCGAAAAAGTTTTAAACTTCTTAGTTTTAGTTGTAACGTGACAGTTTTGGTGTTGTTATTACTACGCTCCCATATACTGCTTGATTACTAAAAAGAAAGAAAATAATGACTGCCTGAAGGAATGCAACTTGTGACTTAAAAAGAAACAAGTTCTCCTTTACATTATTACTACAATTATATTCATATGGAAGTCACGTACGCAGCTTGCACGCAGAATCATCCTCATATACAATGGAAGTAGATAGCCTTGGCTTTAGTTCAACTTATTTTTTTTATTCTCACCAAGCAAACTGAATTGTGTGTGCATGTATCAGTGAGTTGGTTGAATGAATATATATATATATATATATATATATATATATATATATATATATATATATATATATATATATATGTATGTATGTATATATATACTGTTTGGCTGTGCGTTTATTCAATACTCATATACAGTTTAAGTTCATCTTCTTATTACTCGGGCATTTGTGAATCGATTTTAATCAAACAAAAAGTATCTGTTAAATTAAAGACAGCACTATAAGTTATGTTTTAGATGTAAGTTTTTATGATTTTAAGTGTCATAAAAACATTAGTTTATTTAGCTTTACTCCCAATTTGAATAAGGCATCATCCTTACCCTCCATTTCAAAAATGCACTTATATAATCATTCCACTTCTTATTATTAATATGATTAATAAAGATATGATGGTTCTTAAAACTAAAATAGTAGTCTAAATTCTTATAGGGTAATGCATTATTCCACAGCTCGTGTATTTTATTAAGATGATATTTTGCTCTTTCATCAAGTTGAGCTTTCCCATTCTTGTAGTCGATGTAAAATTCTAAAAACATTAGTTTGATATAATTCAATTCGTTTTGTAAGTCTATAAATTCTTTTTCAGATAATTGTTCAGGATTTACAACATGATAGGCAAACGCTCCTATTTTTTCTGTTTCATCATTTTGTTTGCTCATTTTATTCCGGCATGCTTTACACTCATCTCGTCTTGTATTACCATTTCTAGAGAACTCTTGTTATTGTTTTAATTCTCCACAAATTACACACTTTTTCATGATTTATTAAATATAAAATATTCAAAATACTTAGTTCATTTTTTTATATTTTTAAATGTCATAAAAGCCTATATGCAGTGCAATTATCCAATTTAAATTGTGCATTCTTCTTTGTTAAAATACTGTGGCTAGTGGTGGATTTTAAATTTTTGATATATATAGTTAGATTCTATGCTGGAAGATTTCATATATAAAAAAGCCTGGTTTGAGGAAGTGGCGCCAAACTGGTTTTATGAATACTATTATAAAAATTTGATGTGGATATCCGATATCTATGTATGGTTGTTTGAATCCGTGAGATTCTTTTACAAGATCTGATTTTTCAGAAAAACCTAATTGTAAAGCTAATGTAGGCGACAATCTGACTGATTCTACATGTTCATCATATTCAACATGTACAACATTTGAAAAACTAAATCTTATAAAACTCGATATTGCGTTTAATTCTTCTAGTAAATGATGAATGGATGGATAATAATATAAGAATTTTACTTTTCATAGGTTCTGCATTTTTAAATTTGTACCATATAACGTTTTCACCCGCGGTAACATTATAACATGTTAATGGAATATGTACATCACTTAATCCTACATACCAATCGGATTCTGATAAACGAATATTATTCTTTAATTGATTAATAAAATGTGTTGGACTATTTGTAGGATATACATCTGCACTAGCATTTGAAATTAATGTAATGTAAAAACTATCATCAATACTTTCAGAAATCATTTTCGTTTAAAGTGAAGTGTTAGGTTTGAAGTTCCAAAACGAAATGGTAATTTTAACCGGTGTTCATCTTTTAAGTTTACTTCTATTGTATCAAAATATTTCTTTTCAACTTTAACATAATGTGGTGTGTGAAACACAAAAGATTTTACATGACCGTGTTGTACATTATATACATTAAGTTTTCGAACTAATGGACCTATATTTTGTTGTTGTTTTACAATATCAATACCAACATTAATTGCATTGGGAATATTATAATCTAAATCACATGGAAATTTTCCACGTGCTAATATTAAATCAACATTTTTAACTTTTGTGTATATAACATTTTAACATCAAGCGTATTTTCATTAATAAATCCAAAAATCTGTTGTAATCCTGGTGTAACACCAATCATACATTGATCTTCTAATTTTAAAGAATGTTTAATAACAACTTGATTTTTATTTTGTAAATAGTGTAACATACGAACATTTTCAGGAATTAATTGTAGAATCAATTCAATTGATGAATAATATCCAGGTGTTATTGGAACATGGTAGCGTTCAACTTTATCATCGATAACACTAGTAATTGTAATTTCTTCATTTTCACCAACATTGTAAAAACTCCACGGAATATTAATTTGTGTTAATGCAACACCCCATTCCCCATCATTTAAATCAATAGGTTGTGCCAATTTAACTCGAAATGATGATGATGTATTATTATCAAAAAGATTGCTACTTGCATTTGAAGGAAGAGTAACGTAAAAGTCGTGTGTAAAGTTCGAATTCATTTTGCAGACTGAATAGAATCTGATCTAATCCACGAATTCATAGTTGATGGATATCCTAACCATTTTACATACATCCACCCTTTTTTACGTTTTAATACTTTTTCAATGAGATATGTTTTCTTTGAATTTATAATTACTTTTTGTAATTCTTGTGCATAAAATATTCCTTTAATTTCTTCACCGTTCCAATCTTTTAATTTGTAAGTGACAGGATCTGACTTAATACATTTGTCAACAATAAATATTTCTTGTGACCATTTAGGTAAATATCCTTTTTCTAATACATGTTTATACTTACTAACACGTACATAATCACACGGACTAAATTTACATTTTATATTCTTTTTATTATTTTTATTTCCGTATAATGTTTCCCACACTTGATTCACATTGGAATCATGTACTTGTGCAGGTGCCATTTTAATACATGAATGGTATGAATGATTATAATTTTTTACAATTTGATCTAATACATTAATATAACGATAAGTATTCTTTGCAGTAAAATAACGATATAATCTTTCTTTTAATGTACGTATAAAACGTTCTGCTAACGCACATTTAATTTCAGAATGAACACTATAATGATTAATTTCATATTTTTTAAACAATTGTTTTACATGACGATTATAAAATTTACCGTCTAAATCTGTTTGCACGTTAAACACGGGTAACCTGAAATTTTTAAAAATTTTTGTTATTGCTTTTACCATTTCAGGACCTTTCTTTGTTTTTAACGGAACACAATATGCATAACGTGAAAAAATATCTATACAACATAATATATATTTATAATTATTATTATACTTTGCAATATTTTGCATATCTGCTAAATCCATTTGTAATGTTTCATTTGGTGCACTAACATAATACTTTTTACGTTCAAAAACTTTACGAGCTGCTGCATGTAATGTATAAGCATCTTGAGAAGCTAACCAATTTTTACTTTTCTTTTTAGATAACTTTGTTTTGCGTTGTAATGTTTGTATACTTGATAAAGAATCAGGATTTGAATAATCATAATATATTTTTGATAATTTTGTCATTTTACATACTATATTCTTTCCAGTGTTTAAATAAATTAGCAACTACTGCAGGACTAGTAGATTTTTTTACTTTACGAATACGTTGTCTACAACTATTCACTTTTGATGCTGGTGTGCTAATAGGTGTACCAATAAATTCTATAGGAACATTAAGATCTTCTAATAAATTTTTAAATTCATGAATACCTAAAGGATTTCTTGAATATTTTCTTGTACGAACAACATCATTTACTAAGTCTATAATATTTGAACCTGGTATTGTTTTTCCTTGAATACGTACAATGCCAGACTTATCCCACTGAATTTTATCAGAACTTGTCAACTGTTTTAATAATAGATCTGTTTTCCTACGAAGTGTTTTTGGTACTGATTGTAAAATGTCTTATACAAATGGTAAAATAAAAGTATTGCTATCTTGTTTGGAACTTGATGATAATTTTTCTTCTTTTTCTTGAATGATAGGTAAAGTAATAGGTTTATGTGAAGAAGAAGATGTATACTGTAAATAACGATGCAAAGCTTGTTGATATAATTTCCACTTTTGTTGTACACTAAGATCACGGCGTTTTAAGATATTATTCATTTCTTCGTCTAAACTTGACTGATGTGAATCTATGGATTTAAGATTTGATTGAATTTCATGTACAGCATTTTCAGGAACTAAAATCATTTTACGTAATTCTGACATATTTAACGACTGAAAATACTACTTCATACTGCTGCAAGAAGTGGTCCCAAGATTAACGGTAGAAGCGCACCACCTTTTTGTAGTAACAACTTCTTTTTATTCAATGCAGTACGTTGCTAAGATAGAGCACGTAAGATCTTTTTATGTCTACGTAAACGTTGCTTCTGACGAGAATTTAAAGGAATGTTTCCTTTTATTGTGTTTTAGCTACTTGAGATATTGTTCTTATTAAATCCCCTGAAGCATTTTGTAAAATTTGTTTTCGTTTTGCATTTTTGCATTTGCACAGAGCACGGAGCGTGCTGTAGTGTTGTTTCACCTTCAACATCTGGATGCAGACTAAACAAAAATTTCTGTATGCCTGTCTTTTACGTTAGCGTACACATGCATGATTTCATTCGGAAAAATATTTGTACGTATTCGCAATGCATAGTTTGTTTTTTGTGTCAAGTCAAATAATAAATAAGTGTGAGGCTTCCGTGTTACTTCTTCGAACACACTCACGACTTCTTTACTATACCGAGGCATAATTTGCCTTGCTAAATATTGTATTTGTAATTTATCACGTGGATTTTTAAATACTATAATATAATGTGCATTTAAACTAATATCACGTGCATGTTTTCCTTTTGGAAATAAATTTTGAATAATAAATATTACAGTTAACTTTTTATGATGTGCATACTTTGTAAATAAATTAGCAACATCGCCATTAGTTTCCGACATTAAATCATCAAGTATTAATAATGAATTTTCTTTAATTTCAAAATTATTCATGTCAGGTATTCCCTCTACAAAACGTATTTTTGCATTTGCATCTAATTTTGGTATTACTGCACCATAACACCAAACAATATCATTAAATTTTATACTAAACATTTGATCACATTCATTAAGTAAACGATTTACAAAACAAGTTTTACCAGGCCTTGAAGGACCAGCAATTAAAATAGTAGAGGGATGTTGAAACTTTAACATCTTGTAATCAAATGAATGCATACAATAGAGACTCTGGTTTATATACACACTCACACTCACACTCATACATTCACATATTTTTCGAACATGTTATACATGTGAAAGAATAAAAGATAAAATTAAAGCTTGAAATGACTAGTTTATATATATTGTTTGCACAGCAAACGAACAAATAAAATGATCACAGACTAGCTGCTCTGGCATACGAACCATTAAAAAATCACTGGGATATAAAATTAAAGCTTGAAATGAAAAAATAAATTATGAATAAATTAAAATAAATTAGGAATAAATTAAAATAAATTAAAAAATAAATATTTTTACAAGCGATTTTAAGAACGAGTATGCTATACATACGAGCCGGTTTAAAAAAGAGACATTCTTACAACTTACATTCACTCATTCGTGGGTCTATAACCGTAAGGTACACTTGCACGTTTTTGTATTGGTCCATCGTCAGTTATGTCAGGTTCGTCAATACGTTTTCGTTTTTTGTTAACCTCACGGTGTGTCTTTGTCTCTCTACAGCTAAAGATACGGAACCCCGGTCTACGAACGATGCTATTTGGGTTTTCTATTACTGTGGACTCTAATTGTCCAGACACTAATTTATAGAAACTCTCAAAGTTAATTTTTTGAGAGGTTCTATCATTTAGTGTTATCCCCCTAATTTTGAATATATCGCGAACATCCCCTTGGGCGTTTGTTAGCCGCATGGCGTAGTTTTTACAGCCAAGACCAATAAAGGTTGTAAACTCCCAACCTTCAGGAATTTCATTTGTAAGATCACCCAAATAGTTTCCCAGCGGTAACAAGGGTTCCTCATCTTTTTTCTGTAGGTACATGATACTGTCAGTGTCACCGTAGATTACTCTGTCAGGTCCTAGAGTCGTCAGTAATTCGTAAAGTCTAAGTCTAGCCCACGAAGTAATAAATGCGGCTAGTATCACATTGGAAAACGCTAACGGAACGTTTTCGTTTTCAATGTCTTTGTATGTGACAATGAGATGGTCATCATCAATGGGTATCACATTTTGAATTTCATACCTTGCCGTAGTTAAATACCTAAGAAATGTGACCTCATCACTAACGATTATACTTTGTGACATGTCTGTGCGTTGCCCCCACTTTCCATACAATGAATTGAGGTATAGTTTCGCACATTGCCTCAATCCCGGGTTCGTCCTAATATCATCATAATTTAATCGTATGCCTTCATGGGCATAATATTCATCGATATATTTATGTTTGTCTTCTTCAGTGGTACAGTAAGCACGAAAACCAGAGGCTTCCTGCTTCATCTGAAGGAAGGAATTCACATAGGTCCCGAACAGCCCACCTGAATTCCCCTCTTCAGGATCTAAGAGTTCAAATTCCCATATCTCATGTATATCGATTATTTTGTAACCTTTTTTAAGAGCAAGGTGTAACTCTGGTGTGCAAAATGTTCCTGTGATTGCACACTCAGCGTCACTATGGGTACATTCGTTAGTGTTTTCTTCTTCCATACATGTGCGGCAAAGGCCGAAAAGTAATCGACCTCCCGCAACGTATGGTAAGATCGGAAAATAGAGGTCCTTTGCAGGGACAATTGTGCATTTGACTACACCGTGAATACTTTCCACATCTGGAAAGTCCGGTCCCGTGTGAATCTTAGGTGATTTAACGGGCATAGGTTTACGCGCCATTACCCATGGGTAAAGGCTAGTTACATCGGCATAATAAATACGCTCATCACTCGTACAATTGACGTAAGAACGAAAGACCTCCGTGCGACCACCGTTGTAACAGTTCTTAGGAATAGGAAAATCAGGCAGATTAGTACAACGTTCTTGAACAAACTTTTGCACTTCCTTGTCCGTCTTTACCTTATTATCCCAAGAACATTCCCATATTTCATATAGGTTTACACCTATACTTTTCAGGTACCTACGGCGACGCATGGTTTTCCCCCTATCGTTTTCCATCGTATTGTACGAGTCTTGTGCATCGTGCAAAACCGCGTCACGGTTAAAGGGAAAACAAAGGTGACAGGCGTGGAAATAGCACCCGTAATAGTCGAAGGCAGCGTTGAGTCCTTCGTGCCATCCATCGACCTTGTACCTACCAATATACTTTTCCCCACCTCTCCTAGCATGCTGGATTTCTATCCCTAATTGGTCTTCCATATACATAAGCCATTGCATAGCTTTTGTACTATACTTGGTCTTATGATGAAATCCCAACGCGGGAATGATAGGAATTGTATTTTCCGGTAAGTGCAAGGTACGATATGTTCGCATTGCAAGACTTGCAATGGTTGATGGTGTTATGAAACATTGCAAACCCTCCGTTTTCTCTTCAATAATATCGCTAAACTTAATGACCGCTTCTGTTAGAATTCTAACATCATTTTTACAATAAGCCAGCATATCCTTCTGCAGGTTAAACTCCTCGCCACTTTCCTCACGTTCTTGGTGCCAGGCTTCCAGTTGTTTTCTTTCTTCTGTGCTTCGCCCCTCAGGGTCATAGTACTTAAGCGGAGGGTAGGGACCGACATAATTTTGATTCTCTTCAGTATTAAACAAATATGGGAAATCTCCCTTCTTTAAATTTTCACTAAGGCCTAACGTTTTCGGTAATTTAGATAATTTCACACCAATATAAAGGAAAAAGTCGCGAAAAAAGATACGGTTACCTATGTTAATATTAAAAATCTTTTGACCCTGAATAAGAACACTAGGTACAATATGCTGGTCTTCTATTAGAGTTCTAAGACAGAAGAGGCCATCGTATCTAGATGCATTATGAGCGATCACCAGGATCTTCTGAAAGACAGGACGTTCTACTAACATGGTTAATAAAATCCGTCATTGTCTTAAAAGAAAACGAACGATTTCCAATATTGTCACCGCACGTTTTACAAGGCTCATCGATACCTTTCCTTATACAGGCGTGACATACATGATGACAACACACCAGTACAACTTCATGTTCCCTTTCACCGCGCTCATTCGGTGCCTTCAACATCGTCTCTACATCATAGGTGATGTACATAAACCTTTTCGTATGAACAGGTTGCTGTTTCTGAACAAAACATGTATGATTTGTATCAACATACGCGCGGCACGTTGAACAAAAATGTTCACCACACATGGGTTCAGATTTTCGCCCTCTCTTATCAAAGATGATACAACAATCGATGCAGAGCTTTACATTATCACATACGGATTTAGCCGCTTTATTACGTGTCAGATGGTTGTTAAAACATATACCCTCAGCAAACTCTCTATTGCATGCATTACATTTAATTCTGTTTGCAGTATAGTCCCGTTCGTGAGTATGTTCGCAAAAAGTACGAGTTTTACACTTGTGTGCACGTGACCTTTCATCATAACCTTCCAAACAATAATAACAATACTTCCGTTTGCTAAGAAAACTTGTAAAATTACGAATGGGTTCGAAATGATCAATAGTGTTACCTCTTTGATATAGGATAAAAATCTTATTTTCTGCATGTTCTCCCGGGTAACGTACTATATATTACCGATTATTCTTTTCAATCTCCTCATAAACTACGATTTGATACTCCCCTTTCAAATATGCTTGAAAGAGGTCCAAATCAGAGAAGTCACAACCTTGCTTATTTTGAACGTTAACTCCTGCCATTTCTTAGAGAACTTCTGCTTTAAGAATCCAACTATCATAGTCTCTTGTTTTTAAATTACATAAAACTTGACTACTTGCGGTATGCTTTGTGATCCCATATATTATGGCCATGGGGAGGCAGTACATATTCTTATTTTCAATGCGAATTAATCGCTTTTCCAAATAATCTTGGTATTTGCAGTATTTTTGGACAGCACGCATTGCATTAGGTCTTCCTTGTCCGTGCAAATTCTCAGCTATATGGAATCGAAACAATACTTCTTCCCCTAAAAGGAACACTTCATTCGAATTTAGTACTCGTTCGATTGAAGTGAGGACTGTTCTAGCAGTGAAATTGTTTTTTCTTCTAAACGGCACATACACTGGTTTGTTATTAGTACTATTACTACTTTCAACGTATAAACCAATGTAGTCCATGGAGCGTGCATTGGAGATCACATGTTCCAACGCAAAATCGATTAAACTTTCAATATAGGCCTCTAGGTTATTAATATTCCTTTCATCACCCACAGGTCTGACGACAATTTCATGGCCCGTAAGATGAAACTTACGAAACCTTTGTCTGCTTTGTCTTACAACTTCGAAATTACTATTTCTTTGATTATCCCCGCCATTATTATTATCACTACTACTACCACTTGTACTACCACTATTATGACTACCAGTAGTACTACTTGTATTATTCTTATTTATGTTGCCATGTCCAACCATTGGTGGGACACTAGCAGATGACGGTCCAGGCTGAGGAGAAAAAATCAGTTGGTTCCCATAGTCATGATTATCCTGTACACAATATTGAGCTGAATTGTATACAGGATTTTCTCCCTGGACCTGTTGCGTGGGTATAACCACAGCATTGTCCTCATTTTCAATCAGTCTCCTCATTTCTTTTTCAATTGGTATTTCAACGGAATTTATATTGCCAATCCCATCTGCTTTATCATTTAGAAAAGCTAAATCTTCATTTGTTAATAAATATAAATTATTAGGACTCAAGTTATGAGTTTCTTGAGGGGTCATGACTATGGCATTATTATTTTCAGATGGGATTAAGCATGGTTCCAAAACAAATCGCGAGCCAAAATTAAAAAAACTCAGATAACTCTGCATCATTTATCCTATCTACCTGACCTTCCCCACAAGCTAATAAATACATAACTTTATCTAGAGCCAATTCATACGATTCTTTAGTACGGAAAAAACCGTACACAAACATCCAGTACGTCAGCACTGCTTACACAGTGCTGGAGAAGTAGTATATCATTACCTTCAAAGACTCGAAGGGTCCGCAATATGGCTTCGCATCTCACCGATCCCCTATGGCCAAGTCTGTTTAATTCCATAATGGATTTCCACGTACTAAAAACCCTAGGGTACTCGTTGAGACCGCGCAAGACCTCTTGCAGGTAGATTTCATCAATCATATTTAATTCTTCAGCCGGGCAGAAGAAATCCATCTAAAAAATAAAACAAAGAAAAACTATTTTGAGTAATCAACTCCACTTTAATAAAAAAGATCAAATAAATACTTCTTTTAAGCAACGCTCACATGATATCATACAAAAGAAAAAATTAATCATCTTTAGTTAATTATTGATATGTAAATAGAAATCAATAAAGTTACTTTATGAAAAATCAGTAAATATATTCACTTATATTGAATTGTAAACTATTCTATTAAAAATATCCACACACACACACACACAGAGAGAGAGAGAAAGAGAGAGAGAGAGAGAGAGAGACAAAGTCTCTCTTTGTTCATTAATATTGTTTAAATACAAGTCAAGTACAATTAAAAAGTATATAATTTCTTTCTTTTTTAAAAAAAATCATAATAACCATAAGAAACACATACCTTTCAAGGCTTAGTTCTCCATTCACAATCCACAAAAAAAGAAGAAATCTCGACTGCGTTGGTCGGTACTTTTAATGTAATTGCTAGCACCACAACAATTAGCAAGCTTCAATTCTGTAATAAAACAGGCCTCAATAAATATAGTGATAATCCAGTATACTTTATTTAATACTATTAAAATAGTTTTAATAATCAGGAAAGCTTTCTCTGTGATCTTTAACGCACACCGACGTAACAAAAAATGATAAGCGTACACATCAAATACATGTTATATCATGTTCTATCAAGTGTTCTCCCCCACCACTAACAGTGACACCTAGCGGCAGAATTTTAAATTAACCTTAGTATAGTTTACCCCCGTGTGTCGTGTTGACGTATTTCGTTATTAGTCCTGAATATATTTTTATATTTTAAAGGTAAAGTATGTCATATATTTCTTTTTGTCCATTAAATACTACTGATAGCATTAAATAAGAACCAAGAACCCTTCTCGCAATTGTGTTCTCTTAATAAAACATAGTTTGTGTGGGTATAGTTGATTCTTCTATCAGTAAACCACCAAACGCTCATTATATTACAAATTCCTAAGGGGGATCCACCAACACATAGGCCCCTTCAATTGAACCTAATTATCATGTTATTATCTATTCAAAAAACCCGCAATTGTACGGACTAGCTAACTAATGGGAAACATACCCTCATTGGAAACTTTAAAGCATGCCAACGTATATGGTAGAAATAGCCGCACATATTTTCCTTTTGCTATAATACGATACTGTTAAATCTATGGTGGTCTATCTGGGAGGCAAAAGCTGCACAATTGTAAAACATGTTAGGAATACCCACACATCATTTCAATTCGCTTCATTATAATACAATACTGTTTAAATCTAAGTGAGCCCGTAACTAAGGGGACCCCCGTTAATTGTAGAAATATACTACAAATAGTCGTACATAATTCTCTTTTTGCTATAATACTGTTAAAATCTAAATGAGCCCATATCTAAAGGGGGAAGGGCCCCCGTTACTTGTAGAAATATACTACGAATAGTCGTACATAATTCTCTTTTTGCTATAATACTGTTAAAATCTAAATGAGCCCATAACTAAAGGGGGAAGGGCCCCCGCTACTTGTAGAAATATGCTACAATAGTCGTACATAATTCTCTTTTTGCTATAATACTGTTAAAATCTAGGTAATCTATCTGGCAGGCAAAAAAGCCACTTAGTTGGAGGGATATGCTACGAATAGGAGTACATAATTCTTTTTGCTGTAATATAATATGTGTTCAATCTATTTTAAATACTGCTAAAATCTGGGGGAACCCGTAACTAAGGGGAAAGGTCCCCGCCAGTTATAGGGTTATACTACAAATAGCCGTACGTAATTTCCTTTTGCTATAATACTGCTAAAATCTATTTGGTCTATCTAGTGAACAAGAGCCGCACAATTGTAGGGATATGCTACGGATAGCCATACATAATTTCAATTCGTTTCATTGTAATACAATACTGCTAAAATCTAGGCAATCTATCTGACAGGCAAAAAGCCATTTAATTGGAGGGATATGCTACGAATAGGAGTACATCATTTCCTTTTGCTGTAATATAATATGTGTTCAATCTATTTTAAATACTGCTAAAATCTGGGGGAACCCGTAACTAAGGGGCCCCCGCCAGTTATAGGGTTATACTACAAATAGCCGTACATAATTTCAATTCGCTTCAATGTAATACAATACTGTTTAAATCTATGGGTGCCTATCTGGCAGGCAAGAACCAGTTAGTTGGAGGAACATGGTAAAAATAGGACTACATCATTTCATTTTGCTTCGAGAATACACAAGTTTTCAAATCAAAAGATATTGAATTCCCTGCCCCCCAAACTGAAACTTTTTTTCTTTCTTTCTTTCTGCAAATACTAGTCTTAGTTCAAACATTTGCGTTCCTGAAAGATTATCAGCTATGTTACCAAAGCGTACTTTTATGACATCTATCGGCAGAATTCTAAATTACATCCTAGTGCAGTACGTCACATCTGTACAGCTTACATGTATATCAGGTATAACTGATTTTAAAGTGATCATGTTTCAGTACACAATCGGTGTAACAGTTAAAAAATCGTAACAAATGAATCAAACATATTGTAATTAAGCACAGTATAATTAAGCAAATAAAACTCTACAAGTAAATGGTCCGTCTTTAGCCCTTGCTAAATCATAATGGCGGTTCTTAAGGGAAACATAGCCGTATATTCATAATAATAATAATAATAATAATAATAATAATAATAATAATAATAATAATAATAATAATAACTTTAGTAATAGAAAAATCGCAAATACATTTCAAGCGTTTTCAGTATATCGCAAAGCTTATCCCTCTTGTCGTGATTACAAAATGGTCGTAGGTTTATTTCCCCACAATATAATTAGTCCCAAGTTCAATTTCTCAAAAGCAACTCGTGTAGTTTATCAATAATTATTCTAAAAACTTCTATTATAATTAAGTGAATAATACAAGTCAATTTAGCATTTAAAAAGTTCTCACCTTAAAAATGTTCGTTCTGTTAGAATCAGCGACGAAAAACTTCAATAAAAACACGAAAATAAAGTTTTTCAATACGCACTATGACAGTATGTAAAGAATAATAATAATAAACTTTATTTCAATAGTATTTATAAGTATATCAATGTGTCCCTCCCCCAAGCATCATCTTTTCGTCAGGTTTTCAAAACCGTTTTCATTAATTATAAATAAAGTCATCATGTCCGCTAACATCGTTTATTCAGTATTCCACCAGGAAATCTAAAAATTTCTTATTTACAAGTTCATCAACCGCTGGAGAAATCTCATTCAGGACAGGGTATCAACATTGGTCCCCTGTACGGATGAACGGTTCTCAACTAAATAAGGAAATGCTTACATGTTAAACTTTCACATTGCCGAAATCAGATATTGCCACAAAATTACATTTACGTGTATGTCCAAAACATCTTGTAAAAGGGGAAGAAACATTAAATTTCTATCTGTCTTCTTCATCACTGCAGATAAGTATCGCAGTGACAATTATAGTTAATGGAAAAATATTTCAGTATGTCACCAGTCAGACTTCTCACGGGCAAGGGGAAAGCGTCTAAGGATATTTCAGTACATATTGACAAGCGGAAATAAAATTAAAAAGTGCATTGACACTCTATGTATGTCACCAGTCAAAGTTCTAACGTAAGCAAAGGAAAAACACGTATACCCGGAAGTGATGCCATTTACAAAAATAAAACTGTTCATTCTAAGCTTGCCTTCTGTGAGAGACGGAAGAACAATTAGTCTCTCCGTATTTCAAAGTTAAAACATGGCTGTAAACACGGAGTTAGCTATAAGCAATAAACAAATCAATAAAACGATGAATATTAACAAAATAAATAAATAAATAAGCTATTCAAATCATACACACACAAACACACACACACACACACCCTATCTCCCAATATGTTTTTTTTTTCTCGCCAATTTACATGTGTGGATTGCAATAATTCTCAGTACAATACAGCGTTCACCTCTGGTGCTAAGGGTCCCGGGTTTATTCTCAGTACAATACATCGTTCACCTCTGGTGCTAAGGGTCCCGGGTTCGATCCCAGTATGTATCACATAAACTTTTACACACTGTAAGTGTTCTCAGCTTCTAATAAAATGGTTTCCTCCCACTTTCTATATACTTTTAAGAGCTTTCTTTGTAAAGCGAAGTTGCTACGACTAATTTATTAGGAGAATATATTTTATTCTCTCACATATTGTTCGAGTAATTTATTACGAAAGGTTAAATAAATAATGAGTTTGCACAGCAAACAAAGTTTATTAGGAGAATATCTTTTATTCTCTCACATATTGTTCGAGTAATTTATTACGAAAGGTTAAATAAATAATGAGTTTGCACAGCAAACAAAATTTATTAGGAGAATATCTTTTATTCTCTCACATATTGTTCGAGTAATATATTCAATATTATTATTATTATTAATTTAATCACTACTACAAATTATTAATTTATTCACTACTACGGATTATTAATTCAATCATATCAATAGATTTAATTCAAATTTCCATTATTATTTTTAAAAATATCCAGTATACAACCTCGAAAAAGAAAACACGACCTTTACAACAATACATACATGTCATCACAACTAAAAAAAGAAACATAAGAACTTTCCAAACACAAGTAAGCATGTCATCAACCCCTAATGACATATACGCCACCTCTGACAACATCGTAATGACCTAACGGTACAACTAGTAACATCCATTAAAGCGGTAATCTTTACTGTGTAAGAGTTCGTCAGTAACTACTAGTATGAAGAAATCTCGAGTAATAAAAGAATAAAAAAGGTACTGAAAAGGATTTTACAATATTTACGCTTTTATTTTTTATTTTTATTTTATTTATTTATTTATTTATTTATTTTGTTCATTCAAATATAACAATTTTCCTTTCATTATGATCTCAACTATTATGAAAAGCACATATTCACTATTATAAAAAGTACATTAGACGAAAATTACAGAACAAAAGTACAAAAGACGAAAAATTATGATAAAAAATATCCACGCTGTTACTCAACGGCACTATGCTTTCGGAAGCTTGAAATCTTCCTGATTAATAGCAGAAATTCTGAGAATTCTGTAACTTTTCTTGAAATTTCAAATTCCTGACTCTTCCAGGATATCTCGCTCACCTCGCCACCATGTATTATAAGTAATACAAATCTCCTCTTAAGAAAGAGTAACCAAAAGCTTCCTGTAGGATTTTTTTTATATTTTTAACGCTGATCCTTCTTTTTCTCATTTCATTTTGTTTCATCCTTCCTAATTTTTTTTCATTTCTAATCTCGAAGGGGGTCCGGACCCCCGGACCCCCCCCCCTTGGCTACGTGCCTGCCTACCCGTTAAAATCTGCGAGGGATATATTGACCCACCTTCCTAAAATTTGAGAATTTTGGGAAACTTGAAACTTTGGAGAGATCTATTGGTCCTACGTACACGCACACACACGTATATATATATATATATATATATATATATATATATATATATATATATATATATAGTATGGCGCTAAATTCGTCAAAAGGAGAGGAGTGATTCCTGAGAGTAAAACAAACAAAAAAGTTCTAATGAACATAGGGCGAAAATCACATCGTTTACGTGTTATGAGCTGGCAAAAGCGTGGGAAAACAAACTTTAGAGTTAAATATTACACAAACTACTAAGCGTAGACGTGATGCTGTATGATATCATCAAAGGATCCTAACCTGCTCTGTCCAGATTTGCAGTTTTCACACTTGTGCAATGGCGGTGCAAGGGATTCCCCAAAGGACGTTAGGGATTCCTGAACATTTGATAAAATAAATTGAGTTGACAAGAGCATGTAAAAGACGTCTCACTACCTGGAAATAACACCACATGGCAGGTCAATACACATACACGCAGATAAAAGATGACGGATGAGGTAATAATCATTGTACGTGGTTGCATACCTCCTCAAAAAGGACTAGTAAAGATGTACAAGATTTCACTGGACGTCACGTCGCTACAATGTAAAAATCATAGATGTTCATTTTGCTCCGACCTCACTCACCCTCGCCCTCACAGTGACAGTTGGCCCTCGCCTCATTCACCCTCGCCCTCACGAAGGGAATTGCTCATCGCCCTAGCGCACCCTCGCCCTCGCAGCGACAGCCCTCGCCCTCGTTCACCCTCGTCCTTGTGCTTGAAACTTGTCCTTGCCCTCGCGCACTCTCGCCCTCGTGAAGTGAGTTGTAAATCACCCTCGTGCAGTCTCGCCCTCGCAGTTAAAGTTGGTCCTTGCCCCCGCTCATCCTCGCTCTCACAGTGGAAGTTAGCCCTTGCCCTCGTTCACACTCGCCCTCGCGAGGATGGTTGTGCATCGCCTTCGCTTGCCCTCGCTCTTGTACTAGAAACTTCTCGCTCTCGCGCACCCTCGCCCTGGCAGTGGCAGTTGTCCATCGCCCTCGCTCGCCCTCACCCTCATATCATTGAGGGCAAGGTCATTTGTGGGTGAGGAAGCCCTCGCGAGGATCAAATCCTCAATTTTCCAGCCTATTTGCTAAATTGTTTTCCTTAACATACGTCCTAAACAAAGAAAACTAAACTTACCATCGTATAACTTCCTCCGGATCACCTAAAATGGAACAAATCATTGACTACTCCATGTTTAATATTACCATGAATATGTTCAGTTAAAATTTGAACAGAGTTTCTTTATATCTTTCGGTGCAAAGTAGTGATGCCCATGAGACGAGACGAGACGAGAAATAAGGTTTATCATCTCGTCTCGTAAATTTTATAGTAGTCTCGTCTCGTCTCAATTCTCGGAAACTTCTTTATTGTCTCGATTCGCGACGACTCACTTCTAGACTCGTTCTGTAAATTTACGTACAAAATGTATTCCCTTATCTAGAAGTTTTCAGAATCCTTCTGCGTCACGAGAGAAGTAAGAACATTTACACCATAAGAACATCTAAGAACATTTAAACCATATTTATTATTGGAATATATTGTGATTTGAGTATCTTTAAACGTTCATAAATGCTCTTCATTGTGATCACCTTTATCGATTTATAGGTTTTTCAAACGGATCATTTAGCGCTAAAATAGTGTTTGAGACCTACGATTTGGGTGAACTAGTGCTGCTCACAAGACTCGAAAACATTCTCGTATTGTCTCGTAATCCTCCAAAAATGGTTAAACAACAAATTCAAAATAGTTGTTAAGGAAACTTATCCTTCTCTCTCGCGTGCCCCCGTTGTCGGGAAGAAAAATGTTTCTCGCCCTCGCGAATCCTCGCCATAGCAGAGGAAGTTGACCCTCGCCCTCGAGCCCCCTCATCTTCGCAGTGACAGTTGGTGCTCGCCCTTGTTCACCTTCGCAATCGTGCTGAAAACTTGTCCTCGTCCTCGTTCTCCCTCACCCTCGTGTTGGGAATCTCCTCGCCCTCGCGCACTCTCGCCATCGCTACCGAAACTTGTCCTCTCCCTCGTGCACTCTCGCCCTCGCATTGACATTTAGCCCTCGCTCCCGTGCTCCCTCACCCTTGCTGTCGAAGCTTGTCCTCCCCTCAGGCACCCTCGCCCTCGCATAATTGTGGGCGAGGGAATTTGAGAGTGAGGATCCCTCGAGAATGCCACGATCGTGAGGGTGAACATCTCTGGTAAAAATACGTACAACACAAGCCGATAGGTAACAGAAAATAAAGGAATTCCGATTGCTAACCTAAAAGAACGCGTAATAATAATAATAATAATAATAATAATAATAATAATAATAATAATAATAATAATAATAATAATAATAATAATAATAATAATAATAATAATAATACACATAACTGTTTGAGCACATTCATTTCGATGAATACATTGCAGAAATGCAACTAAAGTACTTTCTTTTTCTCAATCAATGTTCTAAACTGACGAAAGTGAAACAAAACATTCGTTCCATTTGCAATATTTGTACGTGCTGTAACAGGGATCGATATTTCTGGTTCCAAACGGTGTAACGGGACTGTATACTGAAGAGAGTTCTAGGAAACAAGGCACATAGGAGGGTATTTCTTTAAATGAAAAGAAAATGGTAGTCTGAACGGCCACTACAAAACGTGTTCAAAGTTTCGACCGAACTCTTCAATGAAAAGGTAACAGCAACGGTGAAGGGACCGACGCAGAGGACGCGTTGAAACACTCGTTGCGCTTCCTGAATGCTTCATTCTCCTGCATTTTTCTTTATTCTTTTATTTGATCATTTTATTTAACTAAAGCGTTTTTCCCAGTCCTTTGCATCTTTCAAAAACAAACCGCGTAACTTGATGTTGTATCACTGCGCGCACGACTATTTGCTGATTGGTGAAGAGGAAATTGTTTCGTCTGTTTCCCGCAATATTTCTGCTGCAGCACGTGCATGTATTTCTGCTACTGCGATGTGCATTACTCGTCTCTCTCACACCATTGCCATGATATAGGGCAAAATACCCAATACTATATAATCCCCCTTCCTTTAAGAGCAACTGAACATTGTTATTTTTCTCCAAACTGTAATTATAGATGAAATTACAGTGAGTTATGTTAAATTATCAACTGAACGATAAAGAGATGGCGCTGGTATGAAACAGCAAGCATATTTATCATTATGGGAGATTATTTCTTTTTCATCTAGCCTATTACCTAAATCATTATGCATATCCATGAAAAACAGATGGTACTTTTCCCCCTTAAGTTCAATTTATTGATGTGCTTTCTTACATTGTATAACATGCGAATGTAAAAATACTAACCAGTACTACTACAAAGTAAGTAAATAAATATTCTATGAGAACATGAAAATTAGCTATTATAGGTCTTAATTTTCTTCAATTGAATTGAACAACGTTGATATCGTTTGATAAAGTATTTGCTTTTCTTCTGCACTTACGGGTTTGCCTTGTTTATGTTTAACAGAATAACTCGGAGCAGCAGGTAACCTGTTGGCTTCCTTGGGCGACATCTTTAAATTGTGGCGCGCACTTCTTGTGTTTTGTCATTTGTTGTAACCGTTTCCCCTTACAAATTCGATTTTGGTTCAAGATTTCGTTCCAATATAGATACATATTTTGAGTCGAAACCTAAATGTTCTTCCTGTGCCTTAACAATACATTAATTACCATAATACATTGCATTTGTTCTGTACTATTTGCTTATGGAAGAATAAACTGTTATTACCCAGACAGCACAATGCACGTACAGTATCCGTATAGTACATGTACAATTGCACGGATGCAACATGTGCATCATCTGTATAAATGCACGCCTGTACATGTGTTGTACATATACATCACAAGTCCTATTCAACATCTTCACGTGCACAGGACATGTTCAATGCACACGTACACGTCCTGCACAAGTCATATACACCTACCGCGCAGGTGATTTACAAGTACCATGTATTCGATTTACATGTAGTGCACAGGTGATTTACATGTAGGACAGAGATGATTTACACGTAGCACACAGGTGATTTACATGTAGGACAGAGATGATTTACACGTAGCACACAGGTTATTTACACGTAGTAAATGTACAATTGAACGGATGCAACATGTGCATCATCTGTATAAATGCACGCTTGTACATGTGATGCACATAAGCGTCACACGTCCTATTCAACATCTTCACGTGCATAGTACATGTGCAGTGTACACGTCCTGCACAAGTGATTGACACCTTCCGCACAGTTGATTTACACGTAGCACGTATTCGATTTACATGTAGGACAGAGGTGATTTACACGTAGTACATGTACAATTGCACGGATGCAACATGTGCATCATCTGTATAAATGCACGCCTGTACATGTGATGCACATAAACGTCACAGGTCCTATTCAACATCTTCACGTGCACAGTACATGTGCAGTGCACACGTCCTGCACAAGTGATTGACACCTTCCGCACAGTTGATTTACATGTAGCACGTATTCGATTTACATGTAGGACAGAGGTGATTTACACGTAGCACACAGGTGATTTACATGTAGTAAATGTACAATTGAACGGATTCAACATGTGCATCATCTGTATAAATGCACGCTTGTACATGTGATGCACATAAGCGTCACAGGTCCTATTCAACATCTTCACGTGCACAGTACATGTGCAGTGCACCTGTCCTGCACAAGTGATCGACACCTTCCGCACAGTTGATTTACACGTAGCACGTATTCGATTTACATGTAGGACGAAAGTGATTTACACGTGGTACATGTACAATTGCACGGATGCAACATGTGCATCATCTGTATAAATTCACGTCTGTACATGTGATGCACATAAGCATCACAGGTCCTATTCAACATTTTCACGTGCACAGTACATGTGCAGTGCACACGTCCTGCACAAATGATTTACACCTTCCACACAGTTGATTTACACGCAGTAGCCAGATTTATTTTACATGTAGGACGGAGGTGATTTACACGCAGTAGCCAGGGTTTTTTTACATGTAGGACAGAGGTGATTTACACTCAGTACCCAGATGATTTTCATGTAGGACACAGGTGACTTCCTCGTCGTGTAGAAGTGATGTAAAAGCATATTAGAGATGCAACGAAAAAGAAGTTTATATATTTGGTGCCTTACGCAGTTCAAATACAACATTGTAAACGTCTTCTTGAAAAATAACTTAGAGTTACATGTAACGAAAAAGCAATTATATACTTACTCAAAATTACTGACTCGTGCACTACTCTACAGCACCATTAACGTTCCAGGCCAGTAATCTCAAAGTTCTAGATTTCAATCCCCCCCCTCAAAAGGCAGCTACAGCATATTCTCGTCACTTGAAGACGAGACAATATGGTACTCTGTCGAAACTTTGTTTATTAGTAGCATATATATTAACAAACCACTGTCACGAGCATTTAGACAATATTTTTCTTTGTTCCTACACATCTATTATTATAGACTTTTCATTTTGCTATGCAGCATATTGAGTATCGTACCATTAGGGCCTGGAAGTTGAAGACCTTACCTAAAAATATATTTAATAAGTCTAAACATATTAAGAAAATGACCTAAAATTTGAAAAAAAAATACTTAAAAGGTGATAAAATCAATAATGATACACTTAATGTGTATAATATTTAAATAATACACAATTCTGGCGATATGTTGCACAGCGAAAAAAAATTTTAATTTGCATTTTCATCACCCTGTTTCTGCTGTTCATTTTGAACTACTTTGGAGGGCAATCCTCGCAAGCATATACTGTCTGGTCATACCTACTATACCTGCTTCAGTCATTCAAGGGTTCCTATTGTCAGAGATGAATCAAATTTATTTAGATTACTACAGAAAACTATGTTTGAGAGTTTCTAATTAAGAATGGGCAGCAAAACTGTAGTTGAAAAAAGGTCAAGTACCAAAACCAGCTGTTAAGACTTAAAGGGTAATGGGGACCAATAAGCCAAATGTGACTTAAAACTAAGCATTTCGTGGCCTAAAATGACCCAAAATGAACATATATTATGGTGTTCTTTACCTTCGGGCACTTGGGAAAAACTGTCTTTAACTTCCGAGCCCTAGGTCTGTATGATAAGTAATGAGACTCGCCGCGCCGCGGCGCGCGTGTCGCTGGAGCGGGTTTGTCGGTGATGGAGGATGTAGGGGGGGTCCGAGCAAAGCAAGGCACCGCGCGTCAGTTGGCTCCGAGCCTTAGTGGAGCGCGGACAAGCCTTGGACAAAGCCCTTGTGAACATTCTTGTCACGGCGGAAAATCAACAAACATGGAGGGTTCCATCGAACAGCGTTATGCGATCAAATTTTGCGTTCGCCTGGGGAAAACGGCTACTCAGACGCTTTCTCTCATCACGGAGGCCTACAAAGAGGAAGCCCTATCCAAAGCCCAGGTGTTTCGTTGGCACAGTGCGTTCCGGAACGGCCGGGAAAGCGTTGAGGATCTGGAGAGGGCTGGACGCCCGACAACAGTGACTACGGACGAAACTGTGGCAAAAGTGAGGGATCTCCTGAACTCAGACCGTCGATTATCGTTGAGATTGATTGCTGATGAACTCGATATGAACCACACAACAGTGCACAAGATTGTGACGGAACAATTGGGAATGAGAAAAATCTGTGCGAAACTGGTGCCGCGAGTGTTGACTGACGAACAAAAGCAACAACGTGTTGATTGTTGTCAGGAACTGTTGAACCTCATGAACAGTGACCCTAACTTTGAAGATGACGTCATAACAGGTGACGAGTCGTGGGTGTTCCAGTACGACCCTGAAACGAAACGTCAAAGCGCGGAGTGGCACACTCCTGCGTCCCCGCGCCCCAAGAAGGCCAGAATGTCGAAGTCAAAGGTGAAAACAATGTTGATTGTTTTTTTTGACAATGTGGGGGTGGTCCACAAGGAGTTTGTACCCCAAGGACAAGCCGTCAACGCCGCCTTCTACAAACAAGTCCTTGAGAGACTGCACAGGAGCGTCAAGCGGAAAAGACCGGCGATCGCTAGCCGGTGGAAGTTGCATCACGACAATGCCCCTGCCCACACCGCCTTCTTAGTGACCTCCTTTTTGACCCGGATTGGGGTGGAAGTCCTTCCACAACCACCCTACAGCCCAGATGTGAGCCCGGCCGACTTCTTCCTCTTCCCGAAGCTGAAGCCACGCTTGAAAGGAACCCGTTTTGCAGACGTCACAGCCATCCAAGCAGCCGTGACCACATTTCTAAAGGACATGCCGGCTGCTGACTTCCAGGGGGCGTTTGCAGCGTGGAAACATCGATTGCAGAAGTGCATCGACGCAAGAGGAGAGTACTTCGAAAGCTTTTAAGTCCCTGTACAGATCAGATCAATAAAACAATGTTTCCAGACCTGGTCTCATTACTTATCATACAAACCCTGTATATATGATACTGAAAATATTAAGAAAGAAAAAACTCATACTTGCCTGAATAATTAGGTTCTGAACTTATAAACAGTTGTAGTTTGCATATATTTTTTTCTTTTAATACAGTGCTTTGTTAGTCAACATAGCTTTTACATAGTATGATTTTATCAAAAGCCATCATGGAGCTATTTCAGATTTAAAATATATGCATGATAAAGCAAAGTGGCCTTAACTCAATCACAAGTTAAATTATATTTTAAAAACATCGAAGTGCAAAAATGTTTATATATTATATTAACCGTAACTTGGTGCAACTCCGCTGTAATTTTATGGAAATAGTAGGTATTACAACATTGATAACAACTGATTATATATATCTATACATTTATTTCTTATTAAATATAAAATGTAATCTACAAGATGGTTGTAGTTTTTTTCTTTTAATTTACTTTCTCCGATAATTCCTTGGCCTCAGTCCTCTGCATCCTGTAAAGAGAAGTTTTAAAAGTAATACAGTAAGTGCAGGCACTAAATCAATCTATTTAAACTAAATCACAGTAATATTCTTAGCATAGTTTGAGATTAAGAATTTAAATATGCTGCATCCTAATTATACATGCCATACCATTTTCTCCAGAAACAAAGCTAAAGACTATCATTTAAGCTCAATAAATCACCACCATCAGCATCTCTGAAATAAGATTTCTTAGGGTATTGAATCAATTCCAGTAAGAGTATTTAAATTAGCAATTTGAAAACGAGGCTGACTTTTTATCGACAGGTGGCAATCCTGTGCAAACGTGTGTTGAAAACACGGGTAGAATATCTCATGAGTAAATGATACTAAATGCACTGACCTTGAATGAAATTGACAAGTGTGGGTTTAAGTACACGTAAAACTGAGTTATTACAACAGGAGTAAATGTATGAGCACGCTTGTTCCCCCGTGCTCATTCGTACGGACAGTGAAGGATGAGAATAAACTGAAGACTAGATGCAGTAAGAACTATGAGAAGTGAATTTGGTAGAGGAATTGAGGTGAATGTTCACGGATGATCGAAACACTACACTTCGAATGCCTTCTGAAAAGTTCAAAATGAAGACGAAAGCTGTGAGGCAACGCATAACGAAGAAAAATCTAGCACAAATGGAAGCTTTATGTTGCCTAAGCTACGGAAAGTGGGTTGAAAGTAAGAAACAATATTCTGAGAAGCAAACAAGCTGAAAAAAGATTTATTTTTGTGGCATGAACAACCAATAAAAAACGTTGCCTTTTCCATATTATTAATTGTATATAACTGGCTGATCTCTACCACATTATGCAAGATAGGCAGAAGTGTATACAGTAGTGCACTCTGTATTCCTCTCTGCGAGCGGCCGAGGATGGTTTAGAGTACGAAATGCAAATAAGTTACGTATCTGCCCTTGAAATTATATTCATTTTCACGCAAATTAAACGTTATGGGTGTTCAGATCCGACGGACTTCCTGTCAGTGCGCCCCTGACTTATATGACTTACAGTGAAACAAGTTTATAAATCTTAATGCTATCAAGTACAATGGCATTATTAATAAATTTATTTAGATATTCACATTTCAAGTCATGTTACTAGATACTGAGACACTAGAAGACTAAGTACTGCTTAAAATTTAACCCAAAATATGCAAAAACACCGTGGCAAATTTATGTAAGAAAAAAACATCCTATATCCTAGATAAGCTATCGGCAAAATCCATATTCGAACTGGGTGCCTGCAAATCGCATAGTGCAATGACGGGACATCGGATTATTCTCCTTCCTAACTCAGCGTTGCAATCCTGACGTATTTTTTTAACTAACATAATGTAAATTTTGAATTTAAACAATCAGTGATATCAATAAAACGGAGAAGTTACTCATTATTCCCTATTTTGTAGTAGTTACTCGCATTGGTATCAATAAAAAGAGAACTGAGCACTACTCGTCTCGGCTGACGTCGGACAAGCCCCACCCTTTGGGAGAAAACACACCTCTATTCTCGAGACGAGTAACTACTCCGCGTTTGATATCAATAAAAATCAAAGACTCCTCTGTAATGCTAGTAACTTCTCCAAATTTGTGGAGCAAGCTAAATAGGTGACTCCGTGCGAAATATGGCAGAGTATATGATTGTTTTACTACGTAGAAAAACTTATAAACTGCATAGAAATGTTGGAAATGGAGATTACAAAAAGCATTATAAGTTTATGAAAGAAAATGTAGAGTGGTTAGCACAACATTTTTTAAGGAGAATCAACCGAAATTCGGGGTGGTGCACTACGCAATGATGAAAAGATGCGGGTTTTCTTCAAGGGCGCCGATCCTGTGTGCCAGAGGGCAAGGCCCCCCCAAATCTCATGTGGGGCCCCCCTATTTTATTTATGAATATACAATATTTGTCATAATTAGAGTGCAATTTGTCTTAAAATCCTGATATATATACCTCTGCATCTGAATGCTCCCCCTCAAATTAACAGAGAAATCGGTGCCCTTGGTTTTCTTGCGTTACGTGAGTGATCCGGGATTCCAGGTCGGAATGTCCGGGGATTCTGGTGTGGCTCAAAGTACTGTGTCTATGACTACCTGAAAATGGATTGTTTCCGTAAGTGAGTGTAATATGCAAACATCAAAGGCAGAGTGGCAAGAGCAATATACATTTCCGGGTACTATCGGAGCACTTGACTATACACAAGTGGCATTAAAGAAATCTAGTATTTTGGAGAGTAATACGTTAATAGGAAGAGCTATTTCGTGGCTAAGCGGTTAGCGTACGTGCCTTTGGCATAGGAGACTCGCGTTCGATTCCCGGCAGGAGCTCATGTGGTTCGGATTCCACGTTAATCAGTGGGTTCCGTCTCATATAGGCACGCTACTGAAAGGGACGTTAAACTAATAATCAACTCAACTCAGCTTTGATAGAAAGGGTGTATACATGATAATGTATTTTGTTTATGTCAAGGCGAAAGGGGACACGTATGGTGTGGAAAACGCAATCAGATGGACGTGCTTTATGACGTGAGTGGCTGGACTTTTTAAAAAAAGAAAACAAAGGAGTCAAGTATCTGATTTGGTTCTTAAAGCCAAACAATCTACAAAGACCTTGGACAACACGTGATATGCGCTTGTCGTGTTACAGCCCTTTCCCATTTGGCGGTGAACTGCCGCGCAGGGTAGAAAGATATTGCAAGCAATGAAGCTTTTCATATATGCGCGGCGGTCGCCGCAAAAATTTGCGGCGAGGAAAAACAGCCGCCTCTCCCTGCTAGAAAGTGACGCGGCAGATTGCCGCGTACAGCCAAGCGGGACATTGCAAGCAATGGATCTCTTTACATATAGGCGGCTATTTGCCGCTTGGGTGTTGAAGGAGGGAGCAAGTGTTGCCAGGAAAGAGTAGAGAGTGGTTGCGATAATTTGTATGTGGGTGTGTTTTACGTATATATATGCGTGTGTTTGTGTATTTATATATGTTTTTATGTTCTAGCCTAAGACACCTCGAGTGCTTTTAACCAAACTTGTTACATACAATATGTGGGAAAAGATGACATGTAAAAATAATCGAAAACGACCGATACTACCGAAGTGTCGAATCCAAAGCTCGTTGATTTAAAAGAGTTGAAATCAATACAAATTATTTTTTTCTATGTAATAGAAGATTGGGATAAATGTGGGGCAACGCTGGGCAAACAAGCTTCTAATTTCATAAATTTCTGGTACCCCAAAATTGAAATATGTAATATCAAATATCTCAGCAATATTACATATTTTACAGTCTTTTGTTATATATTTATGAACTATGTTGCTACATATATATATATATATATTGTTACATAAAACTTTGTAACCCGGATTTTAGTAATAATACAGTAATGTACCTTAGCAAAGCAAGAGAGAATTCATTATGTGACATTTGATAAATGTACCGTATAACTATCTTAACATTTCTATGGTTGTAATTTCTTGAATAGTCCGTTGAATTCAGGGACTAGAGCAGTACTTTAAAGAAACTTGAGTCAATAGTCGGAACGCTTAAAACAAACGAATAAATCTGAAATACTATAATAATAATAATAATAATAATATAATACCAACAGACCAGCCTTGCGTTCAGAGGTTGAGTGTTGACTTGGGATTCTGGGATAGATCTCAACCACCAACTATCCCGAAAGGACTTTATCCTAGTTTTCCCAGTCACAACAGGTAAATATCGGGATGGTATTTGAAATATCCAGAACCATGCCGCTATTTTGCTCAAGTCTATCAATTGTAGAAACGGTATAGAAAAATCTCTTTCAAGGTACCACTTCTCTTTATAAAAAAAAATGTTTCTCACTGTTTTTTTTTTTAAATAATTTATTTATTTCTCTCTGTCTTAACAAGGCGAGTAAAAGACACTTTTTGCGTCTGGCCATTGTTACCACCACAACACGAGAAGAGACAAGGTTTTGTTTCTTCAGTTGCACAGCAACCCTGCTCGCATATTTTTCATTCGCGGCAAAAAACCGCGTTAATATGAAAGGGTACATTTCTCACGCGGCAAACTGCCGCAAAGGGCGACGGCAAATCGCCGCCTCAATGTGAAAGAAGCGTTAATCTTGATATTGCTGGATTCAAATCAACATCCATCAGCTCAAATAGGTTCATTCCCATGGTTTCAGTATTACTTTCTTCTTTCCCTTTTTTTAAAATTTTTTCTTCTTTTTCATTTTAGTTTTATTCTCGCTCGAATATTAAAGATTCTCTTTTGAATTTGTGTCTCAGTCGTAGGTGTATTTGATATGTCGTTGCATTTCACTGTAATTACCTTCAAAGTTTCGGCTTTCCTTCGTTTACTTTCTGGTAGCTGTGACCTTGAAAGAACCACTGGAAATTTTTTTATAATATCCACAAATGCACTTTGATTGAAGCTGTCATTGCTACTTGCCGTTTCATGGCTTTTAAGATACTACGCCATAGGTTAGAAACAACAAAATGACGCGCGACGGATGGGAGAAATGAGTAATCGCTTCTTTTATTGATACGACTCACTACTACGCGCAGAAGAAACGCGAATGAACGTTCATAAATCTGGAGCAGTCTAGACCTGAGTAGTGGCTTGTTTTATTGATACGAAATTGAGGGAGGAGATTACTCCAGGTGTAGTTACTCCGATTGACGAGCTGGACTTCTCAGGAGTAGTTACTCATTTTTATTGATATCACCCAATACTAGTAACGGGACAATACTAGTAAGATTCTTAAGAAACATTTCTTTTACTATCAAGGAGTCAATTTCTTTTTATCATCAGGTGGTACAGTGTTCCACATCAATATCGCAACTCTATAATAGTATAATACTTTATTTTATGCATTTGAAATCAATATTTCGCTGGTTACCTGCCTATCAGGCGTTAGTTTAAGGTTAGATTGATTATGTAGCAACCTGCAGAACATTGATTTCAAATCTGTTGCATAAGATAAAATCTTAAGACTGTAGTCGAGTTGCGATATTTATGTTGAACACTGTACAAGACGAAAAAGAAAATGAAATATTCCTCTCTTTTCCGTCGATATTAACCTTTAAAAAAAAGAAAAAAAGTGTTTGTGTCATATATAACTTACTAAAAAGTCTAAAAATTTCTAATAGTTTGTAAAATACATAATCGTTTTCGCACAATAAGAAAAACGTTTTAAAGATCATGAAATCTCAAACACCCCCGAATGGCCCAGTTTTGTTCTAGTGTCCCCTTTGGAAATGAGAACGCCGCTGGAGAGCGTTAATATACACGTTGAGAATAGGTGCGTATAAATTATGGAGAATAAAGTTGAAAGAATGACTACGTCAAAGGATTTTTTTTAACTGCTCATAAATTACCTACGAGAGCAAATACATTTTACACTCCGTTAACTATTCGCACATACTTCAAGGTAAATGCACAGTTCCGCACCTTCTTGCCCGCTAGGTCCGAAGTATGCAAAAATGCCCTGCTGCCGACTTCTGATGTAGATCATAGTGAGAATTTAAAGCTTGGAGACCACTTGTTAACCGTTCTTATTTTGAAAACTGCTGCAAAATTGTATGTAAATGTTAAGATAAAGGCTTACGAATACATGAAAACCAAACATCAGAGGTGATACGTACTTTCGTGACCTTCTTGTTTTGGCGTGGTGCAGTCAATCGCTTATCGCTTCCCTGATTTGCTCCTCCGAATACTCAGGATATAATTTCTTTGCAGATGCTAGAAAAAAATGTACATATGACTATGTTGATATATATGAAATTATACATTCATTAGTAAATTTAAATCCTAAAATAAGAACATCAAAAGTGAGAAAGAGAAACCCTAACAACAATTTTGATATGCAATCCTTTTCCGTCTGAATGATACCTTGGTAATGATATGATATTTGCTGTATTTACGAGAGTATAATACTTCACGCAATTTTTATACGGAACAGATAAAGAAAAACTATTTCGCATACAGCGTACAGAAAAGTTTATGCTCCGATTCCCCCCCCCCACTGCCTCTCTGTATTGAAGATTGCTGAAATTGGGTTAACATAAATGCCAAGGTAGACGACAATGAGCCCTGTAAGAAGAAAATTTACTTAGGGTCACAGAGTAACTTCAGTCGCGTCTAACCCGCCCTACTATTACTACTACTATTTCTTGTACTAATTTCGAGAACAGAACATAACAAGCCCTGCGGGGCTTCTGACCCGCCCTACTACTAGCGACCCAAAGTAAAGAGTTACCATAAGTCTTCTAACCCCATTCCCTCGTAGCAGGGTTGGCAAAAACCATGGTTTTTATTGAAAAAAAAATAACAAAAAAACAGGTTTTGTTGGTTTAAACCCGTTTTTTGGGGGGTTTAAACCAGTTTTTTTTTGTTTAAATAATTTACTCTATGTATTTATATTAGATATGGACAGAAATTAGTTTGTTTCGCCTTGGTGTTATTATGCAACAACAAGGTTATGCTGGAAGGGGTCACATAAGCTTAAAGCGGAATCCAAACCGCTTCTCGGCTTACATCCTAGAGAAATTGTCCATTTGGACACGAAACCGGGGCTAATTGGTCACAAATGTGATTGCCGACTCACTCACGAAGGACTCTTGATAAAAGTACGTTTTACTGATCTTAATAGCCTGCTTGTTAATAGCTATAATTGTCAAGAGTCATTTCAGAAGGACTAAAAGACAAACAGTTACACACGTAAAAACATTATACAGAATTATATAAATATAAATCGGGAAACTCCCGCCTTAGCCATTGGGAAAATCCTGTCATTTAAATATATTTGTGTGTAAAATTTGAAGGTCAACGTATCATAATCACTACGCTAAAACTGAGGTATTAAATTAAAAATTGGGTATGTAGATATTCAATAAAATTAAAACCAATTGAAATCCAAGCTGATGTTGGAAGCTACGTAGGCAGTAGATAAATTTTGTCAATTTCTATCAATATGTTTAAGCAACCTTGGCTTCTTTATAAAACAAAGAGAAATATATAATTTGGTTTCATTTCGTATGTTTAGGCTTAAATTCCTTATGAAATACCAACGTTATCACGGAGAAGACTTTCGCTTAAAGAGACACCTCGAATCTCTACTTGGGTTTACACTTGAAAGATGGGTTCGACCGAGAATTGAACACGGGACCCCTCGATTAAAAGGTGTAAAGTAGATAAACGTAATGCGGATGGTTTGATATGTGGAAACGTCACCATGAAGTTTACACGATTTAAACAACTTTTTTTGGTTTAAACCAGTTTTTTTTAACCAGCTGGTTTAAACCAGCCAACCGTGCCTCGCAGAGTTATATTTTGTGAAGTAAGTCACAGTGGAGATGTTACATGTGTGACCTACAGTAAAGAGTTGCCCTTAAGCAATATCCTGAATCAATTCGAGCTATATTCTGATATTCTTTTTAAATATTGCATGTTGGAGTAAGGTCTTCAAATTCTTGTATGGGTTCACTCGAGCAGACGGTTCTACCGAAAACAAAACTTATAGGTAAAATACGATGTGAAATACTTTTCGTAAAAGAAGCAGAGTGTAAATATAAGTAATTTCTGTCAGTGGATTATCATACTGAAATACATTTTCAATGGTAGTGAACGTATTCTACATGTAACTATTTACTGAAGCGGAAGAATACAAGAATGCGAAGAAGGTGAATATAAACGGCGGGAATGTTCCGTTCGTGTTAGCAATGGACGACTGCGATGGATGTAATGTAAGCATACGATTTTATTACGAAGAATTGTGTGATAAAGAGCGTCTTATTATAGTTTTTCAAGCGTCATGGTACGTTGAAACCTACAATCAACTGTGCGAAGTGTAGAAAAGTAAAAATTCAGAGCAGACGAATTTCTCCTCGCAGCAGACCATTTGTAAGCGGGAAAGCAGTAAAGCCATTTTGAAGTTAAGAATTACTACTATTATATAAGTGCTTTTGAAGGTAAAAATTATTGCAGATATTTAATGTAAGTTTCCACTATCCTCGTTTATGCGTATGCCCTTGTTGCTGACCCGCCTGCTCCCTACGGACGCACCACTTTGCTCCGCTTGGGCCTCCTGCTGCGCTCCTGCCCTGATTCGGTTAGATAGCATTCTTGCTTTTTAGTGGCCACCTAGACAAGTTGGTTCGTGGTTTATGCACTAGCTCCTCATTTAGTGCATGTTCTGCAAAAAGAAACCGGAAAATGCAATAAATGCGTGTAAATTTGGTAGAACTGTCTGCTCGAGTAATGCCTTTATACCTTTCTTAAAAGATGGCTCAAGAAAAATACATGCATACTATCAGGTTCTATTTTAACTATTACCCCTAATTCCCATTCTGGATTTGGTAATGATACTTGCATACCTTGCTTGTGATTGTAAATTATCTCGGAGGTACTGCCGTTGGAACACTACCTCCTTTCAAATGTAGGGTTATGTATGCATAATTTATTTCATGTTAAAGGGACTACGTGATAATGACTCTTGCAGACCTTTCTTTAAAGAGATGCAAATCATGACAGTGCCTTCAATGTATATTCATAGCCAGTAGCGTAGCCAGGATGTGTGTTTGGGGGGGGCAGTGCTGTTATAGGTACATATGAGTAATTGAAAGCAAAAAATATATATACACATAAAAATATATTAAAAAAATTACAAACATCAAAGTACCAAAGTACACTGTCGGACCTCTTTGGGGGGGCCCAGCCCCTCTTCCCCCCTTCCCATCGCCACTGTCCATAGCTGTCTCATGTATATTAAAGAAAACTTGGAAAATATCAGTACCCGAAACAAATTTCATTGCTATAACACAACATACGGAGATGACCTCGATACACCATATTTCAGGATAAGTAAAACACAAAAGAGTTATAAATACACTGCGATGAAGATGTATAATCTTCTACCTACACAAATTCGTGGTATGTGTAATAGTAACTGAGAAACACTGTAAATATTGGCTCATTCAAACAGCTGTGTAAGCGTTTTAGAATTTGAGAAAGAATTAAAAAATAAAAAGTGACTAGCTATATACCTATATATTCAATGTATATCTTTTGTATACTCTCTTGACATCATCTATTGCAACAAATGTTGTTTAACGACAATAAAAATGTTCTATTCTATTCTCATCTATTCACCTGTCCCCTCCAAAAACATAAAATGACAACTAATAAATACTGCTTGTGAAGAACAGGATGCATGTGTATACGGCAACATTAACGCCTGTTTTATTATTTAAACTGGTGCTTTATTAAATTTTACAAATTCACACTAAAATTAATTTAATCACTCACCTGATTATAATATAATGTTGAATTCTTCGCCTTCAATCAAATGAAACAAACACCACCACGCAACAGCTCGCACCCGACCAAACAAATGAGCGCGCATGGCTAATACACAGCTCCAACCAGTGCGCATGCGCGATTCGAAATAAAAATTAAATTAACAACGAATAGAGACAAATAATGTTTTACTTTCAAACAATAATAATCTTATTAAGATTATTATATTTACATATCTTTTTGTATGTATATAATCAGATACATGTCTATTCGGATCTCACGTCATTTATTACATCAAAGCGAACACTGCATATTATTTATGCTACTGAGGGAGCCTATCTACAGCGTGTAGATTTATCTGATTGAATATTTATTCGAGTGTACTTAAGCCTTCGAAAAATGCAGGTTACATTATATTGTTTATTTAGAATGAGTAATATAATAATTTTTAAAAAAATTGAACTTTCAATTGAAAATACTATAGCCATATTTAATGTTGTAAATATTAGGAGAATGAAACTAAATACACTTGCACGGTATTACGAATGTGTCATACACATGTGCAGTAGCTGTGCAAATGCACATGTGCACACAACGGCTTAAGCACGGGTTATATAAATGTGTACTGCATCCACGCAAATGCACATGTGTACATAACGGCTTAAGCACAGGTTATATAAATGTGTGCCTCATCCATGCTAATGCACATGTGCACATGCACTTCTTAATCACGGGTTATGTGCGTGTGCATCATCTACACAACTGAATATGTGCACATAACGCCTTAAGCACGAGATATAGAAATCTGTGCTTCATCCAAGATAATGCACATGTGCACGTGCACTTCTTAATCACGGGTTATGTACGTTTGCCTCATCTACGGAAATGCACATGTGCATATAACGGCTTAAGGACGGGTTATATAAATGCGTTTTTCATTCATGCTAACGCACATGTGCACGTGCACTTCTTAACCACTGGTTATGTACGTGTGCCTATTCTACGGAAATGCACATATGCACGAAACGGCTTAATCGTTTTATACAGTATGAATTCGTTTTACATCCACGCTAATGCGCGTGTGCACGTGCACTTCTTAATCACGAGTTATGTGCGTGTGCTTCATCTAAGCAAACGCACATATGCACATAGTGGCTTAAGCACGGGTTATATAAATGTGTGTTTCATCCATGCGAATGCATATTTGCACATGCACTTCTTCATCACTGGTTATGTGCGTGTGCCTCATCCACGCAAATGCACATGTGCACATAACGGCTTAAGCACGTCTTATATAAATGCGTTTTAATTCCATGCAAATGCACATGTGCACGTGCACTTCTTACTAACGGGTTATGTGCGTGTGTTTCATCTACGCAAATGCACATGTGTACATAACCACTTAAGAACGGGTTACATAAATGTGTGCTTCATCCATGCAAGTGCACATATGTACATGCACTTGTAATGACTGGTTATGTACGTGTGCCTATTCTACGCAAATGCGCACGTGCATATAAAGCTTAACCACGGGTTATATAAATATGTTTTTCATCCATGGAAATGCACATGTGCACGTGCACTTCCTAATCACTGGTTATGTACGTGTGCCTATTCTACGCAAATGCACATATGCACGAAACAGCTTAAGCACGGGTTATATAAATGTGTGCTTCATCCATGCAACTGCAAATGTGCACATGCATGACTTAGTCACGGATTATGTGCGTGTGCTTCATCCACGCAAATGCACATGTGCATATCACGGCTTATGCACGGGTTATATAAATGTGTGTTTCATCCATGCTAATGCCCATATGCACGTGCACTTCTTAATCACGGGTTATGTGCGTGGGTTTCATCTACGCAAATGCACATGTGTACATAACGGCTTAAGCACGGGTTATATAAATGTGTGCTTTATCCATGCAAGTGCACATGTACACATGCACGACTTAATCACGGGTTCTGTGCGTGTGTTTCATCTACGCAAATGCACATGTGCACATAACGGCTTAAGCACGCGTTATATAAGTGTGTTTCATCCATGCAAGTGCACATGTGCACATGCACGAATTTATCACGGGTTATGTGCGTGTGCTTCATCCACGCAAATGCACATGTGTGCTTGCCCGAGTTCTGTATGTGTGCTTCATCCACGCAAATTCACATGTACGGCTTAAGCACGGGTTATGTATGTATGCATCATCCACACAAATAAACATGTGCATATGTACGGCTTATGCATGGAAAGTGCACATGTGCCGTACAGGTACGTGTTGTCTAGGTATATTTACATATATTTTTGTATGTATATATATCAGACGCATGTCTATTCGGTTCTCACGTCATTTATTACATCAAAGCGAACAATGCACATTCTTTACGCTACTGTGAGAGCCTATTTATAGCGTGTCGATCTATCTGATTGAATATTTATTCGAATGTACTTAAGCCTTCGAAAAATGCAGGTTACATTATATTGTTTATTTAGAATGAGTAATATAATAATTTAAAAAAATTGAACTTTCAATTAAAAATACTATAGCCATATTTAATGTAAATATTAGCAGAATGAAACTAAATACACTTGCACGGTATTACGAATGTGTCATACACATGTGCAGTAGCTGTGCAAATGCACATGTGCACACAACGGCTTAAGCACGGGTTATATAAATGTGTACTGCATCCACGCAAATGCACATGTGTACATAACGGTTTAAGCACGGGTTATATGAATGTGTGTTTCATCCATGCGAATGCATATTTGCAAATGCACATCTTAATCACGGGTTATGTGCGAGTGCTTCATCCACGCAAATGCACATGTGCACATAACGTGCTTAAGCACGAGATATACAACTGTATGCTTCATCCATGCTAATGCACATGTGCCCATGCACTTCTTCATCACTGGTTATGTGCGTGTGCCTCATCCACGCAAATGCACATATGCACATAACGGCTTAAGCACGTCTTATATAAATACGTTTTAATTCCATGCAAATGCACATGTGCACGTGCACTTCTTAGTAACGGGTTATGTGCGTGTGTTTCATCTACGCAAATGCACATGTGTACATAACCACTTAAGAACGGGTTACATAAATGTGTGCTTCATCCATGCAAGTGCACATATGTACATGCACTTGTAATGACTGGTTATGTAAGTGTGCCTATTATACGCAAATGCACACGTGCATATAAAGCTTAACCACGGGTTATATAAATATGTTTTTCATCCATGGAAATGCACATGTGCACGTGCACTTCCTAATCACTGGTTATGTACGTGTGCCTATTCTACGCAAATGCACATATGCACGAAACAGCTTAAGCACGGGTTATATAAATGTGTGCTTCATCCATGCAACTGCAAATGTGCACATGCATGACTTAGTCACGGATTATGTGCGTGTGCTTCATCCACGCAAATGCACATGTGCATATCACGGCTTATGCACGGGTTATATAAATGTGTGTTTCATCCATGCTAATGCCCATATGCACGTGCACTTCTTAATCACGGGTTATGTGCGTGGGTTTCATCTACGCAAATGCACATGTGTGCATAACGGCTTAAGCACGGGTTATATAAATGTGTGCTTTATCCATGCAAGTGCACATGTACACATGCACGACTTAATCACGGGTTCTGTGCGTGTGTTTCATCTACGCAAATGCACATGTGCACATAACGGCTTAAGCACGCGTTATATACGTGTGTGTTTCATCCATGCAAGTGCACATGTGCACATGCACGAATTTATCACGGGTTATGTGCGTGTGCTTCATCCACGCAAATGCACATGTGTGCTTGCCCGAGTTCTGTATATGTGCTTCATCCACGCAAATTCACATGTACGGCTTAAGCACGGGTTATGTATGTATGCATCATCCACACAAATGAACATGTGCATATGTACGGCTTATGCATGGAAAGTGCACATGTGCCGTACGTGTTGTCTGGGTAGTCTCATTCTGAATGTTGCTAACTCATAGTTAATTTTCAGTTTTTCACAAAGAATGGTTGTCAAACAGTTGTGTCATTTCATGAAAATGGGCTAAGAAAATGAAAAAGAGAAATCAAGCGAACTCGCTGTTCATATTGAAGATAATAAGATCCTTATAGTATTTCAGATCTTTGTTTGACCTTTAATTAGAGATGAGGAAATAGTCAATTAAAAAAGAGAGAGAGTGAGGGGGATAGAGAGAAGTTAAGGAGGATAAAACCTGTTTTAGTGATTCATTACGAAGTAATTTGAGGCTAATTTTTTCAGTTATAATTTGTATATCGTCTTTTTAAAATGCGATCAGAATAAATGACCATTTAAAAGATGCAAAAACAGAATATTCGGTGCCAGAAATGAAATAATGTACAAAGGAATCTTCAACATTTAAGAATTTTTATAATGGTGGATAAAAATGTTCATAACTTTTGAGTCTTATTTTTTTCTGGCTGCAGTGAAATTAAGAGGAGGTACTATGTGCATGTTAAATAATGTGTCTTTATTCCTATGTAGAATCTAAAAGGTTTCTTGGAATTTGTTGAATAAGATGTCGATAGAGTCTTCATACTCTCATGACTGATATTAGTTTATGGCATAACTTTTCTGTTAGATGCCAAATGAAAGGATAAGTCACGAGGATTCAAAATATAGGTATAGGTATTTTATTACATATAACAAAGGAAATAAAATAAATTCTCTATTCAATAAATAAGTAAACTCAGTAGTTTTCAAGTTCTTGCAGAATGAACAATTGCTTGTTCCAAACACTCGCTCGCCTATAATTGAAACGTACAAGGAGCTCAATTTTGAAATGAAATGAAATGAAATTTTTCGAGTTTTATGTCCCATGATTATGCAGGCTAGGGTAAAGGAGACGGTGATGATGAACACATGAATGAAATGTTGGAATGAAGAAAGTGGAAGGAAACTGAAAGACCCAGAGGAAACCCACGCACACATTTGTCTACCAGAAGGTTCACTTGTCGCGAACTGGTATCGAACCAGGAACCCATGTACCAGAGGTGAACGCTCTACCACTGAGCCATCGCGGCCCCCCAAGAGCTCAATTTTGAGTAAAAGTCGTGAGTACAACTGCACATGTTTCTAGATCTGATAATTAACTCCTTTGTGGCTATATGATCCGCGTACTCGTCGTCGGGCGGGAGACCCACGTTCGATTTCCGGAGGAAGTTCATGTAGTTCGGATCACTCGTTCCGCTGTAGATCCAAATCTTATAGAGCCTTGTTGTTGAAGGGAAGATAAACTTTAATCCATCCATCCGACCATAGATCTGCTAGTAGGAACACTAAGTCATCATGTAATAGTGGCTCAGAATCCTAAACTTTTAGGTAGATTCTCAGCTAGAGGAAACATTAGGAGTGGGGATAGTAAGTTTTAGTTGTAATTTACACTGGTAGAAGAAATTCAAAGTTCTGCCCTTCTTCCTCCTGATGCGTGTATGCGTTTACATAGTAGTTTAAAGATTCAGGAAAGCAGTGCGTACGCAAACGAGAGAAAATGGTTCCAAATTCTCTTATCACAAGCCCATGCCATTTTATTTTTAATCTCATTGTTTTTCCCCCTTCAGTTTGTTTATTCATTTCTTAGCACAAAATTGAATATAACATTTTTTGTTTAATTAGTTAGTAACATTTCTGCACTGCAGTCTGCATTGTTTACAAGGGGTGCAAAGCTTCGAGAAAATCAGATTATGTGCCTCAAATAAATGCCTTTCGACTGTTGTCAGTTAGTACTTTTGCACATATATCTCAACTGTTAGGACTGAGGTTCAAACACAGCCAGAACATCAAATTAGTGATTCATCGCCATCTAGTGACATTTCTGCTGAGTCGACATTTTGTACTGTAGCCGCTCCCTTTTCTACATTTGTAACTGTACCAAAATTCTGCTTAAAATATTTTTTGTATAAACGCAAATTCTGCGTTTAAGTTTTATGTGACGTTTATCTGAATTCGTACACTTTGTGTGGTGTATGTTTCTCGTTGTTTGTGCTGCCGCCTAGTGGTGCTAAGAGACAGGATAGAAGAAGAAGAAGAGGAAAGTAATGAGAGACAACAGCTAGTTTTTCGTTGTAAGTGTTGGTGTGCTGATGTTAATGATTCAGCAATTTTTTGTTGATCACGTCATGATCTTGTTCCCAGACGTTATTTTAAGAGGAATATTAGTTACCATGTGACTTGGAAATCCATCATTATCTTTGAATATGTATAAACTATTAGTGAGAACAGTAATACTAATCTGAACTTTCTGGTGATTCTTACGTAACTCGTTATTAAAGTAATTCGACCCCAAATAAGATTGAATAATGACGAGTTTGAGTGATCGAGATTAAGAGGGAGATAAAGAACTTGGCGGGTGGTACCCGAAGGCAATGGACATATAGTCAACGACTAACACAAAAATTTGGTCGAAATAAGTCAATTCCTTGTCAGAAACAAGAATATAAAACTGTCACTGCGTTTGTTTGGAATGGCTGTCTATTAAATTCTCAACATCGGAAGAAAGGACGATTTTAGTGAGTAGATTCGACGGATGTATAGTGTCTCAACTAAAAGTGTGATCACACCTATCTACAAGCCATGGCGGACAGAAAATATTGAAATGAGTGGTTGAAAGTATATTTACGAACTCGTTACACGAATGGGGCGACTATTGTAAAGAAAAGTTTGTTTATCCCAGGTACGTTTGTTTATTTCTAATAAATGGCACAATAAGATGTAATTTTGTCAGTTTTTCTTTCACAGATTGCATGACGTAACGAGAACGTGATTGTTGGATAACTTGTGTTCGATTTATGAAAGTAGGTGATGCTCTCGTCTATTTTCGTAATACGCCTTAGGTCTTCGCCCAGGTAATCCGTCCGAATCTGGACCGTAACGGTGAGGTGTGTTGCGTCTTCCTTAAACAGTCGTCGCGGGAACAAATTTTCCAAACCCACAAATAAAATGGTTTAAAGCTGTATTATTTGAGGGCGAGAAATAGGGAGTTCTCCGCGGAGGCCGGTTGAGGACGGTGTGCACCATGCAGAACTATGCTGCTCGAACCCGGACACCGTAATAGAATGACGCACAAACGTGGAACGAACCCAACACCGTAATAGAATGGCGCCCGAACAGGGACGGATCAATTGATAATAATTCACGTTTTTATTAATTGATTCGTAACGGATGTAGCATCTGGGAGAAGATCTAGGTGTAATATTCGACAGGTTTCATTTCTCATGATATGCTATATGCGCTAACTTGAAGATATCATTGGTGTTTGTTGTGTTTGTATATTTGTAACTGGTAATCATGGCAGAAAGTGAAAATTTGCGTTTGCAAACTTTGCTTGAAGCTATTAATAAAGTTCATGATACTGTTAATGACACCAAACAACTAATACAATCACTTAATGGTACTGTTAGCGATACTAAAGAACAAATGCAATCTTTTAATGGAGTTTATAATGATATCAAACAGCAACTTAATGAGACAAACAGTGAAATCCACCAACAAGTAGAAAAATGTCATAACAAAATTAACCAACAGTTAGAAAAATGTTTTGACGGTATTACAATTGGAGTATCAACATTACGGGAATCCTCTGTTGAATTGAAAAAGAGCTTAGAAAGTAGTGTAGACAAAATTAATCGTGCAGGGTCTGATAGTGTAAAACGACTCTCGACGCAGTTAAATTATAAGTTTGAGTCACAAGAGAAAAAAAGTAATCAAGTAAATAGTGTTGAAGTTACTAGTACTTGCACAGGTAAAGAATATGCGAACACTCCTAGTCTAGCTATTGACGAAAGTTCTTGTTGTCAGATTGCTGTAGCAGACACACCTAGTCTGAAAATAGTTGAAAAGCGACAGGTAAGAGAAAATTGTGTATTGTGTGAAGGGTTGAATAACATTCACGAGCTGTGTGCATACCGTTTGGCGAAGAACAGCACTAATGTCGTCGTTTATTGTAATGAAATTCGAGGCAAAGAGACCTCAATGCGCGTTGGTAGCTTGTTATCGCAAACACTTGAAAGTGTGTTAGGTAGTGTACCGCTTAGTAAATTAGAATGTATCCCCGTCCGCACTAGTTGCTTTTACTTTGTTAATGTAACGATGGTCAAACTAGGTCATGTTGAAAGTAATCTGCATTGTTGTGAGTTAGTAGTCAGTCAAGTACAAGTTAAGCAAGTCAAACGAATAACTTTCTTTGTACTCATATGCACGATGTCTGTACACTCAAAAATCAAAGATAATAGTGTTGAGTTCAGTAAGCTTCCCAATTGTAATAATAACTTTGTCTCATGGAAAGAAAAAAGCCTAGTTTGTTGTGAAATTTTCAGTAGCGTAAAGCATATGTGCAGTAAACTTGTCGAAAAGCGCACTCATTTATTAGCTTACAGTAAAAAGAGTAAGAAAAACAAACGAAAGTTGCATAAAGTCCGTAAGAAAGTGAAAAAATTATTCCGCTTATTGCATAACTTTCATAAATTTTCAAACAAGGTCCTGCGTTCCAATCTTAAGAGTAGATTTGAATACCATCGTAGTGTAATTATAGAACATGGTACACGCAAAAATGATTCTGCTTATGTTTCTGAATTGTCTTCCGAAAGTTGTGGTACGAATGACAGTAATTTGAAATCTAGCGATCATAGTAGATCATTAGGTATCGAATCAGCTGTTGAATTAGGTGCAAACCGCAGATCATTTGTAAACGGTAAGAATTGTAAAGTTTTTCAGAAAACGTCCATCAGGCTATTCAGTAAATCACATGCACTGGTAAGAACAAAAAGTAAAAATAAATGCAAAACGAAATGTAGGTCAAAAGTGCTTGTCAATGAAAAACCGTATGTTAATCGCGTCAGTACAATGAAAAAACCCAAACATGCAGGTGCGTCAAAAAACCGATCTAAAATGAAAAGTAAAATTAGTGATCGATCAAAATTTCGAAAAATGCTAGTAAAGCGTGTTGAAAGTCTTCGAAAAAATAGAAAAAATTGTGAAGATTGTGGTACAGTTCAAAAGTTAGTGAATCAATCTTCTAACGTGAATCAGTGTTTTACTTCACAACTTGGTATGCGATCCAAGTATCGACGCAGTGTTGCCATAATGAATGAAAAGTTAAAAGATGCAAAATTTAATGCTAATAAAGTGAAAGTCAAGCTGTTTAGTGCGTTAAAATGCAAAAGAAAGAGCAATAGTTTATGCAATGTTGCCATCTCCAGTGTTGAAAAACAAAGTGCATGTATAAATGCGGTGTGTTCTAAAAGTAAAGCTGTAATTAGAAACCACTTAATCATTTGTGATTTTACGTACATGATGTTTTGGCAAATGAAGCCGTACAAAGTTACTCCTGAGTTAGAGAAACCGAAAGTAGGCGTAGGTTAAGTAAATTATTACCTTCCGCTGGATTGATTGTCTGGAATATGTGATATTTGCAATGATTTTGGAATTGTAGAAAATTTAAAATTCTTTTGTAATCGTCGTCATATAGAAAGACATACCACAAATTGTCATTTTGTTGAACTATTCTGTGTGTAGTAGTTTAGGTGTCAGCCCTGCTAGTCTTCATTTAAATGTAAAAGCAAATTATTCTGTGTTGAAGCATTTTGGCATTGTAACAAACGAAAGCTATGATGAAAGTGAACCTGTAAATTGGGAAAATAAACTCATAATGGCTGACTACCGCAGAAGTGAAAAAATTAGAAAAAGAAACGAGAAATATAATGCATCCCAAGAAAGAAAATACAAAATAAAAGAAAATGATTTGGTATTTTTGTTGCAATCACATTTGAGTTCAGCAGTAGACAAAAAGATTCGCAAGTTTTTCATGCTCTACAAAGGTCCACTATTTTGTAAAAGTAAAATTTCAGATAAAGTCTTTGAACTTGTAGATCCTTTAACTGGAGAATCTTGTGGCGTACATTCTATCGATCGTATGAGAGTGTGGAGACCCACTCAAAAAACTAGGAGCATCTGGTTAGAATTAGCTAAGAAACATATACATGAGAAAGAATTTGATTCTGTAAAAGAAAATAGTGAGAAAACTGATTCTTGTGAACCGGAAACTTTAGTAAATGTGAATTCTTTGAATATAACAAAAGTTAGTTTATCTGTATTCAACAAGAGCGAAAGTAATAAGTTCAATGTTCAGTTGTTGTTGAAAGAGCTATTGAAATGTGATACATATTTGCAATATTTAAACGATAAGCTAGATTGTCGGTATCGTACTCTTATGTTAGCTCTAAATCATTTGTTGAATCCTAAGCTAAACAGACGTGACGTGTAAAAAAAAAAAAAAAAAAAGTCACGGACATAGTTATTTCCTAAATGCTAATATGTATGAAAATGTTGTTTATTAGTATTGATATGTAAAGGAAATGTGAGATAGAAACTCGTTTACATAAATTATCGTATTGTCTTGTTGACGCTTTGCGATAAGTTATCAAGACTAACTGTAAGATCTTAAAACACCAAATGTACGAGGTGAATTGTGTAGCATTCGTGTATTATTAAGAATGTAAGCGATGCTAAGCTCTGATTTAGTCAGAGTGAGAGTAAGTTTTTATGTGTCAGTGGAACACTGTGACACGAGCATTGAATTATGAATGGCAACTCTCCCCCCCCCTCATTTGTTTTTAACCTTTGGGTTCATTTTTCTATGTTGTTTTATATTCCTACCTCGCTAGAAGGTCTTGTTGCCATTCTAAAGGGGTGGGATGATAATATAAATGTAAAATGGGGAAGGGAGACTTAAAAGTTTAAGTGGATAGGCGCTTATTACCGTAAAAGTGTGGCAGACTTACTTCTATCCGGCCTCACTCTTATTGTTACAGTACAAAAGAGTGGTAATAAATTTATTTCATGTAATTATTATGTTTAAGTGATGTGTAATCTTGTATTTTTGTATAACAATTTTGTTTTCATAATTTCTTTGTCAGAATAGCATGAGAAGTGCAAGTATGCTTCGTCATTTAAGCAATTTAAGTACAATGTGTGTAGAATAAGCTTGTTCATTTCCTTTTGTGGAATATTGAATTATATTATTCAAATAATATTTGTGTGATCTATTTGTTGAAAAGTTGAGTTGTTCATAATAATTAATTGTTTATGTTTTGTAGTTTTTCGTATAATACCGTAAAGTAAGTAATGTGAATATTTTACCTCTAAATGATGCCATGATTTCGTATAATGTTTGTGTTATTTTAACAATAAGAGCGCATATAGCAATATTGTAATTCGTATATTAAAAGTATATCATGAGAATTATTTGCATATCAATTGTGAGTCATGCATATATAAATGTTTAACTTAGTGACAGTGCCAAAAAAAAAGACTTTATGAACTTTACATATAAAAGCCCCATGAAACTTTTATGTAAGTGTATAAATGCCCCACGCGTATGTCGTTTTTCTACGTTAAATCAAACTTTTTCATCTGATTAAGTGTAACTCGGCGAGAGTTCTTAGAAACTTCTTTGTGAACTAGTGTTCATCTTCACTTTCGAACAGTGGTAATTATTGAAGTGAAACTACAGTCAGGGTTCTTGAACGTTTACCATTATTCAATGGTACACGTACATTCCTTTCGACCGCCAATGTAACTGTACCAAAATTCTGCTTAAAATATTTTTCGTATAAACGCAAATTCTGCGTTTAAGTTTCATGTGACGTTTATCTGAATTCGTACACTTTGTGTGGTGTATGTTTCTCGTTGTTTGTGCTGCCGCCTAGTGGTGCTAAGAGACAGGATAGAAGAAGAAGAAGAGGAAAGTAATGAGAGACAACAGCTAGTTTTTCGTTGTAAGTGTTGGTGTGCTGATGTTAATGATTCAGCAATTTTTTGTTGATCACGTCATGATCTTGTTCCCAGACGTTATTTTAAGAGGAATATTAGTTACCATGTGACTTGGAAATCCATCATTATCTTTGAATATGTATAAACTATTAGTGAGAACAGTAATACTAATCTGAACTTTCTGGTGATTCTTACGTAACTCGTTATTAAAGTAATTCGACCCCAAATAAGATTGAATAATGACGAGTTTGAGTGATCGAGATTAAGAGGGAGATAAAGAACTTGGCGGGTGGTACCCGAAGGCAATGGACATATAGTCAACGACTAACACAAAAATTTGGTCGAAATAAGTCAATTCCTTGTCAGAAACAAGAATATAAAACTGTCACTGCGTTTGTTTGGAATGGCTGTCTATTAAATTCTCAACATCGGAAGAAAGGACGATTTTAGTGAGTAGATTCGACGGATGTATAGTGTCTCAACTAAAAGTGTGATCACACCTATCTACAAGCCATGGCGGACAGAAAATATTGAAATGAGTGGTTGAAAGTATATTTACGAACTCGTTACACGAATGGGGCGACTATTGTAAAGAAAAGTTTGTTTATCCCAGGTACGTTTGTTTATTTCTAATAAATGGCACAATAAGATGTAATTTTGTCAGTTTTTCTTTCACAGATTGCATGACGTAACGAGAACGTGATTGTTGGATAACTTGTGTTCGATTTATGAAAGTAGGTGATGCTCTCGTCTATTTTCGTAATACGCCTTAGGTCTTCGCCCAGGTAATCCGTCCGAATCTGGACCGTAACGGTGAGGTGTGTTGCGTCTTCCTTAAACAGTCGTCGCGGGAACAAATTTTCCAAACCCACAAATAAAATGGTTTAAAGCTGTATTATTTGAGGGCGAGAAATAGGGAGTTCTCCGCGGAGGCCGGTTGAGGACGGTGTGCACCATGTAGAACTATGCTGCTCGAACCCGGACACCGTAATAGAATGACGCACAAACGTGGAACGAACCCAACACCGTAATACATTCAAGCCTCCACATAAGGTACAACTCGAAAATAAGACGATTTCGAAAACCAAAATTTAAAATAAGAAATGCCAGGATGCTATTGGAAAGGCTACCACATACCCTGGCTTTGTAACCAAGTAACCGTAAAGAATTGAATGTGTGTCTTATTTAATTCATTTTAAAATGTCCATTCCGAAATGGCCATTTCTAGATTTCCAACCTCAATATTCAGAGCTCCTTTTTTCGACGTTCTAAAGTACGTCTCAATGTGCACAGAATACAGAATGTTGTCCATTCTATTATCTTTCATATGGTTTTGGTTTCAATTCATTATCATTAAAATCTAAAAGGTTACAGCGTTTAACGGAATCCTCTGAAAAGTGCAAAATACGCACACGCTGCTATACAGGACGGGGAGATATACAAAAATCAATGCAAATAAAAATAAATGTGATTATGTTAATAAGTCTTGAACCACCGGAAGATCTGCATCAAATTTTCAACATGGATAAAGTTCGAGCCTGTAGTGCTTTTCATCATGTCACTTTGAGAGTAAATCTTAGGGAAGTGGAGGGGAGGGTAAAGATATATAAAAATATATAAAACTTAGCAACTCTTGAACTACGCGACCAATCTTGACCAAATTCTTAACGTAGATGAGGTTCGGGCCTGATATGGTTTTTATTTCACTTTGACGGTAGAACTTAAAGAAGATGAATGGGAAAGATATATATATATATATATATATATATATATATATATATATATATATATATAATTTAACCACAGTACCAATCTCGATAAAATTTTCAACCTACATGAAGTTCGAACTGGAGATGGTTTTCCTCATATCATTTTGATGATGTAACTAAAGGAAGGGGAAAGGATAGCAATTTATAAGAGAACGAAAAATGACCGATATTAGTATCGAATCTATAGTTTTTGGAGTCGCTGAGATGAACAGCGACACATCTGATGCCTCTTAAATGCAAATTCAGTCCGCAACATGGAGGAGGAGCAGACATATAAAACTAATCAAAATAACCAATATCATTGTCGAATTCATAGTTTTCCAGGTGGCTGAGATGAACAATGACACAGAAGATACCGTATTCCGCAACGTGGGAAATATAAAACTTATCGAAAATGACCGATATCAAAGAGCGCTTTAGTAATAGAAAAAGTCACTGAATAACGAAGCATGGAGCATATTATTATTTTTTCTCAATTTAGCCCAGCAAAGCGGCCAATTGATGCTAGTAATAATAATAATAATAATAATAATAATAATAATAATAATAATAATAATAATAATAATAATAATAATAATCCTGTACTTTTGAACTTGCAGGGCGAAATTAATTCCTAATATGTTTTTATTTCTGTAATTTTTCCTGGGTTGTATGTTGTTTCCTTTACTAGCGGGCACTAATTTCTCTCTAGGTCATCGAATAAATGAATTTCGTTGTGCACTTAGGTGCAAATAACCTTACAAGAAGAAGCTTGATCTTTCCAATGATCAAGGCTAAGTAAGTAATATTTCGGTTCTAGTTTCAGGTGGCATGATAGCGTAGCGGTAACGTAATGGAGTTACGATTAATAAAGCTGTCAGACATAGGTTCAAGTCCTGTTTACGGCGAAGTTGCATTTTTTACAAAGTGATAGTGAAGAATCGATTTCTCATATTAGACGTTCAAAGCTTAAGAATGTGGAAGCAAACACCTTTATGATGATAGAAACGATTCACGATTTGGGAAAGGGAAAGGGATTTACCAGACATTCGAAACACTTCATTGATCTGCAGTAAACACTTTTCGTGTAATCGTTCTCAGAAAGAAATATTACAGCATTTGTTGGACAAAGTTTGAGTAAAACAATCGGTGGTGTAGTGGTAAAGTACCAGACTTCCAACCGGAAAATCTGAGTTCTATTCCACATCAGGAAGTATAACTTCTTCGCATAAAACAATGCCTGCAAATAGAGATTTATCTTCTGTTGGAGAATTTACAAAGCATCACTGGCTAGAATTCGAATAATCAGTGTGTGCGTTCTTCATCATACACTGTAATTTTAACTGCTTCATATTTATATTTGTCTCCCTCTTTCTCTCTCTTTTTCTCTCTCTCTTTCTTGACGTTTCCCTATCCTGTCTTTGCATCTTTCAATTCTCCCTCTCTTTCTCTCTCTCTCTCTCTCTCTCTCACACACACACACACACACGCACTTCATTTGCATGTGCATGTTCCAAAGTTAAAACGGATCAAGAGCCCGATAGACCTGGTCTGGAAAATGTAATTAACTTGCAACTTAAGCGTCAGGATTTTGTGCTGTCGGGATAACATCTACAGTCCTAGTTGTCTCTGAAAGAAATACAGTCTAAACGCAAGGGAATAAGCAAAATATCTTTTTTATAATCTGGGTTACCGAGTCTCAGTCGAATTACCGGGTCACTACGGCTTTGAATCCTCGACCAAGTGGTGGTCCATAAGCTAACCAACATCATCCGACTGACACTATGATCCGTTTGAGCTCTAGCGTGTTCATTCTATCTGTGCAAATTACAACGTTATATCCGCAAGAGATGAAAGTGATGCTGGATGTTCGGAACAGATAACGCTTCGGAAAAGACTAGAAAATGGCAACCTCTTTGGTTATTTGAAAACAAAATTTTATTTATACTAGTTCGACACAAAGTTGTTTCCATCCTATAATTCAATGTGATTTATTCATGTTGAAATTTGAAACATCCAAGGTTTGTTACATCTATAAGGAACATCTAATTTTCCATTTGAACATTTGTAACTTTTCATTATGATACGGTTTAGACTTTTAATATAGGATATTTCTGATAAAAATTTACCAGTAAAATAGCACTCATTCAATTTTATCTTTCTTTCTTTCTTCCTATTTCGTTTCGTTCGGACTGAAAGATATGACCTACGCTACCTACTGGGTTTATTAGAATGTGGTTTGCATCACCACGCCAAGTGAACACTATCGAACTTACAACCGAACCACGCGGAAACAAGGCATGTGTGTTAAACTTTTGACATTATCTTAGATGTGTCTGTGGAATCTACAGTTCTACAGGAAATTGAGTATGCTATGCTTTATGAAAAAGGCTTAATGAATGTTTCAAGCATCCTTTATATATTCGGATAGTCCTGAAAAAATATAAAAGCAAACGTTATTTCTATATTACTGTTGAATTTCTGGTAACGGAACTTTATAAGGTTAGGTTGTTTTCTTACTAAGTTTAAACTTCCACATTTTTATCTCTTCTCCGTTTTCTTTTTCTTCTTCTCTTGCCTTCTCTCTCTCTCTCTTTTTCTCTCTGCCTCATTTCTGAACCTTTGTGTAAAGGGCATCCATTGGTTTCAATTTTTCATTGTGTGTGTTTCAGTTTCTCCTTAAATCAACTTATGAATCTTGTTTCGTCTCGGTTTGTTTAAATTTCAATTTATCGATATCAATACATGTGTAGTTTGAAATTAGAATTGCGTTCCTGTTGTTAGCTAATTTTTTGTATGGGAGAGAAGAAAGGAGGAGAGAGAGGGGGCCTCTTTACCAGACATGATTATGGGATAAGAAGGTGTGTATTGGGTGGCCAATCAGCACGGCGTTAGCTGTCGCAATTTTTTTGATGCGAAGTGTGAACATTTTTGCTTATTCAGATGAAACTGATAATGATTAAGACTTCCTTATGACTTCGGCAAGATCACAGCTCAGTGTATGGTTAATGAAAATTATAGTTAACTCCTAAATTTTAATATTTGCTTAACTATATTATTGCCCATAGACAAGACATGTACAGTCAGCGACAAAAGTTCTTTCTGTTAGATGAAATTAGTTTCAAAAATAACTTGAGATTGGAAGAACAAATTGAGAACAATTTTCAGTAAATTTAAAAGGAATATAAATTTTCTGTACGTTACCAACCTTTATTCTCAAAGTACAACTGTTATTCCCAAAACAAATTTTATCAAATGGAAAGAACTTTTGTTGTTGGCTGTACCATTTGATAGATCACATCAAGCTGAGCAATATGACACGCTTGTTGCTAAATTTATTTGTGAAGTTTTCGAGAAAACAGGAAAGAACGAAATTTTATTGCGCGGAATTTTTATGCCATTTGTTGCTAATAATAATTATTGACAGTTCTCATTTTACTGGAAGAATTTTTATTGATTGATATTTATGTGGTGTATATTATTTTAAGAAGTCATCGGCATCACCAATTTATTGACGCCAATAAAATGCACATGAAAAGGTAAATTTTGTTTCACTATATCACATGATGTGAAAAATCCGCAGCCTCAGACAAATATGGCATGACTAACTGAAAAGCGTTATTTTTTATTTAATACCATCAAACTTAACTAGTCTCCACCCGAACTTTATAAATATTTCATCAATTACTTTATTAGCTACACACATTAGTGTGACGCTACTAGTACCTAGTATTGTTTTTATAGAGTAAAAAATGAAAGTGAGTGAGACAGATGATATCGTAAAGATATCAGCAGAACCCGTACACTATTTTCCTTAAGCATTTGGGTAAGAAAAAGCTGTCTGTGTGATGGGTTGCAGCGCTCGGCCAGAAGCAACAACATGTTAATAATTCGGAGTGTATTTTGGCGTTTCAACATAATCGAACGGAATTTCTGCATTGATTCGTGACAACGAATGAAACATGGGTCCATTATTATACATCCGAATCCAATAGATGAAATGCAGAGTGGTTGCAAGCGGATTACAATCGATCGAAGCGAACAAAGATACAATGTTCGGCATTGGTTATACAAAGAAAGGAGAAACAATAACTGGCGAGAATTATGTTACATTTTACTGATTAAATGGAACAGGAGATGAAGAAAAAACAACCGTATTTGAAGAGGAAAAAATCTTGTTCCATTTTGACAACGCACTTGAGCACTCATCCATAAAAGCTATGGTGGAATTGGATACTTATGGATACTTAAGGTTACGAAGTGCTTCCCCTACCCACCGTATTCTCCAGATTAGGCCCTCAGAGACTACTGTTTGTTTTCTAAGTTAAAAACATGGCTTAAAGGAAAGCTTTAACACCAATGAGGAAGTCATATCGGAAATGGAAGCCTATTGTACAGCCAGCCACAAAAGTAATTCCCCCTAAACGCTCTAATTCCATTACTTGGGGTCCAGGTCATTTGCGGTTGTGAGAATGCCTAGGCAGATGCAACCCAACTTACACGTAACTTTTCTCGTCACTGACAGCAGTTGGTAGCACTGAGTCAAGTCTGTATGGAAGTAAAATTGTGAGTAGATGACGCACGAAACATTTTTCCATTCTGAGATCAATCTCTCTGGTTCAGAGCGTGTTGTCCAATGAACATCATATGTTAATCTCAATACTGCTGTGTATGTAATGTATTTTTTCATTATATACTGTATATTCAAAGAAATAAAAATACTGATCACATATGAATCAGAAAATGCTTCAAAGTAGCAGAAAATATCAAATCTAGAACAACTGTTGGAAATAACTTTGTAAATTATTGTCTCCATTGAGAGACCTTCTCCAATTCTCATTCCAACATATTCTTTCTGGAGGAGAGAAGATCTTGCTTACCACACTGAATATGCATTGAAATTGAAATTGAAACAAGAAAATTTGAAAAAGTTTCAGCCTGGCCGGGACTCGAACCCAGGTCCACCAAATAGAAGTGAAATACGGTAACCATTTGAAAAAATTTGTTTTTATTCTTTCAAAAATGTATCAAATTAACGTAAAACATTTTTTACTTTACTTGGAATATCTGGAGGTTAGCGTCTCAGTATATCGGCGATATAATTTTATCTTCCGGGGATGTGTTCAAATTGTAAATTATATCGTTGCAACTTAAAGATTAATTTCGTCGTTGCTCGGACGAGAGATTTTATGAACTACCTTCATTTGTTTGACAACTCTGATCAGTACTATAAGGTCTCCGGTTGTTCCGATAATAAAAATTGTTACGCCCCTGAAAGTTGTTATTAAATTTCTTCCTCTTGTCGAATATTGCCGTCCATTCTCACTAGATCTACTTGTTTGCCTATTAGTTTCATTATTTTGAGACTTCCAATCGGTCTGTGCCACTGTTAATAAGGCGTTCTATTTACATTGTTTGAATTGCTTCCATTCCATGGCACTTCCACAGATGTCACCTCAATGAGTCGTTCTACAAGCTCTTTGATCGTTTTAATTGGTATTACCCTTACTAATCGAGATTCTTCTGGTGGGAGACATGTTAAAACAATATTCACTAACTCCTTTTCATTATATTCTTCCGCTATTCCCGAGTATTTGTCAATTAATGCACATACATATTCCAAAATAGTTGAATATTTAGATTTGTCATATTTCATTGACAATAAATTTCTTATTTGTGCTCTTTCCAGAGTTTCAGATCGGTACTTAGCCTTAAACCGTTCTTCAAATTCCGCAAAGCTCGAAATCTCTTTCTCGATTTTCCGATACCATCCACAAGCCGCTTTAGTTAGACATTGAGGCACGAGTGCAAATTTCTGTTCATCTGTTATTCCAAACAATAGGGATAATCTGTTGAATTCTTCGAGAAAATTTCTGGCGCTACCAGGAGTCATCTGTCCCGAAAAACGCGGAAAATCACGCACATCTCAGGGTTTAAATTAGGAATCCGCAAAATTCACTTCCTTACATTTATTTAACCTATCTGTTTTATAGTTTGAATTCGAAGAAAAATCTCCAGTATGTAAAGGGTTAGTCATAGAACTAACGTTGAACGAGTTTCTATGCACATTTTCTAAATTAAAAGTAGGAGATGACATATTACCAAACATCCAGGTTTCCCTGAGTTGACCATTGCTTACACTATAAGGAAAATTACTAGTAGAACTAGCTACAGTCGTCACCATATGCGTAAGACAGGTTACATTTACAATAACATCATTATTAAAATCGGATTGGTTATGACTTATTAAATCACAACTAGCATTCGTAACTTCAGATAGGTTTCCTTGTTTAGTTTTCAAATCATATACTTCCTTCTGGAGTTTCACTAATTTCTGGTTCACTTCTTCTGTATGTCGAACACATTGCATTTCAATGCCTTTTGTTTTGGTAGAGAGCTCTTCAATTTCTGCCTTACAAGTTTGCACTTCCTTTGCCAATTTCTCTCTTTTCCGACATTCGGTTGACACTTAAACTTAACTGTACCATTTCATCCTCATGCCGTTCCATTCTCTTATTTACATGCTCCATCACAGATTCAATCTTTTCAACTTCTTTGATCAATTCGTCCTTCCACTCCTTTTCCATCGTATCCATCCGGTCCTTGATATCTTGGAATTGTTTACTATGAGTCTCCTTAATGGTAGTAACATCTTCCCTAAGTAATTTATTTTTCTCCTTCAGAGCATTAACAACAGTGAAAGTGATATTAGACTGTTGCTCCATACAGTTCAATTGTTTCATTATCATTTCTAGAGTCAGACCTTGTTCTTGTTCTTGTTTATCACCACCAGAAGCTGTAACATCATCTGAATTCTGTTCAAATTCACCATCTACTTCTTCATCTATTGTTTCTTCACTTCTTACAGATTTTGTCTTTCTCCCCTTCTTGCATTTATTGCAAAACCAGTCGCCCTGCTAAATTGATCATATTTAGCATCTGGGATATTCACACAACAAAAGCGAAACCAACTTTTACATGTCCCACACATCACAGAGTTCATCAAGTCTTTATCTTGCAAAGCTGAAGTATCACAACACACATAAGTTTCACTACCACTGTGTCCTTTCTTTCCTCTAAGAACTTTCATCTTGATTCCATGTAGGTTCTAACTCCTAACAACAACAACTTCGTATCCGTTCCTCTTCTGTGTTTCCTCACTCTCTCTCTCTTCACTGTCATTCCTACGTTGCACTACGTCGTTGGTCTACGTAGTTTACGTTGTTCTAAAAAACTTGCACTGTACCTTGGGACGGGATGTAAATCTTGTCACAAGGCTTCTAACAAGTATGTGTTACTTCTAAATGGTTCCATCGCTGTGACGCATCTCGAGCTACGCACGACGATTTAACATTGTAAGAAGACTGCAGATAAGGGAATGGATCTCAGTAAAGAACGAAGCAAGAAAAGATGTAAGTAGACTCCAATCTAGATGACATGAACTGTAAACTTATGTTTATATATGTTGAATAAGACTATTATTCAATCTTCCGTTATGTAGTTTATTAATTCCATATCATTTGTCGGCAGTTTGTCAAACTACATGTTCTGCTCCATATAATTACATAGTATATAATCCATAGTATTTCATATCCTTTGTATTTATTCATTAATTTCTTTAACCATATTTCATAGTATATATACTTAACAAGCAGAACTACATTCATAAGCATTAAATACACACTTCTTGTAAGTTACTAAATAGACATATCGTAGATACATAGCTTTGATTGGAGTTCACAGAAATACGAAGAAAGTTAGTTGCTTGGAGCAGAATCAGTTAACATTAGCAACTCATATTAAAGTAATTTATAGATACAATATTAAACATTAAACACACGTTGCTTCAAAATTACTTAATTATGTCAAAATATCGTGACAAACTATGACAAATAAATATTATTTTCGATAGAATTAGAATCAATTATCAGCGAGTAATCGTCATAAAATTATTTAACTTCTATCTTTTTAAGAATCACGGAGTAAAATCATATCAACAACTTTCTTCTATTTATTAAAAAGAGAACGAATGTGGTTCAGAATTTCAAGTAATTCTTGGCCAATACCTTGAAACAAGCTGCAGATAAAGTTTAAGTCGGTCAAGCCGAATTTGTGAAAGATCATAATAACCTGATTTAAACATGAATAAACAAAGAGTTAATCGAAATAAAAGACAATCTATAACGTCCCGTTAAAACCACTCACCCACCGCGCCATTTAAATTTCCACCCAAACTAATACCTAGTTAAAATCGTTTCATGGAAAAATATAAACAACATACTCAAATATAAGAAAAACAAACAAATATAAACAAAATATAAATAAAAATATAAATAAGAAAATATAAGCAACTTGTGTGAGTCTTAATGACTTACTCCAGATTTCCTTGTTTAACTCAAAAACAAGTTATATAGATGTTCCTCAATGAGGAAAATATCAAGAAACGTCCTTCAGGTTGAGGCTACACCATCGGAAGACCCATAACGCGTGTGGGCAGGAGGCAACTCCCCCCCCCCCCAAAGAAGCTCCCCGCCATTCGAAAGGGTCCATTTTGAGATAATATTTTCTTACTCCATATACGATAGGAACATGAAATTAGAAATAAAGCATCAAATAGGGTTGCTACATTACATAAACAAAACAGCACACAAAAGGTAAATAGTACAAAAATCAGTCTTGGATCAATTTCAGTAAAAAAATGTCTGCTACTATTGGCTCTAGAAATAATATTTATTCGTATGGCTTTGAGATTTATCACTATTGTCTCCTTAATAATTTTGTCATGTATGGAAAGAGCTCAGGGAGTAACTAACGGAACCACAGACCTTGCCGTGCGGGAGGGCCCACAGGCTTCGGGAGGCCCATAAAGATTAAGAGAAAGTTCGAAAGAGGGGACCCAAGAATCAAAACTTTCTCTACGGGGCCCAAATAAGCTTATTAATGTTTGCCCCCCGCAGAAAACATCTAAGTTACGGCGCTGGTCATCGGTTGCAGGGATTGTCCCGATTTACATTACATTTCGTCTTTTACATAACTTCTAATTTCCAAAGAAGAAAAGACGACAGAAATTATTTTCACATTCTTTAAGTTGTGTCAACACGTGTAGAAATAGACAGTTCTATGTTTATGTTTCAGAACTACTAGTTTATTTTCTTATGTTCATATGAGGAATTTGTAGCAAATTGAGGCAACATGATCATAAGACTGCTGATCATCAGGCACAATCCGCTAGGGGTTCGAATTCTCATCCTTGTAGAAATATTTTTGCAGCAGTAAGAACAATATAATTAGCACTGGGGTGTGTTCGCACCCCACTTGGTAAAGAGAAGGTTAATAATTGAAGAACACTACTTTCTTTCAGAAGTTTGTAAGTTAACGAGTCCAGCTAAATTTCTCTCTGAATCGAAGGAGTATATTACGTCACAGCTGCATTAAGATGTCGACGACCGCTTTAGACAACTTACATTTTTTACCGAAATTAAATTGTAAAATGTAGCGGAGTTTTGCGAAAAGTTTAGTTATCTTCACGACGCAATACCTTACTATTGATTTAAGAAATCCAACACTTTGCACGTCTATTAACCACAAGTATCAGCTATTAATGATGTTTCGTTAGACCTGCTGTGACTGATATACCTTTAGAATACTAACGCTATCTCATGTCCAAAAGCCTAACATTTTAGAATACGTGATATTTTGTTACGGTTTTCACTAATGTAATGAGCTGTTCTCAAAAAAGGCTCTTATAATTTTTTAAAAAATCATTAATTTGATAACTAATTTTTACGCATTTCTTCACGCATGTTTCGTATGGAGATCCATGTATTAAAAATTACTACTATAGTTCGTTTAGGTATCTAACAATACTGGGTAAGGGAAAAATGAAAAGAAAATTTAAAAACTTAGAAGGAAAAGAACTTTCAAAACGCATTAAAAAACAGAAAACAAAAACTTTTTTGTTGCAAGGAAAACAATCGACTTCAAAACAGCACTAAAAAGCAAAAAATAAAAACTTTTTTAAAAAGCATGAACTGACTTTAAAAAAGGCACTAATAGGATAAAAAAAGAAAACCGTTAGAAAATAGACGATAAGAATATACTCTTATCTGCAAAAATGTTTTGAAATCGTACCAAAAGGACTTACTCGGGGAAGTAATACTCCCGGAAGTAGGAACCAAATACACGTTTCTGATTGGTTGGGGTTAGCCGTTTCTCGGCACGTAGCTTACATGTGGCAGAAATCAAACGCTTGCTCCTGTCGGCCCTCGTGGCCAAGCGTACTAGCGCAACGATCTGGTAATGGAAGTTGTTTTGGGCGTGGGTTTAAACCCGGCCCAAGGAAAGATTTTTTTAAATTTTCATAACACTTTTTTTTATTAAAATAAGTTGAGAATAATACTCAAAAAAACGATGTACTTACTTTTGTGGAGATAAGTAGTAGTAGTAGTAATAGGAACGGGTTAGAAGCCCCGCAAGGCACGTTTTGTCCCACCTTGACCCCATGATATAAATTTTGTGACCAACTTAAAACAGCTGCCTAGGGTAGCGCTTGAGAAAAGTTACTTCCACTCTCCCGAGCGGGTCTTGTGACAAACCATATTAATGACTCCTATAATTACCATCGAAATAATTTTATATTAGGCATACTTTGTTCAGCTTGACTCGACTTCAAAACAATTTACAGATAATAGTAATAAACTATTTTCTGCTTTCAAGCGCTATTATTATTATTATTATTATTATTATTATTATTATTATTATTATTATTATTATTATTATTTTATTATTATTATTATTATTATTATTATTATTATTATTATTATTATCGTCTGTTTTGGGGCGCTTTTATTATTTTTCCCTATTAGTGCTTTTCTTTATGTTAGTTCATATTATTTTTAAAGAAAAGTTATTTACATGATAGTATAGATACAGATGGTGATCAGAAAAATGGAGACACCTGAACAAAATTGCAACTTACCAGATTAATATGGTGTCGGGCCACCTTTCGCCTTCAGAACAGCCTTGATGCAACGTGGGATGGAGGCATAGAGGTCGTGAATGGTAGCAAGTGGAATTTTACACCATTCCTCGTGAAGGGCATTGGCCAGTTCTGTGAGGATGGAGGTGCAAATCGTCGCCGGAGTCGTGTTTCCAAGACGCACCACAGATGTTCAATTATGTTGATATCTGGGGATTGGGCGGGCCAGGGAGGTGTTGAACTTCATCCCGATTCTCCTTAAACCACGCTGCAACAACGCCATCTGTGTGAATGGGTGCATTATCATCCTGGAAGATGGCGTCATTGTCCGGGAACAACATCCGGACCATAGGATGCAAGTGGTCTCCTAAAATTGCGACATAATCGTTGGCAGTGATTCGTCCGCTAAGTGTGACCACAAGACCCAATGAAAACCATGATATGGCGGCCCACAGCATTACCGGTAATACTATACATGAGAACCCCCTGATCTGCGTTTCTTCTGTATTCTATTACCACTTCTACATGAAATACCATAAATTTTCTACGTAGTGCAATAGTAAGAAGTATCCATGTGCACAAGACATGCGATATGCGTTCAATTTCCCCCCCCCACACACACACTAACCCACACATAGTCATAGATAAAGTACAAGGGCACTACACAAGCAGATATAAAGTATATGTACGTTCTTTTTTATTTTCGTATCAGTCGATAAGTAAATACAAGTCGCTTTGTTACCCCCTTTTTAAGTTCGTACATACTCAATGAATAATCCATAAAAGTATGAGCGTCCTGCTCCTTCGGGAACTGACGCGGCTTTACGTATACTATTAATAAATTATCTTATGTATGCACTCGAACTAACTTCTTATCCACAATACCATTTTTTTATTATTATATTGCCATTCATTTATAATAGAGTCGCAGCAAACGGGCTAAGTCGACTATTACATTATTATAGTTCCAAAGTTGGAAATTGTATTTTTTTTTATTAGTAACTATTATTTTATTTTAAAACGAAAATAAACAATCTATCATCATAACAGCTTGGAAGAGGGTATTTACAATAAACTTTTAATTATACTTTTTTCTTGATGCAACTTTTTTATGAAACAATATATATATATGGAATTTCATAAACAATCATATAATCTATATACATTGAATATACAATATAGCTATTATGAGCATTACTTTATCCAGTTAATGTTATTCACAGAAATAGAACAGTCGTTCAGACTGTGTTTAATGCAATATAATTCTCCAGGATAATTCCCACATGCAGAAAACGCTTGACATAAAACGGTAATATAAAGCAACTTATCCACCATTTTGATACAAACACTTGTTTCACTCATCCAACAGATCACTTCATCAGTTTTCATTAGTGTATAATCCAACTGAACACTCTGAACCGGTCTGAACTAAACTGTCTGTAACGCAGGGATGTAGCCAAGGGGGGTCATTGGGGCCAGCCCCCCCCAAATGGTTTCCTGCCCCCCCCCCAAATGACCAGCATTTAAAACATCATAGTAAAATTATCTCGCTTCATTCATTTAAAAGTAACAAAGTTTATTGACAACTAATAATTTATGGTAAAATAGTATGGAGAAATATTGTTTTTCCATACCGATCGAAAAATAGTATAGTATCTCTTCCTTATACCGATCGAAAAATAGGATACTTTTTGTGACAGCAGATTACACAATTTACTGCGATTTATATTTGACAGTTTGAAAACAAACGTTTTAACAAGGTACTATAAATACAGCCATAAACAAAGGTACTAAACTGATTTGTAAGTACAGTATATTTTTATATGCTTTAACAAGTGTTTTAAAAGACATAGAGGATGGAAAATTTGGCGAGAAACAATGTTTTTATTCAACTAATATTTTATTCGCTTTCTCTTTTATTTCTAATCAGTGTAAAAAAATAATTATTTTTTCTTAGTCACGAATAAAAAATAAGTATTTTTGACAGGAAATCGTAAAGAAATTAAGTGAAATTTCAAAGAAAATCAATCTTATGTAGATAGGTTTTGTATACAAGGTCTTAAATTTAAATATAAAGGTAACCAAGAAAAGTTTTGTTGCTTTTTCACCCATCACCTTCGAACATGATATGTCACCTAACACGTGACTGGAAGATCAAAAATAGTCCCCATCAGTAGTGGTAGAACGTGAAGGTAGTTCTTTGTTATGCAAATTAGGGTGAGTCTTGGCAATAGGTCTTTTGTTAAGAGGAATGTTATTTATCCTTGAGGGTTTACGTACGCAGGTGGGAACAATGGATGCCGCAGATGTGTGTATATGTAATAAATTATTGTTAATGACATGTCGGCTTTCTTTATTCATTGTTGACAGAGAAGTAGTTGAAGAATGTGGTGGGTGGGGATGAGAGAAGCGTACACTGTTTATATTATTTTCTATTGTGACAGCGAAGTAGTTCGACCTTGAATAGTCACGTAGGCACAAGTATGTTTTGGAATTTCTAAGGAAAAAGCTTGTTTGTTTGGGGGAGAGGTAGAACACAGGTGTGCGTTAAGTTTTTTTATTGTGACAGAGAAGTAGTTCGACCTTGAATAGTCACGTACACATGAGAAAAATTCCAAGATTTTTTAATGATCACGTGATAGGGACACTTGTATGAACTTGTTGTTGTTAGGACGCCATTTTGTTGTGATGTAAACGCTTAAATACAGAGTTTCAGGAGAGTGTTTTATGTATTACGCTATGGCTCCCGTACGAAAGCTAGTTTTTAGCAAGATTGACGACGAGGAGACACTATCATCCCCTCCTGCGGGAACTAAAAAGTAAAAGACCGACAACAGGCCGGATTCCCCGCACTCTATTGAAGTAGTCTACATATCATTTTCGGATGATGAAATTTATTCATCATCTTCGGATGAAGAAGGCAAATTGGAGGAACCAGAGACACCATCTCCAACGGTGTCGCCAACGCCACCTGCATCACCATCGCTGTTAAGCCGATCCAGTTCCAGATTCTGGAGTTTAAACTGTTCATGTTCCAGTCAAAAAGTGGATCGTGATTGTGTAATTGATGCTATTTTGAATTGACACTGATAGAATATTAATTTGTGGTGGATGCAAAGAAAAACTGGCTAATCAAATGGGACATGACTGTTTTTGAGCCCAGAGGAACTAGAAGATCGCGCCTTGAAATCTCTGCTGGACGTCGAAGCGGAGGACTTACTTTATGTATATGCAAGAACGCATATTATTGGTATATTTACACAAGAACTCTTTTATGAAGCCTTTTTTGACTTAATTAAAGAAAAGGACCCTAATTTTTTGAGTGAATTAGTTAAAATTTTTGAAAGTAAAGACAAAAAGAAAGGCTTTGCAAAGTGATTGTGTATGTATGTAAATAGTGAAAATACTGTATGCAAACTGAAGTGACAGTGTTTGAAAAACATGTATTCTCATATCAGTGGTGGTGGTGATTATATTTGTGTATCTTGTAGTGACAATAATATTAGTGAACTGTGCATTTTAAAAACTATAAATGTATACTTACGTTTAAATATTATTTCCTGTGAACAATGCACGTTGAATCTTCAACACCGGTGTTTGTTTCTTCATGATACTGGAACTTTTGCTGTACAGCATTTATCCAATGAAATAACTCTTATTGATTTGTTTGAAGTGTTTGAAGAACATCATAGTGAAATCTCAAGTATGAACTTTATACGAAAAACGCGAGAATGTTTAAACAACATGGAATTTGTAGACAAATAATTACGTTTTTGTTGAATCTTAAACATGAAATTTCACCATGTGTTAATGAATACATAATCGACATACAAGGTTTTAAGATTTCAAATAATGAATTTCTTATTCGTGAATTTTGTTTAATTGCATGTGATGATACAGTAAATTTCCATTGTTTAGTAAAACCTCCGATTGAATACAATGAATTATCTTTAGGATGTTAAAAACAAGTTGATTGGTTAACATCAAACTTACATGGACTAACTTGGAATAATAAAAGCGGATATGCTGTATCACATATACGTAACCTTCTATATCAATTATGTTAGCAAGATGCAACCTTTTATTGTAAAGGTGCAGAGAAATCCATTTGGATTAAGAAACTATTTTTGTTAGATAATGTTATTGATCTTGAATCAAAACAATGCCCACCATTAAATGAATTATGTGAAAATGTTATGAATGAATATTGTTCTTTTCATGAACAAAATATACAGTTTGAGAAAAAATCAGGTTGTGCATATCGAAATGCCCAACAACTTAATTTTTGGTGGAAGTTTCAACGATCAACAGCATTAACTAACACGTTTTCAATGATGTAACATTACTTTTTTATTTTCATGTTTTGCAATGAAAAGAAGAAGTAAAATTTGAAACTTTTATTTTTAAAAAAAATATTTTTTGATTTATATATTTATGTACATAATATATATATATATATATATATATATATATATATATATATATATATATATATATATATATATATATATACAAACAATAAACTTATTATTTCAGATATTTTGTTTTCTTTTTTAAAAATATTTACGTGGTTATATACAATTTTATCATTATTTTTTAATTTTGTCTTATGAAATAAACTTAAAGATTTTTCAAATGAATTATTGCGTGCTATATGATACATGAAAAATAATACGAAATATCCACACAGCACAGATTCTTCGTGTTGGTATGGTTGACTATTTACATAATAAACTTTACTATTTTTACATAAGAATGAATGAATTTCTTTTGGCACAGGCATTCGTAAACTATCGAAATAAAATCCATCATGATTTTTGTTTATGTATAGTCCAACCCAATGACTTCCTGTGGAATCTAATGTATCAAGATTAATGATTAGTCCAACAGGAGTTTGCACTGTTTGTGGAATTGTATCAATGGAATAAATTCCATTCACATATGATCCAGTTTGTTTATCACTGAGAAGCACTTTTAAAATTTCATCTGTATACATGACTTTTTTTATTTCTTTAACGGATTAGGAACATATTTATCACTGGTATTGTTCACAAACAAAACATAGTCATACACTTTTACATATTCACTGTATAATAAAGATTCATGCACACTGCACTTGTAATGTCCAAAGCGATGATTATAATGTGCACACTTTGACACATGAAATCCTAGAGATGTGTACCGTGGACAGTCCAAATCCTCGAGATTGATAATATCACGTTGAAGAATTTCCTGCAGAAAGTCCTGATGAGCTTTGCCGAAAGTGTAAACAGATGAAATATTTGTACAATATTTGCGGAGAATTTCTTTAAGGTGTGAGTATTCGACATCTCCTTCATGCCATTGGATTCCATAAAAATTATCACACAAGTATTTGTTTGCTTCTATTATTGTTTCACACATTTCAGTAGTAGCGCACGGAGGTTTAAATATCCAGCAATGTATGAATGGTATATCTGGTTTAGCTATTGCTAACTTTAACAATAAGTTCATTGTCGTCCTCCCCACGATAAGCGGAGAAGTGAACAACAACCCTCATGCTACTAAACTGATTTAAATTTAAAATGAATTATCACCATATACATTTCTATCTTTATCTATTTGTATGAGTGAGTCAAATTGAGCATACACAATACAAGTGATTGGTTGTGTTAATGACTCTTTGAATGATACTTTTAAATTAACGGGAGCATCGCGGACAACATCCCATGTAGTATCGTCCAATGTAGCAGTAGGGGATAGAATAAATGCATAAAGAGTGTATCCATGTGGATATTCATCATAGGTAACAGTATGGCCATCATCCTTATAAAATATTCCTGTACCGGAGAACAGATGTCTGGTAACTTAGAACGTATAAATTATTTGAAAAATCAGGGGTGAGGGGATTGAGAGGAAATGAGTTTGAACCAACTTGTAGTTGCAACTTGTTAACGTTAAAGTTTCGGAATTCAAAAGGATTAATTTCTGATTTCCCATTAAAGGATGCGTTAGAGACAAATCCGATAACGATTGCTTTAGGTACATTTCCAAGGAATAGATTATCAAGATTGTATGAATTTACTTGCTGAGGTATTGTATATGATCGAGTTTCAACTCTTGTAAGAGGTAATTTGGCCGTTTCATGCACCATACCTGAATTTATTTCCATACCAACATGTGCAGATATGTCAACACGTCGTGCATACATCGTAACTTCTTGAAGCACTACTTTATAAGATGTATTTGGAGCGTGCATTAAACAAAGCATATCTTTTGTTCGGTGTAATTTAATACGAAGACCAACTTTGTTTGGAAGCACACGACCTAAACTTGCAATATCAACATGAATACATCCGTACATTTCAAATGGTGCACTATTCTTAACAAAAGCAGCACGTTTATTAAACCCTGTATTTGTTTCATCTAATGAATTAAATTGTTTTGCGGTATCTTTGTACCATAAAGAAGATGTAAGATGTGTTTGCGAAGCATCGTTTGAATAATTTAACAAGGTTTCGATATATGTGCGATAACGATAAGATCCAGATGATGAACTAATTAATTTATCATTTAATGAAATATCAACTTGACTTAATAATGAATGTAAAAAGTTATTTACTGGTGCAACTACATCGTTTGCATCTAAATTATTACCATTTGATTTTGTAATTTTACAACATACATAAAGATAAAGATAAGCAGGATGAATAAATTCACCTGTTTCACCAGGAATGACAAATTCAATAGGTCCTTCTGAAATTAGTGTAGAAATAGGACGATATTCCACATGAGAAGTTGCTTCTATTGCAGTTTGTGTCATTGGAACGGAAAATAAGTCAAATTCTGAAGGACAACACTCATGGCTATTTGAAATAAGTAAAGCCATTATGAAAATATATCTTTAGTCTTCCTTCTTTTTGTTTTACGTTTAACAGTATGAGAATGTTTACGTTTGATGGGTGGTCCAATTCGTATTACAGGAGCTTTACGTTTTCGTGGCCGTCTCTCACCGCTACCAGATAGTAACTGACCAACTTTATTAACAGCTTTTGTCTTTAATGTTTCACCAGCTTCTTTTACACGTGCGCGAACGGATTCTTTTATTGGAAGATTTTCTAATACATCCCCAGCAACTTGTATACCAGTTTGTAATGCTTGGCGACCTAATGCTTTGGCACCTTGTTTAAGGAATGGTAATGCAATACGTGCTAAACCTTTAAAGAAACTACCGATACCGTGTCCACGTTGATAAACTATCCTGAAAAATAAGGTATTCCACAACCACGTTGATAACATATACGTCAAGATTTCATTTCTTTTATTTAAGAGCAGCGCGTTTAAAATGAAGTGTTACCGTCCATGTCCCGGAACGAAATGGCAAATTTCGCCCTGCATGGTCCGTTAGTAGTACTTCGATATTGTTAAAACAAAATTTTGAAACTGGTAAATAATGAATATCTTGAAATGTAATTGTTTGCACTTTTCCGTATTTCACATTGCAAATTGTTGCAATACGTAATAATGGTGCTTTGGTATCACCTAAATATTGATATTGTACAGTATCACTATACACAAAAATTTGATGTGGATAACCAATATCAACGTAAGGTTGTTTAAGTCCACATTTATGTAAAACAAGATCTTTATTTTAAGGAAATCCTAATTGTAAAGACAATGCTGGTGACAATGTAAGTGATTTAACACGTTGATCACATTCTACGAATACTGTATTTGACACATTAAATCTTATCAATTTGGAAACTTTATTTAATCCTTCGATTAAATGGTACACGGTTGGATAATATCCCGGTGTAATTTTACTTTTCTGAGGTTCCCCATCTTTTAATGTAAACCAAACATTTTCACCATCGATAACATTATGACATGTTAGAAGAATGTGTATTTCACTTAAACCAACATACCAATTTGATTCAGATTAGCGAATAGTATTATTTAATTGATTAATAAAATGTGATGGAGTATTTTTTGGATATACAACAGTACTAGCATTTGAAACGAGTGTAATGTAAAAACTATCATCAATACTATCAGAAATCATTTCTGCTTAAAGTGTAGTGTTAAGTTTGAAGTTCCAAATTGAAATGGTAGTTTTTGTCCGTGTTCATCTTTTAAGTTTACTTCTATCGTGCCAAAATATTTTTTCTCTACTTTAACATAGTGTGGTGTATGAAATACAAAACATTTGATGTGTGCATGCTCTTCATCATAAACATTAAGTTTTCGAAGTAAAGGTCCAACGTCTTGTTGTTGCTTTACAACATAAAAACAAACATTTACTTCAGTTGGAATATTATAATCTAAATTGCACGGGAATTTACCACGTGGTAGTATTCTCTCTTGTGTGTTTGGTAGTTTTAAGTATACAACAGGAGAAAAATCTGTTGAATGTTCATCAATAAAACCTAAAATGTGTTGCAGTCCTTTTGTAATACCAATCATACATTGATCGGATGATTTTAAAATATGTGATATAAATATTTTTATGATATCATACGTACATTTTCAGGTATCATATCTAAAATACTTTTTACAGAAGAATAATATCCTGGTATGACATTAATTTCGTGACGTTCATTTTTACCATCAATTACAGTATTTATGGTAATTTTTTCGTTTTCACCTACATTAAAAAAACACCAAGGAACATTAATTTGTGTTATGCAACACCCCATTCACCATCCCTTAAATTAATAGTTTTACTCTATACGATGCTGTTGTATTATCAAAAAGTTTACTACTTGCATTTGAAGGAAGAGTAACCTAAAAGTCGTGTTTAAATGTTGAATTCATGTTGAAGACTGAACAAATTTCGCTTTAATCCATGAATTCATACTTGACGGATATCCTAACCACTTTACATAAATCCAACCCTTTTTGCGTTTAAGAACTTTTTCAATTCAATAATTTTTATTTCAATTAATTATTATCTTTGGAATTCTTGTGCATAAAATATTCCTTTAATTGCATCACCATTCCAATCTTTTAATTTATAAGTTACCGGATTTGATTTAATACATCGATCTACAATAAATATTTCTTGCGACCATTTTGATAAATATCCTTTCTCTAACTTGTGTTTATATTTACTGACACGAACATAATCACCCGGATGAAATTTACATGTTCATTTCTTTTTCGCGATGCTCCATATAATGTATTCCATACTTGATTAATGTTTGAATCATTTACTTCTGCAGGTGCCATTTTAATACTTCTGTGATACGAATGTATAGTTATGTACAATTTTATCGAGAACATCAATATAACGATAGGTATTTTTTGCTGTAAAGTATCGATACAATCTTTCCTTTAATGTTCGTATGAAACGCTCTGCTAATGCACACTTAATTTCCGAATGCACATTATAATGATTAATTTCATTTCTTGAAATAAACGTTTTACATGTTGATTATAAAATTCACCGCCTAAATCTGTTTGTACATGAAACACGGGTAATTTTAACTGTTTAAAAATTTTTGTGATTGCTTTAACCATTTCAGAACCTTTTTTGTTTTTAATGGAACGCAATACGCATACCGCCAGAAAATATCAATACAACATAAAATATATTTATAATTATTATTATTATACTTTGCAATATTTTGCATATCTGCTAAATCCATTTGTAATGTTTCATTCGGTGCACTAACATAATATTTCTTTCGCTCGAAAACTTTTCGTGCTGGTGCATGTAATGTATATGCATCTTGTGATGCTCACCATTTTTTATTTTCTTTTGTGATAATTTAGTTTTACGTTGCAATGCTTTAATACTAGATAAAGAAGCAGGATTTGAATAATCATAATATATTTTTGATAACTTTGTCATTTTTATTACATTTTATATTCTTTCCAACCTTTTAAAAAATCTGATTTACGAATTTTACTACTAACAACTTTCGGTGTACTCACAGAAGTAGAAATAAATTCTTTAGGAACATTAAGTTCTTCTAACAAAATTTTGAACTCTTGAATTCCTACTGGTTGTCTTGAATATTTTCGCATACGAACAACATAATTCACTAAATCTATAATATTTGAACCTGGGATTTGTTTTTCATGTATCTTTACTGTTCCTGATTGATCCCAATCTATTTTATTCGAATTTATTAATTGTTTAATTAATAGATCTGTTTTCCTTCGATGTGTTTTCGGTACTGATTGTAAAATGTCCGATACAACAGGTAAAATAGAATGATTCTTTTCTTCACATGATGTTGATCCTTGAATTTCTTTTTCAACAATAGGTAATGTAACAGGTTTTTGTGTAGATGAATATTGTAAATATTGATGTAATGCTTGCTGGTGCATTTTCCATTTTTCTTCAACACTAATATCACGACGTTGTAAAATACTACTCATTTCTTCATCTAATCGCGATTGATGTGTATCTATAGACTTAGCATTTGATTGAAATTGATGCATGGCATTCTCAGGAACTAAAATCATTTTACGTAAGCCTGACATGATTTTTTTATCTTCCAAAAATACTACTTGCTACAGCTCCTAGAATTGGACCTAGTAACATTGGTAAGAATGCACCACCTTTATGAAGTAATATCTTCCTTTTCTTGTTTAATGCTGTACGTTGTTGAGAAAGAACTCGCAAGATCTTTTTATGTCTACGTAATCGTTGCTTCTGACGAGAATTTAAAGGAATGTTCCCTTTTATTGTATTTTTAGCAACTTGTGAAATGGTTTGTATTAAACCCCCTGAAGCATTTTTCAAAATATGTTTACGTTTTGCTGCTTTACATTTACACAGAGCACGGAGTGTGCTAAAGTGTTGTTTCACCTTCAACATCTTGATAACAACTAAACATAAACTACAATTTCATCGTCTTTTACGCTTGTGTACACGTACATTGTTTCATCGGGAAATATGTTTGTACGTATTCGTAATGCATCATTTGCTTTCTGTGTTAAATCAAATAATAAATAAGTATGAGGCGAACGTGTTACTTCATCAAATACATCAACGATATGTTTACTTTGTCGTGGCATGATTTGTCTAGCTAAATATTGAATTTGTAATTTACCACGTGGATTTTTGAATACAATAATATAATGTGCATTTAAACTAATATCACGTGCATATTTTCCTTTTGGAAACAAATTTTGTACTATAAATATTACAGTTAATTTTTTATGATGTGCATATTTTCTAAATAAATTTGCGACATCACCATTGGTTTCAGACATTAAATCATCTAATATTAAAAATGAATTTTCTTCAATGTGAAAAGTATTCATATCTGAAATTCCCTCTACGAAACGAATATTTGCATGTGAATCTAAGTGTGGTATTACTGAACCATAACACCATATAATTTCACGAAATGTTGTAGTAAACATATGTTCACGTTCATTAAGTAAACGATTTACCAGCCCTAAAAGGACCAGCAATTAAAATGGTAGGGGGATGATTAAACTTTAACATCTCGTTATCAAATGAATGCATGGAATAGAAAGCTCACCTTTTTATACATTCGCACACACTCACTCAACAAAATTAAAAATGACGACTATTTAAAATGACTAGAATATTTAAAATGACTAGAATATTTAAAATGACTAGAATATTTAAAATGACTAGAATATTTAAAATGACTAGAGTATTTAAAATGACTAGAATATTAAAGTGAGTTCTTAATATAATCACAATCAATAGGAGTCAATAAATAAATAAATAAATAAATAAATAAATAAATAGAAGTTCAATATGAATTTTAACAAAGAGTTTGCATAGCAATTATTTAACAACGAGCTTCAATATGAAGCGAACCGTCAAAGATATGCATTTGGCGTTCGTGGGTCAAACGTTAGGTCTCTTGGTAACCGTATGGTATAGTCCTAGTCCTGTGTACTTAATGTAAAAGAATATCGTCTTCGTCATCAATACGTTTACGTTTTTTGTTAATCATACGGTTTGTCTTGGTTTCCCGTCTTGAAAAGATTTGGAACCCACGTTTGCGGATAATATTTGTAGGATTTTCAATTACTACAGATTCAAGTTCTTCTCGCACTAACGCATAGAAGCTCTCAAAATTAATTTTTTCAGAGGTTTTATGGTTCAGTGTTATCCCCCGAATTTTATAAATGTGCCGAAATTCCCCTGCAGCATTTCTAAGCCGCATACAATAGTTTTTTGGGCCAAGAGCGATCAGAGTGATAAATTCCCACCCTTCATCTATTTCATGTGTTAAATCCCCAAGATAATTACCCAACTGTAACACGGGTTCCTCATCTTTCCGCTGCAAAAACATAACTGTCTGTATCACAGTAACGTGCCCGTTCAGGTCCTACAGCAGTCAAAAGGTCATAAAGTTTAAGTCTGGCCCACGAAGTAATAAATGCTGCCAAGACGACATCGGAAAATCCTAATGGGGTGTTATCATTTTCCAAGTCCTTGTAGTTCATTAGTAAATGCCTATCACCGACTGGAATCACTGAATGAACTTCATATCTTGCCGATGAAAGGTACCTAAGAAACTCTTCTGAGTTGTTGAGGATTGTACACTTCATCGTGTCCGGGCGTTGACCCCATTTCCCATACAACGAATTAAGGTATAATTTCGCTGTAGCGCGCAATCCCGGGTTCTTCCCGATATTATCATAATTTAATTTAATGCCTCCATGGGCATAATATTCATCGATGTATTTCTTTTTGTCTTCTTCGCTTTTGCAAGAAGCAGGAAAACCTGAAGCTTCCTGTTTCATTTGAAGAAAGGAGTTCACGCAATTCCCGAACAGACCACCTGAATTCCCTTCTTCTGGATCCATGAGTTCGAACTCCCAAATTTCGTGAATATCGATGATCTTATAACCTTTTTTAAGAGCAAGGTGAAGCTCTGGAGTACAAAATGTACTTGTTATTGCGCGATCCATTCCTTCATGTGTACATTCCCCTACAACTTCATTTCCCTCTTCTTCCATACATGTCCGACACAGTCCAAAAAGTAAGCGTCCACCTGCCACATATGGGAGAAAGGGAAAATACATATTTTAGCAGGCATAATGGTACATTTCACTAACCCATGAGTATTTTCCACTTCTGGAAAATCCGGCCCAGTGTGAATCTTAGGCATTCCAATCGGCATTGGTCTACGTGCCATTACATACGGGTATAGAGATGTAATATAGAAATAACGAATTATCTCATTATCCTTGCAATTAACGTATGATCTGAAGACTTCAGTACGTCCATCTTGATATGCCATTCTTGGAACAATAGGATCCGCTAGATGAGTACAATGTTCTTTAATGAACTTTTGTAAATCTTTATGTCCTCACCTTATTGTCCCAAGTACATTCCCAGATCTCGTGTACTTTACACCAAGATTTTGAATGTATTCTCGACGTCTCATGGTTTGTTCGTACCGTCTTGCATACATATCGCAAGGATCCTGAGAACCATGAATGATTTCATCACGGTCATTAGGAATACATGAAACACACCCGTGGAAATTGCAACCATAAAATTCATACGCTGTATTCGTGCTTGGAGCATATTCGTCAACCCTGTATTTACCGAAGCGTACCTCTGGACCAGTACCACAGTACTGGATATTCCTACCAAGTTGATGCTCAACAAATTTTAACCACAAGAGTGCTTTTGCACTTTGTCGCTCATTATGTTGAAATCCCTTTGGTGGAATTACAGCAATGGTATTCTCCGGTAAGTGCATGGTACGGTACGTTTTCATACTTAACCCTGCAACCGTGGAACAAGCAATAAAACATTGGAGACCATTCGTCTTCTCTTCTATGATGTTATTAAATTTGATGATAGCTTCTGTAAGAATTCTAACGTCATTTTCACAGTAAGCTAACATTTCCTTTTGGAGATCATACTCCTCGCCATTTGCCGCACGCTCTTGGTGCCAGGCGATTAATTGTTGTCTTTCTTCCGTGCTTCGCGAGTCAGGATCAAAATATTTAAGAGCGGGAACCGGACCTACATAATTTTGATTTTCCAAAGTGTTAAATAAATATGGGAAATCTCCCTTTTTCAAATTTTCAGATAGACCTAACGTTTTCGTGAGTTTACTTAGTTTGCAACCAAGGAACAAATAAGTGTCACGGAAGAAGAATCTATTTGCAATATTCATACAAAATATTTTTTGACCCTGTATCAGAACATCAGGAATAATATGTTGCTTCTCAATTAGATTTCTTAAGCAGAAGATACCATCAAACCGTCCAGAATTATGTGCTAAAATTACTATGCGCTGAAACACTTATGGAATTGTTACATGACGATGCTAGAACATTACGTTGGGCCAAAACAAAACGCGAGCCATACTGATAAAATTCAGATACCTCTCTATCATTTATTCTATCAAGTTGCCCTTCTCCCCTATTAAAATAATAAATAAACCTCTCGTGCGCTAAATGGTACATGTTCTCCCCTCTGAAAAATCCTGCAGAAAAAAGATCTAACACATCTGCAGAGGAAAGACATGTATTCAAAACTGTGTGTTCGTTAGAAGCAAAATACTGGTGTAATAATGAAAGCAAATACTCACACCCTTCACTCCCTCTATGGCCATCCTTCTGTAATATTACAATTTTCTGCCAAGCTGCCAGGACTCTTTCAGCATTATGGAACCCCTTCAACTCCTCTTGAAAGAGGGTTTCATCCACGACATTAAATTCTAGGTTAAAGAACTCCATCTGTAATCAGGAATTGAGTTTCTTCTTAATATAAATATAATAATAATAATAATTTGGCGTTTCTGTATATCTGTTAATAGTCACTTCAACTTCAATATATCTACTTGTTTTGTCTTGTTTTGTTTTCCTTAACACAATAATGTCTTCTTATGTCCAATTTTTATCTTGACTAATAATATACAATAAATTTAAATTTGAGGATGTAATAAAATTACGTCATGCAGGTATCCTCGTCAGCATTCAAATGATTATAATTGTTCAACAATACTGTATATATACAATACAAAGTATGACGTCACACAAATATAAAGTGTTAGAAAACAAGTTTCAATATGTTTTGCAATTTTCCTCGGAGTTTGCACTGCAAACGATAGGTAAAAGATATGAAAGGGGAGGAAATCAAAGCCATGCCGCCTACAGTGGGAGGAGATCAAAGGAATGCCGACTGAGTGGGAGGGGAATCCAAAGTTAAGCCGTATACATTGGGAGGGGAAGTCAAAGGAAAGCCGACTGAGTGGGAGAGGAATTCAAAGGAATGCCGACTGAGTGTAAAATAAAAGCAAAGTTAGGTCGCCTGAGTGTGAGGGGAGATCAAAGGAATGCCGACTGAATGGGAGAGGAATACAAATTATTTATCAGTTCACACAAAGTGTTCCGACTAATTTATTAGGAGAATTTAAATAACAACAAGTTTGTAAAGAAAACGAGAAAGTAAATAAGATGAGTGGGAGGGGAGATCAAAGGAATGCCGTCTACAGTGTAATTATAAGGGTTGCGTTACATAGAAATCTTTCTTGAATGTTAGTGAAAATAATAAATTAATGTTAAATATAGGAACTCCGAAAGTTAGGAAAAACAGAAAAGTAATGAAAAGAAAAAAGTGAACATGTCCGTCTGGGCATCAAGAATAAGAATATTTAAATAGTATAGTGAATGTCCGTCTGAGCATTAAGAATAAGAATATTTAAATAGTATAGTGAAAATCACCATAGAGACGCCAGGAAATTGGAAAAACATAAAATGAAAAAAGAGAAAAGTGAACATGTATAGTGAAATAGGAACACCGGGACATTGGAAAAACATAGAATGAAAAAACAGAAAAGTGAACATGTCCGTCTGGACATTAAGAATAAAAATATTTAAATAGTATAGTGCAAATCACCATAGGGAGGAAAGAACATTGAAAAAACATAAAATGAAAAAACGAGAAAAGTGAACATGTTCGCTTGGACATCAAGAATAAGAATATTTAAACAGTATAGTGAAAATCATCATAGGGACGCCAGAACATTGGAAAAACATAAAATGAAAAAAAGAGAAAAGTGAACATGTCCGTCTGGACATCAGAAATAAGAATATTTATATAGTATAGTGTAAATCACCATAGAGAGGCCAGGACATTGGAAAAACATAAAATGAAAAAGAGAAAAGCGAACATGTCCGTCTGAGCATTAAGAATAAGAATATTTAAATAGTATAGTGAAAATCACCATAGAGACGCCAGGAAATTGGAAAAACATAAAATGAAAAAAGAGAAAAGTGAACATGTCCGTCTGGGCATTAAGAAAAAGAATATTTAAATAGTATAGTGAAAATCACCATAGGGAGGCCAGGACATTGGAAAAACAATGTCCTAATCTTAAAGGAAAAAAATGAAATAGTCGCGGGGAAATTTAACATTTCGGCTATCATAAAAGATACTTCCAACAACATTTTATTATCAGTTCCCGTAAAAGTTTGTAGTTTGCACTCAACTCTGTTAGTAGTCTTTTCTTAGTACTGCATAATGCGAAACTAAATCTTCTACACATCCAATTTATTCGTATTTAGCTTTTGCGCATAAAGAATGCTATAGTTTGTGCGTGACGGGAAAATGTACAAGTTCATCTTAATATTGACTGCTAATATAGTTACTGCACAACCATGTCACGTACTGGTAGTCGTCGCGCAGAAAAGTGAATTAATTTCAACATGGCGGGAAAATGTACAGGCACCTCTTAACATTGACTGCTAACTAACAAATAATGTACCTACTGCGCAAGCATGTCACGCACTGGTAGCATTCGCGCAGAAAAATGATCAAATTTGTGCATGGCGGGAAATGTACACATGCACCTGAATATCGACTGTCAATCAGTACACAAATCTAGCCTGTATTATCATTTACTAAATATGTTGCGTACAAGAACAACAAATACTACATATCGTACCTATATGAAAATCAGTATGAATCTCTTGCGGAGGTCCATACACAGGAGCGGTGTGTATAGATACCATATGTTGTTTAAGCATTACTGATCGTCGCGTAACACGTACCTGTCCGCGCGCGTTACATTATAATGTTCGTCTTCGCATTCGCGTCGGCGTCCGAACGCGTTTTCCATTCGCGTAGCCCGCGTCGCGACGCGGTTTTCCGCTACCGGGCACCCGCGTTGCCGCAACCGGATATTAATGATTACGTTTTCACATCTAAAACAGTTTCCTACTTGTGCAAGCAAATATCTTAATGCAGAAGCCTTTAGGTAAGTGAAAAAACTGTATATTCAAATGATATTAAAATTAAAATTGTGTATGGGTATAATACATACAAGACAATACCACATATAAAACATGTGTACCATTGCAGGACACAAAACAGTGCAACAGCACAATCATACAGATGCATACAACGCAGCACAACATACAAAGTCATACATACGGAAAGCTACAATACACATCCACACATACATACATACACATGTACACACACCCTATTGCTTCATCACATACAAGTAAAAGGTTGTCTACCATCGGAAAGCTACAATGCACAAACACACATAGAAACCCGCGTATATACACATACATGTTAATATGTCACCACACACAACACATACATAGGAAAAATCATAGTAATACACCAGGAAACACAAAACGGAAGCCTACGAAGGCCTACAGAGGTAAACCGATGTACATGCACGGCAATGCTCCACCACACACATCACATATATAGGCAAACAGCAATAATACGGCAGGAAACACAAAACGGAAGCCTACCAAGACCTACAGAGGCAAACCTATGTACATGCACGGCAACGCTCCACCACACACATCACATACACAGGCAGAACCACAATAATACAGCAGCAAACACAAAGGGAAGCCTACCAAGGCCTACAGAGGTAAACCTATGTACATGCACGGCAATGCTCCACCACACACATCACATACATAGGTAAAACAGCAATAATACAGCAAGAAACACAAAACGGAAGCCTACCGAGGCCTACAAAGCAAACCTATGTACATGCACGGCAATGCTCCACCACACACATCACATACGTAGGCAAAACAGAAATAATACAGCAGGAAACACAAAACGGAAGCCTACCAAGGCCTACAAAGCAAACCTATGTACATGCACGGCAATGCCGCACCACAGCCACATCACATACATGTGTAAAACCACAGTAATACAGCAAAAAACACAAAACGGAAGCCTACCAAGACCTACAAGGCATGCATTTGTACAAACACAGTAATACCGCACCACACACACACACACACAGACACAAACACACACACACAGACACAAACACACACACACACACACACACACAGACAGACACAAACACACACACACAGACACACACATACATACAAACATGCACAGAAAGAGAGAGAGAATGAAGGAAACGGATGTCTATCAACGCGCAAAACAAGTAACTGATATACTTGTAAATAGATGCCTACATACAAACATATATACATTTAAACAGTTGCGGTCACGTACATATATACATATATACACATATACAAACAATATATATGTCCATAAACTAAAAATATAGTCAAATACCCTCAAATAACGGATTCATATCAAAATTTCATACAAAATATGCTACAAACTTGTCTTGATATCGTTCTCCTTCCCTTTCTCATTCCACCATTTCACTCATCATAAAGAAAACTAAGTCAAAATAGCGCAACAATAGTATTCTTGGGACGTAAAACTAATAGATATCATTTACATGTATATAAGATACAAATATACCAGTCACCCCACCGTAAAATTGTCTTACTACGCCCCTAAATGCGTATAGAAAGTTTTATCCTATCTCTTTCATGAATATTTAATCTTTCTAGCCTAATTTTTTTAAAAAATAAAAAGGATTCCAATGAATGAATGAATACTGGTTCCATTTAATTCAGTCAAAACAGGAAAAGTCTTCCTTTTTACGGCCGACCGTCATAAAAACATCACTTGTCGTTAAACGGGATTCCGGCCAGGAAAAAAATGTCAACAATAATAAGTATGTGAGCCAAAGCAGGTGGACTTGTCTCATTCATTGATAGTTTCGTAGCCCGAAAAGGGAGTTTCTTGGGGGAAACGGGTGTCTGGTTCATTCACGATTTCTGCTACTATTTTTTTCTTCTTTTTCTATGGACGTAAACAAGCCATTATTCCTATTTCATTCACAAACTTAGAGGATTACCTGAGTCTCCGAAAAAAAAGAAAGTATACCTCCTATCTGGTTAGAATTGCCTGGTCTATATGGACACAAAAATGCCTGTAATTCACGTATATTTTAGCATAAAATGAATAAAATTAACATAATTAATTCCATTTTTTAATCTTTTATCATTTCCAAATACTTTTCACATCTCAATGGATTGTAATAACCCAAAAATTCAGACATATATTCGTCTCATAATAGTACTTTATTCTTATAAAAGTCCGTATTTACATTGAAAAACTGTTAAGATATGACTCTATCATTTATATTTCCAATACAAGGGTTCAAACACCGGTAACTACAATCGATAAATGTGTTTACTACAGTATTATTCTATTTCACCATCGTCCGTATAATAACTATTTGCTTTCTTTGGTAAGGGTGGTACGGTGGGTCAGTGATAAAACGTTTACTCTGATCCCGAGTTCAATCTCTGTCCATACAAAGTTATGTTGAACAACATTATGTCTAAATTTTTCTCGGGATTCCTACCACTTTCATTAACTGCAGTTTATAATCTAATCTAATCTCATATGTTAGTCTAACTGACATAATTGTGGGACGTTACACTGATCAACTTCATTTCGATTTGCATTCCTACTATTATTCAATCATTATATTCACTTTCATTTACTTCAAACGAATTCCAAGTCGTAGCAATTTCATTCCATTAAACAGCAAGAATATCATATTAGCTCCCGCTGGCATCAAACCCGTGTCTCCCCTCATACAATCAAGTCTTGTTCCCTCTAAAACATATAAACAAATACTTGTTGGTTCAAAGATATGTCTGCTAAAAGAACTGATTCCCTCCCTATGTCCACATTTCAAATGCATAAAAATAATAAATATTCTTACCTTAATGATGAACTAATCACAGGAGTAATGAATATAACACCAGCAAGGTTTCATACAAAAACAATCACAACGATTAATATCACACAATTACTATCAATCAGCCAAGAATCACCCACTCAAAGAAACAGAGATCAACTCTGAACAGAATACTTGTTCAATAATAAAATGTTTGTTTCTCTTTCTAACAATTTTATAAACCCATCTTCCCGCCAAAACAAGTTTGGGCAACTCAGTTCCCCCTCCACCCTTGCGTTCAATATAGGATTCGGCGCGTCTCTCCTTCTTTTTCCGGCGGTCTTAAGCAATAAAAGAAAGAATGTTTTTAAGTTTCGTTTCAAGGATAGTATCAATAGAATCTTTTCAAAAATTCGAGGAAAACAAATTCATGTAACAACCTAACTGTTACGTAAAAGGGGGACAATACATAAAGCTTTTCAAAGTTCAATGTCAACTTGCTTTTTTATTTTCTTTTTTCTGTAAGGGAGTAAAAAATTTCTTGAAGGACATTCACATTCCTAGAATGCAATCTCCACAAAGCTCTCTAAAAAGTAGACAATAATCCCTAACATTTTCTTTTTAACGGTAACTAAATTGCACAATTGTATTCCAAAAATCTTTTTGAGGGGACTCTGGTATCTATGTGAAGGTCACTCTCTAATTAAATCTGATGGTAGTTGTAATGTATCTAACGGTGAATCCTAATTTTTCACGGCTCCTTTCGGCTGAAGGACAATATCTCATAAATACCAACACAGGAGCACAAGTGTATCCTAGAACAAAGATGGGTAAATCTTCAAACAATTCTTCAAAGAATTCGTATATAGCCAATAATAAAGCTTTATTTTCAACTTAGCCTTCCATCAAGTCATAGACTCCTCCAGGCATCATTTCTGAGAATTCAGGTGTCAAGGATTTTTCCAACATCGTTTCACATATTGTCAATAATAAATTATGAAATAACGTAACAAAGCACACCAATAAAGTTTTATTTTTCAAGATAACCTTCAGTCAAATTGTACTTTCTACGAATTTTAACTTTCACAGCCATAAATTGTGATTAAACACATATTTTCAACGCAATAAATAACATATAAACACTCATAAATGGCTGACATAGCTCTAATCAACCAATAAATAGCATTAACTCGATGCCAGATGGCTCAATTTGGACCTAAAGGGTTGAACTACCATTCCGTCCATCCCCTACTCCCATCAGCATCGACGACCTGAAAACGTTCTGGAAGGCCATGGAATCCATCGCGGTACAACTTGGTGGGCCGTGAAACGAAGAACGTATCAGGTGCATTTTGGACTTTTACTAGGGATTTGAACTGGCGTCCTCTAAGGTGATTGTCCAAACAATGAAACAAGTGATAATCGGACGGTGCAATACCCGGGGAATATAGTGGTTGCAATATTGTTTCCCATCCAAGGCGGAAAGAGGTGTCCTGAGTCATTCTAGCCACGTGGGACTTAGCATTGTCCCGTAAACGAGGACCCATTTGCAATTCAGAAGTGTTGGCTCCAGAGTTTTGAGTTTTTGTTGAGCACAGCTCAACTGCTGACACTACACAGTTGCATTGATACTCTGACCAGCTGGTAGCAGTTCCCGATGCACGATGCACCAAACACAGAGAAGGACCTTCTTCTGGTACAGTGCTGGTTTCGGCTGTTTTGAAATCGGTTCATGGGATGCTAACCAATGATGACGGCGCCGTGGAGCTTCGTATAGAACACGCTTTTTATCACATGTCAACGCCCTGTTCAGAAATGGCTCCGAAACAGTAAATAAACACACGCGACTGCCGCGTTGCGTTCTGGCCCGGAGTCAAAATATGTGAGACCCATTGGCCCAACTTGTAGTGCTTCCCAAGTTGATGGATGTGCTGCCGAATGGTTTCTCCACACACTGAATTGTAGTCCCAGTTCCTCTTTGTACATGTGTTGGTATTCTGGCACATGGTGTTTTCGGGTGTTTCGTCGTCGTCCTTAAACTTGTTAAACCATCGCTACAATGTGCGCGTCGTCACGACACCCTCACCAAAAGCCTGCATATCTTCTGTCCCACTACAGCGGCGTTTGACCTCCATTTGAACTCGTTCAGCATACATGGTCTTATGACGCTCTGTGGATGTCCCATGTTCCCTCTGTCTTTACGCAAGTTCACGGTGTGTCTGAATTGCCACAATCAGGTAGTATGTTGAATGTACCCACACCAACAACTGACGTTCGCCTTATCTCCACTCGCATACAACTCACGGTGTGAGGTCCAATTGAACACAGACCTGCATGAAAAGGGACAGAACTTTCTTGGTTACTTTTATACTTATGCACAAAAGTATAGCGTTTGATCCCGGCAGTAGTTCTTGATTAAGCATAATAAAAACTATCTTGAATATAATTTATGGATAATAATAATAATAATAATAAGAAGAAGAAGAAGAAGAAGCTAAAATAGTGTTTTTAGTTTTCTAGAAGGAAACCAAAATTGTCCTTTCTTTCAGGCCTCAAAAACACTAGCAGCAACACATTTTTTTGGCTTTGTACATTGTAGCTGGCTCCTCCTCAAAAACGACGGGTCCCCCGTACACAAACCTGCTGGCTACACCCCCTAGTAGCAGACTATACAGTTAGTTATAACTCTAGTCGGTAGTGTCGCCGAATCAATTTGTTGTATTTTGGGAACGATTTGAATTTCCATTAGGAATATAGGGAGTGGTTCATCAGGGTAATCAGTGTATCTTGTGTAAATCAATTTATATCGAAGAATTTCTTCCTCTTCTCTTTAGAATTTTATATCTTATTGGATGCGGATGACATGGCTCATCACCAACATGTTTTAACATTTAAACACATTAAATTAAATTAAACTATTAACTAAACATGAACACAAACGAAGTCGAAGATTAATAATTACTATTTACAAGTTTATGAAAGTGTGATATATATTTAAATTACGGGAATATTTCAAGGTTTCTGCAATTTATTTAGCCTCCCAAAAATACATTACGTCTCCATTTTAACTCTCTACTGAAACCGGAAGTGATTGAAATCCATTACAACTTCCGGTTTCAATTCTACATAGAGCGAAAACGACACCACATAGCGAGAAGCGATATTTTGAATCGGTTTAGCGTTTTAAGAATAGAAACCTTTTCTCTCTTTACCTTCATTTCAAACCGAAAGTGGTACAAATCAACTATTTCCGGTTTTAACATTAATCAATGTATAACAAAAACCTACTTTCTGTAATAAATTAATCATCCCGAAAATATATTCCATCTCCACCCTCCTCTCTCTACTAACAATGGAAATACTATAAATATACTTCTATTTCAATAATTGAGAAATATCACATCATAAACAAACCTCCTTCACGTGGTTATACATATGACACTACTATTTGTTCTTTTTTAGAAATTATTTCGCCATTGTGAATTTCAACCTTTATCTTACCTTGTTTTCTTAATTCGAAACTGGAAGCAATCAAAATCTCTGAGTTTTACGTCCCACGGTTATGCCGGTGAGGCTAAAGGAGACGGTGGTGATGAGTAATGAATGAAATGGTGGAATGAAGAAAGTGGGAGGAAACGGGAGAACCCCGAAAAAACCCACGCACACGGTGTTTGTCCACCACAAAGTTCTGGCGGGGGCTGGGATCGAACCCGGGACCCCAAGCACCAGAGGTGAACGCTCTACCACTGAGCCACCGCGGCCCCTGGAAGCATTCAAATGGTGCTGTATTTCAAGTCACCCATATCACTTACGTACAGTTAACGATCTTTTGAAAGTTTTTTTTTTTATTCGGAAGGTCTAGTTATCTATTTATAGAGTTCCAGACTGCATAAAATAAATTGAATGACGCTAGAAATGTAACTATCCAATATTCATGAATTACATACTCTATTATAGGTAATTGGACAGTTCGAGTAGCATCTGTAAAAGTCGCTCAAGAGCAACAAATATTACAAGTAATATGTATGTTACTGTTAATGGTATATGCGCTTCTGTATGTTATTGTTAGTGGCACGTTCGCTACTGTTGAGACTACACAAATTGGCTTAAAAGCTGTAGACACTGTTTAATTATGAATAATTCTCAAATGAACTGAGAGAAATGTCTCAGTTTTTGGTTGTGTTCTAGTTTAATGTTCTGTTATTACATTGCAATACATGATGAAGAACTTATCAATACACTGGCAATGACACCGAATTGCTACATTGAAGTAAGGATTGCAACTTGCCAGTTACGATATCTGGAAAGAATCACTCGATGGCTGCTCGTAGGTTATGCAATGTACGGGGCTTTTGTCCGTAAAGAACGTTTTGGACAGTCTACCATAAGTAAAACTCTAGGGTACATGGGGAGCTCCCGACAAACCTATTTGACCTGTCCACCGTTCGGGTATATTTTCATTGAGAAATTTCCTGACAAGATTATAGTAGTGGGAATGGGGAACAACATGCAACGAACACTTGCAGGACTGAAACCGGTTTCACGAGCACACTGTACCACACATTTCTGTGGTGAGCAAGTAAAGAGTTGTAACACAGTATGGGAGTTAACAAGACTTGTTGCTGTGATAAGTCATCCAGAACAGTTTTTGTGCACATCTAAGACCACCGTCGGCTTCAACTTTTGTCATGAATCGGGCAATGGCCAAACGTGTCGGTGGATGTGTTCTAAACTCATTCCGCCATTGTCATTGCACCCCACTGGTGGTTTGTTACTTCATGTACCACCTGAAGACCACGTCAGCCTTGCAGCTATGTTGCTTCACTAACACCACCTATACAAAAGAGGAAAACGAAACCATTGACGGGGTGCAATGTAATAATAGAATATTGAGCTATAATACTACTGCCAATGAAGGGCTGTCCTCAAACCATTTGAAAGTTATTCACAATTAAACAATGACATTTCTTTTGAGCTACTCTGTATTATGACTGTTAGGAGCAGTGTGACTACCGCTGGTACTTCCATACTAGATATAGTACCTTTTATGATATTTTACTGTTCTAGTGCGTTCACCAACAAATCTAGTATTTTTCTCCTACTTTTCTTTCCTCATAAATACATTTGGGAGGGAAAAGGAGTCTCATGAAAATTTGGCAATGTACGAAAAATTTCCTGTTCCTGGTCACTTTTTTCTGCCTTTTTCTCCAACAGTGGTATTTACAAAAGCGGAAGAACATAGTTGCCGTCGGTCGTCTCCTCCAACTAATAAATGACCACAGTAAACAATGTTATATATTTGGTGATAAGTTTAAACAGTAAACTATTAGGAACTAAAAATCGATTTTCTCAATAAGCCCATTTTATGATATTGTTTGTTTTCTCCCGACATCCTCTATGTTTGTCATACTTTTGTTACTTTAATGTTTTTTACAGTGAGTTCTAATACGACTATTAACATAGACTGAAAGTATTTGAGAACAAGATCCTTAGACGAATATTCGGACCCAAGAGGAACGGGAATGGGGAATGACGGAAACTTCATAACGAGGAACTACATAATTTATACGGTTTACCAAACATTGTTAGGGTCATCAAGTCTAGGAGGCTTAGGTGGGCAGGTCATGTAGCTAGAATGGAAGAAAGTAGAAACGATTTCAAAGTCTTGACTGGAAGACCAATCGGAAAACGACCATTAGGAGGACCTAGGCGCAGATGGGAGGACAATATTAAGATGGATCTCGCAGAGATAGGAATACAAAGTAGAAACTGGATCCAATTGGCTAAGGATAGAAGTCAGTGAAGAGCTTTTGTGAACGCGGCATTCAACCTCCGGGTTCCATAGGCCATAGAGTTAGTTAGTTGTATATGAAGATTCACTGCAAGTTTTGCAGAATTACTCGAAACTAAGCTAAATGGATGTGACTGATTTTGATACTAGGCTTCTCAATTAACCTAGCCTGCCTTTTTCTATCTGATCCGTGGTTGGCAGTTGCTGCGTGGCTACATTTCGAATAAATTCTAATTGTTTGGGGGCGGGAGGAAGCAAAATTATTTATTGCACAAAATATAGCTTACAAGGAATGCTATCCAACTTCTCGACGAGTATCGCATTGAAACTTGCACAAATGGAAGGACATGTTGAAAGATGGAAACATGCTTACTCCTAGGATTGGCAATGTCGTAGAACAGGAATTATAATGATCTTTCCCCATAGCCCCTAAAAGTTATGTACTCTGGTGATACAAGTTCTGATACACTGGAACTTGTTTTCTTACTAAGACAAATGTTGCAAAGTCAGGTGATTGTGACCTCTGGAACGTCATTTATGCGAGTCGATATCAAATTGAACATGATATGTGATCGTAAGTTCAAAACGAATACGTTTACCTGTGGAGAAAAGGAACACGCTAAAAAACACAACGCAAAAATTGCTTTCTATGAATATTATTATTATTATTAGCAGTAGTAATAGTAGTAGTAGTAGAAGTAGTAGTAGTAGTAGTAGTACTAGTCTGATTATTAGTAGTATGATGAGTAATAACAATAATAATGAAAAGAAGTAGAAGAAGAAGACAACAAATGTATTTTTGAGCCAGTGCAGTGACGAAGGACTTTGACCCGCGTTGATTGTCCTTTATAAATGCCATGAGGGTTTTAAGATTCACAAACAACCTACCCCAGCCGGGATTGGAAGTCGGAACCTTTGAATCGCTGGCTTGACGCCTGAACCAACTCCATCACCAGGACCGCAATAAGAAGAAATAATAATAATAAACCTATACTGTTTCTTCTTCTTTCCGACCTCGTGTTCGTGTGGATGAGGCGTCCAAGCCAGCGGTTCAAGGGTCCGGACTTCGAATCCTGACTGCGGTATGATTGTTTTTGTTTGTGGAATTTTAAACCTTAATGGCAATCGTCACGGGCCGAAGTTCTTCGTTACTTAACTGGCCCAACAATACATTTGTTGTCTTCTTTTTCTCATTATTATTACTCACCATACTACTAATATTAACAATATTAATCATATTACTAGTACTACTACTACTACTAATAGTAATAATAATGATAATAATATAATAGTAGTAGGATTTTAGGATTTAGATTTCTGGGCGTTCGGCATCTATGGCCATTTAGCCCGTCAATTTTCGAGGGATGACGTCCTTCGGCGATCACACTATCTAGGAAAAGAGAAGGAAGAAAGGATTGGGGAAGGAAGGAAGCGGCCTGGAACCTATAAGTTAGGTACCACTCCGACATCTGCCTGGTGTGAATGAGGAAAACCCAGGAAAACCTCATTCATGCTGGTTAGCCTGTAAAAGCGTTTTAACACATTTTCGACCGAGTGTCCCCATTGGGAATTGAACCCGGGACCGCTCCCACCGAAGGCAAGAGCGTTAACGACTACGCTACGCAGGACCACGATAATGATAATAATAATTGTTGCGTTGTGTGTTTAGCATGTCCTTTTTCTTCCACCGGGTAAACGTGTTCGTTTGAAACTTACCGTCGCATATCATGTTCAATTTGACATCGATTTGTATGACATACCAGAGATCACAATTACAACCGACTGTTATCATCTTGAGTTTGAAACATTTGTGTTCGTGAAGAATAAGTTCCAGTGCATCAGATTCATATTCCATACAAGGCATGCATAACCAGAGTACATACCTTTCAGAGGCTATGGGAAAATATCATTATAATTCCTGTTCTATAACGTTGCGAATTGTAGAAGTAAGCATGTTTCCATCTTTCAACGTGTCCTTCCATTTGTGCAAGTTTCAATGCGATACTCGTCGAGGAGTTGGATAGCATTCCTTGTTAGCGAGAGAAGGGGGTTGATTTCTTTTACCTTTATCACGATTTAGACAAAAACATGGTACTCCGTTCTGGAGTTATGAAACGAGTTGGGGGATATTCTATATGCCATCCATATTTGCCTTCATAGTTTGTATTGGCCCTCAGCAATTAAATTTAACCTCAGCATTTCTATCAGCTCTCACCAGTGCACGCAATTTCTGCATATGTTCCTCATTCTTTGACGTTCACGGGAGTTCTGCCCTTGGATCACCCCAAACATGCTTGTGTGCACGGTTGATAATGCTGCATCACCATTCAGTGCCCTCACTATCTGCAACGTTTCGGTAAAAGTTTTATCCAGTTTATAATAAAACTTTATGTTTGAACGTTGTTCTATTTTGATGTGCATGTCTCGCACGACGACTTCACATTGTATGCATTTCTTGCACTATTACCCAAACACGCACTGCATAATACCGGATTCAACAGACACTATTAAGAAGTTTATGTGAAGTATTTGCAGGGTTATCATACTACGGTAAGATTATTAGGGAAGTGGGCTGTTTTTGGAAAAGTTCGGTTACTTTATAGGTAGGCCTACACCTTGTAATTTTGTTCAGGCCAATAAGATATAGCAGTTGATATGTGTCTTATTTTTCTACCTTTTTTTTTTTTTTTTTTTTTTTTTTTTTTTTGTTAAACACTAATAATATTGTAAAATTTGAGTAAATCTAGCGATTCTAAGGGAAGAATATACTTGCACCAATTTTCATTAACATTCTTATCACATACCGAGAAACTGAATAATCTTGTTTTACGTCTTGTAACGCTTCTTGTCCTAATAACGATTATCTATCCAGTCATTAACAACGGCCTCTGATTCTAATTTAAGACCATCTATAATACAGGGTGAGGCAAAAAGATGTTAACATTAAATTGGGATTTACGTGAAATTGTAAGGCAAGGATTTGGTTACGGGTTTCAATTTGGCACCCATGCCACTCAATGCACTTATGGAGTCTGCCCATTGTTGATTGGATTGCCCTCTGGGCCATATGGGTAGGGATAGCAGCCATGACCTGAATGATGTTGTGCTTGAGGTCGTCCAAGTTGCTAGGTTTGCTGCAGAGTTGGAGTGGGTCGGTGGGTCAGTGGGCCAAGTGGGTCAAGTTTTCTGAGTGGGTCAGTGGGTCGTGGGTCAACAGCATGTGACCCACTGTGACCCACCACCCACCATGACCCACTGCGACCCACCGACTCAGTATGGTCTACCGACCCTCTCTGCTCACTGCATTGTAGATAGTATCTTCTGAAGACTGGTAAATTTCTCTGTTTTACTTTCAAGACCTTCATTTCCCTTCCTTTTCCACTTGTTTCTGTCTACCTACCTGAGGTGAGTATATCTAACCAAGTGAAAAAAGAACTTCAGGCACTTTTGGATATTGATATTTTTAATTCTAATAATAGCAATAGGACTTACACTACAACTTGGCTTTCGAGACCTGTGAGTTTTTAGAGCGAACTACTGGAAAAAAATACATTTTTGAATCACTGTAATACATAAAAAAAATTCATGTAACTATTTGTGCCTGATCATTACGGTCAAATTGCCAAGTCAAATGAAATTACTTTTGGTATATAGTTCGGTCTTAATCCAAATTGGGATGTTATATTGCTTTCATTATAATGCATAATATCCTAAGGAGGTAGTGAGGATTCAAATTTTTGCGGGAAATAAAATGAGTATCTCGCAACCCGTTAAACTTACGGAGCTGAAATTCAGTGTGTTAACTTTTTATTGAAAATAAACAGAATGTGTCCTAGCATTTTTAAAATTCTCCTTTATGTGGGGGAGGGGCACTTTTCTATATATGGTAAATTGGTAGTGAGTTGGTTTGTAAAAATTAGGGATGGGCACGAGCGAGTTTTCTTTGAAACTCGACTCGACTCGAAACAGACATGTTTGAACTCGACTCGAGAACTCGGCTCGAAAAATTTCCTCCAACTCGACTCGAAACTCGACTCGAATTTGGTTCGAGTTTCGAGTTGAGCCAAATCGAGCCTAATCGTGTGTGTAGTTCAAGTACTCTCTTCACGTATTATACATACACAATACAATTATTATCAATAGAGACCGGATGTTTAGGCACTAAAAACCTGAAAAATAGGCAGGCAAATAGGCACTTAAAATTTAAAAAATAGGCAGTAAAATATGCACTAAAATGTAACTCGAAATAATGAAGATAAATACTCAATACCGTTAAAAAATAGATTCAAGTCATAGATAATGTTCAAAGAATATAGAAATATACTTGTTTGTTATTAATTTCTTCTATTGCATATATAAAAACGAAGCTTGTTATGCATTCCATATATACTGGGTGAACCTGAAAGATGTGCACATACTTCGGGAGGTAATTCATGATATGAAAAGAAGACAAAAAGTCCTTTTGCATGTTGTGGAATTCCGCGTCGTGAACGAGTGACAGGTGGGCGAACTTGGAATCGAAAATCGAATCCTGACAATTGGAACGAGACATAAAAGTGTGCACATACTTCGGGAGGTGATTCTTGACATTCAAGAGAACTTTTGTCTTCTCTTCATGTTACGAATCACCTCCCAAATTATGTGCACATCTTTGAAGTTCACCTGGTATATATATATATATATATATATATATATATATATATATATATATATATATATATATATATATATATATATATATATATATATATATTGTAACGTACCACGTGCCTGTGTTTATAAACACATAATACACGTACATATGTGTGTAATATTTATGTTATATAAATTATATATTTTCCTAATGAAGGGTTATTTTGAAGAAAATGCATAAAATAGGCAACATTAGGCACTAAAGCAATTATTTAGGCAGTAAAGGTCGAAATAGGCAAAATAGGCAAAATGAAATTGGCTTAAATCGAAAATATAATTCCCCATATAAACTTTAAAACTTAATTTTTGATCAAATCTTTAATATTAAAGAATAGGCATTTTGCCTAACATCCGGTCTCTAATTATCAATGACACTACTACTACTACTACTACTACTACTACTACTACTACTACTTATTATTATTATTATTATTATTATTATTATTATTATTATTATTATTATTATTATTATTATTATTATTATTATTATTATTATTATTATTATTAATTTCAGCACGCAAAGTGTCACACATGTAAATATTTTCGTGAAAGCAGAGAAATGAACTTGTTTTTCCGATTGCCTTTGTAAATAGCTGTGCGATTCTTCCTGTTATTTGAGGAGTGTCTGCAAATTTTGACTACCATAGCTTTGCTCAAATAAATGACACACTGCCGCAGAAAAGTAATATTGTTCTTCTCCTATTTTTATTGCCTCCTATAAAAAAGGAAAGAGCTTAAAACTATTCAGTAAAGAAAAGTCTGAACCTCTGTAGGGAGGGACCTCTGATTACAGATTCCATTTGGTGGTAACTTGTTTACTTGCAGAGTTGCAGGGCTGTTGAACAATAAACCACATGTGTTCAGTTGCAGTCCAGTCTAAATCTGTAAGAACGTTTGCCTCCAATCAATAAGATAAAAGAGAATTTCCGGCCATACAAAATATGAAGAAGCGAAGTCATCACTTTGTTTACCATGATGTGTGTGGGGGGGGGGCGGTAGCTCAGTAGTAGAGCGTTCACCTCCGGTGCTTGAGGTCCCTAGTTCGATCACTGCTCGCGCCGTGTGGACTTTGTGGTGGACAAACACCGTGCTCGTGGGTTTTCTTGGGATTCTCCCGTTTCCTCACACTTTCTTCATTCCACCATTTCACTCATCTCTCATCATCACCGTCTCCTTTAGCCTAACCGGCAAAACCGTGGGACATAAAACTTAAAGATTCATTTCGTTTTTACCATGATACGAGAGGATTTAGCGAACATCATGATAATTGTCACTTCTGGTAAAATTAAGTTATTAGGTGGACCGGATTGGTATTAAACCACAAGGGAAACTTGTTTGGTATGTGTCATTGTATCGAATTGCATAGGAATGATGAACTTTCTTTTCATACTTACTCGAAAGTCAGAAAATGTGGCATACAATTATGTTTCCACGAGCTGCCCATATTATACAAATAACAACATTGTTATCCGGAATAGGCTTTTTATAATATTGTTAATAATAATAATAATAATAATAATAATAATAATAATAATAATAATAATAATAATAATAATAATAATAATAATAATAATAATAATATGTAGAAATTAGATGATGATTATTTTTCTCGCAAGAAATTCTAAATATGAGGAATTTAAAAATACCATAGGAAAATTATAAAGCTAAAGACAATATAGGAATATTACTAAAGAGTATTATGAAGATAATTTAAAGTTAAGTATGATTTCTTTTGTCACTAGAATTCTTTATAATGATTGATACTAACAGAAAAACAGACTAATAAACCAATATGTTAATACTGAAAAATTAGTAATTTCTCCACATAGCCTATGATAAGATATTCAGAAAAGTGATCAATTTTGAATTATCCCTTTTATTAATCATTCATAATGGGAACCATTTCAACACAGCTATACACAGTCACATATATAAAGACAAGGAGATTTAATGTTGATAATTATGGTTGGAGAGGTTATTCGAGATATATATGATAAAATATTGGAAAATATGGTAAATTTTATGTATTAATTAATTAATTACGAGTATTCATAACGTGAGAGCTGCTTCAACACGGCTATAGCATAAAGGTGTATACCAGGAGATAAATTGATGCCCACATCAATTTGATTAAAGAGGGGTTACATGAGACACATCATGTATAGGCCTATATCCATCTTATAATATCCTGTTTTTTTTCTGTTCAGGAGTTAGCAGTTATCTGAATCACCACGGTGCTCCGCCCGTATTTAGGGTTGTCAACGGATCGAGTGGCTCGGCTCACAGCTCATCTACTATCGAGCCGAACCGAGTCAACACCTCACCTAACCGAGACGGCAAAAACCGATGGCTCATCAGGGCCGAACCGAACCGATTCGGTGGCTCATCCCGAACTAGTCGGCTCAGGCCATCGGCTCAAACGAGACGAGCCGATGGCTCATTCCAACCTGAGCCGGCTCGAGCTGTTTGCTCAGTTTAACCGAGCCGAGCCCGTTGACATCACTACCCGGGTTGGGCTTCTGCTTAGGTTCAGAAATACGACCGTGCTGGTCTCATCCTTGATGGTAAAAACTACAGTATATACATATATTGGTGCTCACGACATTTGAGGCTGTCCTTTTATTTTTTAAAAAAATCTATTGTGCTCTCGTTATCGAGACGAGATGAGATGCAAGCAGTGTCCTCTCTCGTGAGCAACACTAAAAGTATTCCACAGTACGGCTTACATTTCTCATGGCTTTCGCTTTACAGTATAATCAGGCCATTATTTCAAATCGAGCTAAAACGAGCTAAACGAGCGAGCCATGTACCAAACTTGACTCGACTCGAAACTCGATCTCAAAAACAGTAACTCAGCTCGAAACTCGACTCGAGAAAACAACCTTTCACACGGCTCGAAACTCGACTCGAAGTCGAGTTTCAGCTCGACTCGTGCCCACCTCTAGTAAAAATGATCGAAAACGATCGATGTTATTTAAGAAAAAAATCAAACAAAAAATACAGTGCTTGGCTTCATATATCCATTGCTTTCTACTATAATAATTGCTGAAGCTTATATGTTTATTATATGGAGCGCTTACAGCACAGGGCAATCAACCCATAAAGTTGTGAGAAAAATAGGCATAAAATTTGTACTGTAAGCTTAATTACACGAAACTTTTAAGTTTGGATTGTACGCATAATTGTATGGAAAATTTTACACTTTTTTTCCTTTATGTTGGTCTACTTACTTTGATTTGGAACTTTGAAATTTCATCCTTTTTTCCACTGAAAAGTATTGATAATTCAACAAGGAAATAATTATATTATGATAATTTAATTAAAATTCATCGTAATTTGGCACATGGCAAACAGCAGTGTGGTAATTGAAGGGGAAGGAGGGAAATTCCCATTCACCTCTGAACACTTTCCAGGAACCTCGTTCCTTTTCGCTTTCTAGACGGGGGAGGAAACTTGGTAATGGTATCAAACCTTCATGTGTAACTACAAAAATTAAATTTATAAACAAATAAGAAATCATCAGTTTATCAGGCTTTAATTGATAATTTATTCACAAGATTCCCTATCAAAGGTGTGGTAGATGAAGTTTCTGTTCTACATGGGTCGACATTGCCAACTGACATGGTCGATATGGAAAAGATGTTGTATGGTGATGGAGAGATGATACTTCTTGCTGAGTATTTTAAACCTGACCAAGAAAAATCGTTATCAGACTTGAGTCTAACAAGTAGATTGTCGATGAGAAGTTGCAGAAATCGGGTAGAAGTATTATCAATTTCCACGACAGAGTGCAAACGGGGATTTCTCCTTATGAATTTACAGATGACATATTAGAAATAGACTAAGTGCTCAAACATCGTCTAACTTGTTGCTCATCAATGTTAATGACCCACCGCTAGACAAGCTCGAAATAGACAAGCTAGTTATTTCTTGGCTGAAGGATGGACATCATTCCGCTGCGGACGATTTACCACGAAAAAGTTACCAACAGGAAATAAATCCGATTTCAGATTTGTTTTAAGGTGGAAAATTACGAGTTACGGAAAATGTATACTTGTATTACTAATGGCTAATTACTTATGTTATTCAACTTTGTACCTAATTTTTAGTAAGTCTCTTCTTTGCTTTAGGTAAACTACTTTAAATAAATATTCATAATAATTGCAATTATGCATATTTGTAACTTATATTTAACGTGGTGTTTTAGTGATTACACAAATTACAATTATGAGCATGCTTTATGGAAATGCTCTCACATAGGGTACCAGACCACCTTTATACACTATGAAAAACTGATTTTTCAAGTTTTTTGTGAGAAAAATACTGTGAACTGAGAAACCATAACCTTTTCCATATTGTACAGGGATATTTTCCTGCGAATAGAAGTTTCTTGGGGAATGCGTTCAGAAATTAACACTTGCAAGAATACTCTCTTAATACAAGTATATTTTAGGCACACACTAATTCAATTGCCCCCCACCTCGAACTGCTTCAATTTCGTCACTGACAAACACTTTACCATTTTATATCGTAAAGGTCAGATCCACCGTTATTGTAACAGAGTTGTGCTTGAGCGATTGACTAGAAATTCAAACTCCGATTAGTGATAATTTCGCACTCTTGTTTTATTACAAGTGTAAACTCTTTAGTCAGTTCAGAAGAGGCCGTGGATCGTGTTCAGAGTTGGTGACGATGGATTTTGGTGAGTCAGAGTAGGACAAAGAGGATGAGAGTAGTTCATGGTGGGTGATGGGTCAGAGTGGGTCACCGTGGGTGGTGGGTCAGAGTGGGTCACCGTGGGTGGTGGGTCAGAGTGGGTCACCGTGGGTGGTGGGTCATGGTGGATCACAGTGGGTCGTGGGTCACGGTGGCTAGTGGGTCAGTGGGTCGTGGGTCAAGTTTTCATTGACCCACGCCAACTCTGGTTTGCTGGCATACATTCGATCCTTGAACATGCCCCACAACCAAAAATCACATGGTGGCAGGTCGGGGGAAGGTGCTGGCCATGAGAGAGGACCCCCTCTACCAATCCAATGTTTACCGAACGTGTCGTTCATGTAATCCCGAACCATCTGACTGTAGTGAACAGGGGCTGAAAGTGTCCTTACTGGAGAATGGCAAGTGCCGCATTCTCCTCCATGAACGTCCTGAGCATGGCAAGGTAATTCTTTCCCCCGACGGTCTCTTCTTCAAAAAAAGAAAAGTCCAATCATACCAAATTTGGTCACTGCACTGTAGCCCTTGCAAACATCTTGAATAGACCCCATCCTTACAAACTTCTCGTAGATCCTGGCAATTGTCAGGAGCGAAGATGCATCCCATCCGGTCCAGGTCGTGAATTTTTCTTGTACGATGCTTGGAGGGACTGAAAAACCACCACAACTATTTTCCTTCGTTCCTCAGTGGAATATTGGCACGCCATGATTTAGTCTACAAAAAGAATGCCCATTTAATGTTAACATCTTTTTGCCTCACCCTGTACATTTGACTATGCCTTCAAGAAAGTCCCAAGAGAGACATTTTCTTTTTACCTACACTATAGGTTTTTCTTATGAAGTTCTTTAAATATTTCTTATATTATTGATCTAATTTCAAGCAATTTTCGTAAATACTAACTACAATATATCGTAATTCAACAAAAAACAAAACAATAGTAAGTAACTATGAAAGCATATTTTTTTTTTAAATAATGAACTTGTAAACACTAACGTATAAGCTACCTCTTCTTCAACACAACATGTTTTTATTTTGACATACAATATTTTTTGTTTAGAATTTCTCTCTCAAATAAGGAAATCATATGGCACTGTCAAAATATCTAGTACAATTTAGCTGTTGGTGTTCAGAGGTGGCTAAATACTGGAAATAGTTAATGTGAATGGAAGATACAGTGAATTGGCAACTGTTATGGCAAAAGGAAATCGATTCATCTTCCGTTATAACTATACTGTCTGTTGAAGGACTGGAGAAAAGTCTTAAAAGGGAATTACGTAAAAGGAAGGTTCTGCAAACTAACACTGACCATTGTATAGAAAAGGTTACAGACCCTCAAGTGAATGATAATGACTATCCTACTTGCATTAACCGAACGCAGTCAGTAAGCAAAGAAAATGGACCCCGCAATTGTGAAAATTCTGTTTACACAATTTCCACTACTAGTACTTTTATAGAATCCCAAGTTTCAGATTCAGAAACTGACATGAATTCTAGTACTTCGTCTGGTAGTAAAAAATTAAACGTGCCAGCAAGTCAAAATGATAAAGACAGAGATAATACCTACAGAGACTCTAGTGAGGTCAGGAAATCAGGTGAACCAAATCCTTCCGTTGAGTTTAAAATTGAAGTTATTGATTATTTGTTGATGCATACAGCACTGAAAATGAAGAAATCACTGGAAAAAGAGGAAGTCAAAGACATTCTGAGACAGTTTGAAGAAGTAGCATCGAAACTTTCTCCTGACAAATATATGGCTTGCAAAAGAAATAAGTCATTAGCTTTGGTCATCAAAAAAATCACAGGATCGCATCTTCTTCTAGAAGCTCTTTCAAATGCCGAAAAACTATCTAAGGCTTTGGCAGCAAAGACAGGGGAAGAGCAAAACAACGGGATACAGAATACAGATGATAAAAATATTGAAGATTTGTTGGTCACTTCAAATTTGAAACCAATTTCGAATCCGCATTGGCACACTCTTGATAGTTCCGAAGAGATAAGCGACAATTCGGGAAAGACAGAAAGATGGTTGTGTTTGAACAATACTGGAGAATGTAATTGGAGAAGAAATCGTTGTAAAGCTAAGAGTGATGAAAGAGATGCAAATGATTTTGAGCTAAATTTAAGTGGCAGAAGAGCTTTTAAAATAGGGCCCAATGAACGAAGTAGCAGCCCGGAGACATCACTTGAAAGAGATCAAGCAGAGAAAAGATTATGCAAAAGTGGTGATGTGGTTACTCATAGTAGATACAGACGATTTGGCAATATTTACCACGAAAATCCTTATGATTTGGATGTTAACTTATTTCATTTAGATGAAACAATTCCAGATAATAACCATTTGACCTTGAAACAAGCAGATAATCAAAAGAATGAAGTAAAGACAGAGGGGGATTCTCAGCAAAACGAAACGGAAACATTAACTAATAAAATAAAAGATGCAGTGGGGCTGAACAGGGATAAAAGTTCTGAAAGAAAGAATTCAGCCGCTTTTATGGCGACTCTTGAACAATGGCGAGCTGGTGAAAATGACTGTTCGAAAGTACGAAGCACATCTGGATTCGAGAGCAAATCAAGCTCGAGTGTAATAAAGAGGAACACAATTAAGAAATGGAGATCATCTGAAAGACATTCAAATGAAACAAAAACTAGGACAAGTTCCTCAGTAGAAAGAAGACTAGATACTTTAACACAAGATAGCTCAACAAAACTTTACGAGAATATATCCAGTTGCCAACAGTTAGAAGATGAATCATCTTGTTGCATGTCATCACATACGTCTATTCGTGATAAATGGCTGAAATTGACTCAAAGTGAGAATTCTCATACAGAAAGTGTGTGCTTAATTATAGGTAGCAATTCTTTAAAAGATGGTCGTGAAATCGATAGCAATGTTCTTCAAACACAAGTACAAGAAAAACCAGACCTATTAGATTATGATAAGTGCAAGGAATCTTCTGCAGCATTAAATAAGGAAGAAGAGAATGATGCAAAGAAAGAGAACGGGTCTGAAACAGTATCAACTGCTGATAATATGAAAACCCCAATACTAACTATAATGGGAAAAACTGAACGTGGTGCGAAAATAAGTGCTATTGCTTCCAGTAGTTCAGCAGGAGGACTCACTGTAATATCGGAGGAGAGTCACGGTGAAAGTTCATTAAGTTTCGCAACTGCAAATGGTAGCCTCACAGAAGGTGATAATACATTGCTATGTTTGAACAACCAATCTCAAAGTAAAAGTATAATTAAATCAGCAATCCCTGCGAAAATAGCGGCCAAGTCAATTTTGGAAGAAAATGCCTATAAATGTAGTGTTGACACAATGTCTAAGCACGTCAACGTTCAGGAATCGGAAACGAACATAGTAATTGATACTGAAAGTGCTCTGGTTAGAGCGAGAAGTGTTTCCTCACTAGGTTCTTTAGATGTAATATCCAACTTCGTTCCTGTAAGTAGACAAAACGTTAGTGATGTTATGAAAGATAAAGTTAATGCATTGCTTGTTAAATCACAAGGAGATAGTCAGAGCCGTATGGAAAACGAAAAGAAAATATCGACTTGCTCCGAAGAACAACAGATAAAAAACCAGTCCGTAGTTACTGAGGAACAAGGACTGAAGTTGGTATCTATGAGATTGCAGGATACAGAAAAGAATAGTATTGAAACTAGGGCCGTTTCTGAAGATAGGGTACGTGCGACCTCAGCTCCAAATAAAGGAAAACGTCGTGTTGTTATAAGAAAACGAAACAAAGTTACTAATTGCTTCGAATATACCACTACAGAGAATACATTACCGAACTTACAGCACTCTGCAGTAAATAGTAAAAATATTAAAGATTCCAAGCTCAAAAGCGAGAACAACATAGATATTAAAGGAAGTGTTAAGACGTGTTATAATAGCTATGGGGAAAATATTGAAGAACAAGGACCAAAATTGGTCAATATGGTATATCCTCCTTACATCACTTTAGAGAAAGCTGGTGAAAGAGAACGGAACAAATTGAAGAAACGTGACGATGAGAGTTCCACAGAAAGAAAATATATGCCAAGAAATTCAAGACTAAATAAACCTAGTTTACGTGGAAGAAACTGTGAAAAAATTATAGATATTAAATTAAATGAATCTGTTGTTGCAGAAAATAGCAAAAAGCACGAAATAAGTACAAAGAACAAAAAGAAACATAATTGTAATGTGAAAGACAGTAAACACGAGAATAAACAGAAGACACCGGAAGAGAGCAATACACATTCAGACACAAAGGGTACGAAGGATAACACGATCGAGAAAAACAAAACCAAGAGTGCTGACTGCTATGCAACAGTTGTCGAAGAAATAGACTTTGATGCTTCATCTTTAACATTAGAGAGAAAAAACACTGTTTCACCTCCAAGAACATATAGAAAAATTAGATATACATTTCGTAAAAGAGACCAAAGTAATGATGAAACTGTTACTTCTAACTTGAAAGAACATTCAAGTTCTACTTTAGGTAAAATGAGGGAAAGTTGTTCAATGAAGAGTCAATCTTCACACACAGGGAAAGAAACTCAGAAGAAAATAGATTTTACAAATTCTAAAACTAACAATGAAAAATATCAACAAGCTCGGAAATTGCGATACAAAATACGTAAAAAGCGAAGTTTTCATTCCAAAGATTCGGTCAAGCAATCTGATTCTCCAATAGTTGAAGTGAAAGAAGTCATTGGTACATCAGAAAGATCAGCAACTCATCCTAAGGCAGAGAAGACAGAAACAACCTTAGATTTACCTTCGGAAATTCAAACTGAAGAAATTGTCACAGTAATTGAAATGAAAAGTGATGTAAAAGATAAGCCAATGTTGCCAACAGTGAAAAAGATTGATATAATTACTTCTGAAGGCAGAAAATCTCGATCACCCACTCGTAAAAGAAATCAATATAACACTCATATAAAGAAAGAGCCAAATGAACAGAAAATGGCAGCATTATCGGAAGCCAAGACGAATAATACAGCAGTTGAAGAAAGGCTAACTTCTGCGACTCAAAAATCGGAAGATAGGAAACAGACAAATGCTGATACTAATGCTACGAAGGTGGAAGAGAAACAAAAAATCCGTAAATTTCGATATACGATACGTAAAAGACCCCAGAGCATGGAAAATGAAGATCATAATAATACAAAAAACAAAACACAATCGCCAGTGATAAATCCTCAACAAACAGCGATCTGCAAGAATTTATCAACTGAAAGACGACCAAGTTCGCGGAGCGGGAAGGGTAAAATGTACCAAAACGATGTCAGTAATAAATTGGACTTACCAACTACAGCAATAACAGAAAAACTTCCAGTTTCAGTAGTAAACAATACTAAAAATCGTTATGAAAGTTCGTGTGAAAATAGCGACAGTTGAAAGCAGGAGGGTCTGTAATGGATGAAAATGTGTCTAATGATAAAAATTCTCAGCAAGTAATTGATACAAATGTTGTCACTCTATTGATTGTAAACTCTCTGGCAGATTAAAATAAATACTAAAGGATTAACAAAAAGGAAAATAAAGAAGCTGTAACCACAAAAAAAAACAAAAACGGTAGAACCCCTCTCGTCCGCCCTCCGATGGTCCGCTACTCCGGTTGATCCGACCGTGCTCGAGCTGAAATTGTCCCAACTCGTCGGTGCCTCACGAGACCCATTGTCATTTACTGCTGTCGCGGCATTCTTTTTTACTTGCTGTTACCGCATATCCGCTTTATTGCTTCGGCATCTCTTGTATCGTTTCTTTCGTTGTCCATGTTTTGTGTACTGTACTGTGCAGTTTTTAGTGCTTACTGTTCGTTTGTTTTTACCGTAGAGAACAATACAGTCATTTTTGAGTTCAGAGATTGTTTATTTTACTGTGAATCTGTATTTTTCTGTATTTTTCTGTATTTTCTGATAATCCGACCTTATTTTGCGTTTCGACCGTACCCCAGTCCCAAAGATAACGGATTAGAGAGGTTCTACTGTACATTACTAAATAAATGAAGAAGAATGCATATTTTATGAGAGAAACTCATGAAATAAAATTTATCAAATCATCTCTAGGAAGCAGTGTGCGAAATTAGAACAAACTAATATCACTACGTTGCTTTTTATATGAAAGCAGGTTGTTAATAAAGAACGAATTTTAGTTATCAAGATTAAGATAAATATATTAGAAGTAAAAAATCCAGCTCCAATAAACAATATCCACTAGCTGTATCCCAAAGTTACAGATTCGATTCATGTTACAAGTCATCGTGAGTAGTTTCTTAGAATTTAAATGTTGTTACTAAGCAAATGAGAGAAATATAGGGTTTTTACATCAAAGCAGCCCAGCCGAGTAATACCAGAAACAAACAAATTGTACAGTATTTAGCACCTGGGGGGGGGGGCTGTTTCTGTTTGCCCCGCCATATCGCCTAATGTGCAATTGTTTAGCTGGAAATCTCGACCTGTTCAGTTCTGGTAAACAAATCGCGTCGAGAGGTTGGTGTTTTCCGTGCAGCACTGAATTGTGATGATGGAAGAACATGTGCAGATGGGGACAATTAAGAACACACAAGAATTATTCATTATCCTGCTACAATGAACAAAACTACTCTTGTTCAGAATCTGATGCAAAAATGGCGCCAAACTGGATCTGTGGCGAATGTGAATGGGCGGAAACCAAATATTCTAACACCAGAGGTTGCCCATGATACTTAGCAGCAGATAATACGAGGTCTGCATAAATCTGCCAGGAAACTATCCCAGCAGATCAATATGTTACTAACAACGTGTCAGTGTGTTTCGAAGTCTCTGAAACTGAAGCCATACCGAGTAACGTGTGTCTAAGAATTAAAGAATACGGGCATGATAAACGGGTTGAGTATTGTAATTGGTTACTGACGATGATTACGGATGATATTTGAACGTTCTGCTGTAATTTATGTTTGACGTAGCGTGATTTCATTTATTTGAATACGTGAATGCGCAGAATCGGGTTATGTTACACTGGTCTGCTAAGAATCCACATATCTTGCATGAAATGCCCCTCCATTACGACGTTCAGTGTTCTTTGAATATTGAAGTTTATGGTGGCTTCTTATAATAGTTTTACGACGAATTGACACCAGAAGAAAGACTATACTCCCACTTCCAACAAGGTGGAGTCACATGCTATACTTCGAACGAATCCGTGGCGTTAATGCCTGAACTGTTTACGAAGAGTGCCCAGTAAGCAAGAGGTTATGCCTCCCTCGTTCCCCGTATTTGTCCTTCTGTGATTTTTATCTCCGGAGATCTTTAAAGCAGAAGGTGTATGCAAATAGCCCCCATATTCTGGCTGAACTGCAGGAAAACTTTACTCATACCACCTGGAGCATTGTCCGTGAAAAACGTAGTGTTAACAAATATACTACCGCGTGCGCAGAAGTGTCTCGACATTAACGGGAGCTACTTTCAGAATATCTTGTAACATAGAGATAGCCAATGTTTACGTTTTCCTACTCTTTCAGACGGTATCATATATTACCATTCTGGGCTACTTTTAGATGAATAGAAATTAGAGAAATACTTCTTGCTAGGTCCTTTCACTTTCGAGCAACGACAGAAGAGAAAGGGCGCCTTCCCGTTTGGCCTTTTCCCATTTCGCCTTATGCCTGTTTTCATGACTGCAGGCTATGATGCTAAGATTGTGTATGTTAATTTGATTGTAAGGCAAAATGGGAATTCCCGTTGGCCTTTTCCCGTTTTGCCTTACACCAGAAGAGGGAATTTTCAGATTATGATAGGGAAATTTAGCGTCACTTTGTAAAACATTTGTAAGGTTAGTAATATTCACGTTTGAACGAATAAAACACCCTATAATCAAAGTAAGTATTCAGAGTAATATATTATTTGCGTCACTGTTTAAAAAAGGTATAATTAAACCTAATTCAAAGCGAGTGAGAGGTATGGTTATGTTATGACTATGTTGGCCAATACAGGATGGCCCAAAGTAGATATACAGTACTATACTGATCAGCCCATTGCATTTTATATCATTTCTTATTGCTATCCATCATGTAAACTTAGTTTCTTTATTATTTGTTCTTAATGCTTTTACCTGCATCGTAAGCTCGGAAGAACGAAGCAAATAAACCCATAAACTAGAATGTTATACTTGATCAATGCAGGTATGTATACCTACTTTTGGGCCACCCTGTAGTTTAACCAAGACTATCAAAGACTTTTAGTAAAATGTTAGCTGAACAAATATACAGACATAAACATAAGAATAAATATACTGTATAATCTTCTATTACTGTTTCGACGGACTACCTGCGTCTTCTACAAACATACTGTATATTACACACTGAAGCAATTGCTCTTGTAGCCATGTATAAAGGTAACCAAAAAAGTTCTCTCGCTTTTTGTGAAGATTTGTGTTCAATTGACCCTCACACCGTGAGTTAAATACGAATGAAGATAACGTGAAGGCCAGTTGTTAGTGTGGAAATATCCAACATACTACATAGTTGTGGCACTTCAGTTACACCGTGAACTTGCGTAAGGACAGAGTGAACATGGGACCTCCACAGAGCGTCATAAGGGCGTGTATGCTGTAGGCGAACTGGGGTCAAACGCCGCTGCAGCAGGCTTTAAAATATGCCAGACCTTTGATGAGGGTGTCGTGGCTACGCGAACAGCGCAGCAGTGGTTTAACAAATTTAAGGACTGTGACGAAACACTCGAAGATGCACCACGTACCGGAAGACCAATACAAGTACAAAATGATCTTTAGGCAGCAATTGAGGCGAACAGTGGCCAGACATTTGAGGAACTGGGACTACAATTCAGTGTGAGTGGAGGAAATTCGGCAGCACATCCATCAAGTTGGGAACCACTACAAGTTAGGTCGATGGGTCTACATGATTTAACTTCGAGCCAGAAGGCAACGCGAGCAGACACCTATGCTTCTTTGGTGTCTTGTCTGAGGAAGAAGTCATTTCTGGACAGGGTGTTGATATGTGATGGGAAGTGGGTTCTGTACGAAGCTCCACGGCGCTGTCATTACTTGTTAGCATCCCATGAATCGGTTCCAAAACAGCCGAAACCAACACTGCACCAGAAGAAAGTCCTCTTGTTTGTTTAGTGAATTACTCGTGTATCCGGAACTGCAACAAGCTGATCAGAGCATCAATACAACTGTGTACTGTCAGTTGAGCTGTGTTCAAGAAAAACTCAAAACTCCGGAGCCAGAACTTCTGAATCACAAAGGGGTCCTCCTGTTACTGAACAACGCTAAGTCCCACATGGCTAGGATGACTCGGGACACCATTCTACGTCCTGGATGAGAAACACTATTGCATCTGCCATACTCCCCGGACATCGCACCGTCCGATTATCACCCGTTCCATTCCTTGGACAATCACATTAGAGGACGCCAGTTTAAATCCCTAGTAGAGGTGGAAAATGCATTTGATAACTTCTTCGCTTCACGGCCCACCAAGTTCTACCGCGATGGAATCCATGGCCTTCTAGAACGTTGACAGAAGGTCGTCGATGCCGATGGGGACTATTTTTGATCTTCCAGACACGTCTTAGGTGACATATCAATGTTCGAAGGTGTTAGGTGAAAAAAGACAGAATTTTCTTGGTTACCTTTATATTTGTACCTCAAATAAGAAATGATAATGAGATAAGAAATGTACCTTGATCAAGTAGAATAGTATTTTAAATTATACGTTATGTTTCTATTGTTATTTATATACTTAATTCTACATATGTGGTTAATACTTTAATACTTGCTTATTTTAGACTTAAGAAAAGTGAAATTGGTGTAATTTCATATATTGATGTTGTTTCATATTATATCCACATAGAAACTTGATATGCTATTTTGGGTGTGATAATAAAATTTATGTTTTTGTATATTTCTTGTAAGATATTTGAGTTTAATTTATCTGCAATAGAAAGGAGATTGCAGTTGAGAATAAAATAAATCACTCTTTGTTACAGATACGGAGTGAAAATTCCCTTGTGTGTTCGAAACGGGAAAAGGCTAAACGGGAATTTCCGTTCCGCCTTAAGATAACATCCTTATCGGTTGTCTGTCAAAATATGTTTTGAGGCCATAAGGCGGAACGGGAAAAAGCCAAACGGGCATAAATCAGGGAAAGATTGTGAAAGAATTCGAATTTGAGATTTCAATATATATACACTTGTTTCATAACACCTATATGCCATAGAAAGGAATTTTTGGATGTTTGTCCTTCCATTAGCTCCGATGTTTACACACTCGTCTAGAAGCCATACCACTCAACGTATCCAAATCAAAATTTAAATTAAAAGTTCCTAAAAGAAGAGTAGAAAGATTTTTTTTAATTCTTTCTACTCTCAAAAATTAGGGTAGTTTGCTGGGGGAAATGGTCTCGTAAAAGGGCTCTAACGACTTAGTTTATATTTCACAAACCAATATATCATTAAAACTCAATAATATAAGTTTTTCTCTAGAAAAAACAGAAAAAAGTAGGATAAGTTCTTTTCGGGGAATTTTCTGAAAAAAAAAAAGAAAGACGGTTCAACTTGTTAATGTTTTCTAAAGAAATATGAAATTAAAAATCTTATATGGCGTGTCATTTCTCCTGATAAAAACCTACAAGGGGCTGTTTACCCCTAAAGTGAGTTTTTCGGATGAGTTTGTTACGTGTACAGTGTCTAGTAATTTTGGGAATAGACTGAAACCAACATGGGCCGAAATAGATGTATATCGCGAGAGGTTTATAACAGAGAATTTCATAAAGTCAAATATTTATTGATAATTAAATATAGAAAAATAGAAGGGTTTTTTTCTTTCCAATATAAGACAACAAACTTGAATAAGAAAGACAACAAGCTTGGTCTTTCCAAGTTGCAAATGACGAATAACAATAGATAAATAGAGTTATATGCACATTTAACTCACATGAATATTTGTTCTATAATTATCAATCTTGGTAAGTAACTTAATTGAAGTAACACGTTATTATTTAAGTAACGTTTCCTAGTATACATCGGGACAGCCTTAAAGGGCTCTTTCCCCAATTACTGCTTCTTTTCAACCCTACAAACCTCGGTTAGTCCTCGCGAGCGTGTAAGTTGCCACTGCTCTCAGTGTTGCCGTACCTCCGATCCACTTGTGCAGTCCGGCAAAATAAGGAGAAAGCTTTCCTTCCTATTTTCAGTTAACAACAACAAAAATTTAAAAAAAAAAATATTTCAGCTAGGAAAAAAGGAAAGAAGGAAAAGGAATCGAGGCAACATGGGCTTTTAGCTAGAAGGGATCATAAATCTCTATCACGTGTCGCGGAAATTAGTTAGCTGAAGGTTTAGTGCGTTTGCACACGGCAACGATAATATCGGTGGAACCACCGATAATGTCGGCGGTGAAATCGACTTCAATGTATTCAAATCGTAGCTTGCACACGTCACCGATATTATCGGCCGATCCCCCGACACGCAGATGCTGTCGGCCAAGCCCCCGATACTGTCGGCGGTATCGCCGACACCGATTTTGTCGGGGGCAATGTTTTCTTATGATTGGATGCACACGCCACCGATAATGTCGGCCGGCCAGCGGGTTAGATGAAGAGAGTGAGTGTCAAGGCGCTGTGTATTTTTGTTTCATTTCTTGTCTTTGGAATTTTGTTGTTTCCATTTTTTCTATTACAATTGTATAATATTATTATTATTATCTTGTCCTATAAACAACTTCGGAACAGCTTATTATTTTTTTACAGTCTCTGTTTTGGAGTAGCTAATTCCCTTTATTAAATAAATATAAAATGTGGGAAGTCTGAAGAGTACTGGTTTCCCTCTAAATAGCTATTACCAAATAGGATATACGAAATTTAAATAACCAATTTCTTGATTATTTACCACTCCTTTTTTTATTTTTGTTCTTTCTCTCTCTCTCACACACACACTCTTTGATGGTATATTTTTTAATCTATTAATGCTTTTAAATTTTAATACATTCTGGAAATTAATTTAAGCGTCATTTTCAAAGTTTGATACACTGTGAACATAAGCATATGGAAAAAATCCTGATTATTATTACTTTCTTTTATTTTCATCAGAATTGTGTGCAAATCGCTTTTCCCGGTTCCACTCAATAAGCAATGATTGAATAGAATATTTGTTGACAAGTCAAAGTAAATTATTATTATTTTGAAACGAAACCAGCACAATCAAACACTCTTTCCAAAGCTCCAAGGACAAGTTACTCATTTGGCATTTTCTTGATTGTGATCTCAATAATAGGGATGTGACTTCATGCTTCACTTGTTGCAGATTTTTTCTCTCATTTCCAAAACTATCCCAAATCCGCCCTTTTTAAAAATAATTTGTGGAATGGCAATTGAAAACAAAGACCAAAGCTATGTATCCAAGTTTTCCCTCTCCCCTTTGTACCGGGATCGACCCCCTGATAGAGTTCTGCAGTTTAGCTACAGTGACTAGATGAAAAGGTTGTGTATTATTGCATTCGTATCTTTCTAGTTTTGCTTAGATTTTTAGAGATGGCAGGAATTTTTCCATTCGATATTTTAACCCATATTGAACTTGTGGAATGTAGACCTTGCATATGGGATAAGATAACAGGCTCTTTCAAGGACAGAATTAAAAAGCAAAAAGCATGGCGAAAAGTTTATGCAAGACTTGCCCAAGATTTTAAGTTCATGGACAAAAAGAAACGAGAAACGACAGGTATGTATGCAACAGCGCAAATCTGTCTTCAACATGGGGGGGGGTGGGGGGGTAAGATCGTTCCCATATTATATATATAGCGATGTTCAAACTATTTCTGTAGTCGAGAAACAATGCTGTGGAGGATCAGGGGAGCAGAGTTGTCTTCAACATTGGGAGGCGGGCAGATTTGAGGCTTATTCTGAGTGGACATTAATTTCATCTCACTTTCCGTTCTAGCGATCGGACACAATCAAATTTCTCTCCCAAAAAACACATTTCAAATCGGATTATTGGGGGAGACAATCTCCCCAGTTCCAAGATTGGAGGGGACATGTCCCTTTCATTCCCCCGGGATTTGCGCCAGTGTATGTATGGAGCAATGTAAAACAAATCGAATCTTATCATTTAATCTACTATGACATTAATGTTAATTGCATGGAAAACAAAATAATATACATACAATATGTAACAGTGTTCCAACAAAAAATAAAACTAATATAGTTTGCAATGTACAGCAGCATCAATTCTCATCGAAACGAAAATAATATGTTTACAGCATCTATTTAAAACGGCACTGTTAAATCTAAACATGTTTAGGCATAGGGCTATTTTTTCTAAGTTTTGTACCGTCCTCCACACCTCTTCAGAACAGTTTTTGTAGTCCTTGTTTTAAAAAATAATATTCCCAATTATTTTATTTATTATTATTATTATTATTATTATTATTATTATTATTATTATTATTATTATTATTATTATTATTATTATTATTATTATTATTATTATTATTATTATTGTTTTCATATATGGAGAATATTTTTTTGTGTGTCGCTTACTTCGCTCATCACCGGCAACGATATTGTCGGGGCTTCCACCGATATTGTCGGCGACGTGTGCAAAGTACGCCGACACCGACACCGATATTATCGGGGCTTCCTCCGATTTTATCGGTATCGTGTGCAAACACGCTTAGAGGGGTGGACACGGTTTTCAGAATTCTTGGAAAAAGAGCTCTGTAAGTACATGTATGACTCAGTTTTCAGAATTCTTGGAAAAAGAGCTCTCTAAGTATGACTCAAAGTTTAACGCGTTACAATTTTTCCAAAGTAACTGAAACCGTAACGTGTTACAAATTCTTAAGTAGCATATCTAGTTTGCGTTACTTTTTTCGCGTTACATTTCAGATGAGTAACTACAATATAGACCTACGTACGTTTTTTCAGGAACAAATGTTTCTTTCCTGTAAGTGAATTTCTCAGAATGGAACAATGGAGCATGAACTACGTATGTCAGTGACCGACATCACCGACACACAGAGAAACAGATAAGATCGTAATGCAACTTGCTGTTTTTGGAAGATCAGGACAGCCCCAGGGAAATCATGTGTACTGATTGCAAGCACCTGGAATATTTTGTCATAGATTTTGACAACTCCAAATCAATACACTCAGTGAGTGGACTACGAGTGCAACGGAAGCAGTAGTCTATTTTACAGTGATTAGTGTTATTTTTATAAATATGGAGAACGAAAATATTTTACAGTTCGAACATTTGGAAGAATACTTTTTCTTCAAAGCTAAGAATGATGGTGGACAGAATTTAATAGTAAAGTGTCAGAAGAGACCCGGCGGGAAAAAATTGTCAACAGTTAGGGTGCCATACTTAACGATATACAGTAAGGCGTTAATATGAATAAACTGTTGAGTTGAGTTTAGTGTCCCTTTCAGCAGCGAGGCTATATGAGACGGTAACTACTGATTAACGTGGAATCCGAATCACATGAGTTCCCGCCGGGAATTGAACCCGGGACTTCCACGCCAAAGGCGCGTACGCTAACTACTTAGCCACGAAGGAACTCATGAATAAACTATTCTGATGAGCAGGCCTACTTCATTACCAGAAAATAGTTTGTTGATAATATGTAATATTGGAGTTCTTTCAGATCAGTTTGCATATCCTACTGTCCCGTTGATTATGGAGTTTGGAACAACTAGCTTTAAAAAAACATGTATCGATTTTAGAGTTACAGGCAAGTTTTGATTTAACTCCAGTTCATGTGTTCCCATTTTATTAGTTGTAGTGTAATGCTTCTCTATATTCTGCATTTTTAATTTTACGTAACAACATTGTTATTATTATATAATTAGTTTAGCAGAATAATAATAAGCATCCATTTTTTTCTAACGCATAGGGATGGGCAAGAGTCGAATTTCAAGTCGAGTCAAAGGTAATTTTCTCGAGTGGAGTTCCGAGCCGATTCACTGTTTTTGACGTCGAGTTTTGAGTTAAATCATGTTTGATAAATGGCTCGTTCGTTCAACACGTTTCAACTCATATTGAAATAATGGCCTGATTACAATGGAAAGCGAAAAGCATGGGAAATGTAAGCAGTAATATGGAATACCTTTAGTGTTGCTAACGAGAGGGGACACTGCTCGTGTCTCGTCTCGTCTCGTCTTGATAACGAGACTAGTAAAGATTTTATAATGAGCCTAGTTCGGCTCGGTTCAACTGATCCGATAGCTCGAGTCGGCTTGGTTGGGATGAGCCATCTGCTCGTTTCGACTCTGCTAAGCCGAGAGTTTTAGCCGCCTTGGTTGGGTGAGCTGTTCGCTTGGTTCACTTCTCGGCTCGGCTCGATAGTGAATGAGCTATGACCCGAGCTGCTTGAGTCATTGACAATTCTAAACCCGGACCGAGCAGCTTTGAACATATTTGGCCAGCGCCTTATAACTATTAACAATGTTTGGCTCGAGCCTGAATTCTCAACCTACACCATCAACCCAAATTCAGAAGCTCGTGAGCAATGCCCTTGACTCTAGACTACGACTACCGAGGTTGGCAATCAACTAGTTTTTTTTAGTATTCAGATACAAATTGCATATTTTTCATGTTTATACTCAATGTTGTAATAATAATAATAATAATAATAATAATAATAATAATAATAATAATAATATAATTAGTCGTAGTAGTAGTAGTATCATTGATAATAATTATATTGTCTATGTAGGATACTTGAAGAAACTACTTGAAAGTACACATAGGATTTGACTCGACTCGACTCGAAACTCGACCCGAATTCTAGTTGAGTTGGAGGAAAGTTTTCGAGCCGAGTTCTTGAGTCGAGCTCAATTATGTCTGCTTCGAGTCGAGTCGAGTTTCAAAGAAAATTCGCTCATGCTCATCCCTACTAGTAACGAAGTATGGCTTTTTAGTCAGTGTTACATTATATAAAAATGTTCCTATAGCTGTCAAGTAAGAATTTTATTCTTGGATCTACATAAAGCGATTCAGAACCTGCAATAATAATAATAATAATAATAATAATAATAATAATAATAATAATAATAATAATAATAATAATAATAATAATAATAATTATTATTATTATTATTATTATTATTATTATTATTATTATTATTATTATTATTATTATTATTATTATTATTATTATTATTATTATTATTATTATAGTGGTAGCAGTAGTAATACGGACAATTGAAGTAATAAGAATTTTTTCCCATATTCGAAATTTCGGACCTAAAAGTAATGCGTTACTTTCGAAGTAGGGTAACAGTTACTTTTGGGGGGGCAAGTAACGCGTTACATTTTAAGGATAAGTAAAGTAACTCTTAACGTGTTACATTTATAGAAGTAACTTACCCAACATTGTACCAATTAATAAAAGTGGTAATGAAATATTGATGTACGAGCAGAATCGTTAATCATTTCCGATGAAATCGCGTCTGTCTTTTTATTTTCATCTACCAAGAAATTATCTTTATTTTGAGGTATAGGAAGAAAATTCGAAAACCTTCCCTTGGAAATTTTATAAAAGTATTAAGTTTAGAAACTTATCTTCTAACATCACTCGAAATTCAAGAAAATTATTCGAAGTTGAGTTCGCCCTTACTACGCCTCAATTCATTTTTATGTAAATGTGGAAACTTGCAAGTTCGGGTCGATTTTACCCTCCTTTACTATCTTATTCTTTGTACACTGCAATTCCAAACAATAGGCTTATTTCGGAAGGTAAGAGGAAACTACGCATCAAGCTCCTTCAGATTGTATTAAATCATCATTGTGATACACACCCTGTGTATTTCTCTCTAAAATCAATTTCCTGGTCCAAATCTTCCTATCTTTCTATGCTTTCATTTTATTCGTTTTCTGAACAACACAATGTTTATAGCATCTGCTCTTAAAAACATATCTTGAAATAAATCCATCCTGTTCAAACAACTTGAGTAAACTGGAAAATGTATGCGTGTTCAAATAACGGGCAAGAGGAAGAGAGAAAAATGACCGCTACTTTTTCTTCTTTTACGCGCCTACTTTTACGCTAGGTGTATGGACCACCTTACGGACCGAAATTTACATCATTTTACGGACAAAAATTATACGCCGAAAAATACGCTAATGTATGTTGCCCTTAACAAAGCACAGTGTACCTCAAATCAACATTCTGTACCGGTGTCTATGCCATCCCATACACTGGCAACCTTACGAATGTTTCGAGAGACTACGTATGTTTTCTGGCTATTACCAATCTAATTTGTTTATAACATTTAAAACATTAATATGATTATAATGTAAAATTTCTTGGGTAGAGCAATAAAATGTACTCGGGATTTGGACTTTCCCGTCACTTCTTTATTATAAAAACTCTTCTTATGTACACAAATTACAATAAGTAATTTCTCTAATATCTACTTAGGTAAGATTAAGATAGGAGCCCGGTGACCAAGCGTCGTGGGCTTTGAGGTGAGGTACTCTCGGTGACCGTGCGTCGTGAGAGGGGTCTAGATTAGGTGTCTCTTTCTCGGTGACCGTGCGTCGTGAGAAAGAGGAAAGGAACCCGGTGACCAAGCGTCGTGGGTTGGGTACCTCTCGGTGACCAAGCGTCGTGAGAGGGGTTTTAGGTGTTTCGATCAATCTGGGAAGATTGATGTTGGTCGAGGCGTGCAGTTTCCTTTTATCGTATATTGTCAGCTTCCTTCGTTGATTCTCGTCCTTCCGACTGTTGGCGATGGTGAGCGACTTCTCTTCGGGACCGTCGTCTGTTTGTTTTTATTTACTATTAACAGGTGTAGTTCACACGTGGTTATTGCATAGTACAGCGACGTGGGGATCCTTACATCCCCGGGGCGTAGAAAAAAATAAGCCACTGGATTATTTTTTCTTGTTGTGTGTCATCATGTGGAATCTGCATATTAGGCACAGTATACACTGGAAACAGGGGCGTCATTTAGGGAGGGACATTTGCCCCCCCTGAGTTTGAGATGTATATAGATTTAAGCAATAGAATAGTAGTAAATCAGTGAAAAACGCGAAATTTTACTTATATCAAGGGGTCTTGCCCCCCCCCCCAAGCAAAATCTGAAATGACGCTCCTGACTGGAAATGCACCATAACACTGAAACACAAAATTAAAGTTAAAAGCACTGGTCACTGATATCACTGTATGAGACACTATCACATAAATAAAGTTTAAAATGTTAATGTTAAAGCACTGACAGTTTGTCCTCGGTCCTAAGCGGGATCCGTATGGCATACGTCAATTCCCTCAAAGGAGAGGCTGTCGAAGCTCTGGTGATTACAGTTAATAGTTATAGCTACGTCAGGGTCGGCGCCAGAAGCGCTTGATGGGGTGGGTGGAAAGAGGCGGACCTAGTTGCTGGATGGGCGGACAATGGAAATGAGAACTGGGCAATGTAGACATTTTTTGACAATAATTAAGTTTCAATTTTTATTCTCTTTAGTTAGCTAAGGCTCAGACCAAAATAGGGGAGGAACAAGGATGTGGAAAACAGCTGTCTTGGCTTTATAGAAGGTACAATTTCAGCATTCGCTTGGTGGGACAAGAAATGCAGGACTTAAGATGGGCTGCGGTAATTCGTGGCTATATACTCAACCTACCGAATTCCGTGTGACAGATACACTACCTTTACTTCCAGTTTTCTTTTCTTTTCTTTTTTAACAATAATAACGATGTGTACTGCGTAGTCGATGAAGTTCAAGGCAGCTTTACCTCCTCTCCCTCCAAGAATGCACATGAATGCATAGAAATAAAAGAAGGTTCAAACAACACAGACTAGCAGATAATACTCTACCTTTCGTTAATAACTTAAAATACACAATAAGCAGGTAAAGTAAAACAAGATTTTTTGACGTGATCTCTATATGCAACAGCAAAGACCTGTGTTACTAAAAGAATAGGGAAATTAGACAGCATTATTGTTTGATCATAGTTTACCCAGATATCTTTGAAACTGAAATTCAAGTTAGCAGAAATAAATAAATAAATAAAAATAAATAAATAAATAAATAAAAATAAAAAATTATAAATTGGATAAAGAAGTAAACAGCAATTAACAAAACCGCATCATGATCCACAGAAAGAACAATATATTTTAAACTATGAAGGGCTGATCACATGGTACGAACAAGCTTAACAATAAACTTTTATACCTGCACCTTAATTAAGAGCAATGCGATGCGAGTCGATTTCTATGTCCAGCATCGAATGAGTTTACCACATCCTTTACAGAAATATTCATTACAAGTTTTCTTTCTACTGAGAGAAAACAAAGATCGCTTAGGCGACCGTTTGCCATTCGATTTCTTAGATATGTTTTAACCCGTCTAAGACACGAGAAAGAACGCTCACATGGTGAACTAGATACAGGAATGGTGACAACAATTACTGCTAACTTTTGAATTTCATGAAAGCAATTATGAAACGATTCATTACTTCAGTAGACTGAGAAACGGAGGTAATTTTGCATTGCTTTTCCTCCTCATAACGTTTCAAAACTTTCGGGAGAAGTTTCAGTTCCACCTGTACACAATCGACATCACACCCATAATGACGTGCAAGTGGTTCAATTTTCTCAAATGGGAGAAAGTGTTCACTTTTAGGGTGAAGACTGCTTATTCCACATAGAATACCTGCATTTTCTGTAAAACGCCTATTCATTTCTGCAAGTATTCTGTCAAGTACAGGAAGAAATATCTTAAGTCTGTAGTCTTCTTGGGATTGGATATCTTCTTCCTCAACCGATATATGCTCAGTCATAATATACTGACGTAAATGACGGGGCAGTGATCGTGTTCTGGACATTGGACCCGTTAGAGATATACCGTTATTTTTAGCAAGACTCATTCCAAATTTTTTCGAACTCCTCGACTGTGTTTCGAATTTCAATAAAATAATCCACTACACCCTTCGTAACTAAAACAGCATCAGGCAGTGTGCTCTCCTTGGTTTGAAGATAATCTGACGCTCTCTTCAACTTTCCAAGAAAAAGTATGAACAAGTTGAGTTGGAACACAAACTGAAAATTCTCTTCACTCAATAGACTTCTTGCTTCAGAAGAGCGACTGCGATTTTCATTTCTTGTCTCAGCAAGTGTTAGAATAACTGTCCTAAACGTTGTCTTCATAGCCACACAAGCTGCAACCTAAGATAAACGAGTAAAAAATATTGTGTTAATGGTTCAGAAGATACTTAATGCCATAAACAATATTATATATTGAATGCCATAAAAATATAGTACATTAGAAGCCGTAATTTTCTGTGTAGTATCACTGATGATACATCAGCAATATACAAAGGACGCGATGACCGATTAGTGGAAGGTCATTATGATGACGTAGTGTTCTGCCCGAAGATCGATCTTTGACCCGAAGGTCCCTGGGCAAAGTGAACAAATGATGGCTTGCCATAGCCTTCCATGGAATGATGATAAAGTCCTACGAACGAGAAATAGAGTAGGATGCAAATCACTTGTGTTCCCACTGGGAATCGAGTCTGGAACTCACCGGGGACACTGGAAGGTCAATAGGAGTAACATTATTTAGCACCTGTTTATTTTGATGGTAACTGTGCGGACAAAACTGTTTGGATTAACGCGAGCAGCCTGTACTGCTAATGGAGAAACAAAATACGAAAATGTGTAATTAAATGAGTTCGAATAAAAGCAAGACACCTATACTTATGTCCAATAGAGCAAGCTACCAATCATGTCTACATCATGCGCGGGGAAACAATATTAGCAATTCTAGCCTTGCTAACTTTATTGGTCCACAGCAATTTGCGAATTATCTGCGAATGATGGGGAAATCCCCCTTTAAAACTAGATACACCATGTAAGTTTTTTTCGTGTTATTTTCTCCTGGAGTAAAAACTAGAATTAGAAAGGAAAGCATACATGGATTGTGATGTCAAATAATGGACTTAAAGGAATAATAACACATATTCCTCCTATCAGTATATTTGAGGAGGGGGTGGAGAAATTTTAGTTTTCTTTCCTAAAAGGAAATTCTCAATACTAATAATGCATCATCAATACTAATAATCGTAACATCAATACTAATAATGCATAAAACAATAAAAATCACATATATATCAATAACTGAAATTCAGGTAGAGATATTAAGTAACAAAAGTGTTTTTTGTTGTTGTTGTTTCGTGTGTCTGCGGCAATTACGAGTGATTATTTTTACATTTTTTTTCAACCCTAAGAAATCGTTTAAATGGCTTCGTAGTTCAGAAGGTGCTGGAATTTAAAGCTTAATCACGACTTTTGGTATCATTATATTACTACAAGTATTTGTCTTAAAATCATTGTTCATTTCCAGAGCTAAACAGAGTCCTAGCACCTTTTACATTACAATCCAAAGTAATACCTATTGCTTTTGAAGTACAGGATGTCACCTTCGTTACTCTACTTCTGTTGGGGTGGGCGGATGGGTGGGAGAGGCCATCCATCGGGTGGGCGGTCGTCCACCCCCACCCACCCTTAATGCCGTCCCTGAGCTACGTCACTGATGGTAATGTCCGTAGTATATTTTATGAAGTTCGCAGGTCAAAGAGTGCTATTATAGAAAAGTTTCTAATATTTGTCTAGTTCTTATTAGTCGTAGTTAATAGATGACAGAACACACTTAGAGAACTGTTAAAGTCATTACTTTGATAAATGTAGTCACGCCGGAAAAAAGGTTGCCAATCAAAAGTCCTGATTTTCTGACAACTGTATATGTAGGTCAATATGTTAGTAACAATTATATGATTCGCGGCGTTGAAGCAGGGAAAAAAATGTTGTAGCTGGCCTTGTGAAGTTCGTTTGCTGGAGGCGAAAAAAATGCTGGCTTGCAATTTTGTTCACTGAAGGAAACTGTACGTATGGATGCTTGTTTAAATAACAGAATGCAGGTGAGGAATTATAAGAGTGAAAAAAAGACAAAGGATCGCTTGCGATTCGAATACTAAGGTATGTACTAGATTTGGTCACTTCAAATAGTTAGCTGTATATATGGTGTATCTTGTTTTCTTCTATTCCACATTTTTTTAATGCCGCTGAAACATAAAAACTGCGCTTCGCGTGTCGCCTGTCCTTTGCTTGTGGAATCATGTTTTAATTTTCCTCTTCTTATCTTCTCTTTTCTTCGTCCTCGCTGGTGGGGTCGTCAGTATCCTTGTATGGTAAGTGTTTTTCGCCATCATGGTAAAGTTTGATTCTGTCGATGCAGATATTCTGTTCTCTGTAGACTGGAACGGGATGCTCAATTATTTGGTATAGCTATTACATGCCTGTAGATTCAACACAAGTCTGAAATCTGAGCTGTTCGGTTTTTGGATCGTAATTAAAGGCAAGGACAAATTACTCGTCTGTGTCTCAGTTATTATTTTGACATCTAGCAGTTATTGTATCTGCTTATCAATTTGATCTCTTATTCCTAATGGAATTGGTGGGAAACGGTGATGGAATGACGCACTTTTATCTATAAGTATTTTGTGTTGGTATCTCCTAAAATAACCTATATCCTCTAACCTATGTGAAAAAACGTCCCTGTATTTGTACAATAAGTTGGTTACAGCTATTCGCTGGTATTCCGGTAAATCCGGAGTTAAATCAAAAAGGTCAATGTTAAAGGTTTTAGCGGTTTGTCCCTTAATCTTTAATCTATTTCTTCTTGAGTACGAAATTGGTACGCTTTCTTTTCGTCTTCTTCTATTCTAAACGAAAATTCTTCCACGCCCTCCTCTGTATATGCCACTGGTTTACCTTTATTTAGCGTTATTATTCGTGCCATAGGATTGGAAATTAATAACGTAAGGTCGTTACTCGGTACTCTCATGGTCATTGCCCGTAAGCTGTATCGGTCTAATAATGATTGTACATTGTAGTGGAGTAATATAAAATGCAGCGTCATGAATTGTTTCTGTTTGAATCGATACTGGAAAGTAGAAATGTGACTTCGCCGGAATCGTAACTTTACTGGCTGTGATGACGTTTGCATTCCTTTGAAAGTGCCATGAGTGAGTAGTTTCTTTGACATTTCTTCCGATTCTTTTTTTTTTCATTGGGAACATAGGTTTCCTAGGTCTTCTATATAACGATATGGATTTATTCTCCAAGTCTATTTGAAATAAAAGTCTTGTGAGAATGTCATTCCCAAAAATCGGATTAAAGTCAGCATCTATGATGCGGAAGTAATGTGAGATGATGGTGGTGCCAATTTTTAATTTAATTAAAGCTACTTCTTTTAAAGTTAGAACTTTGTTAGCAATGCCCTTGATACGAGTTTGAAATGGTATCAATTTGCAATATGGGGGTACGTCCCGTCTTGGCCATAGACTAAGACTAGACCCAGTGTCTATTATACCAGCAGACTGCCTGCATTTACATTAATATTGAGCAATAGTTTATTACTTTCTATTCCCAGCTTAACATATTCTCGGTGTTCATTATAGGTCGTCTGGGTGAAAAAATTGCCGTCCGTATGCTTAAAAGTTTTCGCTGTTGCCTGCTCTTCTTGAATGTCATTACTTTTAATTGTGGTGGTGTCTGTGTGGCCCGCGCCGACTTTTCTGGTATGGCCCGCGAGGCTTGACTTTGGCCTGCGAGCCCGTTTATGCGTTTCCCTGTTTGGAATTTTTAGGATTATTCCAACACGTGGATGCTCCGTGGTTCTTCTTATATGAAGCTTCATATAAAACTGATTTATATTATTATAAATGACAAAAATATAATACGGATTATCTAATAATACTGCAATCGAGTGTGGCTAATGAAACAATAGAAATAAACACTAAGCATGCGCAGGAATTATGGCGCCAACTCAACTGTGGACGGGTGTTCTGCTTTTAAAGTCTGAAAGATGACTGGCATGAATCCCGGTTCTGCGAGTGTTGTGGTGAAACACCAACAAGGCAAACCTTTACTCACTAAGCAACAATTGTTTACGAACGAAATTCAAATACTTTTTTTAATCTTTCGAGTTTCTTTTCTTTCTTTTCTGCTGCTGCTGTAAGTATCTGGACAACAAGAGACAGTATTGTCAAAATGCACGTGTATAATTTGCGCCTACCCGTGGGGAGTGGGAGTGATACATCACTAGCCAATCGTATTTGTGACAAGCGGAAGGATACAAATATTTTGTTTATCGGAGTTTAGAGCTTACGCTGAACAATGAATAGGTAAGATTAAGATAGGAACCCAGTGACCAAGCGTCGTGGGCTTTGAGGTGAGGTACTCTCGGTGACCGTGCGTCGTGAGAGGGGTCTAGATTTGGTATCTCTTTCTCGGTGACCGTGCGTCGTGAAAAAGAGGAAAGGAACCCAGTGACCAAGCGTCGTGGGTTTAAGGATGGGTACCTCTCGGTGACCAAGCATCGTGAGAGGGCTTTTAGGTGTTTCGATCAATCTGGGAAGATAGATGTTGGTCGAGGCGTGCAGTTCCCTTTTATCGTGTATTGTCGGCATCCTTTGTTGTTTCTCGTCTTTCCGACTGTTGGCGATGGTGAGCGACTCCTCTTCGGGACCGTCGTCTGTTTTTATTTACTATTAACACATGTAATTCACACGTGTTTATTGCATAGTACGGCGACGTGGGATCCTTACAATAATATTAGTAGTAGGGTCAAGTCTAGAAAACCCACTTACATATAAATTTAAACTGTTTTAGTGGTGTAAAGGTATGTGGACATTCTATACCAAGTTTTTTCCCTACACATTCACTCGCATAAAACATATTGTAAGTATACATACATTTATGCGTAGTCTCTAAATAGAATAAAATGATAATAAAATAACACCGTTCAGATTATACGTTTTAAAGAATTATTTGTTGACAACAGTACTAAGCATATTGTGATAAAAAAAATATTTTGAAATCATAATATAGTAATAGAATGCCATTTTCTTTGTGTTTCTACATACATTCCCGGAATATTCCCATTTTTGGGAATCTTCCTGCGAATATTCCCAGGAATATTCCCGAAGAATACCGGTATTTTCCCGGGAATTTACCCATCATAGTTTCGACTCGACAAATCCCTGCTACTATTGGCACACTAGTGGCAATCCTTCGACGCGTCGCTATATCGACGATCGACAATTACCGACAAGTGGGCTACTAGGCGTTGGTGACAATTATGGCATGAGGATTTCACCATCAGCACCGTCTTGAAATCCATTATCTTGCAATGGGGAGAACTGTTTTAAATAGGAATCCTACCGTGTGATACACCAAATAGGATTAAAATTTTTCCAGGAAGCCAGTGGTGAAGTTATTTTTGCTCTACGACCAACCGTTGCAAAGTTTTAACCGATTTTCTGCAGTTACCTGGATATAACACTGTGGGCAATGTGTGGCCAACTGACCAATGTTACAATTGTTCAATGTGCTGTACCTACTGAGAAATCGTTAATGTATCCGCTGCTGCCAGTCATCCATTACTCTGCCCAGTATGTCATCAGGAATGCTGGCACACGCGTCAATTATCCTGCGTTGAAGATTGTTAATGTCCCTGATTTTACAAGGAAGGGTCACGCAGTTTCTCCGCTGATATCCGAACGAGACAATTGCGTTTGCATTTGATATGTTATAACTAGACGAATCCCAAAGTTATACGTGCCACCGAGCGGAATGTCGTGAGTTACAACATATTTTGTAATATAAAAGCTACAAAGCTGCAAAATAGATTGAACGGAGTCATTTGTTCGGAAACGGTTGGGTAAATGGAAAACTCGGACAATACATACCCCATCATTTTCAAGGGCACACTTTTTCGGATAAAAAAAGTTTGCCCCAGGGTCCTCGCAGGATCCCAGACGGGGTCCAACTCGAAATTTTCAAATGGCAAGGGGCGTTAAGTAGCACATCATTTGAAAGCTGTTGTAAAATGAAAGAAAATGAAGCAAGTCTCGACTCCCTACGACAACCCTCTGCAAAATGGCAGAGGGTCAAAATGTAAACAAAAATTTAATTGAAAAGTCTATGATCACCCCTATAAATCGGAAACGGTGAGACAAATGTGAAATAGGAAAGAGAGTGTGGCATTATTTTCAAAGTACAAGAATTTAAGATAAAACGTCTTGTTCCCCCAGGGGTCCACACATGGTCTCAGGTGGGGTCCAACTAAAAAGATTTAAATAGCAAGAGGGGTTAAGTAACTCATTGTTTGCAAGATCTTGTTAACTGAAAGTAGATGGACGTCTCGACTTTCTACGACAACCCTGTCCAAAATTGCGGCGGATCAAAATGTAAACAAAAGCTTAATTGAAAAACTATGGCCACCTTGAATCCAAGATGACTGCTTAAAACCTACGTCATTCATATCAGTACAAATCTAAATCTCTATTTTTCTCTATTATGTATTTAGAAACAATAGGAAGACTAAAGAACAATTGAATTTCGATTCAATTCAAGTATTATTTCATTCGGTAACAACACATATATATGCACGTTCGTCACGGTTCTCTCGACATGATTTACTTGAATATAACGAATATGCGAAGAACACATAACTCTGACTTCCTTCTCATACTGCTAAATAAAAATTGAATACCTTCAGGTATTTTTCTAATTTTGTCATACGTAGTTCATGCATAAAGGACCTGCTGCACCAGTAGGTTGGGAGCTGTATTGTAACGTATTCGTGATGGTTACATTTGTATGTCATTCGTTGGTTTAATCACAATACTTCAAGCAATACCAAATATACAAACAAACAAAAAACAAAAAAAAACATTCATTTGCAAGATTGCTGAGTAATAGCAAACCATGTATAAGTCATTTCAGTACATCAAGCTGCGTCAAACTTTGTTGGTTTGGTCACAGTATTCCAAGAAATACTTGTAACATATTTATATACAAACTCATTTTTCACGCTGGCAGCCATATTGGATTACAGATTATACTCTTTAATATTTTGTGGATATCTACTATTAACCATAAACATAAATACCACATTTTGCTTGTTCAACACCAGTGGTGTGAGTTGGACATGCGTTCGATACATAGTTCGGCATTTTGAACTCAAGATGTCACGTTTTTGAACATTTCGCATATTTTCGTCACCTACTAATCAACATTAATGCCAAATTTGGTTTTCCTAGTTTCAGCAGTTTGGTATGCTTATCCTTTAGATATAGGATTTAAGCAGCCATCTTGGATTCAAGGTGGACATAGATTTTCAATTAAGCTTTTGTTACATTTTGATTCGCCGCAATTTTGGACAGGATTGTCGTAGAAACGTCGAGACGTTCTCCATTTTCTTTCACTTAACAAGAGCTTTCAAACGATGTGCTACCTCTCTTGCCATTTGAAACTTTTTAGTTAAACCCTACCTGGGACCCTGTGGGGATCCTGGGACAAAATGTTTTCGCTTAAATCGTTGTAATTTGAAAATAATGCCAAATTTCCTTTCCTGTTTTCACATTTGTCTCACCGTTTCCGATTTATAGGAGTGACCATGGACTTTTCAATTGTTTTTGTTTACAACTTTACCTGTCGCCATTTTGCACAGGGTTGTTGTAGAGAGTCGAGACTTGCTTCATTTTCTTTCATTTTACAACAGCTTTCAAATGATGTGCTACTTAACGCGCCTTGCCATTTGAAAATTTTGAGTTGGATCCTGTCTGAGACCGTGTGGGGTCCCTGGAGTAAAGTTTTTTACCCCAAAAAGTTTGAAGTTGAAAATGATGGGATACGTGTTGGCCGAGTTTTCCACTTGCTCAACCATTTCCGAACAAATGACTATTCTGCCATGAAATTTTTTGTAGTTCTTACATTACAAAATATGTCGTAACTCACGATATTCCGCCCGGTAGCACGTAAAACTTTGGGATTCATCTAGTTATAACATATCAAATGCAAACACAATTGTCTCATTTGGATCTCAGCGGAGCCACTGCTCTTCCTTGTTAGTAGCATGTACAACGGATTTCACGTTGCCCCACAGAAAAAATCCAATGGAATGAGGTCTGTTGAAGACCGTGGCCATTCCACAGGTCCTTGCCGGCCTATCCATCTCTGTGGGAATTGCTTATCGAGGTACTCAGGAGCACATAATCCGAAATGAGATTGTGTCCCGTCATGTTGATAGAACAAAGGGAAAGAGTCATCCTCTAATGCGACGGACAGCAGAATCCCCTCCTAAAGCATACTATTGTAGATAATTGCATTTAAATTGCCTTCGATGAAAAATGGGCCCACCACACAAGCACCCCAGACACCACTCCACACCAGCACTTTGTCAGAGCCAACGATCCGAGAATCGTCGTACTAGTATGGGGTGTTGTCAAACCAATATCGGTGATTTTGCTTTTTACCTCACCCGACACACACACACACACACACACACACACAAACACAAAAATGGCCTCGTCCGAGAAGAGAACGTGATATGCGAATCAAGGATTCTCTCTGATTTGTTCCGCGGCCCACTCAGAATTCGACTCAACGGTCTGGATCATCCTCGGTTAGTAGTTGGAATAGCTGTATCTTGTATGGGTACCTCTTATGCACAGATACGATTCACAAGCTGGACGTACTTGGTAGACCACATTAGGGGGCTAGGCGACGGGTACTGCGGGTGGGACTTTTCCCGAATAATGCCAATACAGCAGAGGATATAGCTTCCTCAGTAGCTGTGTAAGGCCTCTCTGATTTTGGTTTGTATTCCAGCGACCGGTTTCCTTAAATTTCGCTGTAACTTCAACATTGCACTATGGGAAATGGGTTCCCGGTCTGGTGACGAGCGTTGAAATCGTCTGCGATCTCTCTGCTGCTGCGCTTGCCTAAGATTAACACGATTTCCCCCCCCCCTCATCCCTTGTTAGTGCCATTCCGTGTTACGCCACCTGAAACAAAAGAAAACCAGTAAAAACTTTACAAAGCATTTCGTAGAGCCCAAACCATTTCACCATTGGCTTGCTAGAAAAAAGTCTGTCCTATTTGATCTTTCACACAATAGGGTTCTCATTTTAAAACTTTTCGGCCATTTCAAGAGGCATATTTCAAGACGGCGGCCGATGGTGCCATTATGTCTCAAAAGACTTTCCCCCTCCTCTGTTATCATCACGTTTTCCTTTTTTTTCTCAATTCTGGTTTGGACTTCATTTTGATGTTTCCACATTTTTGGACCATCCTGTAGCATTAAATATCTAAATTCTATCTTGCGAACCATCTACTGACTGAGGCACGAAATACTGGTGATTTAGAATAATTTGTCGATTTTTTTTCATACTTGATTACGAAAATGTTTATTGCAAAAATTTGACAATCGTAAATTTCGACGTCTGGAAAGAGCCCCAGATCGTCCTATTTACGTAAGTAAGTTGAGAGCTGTTGGTATATCAAAACTTTTGTCTGTCATTTGCGATTAGAACTTTTAAGCAAATTCTAATGATTTTACACTGTTCACACCATAAACAAAGACTGGGAACCCCAGGTTGGGAACCGCTGTTATACTGTGAAATGGTCAATGATATATCCCTTGTTCTTACAGTTTTAAAAGTATTATGAATAATAATTAGTCAGGTTAAGGCAACGTATGGTTTTTAATATTCTTTTCAACCAAAATAAGCAATTACAGATTTATCGTATGTATTTTCAGGTAACATTGTGATGCGACGGAAACGAAGCTAATTTGTTTCTTTCTTTCTTTTCTTCTTTTTTAAAGTTGTCACCAAAATGTGCCTAATGTAACAAAATAATCCTTCAAATTATCAGTGAATATGGTTTGCTCCTCTTCCATGCCAACGCTCCTTTCTTTATCAATATCGTCCCATCTTCTGCTTGAGATTGTCTTCCAAAGGTCATTTCATTTTTTAAAAATAATTACTTCTCCATTGCCTGGGCTTTCACAAGTGTTTACAATGTGTTCAACAGTGCATTCACAATAACATCTTCTTCAAATACAATAAATTCAATAGAAGCTTTGAATACTTCTTTACATACAAAGTAGAACAATCGATTAATACAATGTATATCAACATCCACGTGTGATGGCCAATTCATGCAGAAGTAACGTTTTAATTAATTTCTGATTAACCTAATTTAATAATTTCTTTGACGATGCTTGATAATCTCCACTCCATTCGTTAACACATTCTCCAGCGGACGATCATATTACTATTATTGCAGGTAAGCCAAAATGATATGATGTAGGTTGGTTAAGATATTTTTCCTCCTAAACTTCTTTTGGTGCGCCAAGGCTCGGCAACTACAAGTCAAATTTTCCTTTCTTTTTTTTAAAAGGTGCCAAAAGGATTTTTAGTGCAATAAGGATTGAAGTATCAGGGAAATTAACTCCTCCTTAGTTTCGGCATCGCTGTTATGTAGCCAAAAATGTTCCCTGTTGTAGGCGTCTGTAGTTCGCGTAGACGGCTCTAAATTTATGTGCAGAATTTCCCTTTATTCACTACTGTTGAAGCAGCAACATAATAACCTTTTCCACCAAGTTGTCGTTGGTGCTTGTGGCTTTCCTAAACTATCTATACTGACTTTGAAAAGGAGTCTGTCCAACTCGGACTCTGAAATGTCTCGGATGTCATGTTCAGATATCTCGCTTCGAAGGTCGTCATCACCCCTCCACGAAGATCTCTTTGGCTCTTGTGATTGTGCTACACTTCCTGTGCTGCTGCTAATGAAGATTCGGTCTAATTCAGACTCTGTTATGTCTTCAAGGATAACATGTTCTGATAGTTCATCATTGGATCCAACAGTGGTGCAGGAGTTGTGCGTATGCATTCCTTTAAGCAACTGGTCTTCTACGTCGAAAATATCAACTTCTTCCTCTTCTTTTCCTGTGTTTTGGTAACAAGAGCGACTTGATTGATCACTGTCTTCGCTATCGAGAGAATTCAGGTACTCTTCTAAAGCTTGTAATTGGAGGGATGGATCCTTATGAATCTCTCTAAAGCGGCGTAAATCAGTTCTCACACTAACATAGGGAAGTAATCCTTTTAGACGCCTTTCCTCAAGCGAGTACCAAAACACAGCAAATGCTTCTAACGTGTAAATAAAAGCTGTTGTCACTACTTCTTCATCAAACCTGTATGTATAGACAATATTACCATTTGCATCACAACTCTGATACTCCCGACACCTCCGTTCACAACTAATTGTAATTGACGGATCATCAATATAGGGAAACATCTGCTTATATTTATGTAGAAACGACGTCTTTTCCCACTGTTTCCACTTTCCACGTGAGGTCATTTTTTTGTGTTTAAACAACATTTTGTATCAAGAGCAAAGTATCAACACGTCTTATCTTCAACCCTTGTTCGCTGCACTGAATTTTCCAGCTCTTAGTAACGACAACAGTGAATTCAAGAATAGAAACTTTTAATTATATAAACAATGATTTACAATAGTTTGTATTAAGCATAATATATAAAGAATAGACTAACAACATTGACATACTGAAGACAGATCAGCACAACATTGTTGACCTTAATGAATGTACGTACACTCATGTCCAAAATGATTGTCGCATATTTATAACTGTCTTCTGTAAGAATTTAATTTAATAATGATTGTGCAGAGTACTTTTAATACTGATACTATGTGTATAATCGGGAAATGAATATTTGTGGTAAATTTCATAGGAAAAGAATTATAAATACGAAAAAAATTAGAATGAGTAAAACAAAATGTTGCTAAATGGACAAGATAGTTTTATTTTCGTTTAATTGTTCTTATTTACTGCTCTTTTGACATGAAATTTGACACATACATGTCTTTGCCGATTATACACATACTAACATTATAAGAAATTCCGGGCGATTTCGTTTTCAAATTATATTGCTACAATAACATATTTATATACATGCGACAATAATTTTGGACATGAGTGTACATGTTTGTATATGAGTGTTCTGCTCGAGAGAAAATTTTATAACATTTGTCGAGTAGGGTCAGGTGGCCCATTAGGAAAATACAGAATGGGTAATGTAGACAGTTTGTTTCTAAGTAATTTGATTCCGTGAGAATGTAGAAGTTAGTATCTCAAGTCAAGGAATAGCTTAGAAATTAGGATCAGAGGTTCCACGTATACAGAAATTGAGAAATAATGAGTATTTAACCTTTTGTTTAAAATTCTTATGTGTGTGGCGGAGGGAAGCATGATAGTACAGTGGTAGAGGGTTCACCTCTAGTGCAAGAGGTCCCTGTTTCGATCTCGGATATCACCGAGTTCTTCCGTTTCCCCGACATTGAAATTCCACCAATTATACCTTAATTCACTTCTCTTAACCACCCATCCCCTTTAACCTAAAGGGCATATACGTGGGATACAAAGCTGAAATGCTCACTTAACTCCACTCGAGTTTCTGTGTAAGCATCTTTAGGCAACACCGGGCATATGAAGGACAGGACCCACTATTAGTCTTGAGAAGTAAAGTAACAGAAGTAACGCTTTACTTTTTAAGTAACGTTTCCTAGTAACGCGTTACATTTTTTTCAAAGTAGCTGTAATGGTAACGCATTACAAATTTTTAAGCAACGTACCTAGTTTGCGTTACTTTTTTCGCGTTGCATTTCGGATGAGTAACTACAATATATGATTATATTTCGAAAACAATGTTTCTTTCCTGTCAGTGAATTTCTCAGAGTGGAATAATGGAGCATGAGCTACGTATGTCAGTGATCGACAGTCACCGACACACAGAGAAACAGATAAGATCGTAATGGCACTTGCTGTTTTTGGAAGATGAGGATAGCCTCAGGAAAATTACGTGTACTAATTGCAAACACCTGGATGATTTTGTCATAGACTTTGACAGCTCCAAATCAATACATTCAGTGAGTGAACTACGAGTGTAATGGTACCGGTAGTCTATTTCGCTTTGATTGGTATTGTTTTCATAAAGATGGAGAACGAAAATATTTTACCTTTCGAACATTTGAAAGAATACTTTTTTTTAAGCTGAGGATGATAGTGGACAGAATTTAAAAGTAAATTGCCTCAAGTGCCCCGGTGGGAAATATTTATCAACAACTAGAGTGCCATAATTAACGATATGCAGTAAAGGGTTAATATGAATAAACTGTGACTGATGAGCAGGCCTACTTTATTACTAGAAAATACAGGGTGCGGCACGTAAAACCGGCCCGTCGTAATATTCTGGTATATTGTGTTTTTGGCAACACTTAAATAATCTATCTTCCTACCAAGAAATGGCGTGTCGAGGTTGGGTCGACTTACGTGACCTGCAGCAGTCACGTGCAGCCGCAGCCAGTGAAACTTGTCGAAACCAGTTGAGAAAAAGGCCTCGTTGTGTTAAGCCGGGTGAGTGTCAGTGTGTGATAATGCCGTATTCGATACCCGAGGGTGTTGCCATTGTTGAAGGGTTCATTCTCACTGGATCTTTTGTGAAAATAAAGAATTTGTTTCGGGAGAAATTTCCAGGGCGTTCTGTGCCAGCAAAAAGCACCATTCAGGAATTGATTGAAAAATGGCGGCGTACAGGATCGGTTCAAAATGCTCCCAGGAACAGACGACCATCTGTCTGCACACCTGAATTAAAGATGCAGGTGGAGGAGATAATGACAAGAAGTCCTCGAAAGTCAACCAGGAGATTGAGTCAACAGGTTCATGCGAGTGAGAGAAGTTGCAGACGTGTTTTAAGGGGACTGAAGTTAAAACCGTACCGGATAAGTGTTGTGCAAGAACTGAAGGAGCCTGACCTGCAGAAGAGGGTGCATTTCTGTTCATGGCTGTTGAACAATGTTGCCACTGGTTTCTTGGATCCACTAATGCTCATCATGAGTGACGAGGCGTGGTTCCACCTGTCTGGCTACGTAAATTCCCAAAACAACCGGTATTGGTCGACAGAAAATCCACATGCAATCCACCAGGTACCCTTGCATGATGAGAAGATTGGTGTTTGGTGTGCCATTTCCGCCACACGCGTTATTGGGCCCATATTCTTTGAGACGACAGTGAACAGTGACGTGTATATGGGAATCCTGGAGGAGTTTTATACACACTTGACCGAAGAGGAGCGTCAGTTATGTTACTTTCAGCAGGACGGTGCAACATGCCACACATCAGCTGCATCATTGTCCCTTGTGCATGAGATGTTTACACCAGAGAGGACAATCAGCAAAGGCTTGCGGCCTCCTCGGTCACCAAACTTGTCCACGTGTGACTTTTACTTATGGGGACTGTTAAAGGGAAGAGTATACGAAACAAATCCACACACAATTGAAGAACTCAAAACCAGGATCCAGGATGTCACCAATAGCATTACAACACAAGAACTGACAAGGGCATATATGAATCTCCTCAATCGTGCTCACATGTGTGTTGAAGTGGGCGGAGGACACTTTCAGCACCTGTTGTGAAGGCTGCTGTGAAGGTGATTGGTCATATTCAACACATTACATTTCATTTATGTGTTGTAGTTAATCATATTCAATACATTACATTTCATTTTATGTGTTCACTTTACGGGCCGGTTTTACGTGCCGCACCCTGTAGTTTGTTGATGGTATCTAATATTGAAGTTCTTTCAGATCAGTTTGCATAACCTAGAGTCTCGTTGATTATAGAGTTTGGTACAACTATCTTTAAAAAGCATGTATTGATTTTAGAGTTACTGGCAAATTTTGATTCACACCCCAGTTCATGTGTTCTCATTTTATCAGTTGTAGTATAATGCTTCTCTATATTCTTTACTTTTAATTTTACATAACAATATTATTATTGTTATATAATTAGTTTAGCAGAATAATAATAAGCAGCCATTTTTTCTAATACATAGAGATGGGCACGACTCGAGCTAAAACTCCACTCGAATTCAAGTCGAGTTTCGAGTCGAGTCAAAGGTAATTTTTTCGAGTCGAGTTCCGAGTCGAATCACTGTTTCTGACATAGAGTTTCGAGTCGAGTCAGTTTGATAAATGGCTTCAGCTCGTTTTAACTCGTTTTGAAATCATGGCCTGATTACGCTGGAAAGCGAAAGCCATGAAAAATGTAAGCAGTAATAGGGAATATTTTCTGTGTTGCTCACGAGAGGGGACACTGCTCGCATCTCGTCTCGTCTCGATAAACGAGACCACAAGAGATTTTTATAACAAGCCCAGTTCGGCTCAACTCAACTGAGCCAATGGCTCGAGCTCACTTGGGGTGAACCATCGGCTCTAGCCGGCTTGATTGGTGAGCTGTTGGCTCGGCTCACTTCTCGGTTCTTCTCGATAGTGAATGAGCTATGACCACTAGCGGATCCAGAAGGATTGTTTGGGGGGCAGGTTCGCTTCCTGGAAGCTGAGCGTAGCCTCAATGTGACCAGAATTTTACTTTGCAAGAATCGAATGCATATAAATGTGGGACTGGAGGGGGGATGTAAACCTGATTTCCAGATTCCATTTTGGGACCCGCATTTGAAACTCTTTTTTAATGAAAGTATATTATTTCTGTAGATTTAAATTAAATACGCACTTTCGTTTCGGAGGCATGGCGGTGTCATGATTCACTAATCACCGCAATATATTAGATGCGCTGTCTTGCACACTACTTGCACAAAAGAAAATACTGCATTGACGATGGCATTCATTTTAAAGAAAGAGTGTACAATTTGATCTAATCACTTATACGTTGAATAACAATTGCGGGACAGCAGTTAAAAAAAAAAAAGACAAACTCGGTTTACGCAAAAGTGGGCCTAACTTTGTAAGTATACTGTACAACGATATACCATATATTGCACCGTTCTTTCTGGAGAACTTTTAAAGCACAACTGCAAACTTAAACCTCTAATTGCTGTAAATAAAAATACAATTTGTGTTAATTATTAAGTTTCTGTAATTCGTGCTTATTTCGGGCTCATTTCATTATCACACGAGCTCGGGTCGAAAGGCTAAAACATATTTCGGACTCGGGTCGGACCTCACATTGTAAATTCACGGGCCGGGCCGAGCCCGAGGTAAAACTTGCTGCCCGTACAGACCTCTAATTCAAGGGCACAGATCAAGTACAGAAGAACGAAATGGATACAATTCCTAATACATAATATTAATCCTCACTGCATTTAAACCTTGTACTGTACTAATAACAGTAACCCAGAGCGACAGTTTGAAGTTAAACTACAGCAGTAACATATAAAGAAATGAATTGTGAACATTTATCCTATATAAATATAATATATTGCAGTACTCCTTAACCATATAAATCACTACGAAGGTAAATGCATAATTTATTCAATAAAACACTGCAATAGCAAGACTATCCATGGCTTTGGATTGAATATTTTAACAAAAGAAACAATGACCAAAGCTTAAAACCCGCTGTATTTTAAACTATAATATGTAACGGTTTCGGATATCTAACATATGCTTCTTCAGAAACTCTCGAACATAAATGAAAGTACAGACACATATATATAGTCATTGTTATGAAAAAGTTTAAATTCTTTTAACAGACATATATATAGTCATTTTTTTTTAATTCTATTTGCTGAGGCCTTCAGTCAATCCTCTAAGTTTTCGTGTTCACTTTCCAATTAATCACGTTCCGCCATTTTGGTTCTTATAAATAAAAAAAAGAAAATAAAAAAAATCAAATTAAAATGCTAACATGCTTGTCTTTGGTGCGCGTGATCCCGGGTTCGATTTCCGGTGTGGGCACAGTTGAACGAAAACAGTTGTTCAGATTCCACTATAATCAGTAGGTCCACGTCTCCTTTCAGGGTATCTACCAGTCAGGGAAAGTCAGGGAAGTCAGAGAAGGTCAGGGAAAGTCAGGGAATTTGTAGGGTCATGGAAAATGTCAGGGAATTTCATTATGTGTCAGGGAAAAATCTTTCCCAGGACCTCTATAATGGGAACTAGCCTACGACAAGCTGGGGCTTCGCCCCAAGACCTTCGCGCTAGCTCGGGCTATGGTTTCATACCTCATAAACCTACAAGCATGCCAAATTTCGTTATTATGGCTCTACCGGAAGTACCAACATTTTGGGGTGCAGAATATGTGCCATTTAAGTAACATAGGAAAGATTTTTCAGTTTCCCATAAACCCCACAATTTCTTGAAGCAAGGTTGGGCTTCTTTATTTCTGTGGCTGAACAGTTGAAACCTTTGTTGGTTGCTCTTCAGACAAACAAACCAGTAGACCTAGTACTTTTTTATATACAGACCTCGCGTGTGTGATGAAGAATTTAACTATGAGTTTCCTGAAGTCATCTGTTATCAGTGAACCAGTGGTAAAAATAGATGTTTGAAAAAAAAATCAGCTTCTTTACCATGAGTGTGGTATTGGATTTTCTGCAAAAGCTGCCCAGAATAAGCGAAAGTAAATGAACGGGAACATTTAGAATTCCGTAAGGAATGCTGCACCGTTTTGGTGGCAAGATTAAGGATCGTAGTCCCCAGAAATATCCGTTAACCAAAGGACTCACTGCTTTGAATTCTGAAATTATCGTTACTCAACCAACATTGTCAGTACAAAGATTGTCTGTTGCTCTTGAAGTTTTCATTTCAAAAAAGCAAATTACAGCAATTACAGCAGATCAAGTAAAGAGGCAATACTCATATTTCGTAAAGTCCCCAATCTTGAAAGTTAATTTGAGTCCTTTTCAAGAAAAGCAGACAGGTTAGATCAGTTATACTCACAGCTACTCAAAGGCAAAGTGCACAGCTACTCACAGCTACTCAAAGGTATAAACAGCTGTATCATTTTGTGAAGAAATGCCTTATTATATTTCATGGAAATACCTCTGTTGAGTCTGGCTTCTCAGTAAACAAAGATATCGTATTACCTAGTCTTCAAGAAGTGTCACTTATTGCACAACGTCTAGTGTACGATAGTGTTCTTAAATTGGGAAGCATTCTGAACATCGAAATTACGAATCCCATGATACATTATGTGCGAAATGCATCACAAGAAAGAAAGGGAGCATTAGCAGAAAGTCATCTTCAGAAGCAACAACTGAAGAACGAACAATCAGAACTAAAACGAATTGCTCAAAAAATCAAAGAACTTGAAGCTAAGAAAGCCAAACTTCAAGAAAACACTGACCAGAATATTGCTAAATTAGACAACCAGATAGAAGTATTGCAGAAACTATAAAGAATCTGACTAACGTTATGAAGTGCATGTAAATACAGTTCTGAGGTTGTATATTTGTTCGTAAACATTTAATACTACTCGGTGTAAGTTATGTATATATATATGGAAAATCGTATAACGTCTGTGATAATGGTCTAAGTTTCTGTGTAAACAAGAAAGCTATTGTATAGGAAAAAACATTTCCAAACGTTTTTGCATTTAAATTCTATTATGGTGTGATGACTAAATAATAAAAATAAATAGGAGTAGAAAGGGTAGCTGTGAGGGGTGAAGGGAGGCCACTAAAATAGTCATAAATTACAGATAAATGAATTGGTTCGTTTGTACATTTGTAGAGTATTGTATAAGCATATTGTAATGTAAATTCAACTTATCAATGTATATTAAAAACTTTTAAAATTAAAAATAAAAGAAACAAACAGGCTGAGGTTCCGTAAACGCACTTTCAAGGAAGTGAAAACTTAAAATGAAAGTGGAAATGTCAAAATACAAAAACAAAATACGGAACTTATACAGGTGAAAAGCCAAAAACAGGGTATTTAAACTAAACAAATGGTAAACAAAGGGGTCAGTTATTTGGTCAGTCATTTTGACAGTCGGTCCGTCAGTCAGAACAACATAGTTAGTCGATCACTAGAATTGGAACCTTGGCAGTATGGAACTCAACCTATACCATCAAACCTACCTGTAAGTACTTCATTAATTATGCTAAGAAGCAAAACATAATAAGTTCGTGCATGGAGGTCTTCCTCCATGACAGGCGTAAATTGTTAAAATTTATAATTTCTACATTTATTATTTTCTAACCTTTTTCTATGTAACTAGTTTCAATAATAATCAAGATGCATCTGAAGTAGTACTGTCTTTCTACCGAGGATAAACAATAAGCAGTGTCCTGTAATCATCATTCAAATTAGCAACAATCTCTTTATTTTAAAGTTACGAAACATGGCTCCCAAATATTAGGCTAATTGCACAAAAAATAACTTCTTGTGTTTTGTTCTCTTTGCGTAATTTATAGCTGCATTTGGTTAATAATATTAGTACTCTGTAGCTTTCGAGTTATTTATTTCCTATTATCATAGTGTGTATAGTGTTCACAAGCTTTCTCTCAAGTATTTGTTTTGTTTGTTTGTATATACAATGCCACGGGCTAGAAACACCGCAATGACTAATCAACCTATAACTGTTTCTCCTGTTCCTACAACATTAGAAATTTTCTCAGGACTTCCAGGAGAATCTGCTGAAAAATTCATACAGTCTTTTGAACGTTTGGGTGTATTATCAAATTGGTTAGATCAAAAAAAGGTGCAGATCCTGTTTGTTTGTCCAACACACCGCTGTACTGGTTTAAGTTCAAAGATGCACACTTAACCTTAAATTGGACAGATCTCAAGAAAGCCTTTTTAGAGCAGTTTATGAGTTCAGATCCTCAGCTCACAGTGATAGATAAATATAAGTCAAGGGTTCAATTACCGGATAAGTCTCTCTTCTCATACATATGTGCAAGGCAATATTTAAGTAAGCAGCTTCCTCACGAGTTAACCTTTACGGAGCTACTTTCTGATATTATTAGTGGTTTGTTACCAAAATATATTGTGGATTTCGCTCAGCGTTCCACCGCATCATTTGATGCTTTAGTGGCGCAAACAGAAACTTTACAAAGGGCTGAACTCTTGGCCCAAAAGCGGTTACAATCCCCTATATTAGAAACACCTGTTAAATCTCCTGTTAGTTCAGTAGTACCTTCGGAAGACACTTTGCAGACAATAATTTCGAAATTAGATTCACTCACGCTTTTACATAACACAGTACAAAAGGCTGGGAGTACAACTCCTAAAGTGGCGTTTGCCACCAATGAACCTTCCCATTTTTCAAGGTCTAGAAGCAAGTCACGCAACCGTGACAGGTTTTCCACACCGCATAGATCTCCTTCGGTATCCAGTAATCGGCACAGATCACTGTCGGCGAATCGTCAATGCAATCATAAATGTTCTACATGTGGATTGCATGATCGAACCCAGACCACGATACAAACAGTAGCCAGTGCCTCTACCGGCCAAAGTCACTCACCAAATTCACATCAATCGCCTGTCAAGCAACCTCCACATCGTGGTTCACGTGGTAGAAATCGTAATAGACGTGATTCACAGCAACAGTTTAATTTACCTTCCCCAACCTATCCTTATGCAAGGAACCCAGTGTTCCTACCCCAGTACCCTCCGTTTTATCCCTTTATCTCTTTTCCCTCCCCTTCCTCATTTGGGAATCAGGCTCCGTCCCATAATTCACAAACTTCTGAACCAAAAAACGAGTAAACTCGGGGGACCTAGCCCCCTCGGATCCTGCAGTACCAGCACCTTCACCTTCAGTTCCCTGCGTACCGACACCTATACCTTCAGATCCTTGAGTTCTGGCACCTACAGCATCAGTATCGTCAGTACCGGCACCTATACATTATGTTCTCTTAGTACCGGCAACTGCAGCCTCAGTACCCTCACCTATACCCCCAGTTCGTCTAGTACTGGCATCTACATCTTCAGTTCCCTTAGAACAAAGCTTTCCCCTTAGTTCATACACCTTTAGTTCCTTCAGTTCCGGAACCTTTCCCCTTAGTTCCAGTAAATTCCTTACCCGTCACTTCCCACCTCCCTATAGTTCCTACTCCTGTAAAATCTCTTTCGAGTATTGTTCCCTCACCTTTCTACAATTCCTTAGCGGTAATATCACTCAGTGGTAGAGCGTTCACCTCCGGTGCTTGGGATTCCTGGTTCGATCCCAGCTCGCGCTGTGTGGACTTTGTGGTAGACAAACACCGTGCTCATGGGTTTTCTCGGGGTTCTCCCGTTTCCTCCCACTTTCTTCATTCCACCATTTCACTCATCTCTCATCATCACTGTCTCCTTTAGCCTAACCGGCATAACCATGAGACGTAAAATTTAAAGATTTCTTTAGATTTTTTTTCGGATACAGCTGAGGTCGTCTTCCAGCACATAATTCATGTGAACCCAGGGGTATAGCCAGCAAGTTTGTGTAGGGGGGCCGTCGTTTTTGAGGGGGGGCCAGCTACATAGTACAAAGCCAAAAAATGTGTTGCTGGTAGTGTTTTTGAGGCCTGAAAGAAAGGAAAATTTTGGTTTCCCTCTGGAAAACTAAAAACACTATTTTAGCTTATTATTATTATTATTATTATTATTATTATTATTATTATTATTATTATTATTATTATTATTATTATTATTATCCATAAATTATATTCAAAATAGTTTTTATTGTGCTTAATCAAGAACCACTGCCCGGGACCAAACGCTATACTTTTGTGCATAACTATAAATGTAACCAAGAAAGTTCTGTCCCTTTTCGTGGAGGTCTGTGTTCAATTGGCCCTCTCACCGTGAGTTGAATGCGAGTGGAGATAAGGCGAACGTCAGTTGTTGGTGTGGGTATATCCAACATACTACCTGATTGTGGCAATTCAGATACACCGTGAACTTGCGTAAAGACAGAGGGAACATGGGACATCCACAGAGCATCATAAAAGCATGTATACTGAACGAGTTCAAATGGAGGTCAAACGCCGCTGTAGCGGGACAGAAGGTTCTTGGTGAGGGTGTCGTGACGACGCGTACAGTGCAGCGATGGTTTAACAAGTTTAAGGACGATGACGAAACACCCGAAAACACCACGTGCCAGAAGACCAACACATGTACAAAGAGGAACTGGGACTTCAATTCAGTGTGTGGAGGAACCATTCGGCAGCACATCCATCAACTTGAGAAGCACTACAAGTTGGGTCGATGGGTCTCACACGTTTTGACTCCGGGCCAGAAGGCAACGAGGCAGTCGCCTATGTTTATTTACTGTTTCGGAGCCATTTCTGGACAGGGCATTGACATGTAATAAAAAGTGGGTTCTATACGAAGCTCCACGGCGTCGTCATCATTGGTTAGCATCCCATAAACCGATTTCAAAACAGCTGGAACCAGCACTGTACCAGAAGAAGGTCCTTCTCTGTGTTTGGTGTATCGTGCATCGGGAGCTGCTACCAGCTGGTCAGAGTATCAATGCAACTGTGTAGTGTCAGCAGTTGAGCTGTGCTCAACAAAAACTCAAAGCTCTGGAGCCATCACTTCTGAAATGCAAATGGGTCCTCGTTTGCGGGACAACGCTAAGTCCCACGTGGCTAGGATGACTCAGGACACCATTTTCCGCCTTGGATGGGAAACAATATTGCAACCACTATATTCCCCGGGTATTGCACCGTCCGATTATCACCCGTTCCATTCTTTGGACAATCACCTTAGAGGACGTCAGTTCAAGTCCCTAGTAAAAGTATACTTCTTCGTTTCACAGCCCACCAAGTTCTACCGCGATTGATTCCATGGCTTTCCAGAACGTTTTCAGAAGGTCGTCGATGCTGATGGGGACTATTTTTGATCTTCCAGGTTAGGTGACATATCGATGTTCGAAGGTGGTGGGTGAAAAAGCAACAAAACTTTTCTTGGTTACCTTTATATTTAAATTTAAGACCTTCTATACAGAACTTATCTTCACAAGATTGATTTTCTTTGAAATTTCACATAATTTCTTTACGGTTTCCTGATAAAAATATTTATTTACTATTCGTGACTAAAAAAAACTAATTATTTTATTACACTGAGTAGAAATAAAAGAGAGAGCGAATGAAATCCAAATTGAATAAAAACATTGTTTCTCGCCAAATTTTCCATCCTCTATGTCTTTTAAAACACTTGTTAAAGCATATAAAAATATACTGTACTTACAAATCAGTTTAGTACCTTTGTTTTATGGCTGTATTTGTAGTACCTTGTTAAAACGTTTGTCTCTAAACTGTCAAATATAAATCGCAGTAAATTGTGTAATCTGCTGTCACAAAAAAGTATCCTATTTTTCTATCGGTATAAGGAAGAGATACTATACTATTTTTCGATCGGTATGGAAAAACAATATTTCTCCATACTATTTTACCGTAAATTATTAATTGTCAATAAACTTTGCTACTTTTAAATGAATGAAGCGAGATAATTTTACTATGATGTTTTCAAAGCTGGTCATTTGGGGGCCAATAAACCATTTGGGGGGGCCTGGCGCCGATGGACCCCCCTTGGCTACACCCCTGTGTGGACCTCACATCTAAACGTCATTCCTGCACGAAGTCTCCATTTTGCATTACTGTATGCATGCGTCTCCAGTTCTAGCTCCTTTTCTCATATCTGGAAGACACCTGTTACCTTCCAGCGGACGTACCCAGGATCTTGCTGATGGTCTTTGGTTCGAGGACATAACTGAATTCATTCCTTCCCCGTGCCTCCCTTGTGTATTGGACTACCATACCCAGTACATAATTATGATGTTTAGACGTTGTTCGTGCGAAGTGTAAATTGACTATAGACAATAGGCCCTAGAACTCATATTGGTTCTCACCATCGCAGACTTCTTCTTAAGTTACTGATTCAGTGGGAACATTCCTTCAAGAACACTTACTTGTTAGAAAAAATGTACTGGTTTGATATCCAGCATATGGTGTTGTGTTTTGAAAGTTTTGTTTTAGTGTTCTTATATATATATATATATATATATATATATATATATATATATATATATATATATATATATATATATATATATATATATATATATATATATTCATTACAGGTGAAAACCACTGCCTCTCCAAGTACAAACTTGATTGAGAGCATTTAACTCTTGTCATTACAGTAAACTTTCAATGCTCCTCGCTTCGTACAGTGTTCCACAAGCCGGCGTTACATACGGTGTTGAACACTTCAATATATATAAAGTAAGGAGAGAGCAAAGTAATAACCAATGACTTTAAAAAAGCACTTGGTAATTTTTTTTTCAGAAGAGGCAATGTAATGTAAATTCAACTTATCAATGTATATTAAAAACTTTTAAAATTAAAAATAAAAGAAACAAACAGGCTGAGGTTCCGTAAACGCACTTTCAAGGAAGTGAAATCTAAAAATGAAAGTGAAAATGACAAAATACAAAAATAAAATATAGTGTGGTACAAGAATAAAAGACCAAAAATGCCATTAAAACTAATGGTGTTTTTGGTCGTTTATTCTTGTCCCGTACTTTACGGAACTTATACAGGTGAAAAACCAAAAACAGGGTATTTAAACTAAACGAATGGTAAACATAGGGGTCAGTTATTTGGTCAGTCATTTTGACAGTCGGTCCGTCAGTCGGAACAACATAGTTAGTCGATCACTAGAATTGGAACCTTGGCACTATGGACCTCAGCCTATACCATCAAACCTACCTGTAAGTACTTCATTAATTATGCTAAGAAGTAACACTTAAGAAGTTCGTGCATGGAGGTCTTCCTCCATGACAGGCGTAAATTGTTAAAATTTATAATTTCTATATTTATTATTTTGTAACCTTTCTCTATGTAACTTGTTTCGATAATAATCCAAATGCATCTGAAGTAGTATTGTCTTTCTTCCTAGGATAAACAATAAGCAATGTCGTATAATCATTATTCTAATTAGTAACAATCTCTCTATTTAGTTACGAAACAATATAAACAATGATGAAAATTTACAGTTCACTTTAAATATAAGTTATTTTTCATGAGTTATACCAAGAAAAAGATAGCGACAGAGTCAGGGAAGATTATAATTTTGTCAGGGAAAGTCAGGGAATAGGGTTATGCTTGCTCGGTAGACACCCTACCTTTAGCCGTTCTGGCACAAACATGGGACGTTAAACACACAAATATCATATGTATAATAAATATCTGTTTATTAAAAATGTAATATAGCTTATATACCGGTACACATTTTTTACGATTGTAGTTGTACCCTTTTCTTTCTGTTAAAGATTTCAAAGAAAGCAATTTCAAAAACTTTCTCGTGCTCGTTCATCTTTCTTGATTTTGTTTGGGATTCAGATAAATCCAAGGAGTTCAACTTTAGACTTAGACTCATGACTTTTAGGGAATACCCACGAGTTGAAAATAATTACGGACGAAAACCACTATGGGCGGAAATTACACAACGGCCTTAGTCAACTTGCAGTTCATCTTTGTGCAAGTTACAGCGTAAACTTAAATCTACGCCCTTCCTTGTTCCTGGTAAGTCTGTCGATGACACGATCATAATCTACGTTTGTCTCGGTACGTATATAGTAGTCGATCTGCACCCATTAAGGACCGTAGCCATGTTTTCAACCTATTTAGTGTTGAAAATGTTCTTTCCGCTAATGCTCTGTATAGGGTATTTTGTACGAGTACACCGCTTTTGCAGTGGTATAATTGAGTATGTAAAGAAAAAAAGCATTAGACCAGACTAGGAATAGGCGGTTGGAAATTGGCTCTATTAGGTAATTTCTTAAATGCAGTTGTTAGAATCATAGTATAATTATAGCTATGCTTACAACAACAGTAAAATTATATTATATTAGTCTTCGCCTAGGTAGAGTTTCGCCCCCAGATCCCCAAATTGCTCTGCATACGGCTTCACACGGTATAGCAAATGCTCCTACGTACTATTGTGGCACAATATCTCGCGTTTTTCCTTATATAGAATTGGATTGAGCTAAAACTCTGTCACGAAATTCAAACACCCCGAAAGGTATTTTAGTGAACTCCACCTCTTTTCCATTCCCTTCTATGTTAAGCGACAAAAAACGCTCAAATACATGTTTAATTATTTTAAATGAAACATAAATTACCAACTTTCATGTCTCTAACTATAAGGGATCCCGAGATATGGGGCATCTTATAATAATAATAATAATAATAATAATAATAATAATAATAATAATAATAATAATAATAATAATTATTATTATTATTATTATTATTATTATTATTATTATTATTATTATTATTATTATTATTATTATTATCCATCCCTTCCCTATCCAAAGTAAAATATCAAAAACGCTTAAATACATATTGAATTATTTTGAGTGAGAAGTCCATACACCAAATTTCATGTTTCTAACCTTCAAAAATGCTTAGATATTGGTATCTTATTGTAATAATTGCAATGCCCGGGCCCTTTTCTTTCCACTTCTTTTTCCCCATTTCACTAAAGTATCAAAAAAGGTTGAAACACGTGTCAAATTATTTAAAATCAGAAATCCAAATACCAAATTTCAAGTCTCATCCTTAAGGACTTCAGAGAGATGGCCACCTCTTCCTTTTTTCGAATTTCCAAGAAATCCTTCCTTAGTGATACCCTACGTCACAAATCTTATCTACTGTCCGAATTCCAAGTTTCTAGCTTGAGCGGTTTGGCCTGTGCGATCAGTTATTCATTCAGGACTTTGTCTTTTATGTAACAGTTTGTAGCTTGTGTTGTTTTCCAAGAAAAGATGAAGTGCTATGAATCCCTGGTCTCTTCCTAAAAGTCCGTGTTTGAACCCCAAAAGACACGGTTCTCTTTCTTGATCTAGTAGCTAGCGAACGTATCTTTGATTGTTGATGCATGAGGTTATGTGGTTTGATTCCAGGTGAGTGAACATACAGCGCACTATAGTGGTTCAGATCCAACTTTAAACTCTAGTTCTCGTTCTGTAAATACATATCAATCAATCAATCAACTGAAAAGTCTCAGATTCAGAGAGCTTTTCGGTAAGGAGCGCTGAAGATTCTATATTTGTCTTTATTCAAGGTAAACATACTTGAAGTTTCGGGACCCGAATTCCATTTCCATATCCTTTCTCTAGGACAAAAATTTAAAATATACCTTTTTAGATCAAAGAGTGAGCCGTTTTACCCTCCTTCCTGCAGCTGTTCGTCCAACAAATGAATCATATTCTCGCTCCTTTGGGGTTTATGGTGACCTCCTCAAGGAACTAAAGACAGAAGTATTCAAAATTCAAATAGGCCTGTATTAAGTACTATTAAGTATCACACATTTTGATTGGACTCTGCTAGGCTTCTTGTCACACAGATTGAATTCGTCGGAAAAAGACCATGTATTTGTATTTTCCAACGATAAATGCTGGAAGTTAAAACCAGACCTTTGGGGGAGGGGGTAACATTTAATTAATAACCGTGTGATGTGGGAAAAGGCATTCCCGTTTTTTAAAAAATAAAACTTTAGTTTCTGGGAGTAGGTTTCTACATTCGATTTTCCTCAAAAATTGCACAGGGTATTTTCTTCGAACTCTATTAATAAATATTTCTCTCTATCATCATCATCATCATAGGTATTCTGCCTTTATTGGCAGGTCACTTGCCGCAGCTAAGAAGCTTCTATGCTCCACGGTCCTCCGCTAACTTCTTCGTCTTCGCGTATGATCTTTGTTTTTATATCATCCATTAACTGTAATCTCCTTCGCCCCCTCCATCTCCTTCCCGCCACCATACCCTCTAGGGCGTCCCTCATGATACAATTTCTTCTTAGGCAATGTCCCAACCAGTTTCTCTTCCTCTTCCTAATAATATCTAAAAGTGTTCTTTTCTCACCCACCATTTCTAACACCCTCTCATTCGTTTTCCGCTCGAAATTTCACTACCCTACAATTTCGCTATAAACCCTATAATTTCGAATATGTTATTCCAAATGAAAAATCAACAAGAGTAGTTTAATCTTTAATCTTAATCTTTAATCTTTAATCTTGGTAGTTTAATCTTTAATCTTGGCACCTTTTCGTACCTGGACTTTTCTCTGTGCAGCCCCCAGTTAGGAGTTCCTCTTACGTGGAGTGTTTATCCCGATTTTTGTCGTAGTGACCGTTTCCCAAATTAATAAAGGACTCTCTGCTGTTCCTAACGTTTGCCCATCAACTTGCAACTTACGTCGTGTAGACTGGGATCTGTTACGCCTCACTTTCGTGGGTTACGTTTGTTTATCAGTATGAATATGAAAAATGTATTATTATTATTTGTTTGGGTCGCCATGTTGCTTCACAACAACAATTCTTTTAATAGTTGGTTTTCAAAATAATCCTTCAACTACATAATATAGGACCAGAACGCTTCTAACGGATCTCACATATATCAGGTATCCAGATTCTTGTACAGTTGGTGCAGATAAAGTAAACAGAGTATACTAATATGACATCACAGCAGATTCGAAGGATTGAGTATAGCCTGCTCCCCCCAGTGATTTTTAACGAATCATAGTGATTCTAACGATTCATACTAGTTCATAATGAATCGGAATCGCATGTTGTAAAGATTTAAGATGTAAATCTTATGGTAAGGAAGTTTTAGTATAAGTAGTAGTAGTAGTAATAGCGGTAGTAGTAGTAGCAGTAGTAGTAGTAGTTAGTAGCAATAGTAGTAGTAGTAGTAGTGGTAGCTAGTAGCAATAGTAGTATTAGTAGTAGGAACGGGTTAGAAGCCCCGCAGGGGTTGGTTGGGATCTGTTCTCGATATAAGTAGTAGTAGTGACTCTTACAGTTCCGGTGACAAAGAACTGGGGGGAGCGGGCTATACACAAGCCGATTCGAAATTAAAATATCAAGCAAAATAATTATTGATTAAATAAACAGTGAAAGACTTTAATATTTCAGGAAAGAAAATTTTATAACACAACTTGTATATATTCCAATTTAGGCGAGACGATACAATCTGTAGTTTTAGCAGCGAACTTACAGCAATGTGTCTAGAAGCATTCATACTTTCATATGCACATTTAGTTTCAATGTAGGAACAAATTATTAAATTACAACAGAACACAGCAGAGCGCAATTGTCAACTAATCGGGTACTTTCTTATTCTTCATAAACTTCATAAAACAATTATTGTCGACATTAAATTTCTACATATATATATTTTATACATTATATTCTGCATTTATTTAGCGTCGTATTAATTATAATCTTCCCCTGTTGATGGTACAACTCTGAAACACTAATATTCCGTTGAAACTTCTACTATTCCGACATTTGCTTGACATATATTTAATGATCAGGTAGCTGCTACAAATAAGCCTAACTAGGAAACAAGTCTTCAGTTTTGGTATTTCAATGCTCCTGATATTTATTTCATTTACATAGTATAGATATCAAACTAATTTTGCTTAATATAGTCTTATAAGTTATAGATTTCTTTTTGGTAAATTAAATTTTAGGCATAAATCTTAGCGACATATAGGGATTAGGGACAAAAGCTACTTAGAACGACATTTCTATTAATCCCAGCTACTCAATTTATATTAAAACCTTATTCTTTCGTAACACAATTCACTAAAATTAGGTCTAGTACTTTCCTATATTTAGTTGCAGATTATGTAGTCTTGACATAACAAATACATTTTTTATTGATAGTGTCACAATTTACTTTTCATTCCGAACTAACAATTTTTCGTTCTTTTTCTTCAAAACTTCAGTACTTAGAAACCAGAGAAATGGCATTCACGGAGATGACAAAGCTTCTGTACAAAGCACCTAGTACTAACTTACAACTTGCAAACATTCTGTAACTGTACCAAATAATAAATAATGTAATAGTAATAATAAAATGAACATTATAACACATAGACTGGCATAATTGATTGCTCAAATTCAGCAATAACAATATTTCATGACACTTTAAACAGGTTAATATAAAGAATAAGGGCACACACAGACAAGACCACATAATTCCTGTAATGGATTAAAGTGGTCCATTACAGATCATTTTTCACACATTTTCACCTTTAATGATTATCCTAATCTTTCTCTTGAAGAGCGTACTGTACTATTTCAGCAAAATAATCTTGCAGCTGCTGATTCTTCTATTCTCTGTTCCCGAGGGCTAGGTTCTCGCATAGTTCCTTGGTGGTCCCTTGAAATCTGTCATGCTCTTCTTGCTCAGCGTCGTGCACTTCGCCGATTTATACGTTTTCTAACAGCCGATAATTTAGCTAATTTTCAGCGGACAATTCAGCTTCGTGCCCGGGCCCGCTACTTGATTAAACAGGCAAAACGTCGGTGTTGGCGAGACTATGTCTCTACATTAACCACGTCTAGTTCCATGACTGCTGTTTGGTCAAAAATCCGCCGCTTGCATAGTTCTGGTGAACCACACTCTATCCTAGTCCTTCATATAAATGGCGTTTTGGTCACTGACCAAACGCAAATAGCGAATGAATTAGACAGTTATTTTGTCTCCATCTCCAGCTCTACCCACTACTCTGTGGACTTCAATCGCTATAAACAACACACTAAACGTACACGTTTATCGTTTCACTCTATCCATGTGGAACCATGAATTCACCTTTTACTACTGCAGAACTCGACTATGTGCTATCCACCACCAAGGGCACTGCTCCAGGTCCTCTTAACGTTCATTATGCTATGTTACGCCATCTACCTCCTCATGCGAAAGCTTCTTAACTGACTCTATTTAATCATCTCTGGCTTGCTGGTCATTTTCCGGTAGTTTGGCGAGAATCTCCTACCCTTCCTATTTTAAAACCAGGTAAGATTCAACTTGCAATTCCAGCTATCATCCTATTCCTCTTACTAGCTGTCTCTCCAAGATTTCTGAAAAATTGATAAATCTTCGGTTGGTGTGGTTCTTGGAACGGAATTCCTTACTCGCGAACTTTCAATGTGGATTTCATCAATTTCGTTCGACCACCGACTATCTTGTCCATCTGGAAACAGCTGTTCAAAATGCTTTTCGTCATGGGGGACATTTAGTGGCTGTATTTTTTGACCTTGAAAAAGCTTATGACACTACCTCAGCTTTGGAATTTTGCAACAGTTTCACTCCAGGGGACTGTGCAGCCCTATGGCCTTGTTTTTAAAACAGTCTTCAGGTGAGCGATATTTCAGAGTACGGGTTGGCTCCACTCTTTCTGATCGCTTCATTCAATAAAATAATGTCCCGCAAGGTACTGTTCTGAGTGTGACGTTATTCGCTGTGGCCATCAATAATGTCATATCTCATATTACCACACCTGTTCGTGGCGTACTGTATGTTGATAACCTTACCACCTATTGTCATGCCCTAGACCTGTACAATGTACTCTACAGCTTCAACTTACTCTGAATCGTTCGTAATCTGGACAACACAGATTGGAATTTGTTTTTCCGTTGAGAAAATTAAGTGTGTTCATTTTTGTCGGTTACGTACTTGTGTTTCAGATCCTGGCCTTTATTTTCATAGAACACGCCTTTCGTTTGCTGAAAGTGTTCGATTTATTGGCGTAGAATTCGACCATAAAATAACTTGGTGTGGCCATGTGCGTGATTTAAAATATACTTGCTTGAGAGCGATCAACATTTTGCCAGTCCTCTGTCATCGTTCTTGGGGTGCTGATCGTACGGTACTTCTACGTCTCTACAGTACCCTGATTCGTTCTAAAATGGATGTTGTTGCGTGGTTTACTCCTCCGCTCGGCCATCTGTTCTTCGTCAGCTGGATACACTCCATCATCTTGGTATTCGCTTGTGTATAGGAGCTTTCCGTACTAGCCCTATATATAGCCTGTCTGTTGATGCACACGAATCCTCTCTTCATCATCGCAGGAGTTGTTTGATCCTCCGTTATTTTGCTCAACTTGAAGCACTTCTTAGTCGCCCTTCTTCTTTCGTTCTTGATGATCGCTATCGTTGCTAAACGGCACAACCTCGTGTTAGCCGACCTTTTGGACCTAGAACTTCTAGATGGCTTAGCTGTTGCTTTTCCGGATATTTCTCCGTTGAGTTTTCTTCCCGTTCCACTCTGGCAGCTTCATTGTCCTCCTATATCATTTCAGTTGGTGTGTTTTAGTAAGTTTACCACGACTGATCAACAATATCAGCAGGGGTTTTGCTCTCTGTTACAACATTATGCTGACTTCTCACAATTTTATACGGATGGCTTGAAACGAGAAGACCCTGTTGGCTGTGGGTTTGTCTTTGGCCCTGCCCGGTACAGTTATCGACTGCCTTCGTTTGCATCCATCTTCAGTGCTGAGCTGTTGGCTATTCTTGAAGCCTCAGACTACGCTTTGTTCCATAAATCTGCCCATTTTGATCCTGTCTGACTCCAAGAGTGCTCTTACCAGCCTTAGTAATGTTTACACTCGGCATCCTTCGATTCAACCTATTTTATTAAAATGCCATTCTCTACTTGGTGCCGGCTCAGTTGTCCACTTTTGTTGGATTCCCAGCCATGTTGGCATTCCTGGTAATGAGCAAGCGGATTATGTTACAAAAGATGCAGCTGTTCATGGTGTTGTACTAGTGATGCACCTCCCCACTGATCTTTACCCGGTGTTCACATCTCGACTTCTTCAACAATGGCAGTTGGATCACGCACATGCTAACAAATTGCATGCCATTAAACCACGATTAAGAGTCTGGACATTTAGTTGCCGACAGTCTCATCGCAAAGAAATAGTTTTAACTCGACCGTATTGGACACAGTCATTTGACGCATGCATATCTTTTACGTAAAGATGCAGTTCCAGTTTTTTTTTTTTTTTTTTTTTTTTTTGTAGGGATCTTTTATCAATTCGTCATCTGTCGGCTATCCCGCTCTGACTCGGCATGACAACGTTACAAGCTCCCTGACAACATACCCTTGCTGCTTGGTGACAACACTCTTTTTCTCCAAGGACTGCTGCTATTTTTACGTGACATTGAGATTTTACATGTAATTTAATTTTAGCTTGTGTATGGATGTTTTTTTCTCTTTATTTTAATTAATTTATTCCTAGTTTTATTATTGTTGATTTTGTCTTTGATATGTTTTAATGCTGAAGTTATGACGTAGCATGGGTGCAAAAAGACCTAGATGTTGACGCACCTAGAAAACACCTTACTCAGTCGCTCATTCACACTTCATAACATTTCTGATTCTTAGACTTTTGGAAAATCGAATACATAGCTGAAATTTATATTTTCGGATTTGTAAACCGAAACTGGGTTTTCGGTTTCAAAAACTAAAAACCAATTTTTCGGTTTTGAAAATCGAAACCGATTTTTCGATCTTTGAAATCAAACATCTGTTATAAAGATCTAATTTAATTTTGGTTTTCAAATAATAAAATAGTTTCAAACCCGAAAAACAACTGAAGATTTTGAATATCTTTTCATTACAAAAATACTTTTACGCCAGTAAGAATAAACGAATTAGGAAGAAAATATTCTTTTTCTTGCCATTTTTTAATGATTACTATTCTCCTACTTTTCGAAGCATTTCCTTTATAACCAGTGCTCGAAGCGAGAAATGTCCAACACTAGCACTGTAGCCTATATATTTTACATATGAATTTCCAAGTGTGCAGTATCATCGAATTAAAAACTTCACATGTACAATCTCACGATGAAAGATACCGGTATAAAAATTAAATGAAAAGAAGTGTCGGAGAATATCACACCGGAGTATACGAACGACTCATGAGCATTTCATAACATGCTCAGCGTCGTAATAAATCTGTTCGGGGTTCGGCGCAGGAAGGTATTTTTAGTGGTCCACAATTAGTGAGTTGGCCAAAGTGTAAGGCTAGTTTTAGACGGAAGTATTTATCATAGCAGATGTGGTGCCAAAAATCACGTATAATATGCTATGGCATCGAAAGTATATGGTGCTTTCACTCGGTAACATTTTGATAAGCATCTTGTCGAGACGTAGCATACAAATCACTGGAAAAGAGCATAATTATGGCCCCGAAACTGAAGCGTGAAGTAGCTAAAGCTATAGTGGTTGTAACAACAGTTCTCGCTGGTTATATTAAAAAACGCAAACCACAAAGAAGTATGTGGGCAAAGAATTGGTTGTTGCGGAGGGATGATAATATTTCAGTTCTTTCTATGGTAGAGAAAGAACTGAAGCCTGAGGATCCTATTGCATTCAAGAACTTCCTGCGTATGGATAATGAAGCCTTCGAAAAGTTCTTTGTACAAACAAGGATGCTTCTCATATTTTTCAATCAGCATAACCATGTCGGTCCCAGCGTTCCCCACAGGGGACATAAAATATGACGAAATTATTATTTCTTTACAACTTTAAAATCAGACTGGCAACATTGGAAACTGTTTACAAGGGATGATCATAGATGGATCATACCTTGTAAACAGTTTTCAGTGTTGCCAGTTTGATTTTAAAGTTGCAAAGAAATAATAATTTCGTCATATTTTGTCCCCTGTGGGGGACGCCGGGACCGACATGGATAATAATAGCATTCCTACTCCAACTCTTGTTTCTTTAATACAATTCAATTTCCCACACAAAATAAGAGCATGGATATTTGGCACAAAATCCTTCGCTTCCTTTTAACACAGCACGGCGTTGCAATCGGACAAGAAATACTGGGGAAAATGCTAGGAAATAGAGTAGGTTCTATCTACAAGAAATGCCATAACATGTGCCATGGCATGTGAAATGCTATAGCATTTGCTACTTTACACAGGTAGGATATCGATGATACGATTTTTGCTACGAGAAATGCTACGATAAATGCTTCCGTTTAAACTAGCCTAAGAGGATATTTGTACTCCCCTTTAATCACAGAATTGTTTTGATTTATATCAATTGAAACTTGATCTTGTCAGAAAGCACAACAATGGATCCTCGTGAATCAATTGTATAAGTGGACACTCGATTTCTTCTGTTTCCTTGGGGTCTTTGTTTCCTCGGGGTCCCAAGCTCTTTCCTGCTGGGAGCCACGACTGCATAAGACCATTAAAACAAAAGAAGTCAGCCTATAGATCTTCAAAAAGATATATTAAGTCTAAATATAAAGTGTGTAATATGTCTACTGAATTCATTATGATATATTTATGATAAGTTTCGCCTTTATTTGAATGACCCTTTTGCTGTTCCGCATTCAATGGCCAAGGCTGGCAACCGGCAAGATATTGTGTATCAGGGCCGTAAATAAGGGCTCCGCAAACCCCGCATTGCGGGTGGTTTCAAGCCATCAGAGGGCCTCAAATCATGAAGTGGGACGTAGAGAAGGAGCCCCACTCCACGCTGTTTGCGGGGAGGCCCCCAAGCCTTTAGTTACGCCACTGTTGTGTATTGTACAATGCGATGCGAGCTGTTTTACTATTCAAATGATTTTTATTTTTTTTTTTTTAATTTAATGTTAGCAATGAAGGAGAGAATCGAATCAAGTTTGTTACTAATAAGAAACTTTAAAATGCACAAAACACACACAAAATGAATAACAGAGTAATTTAGCTTAAACTTTAAGATTGCGGAGCGAGCCTATATTCTTTTGTCCGAAGGCCCTGATACGCTGTACTGCTTGTGCCGCTGATTATTACGGTTCGGAACATACTCCTACCAGGGGTAAAAATGCGGGGAAACGTGGAGGGACATCGTCTTCCCACTTCCGGAAAATATCTGTGGCGTCCCCCCGGTTTCTAAAAAAAATTACAATGGGCAAAGATAGGCACGGGGGACGTCTTTACGTCGTGAGTCCCCCTACTTTTTCAGATTCACTTTTATCCCTGACTCCTACTATTGGTTAATATTGTAAGGATCCGCACATCAGGACAAGAGCACATGACAACACATCACGTGCTATTGATTATAAACATAAGAGCAGAAGAATAGCCGACATGAAAAGCACCGAGGATCGCCGAAAGAAGACGGACCTCATGGAAGGACCCGAAGAGGACAGATAAAAGGCGGACCACCGAGGTACCCAGCATCAGTCGTCCAACTGATCAAATCACCTACACCGCCCTGAGGTCGCACTGGACTAGGGGTACACCTATCCTTACCCGAGGTCGCACTGGACTAGGGGTCCTTTCTACAACCAAGCCTCGCGAAGATGCCTTGAGCTGAGGGGGCTATCCTTCAAGACTCACCAGAACCGGCAGGTGCCTTGGAGACTGCCTTGAGAGAAGTGGCACCGTGCAAACACTTATTTCCTCTCATCTGGATATAACGAGATAGACACTATTTTACTCTTTGTAATTAAAGACGTTTTGTATTTAACAAATTTTATAATAAATTGGTGAAGGGGATAAACCTCGGTCCATTATTGACTCTACCAAAATTATTACAATATCTATTAACTTCCGGACATTCAGAATGAAGGGTAGAAAGAACGAAACAGAATACAAAGTAGTTAAATTTATTTTTATTTTTCAGCATAATATCTCCATTGAGAATCGAAAACATGACCGCATACACCAAAGACGCACTCGGGCTATCTACCAGACCAGGGAGTATTTTAGATAATGCAAATAACGTTTACACATAACATGTGCAAAAAATGATTCAATTTTGTTCGAACGAACCGAATTTATTGAGTTGTAATTTTGTGTCACCAAAGCAGTATACCTTGAATGTGAAATAATTACACAAATATTTTCTAGACTGTTTCTAAAATATACCTTCTTTATTCGCTTAGCCTAGTTCAAGTAAAAACACATGGAACACAACAATCAAAACGTAAATTACAGCTGACTGTTGTAAAAGCTTAATTTTGTCATATTTACATGTGGAACAGAATAATCTTATAAATAATCCTAGGATTGCTTTTACGAAGTAGTAATGGAGCCATTAAAACTTTGAGGGACATTTGTGTCTAATGAACTTTGCTATTTAAAAAGGAACAGTAATTTGTATATATTGAGTGGCCGTGGTTCAGTTGGTACAATATTGACTCAGAATTAGGATTTTTAGATAAGTGACGGAGTTCTATTACTAGGTAGATCTGCATTGGGTGTTCTAAAACTCGCCACTGTGCTCAACGGAGTGTTATGCCAAAAGCAAATAAAAACTTTTTAAAAGAAAAATATGAACCGACTTCAAAAAGGCACTAAAAGGCGAAAAATAATAAAAACGCTAAAAAGCAGACGGCAGTAATCATAATAGCGCTTGAAAGCAGAAAATAATTTATTACTAGTATCTATAAAATTTTTTGAAGTCCTGCCAAGCCCAAGAGATTATTGTGTAATATAGAATTATTTCGATAGTAATTGTATGAGTCAGTAATATGTTTCGCTTGGCAAGTTTTCAAAAAAAAAAAAAAAAAAAAAAAAAAAATTAATAGGTAGCTAATAATAATCAATTATTTTCCACTTTCAGGCGCTATTATTATTACTAGGATCTGCATTTTAGCGCTTTTATTATTTTTTGCTTACTAGTGCCTCCTTTTTTTAAGTCAGTTCATATTGTTTGAAAAGTTTTTTTTCTGCTTTTTAGTGCGTTTTTGATGTCAGCTTTTTTTCTTCTATATTTTTAATTTATTTTTCCGTTACCCGTAGTTTAGTTCAGTGTGACCGCCGCTAGTACCTTCGTACTAGATCTAGTACGTTTTATAATATTTTAGTGTTCTACTATGTTCTCCAACAAATCTAGTACTTTTCTTCCCCCCTCTTCTTTTCTTATAAATACATTTGGGAGAAAAAAAGAATCTCATGAAAATTTGACAATGTACGAAAATTTCACTGTTCGTGGTAATTTTTTTCTGTCTGTTGTTTTTTAAACAGTAGTATTTATTATTTACAAGAGCGGAAGTTGGAACATAGGTGCCGTCCGGTCGCCTCCTCCAAGCGAGAAGGAATTTTGGCAGTGGTTACTTGCTCCTCGCTCGATAATTCATAGGGCTCGGGAAACAGGATGATAGACCTAGCGCTTCTTTATGAATTCCGGCAATTGCATTTGGGGCAAGTGTTAGAGTGGAGGAAGAAAATGAACCATGTAGCAATATTTACAATCTTGAAAGGCGAGATGTCACCGGCAACAACAATGCGAAGAAACCGCATGGCACATAAAATCTGTTGGTGGTTCTTCGACCAGAAGAGAATAGAGAATACCATAGAGTTATAAAATTCTATGGGGAGTACAGAAATATCTTAAAATATGATGTCTTATTTGTTTTTCTCCCTCGCAGAATTTCTCTGTCATGGGGTTCTTTCAAGAATGTGGTGATCACTCCCACACCCACAAGGAAGGGGGAGCTGCCGGAAAGATTCTAAGATATTAATATCGTTCAATGTTATAAATAGGGTGAAACGGGAGCAGATAAAATCTTAGTACTTTTTCCCCAGATCTGTATTTTCTGCGTAGGTAACTACGAAATATTTTTGCTGGGTGGTCACACTGGTTCAGTTAGATACTTGAACTAAAGGTAGGGCAAACACCCTATAAAATGGGTTTCCCTACAAAATATATGTGAAGAAATACGTAATAATTAGTTATCAAATTATTGATCTTTAAAAATTATAAGTAACAGCCTTCTTGAGAATAGCTTTTTACATTAGTGAAAATCGCAAAATATATCACGTAGTCTAAAACGTAGTCTAAACAAATTATGGATGTGGAAAGGGGAATTGTCAATATCATTATAATGAATTTTGTAAATTGCGGAAGGAAGTGAAACAGGAAATAGCAAGAGAGTATAAATTATTTATTTTAGAAACGGAAATTAACATACAGGAAGACCCAAAACAATTTTGGAACTATATTAAGAGTGAAACGCGACATCTCTCTTCTGGACCACTGTTGTACCAAGGACGTAGCCTGAGCAAAAATGATGAGATTGCAAATGCTTTCGCACACCATTTTCAGTCTATATATAGACTAGCGTCGTCAACTGACGATACCGGTAGTAGTCATTCATTTGGTGATAACATTGATAATAATACTATGTTAGGCTCTTTTTTTATATCGGAGATAACCACAGAAGAGATTGAAAGGGCAATCAGAAAATTAAAATCTAATAAATCAATGGGAAATGACAACATTCCTCCATATATTGTTAAAGCATGTATTGATATTTTCAAATATCCTCTAAGTATAATATTTAATTTTGCAATAAAAAACCATGTTTTTCCTGACAAATGGAAGCACTCAATAGTTTGCCCTATTCCAAAATCAGTAAAGAAAAACAATATTGAAAACTTTCGGCCTGTTGCAATTTTACCCGTATTTGCCAAGATATTTGAAAGTATCCTATATGTTCGAATACTAAAGCACGTGCGCCCTGTAATCTCGATATATCAACATGGATTCTTACAAAGTAGATCGACAGTTACAAATTTAGGTATTATTACAGACTATATAGCTTCTTCTTTGGACAACAATGGTCAAGTAGATGTTATATATACTGATTTCAGTAAGGCTTTTGACACCCTACAACATGATGTTTTACTACATAAATTAGCTTTATTTAACTTTAGTCCAGCGATGGTCAATTTCTTTTCCTCTTATTTACATAACCGTAAACAGTCCGTTATCTATAAAGAATTTCTTTCTAAAGAAATCGACATGATTTCAGGAGTTCCGCAGGGATCGAACTTGGGGCCTCTTCTCTTTTTACTTTTTATCAATGATCTTCCGAGTTGCATTACAAATTCAGAAAAACTACTGTTTGCAGACGATCTTAAAATATATGCCAAAATCAAAACACAAGAAGACTGTTATTTATTACAACAAGACCTAAATAAGGTAATGAATTGGTGTAGGGTAAACAAACTTCAGACGAATGTAGATAAATGTGTGTCTGTGACGTTCAGTAGAAAAGAGTTTCCTTGCGAATATTCGTATTTCATTGGTGGGACAAATTTAAATAAATCGAACTCAGTGAAAGATTTGGGAGTAATATTTGATCATAGATTAACATTCAACCAACATGTAGATAAAATAACTAATGAAGCCTTCAGGAACCTCGGATTCGTAATTCGAATGAGTAATGAACTTAGAAATGAGATGACGTTGAAGACTCTTTACTTTTCGTATGTTAGGGCTAAATTAGAATATGCATCAGTTATCTGGAATCCATACTTAAAATCTGAATTCCAGAAAGTTGAGCAATTACAAAGTAAATTTTTGAGATATTTTACCTACAAAAAGACCGGTCTTTATCCAAAATTTGAACACTATACCAATCTTATTGACAATTTTAAATTCAGGACGTTAGAACAAAGAAGAACACTAACTGACTTAATTTTTCTCTTTCGACTTCTGCATAATAAAATTGACTGTCCAGCGCTGTTACAAAATCTATTTATTCAAGCCCCGTCCCTCAAAACGCGTGCAAAAAATAATAACATATTCTTTTGCCGGAAAGCAAGAACAAATATACTGTATATGTCACCTATTTGGAGAATTAGTGCTGCTTACAATGCAATAAGTAAAGAGAATGTGTTTTTGGATATATTCAGTAACAAAGAGCGTCACTTCAAGAACCAAGTTATGGAAATCCTATGATTCATGGCTATTTGTACACTTAATGTATTTTATTTGTCTTGTCGTGTTATTATGTATTTGTTTATGTATGTATTTAAACTTATGTATCATCATTACTCTTACTGGTTAACTGGACATAAACACTAATGTTAACCTTCTGTAACTGGAGTTTTATACTCTGTTGAGGGTACAAATAAATAAAAATAAAAAATATTAAATAATACTTTTGATAAAGTGGATAGTTTCAAATATCTAGGATCAGTATTAACAGAGGAAAATGATATTGACGAAGAAATTAAATGTCGACTAAAAGCAGGAAATTCGTGTTACTACTCGGTTCAAAATCTCTTGTCGTCGCGAATTCTATCGAGGAATCTGAAGCTTAAAATATATAAAACGATAATCATGCCTGTTGTTCTGTATGGTTGCGAAACGTGGTCGCTTACTCTGAGAGAAGAACATAGACTCTGAGGGAAGAACAAAGTATTTGAGAACAAGATCCTGAGATGAATATTCGGATCCAAGAGGAACGGGAATGGGGAATGGCGGAAATTTCATAACGAGAAACTACATAATTTATACGGTTTACCCAACATTGTTAGGGTCGTCAAGTCTAGGAGGCTTAGGTGGGTGTGTCATGTAGTTAGAATGGAAGAATGTAGAAACGCTTTCAAAGTCTTGACTGGAAGACCAATCGGAAAACGACCATTAGGAAGACCTAGGCGCAGATGGGAGGACAATATTAAGATGGATCTCGCAGAGATTGGAATACGAAATAGAAACTGGATGCAGTTAGCTAAGGATAGAAGTCAGTGGAGAGCTTTTGTGAACGCGGCATTGAACCTCCAGGTTTCATAAACCATAGAGTTAGTTAGTTAGTCTAAAACGTAGTTAGCCTTATGGATATAATTGTTCTGGAATAACATAATTTGACGGCAGTAATGATATTTTTTTTCAAAATTGTCATAATCTAAATTTATTTTAATCTATAATTGTCTTGTTTTTAATCGCACAGTCTTTTTATGATATAGAATATAGTTTATCGGTATTTCATTAAGCTTGTTATACATCATCAAATATTGTATCAAATGCATGAGCAAAGTGGAATTTGAGCGTATACGATACCAAGTTGTATGCAACTTCCGGTTTGATTACAACATTTAATACAACTGTTCTAAAATAAAACATGTTTTATTCCTATCCAACATTACATCAAAGAAAACAAATGAAAATCCCTGCGCGGTGGTGCTAAATGTGGACACGGGAAGCAATTGAAATGCTTATTGATGCCTACAAGCAGCATTCTGTTTTGTATAACTGTAAACTTAAATATTACAATAAATACAAACACAAAAAAGTTTGGAAAAAAATATGGCTGAATTTAGGCTGGCAAGACCAGAGACTACAGGTTGGTGGTAGGGGGGCGCGGTGGCTCAGTGGCAGAGCGTTCACCTCCGGTGCTTGGGGTCCCTGGTTCGATCCCAGCCAGCGCCGTGTGGACTTTGTGGTGGACAAACACCGTGCTCGTGGGTTTTCTCGGGGTTCTCCCGTTTCCTCCCACTTTCTTCATTCCACCATTTCACTCATCTCTCATTATCACCGTCTCCTTTAGCCTAACCGGCATAACCGTGGGACGTTAAACTTAAAGATTTCATTTCATTTTTTTACAGGTTGGTGAGCGTTCACAATTTTTCAACATGCATGGTTCATATTTTCAATTGCTCGTTTATTTTAAAATTTACGATTTAAAATGCTTACTTTTATGTAACTGCACACTTTTATGTAAAATTTAAGTTTTGTATTTGTTTATAGTGGATGTAAAAGATTTAGCCAATTTATTTGACTAAATGACTATCGAAGATAAGTTTGATCCAACATTTGATGGAAAACTATGACCATGTATAATTGACTTTAGACATTCTGAGGTCGGTTCGTAGAAAGTAAAGTACCGTAACACGTTATTTCTATGAATTTATTGTATATTGCCAGAAGAAAATGTCGAATTGCCATATAGAAAATGTGTGAATGTATTATCAAATGGGTGAATAATAATAATAAATCGAAATGCTAAATTTTGTTAATTATATTTAATCATTGATTGACTTGATTATCACTTGTTTATGAAGAAATATTATTTATAGTTATTATTTGCATTTCACTCACTAGTCACTATTATATTGTTTGTTTTCTTACAGTTAATTGATTTTATGTAATTGTTTGTCCAAAGAAAATTAAGAACTATAAAATGCTTCTAAAGAAATCCAAGAACCAAACACACAACATAAGCACTTCTGTTCATTGTGTGTGAAATATGGTACAGTCCGCAACAAAAAACCTGTAACATGAGCATGTTAGTTTATTGTGAAACTACGCCTAACAGCACAGAGAATCAACATAACGCCTAAGTGACACGAATCACAGCAGGAGAAACCTCGGCGTCCTTCCCTGCACACTTATTTTGGAGCAAAAGACTTCGTCGTTTCATGCTCATGTTGTAGGTTTTTTTGCTGCGGACTACCATCTTTCACACACAATGATATTTTCTCTATCATAGAAGAACTTAAAATTGATGTTCATTTGGTAGCCATTTACTTGGTTTATCATCTACCAAACTCGTAAACCTTATCCCTGCGGTTAGCGGATCAAATGTCTGCGATAATGTTCTGAAGAAACTCTTCTGCGATGCAGAATTCTTCAATATACTAGGGCTGTTCAGAAAATACCAGACGTTTTGGCCTATTGGGCAGTGGGCCGGGCTAGAGTCGCCATCTTCGTGTCAGAACGTTGCCACACTCAGTACGCATCCAGCTCTGGTACTGCGAGGACCGTAACGTCCTTACTGTGCTTTCTATGACGTGTTACAATGTACGCTGCAATAGAAAATCCCGACCTTTGTGAAGTGAGTTTTGTGATCAGGTTTTTGTTAGCAAAAAACCACAAGCCAATTGAAATCTATCGCCACTGTGTGCGCCGGAGAAAACTTAGCGCAAAGGTGTTTTTTTCGCGACAACGTACGTCCACACACACAGTCAAGCATACCCGAGAACTCTTGGATGGTTTTATTTATTTTATTTATTTATTTATTTATTTATTTAAAGAAAGAAGAAAATTTAATATATTGGGTGTATCAATACATTAAAGCATATACAGAAAAATACATAAACATACTAAATTATAAAAGAACAATATACAAAATATTAATGGAGTAAAATAATAGAATACGGAAAAGTTAACTGCTACACAAATTAACAAGGCAAATTTCCTACTTGTAAGTAATATTACATCTCCAAGGGAATCGGACTTCCTAGATTCCCTTTATTAGAGTAAGTTTGCTTTTACTTGGCACGCTTCCCACCTAAAAGATGGATCTGTCTGCAACACGTCGTTGCCACTCCACGGTTAAATTGAGAGTTACAATACGCTAGGAAACACAGCAAAACGCCACACTACTCACAGATCACTGTAACAAATTTGTTGAGATATGGCAAATAAGCACTTCAAATAACCGCCAAATAGCAATGACCTCATTTGATGGGCTTGCTGACAACTAAAGTCACATATACGACAGAGCCAATAAGACATCTATTCGGCTTAAACATTCACGTAAGTGCTAGCAGTAAAGGCCAACCAAGTGCACTGGTGGGAAGTATGCCAAGATAAAACAAACGTATTCTAATAGAGTTTATTCAGAGATGACAGGACTACGGGCTTCCAGAAGTTATGGCTAGCTTCCGGTGTCGGGCAGATTAATTCAATTCACTTATTTCTATATTGCAAATTTTTTGTATTTGTTATGCGAATAATAAAGAAAAGATAGAAAATGGCTCACATAAGCAAAAGCTTATGTGTGAGCCTGATTCTCGTATTCTTTCTTTCTTTCTTTCTTTCTTTATTTGTTTATTTATTTTCTTACCGTAACATATAAGGTTTATAATTTTTACTTTTAGGTAACAATAGATTTTAAATACTTTTTGATTCTTTTAACCATTGTAAAATTAACCTTTTATACACTTTGAAATTTCTCTTTCTCTTTGATTTGGAGTGGGTGTTTGTTATAGATCTTCGGAGCTCTGTAATATGTTTGATATTGAGTTGTAGATTTAATCTTTGCTTTAATTTCTAAATTTTTGTTTGTCCCATTTCTGGTTATATACATATGTTTTATTACGTTCCATTTGTTTCTATTCTTTTTTAACATATATTAATACTTTCTGCAAATATAATTTTGAAAGTGGTAACACTGAAATTTGGTCATAGAATCTATCTTGTGTACTGTCAAGTTCTTTTTTAAACATTTTCTTACGATATTATCTTTTACTACAATTAAAAAAAATTAAAATAAATAAATAAACTGAATAAACTGATGTTGTAAGTAACTGTTTGTGTTTTTGTACGATGTTCCCTTTCCTTGAGATTACATGCTATGTTGAATGTATCACTGACTAGTGACACCGAACCTACTGGGCCCGTGTGGGCTCGTCATCAACAGTCACTGATACACTCACCAAGCCAATCATCTACGGAAAATAGAACTCAAATCTGGCCCGAAATATAAAGCTTCCAAACTCTCTTCCATCTCGACTCACAGTCCGGTATCCAGGCCTGCAGTTCGCCATTCACATCCCATCCGGAAATAGGCTGCGAACCACGACTACAGACACAGGACATCGACCTACGAGTGGAGCTGGCAATGAGCACAATGAAGATCTTAATGTTGTCTGTGAAAGCCCTATCTGAATTTTCAAAAAAAAAAAAAAAATCTTGAAACAGAATTTTGTAACTTAAAAAAAAAGTCCAAACTGAGATTTTGATTGAAACTGATAAAATGAGAAATTTTCTACAGATTCGGTTGTTTTCAACTCGGTCACACTAAGGAAAGTCTCTTCCCTGAATTTCACAGCTATTTCATTTCCCCAGTAAACTTATTCTGTACGTACTGCTCTTTGCTTTGATCATGCTTCGCATGCATACCAAAAACATCAACTCCATATTTCTACTACTTCTTAAAACTACAAGATAATTAGATTCTGTATTCGAAAAGAAAGATGTTTTCACGGCTAGTAAGTTTATTCGAAAATATTCATGAATGTAGTGTTGGACAAAATATTTGATAACAGAAAATCTTTACACTAAACTGACATACCCATCTAAGAAAAATAATATGATCGATTTCAATATCTTTCAGAGCCAAAACATTCTTTACTTTGTACATATATTCCCAAAATATTCATTTTCATTTAATATTCATTTAATATTCTCGACTTTCAGAACATTTACATTGAATCGACACGCAAAACAAATGAAAAGACACAATATAAATACATTACACTATTGAAAATAATACTTCACTGCATAATAATGTGGTTAGCTACTTTCACCTTTCTTTATTTATTCTTTGGTGCTTAAACTTCTCTGTGCATAGAGATTGTGGCCGGCATAGAGGATTTACGCTCTTCGCGACCTCTCTTACATCTCGGACCCACTGAACAATCTAGCACAGGTAAACATTCACTTACATATTGACATACTTAAACCTAAATCCCTATTCTAACTACACTAACTTAACCTAAACAAGAATATATAAAAAAAAATCACACATATATTTCATGAAGCACCATCCTTGTTTTGTATTTATATTTTGTTTTGTTTCGCTACCACATTCAGACCGAAGACGCAGTGGTTACTTGCATTAGTATCGCTCTGAATCTTTTAAGTTTCTTAAAGAAGAAGAAATAGGTATTTACTAGTAATTATAAAAAAAACTGAAATTTCTAAACTTGATGGGTATCAGATTTAAAATATTACGAAGGTTTAGCCTATTGCCGAAAGTTTTCAGTTACCGGTACGCAAAATTCATGTACCCTTGCACTTAACTGTAGCCGTGAATCTGACACTTACTTCCAAAATCAACGTTTAGAATCATTTTGTTTCAAACCAAAGAAAACATGCCAAAATAAATAAAACTTAATTTCGAGCAGTGTTACCGAAAATTGAATACTTTCAAGACTTCAGGGAATCTAAACATCTTTTCCTCACTGGGGGAAAATGTGTGTGTGGTACACATTTTCTTGTGATTACAACAATCGCTCTGTGCTGAGATAATCTAGCTTTCTTTCCCCCCCATCGAATGAAATCACGATGTCACATTGCCCGAATCTGCATGTGTGCGGCGTTGAGGGAAACTTTACGCACTTAACACTTCATGTTTTGGATTTCACACATACAACAGAAAATATAATCACACATATCGGTTTTCTCGAGACAAGGAATTTTGAAGATGCCAAATACCTGGAGTGAGTTTTCACTTTCACTGGTTCCTACTTACGTGAGTTCGCTTCTTAAACAGCGACTAAACGGATATATTAAAAAAAGTTTCCTGACGAATTACTCCACTTGAGTCTCCTGGGAGACTCTTAAGTTGTGGTCCCAAAATAATTTCGGATACTAACTACTGTAGCACCGATCTAAAAGCCATTGAGCATCACTTAACTTCTTCTTCTTCGATGCCTGCACAACGACTCAATATTTACTCTCCGTCACCGTCTCCTCCGGCTTCTCCTACGTTCTCTCGCTGACCGAGAACGTAAAATTTGCCAATGAGCTCATTCCGTAACAATAGACACCTTCCATGCTAGTATCCCTTATGCAAGACGAAATCACTTCACAGTTAGAATATTACTGGTTTAATAATTTTGTTCAAAACACCAAACACAGCACGTTTATCTCTGCTGACAACTTCTAATTCTCGCCTAAACGAAGAATTTATCACAGTTTTAACGTAACAACAAATTATTCCACAATTTCTGCAGACGCTGAACACTGCACGTCTGTCTCCTGAAATGGCTGACGCCGTAAGACAAAGAATTACATGAAGATGATCCCTAATTGGAAGATAATCGTGACGTAACTATCGGATGATAGGCTTCTGTGCGAAGATCAAAGAAAGCCGAAATCTCAGCCGCAGCTGTGATTGTGGATTATCCAATCAAATAATTTACTTCGAAACAAAGAGATGCACCAAGAAGAAATTATGGCTGACTTTCTTAATTTGGAATTTTGAAGAAGATTTTTCGAAATAAAATTTTTAGCTTTCTTGTGAAGATTCCCTATGCCGAAATATGAATAGAAATAAACTGAAAACCATTGAAAAAGCTGGAATATACACTTATTTGTCTAAAATAATGATATCTTCTTGGATAAATACGTAACATATACAAACTATAATTAATAATCATGTAATCTTCATATAATATCCATTGAAACGATTTATTTCACTAAAATTACACAAAATTTTCGACCTACGGTTTTCCTACTATAAAATAAAAATTTCTCTTACATTCTAAATAAAATTTTAAAATTTCCCTTCCAATATACAAGGTGCTCAAAAGCACCGGGCCATGTTACGTTATGCTGAGCATAAGGTAACATCCTCCGGGAGCTTCGGAGAAAAAAAATCTGAACTTATGAGTTCTTCTTAAGTTGTTTTTTTTTTTTGTTTGTTACTACAAAAATTACTGGAGATTATACAAGACAAACATTTCTAAATTCTCGATTCTAATCATAACTATACATACTAATCAATCCTAACCTAACCTTAACCTATAAACTAAGTTTTTTTTTCATCCTTCTAATAATTCCTTTCTTTTCTCTTCGGAACAACGAAACAATTTTAGATTGTCAAAACTCTGAACTCCTATGCTTTCTCCCTTCAGAGTTTGCAATCTCGCTGAATTTCGAGTTAAAGATACCACTTTGTAAGGTCCAACGTAGGTATGCATAAACTTAGCGAATATCTTTTTTGGTATCGACGACACATGGTGAGTTTTCACCATCACCAAAGAACCTTCTGTGACGATGTCTTGCTGTTTCCGCAGCTTTCTTTCTTTCTTCGGTTCTGCTGCCGGAATAGAAACTACAAATTTCTTGTCTTCCTTTACTTGCACCGTCTCTTTGGGCCAAATGAAGTTTTCTTTGAAGCTCTTGGATGCTGAATACGATAAGAAACGCTCCGCTGGAGTACATCCGAGAGCATCACACCAAGAGTGATTGCACAAATCTTGGGCGGCTTTTAGAAAATTACTCCATTTGGACTGGTTGTCACTGCAATATAGGCGGAGAATGCGATGAAGGTCACGATGTCTGCGTTCGATAATGCCATGAGAAGCCGGATGGTATCTCGTGGTAAGTATATGTTTTATCCGGTGTTTTTGACAAAACTCTTTCCAGACGCCCGATAAGAACTGCGGACCTTGGTCACTCACCAAATACTTCGGGTATGGTAGCTGATAATAATATCTCTTTTCAAGGACCGCCACAATCTCTCTTGTGTGTGCCGTCCGAAGAGGGAAGAAACACACAAAACGACTGTAGACGTCCAGGATGGACAAGATATATTTATATCCCTGGCTCTTAGGAAGAGGCCCGACCAGGTCGAGGCATTGCTTCTCAAAGGAAGAAGACGCCTCCACATGACAGGGCTCCTTTCTAATCACCCTGTAGGAGTACTTGGTTCGTGCACAAAGAAGGCACTCTTGAATATACTTTGTAAAAGTCTCACGCATACCTCTCCAATGGAACATGGCCTTAGCGAACGACAAACATCGCTTCACTCCAAAATGGCCTTTGTTGTGGATTGCCGAAACAATATTTTTCACTGAGCTGGAAGGAATGACCAGCAACCAAACAGAATTTTGAGAATTTCTGACATAAACCAAATTATTCTCCACACGTACCCTAGTATTGTTTTGACAACCCTTCCAAATGGTATGTAATTTTCTACAATACGGATCTTTCCGCTGTTCTCGCCTCAGTTCCGTGACATTCAAGAAGTCAGTGTCTTCCGCGGTCAAGAAATTTACAAAATGATCCTCTTCTGCCTGAGGAATTTCTGGAGGATAGCGACTCAATAGGTCTGCGATTTCATTGTCCGAGCCTTTGATGTGAATGAACTGAAGATCAAAGCGTTGCAGTTTGAGCAGAAGACGAGTAGTTCGAGCATCTAGGTTTTTTAAACTGAAAGCATATGTGACTGCTGCGTTGTCACAATGGACCGTAGTCCGTCGACCTAATATGAAGTATGAAAATTTTTCGCAGAGGAAAAGAACTGCAGCTAATTCCAACTGGAACACTGACAACGAGGCCTCGTGCGGTTTTATTCGCCGACTCGCATACGCAATAACCTCCGGATCATCCTGTCCCGGGGGATATTGTGCCACATAGCCGGCCAATGACTCCGCAGATGCATCGCTGTACAAATGAAAGTCAAGATTGAAGTCCGGTTGCGCAAGTGCGGGAGGACTACTTAAAAGTTCTCTCAACTGATCAAATTTTTCCAGTAACTCCGGAGAGTATTCAATCTTTCGATCCTTTTTCAGAAGATCGTAAAATGGAGCTGTTAACCCCGCAAAGTCAGGGAAATGTCGCTTTCGCCATCCCACGAGACCAAGAAATCTTCGTAAAGCTTTCTTAGTCCGCGGCAGAGGAAAGTGACGGATGGCCTCGTTACTTTTTGGATTAATTTTGACTGATGATCCTGAAATAATGTGGCCAAGAAAAGGAATTTGTACTTGAAGAAAATTACACTTTTGAAAATTGAGCGAAAGATTTGCCGAACGAAGAGTTTCAAAGACCTTTTCCAAATGCTGAAAATGTTCGTCAATAGATGATGAAAAACAAAGGACGTCATCAAGATACACAATGAGAAAATTTTTGAAAGGTTCTAAGCCGAAAAAAGTATGCATGATTGATTGGAAAACTGCTGGAGATGACTTCAAACCCATGGTTAGACGTGTCATTTGATATTGACGACCTTTGTAAATGAAACTGACATATTTGTAAGAGTCCGGATGGATCGGGACACTGTGATATGATTGCGTACAGTCCAACGAGGTGAAAATGGTTGCACCACTGACTCGCGCGATTAGATCGGAGATCGGCTCGACCTGAATCTTTGGTGCAATCACACGCTCATTGATACCACGCAAATCAACCACAGGCCTTAGCTCTCCAGACGCCTTACGCACAATATGTACAGGGCATCTGTAAGGTGAAGGACCTTCTATGATGATTCCAAGTTTCAACCATTTGTCCAGCACTTGCTCGAATTCCTTCTGGAGGTGAACAGGTACAGGATACAACTTTCCTACCACGGGAACGTCGTCTGAAAGCTGTATTCTATACGGCTCAACCCTCACGACTCTGGGATTCTCTGTAAAAAGACAACGAAACCTGATTAACAAAGAAAATAAACGATTCCTAGAATCTGAATCTAAATCAGTTCTCTGAGAAACAAAATTTTGAATGTCTTCTTTCGAAATAGCTGGTTGGTATAAAGAGTCTTCCTCTTTATCCGATGATACTTCCGCAACTGTGACTCGACAACAATGCTGCTGTTCCATGCTGATGGAGATGGTCTGTCCAGAATCAGTCTCAAGAGAGACTTCTTTCGATTTGCAATTTAGAAGAACATGATACCGAATGAAAAAGGGGAAACCTAGAATACAATCTGTTTTTAATTTCTGAATCACATATACTGGAACCTCGAAAACGTAACCTTGAATCGTAAAATTTAGAATCTGAAAACCCTTGACTTGAAAAGATTCGTCTCCTGCGAAACCTCGTAATGAAATGTTGGATTTTGGACGAAGTTTAGCTGACGGATAAATTTCCTTGATCCTCCTCCAAACGTCTCCAGACAACAAATTCGTATCCGCTCCAGAATCCAGGATACAAACTAAAGTTAAACTCCCAACTGAACAACTTAACGTGGGTGAAGGATAAGTTAAAAGAATACCTTTCTCCGCACTGGAGTCACACTCCTCGTCGATCACGAAACGAATCGAGAACAGAGGCGTGCCCAATTTTGTTTCCCGATTTTCGGAATCTGCCAAAACATTGAATTTTGAATTTGGAGGGTTGGTATCAAAATCGAACGAGGTTGTTACCAAATTGAAATTTTGACTACTCGCTAACCGATCTTGTTCTTTCTGGGGAGTTGAGGAATCCACATCGCAGTCCACACTCTCCCCTAATGAGGGCTGCGGTATGCATTTCCCAAACTATTCCCGTTCGTTTCCGGTGGCTGAGCCATCGTAGGTACGAATGTCGTATATTGCGGAGGCCATCCAGTGGACATCGCCATGTTCACTCCTGGGGAAGAAGTGGACGTGGGACCCGCCACTCCCCCTCCAGGAAGTAAATTCGGCGCGTATCCCGGATAGGCTTGCGCTCCTGCTGAGTTCATCGCGTTTGGCGCGCATGTCTGAGATGTACCCCGCGGATACCCGTAACTCATCGCTGCTGGATAGTAGCGTTGGTTGTACCCATACGGAGCATTCCGATTTCCATTACCATCTCTTACCCAATTCGGTCTTCCTTGATTGGGCCAGGGTCTTCGAGACTGAAAGTTCCTTCTTCGACCCCTGTTTCCAGAAAATCGGTCATCTCCTCCTTTGCCATTGGAATTTCCTTCCTTCCTCTTGCCTTCGTCTTCCTCCGTCTGAGACGAAGTATCTTTGGTGGTTTGTTTTCCTGACCTTTCGGCCTTTTTGACGACCTTCTCCTGACGCACCTGAAAGCGTCTAAACTTCTTGTCCGTGACCGGTTCACTAGGCTCTGGATGTCCCTCTATCTCGGCTATTTTGACCATAAGGTGTTGAATGTTTTTCGGCTCAACAGCCCTCAACAACTTAGCATCACCAGCTGGTAAACAATCCAAGACTATCTCAATAAGTTCGGTTTCATCCGGGTGTTGTGCCACCGCATAATATTCCGCTACAATTTTCCATGCAAAGTCCGTTAATCGGTTGTACTTCGCTCGATCATACTTCATTCCCTGAATGAACTTCTTTTGCAACCTTTCCATCCTTGCCGAAAAATAGTGTTCCCGGAACAGACGCACAAAATCCGCATAACTATTAATGTCTTGACACACAGTCTGAAACCATGTCTTGGCCCCAGCTGTTAAGCAACAAGGTACCAAGGTTAGACGTTCGTGTTCTGATGCCGAAATTACCTTAAAAGTTTGTTCCAAATTTTCTAAAAATGATCTAGCCAAACCGTATTCACCAGAAAATGTAGGTAAGTGATTTAGTTCAGAAAGTCTTAAATTTAGAGTTCGCTTACCAAAGCCTTCCTCGCTTCTACTGGGGTTCACGGGAGAATTGTGGCCAACGACGGGGCTCTTTGCACCCGAGTGATTTTGACCGAAAATAGAATAGTGTTGGTAATTTTGTCCAGAAGTTAAATTGTCTGGCATTGATACCACCGCGTGACCACACATTCCCTCCTGAACTCCAGCACACGAAGGAGTCATGTCTGCTACATTACTAGAGGACACCACATGGTTCAACCGACAACTAGTATTGGAAGATCCTGACACCTGAGATGAAACTAACAATGGATTCGACCTCCTGGACGACGCCTGACAACCTATTGTCTCAACACAGGATGTATGTGACTTGTTTAAGTTCAACGTATGTGAGGATAATTCAAAGGGAAGGACATTTGTGCCGTGAATGTTGGTCGCCTGACAGACAGAGACAGTCACCGTGGGAATAGTACGAGTCTCCCCAACTGAAGAGACCGGTACATCCACTTGGATGTCTGACTCGGTCCCGTCAGACTCGATTCCATCGCCGACAACAAAGTCTCGCGATCGTTTACGCCCACACCGTTTGTCTTTTCTTTGGTTTTGTTTCTCCTCCAACGTCTGAATCCTGGCTTCCAGTGCCTGACACGACCTTTGGGTACTTAGTTCGAGATGTGAGAACTCCTTAGTCAAGTCATCACATCGTCGATTCTGCGCCTCAACCGATAACCGGAGACCTTCCTCAACGGCATCTACCCGCGCGTCTATTTTAGTCTGATAGTTCCCAACAGAGGTATATAGATCACGAACTTCCGACCTAACAGCCTCTACGTCTTCGTTTACACGAGCCACTTTCTCATTAATCATTTGTAACATTTCGAATTTGACATTATCGAATTTTTCATTCATATCCTGAAATTTATTACTAATATCCTGAAATTTATTGTCCACCTTTTCAAATTTTTCGTTTAACGTCAAAGTTAAAGTTTGACTAAATCGTTCCATCATGGCTGCAAAGTCAGTTAATTGCACATTTGAACCGGAAGCTACGTTTCCTCGACTTCCTTCCTCCTTGTCAGAATCGTTCGGGCTACCCCGCGATACACGTTCACCTTCCTCACTCTCGGTTTCCGATGATTTCGGAAGTGGCAACACTGTCACCTGTTTCGCCAGGCAAGGCTTACATAGCCACGGCTCACTACTCTTGTCTAATTCCTGAACTTGTTCCTCTGACAAACCATAACATTGGGCATGTACCCATCTAAAACAACTGTCACAATAAACGCTGAACCCTGCAATTTCGTCACTACAGCATATATATTCGTTCGGATGACGAGATTCGTTACTCGATCTGCTACCCACAGACATTTTCACTTTCATTAAGTTTGTTTCCCACAACATCACGCACATACAGATCCAGAAGTGACCATGTTTCATTCAATGCAGCGATTGTCATAATGATCCCCATTACAAATACACTGCTGTGATTGTTTGTTTTCCTTAGCGCTCGCGTAGGATTGAAACAACAGAAATCCTGGATAAGGGTCGCCATTTTTACTACAATTAAAAAAAAATTAAAATAAATAAATAAACTGAATAAACTGATGTTGTAAGTAACTGTTTGTGTTTTTGTACGATGTTCCCTTTCCTTGAGATTACATGCTATGTTGAATGTATCACTGACTAGTGACACCGAACCTACTGGGCCCGTGTGGGCTCGTCATCAACAGTCACTGATACACTCACCAAGCCAATCATCTACGGAAAATAGAACTCAAATCTGGCCCGAAATATAAAGCTTCCAAACTCTCTTCCATCTCGACTCACAGTCCGGTATCCAGGCCTGCAGTTCGCCATTCACATCCCATCCGGAAATAGGCTGCGAACCACGACTACAGACACAGGACATCGACCTACGAGTGGAGCTGGCAATGAGTACAATGAAGATCTTAATGTTGTCTGTGAAAGCCCTATCTGAATTTTCAAAAAAAAAAAAAAATCTTGAAACAGAATTTTGTAACTTAAAAAAAAGTCCAAACTGAGATTTTGATTGAAACTGATAAAATGAGAAATTTTCTACAGATTCGGTTGTTTTCAACTCGGTCACACTAAGGAAAGTCTCTTCCCTGAATTTCACAGCTATTTCATTTCCCCAGTAAACTTATTCTGTACGTACTGCTCTTTGCTTTGATCATGCTTCGCATGCATACCAAAAACATCAACTCCATATTTCTACTACTTAAAACTACAAGATAATTAGATTCTGTATTCGAAAAGAAAGATGTTTTCACGGCTAGTAAGTTTATTCGAAAATATTCATGAATGTAGTGTTGGACAAAATATTTGATAACAGAAAATCTTTACACTAAACTGACATACCCATCTAAGAAAAATAATATGATCGATTTCAATATCTTTCAGAGCCAAAACATTCTTTACTTTGTACATATATTCCCAAAATATTCATTTTCATTTAATATTCATTTAATATTCTCGACTTTCAGAACATTTACATTGAATCGACACGCAAAACAAATGAAAAGACACAATATAAATACATTACACTATTGAAAATAATACTTCACTGCATAATAATGTGGTTAGCTACTTTCACCTTTCTTTATTTATTCTTTGGTGCTTAAACTTCTCTGTGCATAGAGATTGTGGCCGGCATAGAGGATTTACGCTCTTCGCGACCTCTCTTACATCTCGGACCCACTGAACAATCTAGCACAGGTAAACATTCACTTACATATTGACATACTTAAACCTAAATCCCTATTCTAACTACACTAACTTAACCTAAACAAGAATATATAAAAAAAAATCACACATATATTTCATGAAGCACCATCCTTGTTTTGTATTTATATTTTGTTTTGTTTCGCTACCACATTCAGACCGAAGACGCAGTGGTTACTTGCATTAGTATCGCTCTGAATCTTTTAAGTTTCTTAAAGAAGAAGAAATAGGTATTTACTAGTAATTATAAAAAAAACTGAAATTTCTAAACTTGATGGGTATCAGATTTAAAATATTACGAAGGTTTAGCCTATTGCCGAAAGTTTTCAGTTACCGGTACGCAAAATTCATGTACCCTTGCACTTAACTGTAGCCGTGAATCTGACACTTACTTCCAAAATCAACGTTTAGAATCATTTTGTTTCAAACCAAAGAAAACATGCCAAAATAAATAAAACTTAATTTCGAGCAGTGTTACCGAAAATTGAATACTTTCAAGACTTCAGGGAATCTAAACATCTTTTCCTCACTGGGGGAAAATGTGTGTGTGGTACACATTTTCTTGTGATTACAACAATCGCTCTGTGCTGAGATAATCTAGCTTTCTTTCCCCCCCATCGAATGAAATCACGATGTCACATTGCCCGAATCTGCATGTGTGCGGCGTTGAGGGAAACTTTACGCACTTAACACTTCATGTTTTGGATTTCACACATACAACAGAAAATATAATCACACATATCGGTTTTCTCGAGACAAGGAATTTTGAAGATGCCAAATACCTGGAGTGAGTTTTCACTTTCACTGGTTCCTACTTACGTGAGTTCGCTTCTTAAACAGCGACTAAACGGATATATTAAAAAAAAGTTTCCTGACGAATTACTCCACTTGAGTCTCCTGGGAGACTCTTAAGTTGTGGTCCCAAAATAATTTCGGATACTAACTACTGTAGCACCGATCTAAAAGCCATTGAGCATCACTTAACTTCTTCTTCTTCGATGCCTGCACAACGACTCAATATTTACTCTCCGTCACCGTCTCCTCCGGATTCTCCTACGTTCTCTCGCTGACCGAGAACGTAAAATTTGCCAATGAGCTCATTCCGTAACAATAGACACCTTCCATGCTAGTATCCCTTATGCAAGACGAAATCACTTCACAGTTAGAATATTACTGGTTTAATAATTTTGTTCAAAACACCAAACACAGCACGTTTATCTCTGCTGACAACTTCTAATACTCGCCAAAACGAAGAATTTATCACAGTTTTAACGTAACAACAAATTATTCCACAATTTCTGCAGACGCTGAACACTGCACGTCTGTCTCCTGAAATGGCTGACGCCGTAAGACAAAGAATTACATGAAGATGATCCCTAATTGGAAGATAATCGTGACGTAACTATCGGATGATAGGCTTCTGTGCGAAGATCAAAGAAAGCCGAAATCTCAGCCGCAGCTGTGATTGTGGATTATCCAATCAAATAATTTACTTCGAAACAAAGAGATGCACCAAGAAGAAATTATGGCTGACTTTCTTAATTTGGAATTTTGAAGAAGATTTTTCGAAATAAAATTTTTAGCTTTCTTGTGAAGATTCCCTATGCCGAAATATGAATAGAAATAAACTGAAAACCATTGAAAAAGCTGGAATATACACTTATTTGTCTAAAATAATGATATCTTCTTGGATAAATACGTAAAATATACAAACTATAATTAATAATCATGTGATCTTCATATAATATCCATTGAAACGATTTATTTCACTAAAATTACACAAATTTTCGACCTACGGTTTTCCTACTATAAAATAAAAATTTCTCTTACATTCTAAATAAAATTTTAAAATTTCCCTTCCAATATACAAGGTGCTCAAAAGCACCGGGCCATGTTACGTTATGCTGAGCATAAGGTAACATATCTTGCTGAACCATCAAAGGTTTTAAATGAGTAGGGTAAGCAGCACCCCCAGATTAATATACCATATGTAAGTATACTATTCACAAGAGTATAATATACAGTACGTAATTTTTTTACTTACAATGTATCGTAATTGAACAAATTTATATAATAATTTCTTAATATTGTGGCGATATGTGTAATGTGAGAAGACCATTTTAGATGCTTATCAATAAATATATCTAAGTATTTTACTTTATTTTAACTAATAAGAGGACTGCAGTTACATTTTTCAGTATTTTGACAATAATACAATTTTAGTGACATGTTTTCCGGCTGTCCTGTTAAAGTTGACGAAAACGTTATATATATATATATATATATATATATATATATTTGTATTTGTATTTAATACTAACTGATTATTATTAAGACATTGTTTTACTTTCTTCATTTCTGTTTCAGTTTTCTTGAATACATATGTCCATGTTTTATCAGTAAATATAAGTGAGGTGTTATCAGCAAATAATTTTATATGCCTGTCCATTTTTAAATTACACAAATCATTTATATAAATTAAAAATTGCTATGAATAATTGCTTTGAAAATGACCTATTTGGACGGCATATTTGCTGTCTTTCAAGTAACTGCAAACCAAGATAGTGATATACCCCCTTACGCCACATCTTTTTAGTGTGTTTAAGAGAATTTTGTGTGATATTGTGTCGAATGCTTTAGCTAGGTCTAGAAAAACTGCAATTACTTTTTCAGCTTGATCAACATTTTTACAAACAATCTCTGTTAAATTGTATACCGCATCTGATGTACTTTTATCTTTTTGAAATCCATGTTGATTTGAAGAAAATAATTACTTTTGTTCAAGAAAATTAACTAATCTTCTCTTTATACATTTTTCTAATAGTTAAGCACAGTTACTGAGGATTGATATTGGTCTATAGTTATTAGGATCAGCCTTTGAGCATTTTTATAAATAGGTTTTATTACAGCAGTCTTAAAATCATCAGGAAATACACCTGTTTCTAAGCTTAGGTTAAAGATATACTGCAAAGATTTTAATAAATTTGATTTCGTATATTTCAATAAACTTGCTGATAATCCATCTATATCAGATGTTTTTGGTGATAATTCATTTATGAAGCGTTCAGTTTCTTGTTCAGTAATTAGAGTAAAAAAAAATATATATAGAGTTTACTAGTTTAGTTTGCGAATTCAAATTAATATTTATTTTATCATCAATCTCTTTGTTAACTTTTTTTTTTTTTTTTTTTTTTGCCAACACTGAAAAAATGCTCATTAAAACTTTCGACTATTAATATTGGATCACGTTCAAACGTTACTAGACCATTTTTAGTGTTTAGTTCATTTATTTCTACATATTTTTTTGTCATTTTATCTATAATATTTGTTGTTACCTTTCATAATTTACTAACATTGTTATTACATAATGTTATTTGTTTTCTATAGTAATCATTTTTAACTTCTTTCATTACCGTAATTGTGTAGTTTTATTTCTATACCTTCTGTAATATTCCTTAAATTCTAAATCGTTTTGATTTTTTATTACTAACGACTTAATATATCTCTTTCTCTTACAGAGTTGACTAATCCTTTTGTTATCCATAGTTTTATTTTGCGATATTTACTACTTACTTTTTATTTTTATTGTTAATATGTGAATTACTTATACAATTTTTCATCATTTGGATGAAATTTGAAGTTGCAGTATTAACACAATTACTCTGTATTACCTGATTCCAGTTACATTTTTACAATTCTTCATTTAATAAAGTATAATCTATAATTATTGTTTCATATGACATTGATTCCCTCTTTTGCATTGTATTGGGACATTCATACTTGTGAGAAAGTGGTCAGTTATACTTGTTTGCGACACAGCTGATATTACATTCAGTGGACTTTGGTGTTTAAAAAAAAATATGATCTATACAATTCTTACTATATTCTGTAACTCTAGTGCGTTTATTTATTCATGAAACATAACCATGACTGTATAGTAAATTTAAATACGTGTCTATATTTTCACAGTTTGTGTCACTTAATATATCTAGATTGACATCACCTAAAAGTAAAGAGCAAGTTGATGAATTTTAAAGCTCATCATTTAGTGATTGTAGAAATGCTTTCTCATCACCACTTGGAGCTACTATATTACAACCTTCTGCATTGTTTAAATGTAAGCGCATTCCAGTGGCGTCAGCAAGATTCAGTTCCTTTACCTTGTCAATGTCAACTTGCTCGTTTACAAATATCATGACCCCATCTGGACATGTTAAAGACCTATTTGTATAATAACAGCGATATCCATTTTATGTTAATGTGACAAGTTGCTTCATTTTTCCATATTTCTGTTAAGACAATTATATATGCATTTATAGCAATATTTTGTAACAGTACTAAAAATTCACCTAAATTTTTAGTAACACTTCTAATATTCTATTGAATAATCATAATCCCTGTTTTATCACTAAATAATTCATTAAAAGAGACTATATAATTACAGATGTTAGTGTCTATATTTTGATATAAAAAATGTCATTAATTACCTGTTCCATCTTGAGTTAAGTTGACAGTCCTGTTGAGCCACTTAGTTTTGCATGTTTTGTAAATCTTCTAGCTTTTTGATATGTTTCACTCGGGATGTTTCGTCTTTCCTTATAAGCATTTTTCCATCCCGCACCCAAACAAATCGGAAACCATTGTTCCTGGCGAATTGATTTGTTTCATATACCACTTTTCGATTGTTTGCTGTTAATTTTTAATGAACAAAAACTCAATTGTTCGGGAACTCAAGTTTGACTTCTGACGCTAGTAAACTCTTTTTTTGTCGAAACTTCTGAATCCAGTTGTCCCCGATTACTTTAGCTATAATTATTTTGGGTTTGTCTCCTCTTGATGTGGGCATCTTTTGGATTGGAAGTGTTCGATTACCCACCAGACAGGTCCAGATTTGGCGCCGAGCCACTACCACCTCTTCCCATCTATGAAGACATGACTCGCTACACAACGCTTTGATATTGATGCCGGTGTAAGCCAGTGGTTGAAATCGGAGGCGGGAGATTTCCACCGCGACGCTATTGAAAAACTAGTGCAACGGTATGATTAGGCCTAAAATTTGCATGGCGATTATGTTGAAAAATAGCTTAAGAGTGTGCCTTTCAAATGTATATAATACAATTTGGTTTATTTATTGTGTTACTGTTTTATTTCAAAACGTCTGTTACTTCCTGGACAGCTCTCGTATTTTAGTTTTAAGAGGATACTTTGAAATCTTCATAAAAGTCAACTTTGTTACATTATAAATTTATTTTTAGGTCCTCAAACTATGGTACGGATCAAAGTCCAAATTAACTATGTATTTTTTTTTTTTTAATCTGAAAATAACTTACATTATCAATGTTGATATGAAAATATAATAACCTCAATCATAACGATAGAAACCACAACCAATATTAAACAGAATATTGCATTTTTAAATAAATAACAGATAATAAACGAACAAGAATTTGTCTTGAATCTTAAACTTAAATATTGAAAGTGTAGATCATTACGAACTCCACAAGTATACATAAACTTTAGATAATGAAAAATGATATTTTTGTAGTGTTCAGGTAATTTCTATGTTTAAGTCAAGATTACTAAAACTTAATTAAAACCCTATTATTATTATTATTATTATTAAAATTATTAATTATTTCTTCCTTTTTTCTTTCTTTGGTTCTATTAAATATTCATAAGTTGCCAAGTAATTCGTTAATACATTAGTGGTATCCAAAGACAATCCTGTGGTCAATGGTTGATCAATGATACTTTTTCTTGGTATCCCGTGCTGTGGTAAAATTTCTTCTTCAGCACTTGACACTTCAAGAACTTTTCTTCTTGCAATTCTCTGAGCAAGAGGTACATCGAAAATACTTCTACGATCTCTTGAACTTATACTTTTAGATCGAAACTCTAGTTGTGGTGACGATGTTTCTGTTGGTACTCCGCTCAGTGCTTCATCCATAGTATTTTCCCACTGGTACTCATCATTCTCGGGAGCAAATCGAACTCTTTCGTCTTCACTTGCTGTTTTAGAAAGATTCGCTCTATTTATATATGGTATTCCTTCATTTTCCTCTATTTCAACCTTACTTGATGATAGTCTGTCTTTAAAAGTATCAGTCTCTTTCAGTGGTGTTTCGTCCTGAACCAAAGGAATAAATTCACTAGATGTCTCTTTATTCTTATCTTCAAGATCGCTAGTAGCAATATATGGTTTTCTTTCAAATAACGGGGTCAATGGATCTGTATTTTCATCGAAATGTCCTTGCAACAAATTAGAAAGGTCTTCTTGTTGAAGGACGTTCTCCAGTTGTTGCTTGGTCTCACTTTCAAGTTTGATTTCAGTTGGAAGTAATTCTTTAGCACTCGCTGAAGTTGCTATTTCCATAGGTTTTACTCTTCCGCCACTATCTTCACCTGTGAAATCAGTCGTTCCTTCTGCAACACTAACATTTATTTTCGATGATTTTAATTTATTTAAACTTACTTTCTTTCTTTCTATTTTCTTAGCACTTGTGTGTTTAGGTAGGTCTTTCGCTTTAGCCTCACGTCCAAGTTTTCTCCTTTCATCTGGTTCAATAGATAGTTGTCTAGTAGGTTCTGTTTCTCCAATATTGTGCTTCTGTTGTGATTTTAAAGTGTCTTTTACCAGGAAACTACCGTTTTTACTAGTTACAGATCCACTTCTAGTTGGTTCTGCTACCATCTGTCCTACTTCAGAAGATTTGTTCCTTGTTTCCGTACTAGGTCTTTTCTTTTTCGTTAAATCTTCTATTTCATCTTGTAACTCAAGGCCATTAGATTCTACTTCTACTTCTCTCTGCTCTCTGTCGTCAGTTCTAGAACATAGATTGACATTTTCCTTGGACAATTTTCTCCTAATCTCTCTTTCTCGATCATCTTGTAAATGCTTTTCATGTGCAAGAGAGCAGAGACAATAGTCCTTTCCTTTGGTATGTTTGACCATTGATCTCATTCGTGATTTCAGATGTTTCTTTTGCTCTTCCTTCTGTTTCGTAATATTGGTTTGAATTTTACCTTTCTTTCTGTCGAGCCGGCGTAGTATTTCTTCTACTACCAATCTATCTTGTTCATTATTAGTCGGGCCACAAATTTTACTATCGAAAACATAATTGTTTCGAGAACCTTCATGTAACATAGGTAATTTTAGCCATTGTGCTTGTATATGTTCAACTTCTTCTGGTTCTCTAGAACCCGTTATTACAAATGGTATCCATCTTTTCTGTTTGTTCCATTCAGATGGAAGATCGGCAACCTTTTTCCATGAAGGAACTATAACAGTGTCATCATTTTCTGAGTCATCCATCGATTCATCATACCTAGAGATTGTGGATGTAAAATTGAGACTTGTCTCAATCCTATGTTCTTTTCCAATGTATGTTTCTCTACCAAACGTGTCATTTTGTGGGTGACTATAAGAAGTGGATTGATAACAGCTATCTTCCCGCGGAGAGTCATTTACATTTTTAACTTCACGAGTGTTTCCTTGCTTTTGAATTTTAAGTATTTCTTTTACTTTCTTTTGTTTTCTGCTTCCTTCCTTCTTGCTTAATGCATCCTGCATTTTGCCGTTGCTTTAGGTTGTAATATTCAATTTTTTTCTACTTGTATTATTTCCAAATAGTAGATAAATATGAAAAGGAATACAAATATTTTATATTTTGTTGAAAACTACAAATTTCAAGGTAATAATAAGAACATCCTAGATACCAACAACAATGATTTCTATTGAAACAATAATTACAGCGTGTCCATTAAAATACTATCGAACTTCAAAGCAGTATTACGTCGCTTTAGATAATCGAATTTAAATTAAATTGGTCATATTTGAAAGAAAAGCTCAAATATTTTTGTGCATGTCAACAATGAACAACAATGGACAATACCGGCAATGTCAATAATGGACGGAATGAAGAACAGAAAAATTACATTCACTCATGTTTACTTTGTGATTAGTCGATATGGGTTCATTGTTGGATATTTAGCAAATAGTTGCTGTTTCCGCTGGAGGTCACTTGGGAAGCTTTTATGTTTCTGTATTGTTATGCCGTAATGTGCTAATGTAAATTTATTTCTTTTCGTTGTGTTGTGTTGTTATTAAAAACTTAGTTTTAAGGAGTTATGGCGACCCCACAAGAACGAAGTTGGTGTGTTTTTGTATATCGCAGCACACAGAGTCTGGTGCAGGTTCAGCGTGCTTTTAAGCGAAGGTTTCGACATCAGACTCCTACACACACGTCAATTTTGAAGTGATACCGTAATTTTGTGAATCGTGGCTGTATATGGCATCAAAGGAGAAGCCATTGAGGGAGACCATCTGTCAATGCGGGAATTGTGGAACAAGTGGCCGCCGAGTTCACCGGTTTGTGACTTCTTTTTATGGGGTTATGTAAATGATTGTGTCTATGTACCCCCATTGCCTGAAAACCTGCAAGAAATGCAAGTTCGTATCAGTGCTGCCATCCAGTCCATTTCATCAAATGTTGGAGCGTGTGTGGTGTGAATGGGAATATAGTCTTGATATCTGCATCGCCACTCGTGGGGCCCACATTCAGTGTCAATGAGGTAGTTTTTTTTCTTTCAAATGTGATCAATTTAATTTAAATACGATTATCCAAAGCGATATAATACCACTTTAAAATATGTTAGTATTTTTATGGACACGCTGTATATTACAATACCTATTAACTTCCGAACATTTCGCAATGAAGTTTGATTTTTATTCTTCATATTAGTTCATAGTCCAGAAACGTAAATTTAGGGCTACTGTATGCGAAATTATCAAGCAGTGACCAGTGCCGGTTCTAGACATTTCTTAAGTGTAAGCAAACAATATTTCGGCGCCCCCACCTAAATGATAATTATTAAGTTGAAATTTGTAATGGACAAAGTTCTTCAAATAATTGTTACAATTACAAAGTTCTTCAATATCTGTAGTCTCCCTGTGAATATTAACGAAAAATGGCTAAATGATAACTAAATGACTGTGGGTGAATCCTGAACAAAGTTCCAATTTTAATAATTAATAATTAATAAGCATTTTTATTAAATAAGCAATGCACAACAACTAATGGCAGTGATTAATTATAGATCAACATGGGTGCACAAATCTGTCATTTCGATGCTATGGCCCGCTAAAATTTGGTCAGAACTATTAAATAAAAGGTTTCAACTCGTGAACGAAATGTCGAACGAAGGTAATCTCTCACCAAGAACGTTGTATGAAAACATTTCTTATTCTCACTAGAAACTAATATATATACCTTTGGCTGGACATTTAAAGTTTATTGTAGCTATTCGCTAATTCTTGTTATGGAAATGTTATGTTATTTACAACGTGCATATGAATTTAACCTGCACGCTACTGTTACCATTATTATCGTAACGTTGTATGTTTTGTTCTGTTGAATGTTATTTATTTAATCTAGTTTAATATTCTTCAAGAAGTTTGTAGCTTTCTCGACAATTACTACACAGTAAAAATGGTTGTGTTAATTGGACTCAATTTTAGCACAGGGCAGTGGTCCAGCGTGACTACCACAATGCGGTGTTAGTTCAACACAGACCCCGCAGTGTTGGCGTTTAACACAGGGGGTGTGTTACGTCTTTAACACACAACCGGTGTCGCGCGGTGTTAAATTTGGATCTGTCTCAGTATTTTCGGTGTTGATTCGACACTATGCCAGAGTCGGTAGTGTGGAGAAAAGTGTTGAGTGTTACTTGTGGCGGTGCTGCATCAACACGAAGAAAGTAACACAGTGTGTGGTGTGTTAATTATTTTGTGTTAATATTACACCATGTCAAGTATCAATATAACTCAGTGCCTGTGTTACTTCAGCATCATTTTCTTATTATTTCAACACACAATCTGTGTCATAATTCAAGGTCAAAGCCGTGTAAGTAACACCGTTTTGGTATTAATTCAACACTCCCTGTGTTAAAATTCAAGGTCAGACCATCAAATTAACACCGTTTTTTGTGTTAGTTCGACTCCACTTCTGTGTTACTACGACACTTATTTCAGTGTTGAAATAATTTCGTATGTGGTGTTGATGTAACCATTTTTCTATGTTGGAAAACCATGTGATGTGCATGCTTACGCTTACCGAAGAATCTAATTTTAAAATAAGAATAGTAAACTACAGAACACTTCATATAGAAAGTCTTCTTAAAAAATTTTGTCATCCTTCCCAACATTTATTGTGAAATATTTCTTGATGCTGCGAAACACAACCTTCACCAACATCTTGTTCAAGAATGATAGGAAACTCTTACCTATATCCTTATAATATGTTTGCCTCTTAATCGTGATTCTACTTGTTTTCCGCCATTTTTGAAGCACAGTCCCCGGTGTTGACTGGTGAGCTCTAGTGCAGTGTAGAATTGACACAGTAATACGATGTTGTTTCTCGCTGTTGACATATTTCTTCAGAAACATTATGTAAAACAATTGAAAACACATCGCGCAATTTGCATGTTGAAATTTTGGGTATACCTGGATTTGTTTAAATATTTCTTTCTACTGTGTTTGTCTGTACCTTCAATTCATAAGCCTTTATAATTAGATGCCCAACATATTTGGCAATCACGCAGAAAACAACACAGAAGATTCTACACTTGTGTTAATTCAACACATAGGGTGTGTCATTTTAACTACCGGCATTTGACACACAACTTCAAATGGAAAGTGAGTTGTTCTAACCACTTGTTTGTGTTATATTTTAACACAATCGTGTCAACACATAAGCATGTCGTTGAAATAACACATCGATTTTTTTACAGTGTAAATTTGTTGTTAGCAAGATTGGCTTGAAGTTAAATGTCGTCTAAGCAATTTGAAATAATAGAAAAAGAGCTTAAACATTAGAATTTAGGTTATTTTACAATTTGAAAAAAAAAGTAAATCAAAATGCCAATTATGAAAACCAGGAAGTTTACTGCAGAAATATCAATAATTACAATATGAATATTGAGTACATAGAAGTAAAACTAATTTAAATGTAAACTTGGTTAATCCCAAAGCTAATGGGAGCTGCCAAGTGGGTATTTTTTTTATCCCAAATTTTTGAATAGAAACTCAAATTATCAATTATGTGCAAATTCTCATTGCTTATCATTAATTAACCTAAAACACACCTGTTGCAGTACTTTTACGACAACAGTGTTACCAGGGGCCGCGTTTCTGCCAAAAAAAACATCCATTTTACGGATTTGCATTAAATTGTCTTTTTTGCATGGCAACACTGCATCAACTTTGTCACATTTCGCACCAATGGATAAATGTTGATGCATAGTGCACATATATAAAGGGATTCACGTGCACGAAATCAGTTTTCAGCAACTAAATATTCATTTTCTTCATTTTGTACATTTTTTTTATTTTACACTTTCGGTACTTTCTTTCGTCACTATATAAAAATGTCACAAATTTCAACAATGGCCATTACCTCGAAAATGTCTACATAGAACACGCTTACATTTGTTTCAAGTCTCATGTCTTTATCGTTCTTGGTTCAAAATATATACACAATCAAACTTCCGGTTGCACAACTTTTCGGACACACTGTACTATCGTAGGCAATCGTAAGTGGAAGAAATGAAAGGAGAGAGTGACTAGCAATTTCTGAAAATAAAATTCACTAGTAACTGGGAACACGTGGTTCAAGCAGCACAAGAGAAAAAGATATACATAAAAATCCCCAATAGGAGGCGGAAGATATCAGATAGACTATCTTATGATTCAGGACAGGTATTGGAATAGCTTGAAGAACGCGAAGATTCTTTCCGTGGGTGACATTTTCTCTTATCATAGCCTTGTGGTCCCGAAGTGGATATTCAACTGTAAAATGTAGACAGAAGAAGGCAACAAGATGTTTAGTACTGAAGAGTTGAAAAACGAGAAAGTAACATTTTTTTTTTTCGTTGAAAAATTCGAAGAAAAATACTCAAACAAGTAAAGGATAGGTGCAGCTAGAAACAGACGGTGGTAGCATATTAAACATCGCATGCAGCAGGCTGAAAAAGTAGTAGTAGGTTACCGCGAACACAAAACGGCTAAGAAACCATGGGTTACAGATCAAGTGTTGCAGAAAATTAGGGAAAGGAAGACGTGGAAATACGCTGGTAAAGAAGAGGGTAGAAAGATATACAGGAAGTTAAATAACGAATTGCGAACGGAAATAGATAGAGCAAGGGAAGAATTTTCCAAAAGAAAATGCGAGTACATAGAAAAAAATTAAAAGTGAGGAAATATGAGGAAATGTACAAGGAGATGAAATCTATGGAATTTCGTAGAAAAAAGGGGATATCTCAATGATAGTAGAAAATGAAATAGGGAAGGTAGTCAGCAAGAGAAGTGAAATCTTCGGAAGTTGGAAAGAATATGTTCAGGACGTATATGAGAGTAGGAATAGACCGTATTGCCTACATATTGAAGTAGAAAGTGAAGTACGCGAGGATAATGAAGGATTTGATATTTTTCTGGATGAGTTTGAAAAAGCTATATCCGAGATTAGAGATGGAAAGGCAACCGGGATACATAATATACCCATCGAATGCATTTAAAATATGGGAGACAACGGCAAAAAAGAATTGCTCCGGCTGTACAATGAAATATATGAAACAGGAAAGTGGCCAAGAGACTTCCTGAAGACGATTATAATACCGATGGCTAAGAAATCAAACCTAAAGAGATGTGGGGATTATAGATCTATTAGTCTCATATCTCACGCAGCAAAAATTTTGCTTCGAATTCTAAAAAGAAGGCCATACGAAAGAACAAATGAAAAAGTTGAGGAGGAACAGTTCGGGTTCAGGAGAAGTAAGGGCATAAGAAATGCAATTGGCTTATTAAGGGTGATCGGTGAAAAGTTTATAGAATAAGGGAAAGAAGTGTATGTGGTATTTATTGACCTATAAAAGGCTTTTGAACGCATGAATTGGAAATTCTTATTGGAAATTCTGAAGAAGGTTGGCTTAGAATAGAAAGATCGAAAACTCATAAGAAACTTATATATGAACCAGCAAGTAAGCATTAGAATAGGGGAGGAAATGACAGTGGATAGTGCAATTGGAAGGGAAGTTCGACAGGAATGCTGTCTCTTGCCAACAGTATTTAATATATATACACAAGAGATAGTGAAAAAGAGCCTACATAATAAAGACGACATTTCAGTAGGAGGTAGAAAAATTAAGTGTATATGGTTTGCAGATGATATGAAGACGACGCCGTTAGATTTCTTAAATTAGTCAAAAGGTACTATATATTTTGCGGAGAGTTTTACAATATTTGTTTTGTTTCGTTTTTATATTCTCTAACCTATTTGGAAACAAACATAATTTTAACAAGAATATTACATATTAGGATTAATGCCGATCCAACAATGAGTTACAGTTACAAATTGCATCACCAGAGTTTACAACATGTAGAGTATTACAGCTACTGAATTCACAAATAAAGAACCTTAAGTTTTACAAGAGAACACAGAACTCTCCAAATCAAGAGTATCATACAGATTGAACTACATTTTAACCTAAGGAGATCTTAAGACTCGGTTGAGTTTCAACTATTTGTTTTCCTGCTAAAGGTTAAGATCAAATCTTACACTTTTCTACCTAGGTTTTTATATATATCTCTTGCTACATTTTGTTTTCCTCTGTTCTTTAACACATTTTCCTTCCCTCATCTCATATGTAATTATTGGAAGAAAGAGGAACAAGCAACGAGTAATTCAATAGTAAAACAAATTATAAGATAGTTTTCCCCAAACCCTTAGTTACCTGGTATATAGAATTCTTTAACACATAATACATTAATAAAAGTATAATTAACACGTTCTTGACTTTTCTGTTCTATCAAAACATAATGTTCTCCCAGACTGTTCTTAATAAGTACCAGTGTAAACCTCCTTAATGCCGTGAGAGAGCACCAGGGTACATCAGAAAAATGATAATCCTCTACATATAAAATGCGTGATTTTACAGTGTTAGAATGAAATATTGATTTCTATCACACCGATTTGTCTTTAAAACTGTAGATTCTCTTGGTTAAATATCATAGGTGAGTAAATGTTTTGACTTAAACTATAACTATGTATACTATATCACACATACAAGCACTGTCACAATTTACAGAGAGAATTTCGACAGCTTCAATTGCTACAATCCGACAACCATGCTAAACAGCAAGGTTCCTACTGATCAGGAAAGTCAGGGAAAACTGAGGAAAAATGATGCAGGTCAGGGAAGTTTAGGGAAAAAACTGTAAATCAGGGAAAGCCAGGGAAATTTTATAACTATATGATTTCTAACATTAATCCTATACAAATTTCAGCTTAGCCAACCATTATAATGGACGTTGTTCAGATTTTTATGGAAGGTAAGTGGAATGTACGTATGAGCAATTGATTACTATTAGCAATTGATTATCTCTACAGAATGAATGTTCTCATATATAAATATTCACCGTTATTTATTCCTTATTTATATCTCAACGTCATTTGACACCTGTCATGAAAGTCAGGGAATTCCCTGTCAAAGGTCAGAGAGAAGTCAGGGAAATAGATTTCTCCAGATCAGTAGGAACCCTGAACATTTAGGTACAGAGTTTACATATTCGTATTTAGATACTAATACTGTGACAAAAAATTCTGAAAACTAACCATAAAAATAATGTATACCCAGTAACATTACATCATCACAGGTACGTACAACATATACATATTCCTTATAGGTAGTATTACTGCGAGACAGTGGTTTGTTATGTGTAACATACTGTTCCTCAATGAACAAAAACAATGCTATTTGACCTCTTTTAATACCGAACCATTAAACATGCATGTATTTCTTGTGTTATCTAAGCGATCAGTATCTTTAGTTCGTTGCTTACATGGGAAGATTATATACAGGAATACTATTCCTAATCTATGTTGTTGGCAGGCTTACAACATTCAGTTCTGAGAAATGCAATAATTACCTGAACAATTACTGAAAATGTGAGTAGTGCAATGTTTTTTATTTTCTTTTTCACATAATTATAGATACTTGTTCGCTGAGATTAGCAATTGGATTTCGATCCAAGCGTCTTAAAAATATTTTAGTCGCAAGTTCTCATGGACTTTTGCTCTGCTTCTGTCACATTTATCATTATTATTCTTATAACTGTATACAAGAACTGTTAATGTGTTCGGGTATACCTATCTTTATTCATTTATTACCAATAATTATATATATTTATGAATCATGAGTTCTCAAAAACACAAACAGCTCATGATTAAAAGCTGGTGACAACACTTGTAAATTACATCTCCGAAAGGTGCAGCCCATTTGCTATATCAGATAATGGAATTCAAAATATTATCACAAAGCGACTTTTACAGAAGAAGATACGAAATTCAAGCTAGAATGTGTTGACAATGGAGAGAAACATTACAATGAGTTGAGTTGCTTTTGAGTTTAACGTTCCTTTTCAGCAGCAAGGCTATATGGGACGGGACCCATAACGTGGATTTCGAAGCATATGAGTCCCCGCCGGGAATCGAACTCTGTCTCCCACGCCAAAGGCTCGTACGCTAACTGCTTAGCTACAAAGGAGCTCAAACATTACAGTGAATTTAGGAATGATATTTTCATTGAGAAAACCAAGATGCTACTATCACCTTTACACCGGATGAAGATCAATGAATTTCAATCAGATACAAAAGAAAACAGTTAATATACAAAAGAAACCATTGATGCGTTGAGGGTTATTGATATAGCACGTAAGAGAGGTTGTTCAATCGATCGTCTGCTACGATGGGAACTAACATCCAGTTCTTTTTACTTGACTAAAGATAGGTTTCTCCGTAAACCTCAAAAGTCGGAGTTAGTGAGCTAGAGAAAGACTTAAGGACGGAATGGGATACTGAAGCAACTTCCTGAGTCCACTCTGCCCACCGCAACCGTGATCGACTTTGTGCTTCACGCTAGAATGGTAGCAGCAACCTGTGAAAAGTCACTGCAAACTTTCAGGAACATAGGAAGCGCGTGCTCTAAAGAATATTTCATCTATCAAAAGGAGCCGTGAGAATAGATGTCGTTATAGATGTTTACATGGGTGGAAGCATTAACTCGTCAGAGAGAAAAAGAAGAATGGCTTGTGATACTATTGAAATCACTATTTCCAGCATGAAAACACCTCTTCCAAAGGGCATGAATGCATTTTAGGCATCTCCGTACAACAAGCACAATCTTCAGCAGTTCTTTGCACAAAACCTTATAGAACGTTGTTCCCAGAAAATATATCTACATAATAGGACTTGGAATCAATGGCGAGAAGAGCGTATGCCTTTCGAATGGTGAGTCTACTGAAATAAAGGAGCTAATGTCACATCTTGAAGAAGCAGATAAAAGACTTCTTTTATATGTGAATCATCAAAACATTAGATATGTCTTGCTTCATCCGATGCTGATTCATTTATATGTTCACTATAGTTTTACAATCTGGAGTTTAAGAAGAGAGGGTTGCCAGACGTCCCGATTTTCCGGGACAGTCCCGGTTTTCAATGAAAGAATTAATTGTCCCGAAAAGGGCTTTCGGGACTCTTGTTTGTCCCGGTTTTCAAATTGAAAAAAATTCAACTCGCAAGAATTATTATGTCTCACCTAAAAGTAAGGTAGTATTTCTGACTCAAATGATGACGCAACAAAGAAAAAAGTAACACTTCAATCATAAATGGTAGAGTGTGTCGTATTGGAGCAATATTTAAGGCCTGTTAAACACAAAAATTCGGAATTCGGAATAAGGGACACCAGGCAGCTCTCCTTAGGTTACCTTTTCATATTCTGTATACATTCATTGTGGGGCTTCATTTGTGTCAACTATGTATACAAGGGCTGACTATAAGTTTTGAGCCTCAACTAGTTCCTCAACTATAAATTGGAGTGCCTCAACTAGTTCCAACCTGCGAATTGCAAAAACCGACGAAAAGATGCGAAGGCGAACGATCCCATCCTGCTGGGATTATTCGTCCGAATTCATGAGAATGGAGAGTCGTCTGCAGAGGAATTAGCGCAAAGTGAGAGGAGAAAGCTAGTTTTGCCTGAAAGCAGACGACGTTGCGAAGTGCGGAGATAAGAAAAAAATAAAAATAAAAATAAAAACAAAAATAAAAATAAAAATAAAGATGGAAATAGATGTTGATGCTTTAATAAATTGTGTTTTTGATAATTCCATTGTGGAACAAAGCTCATCTAGATTACCACAAACCACACGTCGTAAACAAATTCTGGCAGATGTAAGCAAGGAACTTGGAGTGGAAGGTATGTATATTTTTCTTTGTTTTGCCTTTAAAATATGAATATTTAATTAATACATTCAAGCAAAAATATTTCACATTGAAGCTTCGGAAAGACACTGCAACTTGATCCGCATTCGTAAAACTTCGGATCTAGTAGAGGAACATGAATTTGCAGTTCGCATTCGAATTCGCAATCGCATTCGGAAGCAATGGAGGTACGGCCTAAGAAGTGCAGATTTGGTAATCCCTTTATTTTTCAACATAATCCTCTTGGACAGCAACACATTTGCTCCAACGGTGCTGCAGTGCTCTTATCCCAGTAGGAAAAAAATCCTTAGATTGTGACCACAGAAACTCCTCCACGGGTGTCATGACGTCATTATTGCTTGCAAAACCTCGTCCTGGTAAAGCTTTTTTTAGATTAGGGAACAAGTGGAAATCTGAGAGGGGGAGAATATGCTGGATGAGGAACGAGTGCAAAACCATATTCGTGAATAGTAGCCACGGCAACTGCTGATGTGTGGCCGAGAGCATTGTCATGATGGTAGAGAACATTTCTGGACATCATTTGTGGTCTCTTTTCTTAAATTTGCACTCGAAGTTTTTTTCAAAAGGTCACTATAGAATTGTCCTGTGATGGTATGACCCCTTGCAGGTAATCAATGAATATCACACCTTGGGAATCCGAAAAAAACAGATGCTATCACTTTGCCAGCGGAGGGGATCACACCTTTGCCGTCGTTGGGTAAGGAGAGGAGGGGTGCTCCCATTTTTTGCATTGTTCTTTTGTTTCTGACTGGTAATGGTGTACCCAACACATGTCCATAGTGATGAATCAACAGAAAATCGTCCATATCATGTTCTAACAGTTTCAAATTGTCCACAGATATGAGGTACCGAGTGCGTTTTTTGTTTGGGAGTCAGAAGACGTAGGAGGTGGGACCATCGAGCAGAAACTTTGATAAACCAAGCTCCTTCTTCAGAATATGATCTGCTCGCTCCTGTGATATTCTCAGCCTGTCTTCTATCTGTCAAGTTGACAATCGGCGATCTTCCATGATCATATCAAGTACTAGGCCAATGTTTTCCGTGGTGGCAGCATTTGATGGTCTCCCAGATCTCGGCTTATCTTCAATACACTGCCCACCACGCTTGAATTCCTGCACCCGTCTCTTGATTATGGCATATGAAAGGGCAGATTCACCTACGGTATTGACCATATCCTGGTGGATCTCAGACGCCGACATTCCTTTTAATTGCAGATACTTGATGACTGACCTGTACTCGATTTTTTCCATTTTCCCAATTTCTGCCATCTCACTTACTTCAAGACCCTGTAAAAGACTAAAGAAATTACTTAGAACTAAGAGCTTGATACACATTAATATCAAAGGTTGTACTATTCTAATACATATGATTATTCTATTCTAGATTCTCATTTTCTATATTAGGCTCAAACTTTTCAGTCACTCCTCGTAAAATGAACTAGAAAATTGTGAGTACTAACCTGGAAAAGACAGGTAATTAATTGATTCTGACAAAATGAGTAGGAACCGTGATCTTATATATAGCCTGAGATTGGTGTTCCAGTTTTTCGGTTACAAAATCTGGCAACCCTATACTTACTCGTCCACAAACTTATTGACTACATACCTGAATCGTTCGTCAACGTTTTACCAGCTGCTCATGCGATGTCTACATGCGACACCACAAGCAAGTTTTCAACAAACCACGCTGCTGTTAAACAAGAGAAAGAATCACCACTGTTTTTTGGAAATTTTCGGGAAGAATGAATTATCTACTACCATGGTCCAGCAAGCTGAGTCGTATCTTGCAAGTATCTTAAAAGCAAGCGTATCACAGGATGAAACGTGTTGTTTTCTCAAAGCTCTCACCACATCATCTTCAACACACTCAGACATAAAGAGAGCATATCTCCACAGTCACCGTTGGTATCACATACTGGAGAATTTTGCACCACTTAATTCCTCGGATTAAGGTTTCTTAGAAGAAGATGCTGATTGACTGCCTGGCATAGAAGAAATACTTCCACCAGATTTTCCTGCAAAAAAATATGTCAAAAGCACCGTTTGCAAATGTCACATATCATTGATTTCGTGCTCTAAGTTCTGTGAATATGGTCTTAATTGTTGTAGTAATCTCTACAACTAACATGTACCTAGGTATGTTGTAGTAACAAATAACACAAGATCCTCTAATACCATAATATTGTAAGTACAGTTTTTCACTATATTCGAAATAATAGTTAAACTTTATTTCTGTATGTAGCTATTATATACATACATTCGATCCCAGCTCGCGCCGTGTGAACTTTGTGGTGGACAAACACCGTGCTCGTAGGTTTTCTCGGGGTTCTCCCGTTTCCCACTTTCTTCATTCCACCATTTAACTCATCTCTCTCAATCACCGTCTCCTTTAGCCTAACCGGCATAAGCGTGGGACGTAAAACAAATATTTCATTTCATTTTTTACATACATACATACATTAACCTAACCTAACCTAAGACATTAAACAAATATTTAAATTGTTCTTAGTGCCCAAAGAAAATCCCACAATTTAAAACTTACAACTGATATAGCGTAACTGATAAAACTTACAACTGATAAAATCTGTTGGAAAAGTTGCGTATAAGGCATTTCTCTTTTGGAGTCATTTCTATGGTGGTAATGTACTATTTATAGCTTGGTCATGTAATCCGGATCGTGTGAGTTTTCTTTTACCTGTGCTTCAAACTTTAACCCTTTGGAGACGGCTGTATATGTGGGGAATGGATTAAAAGTTTCTTAAACAATACAATAAATATCGATAGAAGTCAATTTCGTATCTTATTTTATTCCCAAGGGTTTGGAGTATACTAGCGTAGGTAGTTTGTCAGCTCGCAGGGAGGAGGCGATGACGTCATTAAGTACATTTGTAGAGCTCCGTTTTATTATGGTTTCATTACAAATTGTTAGCATCAATTGACAAGTTTGTCATTAAAATTTTATCAAAATCATGTTCTTAACTTATTATTACTATATTCATCATGAGAATAGCGCTAATCTTCGAAAATTGGATATTCTGCAAAGTAATGAATGTCAATTTAGTCTTAGATATTGTCTGACATCTTGGAAAATTCTGGAAATATCAAGATATTTCGCTCAAGGTTGCAGTAATCCATTAAGCCTTTAGAAAATATTGTAGAAGAGAAATTCGGTATACACAACTTTTTCAATAGAAGCAGCAGCTATGAAAACGGAGCTCTACAAATGTACTTAATGACGTCATCGCCTCCTCCCTGCGAGCTGACAAACTACCTACGCTTGTATACTCCAAACCCTTGGGAATAAAATAAGATACGAAATTGACTTCTATCGATATTTATTGTATCGTTTAAAAAACTTTTAAATCCATTCCCCACTTATACAGCCGTCTCCAAAGGATTAAAGTTTGAAGCACAGGTGAAAAAAAAAAAAACTCACACGATCCGGATTAAACTATAAATAGTATATTACCACCATAGAAATGACTCCAAAAGGAAATGCCTTATACGCAACTTTTCCAACAGATCTTATGGCCCCAAGATTAGATAATAAATGTAAATTTAGATCTAACGCTAACTGTGTTAACTGAGTATACACTATGTCAGCTGTAAGTTTTAAATTGTGGAATTTTCTTTGGTCACTAAGAACATTTTAAATAGTTGTTTATTGTCTTAATATGCTAGAATTATTTTAAATATTTGTTAAGAATTTCAATGTATAACATTTTAGGTATATTAATTGTCATAATGTAGTGGTGATCTATGTTTTTTCTTTTATTTAATTCACACATTTTTAAATCATTATTTTGTTTTGAATGTTAACTTACTAACCCTACGGCGAATGGAACTAAGTGGTTCAATGCAGTGCCCACAAAAGTTCCCCAATGATTTCTGTCCTTAGCTACTGGATCCAGTTTCTACTCTGTGCTCCTATTTCTGCGAGATCCATCTTAATATTGTCCTCCCATCTGTGTCAGGTCTTCTAATGGTCGTTTTCCGATTGGTTTTCCAGTTAAAACTTCGAGAGCGTTAATACTTTCTCCCATTCTGTCTACATAACCTGCCTACCTGAGCTTCCTAAACTTGATGACCCAAACAATGTTGGGTAAACCGTATAAATTATGTAGTTCCTCGTTATGAAGTTTCCGCCATTCCTCATTCCCGTTCCTCTTGGGTCCGAATATTCGTCTCAGGATATTGTTCTCAAATACTTTCAGTCCATGTTCTTCCTTCAGAGTAAGCGACCATGTTTCGCAACCATACAGAACAACAGGCATGATTATCGTTTTATATATTTTAAGCTTCAAATTTCTCGACAGAATTCGCGACAACAAAAGATTTTGAACTGAATAATAACACGAATTTCCTGCTTTCAGTTGACATTTAATTTCTTCGTGGATATAGTTTTGATTTATTAACATTGATCCTAGATATTCCCTAAGGTGGGATATCGTATTCCTAGTATCTACTTTGTCGAAAGTATTATTTGATATATTGACGCATTCATAATTTACAGTAATCCAATCCCGGCGAACTTCCATGTGTTTCGTTTTCTCAGCGTTTCCAAACTTATTTCCCCACAAGCGTTAGAAGGATCTGTGCATTTCTTTCTATTTCCTCCTATCATCCTCTATTATGTTTACGTCATCAGCAAACACCATAACCTAGTGAATACCACTCAGCTGTAGGCCCTGGTTCCTGTCTTTCTTTTTCCTCATAGCGTACCCAGAAAAAGTTGGATAATAATGACAACGATGTATCTTCTTGTTTCAGACTATACTCAACTTGAAAGCTCGTGAAAAAGAATTTTGCTACTTAGACCTCACTTTGGGATTCATTTAAACATATCTTAATTAATGTAACTAGCTTTTTCGGTATTCAAAATTCTCTAAGAATGTTGTACAATGTTTCCTTTCTAACCAAGTTGTAGACCTTTCTAAAATCAATAAATAATTGAGATGCCGGGGTATTGTGTTCCCATTTCTTTTGGAGTATTTTTCGAAATGTCTGGTCAATAGTTGATCGATTTAAGCTAAATCTGTACTTATTATCTTAAATAATTTCATCTGCATATCGGGTCAATCTTGCTAATAGGTTGTTTGAGAGAATTTTATAGAATATTGACAGAAAAGAAATGTCTCGATAATTATTACAATGTTTTATCGCCTTTGTTGGGAAATGGAACAATGATTGATTCTTTCCATTTTTGTGGCAATTCCTCCTTATTTCAGATAAGAGGAATGAGTTTGTGTATCTTGTTACACAATTTTTCCCCCTCCAGCTAAAATTATCTCTGACGAAATTTCGTCTACAGCGAGATTTGTGTTTCTTTAATTTCTTTATGGCGATTTCTACTTTCGTTTGTTAAGCCATGGAATGTATAGTTCTGCTGTGTGTGTTTCCCTTTCTTCACGAACGTTAGTTCCTGGCTATGTATTATGCAAGTCATCAAAGAAATCATTCCATCTATTCAAGATGCTATCTGTACCAATAAGAATTGTTCCGTCGCACAGTGGGACTAAAGCACTGAATTCATGGCAAAAAGTAGGAATGCGCAATATGAAGCAGAAAATTGTAAGGTAACCAATTAGTTCGGTGTGTGCAGTGGCTACAATAATGTATTCAATATGTAGAAGAAAGATTTGGACATAAAATAAATTTATAAACAACAAAAACTACAGTTTTTAGGTGGCACACACCAAGATGCACTATATGAACATGTCTTTGAAAGTATAAAAGAAAATCCGTGGAATAAAATGTTTATTTATTTCGACATCATTTCAGCAAAAATATGGAGTTTTAACTCACAAAAAGAAATATTCCTTATATTCGCGCCTAAATTATAGAACAGATTATATGATTGGCATAAACACGCGCGTGGCGAATATGCAATTTACTGTTGGCTTACATTCTTGCGCGGGAAAGGAAAAAGTGTAATTATAAAATTCACAACTGAAGAATAATAAAATTAAAGAAAATTTCATGTTTCTCAAAATTATTTCAAAATTGTGGAGGATTCGTTATGATAATGATGCAAGGACACTTCAATACATAAAAATTATCTCATCACAAGTTCTCGACATGAATTCATTATCAGTTATATTAAACACATTGTGATTTACACGCATCGGTAACCTGTTCAGGTTGTTTCATATCTTGCATCGTGCAATACGTGGGATCATTTAAGGGCTTTGGTTGGAACACTCTGAGCTGGAGCGAGCGGAGGCTCATTAGAGTTGATTCCAATGTCACTTCTGTGTACACATCACAAAAAGCAAAACATTGAATTGATCAAAACCATTTTCAATATGGTGCCATCTTATGGTCCGTATATTGTTTAACAAACATTGACGTTTCAAAATGTTGCCACCATTAATCAAGTATGGTTGACTAGGATTTATTTCTGTGGGTGAATGCCCGAGAAGTATGATTAGATATTGGGAACAAGATGGAGCCTGGGAACGAAGTCCCCAACAAGATCTGGAGGGGGAAATTCCCAGAATCGATTTATATTCAACTTTGTTAGTGCGTGCATGGGGATCACACCTCTAATAACCTAACACTTGCTCTCACATTCGGCTCAGCTCAGTTCAAAAGCAGCACTACATACACTAAAACATTTTTATACGCTATAGTTACCAAAAGTGCAAATATGTTCAGTTTTTTTTTTTCTGTGCGTACCGTAAGAACAATGTTTCCGCTACGACATATTAAAAAATGACAGACATGATATGCCATGTTTTCTACTAAAATCCCATTCTATCATTTGGCCATAGTTTACATGCTTTCAGTACTACAACAACGGTTTCGAAATATGATACTATGTAGTACTACTACACATCACATCAACATTCTAAATATACAAAACAAAAATGGTACATACGTGTAGGTCATGTCACCATGTTTACCATCGCTGAATATCTATACGCTATGTAGAGATAGTGGCATTCAAATTCAATTTCTTATCTTCTGTCACTAAGCAGCGCCTCTCCATCTTGGGCGAATAACCAAGTTTACGCATGCCATGAGGTTATTGTAAGCTGCTACTACTTCCTTTCCTGCATACTATCTTATGTGTACAATATTAAGGTTTCATTATAACAATTATTTCGCGTCAATCTTTCGTTTCATTTTTCGGGTTTTTGCCCAAAATTGCGTGGTTTGGCTTTCTTTAATATATAAGGTCGAGGTTGATAGCCTTTCTTAATTTCATTGATACCCTTATACATGTCATAAATGTTTTTTTGTTTCTTTGTTTGTTTGTTTTTACTATTATCTTCAAGTTCATTAATTTTTAGCTTTCAAAAAATCGCATTGCTGTGTTCTAAGTGTTGGAAGTTACTCGTCTGATGTCAGCGAAATTTTGTCCAGTTATATTGTTCGGATTTTGTAGCTATCACAATTTTGACCTTTTTTCTCTTCTCTGCTAGTTTAGTGCATTCCTTGTTCAACCGTGGTTTGTTCCTATGTGTTTCCGCGCAGGCCGATAGCCAGCCCCAAAGTGTGGGGTGCCCGGCTGAAGTTAGAGGGCCCGATCCAACAATATTATAGTTCATCACCATATCATAGTTCATTTCCAAGCCTACCGTGAAAATTCTAGGGGGGGAAGCAAAAATTTAGGGGGGCGACCCTCTAGACCCCCTTGGATACAGGCCTGTTTCCGCGTGCCCGAATTTTTCTTTTACTGAAATTTTAATGCTATCCCTAATGTAAACCCAAATATCCTCAACACTAGTGTAATCTCAGCATTTTAAAACCGAGTATCTATTCGAAACTTCAACCTAGTATTACCTTCTCCTCTGATTTCCCTCTGATTTCTTTAAATTAAACCTCTCCGTTTTCAGGTGTTGAATATTTCCTTTAATTAACGGTAATCACTCTCTTATTATCACTGCTACCAGGTAGTGATCAGTGTCACAGAAAGCTTCGCTGAACGACCGAATATCAATTACGCTAGACTCTCTTCTTCTATCTATTAAAAAGTGATCAATTTATTTTATTTTATTTTATTTATTTATTTATTTTTCATCTGGTGATATCGAAGTATGTTTATGAACATCGCAATGTGGGAACTTTGTACTCTTCACAGTAGTTTTTTTTTTTTTTTTTTTTTTTTTTTTTTTTTTTTTTTTTAATGTTGCAAAGTTCAAAAGTCAAACCCTGTTGTCATTAGTTTCTTTATGCAGATTTTCATTCCCTTTGAAAATATCCTCTAGTCCGACCCTCGCATTGAAACCCCCCTAATAAAATTTTAATATGGTATTGCGGGAGTTGGTCAAATACTCGTTCTACTTCTTCGTAAAAACTGTCTTTAAATCGTCATCCTTATCTTCTCTTGGGGTATGTATATTTAAAATAATAATATAATACCATCAATCCTTAAGAGTAATAAAACAAAGTCTATCATTAACAAATTCAATCCGCTTAATTGTTGATATATTCGTTTGTGAACGAAAAACCTTGTTTCTAGTTTTTGATTGTTATTTCCTTCTCCGTAAAAGAACGTGAAAATTTCCTGACTTCACTGCTCCATTTTCTTCCCATCTAACTTCCTCAACTACTACTAAGTTCACCCTGTATTTCTTTAACTCACTCGTTACGGATTTTACTACACCTGCCCTATAAAGATTTATTGTATTCCTTGTTCCAAATCTCATGGCCATTTTCTTTTGCTTAGGTCGTGCCAAGTTATCAGTCCCGGTACGAGACTCCTGTGAATATTTTTGAACAAGTGCCTTCGTTTTACAGGATGAGGTGGTTAGCCTCATACCAAACTCCCAAGCTGGAGGACCACCCCTTGTCGTCTATTCGCGACTGCTTATTCAATATATTCGCAGCTAACTTCTATATCTAGAGTTCTCCTTCTTGATCCACAACCTGAGGACGCGCCATGCCAAGGTGACAGAAACCCGCATATATTTCATAATTTTAATCTGCATTGCTATGTTTGGGACCGTAAGATGAACTTGTTATATTGTGACAATTGATTGATTTGCCAAGTATGAAATTCATGAAAATAAGGTAATTATATTCGTAGCTTGTGGATAACATTTTAAGTGAAAGAAATATGTTAAATCTTAAATCATAAATTTCATTTATTGATATTATAATTACTTGTGACAGTTTAAACATATATATAAGCTATAAATTCTGATGAAAAGAACGAGGTAGAAGATTACCGGTCTTGGGAATACCTTTATGAGCCAATATACTAGAAACATAAAATTTGGTATTTGAACTTCTTACATAAAATAACACTAATATGCAAGGTTTTGTTGTTTTGAAGTGAAGAGGTGTACCGGAATGGATTTTATCCGCAGATTCCGAAAATGACCTTCAAAATATTGTATTACGTCAAGTTTTTTTCACAAATCACGAAAATATGAAAATTGAGAAAAGTATTTTTTCAATCATTTTGATATATGACAATGTTTGTAACGTGTTCAATAGCATTCTAGATGGACGGAATGATTGTGTGAGGTCATAAATACATATTTCAAAATATACATATCTAACGATCAGGGCTGGGCTCCACTTGAAATTTCCTCTTTTTGTTTTTTCTTCGGTGTTCTTCCGTATTACAGTTTCTTTTTAACATCCGATAATAATCGGTCATCATATTGACAGCCCACCTTCCCTGGTACGGTATCTCTTTTCCATCACATTAATGTCCTAATAGAAACGCCCGCCACATTCTTCTATAAAATTACCAAGATTATCAGGAAAATAATATAAATGAGCATGAAGAAAGTGCACTTTCACACTCATGTTGCAGCCAAAAATTTTATAAGATTCCAACATCTTGTCGACTGAAACGCTGTAAGCTGTAATTTGCAGCCTTCATATACCCCAAAAAGTTTTGTACTACATTTCTAAATGCAGTCAATGCTTGCAATTCGATCTCACTCATAGTTTTCTCGAATGTTTTGTCCGCCATCAATTTTCTTATTTGTGGGCCTGTAAAAATGCTAGCTTTGATTGTTTCACATGTGATTGATGAAAACACCAAGGTACTGAAATCCTTTACTGTCTCTGCATAAAGCTGTCACGAATTGCTTCATTAAACCTAGCTTAAAGTGTAACGATGGTAACAGAATTTTCGAGGGATCAACCAGTGGAATTGAAACATAGTTCTTTCCTCCAGGTATAAAGGTGCCTCCGACTGTCCACTATCTCCGAACCCAATATTCAGTTCATACTCTGGAGTCCCATTCACACACACAAACACACAAACAAGGGTATTTTGTGTACTCTGCTTGTTGGCCAAGCAATATTCCAACCATCTTGAAATCCTCACATACAGACCACTCATAATGTTTGTCCTGCACCTTTTCCAGCAGAAATTTGAGATTTTCGTACGCCTCTTTCATGATCATGTACAATTTCAACACAACCAACAATCCCTCCATCCCTCTAGAGCATATTTTAACAAGCTATAAACGTCAATATATATATTACGACATTATATAATGACAGTAGTAGGGGTCCGCGTATGCGCGAATGACTCATCCTCACTCTCTTTTATGACCGGGGTGAAAGGTCAATGACCTTGGCCCGGGGTCAATGACCGAGGGGTACCTAGGACCACCCCCTCTAAATTTTGGCAGGGGTACCTTGGCCCACCCCCTAAATTTTGGCAGGGGTACATAGGACCACCCCCTTAAATTTTGGAAATTGCCAAATCTAAAAATTTGGTATGGTAGCCTAGGACCATAGTATGTACCTCTATTAGTATTGGGGGTCTATGTCGTTCCCTTTTATGGGTAAAAAATTGCCAAAAATTCAAATTTCGGGGTTTTTTGACCTAATTTATCCCCTTTGATGAGGTGTTATTACCCTATATAGTTATATGGGCGTATACAGGGGTCCATTCCCTTTCATAACATATGGGTATATTAATGCACCCCTTTAAATTTTTGGGAGGGGTACCTTGGCCCACCCCTTAAATTTTGGAAATTGCCCAATTTCAACATTGGGTATTATAGTATAGGACCCTAATATGTATTAGGTTAAATTTGGATGGTCCACCTCATTCCCTTTTAGGGGTACCAAATTGCCAAAATATAAACGTAAGCAATACGTTATACCACGTGTTTGGTTTTTGGTCGATTTTATCCCCTTTGATGAGGTGTTATTATCCTATATGGTTATATGGTCATGTATAGGGGTCCATTACCTTTCATAAGATATGGGTATATTTGTGCACTCCTTTAAAAATTTGGGAGGGGTACTTTGACCCACCCCTTAAATTTTGGAAATTGCTCATTTTATATATTTGGTATTATAGTACTGGACCCTAACATGTATTATGATAAATTTGGGTGGTCCACCTCGTTCCCTTCTAGGGGTACAAAATTGCCAAATTTTTAGTACAACCACGTGTTTGGTTTCGACCCAAGTTATCCCCTTTGATGAGGTGTTATTATCCTATATAGTTATATGGGCGTATACAGGGGTCCATTACCTTTCATAAGACATGGGTATATTAATGCACCCCTTGAAAAATTTGGGAGGGGTACCTTGGCCCACCCCTTAAATTTTGGAAATTGCCCAATTTAAACATTTGGTATTATAGTACTGGACCCTAACATGTATTATGATAAATTTGGGTGGTCCACCTCGTTCCCTTCTAGGGGTACAAAATTGTCAAAATATAAACGTAAGCATTACGTTGTACCACGTGTTTGGTCTTTTGGCCCAATTTATCCCCTTGGATGAGGGCCTATTACCTTATATGGTTATATGATTATGTATAGGGGTCTATTCCCTATCATAAGACATGGGTACATTTGTGCACCGGGAGGGATACTTTGGCCCACCCCTTAAATTTTGGAAATTGCTCATTTTATATATTTGGTATTATAGTACTGGACCCTAACATGTATTATGATAAATTTGGGTGGTCCACTTCGTTCCCTTTTAGGGGTACAAAATTGCCAAAATATAAACGTAAGCAATACGTAGTACCACGTGTTTGGTTTCGACCCAAGTTATCCCCTTGGATGAGGTCCTATTACCTTATATGGTTATATGGTCATGTATAGGAGTCCATTACCTTTTATAAGATATGGGTATGTTTGTACACTCCTTTAAAAATTTGGGAGGGGTACTTTGGCCCACCCCTTAAATTTTGGAAATTGCCCAATTTAAACATTTGGTATTATAGTACTGGACCCTAACATGTATTATGATAAATTTGGGTGGTCCACCTCGTTCCCTTCTAGGGGTACAAAATTGCCAAAATATAAACGTAAGCATTACGTTGTACCACGTGTTTGGTTTTTGATCTAATTTATTCCTTTGGATGAGGTCCTATTACCTTATATGGTAATGTATAGGTGTTCATTCCCTATCATAAGACATAGGTACATTGATGCACCCCGGGAGGGGATTCGGTATCATAGTACATGACTCAACATGTATTATGATAAATTTGGGTGGTCCACATCGTTCTCTTTTAGGGGTACAAAATTGCTAAAATATAAACATAAGCAATATGTTGTACCATGTGTTTGGTTTTTGGCCCAATTTCTCCCCTTTGATGAGGTTCTATTACCTTATATGGTTATATGGTCATGTATATAGGTTCATTTCCTATCATAAGATATGGGTACATTGATGCATCCTTTAAAAATTTGGGAGGGGTATTTTGGCTCATCCACTCGGTTTTAGAAATTGTTTAATATAAGCATTTGGTATCATAGTACAGGTCTCCAATATGTACCACTATAAATTTGGATGGTCCACATCGTTCCCTTTTCATAGGTAAAGAACTACCAAAAATCAAATTTCGGAGGTTATTGACCTCTATTTAGCATGTTATATGGATATGTACAGAGGTTTATTACCTTTATATGTTTATGTTCCCTTTTAAATTTGGGAATTATCAAATAACAAAATTCGGTAAACGTTTTCTAAGCCCCATTGTAGATGTTGATGTTCCTCTTATGGCCAAATATTCAAAATTTAAATGTTATTGACCGGCTTTATTATTATTGAATAAGTACAGGATTTATTACTTTTTCATAAGACACAGGTGTATTTGTGTACCAATCTTAAATTTTGGAAGGGGTACATTTCTTATTGTCGTATCAATAATTGGTAATTGGATAGTATTTCATTCATTGGGTAAATCATTAGGATCACGTGATCGGTTATTGACCTATGATGGGATTAGGAGTCCAGGACATTGGTACATTGAAACTTTGTAGGATAATTTGATAATGCGTCATTGGTTTTGATTATTCCCGCCAAATATAAACGTAAGCAAGACGTTGTACCACGTGATTGTCCTTGATGAGGTAGTGTACAGGGATTCATTTCCTTTGTTGTGGTACTTCTTAAGTTTGAGTACACACACACACTTCTAGAAAACAGTTGGTTCTACTCAGGTAAACAATTGACGGACATTATTGACCTTATTGAACATATAATGATATGATTAACTCTAAGACTTAGGTATATCAAGAGAAGTATTCTTTAAATTTGGGAATGGTGATAAACAGAATTTTAACATAAGGTGTGAAATTTGAAACAATACATTGAACTTTAGTCACAGCTCATAGTCTAAGATCATTGGTGGTGATTGATTTGAAATCTGATAGCTAACCTTATTGAATCTTATGATTCATAGACGAAAGGCAATACATGCTACAACAGTTTAAAATTTAATCATAAGGTGATGTAATCTGACACTAGCAAAGTTATTGTTAATGCAATTTGATTGGATGATCACTATCTTTCCTGCAATCTGATTGGTTGATCACTATCTTTCGTGCAATCTGATAGGTTGATGAGTTTTAAATCTTTTTCTGCATTCAGTTTTGTTTTAACATTTAAAAAATTTGAAACTTTGGTTTGACATTTTTTCGTTTCCAAATTTTTTGTTTAAATTTTTTTGTTTCGAAATTTTTGTTTGTTTCAAAATTTTGTTTGAAACTTTTCGTTTGAAATTTTTGTTTGAAAAATTTTTGTTCGAAAATTTTGTTTAAAATTTTTTGTTTGAAATTTTTCGTTTCCAAATTTTTTGTTTGAAATTTTTTGTTTCAAAATTTTTTTTGTTTGAAATTTTTTCGCTTCAATTTTTTTGTTTGAAATTTTTTGTTTGAATTTTTTTTTCGTTTCAAAATTTTGTTTCAAAGATTTTTGTTCTAAATTTTTGTTTTCAAAGTTTGTGCACTTATTAGTAAAGAACTGGAACTGTTTAGAACAAAAACCTTTTACAACATTGTGGTGCAATAGTACACGTCAGAACCTGGGGTTGTACTTGAAAAAACACAATTCATTGAAATGGATCATTTTATTACACTCCACATACATCCATACCAGATAGTGGTTCTGGATATTGTCGATACAATGTATTTTGAACTTCTTGCACTAGTTTGTCTTTAGCATATAATTTTAATTCCAGTTGAAGTCTTTTAAGGTCTAATGCAATATCAATTGGTGGAAACTCAATGTCCATTTGATCACAAATAAACTGTTTATCAATACAGTTATGCACCCAAGAACGATGTTGACAACCATCACAATATCTAGATACATGTTGTACAATATGCATAACACATTTTTCAAAATAGTACTTTTTCAGGAATATACTAGTTTTGTTGCACACTTCCACTGCATGTTTCACACACTGAAATACGCTGATAAATTTGTTCCATTCCGTTTGTGTTAGATACACCATGTTGCGAGGGACATGAAATGTACTCTTTTTACGTAACAGCACCATCTTCTCTTCGAGGACTGTACGCAGCACCACTTCATGATTTGAGCCTAATGATTTGACTATGGTCACATTTAGCTCATCATGAAAATAATCGTTCATTTGGTCGATTCGTGAACATAATATTTGCCATTCTTCACAGGTCAGTTGTACACCAAATTGTTCTGCTTTGCCCAATCGAATCACTAGGTCAAATGTTTTAGCACTGATACCAATCATCACATGTTTTGTTTGAAATATATTTATTGGATAATAGCTTGCGAAGATGAACTCTTTATCGTTAGAAGTACACATCTTTCCTCCTGAAAAGCACTTGCTCAAATGATTTCGTGGGATGACACTGTATTTGCTGGTTTATAGTTATTGCTGACGTCATTGGTAAGGAATGTGCTGACGTTTGAATTCATGATTTCATCACAGTTACAGACGTCATGCCGACCAACCAAATTCATACAACTACGGCTGACGTCATTGGAAAGAAATGTGCTGATTCATGATTTCATCACAATGGCTGACGAATCTGGCTGTGTACTAAATTCAAGTTGATGACTTCGACCCAAGAATCCTTTGTAACATAAAGATACAGATCCAGTATTTAAGAAACGCAGCAGTTCTTCTTGTTTTGATGCTTCCATGGGTAAATATCTTGCTGGTAAAATTATATTCTTATCATTTTCAAGCTTCACTACGATTCTTAATCCAAACTTTGTAGGGATCATTTGGCTAGCTAAGATTCTATAAGGTACATTCTGTTGTAAATCGGTAATTTTGGTAAATGATTTCATCACATCACGCGTGTTTAGAAACTGCAGACAAGTAGCCATGATGACGTTATCATGAATACTAACTCGAACGATACTTATATATGATGCAAAACTGATGACGTTGCATTATCATGTTCTGACGTGCACCACAATGTTGCCAGAGGTTTTAGTTCTAAACAGTTCCAGTTCTTTACTAATGAGTGCACAAACTTTTAAAATGTCAAACAAAAATTTCAAAAAAAAATTCAAACAAAAATTTTCAAAAAAAATTTGAAACAAAATTTTCCAAACAAAACTGTTCAAACAAAAATTTTTTAAACAGAAAAAAATTTTGGAAACGAAAAATTTCAAACGAAAAAATTTTAAACAAAAAAAATTTTGAAACAAAAATTTACAAACAAAAAAATTTCAAACAAAATTTTCAAACAAAAATTTTTTCAAACAAAAATTTCAAACGAAAAGTTTCAAACAAAAAATTTCAAGCAAAAAAATTTCAAACTAAAAAAATTTTACGTTTCACGGTTAACCGTCAAACTTTATCCGGTTTTTAACTATTCGATTAACAAATAAACGGTTTTGATCATATTTATCAGTGAGTGCAAAATGTTGAACGAAACCAAGATTTTTAAATGTTAAACAAAACTTAAAACTGAATGCAGAAAAAGATTTAAAACTCATCAACCTATCAGATTGCACGAAAGATAGTGATCAACCAATCAGATTGCAGGAAAGATAGTGATCATCCAATCAAATTGCATTAACAATAACTTTGCTAGTGTCAGATTACATCACCTTATGATTAAATTTTAAACTGTTGTAGCATGTATTGCCTTTCGTCTATGAATCATAAGATTCAATAAGGTTAGCTATCAGATTTCAAATCAATCACCACCAATGATCTTAGACTATGAGCTGTGACTAAAGTTCAATGTATTGTTTCAAATTTCACACCTTATGTTAAAATTCTGTTTATCACCATTCCCAAATTTAAAGAATACTTCTCTTGATATACCTAAGTCTTAGAGTTAATCATATCATTATATGTTCAATAAGGTCAATAATGTCCGTCAATTGTTTACCTGAGTAGAACCAACTGTTTTCTAGAAGTGTGTGTGTGTACTCAAACTTAAGAAGTACCACAACAAAGGAAATGAATCCCTGTACACTACCTCATCAAGGACAATCACGTGGTACAACGTCTTGCTTACGTTTATATTTGGCGGGAATAATCAAAACCAATGACGCATTATCAAATTATCCTACAAAGTTTCAATGTACCAATGTCCTGGACTCCTAATCCCATCATAGGTCAATAACCGATCACGTGATCCTAATGATTTACCCAATGAATGAAATACTATCCAATTACCAATTATTGATACGACAATAAGAAATGTACCCCTTCCAAAATTTAAGATTGGTACACAAATACACCTGTGTCTTATGAAAAAGTAATAAATCCTGTACTTATTCAATAATAATAAAGCCGGTCAATAACATTTAAATTTTGAATATTTGGCCATAAGAGGAACATCAACATCTACAATGGGGCTTAGAAAACGTTTACCGAATTTTGTTATTTGATAATTCCCAAATTTAAAAGGGAACATAAACATATAAAGGTAATAAACCTCTGTACATATCCATATAACATGCTAAATAGAGGTCAATAACCTCCGAAATTTGATTTTTGGTAGTTCTTTACCTATGAAAAGGGAACGATGTGGACCATCCAAATTTATAGTGGTACATATTGGAGACCTGTACTATGATACCAAATGCTTATATTAAACAATTTCTAAAACCGAGTGGATGAGCCAAAATACCCCTCCCAAATTTTTAAAGGATGCATCAATGTACCCATATCTTATGATAGGAAATGAACCTATATACATGACCATATAACCATATAAGGTAATAGAACCTCATCAAAGGGGAGAAATTGGGCCAAAAACCAAACACATGGTACAACATATTGCTTATGTTTATATTTTAGCAATTTTGTACCCCTAAAAGAGAACGATGTGGACCACCCAAATTTATCATAATACATGTTGAGTCATGTACTATGATACCGAATCCCCTCCCGGGGTGCATCAATGTACCTATGTCTTATGATAGGGAATGAACACCTATACATTACCATATAAGGTAATAGGACCTCATCCAAAGGAATAAATTAGATCAAAAACCAAACACGTGGTACAACGTAATGCTTACGTTTATATTTTGGCAATTTTGTACCCCTAGAAGGGAACGAGGTGGACCACCCAAATTTATCATAATACATGTTAGGGTCCAGTACTATAATACCAAATGTTTAAATTGGGCAATTTCCAAAATTTAAGGGGTGGGCCAAAGTACCCCTCCCAAATTTTTAAAGGAGTGTACAAACATACCCATATCTTATAAAAGGTAATGGACTCCTATACATGACCATATAACCATATAAGGTAATAGGACCTCATCCAAGGGGATAACTTGGGTCGAAACCAAACACGTGGTACTACGTATTGCTTACGTTTATATTTTGGCAATTTTGTACCCCTAAAAGGGAACGAAGTGGACCACCCAAATTTATCATAATACATGTTAGGGTCCAGTACTATAATACCAAATATATAAAATGAGCAATTTCCAAAATTTAAGGGGTGGGCCAAAGTATCCCTCCCGGTGCACAAATGTACCCATGTCTTATGATAGGGAATAGACCCCTATACATAATCATATAACCATATAAGGTAATAGGCCCTCATCCAAGAGGATAAATTGGGCCAAAAGACCAAACACGTGGTACAACGTAATGCTTACGTTTATATTTTGACAATTTTGTACCCCTAGAAGGGAACGAGGTGGACCACCCAAATTTATCATAATACATGTTAGGGTCCAGTACTATAATACCAAATGTTTAAATTGGGCAATTTCCAAAATTTAAGGGGTGGGCCAAGGTACCCCTCCCAAATTTTTCAAGGGGTGCATTAATATACCCATGTCTTATGAAAGGTAATGGACCCCTGTATACGCCCATATAACTATATAGGATAATAACACCTCATCAAAGGGGATAACTTGGGTCGAAACCAAACACGTGGTTGTACTAAAATTTTGGCAATTTTGTACCCCTAGAAGGGAACGAGGTGGACCACCCAAATTTATCATAATACATGTTAGGGTCCAGTACTATAATACCAAATATATAAAATGAGCAATTTCCAAAATTTAAGGGGTGGGTCAAAGTACCCCTCCCAAATTTTTAAAGGAGTGCACAAATATACCCATATCTTATGAAAGGTAATGGACCCCTATACATGACCATATAACCATATAGGATAATAACACCTCATCAAAGGGGATAAAATCGACCAAAAACCAAACACGTGGTATAACGTATTGCTTACGTTTATATTTTGGCAATTTGGTACCCCTAAAAGGGAATGAGGTGGACCATCCAAATTTAACCTAATACATATTAGGGTCCTATACTATAATACCCAATGTTGAAATTGGGCAATTTCCAAAATTTAAGGGGTGGGCCAAGGTACCCCTCCCAAAAATTTAAAGGGGTGCATTAATATACCCATATGTTATGAAAGGGAATGGACCCCTGTATACGCCCATATAACTATATAGGGTAATAACACCTCATCAAAGGGGATAAATTAGGTCAAAAAACCCCGAAATTTGAATTTTTGGCAATTTTTTACCCATAAAAGGGAACGACATAGACCCCCAATACTAATAGAGGTACATACTATGGTCCTAGGCTACCATACCAAATTTTTAGATTTGGCAATTTCCAAAATTTAAGGGGGTGGTCCTATGTACCCCTGCCAAAATTTAGGGGGTGGGCCAAGGTACCCCTGCCAAAATTTAGAGGGGGTGGTCCTAGGTACCCCTCGGTCATTGACCCCGGGCCAAGGTCATTGACCTTTCACCCCGGTCATAAAAGAGAGTGAGGATGAGTCATTCGCGCATACGCGGACCCCTACTACTATGACATTAATATACATATATATACCAATGTCATTAAAAAGCGGGTTTGTTTAATTTTCACATTTTCGTGATTTGTGAAAAATCCTTACGTACTGAGTTTCGGAATCTGCAGAAAAAATTCATCCCAATACACCATTTTATTTGAAAACAATAGAAAAAAAGTTGAAAAATGCATATCAGTGTAAATAGATATGTATTTCAATGTCTTTGTTCATATTTGACCTAGAAGAGAAAAGAATAGGTTGAGAAGGAAAACGGGGGTAAGCATTACAATTATTACACTAAGATACCCAGAATCTCTTAAAGTTAGTGACATACAATTTGGATTTCTCCATTTAAAAGAATAAAACACATGACAGCATTTTTCGTATTTGATCTAGAAGAAGAAGAAGAAAAAGGGTGGAAAGAAAAAGGGGCTGGCATTACAATTATAATAATAAGAATTCATATCTTGAAATCTCTTAAGATTAGAGATATAAAATTTCGTATTTGGACTCTCGTTTAAAATAATAATACACTTGTTTCAGCCATTTATATTTACAATCTATATTTGATCTAGAGGGGAAGAAAATGGTGTGTGCATGAAATAAAGGATGGGATTACAATCATTATAATAAGACGACGTCCAATATCTCGGAATTCCTTGACCTTGGTTTTTCATTTAAAATAATTAAATTCATGCTTCATCCTTTTTAATATTAGTTCTAGAAAAGAAGAAAAGAGTTAAGATAAAATTGAGCTGAGGGATACAATTATTATAACAAATGTATATAACTCGAAATGCTTTAAAATTCATTATCATAATCATCATAGGTTTTCTGCCATTACACTATAGTACTCGCACCCAGTCGTGAAGCTTGGGCTCTAAACCTATCACAGAAATATTTTGCTTGAGCTCTAACATCGGAAAACTTCGGTACAATTCGTGGAGCCGCTTCCCGAGCGCACACTTGGGGAAACGTCAAACAGCTGAAATATACCAACAATGTTGCCAAACTTTCAAGACATAGTAAATTAATATTTAAAAAAGCATTTAAAAATTACCAATAATAACACCCCACAACACTAACCAGTATAACAATGATTCTAAAATGGTAACAATAACAGGAATAGTAACAACGAAAATATAAGGCAATAAAAAAGCAATTAACAAAACGGAACTTGGCGCCAATCCGACAACACTGTACTCTCGGGAGATGTTTTCCGTGTAGCGCGAGAGAAGACACTGTCAAAATCTGATGGGTGGGGGTTGACGAATGGAACACACCCTCGCGTTCTATTGGGTGGTAAAATCGGTAGATCTAGGTCAAGCTTTACGAGTCGGCGCGAATACTATAGCCAACAGTGAAATATAACTGGAATGAAATAAATGTTTTTTGAACTATATCGACCACGCTGATAACGAAAACGGCAATGAAAAACTCGAATTAGCTCTCGTTTCTAAGTTAAAGGGGGGGTGCATTTAATTATAAGTATTATATTTTATTAACATTCGTTGTAAATCCCTTCCCATATAGACTTCGAAATCCCGTTGATGGTAGACATAGTGATTAAGTTTCCTACAGGCAACCATAGCTATGTGTATTTTGTCGCTATTTTTAGCCAGGGCTTGTAGCAACAAGGGGGAGTGGAAGGGGAATAGGCAGGGATGAGCGGAGCATGTTTCGTTTAAGCGTAGTTTCAGTCTGTTACAAGCTGTGTTATGTTCTTGTGCTGGAAGAACGTGTTATTGAAGTGTAGTTAGTGCATGTGGTAATTGTAGTTCTTGTGATTCAATATGCTTCGTAAATGTGTAAACAGTGCTGACAATTTTTGCTACATTTGTGGACAGGCTACATTGAAATCGCGAAGGAGGCCAATAACACCGTAGTAGAGGAAGTTCGGGTATTATGGAATCCATTTTTGTTTCGCTTGTAACTCAGTTAATAACTGCACATTCAAACAAAAAAAGAAAATGAAAACAAGTATATGCCTTACATATTTGGCTTTATTTATGCGTATCTTGATAAAGATGTTTCGTTACAGAGGTGGGCAAAATTTATAATTTGTAAAGAAACCACTTTTGAGGGTAATATCAAACAGTCGGGTAATATGGAATACAAATGCTATATAGAAAAGAAATGAGTTTTCTGTTGAACATACAATGAATACAGTGACAATACAGGAAAATTCTGAAAGCCAAGCCATAACAATGTGATTACTTACAAAAGTCACAAATACTGCTTCAGGATCGGTACAGTTATTGTGTGCTCACATTAAACATGATGAACGCTGGACCCAAGCTCACCTCTTGTATCATCAGAAAGCTTGCTGTAATAAAAAATACGTTTAGCATTGTTGTCATTATAAATGTATGTTTAATTGTCCAATACCGATAGATATTTTTGTAATTTATTTATTTATTTGCCTGTTTTGCATACAAATGAGAGTATTCTCGAGCACGCATACAGTTGTCAAAATTACAAAATAATTACATATATGCTATAAAAAAAACTTACAGATAAAGTAATACATACATAACTATGACTTTTATAAGCTTATATATTCATAATATAATTAACAAAAAAATATTTATACATTGTCTTCAAAAAACTCATTTACCGAGTAGTAACATTTATCTACTAAGAACTCGTGAAGATCCGATTTAAACATAGAATATGATTTGTTTTGCTTTAGAAAGTCAGGTAACTTATTGAAAATTTTTGCACAGTTAATATATACGCTTTTTTGAAAAAACGAGAAATTTTGGGGGATAACATGCAAATTATTAACGAATCGAGTATTGTGTTTATGAACGTTACTGTTTTCAATAAATAAGTGTTTGTTACTTACGGTAAACAAGATAATTTTATATAGATACGCACAAGGTAATGGTAATATTTTTTGTCTTCGAAAGATGGGCTTGCAAGAAGACTTTGGTGACAATCCAAACACAACCCTTAGTGCTTTCTTTTGTAAGCGAAACGTGCTAATACATTCAGTAGAATAACCCCAAAAAATAATACCGTAAGTTATTAAAGAATGGAATTTTGCATAGTATACCGAAAATAAGGCCTAGGCCGAAACAAATACTACTTAATTTTTTGTTGAGTTGAGATATATGCTCATTCCAAGTTAGTTTCGAACTTGTGGTGACACCAAGAAATTTAGTTGAAATAGAAAAGTCGACTTTTTTGTTATTTACCATTACGTAATCGGAATATCATACGGAATACGGAATACCATGCTTTTCTTGCGGGTATTCCATATTGCCCTCCAAGCCACCTTGGAAACGAAAGAGCTGTTAAACGCTTTCGAAGGCTTATAGGATAATGGCGCTTATCAAACTACCACTCTGTATATCCAACGTCATAGTAAACAAAGAATTGTTGTTCTATTACATTTCAATAGGAAAATACAGGTTGTAAAACACTTACCTGTAAAAGTTTTCACGAATAAGAAATCAGATTTTCACGAACTTCCTTTATATGTTAAAAAAGGCGTACAGACTGTACTTTGGATGTGAAATCGAGGACCAGTATAAGCCCTGGGCTCCTCATGTATGTTGCTTATCTTGTGTCTCGAGTCTTCGTTCGTGGTGGAAATGTAAAGGATCTTCCATGGACTTTGCTATACCCATGATCTGGCTAAAACTATCAAACCATGTGCATGATTGTTACTTTTGTATGACAACCCCATTAACTCATGATATTTCCAAGAAGAAAAAGTCTTCTTTGACATGCCCTAACATATCGTTGGCCATCTGATTAGTGTCTCACGGAGACGGACTGCCTGTTCCTGTCCCACCTGTCTTTGTTCAAGTGTCAACAAACTTTTTAGGAAATGAGAGGGCAGAAAACTATAAGGATCTTGTGGCAAATCTTCTGCATTGCTATGATAGATTACGGTGCAACATGTCCTTAAAGTTACATTTCTTATATTCCCACTTTTACTTCTTTCTCGACAACTGTGGTGTTGTAAGCGACGAGCACGGAGAACTCTTCCACCAGCAAATTTCGGACATGAAAGTGAGATACCAGGGAAAGTGGTGCATCAATGTTAGCCGATTACTGTTGGACATTGATCAGGGAGTCACTAGCAGTAAACTACAAACACCAGGCAAAGAGGTTGCGCCTTCACTGACCTTTCTCCGGCGAAAAACAAAATAAATACATGCAGAAGCATATATAGGCAGTAACGAGAGCTAATCTTGCATTTTCATTAACATTTTCGTTTTCAGCATACTCAAAAACATAAAGATTAGCTGTTTTCATGCCAGTTACAGGAAAAAAGTAAAATTTTGTTGGCTAGTGTTATTGGCAGGCCATTTGCCGCAACTAAGAATCTTCCATGCTCCACGGTTTTTCGCTAACCTCTTCGTCTTCATGTGCGATTTTTCTGTTTTGATATCGTTCATTAATTGTAGTCTCCTTCACCTTCCCCCTCTCTTCCCTGCCACCATACCCTCTAGCACGTCCCTCATAATACCGTTCCTTCTATAGCCAATGTCCCAACCAGTTTCTCTTATTATTATTATTAATATCCAAAATTGTTCTTTTCTTCCCCACTATTTCTAAGACCTTATCATTTGTTTTCCGCTTAATCCAGCTAATTTCATTCTTCTGCACACCCACATTTCAAAAGCTTCCAATCGTTTCCATCATTTCGACGTAATGCCCATGTTTCTGCTAATACAGTAGAATACTCCATACGAAGCATTTTATGAGTCTTTTTTTCAACACTATTCAGGTCCCACAAAATAGCATTGCTCTTAAAGGCTTCTTTCGCCATTTTTATCCTTGCTTTCATTTCACGTTCACACTTCATATCATCACTAATAATACTATCCAGATATCGAAAACTAGTTACCTGTTCTATTTTCTTCCCTCCTACTTCTATATTTGACACCGATCGCTTCGTTACAATCACTATGGCTTTTGTCTTTCTAAAGACAAAATTTGGTTTTTAGACTTTTGATCTAAACTAATTAAACATAAGTTTCAGCATTTTTAGATATTTAGCCTAGAATGGAAAGTAAGCTTGAGGATGCTTTCAGTAATCCCGATTTCTGTATAACTTTGGGGAGCCGTTCAGGTGTGCGTGTGTTTCTTTCTTAGATATCCAAGCAATAATCAACAAATATATACAGATTCTGCCCAAAGAAATTTTCGCACTGACGAAACAACCAACATGGAGAGGAACGCTGCTCTTTTCCTGTCACAACTTGTATTTTGCACACGACACGTATGAGGATCGTAGCAGACGCCAGCTTTGAATGCCTTGGCAATGTTGCCAATTCAACGCCTTGCCTTCCTCATTTAATTACAATAAAAGAAAACTAGGACGGAAAATACGGAGACCGGATAGTCGCAAGCAGGATACTAGGGAATGTACTATATATATATAAAACTAGTAATTGTCCCACGTAGCCTATTACTGTGAGTAATATTTTGGAGGATTTTTCTTTTTTTCCTTTTGTGTCTTTCATATAGAGTTCGTCTGAACTCGATGTCTTACACAAAATTAGAATATCTTGTATGAATATCTTTGGCAAGCAACCATGGGCACCGATTTGGGGGTCGAGGATCCAACGGACCTCAATACAGTACGCTTGCCGTTGTTCCTGATTATAACTGTACAGTACGTAGAGTACTGTATTCGTAAATTGTTCTTGGGTATAGTTAATGTTCTTTTTTTTAAAGCGTACTACAGTCAAGATTTCAAAATGGGTGATAAACGAAAAAAGTTGTAGTGACTATGGAGGATACTATTCATAGAACTCCGGTCTATCCAGTTTTTTTGTTATATGGCCTGCCCTTCCGTCACATTAGGCCGGGTACTCGGGAGTCTACTGTATTAGAAGCAACATCTATTTTTCCGATGAGTTCTTTATTTCAAATGATACTTGTAATGTTGTATTTTATTGTATATCCGTATGTAAATTCCCATCAGCGCCGAATTCACACCAAGGAATACTGAAACCTCAATCCATGTTATCTGTTGTACTTTCTTATTCTAAATCAGCTCTAGGGGTGATTATCATTTCTGAGCTACATATGGCGTTAATTGTTGTACTTGGAATTATCAACTACATTAGCGAACGTAGGATTGAATTTGAAATAACTACAGTGAAACCTGTCTATGTTGGCCACCATCGGTTCCATTGAAAAGTGGCCAACTTAGACAGGTGGCCAACTTACAGAAAATATGTGTGATTGATCTATTTTTAAGATAGAATTTCTAGTATTACTTGATTGTAAAATTTTAATAAGCAATGGCAGCATAGCTACTTCTAAATAATGTATATAGAGTAATCATAACAATGTACAGTACTAGAAAAAGTACTACAGTATGTTTAATATATGTACCTTTATCTTCTTGAAAATTAGTCTGGTACACTTAGTTATTCGGATTGAAAGCGCAATTACACAAACAACCATATAATAGAAACATAGTCATGCAGTTTATTGAAATTGATATTGTAGCATACTGAGTTATTTAGATTGAAAACAGGGGCCGCAGTGGTTCAGTGAGAGAGATTTCACTTCTGGTGCATGGGGTCTCTGGTTCGATCCTAGCTCGCGTCAAGTGAACTTTGAAGGTGGGCAGATACCGTGTGCGTGGGTTTCTTCGGGGTTCTCCCGTTTCCTCCCACCTTCTTCATTCCACCATTTTACTCATTTCTCGTTATCACCGTTTCCTTTAGCCTACCCGGCATAAACGTGGGACGTAAAGATTTAATTTCAGATTGAAAACAAGAAAAGCAAAATTATAAATTGAACAATTTATGCGTAGTTTATATGTCTTTTTTCGACAGTGACATTTTCTGTAGATATCTTTCGAAAAAAATAGCAAATCAGTTATTATACAAATTTATTCATCGTGGTTCATTCTAAACGCACTTCTTTTATTCTTTTTAGCGTTCTAATTATGTAGTTAACTAATTCTTGTTAATGAGCTACAAGTGTTTCCTCGTAGCAAAATATGTTTTAAGAAAATCTTATGGGAATTCATATTTCAAAACTTCCGCTATCTTTCCACAAGCCGTCAGGTGCCAATACTTGACAATTGAAATGGTTAGCTTTAACCTTGAGAATTTTTCAGAATTACTAAGCTCCCCACTGATGAAAGGAGCTGATATAGCTAGTGGTTTTCCAAAACAGACAGGGTAAACAAATACGTGTAACCATTTCCTGAATTCCTGTACGTGCTTTTCCATATTCACATCTTCCTTCACCAACCCTTTATGAGGGTAGTGTTCTGGCCATTGACCTCCAAGAACAAATCGTGCGAATCCATGTTTCTTTGTGTCTAGTCACAAATACAGAACATCTGCCTCTCATATGGAAATAAGAAAGAGTTAAGAAAAATAACAAAACGGTATTTTGCGTGGCCAAGATTCGCAGGTAAATTTATCATTATCATCATAGGACAAACATTGCTTCAATGTGGCCAACTTCCAAGATAGACAGGTGGCCAACTTACAGAGTAATAAGTAACGAATGTCTTATGGGAAAATGCAGGTTCAAGACGAACTAGGCCAAGATAAACAGGTGGCCAACTTAGAGAGGTGGCCAAGTTCACAGGTTTTACTGTATATGATTACACTGACTGTCCTGAGTGCTGTGACGTCACACGCCTGAAAAGAGCGATGACATGGTTGCTACATCTATGAATCTTCGTTAAATCTCTTGTGTTTTAGGGCAGAGGACAGGACAGACTAGCAGCCAATTTACGAGCATCCTTTGCAGTGTTGCCAGTCTGGGGGAAAGTCGCTAAGTCTAGGGGATTCAACTTCCACGATAGCGACTTTTTTTGCGATTGGCGACATTTTTGGTGATTTTTAAATCCCAATTTAGCGATTTACTTACAAATCAAGTGATTTTTTGCTGCAAACAACCTGTTCATCTGCAGATAAGCATTAAATACAGTATAACCATTCCTCTACAATCCTGAATTATCTGTTACCCTTGGTTCTAACGGAGAACAAATACAACCTTCATGTCCTTGAGTTTGCCGAGGTTCTGTTGAGAGACACAAGTAATACAACATTGGCGACAGCAACGAGATTAGCTATAGATGCTTGAAAAAAGCGAAGTGGGTGTTTGTTATATTGGCCCTTTGAGATCTTTCAATTATTTTGCACTTTAAAAAAAATGCATAAAGTAAGCATGTAGTATTAATTATTTCGGAACTATTATGACTTCAAAATATGAACAAAAGTATCGGAAACAATGTGAAATGATTCCTGAATTCAAAGATTGGTTGCGTCCTGTTGATAAAGATGTGAATAGAATATATTGTTTATTTTACATTTGCAACTTTAAAACAATGCTTATAGACAACGGATTTCACGAGTAGCTTTTTTTTTTTTTTTAGCGACTTTTCACTTAAAATTGGAGTCATTTCATCTCTCGTTTAGCGAATTTTTGTGTGAACATTTTGGCAACACTGATCCTTTATCATGAGTAGGACATACCAATTGTTTCTCTGAACCGAGTACTGAGAATCCCTACCCAGAATATGACGTAGAAATCACCGAGTAACCAATATTTTTGTTTATATCCTGAAATGAACTATCTTCTAACGATAATCTCCAACCATTTGTGTATCAGGATTTACGCCCATGGATGATTCATAACCAAGAGTAATGAAAATATGCCTCTCTAGTATGTTAAATAAAAGGAACAGATTAGAGCCATATATTGAAGAAATTTTATTTTTCAAATTTCTTGAGAATGAATTAAACAAGAAAAATATTGACACAGACGATCACATAAATTTGTGAAAGTTCTCGTAACAACAATTTGTTCGTCGATGAAGCTTCTTGAGTACTCTAATAATACAGAAATAATGTTCTGGAACGTATACTTGTTAAGAGTGTAAAGACGTGAAATCAGAAGAATCGGTGTCTTCGGGTCGAGTTCGAAGCAATGGCAATTTCCTATCTCGGCGCTTCTTCCTCCGTTTCGTCCTTCGTCTTTCGTCATCAATTTTCTTCAAATATAGGCACAATTTTCCCTTTAATTCATCCATATGTACGCTCATTTTCCCCTCTGGATCATCCACATACACACGCATTTTTCCCTCTGATTCATCCATAGATTCGTGCTCCACAGTTTCAACACGTCTGTCTGTTTTATTTGTGTTGTTTAACCTCTGCTTTCCATAATCAATATGATCTCCCGTTCCGACCTTAAGCTCGTACTGTTTCATATCGTGCCCATTAGGATTATGTATGAAAATATATCTCCTGACCGGTCTCTCACTTTTTCTTGACATTTTATCTTCTTTGCAAGATTCGGTAGATGTTGAATCATATTTTTTCGTAGCATTGTCTCTTTTGTTTATGTTTGGCTGCTTATTGCCTTCACCAAGATCTCGTTTGAGACCCGTAAACTTTACTTCAGGCATAAATGGATTGATGTCATCTTGAGACGAATTACAATCTTCCGAGTTGTCATCTGAGCCAATATTAGAATCTTTCTCAGTACTGGTTCCCCGTTTCCTGCATTCCAAATTCTCAAATGTTTTATCACATTTTGCACATGTTTTCAAAAAGTGTCGTACCTTTCTTGGACATTTCTCACTATATAGTAATGGGCCAGAAGATGAGGAAGAAGAAGATTTTCTAAGTTTAGTTGTTATTTCTTCCACATCTTTTGCGTCGTGAACTGTTATTTCTTTTACGGTTTCTTCTTCAAGTTCTTTCTTGTGATTAAACAATGGTTTACTATTCATAATAAGTTTCTCACTTGCACTTTCGTCTACATTCAAATGACTTACGATTGGAAACTGTACGAATTCGTTTCTTCCCAGAGTTCTATGTTTTTCTTGTGTAATGTCATCTTTATATTCTATAGAATTATTAATTTTTGTTTCCCTAACCTCGTCCAGCTGTGTGCTTTTATCTACTTTGTGGTGTTTGTTAAAGTCAAATGCGTTACGAAATGATACAATTTTACTTGAAGGTGAGTTATGGTTGGAATCATTGTCGTTGCTTAAATTCCAATCTTTATCTGCTTTTGTCTTTTCTTCTTCATATTTATTTGACATATTTCTGTTATCTCTTAACTCATTCAGCTCTTCGTTCTCTTTATCCTCTTGAACATTCTCTTTTTTCACATTCATAATACTAAAGTGATTAATATCCAGATTTACAATATCATTGTGAACACTTGTTTCATCCTTTCCACTTGCTTTCTTTGAGTTTAGTTCAGTTTCCACATGTGTAAACGCAGTGACCGTGCATTGGTTAATATCTTCTTCTGTAGGAAATATCTGTTGCACTTGCTGATCAGCGTGTAGTTGTTCCTTATTGTTATTATGTTGGTTAGAGTTCCTTGTTTCTATCATTGTAACTTGACTCCTTTTTGTGCTTTCTGCTGCAACACCACAACATGAACCTTCTTTGCTTTTGGTTTCTTTCTGACATTCCTGAGTTACCTGTTTAGGTACTGTGTCACAGATTTTATCATCACATCCACTTTTCTCATGCACACATGGGCAGTGTATGACAATATATTGTTTTCTAGTTGTACATGGCAGTAAGTTACAATCATTTATTCCACTAGCAGAACAGCAACACATCCGACTTCTACAATTATAGGTGTCGTGCATAAGACATCTATCGTGCCAACATCTATATGTGATAACGTCATTTACATGAGGATCAAGTATAGGATGTTTATGCAATTGTGTGTGTGCATTGCAACACGCAAAGTTGTGCATGTAAGAATCTAACCCAGAAGAGCATAAACGCTTAGCATAATCTAGTAAAGCTTTTTCATTGCAGTGGCACGTTCTTGCTTTACATTGGTTGCTCAAATGATTATGTTCTTGTGAAATTTTTTTATAACATGCTTTGTGTATTTCGTTTTCATTAATTCCACCTAACTCATCCATCAGAGTGTTTGTAGAGTCATGTTGTTCGAACTTATCATATTTCCTTCTACATTCATTTTCATGGATTTTATCTCCGGCTCCATGCTGCACACAATTCTTAATAGCTTTTGATGGAATATCGCCAGTTTGGTCATCTTTTGTTTCATCCTTTGATTTGTATTTGTACTCTGCTGCTGATATACTGGAAGAAACTACGTCACAATCAGAAGGACGTTGGTGAAACTTACGTACTTTGCATGTGGATGAATTTTGAAGGCAATGCTGACTATTGAGACAAGTAATTTCGTACAAATTTTTGTTATGAGTAGAGAACTTCCCTTCCCCTTGCTTTCTTTCAGGAGTAATAACTTCACTTCGACAACCTTTTGTACCTTTATTCATACATGTTTCCTGGTTGAAACACTTTGTGCAACACATACGACCATCATAATTTGCTTCTTCGAATTTTTGACTGTGGTACTTTAGTTTATGCACACTGGATCCTTCATCCATTCGACAAGTGTTAGTGTGGCGGGGGCATGATATCTTTTCCTTCTTCAATTTATCGTCTTTTCCTACTTCTTTTTTACATGATTCACAACAACGCTTTGCGCTTTCATACATTTCATCTGAAGTATATGAACTGCTGCTGTTGTAATATTTAGCCCACAGAGGTTTATCCATGATAGGATTTCCAAAACTACAAGAAATTATGTGTATAACTAAATATGATTTAGTAGATGATATTACTAAAATAAATGATGGCCCTTATGTCAAATTTAAAACTAAAATTTACCGAAGAAACCATAACAATACATAAATAAACCTTACACCACCAAGAGTGTGCAACAATGGTATTTATATAGCAGATTATAATGATTCTACATTTGTTGAACCGTTAAATCTAGAAATAATAATTATACTGTAGAAATCCTACGTGTAGCAGGCACCTTTTCCCGTAAATGAAGTAATATCATATTAAAACAATCCCCAATAAAAGATGCGGGTTATTGCACTGAACTTTCTTGATACGATACGATTTCTTAAAATTAAATTACTTGTCATGCCCTACTATTAGGGTTGCCACCCATCCCGATTTTTGGAGAAAATTTCCACGTGGTTGTATCAGAGTTTTAAAATTTTCTAACTTCCATATTTATTGATTGTATTGATAACTAGTATTATTATTATTAGTAGTAGTTGTAGTAGTAGTAGTAGTAGTAGTAGTAGTAGTAGTAGTAGTTGTAGTAGTAGTAGTAGTAGTAGTAGTAGTAGTAGTAGTAGTAGTAGTAGCAGTAGTAGTAGTAGTAATAGTAGTAGTAGTAGAAGTTATTGTTGTTGTTGTTGTTGTTGTTGTAATGAAACTTATTTCCACATTATTATACAGAATCTTCAAGATAAACCACATTATAAAGAATTTCACAACAGCAGCAGGCAGGTAGCAATGTGTCTGCTAGCAGAAAGTTAGCCCGCCCACTCTGCAATTGGTGAAGATCGACTTCTCAAGGGAGAACAACCATACCAGAAATAAACATTTAAATATGAGCAGCAGCAATAGTAGTAGTAGTAGACCTGGTATTGGCAGTGGCTGAAGTAATAACAACAAACTTTACTCTTGCTGCAACAAAAATTATATTAAAGCATTGGGATAGTTAATTATTTTTTGCTTGTACGGAACATGTAGACTTATGCATAGGCTACATATTATTAAAATTGACCTTATTTTTACTAAATATTATACTAGTTGCAATACCTATTTTTCACGTGAGTCAGATAAAATATCTATGTAAACAATCTGAACAATGAAAGAGAAAATATCGGACATTTTCTACTACTTTTACATATCCCGGCAAACGCCCCCTGAGACCCCCTGCTTCAAATTTTGAAAAACAAACGCCTCTGGCCCCAGCAGATGGGGGCTGTATTTGGGCGTCAATGCCTGTGGGAGTATCACCATTAATCTCAGCGACCGCGGAAACTATGGATTTGACACTAATATCGGTAATTTGGGATTATTTTTACATGACTCGGTCCCCCCCCCCAGTGACCCCTGGCCCGCAGCCGAATGGGGTGAATTTTGCAGTTAATGCGATCAGTTTCAAAATTGATCCCAGCTACTGCGAAAACTATGAATCGACACTAATATCAGTCATTTTCTACTACTTTCACATGTCTCGGTAAACGCCCTTCCCCCCTTCTCCTGAGACCTCCTGGTTCGAATTTTGAAAAAAAAAAAACGCTTCGTCTTGGTCTGGAGCCTGGATCAAGGTATCCGTGACCAAAATTTGATAACTCTCGGTCCACTCATCTGGTCCTCAGGTCCCACACAGACAGACATTCAAACAAACCCTTTATTTTATTTATATTATATTTTTTTCCAGGACCTATATTATTTTTCTTTTTCGAGAGGGACGACTTACGCTATATTGCAGGCCTGTTAATGAAATGTAGCCAAATTTACTGAAATGTCCCACAAATGAAAAAAAAATAGTCTATAAATACTTTATACAGAAGTTTTCTTAGTGCAACTTGGAGTCGATACAACCGAATACTGTAAAAATTAGATTTTTATTTTTTTATTTTTTTATTTTTTTATTTTTTTATTTTTTTATTTTTTTATTTTTTATTTATTTATTTATTTATTTATTTTTGTATTTTGCTAAATTCTCCGTTTGGATCTTTCGTGTTTTTGTTTGTTTATTTTTTCCGTTCCACAAAATTCTGGTTCAAGTTAATGTGATTTTCTTTTTAGTGTGCGTATGTGTGTATGTGTGTGTATGTGTGTGTTTGTGTGTGTGTGGTGTGTGTGTGTGTGTGTGTGTGTGTGTGTGTGTGTGTGTGTAGGACCTTCACCATTCATTCATTTTCAGTGATCATCAGTGCCAATTCAACTGGCAGATCAATATCTTGTGTCTGTAGTTTGGGGTTTTCAACCTTCTTCATGAAGGGTTTTAGATAACAAACTACAGGCCTGGATGTTAGGGTTGTCATTCGTCACGGAAAATCCGGAAATATTATTGTTTGCTATTTTTTCACAGGATTAGGTATAGGGGAAGGCGTTGTACCTGTGAACACTTTTAGAGTCTTAGGAATTTTGGTGCTAATATTCAGCACTTTTACCCCAATTTTTGTCGTATATTTGAAGTGCTATTTCTTTGCTATCAGATAGAATGATTTTTAAACGTGTTATATAATTACAGTAGCTTTTATAGTATATAATAAGAAAACATCCGTTTTGTTCACAGGTACATTGTGGTCATGTACCATTGAACAGATCCTCTTGTACCTTTGAACAAATTGATAATTACAATGTTTCTGAGGCAATAATATAAAAAGAAGCCACAAATATTAATATTTATAAATTGTAATAAAAGGTTTAGCTATAAACAGTTCCCCAGAATTGAAATTTTATTAATTAAATTAAAAATTGAAGAGAAGTTCTAACAAAAACTTGTGAACAATGAAGTTGAGCATATACAGCTTTTTTAACCTAACCTTATATGTTATACAATAAGCGAATATTTAGAAACTACTTAAAATTATAATTTACTAGTTTGACATTCGTTTCATTGGGCCAGGGACAAAAGGTTTTACTGCTCAATTTCATTATTATCTTTAGTATTCTGTTTCAATCTGCAACTTGCTTTGAAATATTTTAATCTGTTCTTTAAAAAAGATAGGGAGGGGATACAACACAAACATACAAAACGTGTGAAAGGAAATATCATACCTTGAATGAGATAAAACAGACTCTGAAAGCCACGAAACATTAAAGATATACAGATGGTGATCAGAAAAGTGGAAACACCTGTACTTGGCAACACGTCAGATGTATGGGTTGGCAGTGGTGTCATGGCGCCCGCAGCGCCGGACCGCTGGTGGTGGTGTGTTAGGTCGGTCTCCATACTACGTCAGGCGCAGTGGAACAGCAGTGTCCAGTGGCTACAGCAGACGGAGGTAGTGTAAAATGGGAGACCTCTCAGATTTTCAAAGAAAGCAAATTGTTGGTGTGCGGTTATGTGGAGTGAGTGTGACGGCCGTGGCTACTGTGTTAGGTGTGTTGCGTGGGACAGTGTCGAAGGTGATGACGGCCTACACAACACACGGGAAAACCACATCGGGGAAGCGGAACAGTGGGCGGAAGAAAATCATGAGTGACAGGTCACGCCGGGTATTAAACCGCATTGTCACGCAGAACCGTCGTGCCACTGCGGAGCAAGTGACGGAGGAACTCAATCAGCACCTCCCCCACCCGGTTTCGACACTCACAGTCCGCCGCGAATTACATGACATGAACTTACGGGGACGTGTTGCACGGGCCAAACCGCTTATCAGGGACCATAACGCTTTTGCACGCCGCAAATGGTGCCGCGACCATGCAACTTAGACCGTTGAGGACTGGAAACGTGTGATATGGTCGGACGAGTCATCCTTCACCCTATTCCCAACCACGGGCCGTGTTGTGTGGAGAACGCCCAAAGAAGCTTATGATCTGCAGTCTCTCCGCACAACTGTGACACATGGCGGCGGCTCGGTGATGCTGTGGGCCGCCATATCATGGTTTTTATTGGATCCTGTGGTCACACTTAGCGGACGAATCACTGCCAACGATTATGTCGCAATTTTAGGAGACCACTTGCATCCTATGGTCCGGATGTTGTTCCCGGACAATGACGCCATCTTCCAGGATGATAATGCACCCATTCACACAGCTGGGGTTGTTGCAGCGTGGTTTGAGGAACATCGGGATGAAGTTCAACACCTCCCCTGGCCCGCTCAATCCCCAGATCTCAACATAATTGAACATCTGTGGTCCACCTTGGAAACACGACTCCGGCGACGATTTCCACCTCCATCCTCTCTCACAGAACTGGCCGATGCCCTGCACGAGGAATGGTGTAAAATTCCGCTTGCTACCATTCACGACCACTATGCCTCCATCCCACGTCGCATCAAGGCTGTTCTGAAGGCGAAAGTTGGCCCGACACCATATTAATCTGGTAAGTTGCAATTTCGTTCAGGTGTTTCCATTTTTCTGATCACCATCTGTATATATATATATATATGAACAATTTTGCTTACCAGAGGAGGGATAAATTATCTGCTTACATTTGCTTAACTAGAGAGGAGAAGATCTACTAAAATGACTAAAAATGTGATTACGTAATACTTGAACAATTCTATCTAATGGAAGAAAATAAATTACTGTATAACACTTCTTTCCATTTTAAGCATTTAAAAGATTCTCGTAATTTAGTAGCGTCACGGACTTTTATTTTTGAAATATGGCAACCTTACTGGATGTTGAACTCTGAGTTGCGATTTTAGAAGCTCTGAAAATCTTCTTTGGGCAATATTTGAATTCCATTTTCCGGAGACATGTTGAAGAACGAATATATTATTCATTAATAGTTACGCATCTGCTCTAGCCCGGTAGATGACGTGACCACCAATCAATACTACATTTGGAACGTCTATAGTCTTAAGGAAAGTGAACATCGCATTACAAATACGCACATATTTTTATATTATTTTATATATTTTTTTTATTTTTTTGTCATTAATTTTTAAGTAAAAAATTTACTCCCTTTTTTCCGTAGACAATCTTTTCTGGAACGATTTAAAAAAAACATGCCTATATAAGAGGTTAGTGATTAAAGCTATTGGGTACATTCATAGGGCACATAAATATCAGTAGGTCTACGTTTGTACTAGGGGGAATATCCTATTATTTGTGTATTATTGTGATCAATGCTGTGATCTTAGTGATCACTTGGGACTTGGAGTTAAGTTTATTCAGAAAAATGATGTGAAGGAGGCAGTAACATGAATTAGGATTAATTAAACAAAAATTTTTACACAATCAGATGTGATGGTGACGAAGACCACAACGCTGATCGAAACAATACACGAACAACAGGCTATACTCCATGCCCCCCCCCCAAAAAAAAAGAGAGAGAGAAAGAGATTAATATATGAAGTTGTAAATGAAACATTTATTTGCGAAATATGAAGGAATTCATTCTCTCCGTTTTTGAGAAACCCATTCGCACATAACTTGTGCTACCTGTAAACCATCCTTTCTGAACTTCTGTATAAAAATAAATGGGTAGATATTAATAGAGTTGATAATTAAATATTGATGTATGAAAAATAAATAAAATTGGTACTGCCGTTTCCGAGAAATCGTCCAGACAAAACTTGTCTCGACATTACACAACGTCTTCATTACAAGTGAAATGTATAGTATATCACATTGTAGAATTGTTAGTTAGATATAAATGAATGTAATATTTTTAAAAAACGCCAAAGCCTTTTTTTGACAATATTATCCAAATAAAATTTATCTTATAATAATATTTTCGCCCAAAATTTTTCAATCGGAAATGACTAATGTTATAGTTAAGGATTGTTAAGGAAATATGCACAATATCGCCTGAGCTCTTTTTTGGGAAAACAAAATTGAGATGAGAAAATACGAGTAAACACCTCCAGTAATTAACCACACATCCAAAGGAGAATATTTTAAGATTGTTCATAAAATATGAACAAAATCAACTATGTCTTATTTCAAAAAATTATCAAAACAAAATTATCTGCATTACGATATTCCTGTGCAAAATGAATGGTCAATAATGATATATATTTAGTTGTTAAAAATAAACAAAATCGTTAGAGCTGTTTTCAATAAAATCACAATTTTTATTTGCGTCTTCTAGTAACTTACCCTTATTTATTTATTTATTAAAAAATTTTTGATGAATTCTACAAGATCTTACGTTCAAAGTTTGCTGTTTGTATGTTTGACAATAACCTCTAGGTTTCTACATATTAGTGAGAGAATTATTAATGCAGACCTCCTCCAAAGATCTAATGGATGCAGTTGGCCTTGGAACAGACTTCTGCAAAAGGATCCTACTATTGATTTCCCTACTATTTTCTTTTTCTTTTTTTTTTTCAAATTAACCATGATCCACCTGAGAGTCTATCCACCAAGCTACCATCTTGCTCCATGCTCCAAATACAGTTGAACACTGAGTAAACGGCCTGATGTGGCGGAAGGGTGGGCCGGATAACAAAAAGGCGGATAGGTCGGAGTTCTATGAATTCATTCCTTTATGAACATTAAGCATACTCCAAGAACAATTTACGAATACAATACTGTACGTACTGTAATGTTACAGTTATAATCAGGAACAATGGCAAGCGTACTGTATTGAGGTCCGTTACACACTGATTAAAAAAATCAACAAGGAGCAGAACGCTACTCTTTTCCTGTTACAACTTGTATTTTGTACAAACATGTAGAAGAATCGTAGCAGACGCCCGCTTCCAATGCCTTGGCAATGTTGCCAATGCAGTGCCTTGCCTTCCTCATTTAATTACGATAATAGAAAACTAGGGCGGATAATCGCGAACCAAATATTCGCAAATCTCCTGTATTCGTAAAAAATAAAAAAATAAAAATACTTTTCCCTAAAATTTATAAACTTGTCAATCCTGGAGAATCGTTTGTTTGCAATGTTAGGACTAAACGTATTTCTACTTTCCTTGACTACTACCTCCAACCTCACGTCTAGGTTTTCCTACCATTGTTTAAAGACACTAACCACTTTCTATCCATCATTCATTTCATTACTGAATCTCTACCTCATAATAACACACTCATCTCTGTAGAATACTATCACATTATTTTTTCCTAGGAGGGATGAAGGGGGAGAATAAATATAATGATGGTTCTTCCTAAGGTAAAACATTCCAAAGGTAAAATAGTTCCCCATTTGGATCTCTAGGTTGGGACTACGCCGCGAATAATCATCAGAGGATACAATAATAACTTTAATTTCAGCACAGGGACTTGGAACTTACGAACTTTTCAACGTGCGGATATATTTGAAAATTTAAAAGTGAAAATGGGTAAATGTAAAATGAATACAGTGAGTTTGAGTGAAGTGTAATGAAGATAGTATTGTGAAATTATACAATATTCTATTCAGGTGCCATTAAGGCCGAGAATGGTGTCACAATAGCAATGAGGAACGAAATAGCAAAAAATGTAACCAAAGCAAAATGCTGCAGTCACCGCTTATGTTTGTAAAGCTAAGCGTAAAACCAGTAAATATTGTGATAGTACAAGTGTATATGCGAACAACCGACCATGGTAACAAAGAAATAGAAGTAACATACAGGGTGTTTCAAAACAACATCGACAACGTTTGCGAGGTGATTCCTGAGCCCAAGATAAGACGAAAAGTATAGACCAACCTGGGTGCACAAATGATTCCTTTCGGAGTTATAGGCAGCTGAAAACATGAAAAAATGAACTTTAAAGGTCCATAGCTCCAAAACTATGGGGCGTACCGTAGTCGAGTCAAGACTTCACTTAGGGACTAATATTTGCACTATCCAAATATCCAACTTCCAGAATCCTGTGGTACTTTTGCAACAATTTTTATAGAGGGAGTTGGTGAGTACTTCAAATTATATGCTCGTAGCCGTAAGTGTTCATTACCAAATAAATCATTTTCAATTCTATATAATCTATCTATATTATTATTATTATTATTATTATTATTATTATTATTATTATTATTATTATTATTATTATTATTATTATTATTGGTTAATAATTCTTTAAGGCTCCCTAAAATTTTCTACCATCAGACAATGATTCCTGTATTTTTAGTGATAATACTCACTCTTTAGTTGCCATTATGACTTAGTTATCAAATTTGTAAGTTTTCTATATTCATTACGTATATTTACATTATATGATTTTTTTTAAAAGCAGAGAATAATACAATCAGCATTCAAAGAAAAAATTGTATTTCTAAAATAATTAATTAATATAGACTACTATAATCTATTTTAGGTAAACTTAAGTGATCTTTACTATTTCTATTGTTATATTCACGTTGAAATGCTGTGTTAGACATTAAGATATTATGGTCTCTAACATCAGCTAGTGTATTATTAACAGTGGCAACTTCACTTAACTTATTCACTTAACATGATTAATCCAAGTTTTACTATTATTTGTTAACCTGGTTGGATATTTGATATTTACCTGAAAGAAACCATATTTTTTTCACAAAACTGTAAATATTTCAAAGTTTCAATCGCATTATTGTTTAATGTATCAATATCAAAGTCTCCCACCATTCCCGATGAATCCTCAGAAAAGCTACAGTAGTAAGTCAATATTGGCCCATTTATTCTACGAGTAGTGTTTCAGCATCTACAGTAATGATGTTTCTTTCAGCTGAAGCTGTCGACACAGGTAAAATATCCAATATTTGCATTTCCATACATTGGGAAAATATATATGATTGCACTGCCTTCATGAGTCAATACTGTTTTTTGCTTTTTATAGTGCAATCCCACTTTCACAGTTCAAATTCAAAAAGTGTAGTTATAGGATAAGGTTAAATATCTTGATAGAACTGTGTAAACAGGGGCATCATTTAGGGGGGACAGGGGTGGCAATTGCCCTCGCCCCTTAAGTTTCACACACACTCACCTATTAGAAAAAAAAACATATGGGGAAACATGGTCGAAACTGAATAGAGATGGATGTTAATTGTTGATTTATTTGTTCTTTAAATGACTGATTTTAAGATATTGCCGAAAAATGATCACTGTATCAATAATGTATAACTACTATTGAAGTATTTAGTAAAAATATGCATACACTTCTGTGCTTTTCCATTTATGCTCCACAATATGAACTATGGGTGATATACAGGGTCTTCATAAAGTCTGGACGGATTTAATTTGCTTATAATTTTCATAAAAATGCTCATAATGAAATCAAATAAAGTGCAAACGGTAGCGGAAGGATTAAATTTTTAGTTGACAACACTGTTAGATAAGCGGCAACTCTGAACACGTTGAGAGAGGGAGAGGGAGGGCAAGGGTCAGTTTCTTACCAAATTCCATCCATTGTTGTTTTCATTGTTGTTTCAATGTTGACTGTTAAAAGTAAGTTGTAAGCTGTATTGGTGTGTGTGTCTTTTAAAGAAAATAAATAAATGAAAAACTCCTCTGAGAAGACTATTTTTTTTACCGTATCAAAGATGGCGTCGGTGAAAGAGAAAGCGCAATGTGTTCTGTGGTACGCAGAGCTAAAATCACCAATTCTGGTGTGTCGAAAGTTCACCAAAGAGTTCAAAAAGCCGGCACCGACTGAGAGTGCAATCCGAAAGTGGCATGCTAAGTTCTTGGAGACAGGAAGAGTCCTGGACCGTCCTCGAAGTGGGAGGCCGCCAACATCGCCTGCAACAGTGAGCAGGGTAAGGGAAAGCATCATCAACAGCCCACAGAAGTCGATTCCTAGACGGTCCATGGAACTCGGAATTCCACAGACAACCGTGTTTAAGATAGCCAAGAAGACGATCAAGGCCAAAGGTTACAAAATCAAGATAGTCCAGGATCTGCATGATGAAGATTTGGACATCCGGTTCAACTTCTGTGAAGCCATGCTCAAGCAGTTGGAACATGGCGACGTTCTCCTTTCAGCCATCATGTTCTCAGATGAGGCAACCTTCCATGTCTCCGGGAAGGTTAACCGACACAACTGTCGCGTTTGGGGCACGGAAAACCCAAAGGAATTTGAGACACATGAGAGAGATAGCCCTAAAGTGAACGTGGCTGGCATTTCGGATCAAACACGGCGGAACGCTGTGAGTGGATTCCAGCGCCGCCTACGCGAATGTGTGGACGTAAATGGCGCCCAGTTGGAGGTGTGGCGGTGAATGAACTGAGCTGGTGCAGATTACAGGTAAAAATTTAATCCTTCCGCTACCGTTTGCACTTTATTTGATTTCAATATGAGCATTTTTATGTAAATTATAAGCGAATTAAATCCGTCCAGACTTTATGAAAACCGTGTATGTTATACCTTAATGAATATATAGCTAGCACACGGATATAGTTTTAAAATGACTTGAAAATGTACAGTGCCAAAAGATCAGAGTGCAGATGAACTTTTTTTTTTTTTTTTCATTTTTCAAGAAGAAATAAAAGAAAAGAGGAAGTTTGCAGTGATATGAACGGCGCAAGTATTTTCTTTAAATATTTATTGTATCTAAACATTAGGTTAGATAATGCCTAGAGTACATATAAAAGCTATACACACAAACGATCAAGCCATTGCAGTACATTCAATTTTCCCCTATTTGGGATCTAACTGGAACCTCGTGCATGCGCGCTAAGGTACACATTAGACTAGTAAAGATGTACATCTATTTATTCCCCTCTCTCTCTCTCTTCTCTCTCTCTCTCTCTCTCTCTCTCTCTCTCTCTCTCTCTCTCTCTCTCTCTCTCTCTCGCGTGCGCTCTTTACATTACATACAAATGATCTTGTCCCCTAAAAGCAAAACCTGACGTCCCTATGTGTACACTTCCTAAATTTAATGGAAGAGGTATCTTTACCTAAACGCCAAGTAATGAATGTCTAAAGAATGTGTTTATGGTTTACAAACCGTTGAATTCTGACGGTGAGATGACAATCTAGAAATTGTACGAAATTTATCTACTATAATATTCTTTTGTATCATTAATATACGTATTTTTCCTGTAACACTGCACAGTGGTCCAGAGACCCTCAAAACCTGGCCAAAATTACATGACGCAAATCTCGGAACTAGTAGTTGTGCTGGATAGTAATTGACCTTGGGCAGTCATATCTACATGGGTATTTCAAATAATAGCGTCCCGCAGTCTGTGACTGGTGTCTAATGTAAGAGGATGCCTGTGCACAAAACAGGAGTTGTGTATCAGCTAGAGACAACAAAGTTGCCAGTGTTGTCTTATGTATGTCCTTCGTCAACTGAACAAGGGGGTCAGAATATATTATATATGCAAAGCTTATACTTGCTGTTGGTGTGCGTAGATGTGTGATGTGATTGCAGTGTCCTGTTGGAATGAGCGTTAAAGGTAAGCGTAGCAAAGGAAACAAAAGTATGCGTGTATTTTTGTGTTTTTAGACTTTTCTTTTGAGTGAAGCCAAGTGAAGCTCAGATGTTTCTCGTACATATGAGCCCAATATCCTCGGAGTTAGACACTACAAACAAATTTTGCTCCATTTTGCTCGGTTGTGTAAAATCGAGGGATGTTTGTGGGAAGCTGATAGTAAAAAAAAATGTACGAAGTGACTGAACAACAAGAGTAAACTGTCGTATATATGGAAATATGTTGTTCTAAAGCATTATGTCATGAGAAGTGTAAATCCGAAACCAGAAACATGCTAACTGGGTCTGTTTGTAGTTGAAGTAATGAAAATAAATGAAAGTAAGGGGCGGCTGGACCCTCTGGAAGGCAAACGTTTGATATTCATTCGTTTGCTATTGTCTCATAAACGAATAGAGATAATGAACAGTAACGTACCATGACCATAGATAATGTTAGTCGACACAAAGGAGATGGAAAAAGCACCTTCAGTATTGCCATCTGTAGATATTCAGTGTTGCTAGACTATAGGTTTGCAAAGAAAGCTGGAGTAAGGTATTGAGTAGACAAATGAAACCAACAACACTTCATAACAGAGTATATTATACGTCGAATGTGTGTTCGACTTTGCAAATAATGCTCTCATTGTGTTTGTAATAAAATAGTTGTGACATAAAAGCTATTCAAACTAACTAAAAGCATGTACAATTGAAACGATTGGAAATTGAAACCCTAATGACGAGAAATTGTACATGAAGGAGTAAATAGAAGACTATATGCGATGTCAGCACATACATTGCCATACAAATCACAATGACAGACCTCAGCAATACAACAACAGTTTGTTGTGTGTATAACAGAGTTATGACTTACAGTATCAGTAATTATGATAATCGTAATGTGACGATCAGTATAGGTCATTAATGCTGAATGGGCATTTTCTTTTCGTTTCAGACATGGCGTATCACATATCAAGACGAAAACTTGTCCACGTTTTATGAGCCACTGCAGGACGCAGGTCTGCAAAAAAGAAGCACCTTGTCGCGTTCCTTAGGGAGGAAACAGCAGCGGGACTAGCAGAAGAAGCGAAGCGAACTGTGAATGAGTTTTGCTACCAAATTTTTCAGAAGCTAGATCAGTGCAACAGAAATTATGAAAGATTAGAAGCGGAACATGGGGAGTGGTTGAACGATGCGTTAGTGTTAGTGCTTCGACCGGACAGTGCAGCTGAGCCTGAACCTTCTTCGTCAATAGAAGGAAGGGGAAGGCCGCATACAGGCTTCGCGGCGAGCAGCGAGCGCTCGAAGCGGAGAAAGACGATGTCATTACGATCGTCGACAGAAAGTGGTGAGTGTCTCGTATATGCGGCTGCTATGAAATACAGAGAGGAGGGTGAGTTGGAAAAGACCAAACTGCTGCATGAAATGGAAAAATCACCAACCAGGGCTGCCAAAATGAGGAGGGCTTGGAAGCAGTCACAACAGACAACTGCAAAGTGTTATACTGCGGACGAAGCTCTGGCGTTGCTCCTTGAAGGAAATCTGACATGCCATCAGTACCAGCTGCTGCGAAACGGCGCAAAGAACTTATCATGTGATATATATCCTGCATATAATTGTGTGCTTGACGCAAAAAAAGCGTGCTACCCAGTGATCGACGTTACCGAATCCCAGGCGGAGGTGTCCCTGCAATCGCTGCTAGACCACGCAGCTGCACAAATTGTACAAACACAGGAGCCTGTGCTAGAAAGAATTCCAGCAAAATATAGCATGTCACTTCAGCTCATCACCAAATTGGAATGCGATGGTACTACTGGACACGCTGAATACAAACAAGTTGCACAAGAGAAGGGCTTTACAGACACTGACATTGTGTTCACGTCAATTGTACCAATTCAACTGTTCTATGAAAGGAAGGGATTACGAGTCGTAGTGTTGCACAATCAGCGGCCATCATCCCCGAGATTCTGCCGGCCCATAAGGTTACAGTTTAAGAAGGAAACAACTGAACTGATACGACAAGAATTTGAATGTATGCAGGGACAAATACGAGAACTGACGCCTAGCCAAATCACCATCGCAGGAAAGGTATTTGAGGTCACACACAGCTTGCATTTCACAATGGTTGACGGCAAAGTCTGTAACGCGATTACGCACACAAAATCAGCAGAGACCTACTATGTGTGTGGCGAAACGCCAAAGGAGATGAACACATTGACAAAGGACCCTAAGCCAGTAAAACCTGACAATCTTGGCTTCGGACTGTCTCCTCTTCATACATGGATCCGTTTTATGGAGTGGCTGCTTACCGCTTGGATCTTCGAAGATGGCAAATTCGTAAAGAACGCAAACCGATCATGAAGAAGAAGCAAGCCGACATCCAAAAGGCCATGAAGGCCCAGCTAGGGATGATCATCGATGAACCAAGGCAAGGAGGAAGCGGTACTTCAAATGACGGAATCACTGCCCGTCGTTTCTTTCAATATTCCGATAAGGTTGCATTCATAACAGGTCTGAACCGGGAGCTTATCGAGAAGTGTGCTGTGTTGCTTCACGCCTTATCTTGTGGGCTGGAGATAGATCCACGTAAATTTGAAGCTTGGTCAAATGATATACTGGAACTATACCTTCAACACTATTCGTGGTTCTACATGCCCTGTTCAGTGCATAAAGTTCTTGTTCATGGATCCGCAATTATCAGTCATTGCATATTACCGATTGGGCACATGTCCGAAGAGGCCCAGGAGGCCCGAAACAAGCATATCAAACAGTACAGGGAACATCATCCTCGTAAGTGCACACGAGGGGACACGTTGCGAGATGTATTTCTGCGACTCCTGGTCACAAGTGATCCCAAAATCTCGACGCTTCGCGAACCCATGGCACAGAAGCATAGGAAAAAGCAACTGTCTCCAGCTGTACTCATGCTTTTGAAGGATATAGAGGCTCCGCACGCACAGTCTTCTGAAGATCAATCCGAATAGCTGTGTTAAAGACTATTAACTGCCTATCTGTCACGTTGGTTATTGTTCTGAACAAAATACTTGTTTTGTATGTACAATGCAACATGGACTGAGGAGTGTGCATATTTTGCAACCAACGTGGTACATATTTCAGTTAGAAAATATATATTTGTTTACTTTATATATATATATACGTCCATTTTATGTATGTATATATATATATATATATATTGCGTGGTATTATACACATTTGGTGACTACATGTCTTATTTGTTTCCACAATCCGCCATATTGGATCCGCAATTTTGCATTTTTTCATTTGGATATCAAATTCGTATTCAACGACCCCCAAAACCTTTATTTACCCAATTTCCGATCAATGGCTTGATTTGTTCTTTTTTGTCCGCCATATTGGATCTGCCATTTTGAAGTTTTTCATTTGGATATCAGATTCATATTCAGCGACCCCCAGAACCTTTATTTACCCAATTTCAGCTCCATGGCTTGATTTTTTCTTTTTTCTGTCCGCCATATTGGATCCGCCATTTTGAAGTTTTTAATTTGAATATCAGAATCGTACTCAGCGACCTCAAAAACCTTTATCTGTCAAGTTTCATGGTCATGGAACCACATCTTCCTATTTTGGCCACATTTTCAGGGTTTCTGGACCACTGTGCACTGGCGAGAAGAAATTATTGGTATCTCAGTATTGATTTCTACTGTAGCAACAACGCCTACGGCTTCTTGAAATCACAATTTAAATTAATTGGATTGGATTGGAACACCAATAATTTATTAACATTAAAGTATTATCAACATGTTGATACGTCGTCGCAAAACTCAAAATTGGATGATATTTCCAATTTCACCCGCATCGTACGTGATTCAAAATGTAATTATATCTGCAGTAAATTAAGACAATTACACAAGATCAACAATTCTACATAGTAGTGTCTATAATTTAAAAATAAATAAATAAATTTACGATACTAAGCTACATGCAATTTTTGAATTGAATACCAAAATATATACATACGGTATGTACAAAAAGTATATTTTGTTGGGAATGGTAGTGCTCGTAGTTTGACATTAACCTCTGAAAGAAATTAATAACATGGTTTGTTGCACTAAAATCGCAATTCCCTTTTAAAATGAAAAGTGAAGTAGTATAGTAGTTCTCAACAAAACTTGAAGAGAGTTTCGAACTCGCAGAAATTCCTATACCGTATGCCCATGTCCAGTAGTTACCATTCTTCCAGCTTTATTTACAGCATTACTGCACCAACTGTCTGGCGTTCACGTATGTTTTGGAGAAACTTCCGTTTCAAACCATACTAACACTCACTGATACTTCTGAAGTCTCATTTACTTGTTCTAGAACATACAATTCACTACAGTAGTTCACGTTACCACACCTGCAACGTAACTCCACTAAACTCTTTCCCGAGATTCTTCCATGTCCCTCAGGGAGAAATGGCAATGAGAAAACACTTACATTACCACTCTGGTCTTAACCGTCTATTACCTACCCTATCCTAAACCACATTAACCTACCCTATCTCCCTATACTTACTCCGTTTCCCATACATTGTTTTTTTTCCCCTTATCTTCCCAATATTATTTCTTTATTACAATTATTTTACTTCTCACTCTGGATTATCTCCGATTTCCTATTTATTATACTTTGAAACTTTATTTAGCAACTTATATATTTTTATTTGCCAATTCGTTTTTTTTTTTTTTTTTTCATAAATTCTATTTATTTGTTCTCTTCTTTTAATATTTCTTTACTCTCCTACGCCCTTACCGAACCAGATGTTTCATTACTTTCATCTTCCTCCACTTTCAGCCTGGTATCACAATCATGTAACCCTATCTTCCAATATGATACACAGCTGAACGCTTCACACTTAAGTTTAAATAAGTTAAGCTTACCAAAACTCCTTTGTATATTTACCCTGTCTCTCTATATGTGTACGTCCGGGAAACAAAACAAAAAAAAAAATAAAATCTTAAAAACTATTTTGATGGATTACTATCAATTTTGGCCAGGAGGCACACGGTCAAAAATCAGAAACCGAGTCCATAGATGGAGATGATATTCAAACCGAAACCAGAATTGGAAGAAATCAACTATTTCAGGTTCTAACGTTAATCGCTACAGAACAGAGACGGTAAGAGATAGCTAGAAGCTGTTTCTTGGAATCGATTTAGTATTCTAGGTAGGCACGTAGCCAGGATTTTGTAAGAGGGGCGGGGGTCCGGGATATGAAATACAGTGGTCATCACAGCAGGGGCTCGATCATTCTAAACTATTTTATTGGCAACATATATTGGTTCTTTTAGCCAGGATTTCATAATGGGGGGCGTGACATAAAATAGTCTGGGTATCACACCAGGAGCTCGATCAATCTAAACTATTTTACTCACAACATATATTGGTTTGTTAAAACAATAAAATGAGAATATGTTAGTAAGTATTTTAATAACAAAATATGAAGAAACCTCGAGTAAAAGAATATTTAAAAAAGTATTGAAAAAGATTTTACAATATCTACGTTACTCCCTCTGTTCATTCAAATATAACAATTTTCCTTTCATTATGATCTCAACTATTATAAAAAGTTCATATCCAATTATGTCTTGTAAAATATTTTACAATATCTGCATTTCTTTCTCTGTTGAATCAAATGTTAACAGATCTTTTTTTCCACATAACGTTTTTGTTTTCATTATTCCGTCAACTACTGTCTGTTCCAAATGACAGGTTAAAGGAGCAGTAGAAAACTGTTTCAGAAATAACATGTTTGATACTGCAGAGAAGAGATGACGAAAAATTATGAAATTTCAAATACCCTGACTTTTTTCAGGATATCCCGCTCATTGGCCACCTTCATTATTTTTTCATTTCTGGTTTCGAAGGGGAGTCCGGGAGGGGGGAATCCCCCCCTTGGCTACGTGCCTGATTGTATGAATAAGTGCCATCTTAACTTTTTATTCAAACCGGAAGTGTCAGAAATGAACTACTTCCGCCTTTAACATTGATTGCTATAAAATGAAAACGGAAAAAGATAACGAGAAACAATTTTATGCAATCAATTAAGCATCCATATCCCATCTCCACTCTAATATCTCTACTGAAACTGGAGGTAGTAGAAATCTACTACCGTTTCCGGTTTCAATATTAATTGAGAAATCATCACGCCATACAAACCAAACTTCCTCACGTGATGTAAATGTGATATTGTTATTTGTAATTTATTACAATTATTTCCTTTATCATTCCCCATTATCTCACATTTTTCAATTATATTTTATATTTGTCAATCCTTTTCTTATTGCAAGATGTGTCCCAAAAGTCATGAAATATACTTTTTCCACACCCTAATAGGTTGCAACACGTTCGGGCATATTGAGTTAGATGGGTGGGACCCTCATCTTTGCAACGCACCCTGGTCACTTTGCTCCAAGCATCGCTGGCGTCAGGATCGCTGATTTTGAACATCCCTGTTTTGAAACCATGTTATGGCGGATACTTTTTAATAAAGTTGGGCGGTCAAATTCTACATCCTATTCTCTCCATTTCTTATTCTTTTACTCTCCTGTATACTTGCCGATCCAGGCATCCCATGAATTTTATTTTCCTCCACTAAACTCTATCCAGTTCCAGCCTGGTAACCCTATCATGTAAACCTATATTCTAACCTGATACACAAGTAACGGTTCATAGTTACTTTGTTGTTCTTTAATTTTTCTTTTTGTCTTATTCGTACACTCGTTATTTGTTGAAGCTATTAGGGAAAGAAATTAAACGGTAACACGTTTTCTTTATTGCATGTGACTTTGTTTTCACTATTTTCTAGCAAGTAATTCATTAGATATAGATAGATAAATAGATATAGATATTGATGTAGATATATAGAAACAAATATAGACAAAGATATAGATATAAACAGTTTTTATCTGGAAGAAGAGATGTCGATACTTACCTTGAATATGTTGTTACAGCTGCTTCCTCACTTCTAACATATCGTCCGCCATGCCCTTGTCATTTCTAGAGCTCTTCTTGTTTTTAATATCAACTGCAGAATGACGACATTGCAGCAGCTATGAGATCACATGTTTCCTAGGGTTAAGTTCCTACTATCCAGATTACCATCAGTGCAGGATTTGTCCGTACAAACAAAGGTGATGACTTTATTGTAATTGTGGAGGGATATTCTACTTCCCTTAGAGGAAATAGAATATCTGGGGCTTAACTTTCTCAAAGATACTCACGAAAACACTAACTGTGTCTCTTTCATTTAAGCTGAATTTCAGTGGCTGCGAAAGCAAGTGTCAAAATCTAAACGAGTGCAAGAAATTAGCAGTTACTGCAAACTATTAATCATATTGCCTTTTTAATGCATCAAATTTACCATTGTTCAAGCCTTCAGATCAATTTACATTGAAAAAAATCTCATTTCATAACTGAAAAAAAGTGCCAATAGAAATTACCGGTACTGTGTATTGTATTGTATTTATTTTCATCCTTTTTCATACAAATTGTTCACAACGTGAACGTATGAGTTGAACACGTCACAAGAACACTGAATGTGTACATATGTATACATTTAAATCTACATGCAATATTAAAATAGTGTGAATTTATGTAAAAAAAAAAAAAAAAAAAAGTACAATTTTTCGTTATTCTAATTTACATACAACGATATAAAAAGAAACATAACAGTTAATAAAAATTACATTATAGATATACAAAATATATATACTTTAAACCTTATTTACTACAGGCGAGATATTCTTCTACAGAATAGAAGCAGTGCTCGAGTAGGTAGTACTTGACTGCTTTATTGAAACCGGATGTTTTATTTTTTAAAGTGGAAGGAAGCTTGTTATAAATATTCACTGCCATAGCAAATGTACTATTCTTATGTACTTTTAAACGTGAGGACTCTACATGAAGATCCGACGCTTGTCTTGTATTATGCATATGAATATCTGAGTTCAACCGGAAGCTGCTTGTACCTATCTGTATCTTTTCTTACAAATTTTAGAAGTTCATATATATATATATATATATATATATATATATATATATATATATATATATATATATATATATATAAAACATGGAAGAGGTAAGATTTCAAGAAATTTAAACAGAGGTTTCAAGAAGTTCGAGATTTACTTCCGGTCATAAACCTTAAAGCTCTCTTTTGTAAAACGAATATGGAATTTAGCAGTACAGTAGATCCCCAAATATAATACCATATTTCAATTTAGAATGAAAAAGTCCAAAATAAGTTGTGAGCAGGACATGCTGACTGACACTATTTCGTAAAAGCTTTAACGTGTAACAGGTTTGAGCCAATTTACTAGATAATTTTTGAATGTAAATTTTCCAATCTAACGTATCTGACACCAAGAAGTTTGATATCCGAGACGCAATTCAACGTTTAGCCGTTAATTGTTACACATGGGCGTTCTCTTACACCTTGTTTTTTACTACGTAAAAGCACATGCGCGGCATTGTTTCATACCGCCGGATAAACATTATATATATATAAAGTTTTTCCGGCGGTATGAAACAATATATATATATATATATATATATATATATATATATATATATATATATATATATATATATATATATATATATAATGTAATTTCGTTTTCTTTTATTTTTCTAAAAGGAAGTGAAAAAGGCTGAAAGAAAATAAAATTAAAATTAACAAACAGAAAAGTACAAGAATTGTGAAGCATTCAGGGGCTTACTTCTCAAAATTACTAGTCTTGTAGAGGTAGTGTAAATTTTTTTAAATGAAATATTTCATATTGCATTTAGCATAAACCCATAATGAATTAGAGGTATCTGCATTAGTATTTACAAATGACTTCTACTATTAATCCAGTATTTCTACTTTACGATATTTTACGACTTGTAAAACCATATTACAAGATTATTAGCTTTGAGAAATAGACCCCAGATGGTCCATATTCATACATATAATTGGAATTAAGTAATCCCAAAACGAGTATGGAAAATTTAATTACTCGCCAGAAAATAGTGAAAAAATTATCTAATAACAGTAAAAAAAAAAAAAAAAACATACAGTAAACCTATTTTTTCCCAGGTTTGATTTCCAGTGGAAGAGCTCTGAAATTTGAATGCATTACGCTGCTTTGCATTTCACCTTAAATTGTAGATTTACGTCTCACATGGCCATGATGCTGAGAAGGGACGTTAAACTCCAATCTGAAAACTAAAAGTGATTTTCGCTAAGTGCTTCGTCAGATAAAGGAAGTAAAAAGTAGGATGCAAAAAATAATCTTTAGCCAGCATTTATAAGAACTTTATATCATCAATCTGGCTGTCAACGTCTAAAAGGAAACAGAATTCATACTGGTTAGTGACTTGTTATATTTTACATAAAGTTGCTGATTTGCAACAAGTAAGCTCGTATGTTTGTTCATATATTATTATTATTATTATTATTATTATTATTATTATTATTATTATTATTATTATTATTATTATTATTATTATTATTATTATTATTATTATTATTATTATTGCAATACTACTACTACTACTACTACTACTACTACTACTACTAATAATAATAATAATAATAATAATAATAATAATAATAATAATAATAATAATAATAATAATAATAATAATAACAAATGTACCTTTTATATTTAAGATAATTGTGTACTTTTTATGTATTTCAAGTAATGAATTAGCAACATTTTACATGTTTGACAAACCATAGCAAACGATTGTCTTACGAAACCCAGTTATCTAATAAAAAAAATATCGATGTTTCTGAGACTGAATATTTTACTTGGAGCATGGTTTACATATGCTGTATATATGCAATGCATTTGCTTACCTTGAATACTTAAATAAACTACTGTCAATCCTTTCGGAACTTTCCTGGTTGGAAAAGCAATGCTTGAGCCACCCTGAAAAACCAATATCTTGGCTTTCGATGTGCGCAAATACCTCAAATATGAAACTTCGACTGGTTATACTCTTCTGTAGAATATTGTTAAATGCGCACAGGAAACCTAATTGCCAGATTGGATTATAATATAATGATTGTTCAACTGTGATGTATTATGAATTCAAAAGAAAAGAGCATCTCGAAGAATATCTATTGTAGGAGAATTCTTATTTATAACAGCAGCTTTGCCAGGAGATAATCCCATAGCAAGTGCTGCCTCCTTTCTCCTTGAAAAATTATGGAAAAGTGTGAAAAATGAAATCGAGAATTATTATTAGTAAACCACATTAACAAGAGTACTTCATACAAAGTTTTCAAATATCATTTTATCATTTTGATGATGTGATCTAGAAGTTTAATAAAAAAGTTTGTGAGTCATGTTTTATTGTTTCTTTAACTGGAATTACCAATAAATCTTTGCTGTCCAGGTAATGTAGTTTTTAAAAATAAATAAAAAAATATTAGAGGTCTGTAGTCATATTATGTTGCGTCCGTAAATTCTTGGCATTTCGAACCACGGATAAAAAATAGGTGAATATTTAGCCACAATAATAGATCGTTCGCCAGCGGCTCAAACCCAGGACCAGTTCAAAACCAACCATCTTCAGGTTATTTACGAGCGCACAGTGGATCGGTAGTACAGCGTTTAATTTTTGTGTGTAAGGTCCCTAGTTCGACTCCCCGTCAAGTAAGTTTCTGGTGGACAACATCGTGGGTTTTCTCAGGGTACTCCCGTTTCCTCTCGTATTCTCATTCAACTGATACTTTCATCATCATTGACTTGCTTTAATCATCTTCCCCTCTTAGCCTAAAAAGCATAATTGTGGGACGTTAAACTGAAATATTTCATTTTAGCTTCCTTATACATTTCTATTCGTCACTAGTTGTGTGAAATTCCTCTATATTTTCACCTGCTTTCCTTTTATCACTAGAGTGCGGATTTTGCATATTTTATTCCGGTACTACAATTAATATGCAACTGGGTTCTAAAGTTCTTTCAGGCCCAGTGGCAGATTACTAAATAGGCCCACTAGGCACGTGCCTAGGGGCGGCAACTCTTGGGAACGGCAAGACTTTTCTCCAGAATATAAAAAAATGTCTTACGTACACAGTAACAATTTAGACCTTCCACTCCATACGAAAGATACCTTGCTGTATCGTATTTATGTGTTATCGAGAAATGTTTCGTCTCCCTGCTTCTTGAGATTCGAATAGAGGCGTCAATCACTTTGTTTTTTAATCCGTGCTGTGACTTTTATCGCTTACAATGACAATAATGCAAGCCGCCCACACAACCTTGCTGGTTTGTTTTTGTAAATAAACCATCGATCTCCCACCACTCTTGCAAAACCAATAGCCACGCGACAAAGAAGACTGATTTTTTGGAACTCGCATAGTCGCATTATCTGTACAATGTGTCTTTAAAAACAGCAAAAGAAAATACAGTCGGTCATTTTTGAGACTGCTGTTAAGTGTCAGCGCATTTTTCGTATGGGCCGCAAAAGTGTTTGTTTTCGAACCGTGTTATTAATCTACTCGCAGCTACTTCTGTTATACACAGACGAATATTTGTGCTTTGCAATAAATAATTATGCAGATATCTAATCAGATGCAACTAGTTTTTGTCTTACTGTATTTTCTGGTGCATTCAGTTGGTTGCTAGTGCGTTTTTTTTTCTTTCTTTCTTTCTTTCTTTTTCATAAGCATGAAGCGAACAAAATTAAGTGGAGCGGCTTATCGTAAACTTGCAAACGAAAAGCGTGAACGAGAAGCAACCTTACAGAAAAAGCTTGGTATAGTGGATACAATTTTTAGGCTGAAGGATCGAGTGATTTCCGAAAGCAGTTCAGTAACTGATGTAGAAGCGGTTACATCGGGTGAACTCTGTGAAGCGAAAAATGTTGACAATATTGTGGGTTTAGTGGAGGAAGAAAGTGCACTTAAAGTAGTGTCTCCTCAGTTCGCTGGAGTAAATGATTGTGACAGTGAGAGTGTAAATTTCGTTACTGACGATCCTGCCGAATGGTGTCTGAATGAGTCTACAATTGACATTCTTGTAAGACATGGAATTAATCAGAATACTGAAAACGATATTTCTAAATCACAAAGATTCATAGCAGGTTAGACAAGATTTTTAATAAGAGTGCTTTTTTTCGTAAACTTGTAAATGGCGAATCGATTTTGCGGTATTATTTGGTATATTCGTGTAACACTGGTGCCATTTATTGTGCATCATGTAGGTTGTTCAAAGGCAAGGCAAAGATCGCAACTCACGGCATTTCAAACTGGAAAAGCATTTCAAATATTCTAGCATCCCACGAAAATTGTGAAGAACACAAAAACTGCGAGTTGGCACTCTTAACAAGGCAGAAATCTGTTGGGACCTTGGAGAACCATTTTCAATCACATATTCAGACAGAACATACGTACTGGGTCAGTGTCTTAAAAAGAGTTTTTTTTTTTTTTTCTGTCGTAAGGAAGTTGACAAGTCGCCGGCTTCCCTTACATAGTCACAAAGAAAAATTCAATTCTCTGCACAACGGGCAATACATGATCTCTTTAGAGCTTATTGCCGAGTTTGATCCATTTTTTGCGTAACACATTGAACGGTATGGAACAGGGATAGGTCATACAAGCTACTTGTCTTCTACAATTTGTGATGAAGTTATTGAACTGCTTGCTGATACAGTGAGAAAAGAAATTATTAATGACATAAAACAAAGCAAATATTTCTCCATAATAGTCGATTCAACTCCAGATATTTGTCATTGAAGACATCTCCATTCAACATATGTAATAAAAGACATCTCCATTCAACATATGTAACATATGTAATAATTAAGTTGAGTGCTATTTAGAAATATTTGTTTCCTTGGTTAATTTTTCGTCCCTAGAGTGTTTCTGAGAGTAAAATTTTCAAACACAGGTGTTTGCTATTTTACTCTTCCTATCCCTACTCTCTCGCGTTTCAATGACATAGAGAACACGTGCATCTCCTCCCCTGCCATCTTCCTTAGCCTATATAAGGCAAGAGACATTTTTGATCTTAAACAGTCTGTACTTCGCTGAGTTAATGTTGTTTGCATTGTGTGGAGATGCCTAAGGATAAATCATCGAAGATTGTTTTACTGAAGCAGTGGATTATAAGAGATCCTACGTCACAAGCGGACGGGAGAGCAATTTTCTGTAGAGTATGCTGTAAGGAAGTATTATCTTTTATATTCTATTTCTAGTTGGTAACTCTGGTTCACCTGAACGAGTTATCTATTCTCCACATCGAAGCAGACATCTTGGCTGATGGACACATCAACTTTGAAGAACTTATACACGAGTTTGCAGCAACCAAAGTGCGGCGAAAGCAGCTTCATTTATGACTGGTGAGTGGTGAATTTAATTTCTCAATACATTAAATAATTTTAGGTATAGCACATACATAAAATGAATTGTTTGTATTACTTTTATTATTGATTTTTATCCTTCGCGTTTTATTTCAGTGTGTTCACTAATTTTATATTAGCCTTAAAATACTGCAAATACAATTTTTATTTTGGGAGGGGCGCACATTAAGTTTGTGCCTAGGGCGCCGACGAAGCTTAATCCGCCACTGTTCAGGCCATTGCCAACCGAAGTAAAGGAGTTTTATAGTGCACATAAATGCATATTTCAGGTATTACTGCGTATTTACTGTGTAAGTGCATATAAATGCATATTACCTAAGAAATAATTAAGTTGAGTGCTATTTAGAAATATTTGTTTCCTTGGTTAATTTTTCGTCCCTAGAGTGTTTCTGAGAGTAAAATTTTCAAACACAGGTGTTTGCTATTTTACTCTTCCTATCCCTACTCTCTCGCGTTTCAATGACATAGAGAACACGTGCATCTCCTCCCCTGCCATCTTCCTTAGCCTATATAAGGCAAGAGACATTTTTGATCTTAAACAGTCTGTACTTCGCTGAGTTAATGTTGTTTGCATTGTGTGGAGATGCCTAAGGATAAATCATCGAAGATTGTTTTACTGAAGCAGTGGATTATAAGAGATCCTACGTCACAAGCGGACGGGAGAGCAATTTTCTGTAGAGTATGCTGTAAGGAAGTATTATCTTTTATATTCTATTTCTAGTTGGTAACTCTGGTTCACCTCTCAGTCCCGTCACTCAAAAGACAATCAGAATCGTTTGGGGATGTTTTCAGTTGATTAGGGTATTACTCAGAGTTTGACTATCAAATGACCATAATTTCGATACATGAGTTAGGATATTTTAATCTCAATTTAATCTCTTTGTTTTTAGTGAATAGCAACAGTGTGAATCTAGGAGTTTTTTTTTTTTTTTTTTTTAATATTTTAATAAACTATATAATATAAATAAAGAAAGAGAAAGAATACCAGAGGACGTTAATTGACGAACAGTGAGGAATGTTATTGAAAAAAAAAATTAATTTGTAGCTTTTTTTGCCAGACCAGGGGGGAAAGGGATTTATAGTGCTATTCGTGCTGCTATTTTTTCAACTTTTGTCATGATTGGCTGAGTCCATTCTGACCAGCCAATCAGCGTTCAGAACCAGTTGCTAGGATTTTGTGCAACTCCCTCTTGTATTATAGTGTCTGATGAAGCTAATATGTTTAGTTTGTTGTCGAAACCGTTACACATTTATTATTTTCAATTAAACTTTGCCTTATTAAGAGTTTTTAATTTTATTTCAAAGGTAAATATTTTATATTGTTTCGGATATCATGCGACAAGAGCATACAAAGACAGCTATCCACATAAGAAACTCTAGCAAGATCTGCAAACAGCATCAATTGAAACTGTAGTTGATAAACAAAAAAACAAGTGAAGATAGTTTCGAGGTGACCTGTGCAAAGCGCTCATCGCAGCTAATATTCCTTTAATAAAGCTGAGCAATCCTGAATTTCGTAGTTCCCTCGCAAAGTATGGCGCCAAAAGAATTCCAGACGAGTCAACACTACGAAAGAATTATATTGGTCCATTGTATTCTGAGGTAAGTTCTTTCTGCAGTGCTTACGACCTTGAATCGATTATTCCCTCTCTATTTTCATTTAATTTAGTTCTTTTTGTAGGGCTAATGGTAAAATGGCAGTCAACGTTTTATTTAACAAAGGAAAGGAACAAACTATCTTCATTTTAATTTCGGACATGCAAACATACATTTCAGAGCAGAAACAAACACATGTGAAGCTGTATAGAATAATAAAACAATTGAGTTCTCATATTTATTTATTTATTTATTTTTAAATAACACATTTTCAGAACTTATGTTATTTGACCCGATTTCGTGGAACTTAGTCTGCTTCTTTTACCAATACTATTTCTTAATTCGTGTTTGTCTTATTTTCAGAAATTTTATGGCCGACTGGAGATAGAGAAGACAAGTTTCTAATCTTCCTCACAGATTCAGCCCCTTATATGCTAACATTACAAGTGTTCTATCCAAAGTTGACCCATGTAACGTGTGTTGTACATGGTCTTCATAGAGTTGCGGAAGAAATTGGTGCACTGTTTCCAGATGTAAATAATGTGATCTCTCCTGTGAAAAAGTAATTCTGAAAACGCCTTATAGAGTGAGGGTTTTCAAAGCAATGTTTTCTGACATACCCTTGCCCCCTGAAATGGGGCACATGGATTAAGGCGTCACTCAGCGGCGTATTCTGCATGAATGCAAGGCATGCATTGCATGCGTTCTTATTCTAGTTTATTTATTTTTAATTAATTTTCAAGGAGCCAAGAATGAAAAATTACGGAACTTCCCTTGATATCGTAGGGCAGTACGCGTTACGAAAGCTGGCAGTCAGTAGTTGAGAAAACTGTTCACGTGTGGCGCTGCAGTATTCTCGACAATGTGTGTAGGCATCCGCTCAAGATCCTTGACGTCCGCTAGCCTGTAAACCAGGGGCGTCATTTAGGGAGGGCAGGAGGGGGCAATTGCCCCCCTCCCCCAAGACTTTGAGGAATACATATGCTTTAATAGATTGTCTACTAATATACTAGTACAAAATGTGAAAGTCTTATGTCGGTGGTGATCTTGCCCCCCTCAAGCGAAGTCTGAAATGACGCCCCTGCTGTAAACCTGTGTTTTATTGGGTGAAAGAAGCGAGAGAAATCCAAAATGCATGTAACTCGAAAGTTGCACGCAGCATAGTTGCCATCTATACATATACACGAAATGACTAAATCAAAGATATACCAAATACTCTCTCAATTTAATTGCATTAGCTAAATGAAGGAAATGAGCTAAAAGAATTAAATTGCTAGTACGGAGAATATGTATTGACATTATCTCAAATACATTTACTTTGTAGTCACTTAAAGTACTATTTGTTTAATAAAGAATCGCGCAGATGTCATTTAAATGTGTATGAATTTGTTTAGTGAAAAAAAAATGCTTAAGTGGTTGGAAACAAAGCATTAAAAAATGTCTGACGTGAAAGCAGAATTTCTTCTGCTTTTGCAGCGTTGTCGGATCTAAACGCAAGAGAGTATCGGTGTATGAAAAAAATGTTGTATGAATGCTGTGAAATATAGGTTTGAATTACGGCAACAAAGCGTACTCTTACGGAAAGCACAAGTTGGCCGAAAAATCCGCGAAAATTGACGAGAGAATGTGTTATCGGAAGTCCTCGTTCGAGCGGGAAAAGTTCATTGACTCATAGTTGAAGAAATTTCGGAAAGATGTGTGGTGCGGTGCGGTCTTTAACTCTATTTCGTTTCGCTGTATGAAATATTTATAGTGTGTGCGTTTTACTTTATCGTTAGTGTTGTGTCTTGTGTGAAGTGTATCTTTTTAGTGTTTACTATGGATAGAGAAGACGTAATTTTGAACTTGTTTGAAAAACCTTTCAGTGCTCGCCCTATGGAGGAAAAGTTACTTATAGTAAAAAATGGACGACCCACTCCAGCTCTAACGAACTTAAAGTCACAAAACAAAACTTGTGTGCGTAATTTTAATCCCGAAGTGTATAATAAAACTGTGTGGCTTTGCGGTTCGGAAAATTTGTGCAGATTATTTTGTTGGCCTTGTGTTTTGTTCGGAACCGAGAACTCAGCATGGAACAGTAAAAACCGGGGCTACGCAGACCTGAATAACCTTCATACTGCTATTACAAGGCACGAAAAATCGGACTCTCACGTTAATGCACTAATAACTTTGGCGACCTTTGGCAAAATTAGAATAGACGTACAATTTGATAAGCAAAAGCGAGAGGATATTAGAAAACATAATGAAACCGTAAAAGAGAATACGGAAATTTTGAAAAGACTAACGTATGTGACGTGTCTTTTAGGCAAGCAAGAATTATCTTTTCGCGGGCACGACGAGAGCGAAGAATCGAACAACCGAGGCAACTACGTGGAAATCCTGCAGTTATTATCAGAATTTGATGCAAAATTGAAACATCATTTGACCACATCTAAGGTTTTCTCAGGTACATCTCCCTTAATTCAAAATGATTTAATACAAAGTGTGGGTGCAGTTATGGTTGAAGAAATTAAATCTCAAATCAAAACAAGTATCTATTATGATCGATGAAACATCAGATGTCACCAATCTATCCCAGTTATCTACTGTGTTGCGTTACAGTCACAACAATAACGTTGTTGAAAGATTTTTAGGGTTTAGTGACGTTAGTTCTGATCGTAGTGCTGCAGCATTAACAAATCTAATTATGAAAGTGTTAGAACAGTTTGAGTGCAAAAATAAACTGATCGCACAAACTTACGACGGAACTGCAGTGTTAGCAGGTGACATAAGTGGGGTCCAGACGCGGGTAATGGAAATTGTTCCGGAGGCGATTTTTGTACATTGTTACGCGCATAAACTAAATCTTGTGTTGTCACAGTCCGTTTCCTTTATTAGTGCTTGTCGCATATTCTTCGTTACGATTAATGGAATTGCTGCATTTTTTCTCTTCTTCAACAAAAAGAACTAATATGTTGGACACATTTGTTAAGAAAAGATTCCCACGACTTGCAGCTACGAGATGGAACTTTTCCAGCCGATTAGTGCAAACTATTGCTAACTGCAAAGATCAGCTCCAGGAACTATTAGAAGCCATCTTAGAATCTCCTGGGGATTGGGATAGTATTACCGTACAAGAGGCAGACGGATTTCTTGCAAAGTTAAATGACTTTCAGTTTAATTTTCTTCTAAATTTGTTTGAAGACATATACACTTTCACCGATGTAGTGTTTAATATCTTACAGTCCAAGTCTTTAGACATTGCGTATTGTTCAAAAGAAATACTGACACTGAAGGAGAGACTGACTGTCATCAAAACGCAACAATGGTTTTGAAGAAGTTTGGCGCGACACCTTACTATCTAATGATCCGCCGACAAAATGTCGAAAACAAGCCAATTCCTTATCAGTAGAGGAGGAATTCAAGAGGCTTTATTGTGAATATATGACACCATAATATTGCAGCTGCAGCACCGTTTTGATTCACTGCCAGAAATGTCTTTTTTGGAACTTCTAGATTGTTCTAAATTTTCAAAATTTTCAAAAGATTTTCCAGAACAACAGTTTGTGCAATTGGAGAAAATGTACGCAAAGTTCTTTGATTTTGTACGATTGAAAGCCGAGCTTAAGGGTGTCTATTATTCCGATCATTTTGTGGGAAGGAGTTTGGGAGATATTTACAACTTCTTAGTTTCAAATGGTCTACAGACTGGCCTTCAAGAACTTAACAAACTGTGCGAATTAATTAGAGTTATACCTTCAACTACCTCATCAGTGGAACGTTCATTTTCGGCCTTGAAACGCATAAAACATTCCAGAGAAATTCTCAAGGACAAGAACGTCTTTCGGCTTTGGCGATGATGTCTATAGAGAAAGATCTTCTAATAGAAATGAAAAGCAACGATTCATTCTTTGACAAAGTCACCGAGGAATTTTGCAAGAAGACCAGAAGAGTGGATTTTCTTTTCAAGTAATTGGTGAGTATTATCATAATTCTAATTATTTTCTGATAGTCTACTCTTTTTGAACATGTTATATTTACAGAGAATAGTGGGTACAAGAGTAACGCAAAAGAGCATTGAACCCCCTTCTTTTCCCAAACTATTTTTTTTTTCAAGTATTAATTCCGCATTACTATTAGGATGCGCTTATAGCTGTGCATACCAATGTAACAAACAAACTTTGGAGTTATATACATGCTTGAGAAACCGCTGGAACGTAGCGAGGAACATGTATAAGAAAGTATCCATTAGTTTCGTAAGTTTCTGGGCGAGAGGGCAAGAGGAAATGCAATGACGACTGGGACTTAATTACAGCGTTACATGGACGATTGGAGCATCCACATTCTTTTTGCTCTTCTGTCAAACGAAACAGAGAGAGAGGGAGAGAAAAAAAAAGCGCAATGTGCCTGCCTGCTCGAAGGTGTCCCTCTTTGAGAAAGGGGATGATTGTCCTCGCTCACAATCTTCCTCATGTCCTCAGTCACAGTTGCCAACTTATTTGGTTTACCACTGTCTCTCTTTCTCTTTTTTTTTTTTTTCTTTTAAAGAGCTTAAATTGGAGAAGCAAATTCAGCACAGCATTGGATTGATTATTGGGTGGATTATATTAACCCTTGGATTGATTATATTATTCCTTAGTTGTGTTTCCAAGTGAATAGTGTGTATTTTCAAATCGTTCAATAGCAACCTAGTAAGAATATACTTGAACTACGTTATTTTATTAGCGGGAGAGGAAGTGCAAGCATTTTAAAGCATAAAAGTGATTTTGAAAACTAGTTAGAAATTGACGGTGGAACATTCGTTTCTTGAACAGTGTACTGTTTGCACTTGAACAAAATATATTTCTTTTCATCATTCAATATTGTGTCCCCCGTGAATGAGTAGTTACGCTCGTCGCCTTGTAATCAAAGAGTCCCGTGTTCGATTCCCGGTGGAGACACAAGTGGTTCGGATCCCACGTTAAGCTGTAGGTCCCATCCTTAGGACGTCATCATCATCCCATGGAAGGCAATGGAAAAACACCATGGGACCTTCGGGTCAAAGACTTGCCTTCGGGCAGAACACCAATCATCATCATCATCATCATGATACTGAAACAGATGTAAAGTTTATTCTACGCCGCAAGGTAGAATGTTCCACCATAAAGGAGTGCTGGAGCGTTTTACAAATGATAATAATAATAATAATAATAATAATAATAATAATAATAATAATAATAATAATAATAATAATAATAATAATAATAATAATAATAATAATAATAATATAGTGGTAGTAGAAGTAGTGGTATTGGAACATTGCATGCCCAACTTCAAAACTCAGGATACGCCACTGGCGTCACTATATTATAGGCATCTTCAGGACGTTGAACAGGCAAGTAGTTCTTTCCAATTATTTTTTTAAAGAACGATGCTAACTGAATTGCATATACTTTTGTAACAATGGTAGAATATTGTCAGTGTTAATGCATAGGGGTCTACGTATTTTATATTTCAGATACTGCTCGCACAAGATCCAAAGGAAGCAGAGTGCATTTCAGAAGCGCTAGATGCATGCAAGGAAGAAACTGTACAAAGCCAATTGGCTTTTATTAATGCACATTTTGCATCCCTACCTTCTATTGTGACCATGGGCGGCGATTAGGGGGGCAAAGGGGGTCAGTTGCCCCCCCCACACTTTTTGAAATTATCCATTAATGCATATAGTTTCATTTGGAAATATAAAGTTTTGTACGTATTATTGGTTCATAGAATAAAAATGGTGCCATAAAATATTTTTCGTTCCATGAGTACGTATTGCTTGTCTTCCCGTGGAATTAAGAAAGCTACAGGAATTGCGTTTGAACTGTCACTAAAAATGGCCCAAAAATTAACCTATTGGAGCGCCACAATTCGAGCGTACTTTAATTTCTTCTTGCAAGGGCTCGATATGTTAGTAAGCCGCTCTGGAACTAATTGAGATAACGTTTCGAAAGAAAAGAAGTCCTTCACAAATTATTCTTTAATTGCACAAAAATCAACAGTTCCTAAAATGTATTTTCTTCTTTGTAATAATAAGGAATATTTTGATTTGAGTTTTTTTTCAGTTTAACATCCTGTTCAGCAGCGAAGTTATATGAGACGTGGACTTACTAATCAACGTGGAGTCCGAACTACGTGAGCTCCCCCGGGAATCGAGTCCGGATCTCCCACGTCAAAGGCGTGTACGCTAACCGCTTAGCCACGAAGGAGCTCAGTAATGAATATTAATTTTGCGGTGTAATATAAAAGTTTAGGGCTGTACATATACAGTTTTGTATATACAATTAAATTTAGTATATTTAGCATAATTCTAGGTTTTGGGATTATTTTGTATAACTGAAATATGGAGTGACTCTAAGTATTGCTGAGTTTTGATATATTCCAAGAAAGTAAAAACTGTACTTAATGGCATGTTTCGGGAAGCTGCAAAAGTATTTCTTTAAATGTCGTCGCATATGCTTGTAGTATTCACTGTCATCCTAAGATTAATAACACATATAATAGCATGCGTGGAATTAAAAATGTAAGCTGTTCATTAATTCCCAGTTTCAATATAATTTTTACAAAACAAGCCTCATTATTCATTACTATGATTATTTGATTATTATTATCTTTTCTGTTTATTTGTTTTGCACATTTGTTATTAAATAGGCCCCTAATCTGATCACACAATTTTCCAGACAGATATTCATGAGCAAGGAATCAAATCTCTTCTTACACCTTCGTTGTTTAAGATTACAAAGGGTTGCTCTTGAGTTGCTCTTGTCAATTTACTTAATAAAATATGAAACAAGATATACAGTATTTCAACTGAAAAAGACAGTATCCTAATAGTTATACAACCTTTCGTCAAACAAAGTGTTACAAGAAATCAGGAAAACTACCATTGATATAAAATATTCAGATCATGTCTTGCTCCCCCACTTTTAACGTCCAACCGCCGCCACTGATTGTGATGCAACTGGAGACAGAAGAAATGTCTTTGTGTACAGCACTCACCCTTTGGGAAAATTTCAATAAAGAAATTGTGTCCGTTCCAATATCAGTGGGAAAAATTGTTGCAGAAAAAGCGGCTTCCAAGAACCCAAGTTTGAGTTTTACGTGCAAAGTGAAATCTGTGCTACCAAAGTGAATCAAGAGAACTATTACGAGATCTCACGCCAGAGGACATAGCTGCATTTAAATATTGTCCAGTGACAAGTTGTAGTATGAAGTGTACCTTTTCATCGTACAAGGACTTACTATCGGATAAACGAAAAAATTTTACACTAACAAATTTAGAGAGATATGTTGTAGTGCACAGCAGTTTACTTAAGTTCAAAACAAGTTAGCGGTTTTTATAAGATTGTGTTTAACAACTAGAGATTGTAAATTCGATTCAAGATTTTGCAACCTAACTTGACATGGAAGCTATTGTTACTTTATCCTTATCTTCAATTGTGTAGTAGTTTGAAAAATATAGATATTTCAAGTAATTCTTTTGTGCATATTTTGCATATTAGTGTGCATATTTTACTTATTTTTAGTGCATAGTTACATGCATATTTTCCACATTTTTAATGCATATTGATCCGTACTCTAGTCATAAGAGTTACAAGATGGTGTGTCAATGAAATTTTATGTGCATACCAAGATCCCTATATAGGCATAACAAAGAGGGATATATTCACTAGGTTGAAAGAACATATTTAGGATGCTAATAGAACGATAATCCAACTTCAAGGCTTTGAGAATAACTGAAAGACTCAACACATAACATCGATAAAGTGAAATTTGTTAAAAAAAAGAATTCATTATTCGTAAAAAGACATGCATGTAAGACGTTTTCGTTCGAATGAAAGTATCAAAATTAAACTTGGACACGGTCACTCTAGCCAGAAGTTAAAATAACATAATAGACACCTTTACCATCGCCACTAATCATTGAAGAAAAAGAAATAAAGAAAACATTTAGATATTTCTTTTTTCTGTGAGGCAATTTTAAGTTTTTTTATTTATGAATGTAAACATTTAATTTCCGTAATCTCTTTCTCTTCCAAATGCTGTTCCTTACTTAAGTCTTGAAAATGATGACAATTGTCAGCAAATGTTGAACATTTAAATAATTTTTTGAACAATCCATAAAAATTTGGAAATGGAAAATTGGACACCTTTGAATTTACCGCATACAATTCGTTTATTAAAATCCACAACAAAATACAATTTATGTATTCAATGAACACTTTCAACAAAAACAACATTAAAAAAATTTCTGATGAGGTAGTGCAACACGAACAAAATTAAGAAACACTTTCTTTCTTTATGCCGCTTTAGGCTTTAAACCCATTCACGGTTTGTTCTTCAGTTTTAGTATCCTAGTATCTACCTTCTTGTATTTATCACGACTGTTCGCTTGCTTTTCACGACGCACATCGGAATCATGTCCTTTTAAATAAAAATTTACATTCGTTTTACTCACCGTAATACTTTCCTTACTTGAACTCCATATTTCTTTTATAGAAGAATGTGATAATTCCCACATTTTTTTCGGACTTTTTAAAGTCTTTTGGTTACTTATGCTTTGCCTGTTACGAACATTTTCTTTCTCACGTCTAAAAGTGCTGATCCTACTTTTCTGTAAAGAATCTGAATTTAATGCTTTTTCTACGTCATTCCAGACTGTATTCAAAATTTGTTCTTTAGCACTATTACTATGAGTTTTCTTCAAACCATTTTCATTTCTTTCTGTTCTTAGATTTTGGATATTTCCCATCTCTTGTTTTGTCAACTCCTTTGTATTAATGGTAGTATTTTTAGGAACTACTTTGTATGTTTCTTTCTTAATTTCTGTTGCATCCTTGATTGCTCTTCTAGTAATGTTGTCTCTATTACCATCAACAGAATTTGTCTGACTTTGAGTTTTTCCTCTTGCTTTCCTTTCAATTTCAAGATTATACACATTACAACTTCTAACTTGTTTTTCGTTTTGTTTAATAGAACTTGCTTTAAGTGCATTATGCTTCATGTCTTCGTTACGTTCCACATCTCTCTTCTTTACGGAATGGAAATCAGATGTCTTTCGAGTGTGATTTGATAAAAATTCTTCTTTTGCTTTTGCTTTTCTGATTACATATCTTTTCGGTACGTATTTAACCCGATGTTTTATTGGTTTGTTATCTTGTTTTCCATTGTATGTTATTGCAGGTGGAGTTATTTGCCTAGGTTTAGAATTTTGATGGCGGAATACTCTGTCCATTGTCAGACTTGATCCACTGGAACGTACTACTATCTTCTTAATTATGTTTGATTTATTATCAAAATTTTCTCGTGAGCTCTGTTTTGAAATTTTTATATTTCGTCTATGTTTATTTTCTGTGACATTTTCTGCGTCATCAGTGGATAGTTCAGAGTGATTCCGGGCATGGGAATCTTGTCTACAAGCATTATGTAAGCTAGAAACTCGTAAAAATCTTCCTCTTTCATTCGTTGAGACAGTTTTGTGTTTTGAACAATGATTCAAATCTTCTCTTCTAAGAACATTGCTCTTCTTCTTTCTCGAACTATCTTCTCGAGACATGCTGTCAATTTTCTCTTCAAATATTACTCCATATACACTTTTTGTTGCACTACATGTTTCTGTATTGTTTTTTGTTTCGTTAGTATTAATCACGAGGTCTTCAGTTTCATCTTTGTTGTCTTTATATATTTTAACAGGTCTTTTCACCCACCTCATTCTACGAACACTTCTGTCAACTTTTTTGCCAAAATGAAGGTTTATATCGTTAGTATTTTCACTTACTGCTTCGTCGTTGCCTCCAGCTATCGAGCAACTCTCACTTTTATTATATTTTAGATCACGTTTGGCCATTGGCTCTTCAAAATCTTTCCTCTCTAATTTGTTAACGAACATTGATATTACTCCGTAGCGCCGGTGAAGACCCAATCGTTTACCAGACGTTTTAGAAACTTCTTTGCACACTGCTTTGAAACTTCTGGTCCATAGACAATGTTTTCCTTCGATACTGACAACTGAACTTAATTCAGAGAATTTATCTTCGCGGTATTTATCTTTCAAGCGTTCCTCATTTCTAACAGATTTCTTCCTCTGATTTTTTCCGTATTCATTTTTCATACTTCGGGATTTGGATTTCTTAATTTCCTCAAATAACGACACCATTGATTTTCTAATTATACTGTGCTTTTTCTGAAAGGATGAAGGCGTCGCTACCCTAAATTTTTTACGAAGGTACTCCTTAATAGAACCTATGACTTCAAGAATACTGTCTGTGGCCAATGTATGTTCTCGAGAAAGCTCGTAGTTTTCCAGTAGTTCTATCGCTCTCATTATCGATTTTATTAGTTTTGTCTCTGTCTGGTCCATTTTGAAATCAACTGAGTACACCCATTGATCCTCTGTGTGCTTTTGTGCTACATGTTTCATTACTTTGTTTACACTATCCAATTCTGTCTCATCTTCGCAAAATATATCATTTTTGTTAATTCTTTTATATAAGCTCTCCTTAGAGAAGCTTGGCTCTGGCACAGCTATATTTAGTGTCTCCGAAGCTATATCAATATCATTTCCAGTCTTTGACAGTGTGACAATTGCATCTTTCTTAATTTGATTGTTGTTCTCCTCGTTGTTATAGTTTGGTTTATTCATGTTATTGAACTCACTAAGTACCGTCTTAGTAGAATGTGATTTTTTATTAACATTTTTCTGTTTAAAAATTATAAATGTCTTATTCTTAATATTAAGTTTTGGTATATTGTTGTAGTCTGGATCTACATTTGTTGATATTAATGGTTTCTGAAGTTTGATTATATCCGTACTGACACGTACATTACTGTTGGATTTCAAATTATCAATTCTGCTTGCATATTTATCTTCTATTAACTCAACGTTGTTCCCAAACAGAGGAAAAGCTTCTATTTTGTCATCAACTTGGCTTTGTTTTATAAATGTTTTCTTGAGAGAAGACACATACTTCTTGTTTTCTTCATGGAGAATAGAGGCAAGATTTCTTACTTTGTAGTTATTATTGTCGATCATAAAATCGTTGTTCTTTTCGGCTACTTTCGTCTCCTCATATAACATTCTTTCACTTTTATGACCTATTTTTTCTTCAGATTTTTCTTCTGCGAAAGTCATTCTTCGATCCTTTGTATTCGTTATAATACCTGATGTTGCCACGTCTAATTTTGAAGCGGCTTTCTTAGTACTGAACTCTGTTTCTGTGTTATGAAACTGCATATTTGTGATATTTTCATAACATAATTTCAACTTAGATTTGTTTGGAGCTAATGTCTTGTAACTGTTTTTCTCAGAACCAACAAGCTCATCATATTTATTTTTCTCTTCATAACAGGTAATGGGATTTCGTTGACTATTAAAGGAAATCTGTTTCATACCTTTAATAGTGGAATTTTGTTTTGTTTTCTGCATTGTCTGATCCGTCGTGTTTGTCCCTTGTTCTCTTTTGATCTTTCTATCAGGTTCTATGTCTGTGCTGTGAAATTGTTTATTAGTGTTACTTTCTTCTGCAGCCTTGTTAATTTCTTGAAATGTATCAATTACACATGGTATTATTTCAGTGTTTGTTAAATTAGTTTCCACTTCTGGTTCTTTCTGCCTTTGTAAAACATCTGATCTGTCGAATGTTTGTTGACGGACTAAGAGATTTTCATGACTTATGTTACCTGTGTTATTTTGTAGCTCTTGTGTCAATGATATTTGTTTCTTTAACATTGGTTTTAATAATGGTATTCTACTGGTGCGCGGTTTAAAGCCTGATGTTTGTGCTATTCTGCTAGATGTCGTATTGGTATTACTAGTTGCGTTTTCTTTCTTAGTAACGTTTTCTTCTTTCTTATCTCGACTATCCTTGACATTCGTTTTCTTTCTTTTCTCAGATATTGTACTTTTAGAAGAGGTAGTATAAGGTTTATTTAATTCTGTGTTTTTATGTACTTTATCGCTAGTTGTCATTACTACAGTTATGTCTCTTTTCACCTTTTGGAAAATTTTACTCAAATATTCAATTTTCTCCTCATCTGATGAATCGCGTAGTCTTAAAGTTCGATCTTTGCTTGAGTCCATTAAATTACTATTGCTTTCTATTTTGTTATTATACATTAATAAACTATATGATGATGAACTTGAGTTTCTCTTTACTGATCTCAAAGTTTTGTTCAGTGTCGCCAATTTTATGTTGCTTGTCGATACATCTATCTCACTTATTGTGTATGAAGTATGGCTCCTATTTGTTGCATTTGCTCGATGTCTTTTGGACTTGCCTTCGCGAGACACTCGTTGGCTTACAGGAGAATTTGTTCTTCTTTTGGTTCTGTCTTTGTCAGTCATTTCGCTGTTTTGACGAATCAAATTCTTTTTATCCTTAATTTTCTTTGACTGAATGGTATCACATATGTATGCTGATTTCCGAAATAAATTATTAGATTGACAATGAGTAAATGACTTACGGGTGTTTGTATGGTGATTATTACAGCATGAAGCAGCTTGACAACGTTCTCCCGTACTTTTTGATAAGTTCTTTTTAGATCCTTCAGCGTAGTAAAAAGAAACAGTCACAGTGTTTGGTTTATGTAGGATTTCTGGTTCCTTAGAATGATTTACTGGTGTTCCCATTTTGTTCGTTGTATATGTACATGCACATTTGTTATTTTAGCGGTATTGATGTAAATGAAATATAAACACAAATAATTTTGAAGAAAAATTTAGATTTATATAAATGTACTAAATAAAGTTTGGCCGAAATATAATATACATATTTCCTAGCTACGTAACAATGATTATGTATATTTTTGACAATGTTATTGCCGAAACTTTTAATAACTTCGTGATGTTATTCGATATTGATGCCAGACAAGAACTTGGCTACAAGTCATTTGAAAATTGTTTGTGTACGTTAGAAGAGATGTAATTGAAATGTAATCGAAAGATTTTCACGTTAAAGACTTGAAGATGTTTGCAATGTCAGAAGGAAAGCTCTTCTACCATATTGTATTCTCGTGAGCAGAACAGAGAAAAAACATGGACTTCATAATCTGGAAATCTGGAATTCAACTTAGTTAACGAAATAAATACAAAGTAAAGTAAATTTAAATGTTCTACATACTTACTTATCTCATGGATATTGCAACTATATGAACACTTAAAAAAGTATAATTTCAGAAGATAAGAATGAATATGAAAATCAATTACTGAATATTCTTGTTAATATATCAGAACACAAATGTACAAAAAAAAAAAAATGTTAATTTCTTTATTTTTATATGTACAAAGCTATACATATAAGCCTTCAAAATTCAGTCAGAATAATTGAAATATTTCGCTTTGAGCAACAAAATACAAACTATTAGATGGAAAATAAGAAGAAATATAATTTTTATATTTGAAATACTATTATTGCCAATTGCTAAGAGTAATCACAAGTATTATTGCGTGATCACAGTTAAACAATGAAACCTTAGTTTTGGCTATTTTTGTATTTTCCGTTATTTTTAACTTACAAGCCAGTTCTTTTACAAAAGCAAAAATTAGTTAAAAAATAAATAAAATAAAAAAGTTATTGAAGTGTAGTTTTTAGTCGCCTGAATAATATGCTAAGAGCTCTGGAAAATTTAATTGTTCTGCGCTTGATCTTCATCTTCTTCTTCTCTTTTTCTCAAAGAAAATATCTTTGGTTCTGTCGCAGACCTCAGTCTGTATTGACATTTATACTATTTTTTTTAACTCTCTTCTTCCTCCCGGTGAGCTATCGGATTTTTTTATTTTGATTTTTTCTTGATATAGCAATTGTCTTGAAAAAAATATTTTTCACTTTATCTCATACTATCTAACTTATCAAAACACACTTCAAACAAAATGTTTGCCATGATTTTGTCCAAACATTCCGATATCGTTTGTTTAACTAACGCCACCAAACCCAATTTTTATTTATTTGCTTATATTTTACTGATGGAGAATATGTTAACAGCATAGTGCATCTCTTTATCTATCCGAATATTGTGCATTGGAGTCAGAGACGTTTTTAAGTAAATTGCTCTAATAGATAAACCACAAATTTAACGTCCCTGTAAAAACAGAAAAAATAGTATGGAATTTGTTTTTATACAGGTAAATTTTAAGTTTAAGCAATTGTTTTGCATTTTTATTATTATATAAATAACGTTTATGATTGATTTGCCTGTAATTGTAGTGTAGTTGCTTAAAAACAGAAAGAAATATTAATTTTAATGTAAAAAAACATATTAGTTTTGATAATCACATTTCAAATCTCAATCTTGAAATTTAAATAGCATAAAATGACATCTTTTTCAATGACATCTTTTTAAAAACTGCGTCTTGCCTTGTTTCTCAAAAATTCACAAATCGAAGTGATATATGGTAAACTTTTGATGTAATTTCATTTTCAACGCACAAAATTGCTAATGATCTTCGTTAATGTAGACTTACATAATTTTCTTTCTTTTTGAAACTGAGAAACATTGTCCATCAGACACGTTTGAAGCAGTCGTGCACACGAAGACCCGTAGGGCGATGTCAGCATTTGGATAGATGGATTTAAACTCCTTCTTCCTCTCCTCTTTGATAGTTTGAGAGCAGTTTATTATTATTATTATTATTATTATTATTATTATTATTATTATTATTATTATTATTATTATTATTATTATTATTATTATTATTATTATTTCTATCGCTTCATGAACTCCATCTTCACTTGCTTAATCCAAGTACTTTCTTCTGAGGTTTCTCTATTTTTCTTCCCCTGGCGACAGTACTTGCATTGCCAACCTGATTTACATTCAGGATTCCAGATTAGCTTGAAAATGGACACTTCATCCACAAAGCATTCTTTTAAGTCTTTTGGGTAGTATTTTCAGGGCAACTATCAAAGTCTTATTATAGCTCTATGTAATTCAAGAATATTTCCAAACGGTGCAAACTTTTCAAAATGATTTTTATAAACTGTACAACGCCGGAGAAGTTGTCTCCAACTTTTCAATAATGATAAGAAATACATTTTTTTAAATTTTAAGTTCTCTTGTACAGTCATGCATATTCGTTCTTCTTATCCCTCCTTATTTTCTTCTTCGTTGTCATCAAAGAAGAGCTTCTTTCTTTTCCTTTGAATGTCACTTTTGTAAATTTTTGCATGAGATATTTCTATTTCTTTTCTTTCAAATGTACTGAAATCAGATTTAGTGGAGCTAACACGCTCAAAGAGAGATTCATAGAGCTCTACAACTGTGAACAAGTTTGTATCAACTGATTCAGCCTTTTACTTAGAGCATTCAATCTTTTAAATATAACATTGTCATAAATGCTGTTTCTAATTCTTTAAATTCTTCCAACAGTCTCGATCCCAAGAATCGATTCCAGTCTCGATCGATTCCTGTCTCGATCGATTCCTGTCTCGATCGATTCCTGTCTCGATCTCAAGAATCAGGTCTCGAAGTAAATTGTGTGAAATTAAAAATACACAAGTAGTATGATCTTACAATCTGTCGTTTACTATTTTTATTTTTTTACTTCGTATTGAACCTAGGAATAGTAGACGAAACACAAGCATTTCTTCCCGACTAATAAGTTTCAATTTGTAGGCACCAGGAATACTAACCAAGGAAAATTTCAAGAAAACCATTGTGGTGATAGCGAGATGGTGAATAATGACGGGAAACAAGGAGATTTCGATATCTATATTGTGATTTCCAAATAAGAGTAAAGTAGTTGATTAATGAGTGTCAGTGGCATAGGCAGTGTGCTGACTCGCCTCAAGCCTTTCTCTCTTTAGTACAGTGATACCGAAATGGATTCTTCTCTCATGTAGTATGTTCCATTTGTTACTCTTTTATACTGTATAGACATGTTACGACTCCTTTTTATAGATAATTTGTCACGAAAAGTAAGCTTTACACAGATATGTTTAAAGAAAAAACTTACTTCCCATAAATTCTATTCTTAACTCTCACAAAAATTCAGCACATTAGTTATAAACTGTATTCTTAATCTTTTTCAACTATTTCTTGCTACAATAGTCATCAAAATTTATTATCTGCGGATGCGAATAGAGAGCATTAAAAAAGAAAGTGAATATATAAATTGTATTATTATTTAGCTCCGGAGGGAGCAATAAAATTTTCTGGTATCGATTCAGCATCATGAGGCAATTGGGGAGCTACCTGAATTAAGAGGTAGTGAACTTTGATCCAGAAAGCCAAAAATAATGGGAACTGGCAACCAATACGCTGTTCACTCATCACCCAGTTGAACGTGAGTCATCTTGGTGGTCAATAGCCTTTCATGAGAGTAGCATAAGGAGGTTTAATTTAGTACTTCTTACGAGGAAACCGATTCAAGTATGACACGAAATTGTGGATGAGTTTATGCGCAAACGAAGTGTTTTTGTGTACAATTAAACCCATTAGAGGGAAAAATCCTCGATCTCAGCCGTTCCTCAGATATAGAGGAATAAGGGGAAGGCTGGTACTCCGATATTTGCGAATTTTTGAATATGTAGCGTTCGTACAAGTAAAAGAGTCTTTTAAAAATGAATAATTCCTTCATCCAGGAAAATTTTGTAATATGTCGCCTTAGATATGAGGGTTACAAAGCCGAAGAGTCCATAAAAAATTCTAGGGGAAGAATGTTGTGGAGTGGGAAGGCGCAAATAACGGAATTCTATTGTTGCCTGAAATAAGCGTGTCAGGTATCTAGTATGTTCAGGTTTCTTGGTACTCTGAATCAAATAAAAGCATCATCAGTCAAATAGGATGAAAAATGTAAAGAGTGGTGGCCGTCCGAACTTTCCAAATATTTATAGTTTCTACAATTATTAACCGATCGGAACTGTTTGCGATATACAGTATAAAAGGCGTGCCGGCTTTCATTTTTTTGCTTATTGATCCATACATTGCGTTTTAATATATGTCACACAACTACTCACTGTCGTACTTACGTTTGCAACAATATTTGTTTATGATTCATATTATTTAATTTTTCTATAGCACTTTTGCACAGAATATAACATTGTATTTTTGTTCACACAATAACGTCTCTGTTCCTTTGGCAATGTAATTAATAAATTTTTATATCACCTTTAATCATTTTCTGCGAACTAACGACATGATATACTAGCATGTAATATCATACAATTTTGTTCTTTGTTTCAATGGCGTTTATTATTCCTTAAGCTCCTTTTTCCGGCCCCGGGTAAAAGCTACGCCATTCACCTCAACATTCAACATTCAACATAGCCAAAAATTCGCAAAATATCGGAGCACCAACCTTCCCCTTATTTCTCTATATCTCCGGAACGGTTGAGATCGAGAGTTTTTCCCTCTAATGGGTTTAATTGTACACAAAAACACTTCATTTGCGCATAAACTCGTCCACAATTTCGTGTCACACTTGAATCGGTTTCCTCGTTGGTAAATTTCATCAGTACTCAATTCTTTGTAACTAAAGAAAACTGAAAAGAATGTAATTTCTTTTTTATCTGTCTCACCTGTAATTCGCCTCACTTCTGCGTACTAAAATAAAATACTAAGCTTCGTGTCACACGAGCCCATGAAGTACTCTGACCGACCATATGGCCCATATTTCAGCCGATGACGTTATATAATGTTTGGTATATATGTATATATGTGTGTAAGGGCATTTTTCTCGTTACGGCTATTATTAGTGCTCTCCATGATACATTTCTGGCTATCCCTCTGATCAGTATTGCACTCATAATTTCGGAAGTTTTTAGTTATTGTAATGTGTTGATGCGATTTAAAATTTTTATCTTTCATATCTATACCTTAGATGAAAGCGACTCACTAATTAACATAAAGGTCATACTACTATAGCTAGAAACATAATATTGGGACAGTAAACTCCTTTGCCATGGAAACAAGTAATAAGAAAGGATTTTTTAAAAATACGTATCCTAAGAGAGATTGAGGGATTTTCAAATCTTTTCCCCAAGATTGAAGTCCTACATTAGTAAGATAAAACTTCGTATATGAGCTTCCCATTAGAAATTAAAAATATATAAGTAGTGTGATCTTACAATCTGTCGTTTACTATTTTTATTTTTTACTTCATCTCTGTATGTACCATTATTGTAGTTCGTGTACCTCTTTGTAGTTAATGACTGCTTTTATTGCGCATGGTTACAGATTCAATCGGCATTAGATATATAAGACTATGACTAAAGCTCAAATAATGATTAGAATACCATTTTGAACAACTCTTTTCTCATATAGCTGGCGATGCTGCAAAGTGATATTAAACTCAACTCCAATACCACAGTTCATTTTCGTTGTGTTGAATCAATCTTATTCAAAACATGCCAAATAACACAATAGATAGGACAAAAGTTGCATTGAATCGAACCATAATGCAATTTTCAACGAACTTAAAAAGTTCGTTACTCAATTCTCTATGTCTATGTATCTGTCTGTCTGTCCGTCTGTCTTTCTGTCTGTTATTTGTGATTTTTTCAATTTTGAAACCTGCATTCGATAGAGCATCAAAAACTATCAGAGAAAGTGATTAAATTTTTCGCGTCACTCTTACCGTTATCAAGATATTGGCCAAAAAATGGCCGACTTCCAGAAATTTAAGGAGCCATATCTCGGGAACCGTCAGTCATGGGAGATCATGTTAATGTTGATCAATATCTAAAAGAATGGTAAATATTTTGATACCAAATAGTAACCGGTGGCCATTGTCCAACTGGCCACTGATTTAGCCAATAGCCAGTTGGCCACTGGCCACCAATTAATATCGGTGCCAAAATGTTTACCATCGTCTTAGGTATTGATTAACACAAATGTCATCTCTCTATGACTTACCGTTCCCGTAGTATTGGCCAAAAAATGGCCAATTTCTAGATATTTAAGGAGCCATAGCTCGGGAACCATAATTTGTAGAGATGATATTGATGTTGATCAATATCTAAGAGGATGGTAAATATTTTGGTACCAAACAGTAACCGGTAGCCACTGTCCAACTGGCCACTGTGTAGTGGCCATCAATTAATATAGGTACGAAAATGCCTAACATTCCATTAGGGATTGATCGGCACCAAAATGTTTACCATACTCTTAGGTATTGACTAACACCAATATTATCTCTCTATGACTTACCGTTCCCGTGATGTTGGCTGAAAAATGGCCAATTTCTAGATATTCAAGAAGTCATAGCTCGAGAACCATAAGTTGTAGAGAGATGATAATGATGTTGATCAGTACCTAAGAGGATGGTAAATATTTTGGTACCAAATAGTAACCGGTGGCCACTGTCCAACTGGTCAGTGCACAGTGGTCCGAAAGGCATGATTGTGTGAGCGAAATTCAAATCATGGTGTATGTTGTTCCTATGTGGAAAACATGGTACTATAACATAAACCCAACAAAAAAATCGTAAATTATGTCTGAGAACCAGGTCCGTAGCCATGGGGGAGGTACGGGGCACGTGACCCCATATAGGCGAAATGAATAGAAATAGACAAAATAGATATATATGTATCTAAGAAGTTTGGACCTACTTACTTATTCACTATCACTACTGTGAGAACTATCTGCAGAGAGGTGTGTATCCATTACGTCCACAGAACTGGAACTACATGCATCTGTACTTTTCTGCTGTGTAGGTGAAATTAGTAGCTGAAGAACATCAGAAGAAAGTGTAGCAAGCTTCTTATGGGGTAGCTTAGGATCTGATATTAAAAGCAACCGATGAAAGAGGTCCACATTTCCTTCCGTTTTTGATGTCTTTCTGGTATGCTGTTCTCTGAAGCTTTTGACATCTTTGTGTCGCGCTTCCTTGAGCGTCCTCTGATAACTGCCCAATTGGAAGTAGAGCAGATGTGATAATATCTGGGCCATGGATAAGAATCTTGTGAACAGATATTGGCATGTAGTACCATGGATAAAGGTTGACAAATCTTTCTGCAGTTTCGTGTGCATATTTCTGAAATGATGACACGTTTATGTCATAACCACTAGACACGGCGAGCAGGATGGAAGAAAAGCGATGAATTAGAACTTCATCTATGCCTGTTATTTCTGCAGACAGTTTTGAATCAGCGAAGAATCTACGTGCTGTGTTTCCGTCGTTAGTGGTCCCACTTCCGCCAGGTTTAGGTATGTCTATCAATAAGCCTGTTTGTTGTTTAAACCACTCTTGGATGTCTTTCTTTCTTTGTGCAACCTTGTTGATATTTTCCTGACCACGGATCTGCCATTTCTTTATGTCAAGACGATAACTGACATGAAGAAGACATTCAAAGGACCGAATCCATGCATGAAGTGTTGATGGCCCAAATTGGAAGTGCAATGGATTAACATGACTCTTCCTTACCTTAGTCATGTCATTCATCTCCTTCGGGAGAGCACCACAAATGTAACATCTCAGAGATGATGATGTGTCCATTAAAGCGTTACATACCTTGCGTTACAACCATTGTTAATACCAAATGATGAGTGACAGAAATATGTCTATCTGCACACGTCACATCCGTTGATTTGAGGGATGAAATTTGCTGTTCGATGTACTCCTTTTCTTTGTTGCATATTTGAGGAGTTTCTTTAAGAAACTGAAGCCGCAAAGGTCTGCAGAAGCGTACAGATGATGGCCTGGGATTTTGCCAAATGATTGTTTTCTGCTTTGCGTTTGATGACGTAGCGTATAACTGCAAAGGAACAAGAGATGTAACAAATATATCACTGTCAATTATAGTCCCCTCAACACCTTTCTGCTTGTACGCAGACTGTCCACTACTACCATCGAAGCCCCATTTACAGAAAACGGTGAGATTTCTTACTTCACTCTCTTCCATCTGAGTGATAACAGCCATCTGATCTTGCAAAAGTCGATTAGCTGTGTGATCTAAAAGATCTTGTAGACTGACTTCAATTGCAGTGTCAGTTGCAGAGACAGACGGAGGATAGAATTCGTTTTTTGCTTCGAGAACTTGGTGGTAGGATGGATACAGGTCAGCAGCTTTCGCCTTAGCTTGGGTCTGAAGTAAGTTGTATTGGTGTTTGGTGAGCTTTGCTTCTACTATTAGTGACAAGGCTTCATCTGGGGTATACGATACCATTCGCTGATCAGCCGTAGCAGTCTTCCAAGCCTCTTTTATTTTCTTCGGTCTTGTTGGCGATTATAGTGTTATTTCTTTCACCAGGTTTGATGCTGTGATCTTTCCTTCTTTACGGAGTTTCATTTGTGTTGCATAAGACAGAACGTCAGAACCATACGACTCACGAAGTTCAACTGTTTTCCTCCTCTTAACAGATTCATTACTTTCTTGAAAACATTTAACAGATCTCCCCTTGCCAAACGTAGTTGCACTTTCTTCAGCTTCAGTTGCCAGCTCCAGAAATGGTAACTTTGCAGGTGCATTAAGCCAATCAGAATATCGTTGAAGAAACCTATCAACCATTCTGGAACAACTATCTAGTCGCTGGAGAATCTTGGTGCAGAACAATTTGATAGCTGTCTTTATCTCCTTGTACTTTTCTTCATTATCCTGAATTCGCAGCTTTCCTATAATGTACTCTTCCAAGTGTCCTTTTCCCGCTTACGTTAAAAAGGTCTCTTCTGGTAGGCCTAAACGCCATTATTCCTGAAAAAAGCAGATAATAAACATCACTTTCTGAATTTAACAAGCACATTGGGTATAATCACAAAGACTAATGTGTACAATATCAAAGCAATTAGGCCTGAAAAGAAAATCTACGTTAGATTGCGATTTCCACTGTTGCACGTCCTATACATACTGTTCTCAAACCATTCTCCCTCGAAAGTACAGCGAATGACGTGCAGTTTAGTAATTCACCTATCTTCCTTCTGATGAAGACCAAATGAAAAGCGAAACGCGTCAAGACAGTACATAATGCGGATATAGTATGGGTCAAATTATGCATTGTTTTATGTACTGACCCATGTTAACAGGTGACTAGTCTGAAAATGTGCAAACATGTGCAACAATTTTTGTTATGTACGTTACCTATACATGTTGTCCTTCACACTCATGAAGGAATCTTACTGGTACCTCTTGGTTCTTTTTTTATAACTCAATGATTTATCACCACTACAGTGCATTTCTCCTACTACTTATATGCTAAGATTTTATATGACATTATTCCTCCAGGTTCGTTTCTGGAGAGCAGTTATATACTTCCTCTCATTGCTACTTCCCTACAGTTTCTGTTTCATGGGGTTTCCCTTTTCGTTCACTTGTGTTCTCGAACGGAGACGCTGAGTGGTGCTGTAGTATTGCTTCCAGTTCCTGTACAGCAAACTTCTAATTACACATTACACAAACTTTACTTCTCTACATGTTCGTTCTATTCGTATTTAAAAAATACTTAATGCTGTTTTTGAATGCACCATTGTATGGACTAAACGTGTATGCTACTCATACTCCATCCTCCAGTACTTGACATTTTGGATTTTTGCGCAGGTTTTGCGGCGTTTCGGACCACTGTGCAGTGGTTTGGCTAGTAGCAAGTTGCATAGTGATCATCAATTAATATCGATACGAAAATGTTTAACATTCTATTACTGATTTATTAACACCAATATCGTGTCTCTCGGACTTACCGTTCCCGTGATATTGGCCAAAAGATAGTTCTGATTTCCTGAAAATTAAGGAGCCAAATCTCGGGAAACGCAAGTCTATAAAAATCATTTAGTGTTGGTCAATACCTAAGAGGATGCTGAACATTTTGCTACCAAATAGTAACCGCTTGCCACTGAATAACTGTCTACTGGCCAACTGGACACCGTTCCCCAGATATTGGCCAAAAAGATCGAATTTCTAGATATTTAAACAGCCATATCTCGAGAACTGTAATTCATAGAGAGATGATAATTTGCTAATTTTTGTGAGAAAGAGAAGAAGGTGCGGATAAAATGATTTAGTTTTACATCCAGGAGCAATGACAGTTATCCTTCTCGCTCCACCTCTCCATTCTTTTTAAGTTCGTTCTGGCAATGCTCCTGGAGCATTCTCAACTGATTAAGCTTCAATTTTGTTTGTATATTATCAATTACAATTTTCTTGACTGTTGTATTTATCTCAGAGAATCACGTTTATTACCCTTAACAAGTTAATAAATTACTTCTACAACGCTTTATTTCAAAGGCATGAAATGTTTCAAATTTATTATTGTTTTGCTTTATGAATTTATACATAGATACTTTCCTCTTCAAGGCATATACTTTTGTCTTCTTTTGTAAGCAAAAGATGCTAATAGATTCATTGGAGGAACCCCACAACATAATACCATTACTCAATAATGATTGGGTTGTGTTAGTTTTTAGTGGTGTTGTTTATTGAACGCTAGCGTCCTCTGTCAATACCGAGGGTATATGAAATGTGGACCTACAGTTCAGAGTAGAAATGCAGGGTTCAAATTTTAATGTTCTTCCACAAGGAGTAGAACAGGGGATCACTTGCACCAAACATGCAGCACGCGCTTGTCAGGAGGGGGACATAATAATGAATAAAAGTTTGCATATTATAATGAAGATAATGCTTGTATTGTAATATTAGTTTTTATTCCGCAAAGATCAAACCAAATACAACTTTTTTTGTTAAAAAATGTTCATTCCAATTTAATTTGCAGCTTACACCTAGAATTTCGTTGAGGTAGAGAAATTGATTCTTTATTATTTACAACTACTTAAGGAATATATGTACTTTAAAGAGAATAATAAAATTTAGTAGAGTTATTTTATCATTATTTAAAATCAGTTTATTGGTATTTAACCAGTTAATTAATCGACTGAAGGCTATAATATATTCTCAAAATCTTGTGATTTCCCAATAATAATAATAATAATAATAATAATAATAATAATAATAATAATAATAATAATAATAATAATAATAATAATAATAATAATAATAATAATAATGGTAACATCAGGAATAAAACGTATTTAAAAGCCGAAATAGCGTGTGTTATATATATACACAAAAGAATAACTAGTGGCCCTAACACTGCTTTTTTTTCTTTAACAAAGGAATTAGTATCTGCAGTTCGAATCACCATGGAGAAATGTGTGTTTCTAAGGAAAAGTTTATAACATGAGTCAAGTGAGAAGTGATTGCTGAAGCAGATTGTATTATAATAATGGATGCACTTTGTTAACTACAGCAGCCTACAATTAATAGTCTTCCTAATGATTTCTTACGTTCTTCGTAGCAACTGGATTAATACCTAGGTAAACACACATTTGAACTGAGAAGAATACCCAGGTACACAATGAAACACTTGTTCTAACAGGATAGAGCAGAGCACTGAGACCCACTGCAACTTCTGCTCTACTCGTGATGTGTTTATTGTTTGAAAATGTGATTTAAAACTAACCATGTCATCTTTATTAGTCTGTATCAATTGATTGATGATTTTCCACATTGATTAATTTCTAGATTTTTTAATAGTTTTTAAATTGTGTATTATATTTGCACTGTTTACTTTTATTTTGTAAATTTGTTTATACTTTCTGACGTAATTTATGAAGCCATCAGCAACGTGTTTATCACTAAATATTTTAGCGTAATTAACTAATGTTTATTTTGAGTTTGGTACGCCATTTGCAATCAAAATTTTATTAGTTTTATTACTATTTCTAAAACCTACAAGAGGAAAGTTACGTTAAACCAACACAAAAGAAAATTAATAAGGAGTTAAGTTTTTCATCCATTATGATAAATAAATAAATTTCATCTCAGCTTTCAAGACTTAACAAATGATAAAAGTAGTTAATATTATTCGACAAAATTAATCCTTTCTAAGTGCTGCTAATTTTCCGCTGTATCGGCAACTTAATTGTAGGATGACAAATCAACTAATTGCGCCTTATTATCTGAGTATCCTGGATTGATATTTCAAACTTATAGTTAAGACACTGATTACTATTATTTATCAAGTGATAATTTTCCATTTTTGGTAGGCGTTTTTAAAATAACATGTAAGTTAATTAAAGTTAGTAATTTTTTAAAAATCTGACTTAACTTTGATTTCAGTCACCCAATTAATATTGTATCACTACACAAAATAACAATATATAATTTTTGCCTAAATAGTCAAGGAGAAATTCAAGATTTCGAAGCAGTATATATAAGTTTTAGAGTTTTATCTATAAATATTACTACTCGTGTAATAGCCCGCTGGTCCACCAGAGTATCAAACTCAGGACTACTAGACGAAATACGAGCGTTCCTTCCAGACTAATAAGTTGCAATTTGTAGGCACCTGGAATATTAACCATGGTAAAAATTCAAGAATACCAGTATTTTTTTTTTTTCAATAACAACATAGTTGTGGTGATAGCGAGATGATGAATAGTGGAGGGGAAAACAAGGGGATTTCGACATCTACATTGTGATTTCCAAATAAGTGTAAGAAGTTGATTTGAGTATTAGTGGCATAGGCAGTGTGCTGACTCGGCTCAAGCGTTTCTCCCTTTAGTACAGTGATATCGAAATGGATTCTTCTCTCATGTAGTATGTTCCATTTGTTACTCTTTTACACTGTATAGACATATTACGACTCCTTTTTATAGATAATTTGTCACGAAAAGTAAGCTTTACACAGATATGTTGAAAGAAAAAACTTACTTCCCATAAATTCTATTCTTAACTCACACAAAATTTCAGCACATTAGTTGGATACTGTATTCTTAATCTTTTTCAACTATTTCTTGTTACGATAGGCATTAAAATTTACTAGCTGCGGATGCGAATAGAGGGCATTAAGAGAGAATGAATATATAAGTTGTATTATTATTTAGCTTCGGTGGGAGCACTAAAATTTTCTGGTATTGACCCAGGATCATGAGGCAATTGGGGAGCTATCTGAATTTAGATGTATCGAACTCAGATCCAGGAAGTCAGAAATAATGATCCTGGGAACCAACGCGTTACCCACTCATCAAGCAGTTGAACGTGAGTCAGCTGGTGGGCCATACCATTTCATGGTTGTTGCGTCAGGAGGTTTACAGTAATCTAATTCTTCTTAGCAAATTTCATCAGTATTTCAATAGTTTGTAGCTAAAGAAAACTCAAAAAGAATCTTTCTTATCTGTCTCGCCCCTATGTACTGAAATAAAATACTAAGCTTCGTGTCACAGGAGCCCATGAAGTACTCTGACCGACCATATTGCCCACATTTCAGCCGATGACGCCACATAATGCTTGGTGTATATGTATGTGTGCGAAAAGGCGTTTCTTTCTTATGGCAATTGTTAGTGTTCTCCATGATATATTTCTCGCTGTGCCACTGAGCAATACTGCACTAATAATTTCGGAAGTTTGTAATTATTATAATGTGTTCATGTGGATTAGAATTTTTACCTTTCGTATCTATACCTTATATAAAATTTACTCACTAATCAACGTAAAGGCTAAACTACTAAAACTAAAAACATAAAATTCGGATAGGAAATACCCTTTCCATAGAAACAAGTTATAAAAAAGGATTTAAAAAAAAAAGAATACGAGGATTTTTTTAAAAAAATACGTATCCGAAGGGATATTAATTTTTTTTTTTTTTTTTTTTTTTTTTTTTTTTTTTTTTTTTTTTTTAAGTTTGAAGTATCTTAAATTGGTATGATAAAACTTGATATGTATGGCTTTCCATTATAGATAATTGAAGATGTGTTTCAGTATTTTTCGAAAATTCCTCTCTTAAATAGGGAAAAGAAAGCAATTTCTATTTTACAAATTTTGGCTCTTTATTGTGAAACTGGGAAATATGAGGATTCGCTTAAGTTAGAGACGTGGAATTCGATATTTAAACTTTTAATTAAAAAGATAATTCTCACATATTTCGACTTTTCCACTTCTCATGGGGGGAAATGGAACAATCTCCATAATATTTAAATTTTCAGCTCTTTATACAGAAAAAAGATATGTGAGTATTCGTTTAAGTTGAAGGCAGGAGATCTGGTACATAAACTTTTAATTGAAATTAATCCAAAACGTGTTTCATCCTTCTCAAAACTTCGGCTCTTAATGGGAACAATTTTCAATATTAAAATTTTCGATTCTTTATTCAGAAAATGCTTGATGTGAGTATTCGCTTGAGTTGGGGGCGTGGAATTTCATATAAAAGTCATAATCAAAAGTTTAATAGGAATGTGGTGCACCAATATCGACAATTCTGCTTCTAAAAGGAACAAGAAGGACAATTTTTACAATATTCAAATTTCTAGTTTTATATTCATTAAACTTTATTCTTTTCATGTGAAGAATGTACACTTCTATTTGTTGCATTGTAAGCATTTGTCATTTGTTTTTGAAAATATGTTTAAATAGAAACCTAATAGTCGAACTCCATTTGAGGAGGCCGGGCCTTCATTCTTCTTCCCCATTGGGTTCCCGTTTTAAAGTAAAGACACAAAACAAGTTATTAGTTCACTTAGACCATTTGAACTTTTTCACATAACTCCTATTTAACACTTCAATTAAATAACGAAATTTCTTTCCGTATTTACAGAAATTCACTAGCAATAATGATAAAATGGAAATTTTATACCAAAATCACTTTTAGGCTGAATAACACAGTTAATTTCGAAGACATAAAACAAATCAGATGCAACTTTCTGGCTCATGTTGGATACCAAACAGCTGCAGTAATAAATTACGTATTGTATGAACAGGGACCATTACCTGCCGTAATTTATAGCAAAGACCACCTTCCAGTCTTCTTCTCGCCAGATCAAGTGAACTTCCAGTCTTCTTCTCGCCTCATCGAGAAACCTCAGGAAGGAGGGGAGAAAACGTTTGAAAGCATGTCTCACCATTATGTCACCGAAGACTCACTCGTTTGTCGGAGGAGAAGTTAATCACTTACAAACCAGTTAAATACAGAAAAAGCAATTTTGCTACAGAATTTTTATTCTCATTATCTCGGCTACTTCTCAAACCAATTTCAATGAAACCTTCAATAGACTAAATAGAATTAAATATACTTTAAGAATGCTTATAATATACCGGAACAATTTCATTTCGATAAACCAAAACAGTTTTCTATTAACATTTGCTTAAAAAAGAAAGAGAAATTAACTATTCATTTCAGACAGAGAAAAATACGTAATGATTGTTGCACACGTTACAAATCGAAGTCTCCCACGCCAAAGGCGCTTACACTAATCATATAGCTCATACAGCCTTGGTGCTGAAAAGAATGCTAACCATATAACAACGAGAAAGCTCAAGATGTAAGTAGTAGTTTGCAGTCAGTTCTTTAAGAAAACCTCACTGAGGAAGATAGGAGTCTCATTGAAATTTTTGGCAATTACTAAATGATACACATACACCACTGTTAGTCCGTTATTATTATTATTATTATTAACAATATAATCTTAGCCAGTGGCGGCGATTGGACGTTAAAAGTGGGGGGGCAAGACATGATCTGAATATTTGTATATCAGTGTTAGTTTTACTGGTTGTTTCTAACACTTTGTTTAACGTAAGGTTGTATAACTAATAGGATACTATCTTTTTCTGTTAAAATACCGTACATCGTATTTTATATTTTATTAAGTAAACTGACAAAAGCAACACAAGTAGGTACTCTTAAACAACGAAGATGTACGAAGAGATGTGATTCCTTGCTTATGAACGTCTTAAAATTCTGTCTGGAAAATTGTGTGATCAGATTACCGGTAGCTATTTAATAACAAATTTGCAAAACAAATAAATAGAAAGGATAATATTAATCATAGTAATAAATAATGAGACTTGTTTTAAAAAAGTTACATTGAAACGGGATTAATGAACAACTGTTATTTTTAATTCCACACATGCCCCTAAACGTATGTTATTACTCTTAGAAAGACAGTAAATACTACAAGAACATGTACAAAATTTAAGAAATAATTTTGCAGCTTCCCGAAACATGTTAAAATGAAATTAAAATCTTTCAGTTTTACATGCCACTCTTACGCCGGCTAGGCTAATTAAGAGGGTATAATGAAAAATGAATGCAACGGTGGAGTGAAGAAAGTGGGAGAACCCCAAGAAAATCCACGCACACGGTGATTGTCCACCAGAAAGTTCACTTGGCTTGAGCGGAGATCGAACCAAAGACCTCACGCACCAGAGATGAACACTCTACCACTGAGCCACCAAGGCCCTTCCCAAATATGTTCATTGCCATTAGGTGCAGTTTTCGCTGTCTTGGAATAGATTAAAACACAACAATACTTAGAATCACTCCACACTCTAGTTATACAAAATAATCCTAAAATCTAGAATTATGTTGAATTCACTAAATTCAACTGTATATACACTCGTACACCCCTAAACGCATTACTTCACTCGTATATTACACTGCAAAACAGTGGAAAAGGTACAAGTTGTTTCTTATTACTCTCTTTTTAATCAATATTCCTTAATATTAGAAAGAAGGAAAGACATATTAGAAACTGTCAATTTTTGTGCAATTAAAGAATAACTTTATGAAAGACTTTTTTTCTTTTGTAAAATGTTCTCTCAATTAGTTTCAAAGCGGCTTACTAATATATCGAACCGACTAACGTATTAAGAAGAAATGAAATTACTCTGGAATTGCGCTCCAATAGATTAATTTTTGGAACATTTTCCATGGCAATCACAACGCAATTCTTGTAGCTTTCTTAACTCCACGGAAAGACAACCAATACATACTAACGCAACAGCAAATATTATATGGCATATTTTTTTCTATGAACCATAATACATACAATAATTTTACATTTCCATATGAAACTAGACATATACATTAATGGGTCGCTTCAAAAAAGTGGGGGGGCAACTGCCCCCCTTTGCCCCCCCTAATCGCCGCCCATGATCTTAGCTCCAATTTTGTTTGATAATTTCATAAAACAAAGAAAACTATCATTATTTTGTAACAGAACTTACTAATGTTTTAAAAAAAACTATTTTAAAAAGCATTACTGCCTTCAAAATATGCCTTATTATTTAGTGACACATTTTAAAACTATTCCATCAACACATAGCTATAAGACAACCTGCTGAGTAATAAAAAGTAACAAAAAATCACTAAATATTCATTAAATAATATTTTAAAAAATCAGGAAAATCATACTGACACATTTTTAACGATGAAACTTAAGATCGATAAAGCAATATTCCTGAGGATAGGCAATTTTTAATATGATATATACAATATATAAGGTTAAATGTTTACTATAGAATTGTTACAACTACCATATCCAGGAATTAATGCCACAAAATACATTATTTTATTTTATAATCAGCATCAAAATACATCTTAAAGCAAAATAGTTTTTCCGCCATTTTAAATAAGGAATCTAACTCGAAAGCTAATACAAGTAGGGGATCATAAGTCAATGGTGCAGATCTTACATCTATGTGAAGATTTGTATATTCGAACGCTGATTTCGTTTTGAGAGTGTTTACAATGTGCCTTTTCGACCTCCGATGGAGAAACATACATTTTAGATGACATGTTAAGTGGACAGTGGACTGATGCGGAGTGTTAAGTTTGCCGCCATGGTAGAAAGGAGTGTTAAACTCAAAATGCATAAACTAACATCGTATACATGAGATTTTTCAAGATAGTTCCATTTTTTGCATACTATCGTTCCCTATTCACTCATACTTTCAGTTTTCAATCACCTTTAGCTTAAAGGATATAATCACGAAATCAAAAGTTAAGGTTCAATTGACACAATGATACTTTCGAAAAATCATTGTTCTTACACCCGGTAACTAGTAAGAAAATCTTAAATACTACACTGAAAATGACAAATAAGAGTTCTTCAGGATATGATGAAGTTCCTGATAAAATTCTAAAGCAATGCTCTTATGAGATTGCTGATATCTTATGCTTCATAGTAAATAACTCATTTAGTAGTGGCGTTTTTTCCTGAAACATTGAAGCTAGCAGTTGTTAAACCCTTATATAAAAGCGGCAAGAAAGATCTTACATCGAACTACAGACAAATATCATGTCTGTCTACCTTCTCTAAACTTTTTGAAAAACTTATGTATATAAGACTAGTTAGCTTTCTAAATAATTTTAACTTGATATTTCCTGCTCAAAATGGCTTTAGATCAAATAAGTCTATTGAAACTGCTCTTTACTCCTTTCCCTATTCCGCTTTAAATTCATTAAACGCTAAGAAGTATACAACCGGCATATTTTTTGATCTTAGCAAAGCTTTTGATACAATTGATCATCAAATTTTACTTGAAAAATTACAAGATTATGGTATTAGGGGAAATGCTTATGAGTGGTTTAAATCGTGTATATCCAATAGAAGGCAAACTGTTGAAATTAACTGTCAAACTCGAGACATACAGGGAGAAAGCAAATGTTATTCAGATACCAAAGAGTTAAAATTTGGATTTCCGCAAGGTTCCATCTTAGGCCCTATTCTATTTTTAATATATATAAATGACTTGCCATAATGTTTAGACTCTGCTAAAATTGTTCTGTATACTGACGATACAAATATATTAGTAATTGGAGACTCTTACGTTGAGTTATGTAATGTAGTAGACTCCACCATGTCTGCCGTCAGTGACTGGATGGATAGAAATAAACTAATACTAAATACAACAAAGTCTTCGTGCATGTGCTTTCACGTAGTAAAAAACGAGATAAGAGAACGCCCTTGTGTAACAATTAACGGCAAAACGTTGAATTACGTTTAAATATCAAATTTCAACGTTACGTTCGAATATCAAATTTCTTGATCTTTGGGTGTCAGATACACTAGATTGGAAAATTCACATTCAAAAATTATCTAGTAAATTGGGTCAAACCTGTTACATGTTAAAAGTTTTACGAAATAGTGTCAGTCAGCATGTTCTGTTCACAACTTATTTTGGACTTTTTCATTCTAAATTGAAATATGGTATTATATTCTGGGGATCTACTGCACTGCTAAATTCCATATTCGTTTTACAAAAGAGAGCTTTAAGGTTTATGACCGGAAGTAAACCTCGAACTTCTTGTAAATCTCTATTTAAATTTCTTGAAATCTTCCCTCTTCCATGTTTATATATATATGAACTTCTAAAATTTGTAAGAAAAGATATACAGCTAGGTACAAGCAGCTTCCGGTTGAACTCAGATATTCATACGCATAATACAAGACAAGCGTCGGATCTTCATGTAGAGTCCTCACGTTTAAAAGTGCATAAGAATAGTACATTTCCTATGGCAGTGAATATTTATAACAAGCTTCCTTCCACTTTTAAAAAACAAAACACCCGGTTTCAATAAAGCAGTCAAGTACTACCTACTCGAGCACTGCTTCTATTCTGTAGAAGGATGTCTCGCCTGTAGTAAATAAGGTTTAAAGTATATATATTTTGTATATCTATAATGTACGGTTTTACTATCTATAATGTTTTACGGTTATATATCTATAATGTTTTATGTCGTTGTGTATAAATTAGAATAATGAAAAATTGTACATTTTTTACTTAAATTGACACTATTTTAATATTGCATGTAGATTTAAATGTATACATATGTACACATTCGATGTTCTTGTGACGTGTCCAACTCATACGTTCACGCTGTAAACAATTTGTATGAAAAAGGATAAAAATAAATACAATACAATACAATACAAGTTATTGACTTATTTGGAATTTTCGACAATAATCACAACTAATCCAAAAGTAATCAAAGTGTCGAAAACAATTTGGTAATTTGTGTTTATTTAGTTTAAAATTTTCCAGTAATTATTAGTATTGATTCAATAATGTTCATTTTCGGAGAAAAATAAGCCATTTATAGTAGAAAAGGTGCATTTCCACTGTGTCATTCATTTTCCAATAATTTAAAAAACAAATGGCAAAAAAAAAAAAAAAATCTGTAGTAAAATTTCTTAAAATTGTTTACGGAAAGCAGTGCGTAGTGTTAAGTATAAGCATCTTTTACCTTGTATTTTAATTTATTTACAATGTACTGTAAAATGTATTAAGAAGAAATTGAACACTTATAAAATGTCTTACAAGTAACTTGCTCCAAGACTCTTCTTATAAAACATAATTTTGATATTTTCCAGTGACATAACTAGCGAGGAGGAGGGGCTTGTGCCCCGGGCGCCGGATTGGGGGACTCAAAACTGGGCAAATATTTATTTTCACTATAAAGAAAGCAAAGGAGCTTTGCAAACTTAGATCATAAAAGGTACCTCAGAAACTTAAGAGGACAACAACGGCTCACCAACCTTAGGATCATATCCATAGAGCATAAGTTAGCTTCAAAGCTATCTTCTGAGAACATTGTAAAAGCCTTTGTAGCCAAAAGAGCCCGCAAACTTAAATTTTAGTTCAAGTTTTTTGTGTTTTCATTTAACTTACATCGATTTAAGAGATTTGTAAAATGTCAGAGTACAACACTTGAGATAACAACTTGGCTGTCATAATTAAATATTCTATTCTAAAGCAACAAACAGTTGATTCATTCTACAGATATGCACATCCCGATATAATTCCAAATACGACTATAAGAATATGTTAAGCATGCTACTCTCAGATTATTTGGCAGTCAAATACTAATTATTTTGGTGTTTTATCTTGTACTAAAAATTAAATTATGTACTGTAATTTTTAAATCAAGCTTTACCACTTGAAGGAAAAATGGAATAGGAGAATTACTGTGTAATGCCAATATCAAGTATAATCGGAGAGCGTTTTGGTTTAAATGGTCAGAAGGGGGAAGGAGGCGCTAAGGCGAGTTCTTGCCCCGACTGATAACTAGCCAAGTTGCGTCGCTGATATCTTCAAAGTTAGAAGGAATTTATTGGATTTATTTTAATTAAAAAATAAAAATACTAAATCTCTCTTCCCATGTTACCAACATGTGTTCTTACGATACTCATGGTTTCCTGTTCGATTTCCAGTAAAGACAGAATTTTCTTTGTTAATTCAACATCAACGTACAGTTTAGACTACTTTTATAAAGATTACCTAATTTACCAGCATGTTGCAGGTCAAAAATCAGAAAATAATGGTGACTGAGGTCAATACACTGACTCCGCATTGTACAAATGAACATGTGCTGTTTTTACCATCCATCATTTCGGGCAGTGTTTCTTCATTTTGTTTGTATGATTCAGGAATGGCTGCTGAAGTTAAAGTTAAAGGCAAAGCATCAAAGTTCCGGAAAGGAATAAAACAGTTGTAAAGTATCACTGCATAATAATGTAAAATTATACTCGACAAGAGTCGTGATTCAGGTTAAACTGGTTACAAAAAATGGTTCGTATAAAACCTGCTCAGAGTCCATCCTTTGAATATTCGTAATTTATTATATCATTATCAATAGAGAGATAAAATCCATCTACATATAGCTTTGTGTAACTTCAAGAAAGTACTATTTTCACCTGCTGACTGCTACGCACACACACATGCGTCCAAAAAATGCCATTAAATATTCACATGGCAGTTACTGTGTTAAATAGACCTGCTCCAATTAGTTCAAATATTTAGAATGTATAAATCGATACTCTGCTACTGGATGAAGTTTTCTTTTTTAGTGTCCTATACATGAGGTAGAACGTTAAACACCTACCATAATTAGGTTATTTTCATAATGAATATTGTAGAACAATGGTTCTCAAACTTGTTGTTACCGCGACCCACATTACATATTAAAACTATTTTGTGGCCCACCTACTTTTATTCAAATACACATCGTAGTGAATTCCAAACCAATTAAATTTTGTAAGTCATATTTCTAATTTTTCCATAGAAAGGTAACTCAGAGCTAACAATATTCCCAACGCATTGCCCTACCCCGTGACAGATTTTGACTCACCCATTCTCTTTCCATCCTAATCCAGCATCTCTACTGAATGTACAATTACGAAAGAAAGTATTCTTCCGTTAACAAAAATTCTTTTCCTAATAACTCAACAAAAAATAACCTATTAGAGTACCGCTTTTGACAAATTATTAAGTTATAACTAATCTAAGGATAGCAACAAAAAGATCCAAATTAATTTATTTGTTCCCGAGTTATTGACAAAAGAAAATTTGTCAACTGTCAAATACTTTCTTTCCCATGTGTACAACAAGGCAGTGCTCTGAGCAATCACTTACTCTTCATCTCATAACAAACACTTCGAATTTTCATTTCCTGAGTGGTACTTACTTTATAACATATGTTTCTGCATCAAAATAAAATTTTCATACTTAATTTCTCGCGACCCACACTTTGAGAAATACCATTGTAGAAGATTCAATCACTTCAAAGCTTTACAAGCAAGAAAATAGTACTTAACTTATTTATTAACAGATGGTATCATACACACATTCTAATTCTACAAAAATTTAGAGTTAGTGTCAGGAATCTACGGGATATGAACCAATTTTTAACGGAATACTTATTTACCTAAAGGCAAATCACATTCTGAAAACAATGTGAAATAGAGAAACTATTTTATTAGTTAAATATAAGTAGTGTATTCGTAACAGTTAGGAGTGTATCATTATAAGAAGTAGAAGCGTCAAGTTAATATAACATTAAAAACTATATATATATATATATATATATATATATATATATATATATATATAATCTGCTAGCCAATAGTCAATTTTTAATATACAGGGTGTTTCAAAACAACACTGACAACGTTTGGGAGGTGATTCCTGAGACCAAGATAAGACAAAAAGTATAGACCAACCTGGGTGCACAGATGCTTCCTTTCGGAGTTATAGACTCCCGAAAACATGAAAAAATGAACTTTAAAGGTCTATAGCTCCAAAACTATGGGACCTACCGTAGGCAGCTCAAGACTTCACTTAGGAACTAGTATGTGCCCTATTCAAATATCCATGTTTCAAAATCCTGTGGTACTTCCGCAACAATTTTTGTAGAGGCTGTTTGGCTACGCGCATATAATTTGAAGTACTCACCAACTACTTTTATAAAAATTGTTGCAGAAGTATCGCAGAAAGTTAAGACATGCACTCTTACTTTTGAATTCTTCCGCCTCTTGTCACTTTCAACCAAGTTTCTTTCTACATTAATTTCATTTGCATGTTTCATTGTCTCGTTTAGACTACATATGTTTCTTTGGAGTTTTATAGGCTGTTTTTAAATTAAGACTATATGAGGTCGAGACTACAGTTAAACATAAGACTTACAGCTTGATGTATCTGGTTTAGAAACGTTCATTTGTCTGAATAAGAAGAATTCACACAAAGTTAGAATATGAATTTTGAGAAGACTCTTTATTTAATGTTTATAAATGTTGCAGTTTGTTAAGACTTTTTTGTACAAAACATGCTGTACAGAAAAGTTATGCTCGAAATTTTACAACAAAAGATCATGCAGTCTCGTATTTCTTCATACCTCATATTACGGTTGTAATAATGTTCTTAACATGAAATTTCGTGACAGGGACAAATAGCCTCGTACCTGACATCATTATTAAACAGCAGTCAATTAATTGGCCTTAGTATGAAGCTTCACTAATCTATAGTACATACTTTGTCCATAAAGTTTTTATTTTCACCTTAAAATTTGCAAACTTTTTTTTTTTTTTTAAGTTTTATATCTTCTCCATCAAATGTGAATTAAAAATATATTTTTTGAAATATTACAAGCAAGCAGCAGTTGAGCATCTAAGTTTTGTAATACATAGATATTACAATTGGTTTTCTCCAGAAGTTATGGACATCATGGTCTAAACATTAAGTGATTTAGTTTTCAAATCAATATAATTTTAATACCTGCTTCAATGTGAATGAGTTAAATGACTAGTTTGTCTATGTGACAGATGTAAAGGTGTATGTGGTATCGCTGAAAATACATAAAATAAAACATACTTAGCTGTTACGAGTAATTTATTTTCATTTGATAAGTCTGCTGCAGATAATGCTGTCTTTCGAAGAAACGTAGTTATTATATAAGATACTTCTCCTCATGAGAAGATACCTGAAATTATTTTCAGGCTCTCTGGGTTTCATGAAAATATCAGTTTGTAGTCGTAGTATTTCGTTTTATATACCTTATGCCCACAAATTTTAACAAGTCTGAGACTGGTCCAGAAATATGTTCGATGTCGACTTCAGCAAATGAGAAGGACATGAAAATCAAAACAGGTTCAAACTTTTCCAACATCTTGAAATTGTGTTTGGTGCTTCCAAAGGTTGTCTGTTTCGGTGAAGTTCGTCTGTAAGCTGTCTTATCAGATAGTATCGAAAAGTAAAAGTAAAAAGCAAGAATTTTAGGAATGAGCCAAAAATTAATCAAAAGATTGCGATCTTGACCAAGAATTTTAAGAATGATCCAAAAAAAATGCATCAAAAGATTACGATCTTGGCCAGTAATTAGTTTTTGGAGCAGGGACCACAAAATTTTTGAATGGCACCTAAATCGGGTTTTCGTATTTTTTACGGAATAAGCGCATCATACTGAGTTAAGTGATAGTTTGGATTTGGCTACACTATAAGTAGTTCTCCAATAAGACATACAAGAAAATTTTTTATTGAAATATATTGGATCTTTTTTCCAATAATAAATAAATAAATAAATGACATTTTTTTTAAAAAAAAATCTATGACCTATCCGATATTTATTGGAGATCGACCAGTTGATCGCGAACGACTATTTGACAAGCAATGACGTACTATTTATGCATTATCCTTGTGGGTTTTTAAAAACAAAAATCAAGTGAAGAACGAGAACTTAATCGAAGAGAAATCAGTGGATACTATGATATTAAAATAAGTAATAATCTAAGGATTCTTTATGTCCACTTTGATCACCTATCTTTTTTTTTTTTTTTTTTTTTTTTAGTCTGGGAAACTTCATCACAGTCTAAAAGGTAAAAATTTAAATATATTTGTTCTCGTCTGCAATAAAATTGCCAGTTCCGAGGCTTTCGGGAGGGGACGCGGTGGTTCAATGGTAGAGCGTTCACCTCTGGTGCATGGGGTTCCTGGTTTGATCTCAGCTCTCGCCAAGTGAACTTTATGGTGGACAAACACCGTGTGCGTGGGTTTCCTTGGGTTTCTACCGTTTCCTCCCACTTTCTTCATTCCACCGTTTCATTCATTTCTCAATGTCACTGTCTCCTTTAGCCTAGTCGGCATAACCATGGGGCATAAAACTCAAAGTTTTTATTTCATTTCATTTTTTTACACGGCTTTCCGTGTTTTCCTTATTTCTTAGTAGTTGAATGATGAGAATTTAACTCCCTTTTTCAGTACTGAGACTATGTGACTATATAAAACGGGTCTTTAATGTACCAGGTTGGTTGGCTAGAAATTAACATTGCTTTTTAGCACTGAGGCTGTATGTGACGAATCCTATTGTTTAAAGCGGATCCAAACCATTATTCAAGTTTGTAATCGAAGTATGTACCACCACTGGCAATCAAATCCGGAACTGCATGCAAAGAAACCACGCGCGTTAGTCACTTGTCAACAAAGATCCTATTATTGCCAACATGTTTTCCATAAAAATCTACATTCATATAGAGTTTTTTGGTTCTTAATCCCGTCTATCTAGTTTGAATAAGTGAATTCCTAAGTAACAATGAACAATTAATTATCAAAAAATGGTGAAACATTATCATACAGCACTAAGAAAAACCATTTTCGCTTAATATACCATCAGATAGGGAAATAAAGTAGAAATAAATATATAAACACTAACACCACATGTACTAACACTAAAAAACTAGAAACTGACACTGTATAACATTATAAGCGCTTTCGCTAAATGTATCATCAGATAGGGAAGGAAGTAGGAAATAAGAAATATATATAAACATTAAAGAAGAAGAAAGTGTCACTTTAATATTTTCCACAATAATATATATATATAATAATAAAAATATATAAGCAAAAAATGCTTGTTATATCTTGCTAGAAATTATATATTATGTATTTTCCTAACAATTTAGTATTTCATTAAGAATTTTGCACTGTTGCCAATCAGATCCGCTTCTTAGGAAAGCGCAACTTTTTCTTGTCATTGTTAGAAACACTGGTTCTAATATTACAAACGTAAGGAGTTTGGTAAAAGGAAATTGTCGCATGAAATGAGTTCCAGCAATTCTGAAGAAGAGACAGATGGATGGAAAGAATAATGACATCATAACGATACTTGAAATAAGCTAAACATTTTGTCCCTAACATACACAAAGTCATTTCAGGTTCATGGTAACGAACTTGGCACCCTTATCAACACAAAAAATACCGCAACGCTACCTGCGGTTGTGCTCAATATGCAATCTCTGTTTATTAGTCCTACATATCAATTTCCATTGAAGAATACTGCGTTCAACTAGAGTTTGATTATGTCTACTCCTTCCTCTAGTAAACTTTCCAAAAACTGTCGAGCATGTGAGTCTATCGATGGCTCGACGTTCGTTCGAAAAACGGAAACCCACATGAATCTATGGATGATGCATCACGAACTTTCACAGGAATGTCTCTAAAAGGGGTTGCATGAATTCTTATTTCACGTGCTATCCACTCCATGTACGTCACTATTGACTTTTCCATATGATTGGACGCCTTACTGGTGAATTACTACAACGAGAAATTGCAGCTGCCACACAGGGATTAAATATTATGGCAGTGCAGTGGCTTTAAAAGGATCGTGGAAAAATAAAATGAAATCTTTACTTCCCACGGTTATGCCAGCTAGGTTAAAGGAGACGATGATGATGAGAAATGAATGAATTGGTGGAATGAAGAAAGTGGGAGGAAACGGGAGAACCCCGAGAAAACACACGCACACGTTGTTTGTCCACCACAAAGTTCACTGTGGAGAGGAACCAGGGACTCCAAAAGGTTCCTCTGGTAACAAGTTGCATTATTATTATTATTATTATTATTATTATTATTATTATTATTATTATTATTATTATTATTATTATTATTATTATTATTATTATTATTATTATTATTCCAGAAGAAAAGTAAGTATTCTTTTAATTACTACGTTTAGATGATTTTAGTGCAGTAAGATAATTGTCTACGTAGCTGGTTGATTTGCTAGGTAGTAACTAGTATGTATTACAGTAGTGTAGATCCAACATATTCTTATTTATGTAGTATAATGAACTAGTATTGATATAGATTTCTAAATGTTATCATTTATATTAAGGATGGTACCGAGACCGAGACGGACTTTTATATACCGAAACGAGACCGAGACGAACTTTTACATACCAAGATGAGACCGAGACCGAGACAGACCTCTATGAATCGAAACGAGACCTTGGTCAGTCTCGAAAGTCTCGGTCTCGTCTCGAATATTGCTATTTTGCCTTTACTCAAACTTTGTTTCACTGCTGTGTGAGATAATATGGGAACGGTTGACTGATGTACAGTGGCGTATTTAGGGGGTAGGTATCGGGCTCAAGCCCCTCCCGAAATAAATTTGTGATTATTTTTTCGCATTGCACGTACAACCGTTTCTTACCCATTCCTCAAGCCTCTCTCGAAACAAAATCCTCTGCTATTGCATATAATCTTACATATATATATATATATATATATATATATATATATATATATATATATATATACAGAGTGTTTCAAAACAACACCGACAACGTTTGGGAGGTCATTCCTGACATCAAGATAAGAAAAAAAGTATAGACCAACCTGGGTGCACAAATGCTTCCTTTCAGAGTTATAGGTTCCCGAAAACATGAAAAAATGAACTTTAAAGGCCTATAGTTTCAATACTATGCGACCTACCGTAGTCGGTTAAGACTTCACCTAGAAACTAATATGTGCGCTATCCAAAAATACATGTTTCAGAATCCTGGGGTACTCACGCCATAATTTTTGTAGAGGGAGTTTGGTTACAGGCATATAACCTGAAGTACTCATCAACTACCTCTATAAAAATTGTTCTGCAAGTACCACAGAATTCTGAAACATGGATATTTGGATAGTGCACGTAGTAGTTCCTAAGTGAAGTCTTGACCCGACTACGATAGGTCTCAAAGTTTTGGAGTTACGGACCTTTTAAAGTTCATTTTTACAAGTTTTCGGCAGCCTATAACTCCGAAAGGTAGCATTTGTACACCCAAATTGGTCTATACTTTTTGTCTTATCTTGGTGTCAAGAATCACCTCCCAAACGTTGTCGTTGTAGTTTTTGAAACACCCTATATATATATATATATATATATATATATATATATATATATATATATATATATATATTAACAATGCTGAAATGTTGTACCATGTTGTGTGAAATATTGAAGGGAAAATTCTTCTAGATACTCTGCAATACCATTAGATAAACATGCATTGTTGCCAACGCAAAATAAAGTTGTATTTTGTCAAATTGCACTATGTAAGGTATTACCTATTTCTAATTTAGATATTAAATAAAACCACTATACCACATACATTATTCAGTGTGTAATGGACCGGTTTGATCCATTACAGCGTTTTGTGTTAGTTCTCTGTTTGTACCCTTATTCTTACCAAACTGATCTTCAAAGTAAAAGATGACATAAAATTTATCTGCACCATTGAAATGTTGGCAAAATTGATAGTGAAATTAATGCCTGTTTTTATTCTTCTTCTTTGACAGTTGTAGTTCGATCTTGTTATGTTAGAAAGAATAGTTTTGGCATATAGAGTTTTGATATGTGTAAAATGGTTGATTGAAGTGTATGATACATACGTTTACTTATAAATCGGTAATTTTATGTATTTTGTTTCTGGACGTACTGTAGTAATATAAATAATGTCCAGCTAAATCTAAACGTCCGGAATCCATAAGGATTCCGTGAATGGATCCTTTCCTCTTATTATCATATACGTATGATTCCTGTCATATCATATCAGGAACTTCTATTTAATTCTGAAATAGCTCATACATATGGCGATTGCAGTTACAGTTTTAATATCGAGGCTTGTGTATAGCCCGCTCTCCCCAGTTCTTTGTCACAGGAACTGGAAGAGTCACTACTACTACTTATATTGAGAACAGAACCCAACCAACCCCTGCGGGGCTTCTAACCCGTTCCTACTACTACTACTACTACTATTGCTACTAACTACTACTACTACTACTACTGCTACTACTACTACCGCTACTACTACTACTACTACTACTACTACTACTACTACTTATACAAAAACTTCCTTACCACAGGATTTACATCTTAAATCTTAACATGCGGTTCCGATTCATTATGAACTAGTATCAATCGTTAGAATCATTATGATTCGTTAAAAATCACTGGGGGGAGCGGGCTATACTCAATCCAATATCGATATTCAGGTGCTGATTTTATTGTGTAATGCGTTGACTTTAAATTTCATGTCTGATAGGCTTCATGTTGTTAAGGGATATCATATAGATCATTTATGAAATATGCTACGACGAAGATGATTAATTATATTAGATATAAATATTTGATGAAGTGGATCAATGAATAAGGATATGAAATAAAAGTTATGATAATTATATGTATTGAATGCGTATTATGTGTGTAAAATGATGATTCTCCTTAGGCACTTGATGACTAATGACTAATATAAACATGAGTATGTCACGCATTTTCTTTAGTGTATCTTAAGGGCCTCACCTGTTATTATTTAATCATAATTCGTATTAGAAACTGCATACGCCCCTTAACCTAATTGGAGCTAAATAAAGAGTGATCCGGAGTGTCAAAAGTTGGTTGAAGTATTTTATTTTCATCTTTAGTAGATTTGCAACCATAAGTATTCCTGATATGTTATAATGCTTTGTGTTTTCTTCTTCTGGTGTGGCTTTCCTGCGTGGTGCAACGTATCTGCAATCTACAGTCCGATGCTTGCAGCTGATGAAAGTAATCACTTTGTGATCTAACATATCATCAGCCAACAAATATAAGCGCTCCTTAAAGTGTAGGATAGTACAAGTGTAACAAAAGAAAATACAGTATGACTAACATCAACATTTTGGAGATCTCTGATAACTCAAATGGCATAGACGGTGCAATGCGCATCAATTGTATCTTAGCGTCAAATACACCCTGTTCCAAGAAGAATATACGTATTTCGAATGCATATATTTATTAAACTTTAAGACATACGAATATGAAATTTTACACACATATTTACGAACCTCTCAAGTTCAAATTACAGTTCAAAGTTCAAATTACAGATGATCAATATGTCCTCCATCAGCGACACGAACAATATCACATCGATACTCAAATTCCTCCCACACTCGGGCAAGCATGTCCTGCGTCACTGATGTTATGGCAGTAGGGATCCGGTTCTTCAACTCTTCCAGGTTCTGTGGGAGTGGTGGTACATAAACGTTGTCTTTAACGAAACCCCACAGGAAGAAGTCACAGGATGTCAAATCCGGTGACCGTGGAGGCAAGCTGAGACATTCTAAGTCGCCAGCTCCTTGACGACCAATCCAACGGTTCGGTAGAGTTTCATTCAGATATTCACGCACTTGGCGACTCCAGTGAGGGAGTGCCCCGTCTTGTTGAAAAATGCAGTTGTCTTCGTGCAGCTTCAGAAACAACCAGTTTTGTAACATAGCGAGATACTGCTGACTGTTAACCGTATTTCCATTAAAGAAGAATGGGCCGTAAATAGATGATCGGGATATCGCACAAAACACATTGACTTTGGGCGAATCTCGTACATGTTCAAATGCTGCATGTGGGTTCTGTAGGCCCCAAATTCAAACATTTTGTTTGTTTACCTGACCACTAACACGGAAAGTCCCTTCATCACTGAACACGATGCGTTGTGCAAAAGTGTTATCATTGTCAATAGCATCCAGAATCTCGTTACAAAATGCCACATGTTTGCATTTGTCATCAGGACGCAGAGCTTGTAACAGCTGTAACTTGTACCGCTTCATAACCAACCGACGTCTCAAAACACGCCAAATTGTTGCTGTCAGCACTTGTAACTCCTGACTGGCACTACGAGTTGATTTTGAAGGACTACGTTGGAAAGCAGTTTGAATTCGTGCAGCACTTTCTTCAGGAACATGAGGGCGGCCAGGACTATTTCCTTTACATACACATCCTGTATCTACAAACTGTCGAATGTTCCACACATTCGGAGGATAAATTTGGTACCTCAACCTGAAACGTCTTTGCACTGTAATCACGGAATTGCACTTCGCAAACTCGAGAACACAAAATGATTTCTGCTGTGGAGTAGCCATTTTAAACATATTACGCTTACCAAGCAAAACAGAAGACAATTGACAGCTAGCGGCTATTAATATAAACTAGACGATGTATTCGTTTCTCCATAGCGGAGTAGCCGAGCCGAGGCGCAACGATCGATAGTTTGGACAAAATAATTATTCATAATACGTATATTCTTTTTGAAACAGGGATTTCGAATGAATGAAGGAACAAAGTTACCAGAAATGGAAAATTTAACTTTTTCTAAAGACTTTACTTCGAAAACGTGCTGACATATCACGTCTCATCATGTAGATGCTTCCAAAAAACTTCAGTGAACATAATGTCATTTACAACAATTGTTATTTCAAACTTTCAGAGATACCAAACACATGGATAGTGATTGTTATATTGCTTAAAATAACGTATTTGTGTTATTTTTTGTAATGATTGTTGCTTTCGCTTGCTTCTACAACATTACAACAATAGTTTTTGGTGGCTTTAATTACAAGTCGCAGTTCCATTATTTTAAGCAGTATTACCAACTTAAACAAATTGCCAAATATTATTATAAATATAGCTGCAAATAATGTAGCTAAACTATTTATTTATATAATTATAGATATTTTAAAATTACTCGTAATTTGTTTTATGGTGCAAGAATGTTTTCAAAAGACGATGTTTTTCATAGTCTTTATAATGTTAATGTCAAAGTTTAGGTTCCAGCAATACATGTAAATGCAAATTGTAACTGAAATTAAATGTAACTGATAACTTTTCAGTAACACTGGTTGTTCCCTTAAGCCTTAGGCCCGATGTACACAAATCCATGCTTATTTAAAACTTCTAATTACACCCTAGTTGCATTTCACCTGTTTTAGTTTGACCACCTGCCGCCTCAAACTCCATCCATACCAAATACTATATGCAATTATTCAAGAACTTATACTTAGTAATACACATTGTGTTGATTTTTTGTTTGTTTTGTTTTAGTTTAATGTCCCACGATTATGCTAGGGCGTCTAAAGGAGACGTGGAGCTAATGATTATAATGGAATCCGAACCACTTCGGACGTTCAACTGTACCCTCACCGGAAATCGAATTCGAAACCACGCGAACCGAAGTCAAGCGTGCTAGATATATATATATATATATATATATATATATATATATATATATATATATATATATATATATATATATAGAGAGAGAGAGAGAGAGAGAGAGAGAGAGAGAGAGAGAGAGAGAGATATAAAACTTTTACTAGGTAAGGTAGGGTAAAAACGGATCCAAAATTTAACGAAATTCGTACAGAGAAAAAAAATATTCTTGATCCTTCATATTGCAACAAAACTACGAAAAGTAATACAAAAGAAAACTAGAAAGTTAAGAAACACTTGTTTTGCCGGGGGACAGAGAAAATAGATACATATAGCTCGAACTACCTATATACTTATATAATATGTATGTTCATGTTTCGCAAGTAGGTCTAATTTTCAATCAATATAAAATTTCAACGTAATGAACGCACGATTAGGTTTCTCGAATAAAGATCACATGCATCGCTGAGAGCTTAGGAATAAGCTTAATCTATGTTACAGCACTGGATATATGCTTAAGTAATACATTACGATCTTATGAACGTGTATAAGAAACAGAATGTACTTAAAGTGAGATGCGAACTATACGAAATATCGGACTTTGAATCTAACTTGTTTGGTGATCCAACCCGAGACCACAGATAGAAAAGATGAGTGTTGTAGCTCCCACCACAAGATTAAAGATGTTCCTGTTTTAAAGTGTCAATTAAACACTGGTATGTGAAACGGTAATAAAGTATTGGTCAATTTGAAACAAAATATATTGTAGTAATAATTTACTCTATTTGTTAAGATAATGAACGTTATATTCTGTTTTTAAAATGACAGTCAAAGCAGAATGTATTGGATAATAACTGAGAAATTGTAAAATTTCAATTTCGGCGAGATTAAATACATTCGTGCTCCTATGCGTTGCGTTATCCATTAGGAGGTAGTGAACAATTCTGATCCAAAGAAAGGAAATAAACTACTGTATAGTACTGGAGTTAATTTAATAGAGTTTTATTGTATAGGCAGTGCTGAGGCTATTTGAGACAAAGTCTGTTGCTGAAAGTGAAATATGGGTTACTATTATGGTTTTATCCCAGGTATGTTATACCTACTGATGATTGAACCTGGAAAACACGCATGGAAAGCATTAGCGCTAGCAAATTAGCTACGAAGAGGTACATCATACCATAATTCTAAGTCAAGAATGAAGGCAAAAAATAAGAAGCGGAAACGACAGACTGTACGCAGGCCCGGACTGGCCCAGGTGGCCGCCTAGACAGAGGCCAAATCAAAAGGGGGCCAAATGAAAATTTTAATAACGAGAGAGGAGGTCAGTAGAAAGAGAAAAAATGTGGAAAATGTATACGACAACTAAAGTACTCGCGCCCAGTCGTGAAGCTTGGGCTCTAAACCAATCATAGAAACATTTTGCTTGAGTTCCGATGCATCGGAAAACTTCGGTACAATTCGTGGTGCCGCTTCCGGAGCGCACTCTTGGGGAAACGTCAAACAGCTGAAATTAACCAACAATGTTGCCAAACTTTGAGGAGATAATAAACGAGTATTTAAAAAAGCATTTTAAAAATACCAATAATAACACGGCGCAACAATAACCACTGTAACAACTATTCTAAAACGGTAGCAATAACACAAATAGTAACAACGAAAATATAACGCAACAAAAAACAATTAACAAAACGAAATTTGACGCCAATTCGACAACACTGTACTCGCGGGAGATGTTTTAGGTGTAACCCGAGAGACGACACTGACAAAATTTGATGGGTGGGGGTTGACGACTGGAACACACCCTCGCGTTCTATTGGGTGGTGAAATCGATAGATCTAGGTCAAGCTTCACGACTCGGTGCAAATACTATAAATTCTTGTGAACGGTGGCAATCTAAATACATGAAGTTCTTTGAGGGGTCCATTAAAATTCAGTTGCGACTCACCAGGTCGTACCATGGAAAATTAGCGCCTGGGGCGAGAGTATACGACGGTGCCCCCATACATATATTCCAAGCAATTTTTCCCATCTTTTTCCTTTTTCTTCCGAATTTTTCGCCCCCTTACTTCGGCGCCCGGGACCTGCCGCACTCGCCCCCCCCCCTCGGCACGGCCCTGCGACTCACGTCCCCTATAAAGTAAGAATGGGACCATGCCAGCTTCAGAATCATGTAGGTGCAAATAAAAACAATAGTGGAATCCAACACGCTTCCTATCGCGGAATATAAAAGGAAGTCCAAATTATAGTGACCTAACAACACAATTCTTAAAAATTCACTTTCTTGCCCCAGGAAAAATAACGATTTGAAAAGCAACAGAAAGAGATCTGAGATCACTTTCAAGATTTATGATATCATGGTGTTGCGTCGAGCCATTGCCTCTGTAACAAGATCCCGTTGTTTTTCCATTGTTGAGTCACTCACGAGTATTTGCTTTCATCAGGGGCAGATCCAGGGGGAAATCAGGGCGAGCTCCCCCCCTCCCCAGAAGAGGAAACTTTCTTATTTTATATACAAAGTATAAAGAAATTCTGATCGAGCATTCTATTAATGTCTCGTATGGTACATCTATATGTGCATCAAGAAGAATAATTTAGTTTCCGGCGCGGCGGTGGGTTATATCAAGTGAATGTGCACATATGAGGACTATTACGCTAATCCCCGCTGAATCCTCTTTAAGAAATCTTAGAGGAGAAAAAAAGTGGCTCAGGAACAAAATAATATTTTTTAAGCAACAATGATATAAATAAATGCGTTATAAGAGCATGTATTGAATATCATTTTGCATGTCGTTAGAACTTCAGTGGCTTGAAGAAATTGATACAAGGGTAATTCAATAGATAACTGCGATATTTTTCTACTTTTCAAGTTTGCTCTACTGCATTGTGTGCTCACCAGACGCTAGGTGTCACCGTTGACTTCGCCTGTGGTAGGTTGTAGCTTTATCACATCAGTCCATTTTGCGCTGTTGTGAAGTAAAGATCGCCGCGCCACTCTCTGTGTGCAGCGAAGAACAGCGTTATGTCATTTTTTTTTTTTTTTTTTTCGTTTGAAGGTGCATCAGGAACGAAAATTCGTAGAAGACTTTCAGTACGATACGAGGATAACGGATTGCCACAGTGAAGCGCTTACCAGTGGATTGAACAGTTCGAAAGTGGTCGAACGAGCTTGAAGGATGAGGAAAGAGCAGGTACCAGCTACACCAAAAACTGATAACATTATTGAACGAGCCCGTGCCTTGATTCTGAATAATAGGGTGACTGTTGATGAAGTGGCAACCCATATGCAGATTAGTCATAGTTCTGCATATGAGATCATGCTAACAGGCTTAACTTTCACAAAGTCTGTGCAAGATGGGTTCCGAAAAAAAAAAAAAAGAACATGATGAAGAGCACAAACGAAATCGTGTGAGAATCTGTCACCATCTAATGGACTGTTATACTATCAAAGGTGAAGCGTTTCTCAGGCGAATCACCACTGGAGATGAAATATGGATTTACTTTGAACCAGGGCAAGCACCAGAGCATGAAATGGAAGCACCCCGGATCTCCCGTCAAGAAGAAATTCAAGAACCAACTTTCTGCAGGGAAAGTGATGCTCACAGTGTTTTGGGACTCACAAGGGCCAATCCAGGAACATTACCTGGAAAAGAAGTCAGCAATAGACAGTAAAAGTGCAGTGATATGCTGGTAAGCAAGTTGAAGCCTGCAATTAGTAATAAACGCAGAGGTTGATTGTTAGAAGGTGTTCTTGTATTTCATGACAATGAGGTCCACATACCACCGCCTACACCGCTCAAATTCTTCAAACGTTGCATTTCGAGGCGTTGGAGCATCCTGTATACAGTCCCGATCTCGCCCCGTTGGATTACCATCTGTTTGGTCCACTTAAAGGTGATCTCAGAGGTCGTCGATTCAACTCCGATTAACATGTGAAGGAAGCGATGAATTCGTGGTTTCCTACCCAACAAAAAACCTTTTTGCAGAGGGTATCGTAAAGCCTGTGCATCAGTGGACCAAATGCATTTGAAAGCAGGGTGACTATGTTGAAAAATGATATGAATAAAAACATTGTACTCTTGTAGTAATAAATAACAAAAAATTGGTTGAAAATACTGATTGACTTACCGTCGTATTTTGTGTTAGATTTACCTTTTTTCAGCATAACAATAAGCTAAAACGAGTTTAAAATTCCTTGGAAAAATACTTCTCCCGCCTTGTTATGTTAGTTAACGCTGATTTTTTTTTTTTTTTTTTAAGATTAAGTAAATTGGGCTTATAATCATATTTGAATTTTAAACATCATGACTCTTATTAGCAAAAACATACAACGTGTTAAAATCTAAGGGCCTTATGCAGAGTCGTTTTGACGCGTTATTAGTGCCATACTAAAGAGTTCGACTAACATATGTTTCCTGCAGTAGTCAGGCCTTTAGTATGACGCTAATCATACGTCAAAACGACTCTGCATAAGGCCCTAAGTGTTTTCCTCAGGATACTCGTTAGAAGGTTGTTCTAAAGAAGCACTCAATCTTGAAGCAGTTTCATTAAAAACAACTGACTTATATTAGTCGGAGCTCCAAGTAGGTTCAAAATACTTGTTAAGAAGAAAATCAACTATTGAGTTAGTGGAGTTTAGAATAACTGGCTAACTTTGACGCCATTTCTCACTGGATCTAATGCCGTTTCAGATACCGTTCCGTTTTAGCCATAGATACCAGGTACCTTAGAGTTAATTTCATTGACAAAAAGCATTTTCAGAGAAAAATAGACATACAAAGGTTTAGCATAACAATCCTCACGTAACGTATATACCTTACATATCAATCATCTCATCTTGACGAAACAAAGTGATTGATACCGAACTTGGACACATTCAGTACACGATACCTAATTTACTTACGGAATGGGTGTATTCAACCTTTGAACACGTGCAGTCTATATATCAATCAACTATTCTTAAAGAAAGAAAGCTACTAGTACCGAAATTGGAACTTCCGGTCACCCATCGGAAATTTCCAATTTTGGTTTCGATCGCTTTATTTCCTTAAGACGAATTGTTTGATATATAAGTTACACGAACCCAATTGCTGGATATACCCCACCTCCGAAAGTAAATTAGAAACCCTGTACCGGAAGTGTCAAATTCGGTACTGATCGATTTCTTTCTCAAGTCGGGTTGATTGATAAGTTGCATGAACGCAATACCTGGTGGATATGTCTCACCCTGGAAATAAAAAAACCCAGGCTATTCGATTGGGCTGATGAGAATTATATCAGAACGAGTCCTTGATGTGAAGAAAGAGCTATGTTTGTGCTTCATCGACTGGCAAAAAGCTTTCGACCGGGTCAATTGGACGAAACTACTTGAAAATATTTAAAGAACTCGGAGTCAACTAGAGAGATTGACGACTCATTCAAAACCTGTACACAGGACGAGTGAAGCTACGCTTGAATGAAGGAGAAACCAACAGTGTGGAGATTGGAAGAGGAGTCAGACTAGGATGTAGTTTGTCGCCCCAATTATTCAACATTTACAATGAATGTTTAATGAAGAAAGCATTAATGGGAACTGAGACTTCAAGATTGGAGGACAGATCATTAACAAGATCAAGTATGCAGATGATACGGTTATAATAGCTAAAACCGAAGGAGGAGTACAGGAGATGATTGACAAAATAGTTGACACTGGTAAACTATATGGAATGGAAATAAACATCGAAAATTCGAAAGTCATGAGAATATCCCATGGAAGCACGCCCTTACGGATCAGAGTAGAAGAAAGAGAGCTTGAAGAGGTCGATAATTTTAAGTATCTGGGAAGTATTTTGACGAGAGATGCTTACTGCACAAAAGAGGTCAGATCAAGAATTGCCATCAACAAGAAAAGATCACTCTTAACTAGCAGACTCAATATTGGACTTAGGAAGAAGTTGGTCAACTGCTACATCTGGATCATTGGACTGTATGGTTCAGAGACTTGGACATTACGGAAGTTAGAGAGGAAATATATAGAGAGCTTCCAAATGTTGTGTTGGAGGAAAATGGAGAAGATAAAACGGAGAGAGAGCAACAAACGAAGATGTTTTAAAACGGATAGGAGAGAAGAGGACACTTCTAGCCACCATTCTTCGTCGAGAGGCCAATTGGATTGGACACATCTGGAGAAGAAATTGAATCGGTTATTGCAGATAGGGCATATGTTACAAAACCATGTTTTCGAGAAAAAGGAAAAAAAAATGTTTAGTTCGTACGTGTGATCTGTTACCGAAATGGAATTCCACGTGATTTAATAGTGAAGGCACGCTATTATTTTGTGCGAAACAATAGTTCTCGATTGTTGTTCATTTTTCTAATAGACACGCTTGAAATTTTGCACATGTGTACTTTCTGCCAGTGGCGGCTAATGTTAGTGTTGCAGCGTTGCGTAACAACCAAAGTATTTCAAGAAAAAAATATTATCAGCAATAGTAGTAAAGAACAGAAAAAATACTTTCTAATACTCCCATATATACTTTAAATAACACATTTTTTTACTTCTCTAACTGTCCGTTTCGTTAATCCGTTTTAAAAAGCGAAAAATAATCCGTCACAGAGTCTGTAATTTATATTGTGTTGCAGCGAGCATGCAACGACCAGATTCCTTCAGCGCGGGAATTGGAGCAAATGTTAAGTCTCCTTTCCCCTATCTCAGAAGTTAAAGGGACTGGTCGTTGCAGTGCTTCTGCAACATAGCACGGTTTCCAGTGAACGAGAAGGTTTTTCGCGCTAAATAAGATTTCTAAATTTTATGTCACTAGCAGTTAACAAATGGAATTTGTTTTTATGCATTCATATTTTTATATTACAGTACTTATACGAAGCAAATCAATATAATAACAATTAAAAAAAGTGATAGCAGAATTACAAAATAAAAAAGAAAATATATAGTAGAGCAGAAATCAAATGAAAGTAGATCCGCATTTACAAGTTAATTCTTAGCTTATATAGATAATGAAAATTTCTTCTACAGTAATTTGTGAACCAAATATTAATAAGTCAATATGCAGAATCCCCCCCCCCCTCTGTGGATAGTATTTTAGTATATGCATATTTCTTTTATAAAATAAGTATATTTTATACTCTTGATAGAACTGTATGGTGGGGAACGCCACATTGAATTTGGGACTAGTTAGCAATGCTCAGAGGCGTAGCCACGAGGGGGGTCCACCGGGTCCGGACCTCCCCAAAATTTCGAAACTCGACTAGCATTTGTAGACTTTCTTAACGAACTATACTTGTTTAAGAGAGAAATTATTGATGTAAGCTAAATATTTTATTTTACGCCTCATCATGTACTCTTTCTTTTCTTATAGAAATAATCGTTCTATCATTTTTTCTAAAAATATAGGTGACAGTAATTAAGAATTACTTATCTTTTCGGGTAGAGTAAAAGACAGGTTCGTTATTACGTAGACGTATTGGATCTTCCTCAAATACTTTGGACCCCTCCCAGCTAACATGTTGTTCCTATATCTGGCGGGTTTCAAGGTTGCTTTGCAGAACGTTGATAAACATTGTTTCGCCTCATGTGGAAGTATATTGTGTTCATCGTGCATTGCGTAACAACCAAGACGGATGATTTGGAATGTAGTTCTTTTTTTCTTTTACGCACAATTGTGTGTGTGTGTGTTGATATATGAATAGGGTTGCCAACTCTGTAAAATAAAAAAAACGACACTTCCTCAAAATTCTCTGTGATATAAGTCTCAGCGTGAAGTATCTCTGTTCGAACCTATCCATGGATAGGAAATGTACTGTATGTCCTTAGAACATTCACTAATAAGCTTAATAGATACATTTTGCTATAAATGAGGAACTGAAATTGATCAATCGGCATTGATCAATTTATTGTATTTACCAGTAACTACCATTCCTTTAAAATTATCGAAACAGATGAACAAAAGTATAATAATCTTTACGTGACAATTTTGGATTTGGAAAATGAAATTCACTCTTTAAACATATAGTCTCTACTTCAACTATAGGAAATTGCTTTAAGAAGTCCTTTTCCACTCTTAATAAATGTATAAAATTCCTTGAAAGTAAATTTCAAATTTTCCCTGATACAGTCCCTGTCATCTCTCTAAAATTTTCTAAACAGGTGAACAAAATATATTAATCGTTGATACATGGTGAAAGATAACAGTTTTGAGTTTACAGAATGACAGCTACTTTTCAATATCTATACTTCAAACTAGATACAAATTTACAAAAAAAAAAAAGAAAAAAAAAGAAAGAAAAAAAGAAAAAAAGGCCTGGTAAGAAGTTTGTACCCGTCACCGGCTTTAATCAAAATAACATCAATTTTTCCGACCAGGCCAATGAAAAGCCAGCCAGTTTACAACCCTATGTATGAATATGTGGCATTTGCAATTCATATACTAGTATCTCTTTTGTATCAGCTGTTTTGGTTATTAGTTATAATTTTATTGTGTCTGCTTTAATTCTGTACATAACCTACAAATTCTAAATGATTTACATATCATGACTTCTGTAAATAACTTACAAAAAAATGCCCAGCTTTTAACTGAGGAAAAACTTACAATTAAGGCTTAGACAAAACAAGCAAAGTGCAATTCAGGAGAGTGTTCGAAAAAAAAAAAACGGTTTAAGTTTACAGGACACCTTATGGCAGTAATGTATGCTCTAGGCACATTTCCACAATTTATTTGAAATTTTCCTAGATAAATTGTGAATAAAGAGTGTTCAATGTACATTTTTTTTATAACATTAATCTCTGCTACGAACTCTCTTCAGTCTACACTGAAGAGAAATTCGGATCACTGTCAGGGACTGAGTTTGCTAGAATGAATTGTTCACAAAAATCTAGAAAAAATATTTAGTGAATCTACAAAGCTTCTGCAATTAATATTAACTGTACCTATGGCGTCAGTAAAAGAAGAAAAGTTCTTTTTCACATCAAAAAGAATTGACACTTTCAAGAAATTGAATGTCCCAAGAAAGGTTATCACCATTGGTTATGCTTTCCATCGAAAAAGACCTGACAATAAGAATACTAGAGTTCAACCAGCATGTATTAGGCAGATTTGTTCCAATCAAAGAGAGAAGAATGAACTTACTAATTAAATAAGGTGATTAATCGGATTAAATGTTCTGCATTTTTTTATATTTTAAAAACAGATTTTTATTTAATTTAACATATCACATAGCATTTGCATCTAAATTTATGCTGATTAGTCAATGAGTCCACTTTATATCTTCTGTCTCCGATCGTTCGTACTGCAACACCCGAAACCATAAACCACCGGTCGCCACTGCTTTCTGCACTGACTGAACTGAGAATGAAGCAACGAAATATTATTAGTTAGTAACCTACGAATATTATATGATCTAAGAACAATATATTGTTGCGCGAATTGCTTTGAGAAATAAATAAAGACTAACTTAACGTAATCTAAGGCAATTTAGTTGAGGTTTGAAAAAAGGTATCCTACGTAGGAACGCCTTTAAAGATCACTCTCTAATACAATGACCGATCTAAGTTATTGTAAAATCAATAATATTGTAGGTTATTATTAATAATAAACGGGGAGGTTTTTTAGTTTACATGGATTAATTATTCATCATGTAATTTACAGCAGAAAACATTGCAATTTGACAGGGTAATCATGCTAATAAAGCCACGTGAAAAAAGTCAAAAGAATATACTCGAAATACACAAGCAATAAAAGAAACAAAACTCGTTTAATTCATAATATGAAATTAATAACATTATTTTGGGTTCTCATTCTCTTTCTTCATTTCGCTTCATTCCCACTGTCGTCATTCATGCGATGCTGTACATCTTCATGAGTTCTCGGCCACTGCTGCAATCGATTATAAAACTCGGAATATCCGACTTTGGATATAGATATCCTGGGAATCTTTGGTTTCTAATGAAAGGAAACATGCTAGTATACTGCATCGCTCATTTTCGGTAATTTTTTAAAAACGCTTCAGCCTACACTAGCAATTATCAGCTGTTCTTACAGCTGGAATATACATGCCAGAATGATGTATGTGGCAGTCCTTTAACTTTAGCTTGTTTCATGGTATTTCTCTGGTACTTCTCAGTATGCCGAATTCCTTTGCGTTTCTTGGTCTGCGGAGATTCACCGTCTATACTTCCAGACATAGCAAAGTTAGCACTACTAATTCACAACGCAAGATGAACACGTTCAACAGAACGCCAACATCTACGACGAACTAACGATATAACTATTACGACGAACTGCGTCGTACTAAGCATCTAATCATAAAGACGCATTTTAGCGGAAAAAGTGTAACAAATAAGTGTCTCTAGCGCGTTTAATATAAGAGTTTCAATCAGTAGTAGCATGTGTTACAAACTGCGTTCAGTGCAAAAAGAGCACATACGTTACACATGTGCCCTTGTTGCACTGAACGGCCCATTATTTGCCGTTTTTGATATTTAATATAATTGCCTTCAGAAGACGATACCTGAGATTTCTTTGTGGCAAATAATGGGCCTACGTATGTAGATATTGGAACTAGTATTACCATAATTTCAACCATAATGTTACATGTGTCCTTTCTGCAATGACCTATTCAATTGTCTTCTTCATACTGCCATAGAAGGAAAGATGGAAGGAAAGCGAGGAATAGGAAGAAGAACACAACTGATCGATGATTTGAGAAACAAAAGAAAACCTTGGGAGTTAAAAGAGGAAGCTGAGGATTGAAAAACGTGGAAGAAACATTTTCAAGCCTAAATCTAAAATTGAAAAAAAAAAAAAAACTCTTTAGTCTCAGGTAACGCAGAATACTTAATGGTAATAATCTGTATCGTTCAGTAGGTGACCGGAAGTTTCTAATTTCGGTAGCAACAAGTTTCTTTTTTTCAAGAAGAGTTGATATGTAGATTGCATATCGTACACCTGGAAACTAAATAATTGCCATATCAATATACGAGGAAGGATAAGAAACTAAAGTTACAAGGCCGATATGTATCAAATTTCATCCGTTATAAAGGAATGAGAAGTGTGCGGTAATTTTAATACATGGAGTTTGCAACTGCGTAGAGTTTCAGCCACCCGCCAACTACAGCGCTAAGTGTAGATGAACACAAATGGCGACTCGTTTGGAAAGCTGGTCTCGCGAAGAAATCCGCTCTGTAATTCAATTTCTGTGGCCGAAACATGTAACTGCAGCTGAAATTCACCGACAGCTGGTAGAGGTTTACACAGAGAGAGTGTAATGTCTCGTCAGCATGTCGCAAAACAGTGTCGAAAGTTTGGCGGCTGGTAGAGAAAACGTCACCGACGAGGAACGCAATGGCCGACCCAGCACGGCATCAACAGATTTGAACACAGCTCGCGTAGAGAAGCTGATTCAGGACAACAAGAAAATTACGTTGCGGCATCTCATGGCAGAATTGGGAACATCGTTCGAAAGCGTTCCTCACTTCGTGCACGATATTCAGCAGTACTGGAAAGTTTTCCCGATGAACACGCAAGGACAGAATATTTACCAGGAGGGTATTTTCAAACTTATCCCAAGATGCCATAAGTGCCTCATCCGATATGAAGACTAAGTTGAAAAATAACCTAATGTATGTAGTATCTATTGGTTGTATGAAATAATATATACATGTTTCGTTGCAGGCTTTGTAACCTTACTTTCTGACCCCCCTCGTATTTTAGTACTCTAGCATACATGCATTCTTTTACACACGTGTACAACCTTCACCTTTGACTTTATATCCCATTTTTGAAAAAGGAGAAAGAAAAATGTCTCCTGCTGGAAGAACTTAATTCAGAATAAAATAAAAACATGTTAGTTTTTATTTAATTATTTATTTCCCTTGATTTTCGGCTGAAATTTACAGTAATGCCATTTCAGTATAAAATGTTAAAATTGTTCAATTTTGTTCACTTTCGTATTGACAGACAAAAAGATTAACTCTTGTTCTATTAATTTTCTTCTTTCTTTTCCTCTGATTCTGGAGAAATAGTTTTGTTCGATGTAGCAGTCTTATCAGAAGAAATAGCTCCTCTCCCAGGCTTAACAACAACTGGGCATGCATTAATAGGTCTAGTAGCACCTGGTCGCACTTCAGGTGCACCCACTTGTGCCTTGTATACATTAACTATTTCAGGTATAATACCTGTTCCATACCTCTTTGACCCTGTTTCTTCACTGTCAGTTGGCTTGGACTCGGAAGTGTTGCTAGGACCCATTCGCTCATCGGGAGCTAAGCCTGTAATTTTTGCTGTTGGATCTATGGCTCTACCTGGCAACATTTCTTCATTGGTTTTCGTTGGTTCATTGCTTGAATCCCTTGAGTGGGGTAGAATTCCTGCATCAGTTAAATTTTTGGCTGATGGAATGTTCGGTGTGGGTTTATTTTCACTACCAGTGATATCCTGCCAGCTTGGATTTTTCGAAGGACTTTTAGATGACGATTTTCCACCAACATCAGCTAAATCTTTACTTGCATTCGATTCTGCTTCAGCTTCAGATTTTGGCATATCCCAAGCCCCAACGATGACATTGTAAAATTTCTTTAATGAAGATTCTTCAGAACGAGCAACATCTTTTGTACTTGTTTCCTGGAATGGTGTCGTATCTGCAATCCCACTGAGTTCCTTTGCACTTGGTTTGGTTGAAGGTGTATCCTTACCGCCATCAATGTCTTTTTTGCTTTCTTTTGTTGGTAGAGTGTTCGATATAGGCTTATCATTTATACCACTAATATTCTTTCTATTCGTAGGGTACAAATAAGTACACGTCGGATTTTCATCATCTGCCTCAGTAACATCTTTCTTGCTACTCTTTTCTGATAGAGTCTTTGATGTAGCGACACCTTCCTTCTCTGTGATTTTATTTTTGCTAGGTTTAGCCGATGCGGCTTTTGAACTAGCTTCAGTTGTAAAGTCTTTCTTACTAGTTTTTGTTGACGGGGCCACTGAGCTTGGCTCAGTTCCAAAGATATCTTTTGCACTTGGTTTTGCTGATGTAGTTTTAGGAGTGGGTGACAAATCCGTTGGCGACTCTACCTCAAAGATTTCCTCTTCTTCCTCTTCATTTGGTTTCGTTGGCGCTGCATCCCAGCCTATTAATATAGGTGCACCTTCGGCGTCAGTGACTCCTTTACTACTTGGTTTTGCGGATGGAGCTTTTGACTTAGGCTTTTCCACTGTTTCCGGGATATCTTTCGCACTTGGTTTTGTTGAAGGAGATTTCGATGTTGACACTTCTTTTATTTCCGGGGCGTTGTTCTTGCTTGATTTTTCAGATACTGGTTTGGAAACAGGCTTCTCGTCTGATTGTACATCTTTTAAGCTTGGTTTCGCAGATGGAGGTTTCTGTATTGTCAGATGGAGCTTTTGATGATCTTCTATAATATCTTCTATATTTGATTTCTGTGGTGTGCCCTTCAACTCCCGCTCAATTTTCTTGTTTATCGGCGTTAGTTTGGTACATTGGGGATTATCATCTTCCCCGGATACGTCTTTTTTACTGTCTTTAGGAAATGTCAAATCCGGAAACTTGTCTGAGGTAGTTGTTGCAGCAGCAGTAACCACCTCAGTTGGCTTTAAAGTAGGTAATCCAAAATGATCCGGAATTTTCGAGGGAATATTTGTAGGTTCGTCTGCAACCTTAGCGCTAGCAATTGCTAGGTCTTTCTCGATTTCCCTTTTAATTGTCTCTTCCCGAGTAGGTTGCTCATCTGAATGAGTTTCAGGTTTTTCTTGAAACTTTCTCTGTTCTCCTACTTCCATCTTAGGGACCTTGGTTTTAGTCCTAGGTCCGGTCGGGCATTTTTTGCCGGTTTCTGGAATCAAATCCTTTGTAGCAGTCTCTGGAGGATGTTGACTTATTGCTTTATCCATTTCTTGATTAACGTTGGAGATAATAGCTGTATCTGTCTTACTGGGAACTTTGACCGCACTTTTTGGCTCTTCTGTACTGGAAATAGTCTTGCTGCCTGTAGGTGCTCCTTTCGCTTTCGGTTCCATGGCATCTTTGTCCCAATTACCTCTTGCACTTACATCAATATGTTTCGAAGGATCAGAATCTGTTGGTCCCTTGCTTTCATCTACGATTTGAGGTTGTCCAGGTTTAATACCTCTATCCGTAACTTCTGTAACATATGTTGGCTCTATAGATTGATTAGGCTTGATTGCTGCCTCTTCACTAGGAAGCACTTTATGATGAGGCGTCTTAGCAGCTGCCACAAATTTATCCTTTTCATCGGTGGATTCTTCTGGTCTCCGGATAGCAGTATGTGGTTTGGTACCTGTGGGACATGCCTTATTCGGTTTCGGTCTGTTCAACTTCGTTTCATCTGTATCCAAAGCTCCTTGCTTCGAAGAGGTGTATGGAGTCCTTCGTTCTTTGTCTTGTTTTTGACTCTCGTCCGGACCTGATGTCATATTGTCTTTTGAACTTCCGACGTCCAACTTTTTCCTGTGATAAACACCAGATCGGCGACCTGGCTCGGGAAGATCTTCGGATATCTTTTTCACTGAGGTGATTACCTTGCTCTTGCTTTTTCTCTGACCTTCCTTCAATGTTTCCTCTTTCTTGTCTGTCTTTTGGGGTTGATCCTGGGGAAGCTTGCTGCGGCTAGTTTGGTCTGCCTTCTTTTTGTCCTGGTTGTTCTCCATGTTGAGAGCTTCGTAGTTGTTTAAACTGTCTCCGTCTTTTTTTTTTCAAGTAACAAATACTAAATATTCTTGCACAATATTTAAACCAGTAATTTATGTGTCATGATTAACTATATACTGTTTAATTTTGCAGAAAGAATGGAAGCCTAAAAAGAATGTTTTGTCCTGATCAAGGGAAATAAATTTGTAGAAATGCGTAGCAACATTGTTTTTAAACATTCATTATTGTTCTCTTCTAATTTTGAAATAACAATGATTGGTACTGGTGAAATTTTGTCTCAATCAATAAAACAGCCACAACTTCATAAAAATTGTATCACACTGGTAAATATTATTATTTAGAATTACATGATATATTCACATTCTACAATATTTGAACGTTTCTTTCTAATACTTTCAGTTAGGGGAAAAGTTGAACTGTTTCCTTTGGCTCTCTTTAGCAAATTTGCTTTTGAAGCTAGAAATACGAATTCAATTCTCAGAGTGAGAATGTGTTATTCAGATCCCATTGTAAACTCTTTGTCTTAATTCGTTTTGGTGCTCAATTGAGGAAAAGGAAGAGGACGAATTCCAATGTAAACAAACAAAATTTTTCAAAGAAATTAGATACAGGGCAACACACAGTAAAGTACAGGGCAACTTGATTTGATAAAACACAGGAAAATCTGTACTGTTCTAATATCTTACTTTTCTTATTAGTCCTTATAAATGTATCATTTTATTGTGGTTTATTAATATTAACAAGGACATGCCCTTTATAACATTTAATGTTTCTTTTAGATCTGACACTATACAGGGCACGGAAAAAGTCCCGAACGGTCCAATATCTTGCGAAATACACAGATCAGCAAAACAAACAAAAACATGTGTTAAATAGTTTTGAAAAAGCTATCCAATGATACCAAACACAACCCTCTATCCCCAACCCTTTCGGGAGCACGGGGGTAACTTTATAATTTTAAATGGGAGCCTCCATTTCTTATTGTACATTTGGATTTACCAGAACAAGGGACACTGATTTGACCCAGAATTGAAAACCATCTTCACGGTTGGCGCTTGAATCAACACACAAAAAATGGCGGGGGAAGGAGGGCAAAACATTATGAAAACGAATTGCCAGTCTTGTGCTCTGTAGCCATACAGTTAGTCAACTGGACTGCGGAGTCAGGGATCCTGAGCTCGATTCCCGCTCAAAACAGCTTTTTCTCTTGTTATTTCTCCAAATAATAAGTCGATATGTTTTAACTTCAGTTAGTACTTTATTCAAGTTACATACAATACAAATTTCGATAGCCGTTCTGCAGACTAGCTTTATGAAGTGGTTCTTAGTAATAGGGTTATTACGGTTAGAGTTCATAAGGTTATTTACAAAAAAAAAAATCTCAATTTGTATTTTCTTACAAGTTAATGAATTATGGACAAACACATTATTTTTATCGAAGTTAAACTGTATGAACCCATTATTTGGGTATAAAAATACATAAAAATGTTATTCTGCGCGGGAATCGAACTCAGGATCCTTGTCTCCACAGTCCAGTTGACTAACTGTGTGGCTACAGAGCACAAGACTGGCAATTCGCATTTTCACAACGATTTGATGCCTCCTTTTTCGTGTGTGTGTCTATTCAAGACCCACCCGTAAAGGCACTGTTTTCAATCATGGGTGAAATCATCGTCCCATTTTCTAGAGAATCTAAATGTACAATGAGAAATAGGGCTTTCCATTTAAAATTTTAAAGTTACCTCTCATACCCCCGAAGAGGATGGGGTCGGGGGTTACTTTTCGTATCATTGGATAGCTTTATCAAAACTATTTAATACGTTGCTTTTTTTGTTATTGTTGTTGTTGTTTTGCTGATCTGTACATTTCGCGAGATACTGGATCGTTCCGGAACTTTTCTCGCACCCTGTATAGAAGAGGAGTTACCGTTGAACATGGTGATTAGCTTAATGGAAATGTTTGAAAAATAAACAAACTTCCACAATCAGCTCAGAAAATTTGCTGACGTAAGTTTGAATACATTGGAATACCTGAAAGTCGCGACAGATTATCCCATTCTCGAAAATTTCAGATTATTCCCCATTTTATGAAAATAATTTTACGAAATCGTTACTCCTCTTGAGAGGGCCGACTCTGGGTAATTTGCCGCCCCCTCATTCTCTAGAATACATTTTACAATCTATGATTAAAGTACGTTACCCCTTCATAATTTTAGAAGCCTTAATAATAAAAATATAGAACTCAGTGAATAATAATAATAATATTAATAATAATAATAATAATAATAATAATAATAATAATAATAATAATAATAATAATAATAATAATAACGATAATACAATTAGCTATATAATCAGCATAGACGACTTAGGCGCTGGAGACCTGAGTTTGATTCCCGGTGAGAACTTATGAAGTTAGGATTTCACTTTAAGTTGTAGCTTCACGTTTTACGTAGCTTTCCTGCCGAATGGGACTCCAAACCTCACTCACCATGTTTTCGTCTGTTTATATTTATTAACTGTTTAATTTCTTAACGTCATTCGAGTATAATCAAAAAGCTACAGTGCAAAAACACAAACCAACATGTGCTAGTTGGGCAGTAAAAAGCACGAACGCTATCTAACCGAGTCAGAGCAAAGTAAAAGTAGTGAGCCCGCCGGACAGCGCGGGGATTCGTTCGAAGAGTGAAGGCGCGTCAATGATTGTGGGTATACGTATGAGCGAGGGTAGTAAGAAGAAGTGGGTTTTGGCAATAATACAAGTATCAATAGACTTTTCATGGTTTCATACTAGTAATACTCTACTTGTAAACATAAAGTACAACTTCTGTACATTGTGTACAAATACATAGATGCTGGAAAATAGCATTTAATACTGTCATCTTTCGTATGCACTCACTTATTTTATCCGTCTTAAAACACTTGTAATGATTTTACACTAGTAATCCTACACTTGTAAGCCTAAAATGCAACTGTATTACTTTGTATTTAATTCTGTCGCTTGCAGAAATTTGTTCCTCACAAACATGACTTTTCATCCAAAGTATTGAATGTTACCTATATATCTTCCAAAATGTGGTGCCCCAAAACTACACCAGCACCCTTTCATTAACGTATTTCTACGTAGTTACGCATCTCACAATAGGTTAACTGCTGTATCGCCGGACCAATTTTAAAAAAAGAAATTACTAGATGAATTGGAGAATTTAGTTTGGTTTGTGAGGTAGAGTGAGTAAAAGTCAGATGAGAAAATAATTTCAAAGTCCCGTTAAACATGAAAATGAGTAACATAAATCACTAAACTACGTAAATAACTACATGGAAAGAACTGAATGACATGAACAACAATGCTTTCGAGAAGTTTTATTGAAATAGGAAATATTAAGTGTCCACAGTATCAGTCTGTCGACCGTCATTCTCATGATAAAAGATAATACGTCTCCACGTTCTGTTCGATATTCTGCGGAGCATTGCAGGAGTAACTTGAGTGAAAGCTTGTTTTACAGCCTCTGTCAGTTCGGCAGTGGTATCGTAACGGTTTTGTGCAACGATACCCTTTATGAACCCCGATAGCGTATTATCACATGTGGTGAGATTTGGGCTTCGTGGTGGCCAGGCAAGTGGTGCGGGCATATCCGGACTTCCATGACCAATTCAGAAAAAGACTTCCGTAGGATATTCATGTACGGCGAGGGCATAATAAACAGGTGCCCCATCATGCTGAAACCAACATGTCTCATTGATTCCGTGCTCTTTGAAGAAGTCATACGATATGTCCAGATCTCGCTGGTGATTTACAACACCGTTGAAAAAGATCGGTCCAAACACTCGTCTATTGTCCACGCCTGCTCATATCATCACATGCGGGGAATTCTATTCCAACTCTTCATAAAAGTGTGGATTGTAACGGAAAAACTTACATTAGCATTTATCAAAAGATAACGGAACTTTGGGCTACCCTGCATAATTTTATTCAGGTCAATGAAATCTATTAATTTGTATACGTATATCTCATTTTTTGACATTTTTTTTCGTTAAAAGCGCTACTAATATTGAAGAATTCATCTGTATATTATTCGCGGTTTTGCCTCAACGTTGAACAGTAAACTAGTCACTCTTTCATTCAGGAACTCTTGTTTTAAATATAAAGATTTGTTTCATTTCTGTTGAAAAGTATTTTTAGTTTGTTTAATTGAAGTAAAAGCAAAGATCGTTTCATATTTTACATTTCAAGAACAAAGGAAAAGTGCCTTTTTATGCTGTGTACTCCTTAGCGTTACTTGAGAACTCTAGAAAATCTATAGAATAGCTATATATCTTTTCAAGTATTATTACGATTTTGACTCGATATACTGACTATCTAAATGTTGAAATGCAATAATGGTATGTTGTCTAGAAGAGTGCATTTCTATTTACATAATGACTGAAAACCATTGGAGAGCTTCCCTGTAGTAGCGTGTGGACATATGGAGAGATTTTGATCGCACTTCAACAACTTCCTCAAAAAATGAAAAAAAAAAATATATGTTCCCTTATGTTGTATTGCAGAGAATTGTACACGAAAATGCTCAAAAACCGAATGAGGATATTAACAATTTCCTGCGGGAAAACTCCCGGTTCTCCCCACTCAACTGTAGGATATTCCAAACCCTCGGAAAGTCCGCCCATCACATCATCATCATCATAGGTTTCTGACATTATAGGCTCGTCACTTGCTGCAACTTATAAGCTTCCATGCTGCACGGTCTTCCTCTAAACTCTTTGTCTTCACGTATGATTTTTCTGTTCTGATATAGTTCATTAATTGTTGTTTCTTTCGTCCTCTCCCTCTCTTTCCTGCGAGCATACCCTCTAAAACGTCCCTCATGATACTGTTCCTTCTTATCCAATGTCCCAACCAGTTTCTCTTCCTTTTCATAATAATAACATTGTACTTTTCTCCTCTACCATTTCTAATACCATCTCATTCGTCTTCCGCTCGACTCAGCTAATTCGCTCCATTCTTCTCCACACCCACATTTCGAAAGCTTCCAGAAGTTTCTCATCGTTTTTGCGTAATGTCCATGTTTCAGACCCATACAATACAATATTTCACACGAAGCATTTTATGACTCTTTTTCTCAACTCTTTATTCAAGGTCCCACAAAATAGTATTTTCTTCCTCCTAAAGGCTTCTTTCGCCATTCCTATCCTTCCTTTTATTTCACGTTCACATTTCATATCATTACTAATAATACTACTCAGCTATCGAAAACTAGTCACCTGTTCTATTTTCTCCCCTCCAACTTCTATACTTGACACCGATCCCTTCGTTCCAATCACCATGACTTGTCTTTCGTACATTTATTTTCATCTCATATCCTTCACAACCCTTCCTTAAGTTTTCTAACATCCTATTGAATTTCTTTTCAGATTCAGCAACAAGTGCAATATCATCTACAAACCGTATGCATCTAATCATTCTACTTCCTACTGAAATGCCGTCTTCATTTCGTAGGCTCTTTTTCACTATCGAACTCCCCTTCCAATTGCACTCTCCTCTGTCATTTCCCACCTAACACTTATTTGTTGATTTATATATAAATTTCTTATGAGTCTTCGATCTTTCCATTGTAACTCAACTTTCTTTAAAACTTCCCCTCACAGGAGACAACCCCTGAACCCGCCTGTGCTCAAAAAACTTCATTGTATATGCATTAAGGCAATAAAACACACACATATACATAAGAAAAGAATAATTCAATATGGCACATCAAAATATAAACTAGATGGATTTCTCTGAAAACACCTCATTTTAAAAAACAAAAGATAGGAAAAAGATAAAAATGTCAGTGTTGTTAATTTAGAAATTATTTCTACATAAGAAATAACATCTTTCTACTTGCGAAGGTACTCGTCAAGTACTGTGTACAAAAATGGATTTATTAAAGATATTTAACGTTTACTTTCCAGTGACAGTATGTTTTAATCGTTGAAAAACCAGAAACGGTATGACTTCATCACTGAAAAAATAGAGGCGATATAGCATACCACCGCATACCGTCTCACTTCAACCACTGAATGTATTTTTTTTTTTTTTTTCGCTATGCTAAACACAAATAATCCTATGAAATATAATTGCTCCCTTAATAACAATCCTAGCTACGAGTACTAGCGATAAGTTTATGGCTTAACCATCGCTCATTGGTGAATTTGTATCACGTGACGATTCTAATGTTAAGAGTCACTTAATCTTCGACCACGCCCTCGCAGGAAACTCAAAATTAGCCCTCCACGTACTATGACGTCATGAGGTCACATGGTCATAAGTCACACTCGCGGAAATTTAAAATTAGCCCTAGTCCCTAAGTCACGTGGTATGATGTCACTGAAAAGGGATGTTTGAATCAGAGCTCATGGACTACTTTATATAAATTTTAGGTATATCACGTTTCCTTTTAAGAGTAAAATATTTGCTAAAAATGTAAATTTCGAAGGTTTTTCATCTAATTTACCTTCTATGATGAGGTTTTGTTGCAACATATGGTTCTATGGATAAGTATATGATTTCATTGCCTTTAATAGAGTATAGTTCGTAACATTATCGCGTACTAGTTGCTGCATAGTCGCAATTTCGTGTGGTGGTGGCGAATTTCAGAACTAAAGCGAGTGAATGAAAAAGGTACAAGACCTAAACGGCACAAGGTCTAAAAATTATTTCGCGGCACAAGTCCTAAACGGCGGAAGTCCCAAACGGCACAAGTCCTAAAATTTAGATCTAGTGCCTATATTTGTAGGACTTATGCCGTTTAGGACTTATGAATGTCACCCGGGTCATATGGTATGAATCACGGGCCTTACTCCTCGCTTTGTATTCCTGGGTTCCTGGTGGTACAGGCAACGGCGCCGACCTCACAAAATTTATGCGGGTACATATCAATGGCGGGACGTGTTATATGTTTCCAGGAGAGTCTCGATGTTTTTGACTGATCTTCTTTTAGTTAAAATCTTTTATGAACACTATCACAAAGGGATGTGCTCGATTCTGTTCACAATATAGTTCATTTTTTTATTGTGGGAGTCTGCCTTTGACTAGGTCAGAGACAGGTAAAGAAGGTGGAAGTATGTTGCTTGGTTGCCTTTATACAAATACATTTGAAACAAACAATTATGTTTTAGAAGTTACAAATTTTAACTTCCATCTCAGTGTTTTAGTTGCTTATTTTTTGAAAATGACAAGTGAGAAATATTTATTTTATTTTGTTTCAATCACACTAAAAATCTTGTAGATGCGTCGGTGCCCCGGAGTACCCACGTAGTCGGCGCGAATGAGTACAGGTCAAGGCCGTACTCTTGGATGTTGTATATAGAACCTGTGTATGTACCTTAGGACCTTTATACGAATCTCGGAAAATGAAGGTGGTCCTATTCGTCTCCTTACTTAAAAAAATCAAATTTGGGAGATTTTTTTTTACTTAATTTGTCTTCTAGAGACTTATGGTTAGGTAAATGAGTTAATTTTCTTTCACAGGACATTAGTATTTTAAAACTTTCCTTTAATTTTAAGGATATGTACTTTTGGTAATTTTTGAGGTGAAAGGGCCAAGGTCAAATTTTTATTTTATTTATTTATTTATTTTTGGCAGGTGTTTTGCCCTAGGGTCATGATGCAAAACTACTCCCTCTAAATTTTGACATTTGATCACATTTTATTCTATTAAATAGGCATAAAATTTCCTTAAAAATGCAAAGGTCCCCTTGACACAAGGAGCTCAAAATTGAAGTGTCGAATTTTTGTAAAACTGGTGCTATCAGGAATGTATATACATCATGAAAAAATATAGTTTCCGAAACAAAGTAATTATCATGGCAGACGGGAGCAAAATAATATATTTTATAATGGAGTATAAGGGAGACCACATGTGACAAATGGATTTTTTTATGTACCTTAGGTTCAGCCTAAGGATCTGAAACTTAGACAGCATGTAAAGCATAACTGCTGGCAATTGGCAAATAATAGTTAAAAACCACGGTGCAGACTTTTGCAGGTTCCGTCTATTGTACTGGACAAAAAGTGAGAAATCGAGAACGTTTACTTGCGGTGTATGGGAGAATATGTCGCAGAAAATAATGTTACTGTGAGTTCATCTTTCAAAAAGAACCTTCGGATCAAAGATCTATCGTTGGGCAGAACACCACCAGATCAGAAACATCATCATCGCAGCAGCATAATGTATAACTAGTGAAGGGAGAGAGGATAGTGCAAGCGTAATAACCTGGAGCAACGAAAACTACCAATTGATCCTAGAGACAGCATATCGGTTAATTGTGTTACTTACTGCGAATTGTATTTGTGGTATCGATCATTTGTATCGGAATACTACAGAATGTCCATAGTGTCTGTTTACAGCACTGTGCGTCTTTTTTTATTTTTATTTATTTATTTATTTATTTTTTCAATTTGAGAGTGACCATTTCGGAGTGACATTGCTGTGATATGACCGTCAGTTAACGAGGATATTCTATCGCTGATTTGTTTGTAACATTTGTACTATTTGTTGTGAGAATGGCGAGTGTTCAGCCATCAGGGTGTGGAGTATGCGGAAAATTGTTTCGAAACAAACGGAAACGAGCCATTGGAGGTCAAATGGAGTTACAGGCTCTAAGTTACTTGCGTAGTTCGCTTGAGAAATCTTTCTGTTTTGTAGCGGAGATTAGTTAGCTCTGTACAAATTGTTGGTGCAAAGTTAGAAACTTGCTTAAGGAAGTTCCAGTGGCTAGTGATGCTTGTGACAAAACTGCTTCTGCTGAACCAGATATAATTAGTTGTGGTGTACAAACTGAACCCTGTTCATACGTTATTGATGTTACCTGTGTTTCGGACAATGACCTATTTGCTTTCACTGGTGTAAGAAACGAACAGTGTATACATCTTCGTCAGTTCTGTTCCCATTTGCGACCAAGTGCCAACACTATTGTCGATAACAGATTTGCAGTGCTCCTCATGAAACTGCGACATGATTTGTCAAACAGTTCCTAGCTTCACTATTTAAATTCAAAGATGAAAGTGGAATATGTAGAGCACTGCAATCTGTTCGGGAGGTCTTGGTAGAAAAGTTTGTTCCCACTGTTCTAGGTATTAAAAACATAGACCGCGATCTCGTTCTTACCAAAGTTCCGGAACGGAGTAGACAATTATATGGAGTTCCAGCAAATAAACTTATGCTAGTAATGGATGGTACTTGCATATATATTGAAAAGTCAAATCATTACAGTGTTCAGAGTTCCTTATACAGTGCACAGAAATGTCGTCCTCTTGTAAAGCCAATGATGGTTGTCACACCGTCTGGGTTTATTGTCATGTTATAAGCCCATTCGTTGGTATAAATAACGATGCCAACATTACCAACTCTTTGTTCAGAGATGCTGCTAATAGTTTACACGACTTCATAGAGCCTGGTGACTGCGTCCTGATCGATCGGGGATTTCGGGATTACATACATGTATTGCACGAAGCAGGAACACTTGCCAACATGCCGGCTCTTATTCAAAAGGGTTCAAAACAACATGAATCAGCAGATGCAAACTTTTCACGTGTAGTCACCAAAGGCAGATGGCCAGTAGAGGCCAAAAATGGGCACATCAAAATGAAGTTCAAAATGTTCAGAAATAGAGTCTTCATAGCAGCGTTGGCACATATTTGTGCATCTCTTCTGATTGCTTGCGCCATGGAAAACCCGTTTGCAGCGCCCCTCACTAAAGATTCAGATGAAATGCAAGAAGTTGCTATTATACTATGACATGCTAATCTGCCCAATCATCTGCAACAGAAGCTTACTGATTCGGGAGACACTACTAGGTGAACATCGCAGGTTTGGATGCCACGTGATGCTACTTCACTCACTGAATTTCCTCGTCTAACTGCAGATGATTTATATGAAATAATATTAGGTACTTACCAATTCGAGAATGCTGAGACCTGCGCGGTTGAACACAAGGAAAGTAATGGCAACTTTACCTTATTTTATACTGCAGTTACTCCCACCATTTTAAGGTTTAAAATACAATCCCGACATGTGCAATCCTTACGTTATGTTCTTTTTGTAGAATTTGATTACACCCAGGTTGGACCAAAATCCATTACTGGTTGGTATTGTTAGTACCCATGTGGAGCAAGAGTTCTTGATTGTTGTTCCCATATCGCATCTGTTTTATGGTACTTGGCAATAGACAGGTACATCTCATTTACTTTTCCTGTTGCCCACTTAAATAATCTTTTCGTTGGCATCAAAGACTTGTGAATTTGACAGCACAGAGTTGGTATGAAGTGTTCCATATCTTTACAGCCAGTGTCATTTTTTTTTTTTCATCCATGTGCCATACGGACTATGAAATGTTCTCGTTTGTTTTTCATTTGGTTTGCTGTCAATTAGTCATATTTTATATGTACGACCAGAACCCGAAGAAAATATTAATTTTAATTAATGTCAGCTGCTACGCATCTCTATGGTCCATTTCACACTTTTTGTCAGGCACAGTAGTCGAAAACTATAAAAGTCTCCACCGTGGTTTTTAACTATTATTTATCAGTGTTTATGCTTGATACGCTGTCCAAATTTCAGATCCCTAGGTTGAACCCAAGGTACCTAAAAAGAATCCATTTGTCACATGTAGTCTCCCATATACTCCATTATAAAATATTTTGATATTTTGCCCCCGTCTGCCATGATAATTACTTTATTTCGGAAACTATATTTTTTCATGATGATCAGCCCTATACCTTCCTGATAGCACCAGAGTTTTGCAAAAAATTCGACACTTCAATTTTGAGCTCCTTGTGCCAAGGTGTCCTTTCGCAGATTTTTTTTTTTTTATCCTCTAAGGTAAGGCTTTATGGTTATATGAATAAATTTGGTAGGGTGTATGTCCATGAAAAGATATCGAGGAAGATGTATGAATTTGGCTTTCTCGGTGTTAAAGATCATGGCTATATCTTTTGGTCATGATTGGTATATGAAAGCTCTAAGTTCGATTCCAGATGAGAGTTTATATGATTTGGACATTAATTTAAATTCTTGTGGTATTTAGGTTGATGCTCTACAAAGATCTTACATGAAGGTACAGTGTCCATGAACATATCTAGGAGGCTGTCTGAATTTTGGATTCTCGGTGTTAAAGGTCTCGGGTTATGATTAGTGTACGATGCCCCTCAGTTCGATTCCCGGTGAGAGCTTATAGAGCTTGGATATTAAGTTAAATTCGTATGGTATTTAGGTTCATATTTTACATAGACCTCGTATTGAGCTTTCCAGTTAGAGTTTCGCTGTCACTTTATTCAAATATGATGAAAGCACTTTTTTGAACATGGATGCTTTAATGCATTCATCTTAAATTTGGACAAGAGGCACACATATGGCTCACCAGAGCTGCAAGATAAAAATATTTTAGTCAGTGAGTGCAAACATTTCTACTCAATGCAAAAAAATTCAAATTAAACATTTTCAAAAGGAAATGGTTTCACGGTTAATCGTTAAACATCATCCAGTTTGCAACTATTCGATTAACAAAATTAACGGTTTTCAACTATCCGATTATTTGAACGACTTTAGACAAACTATGAATTATGACTAACTTACAATCAGTGCAAAGTTCAAGTGAAAATTTTACACTAAAAGTTTTCAAGCCAAAATTTTGAAACAAATTGTATTTCAACTAAAACATTTCCAAAATTTTAATGAACTTAAAATGTTTCAAACGAAAATTTTAAACTAAAATTTTCAAATAAAATTTCGAAACTTTTTTTCAATGAGTATAAAAAGTTTCGATCTAAAATTTCAAACTCATTTTTTTCAACTTCAAATTTTCAGTGAGTATAAAATGTTTCAAATGAGAATTTCGAACTAATATATTCAGATCAAAACATTTTCAAACTAAATTCATGAGAAGTAGGGAAAGGTCGTCTGGTATCGGACACCTTAGCTTTTTCTAGTCTGTCAGGCTGTAAATAGCTATATCCAATTACTTAATGCACAAAACGATACCTTGGTATCTTCTACACAACATAGTAGTAGTGATTTGGCGGGTAAAAATATGTTTTTTTTTTATTATTAAAAAATCAAAGGTAACACAAATTAGCGTTCTTAAAACAGTGGAGAGTGGTATCGGACAAATATAAACACAAACATAATTACCTCTTTTAAGGTAATGTAATAGCAGAATAAATTACAAATGCTAGCTGTTTACTTACAGTTCTTACATACAAAATGCAATTTTGTTAGGCTTTCAAATACAGCTTGAAATAAAAATAAAAAATAGATCTTAAACTTCTTAGTCTCATCAAGAATCGTTAGATTTTATTATGACACAAATCACAGTGATAAAACAGACTGCTTTCGAAATTGACACATTGTTTATTGACCCAGTATTTACATGTATTGCTCTGTATCCAATCTTCATCAAAATACTCCTCGCAGATTATGATGTTCTGTTTTACAGCAAGTTTGTAAGCTAGTTTTAAACATTCTGGTTTGCTTAGTGGCATTAGTTAACTATACAAAGCCTTTACATGATTGTATTGTATTTCCTCTTGGTCACGACCAAACGTTCAACTAAGCGTGCCTTTCTTATCCGACCAGCAAGGCTTAACTATTGCCTCTTTCCCTTCCAACACGACACGATCTCCTCATGTACTCTTAGGAAAACCATACCTAGCACTAGCTGGACGTACTGCAATTTCTTTGAAAATAACTTTGTCCATGGTCAACTTCATATTTTCTTCATCCTAATTGCCACGTATTTTCAACATAGTTTCCTGAGAAAACCAGAAACCATTGAAAAACGGTCAAGTTTATTTACCAATGTATTGTCTGATACCGCCCGATTCCACTTTGTCCGATACCAGTCGAATGACTTGCAACGTATGAATGGCTATATACCAGCTTGTAACAACACGAATGAGACTACACGCCTAAATTATAATATATACACCCTACAAATCTATCTCCGCGCACCTGATCACTCGCATGAATACAAAATCTTGAAGCATGAGACACACCGTTCATCGAACAAATCCACTATGGCGTGGGCATGGCTAGTTCATTCCAATCAACTCATTGTACGCTTGACAGGCGTTGCCTTAAGCGGGAAATAACGAAAACTGCTTTGGTCCGATACCAAACGACTTTCCTCTACGTTTGACCAACTTTTAAAATTATGAATTGTTAATTAAAAAAAGGTATATAAAATATTGGCCGCTGTAACACTTGAGATATTAGCTACTTTGTAAGAATCTGATAACAGATTACTAGTCTGAAAATATATGTTTGCCTGAATAGTACAGTAGCAGAACCCTTCATTTAGGTGAAACTCGGAAATAATTGGTACATAAATGATTTATGTCTTGTTTGAAAGGTTTATGTTTGTACTACAACATAACCAAAATCCACCAAAATCCCCCTCAGGAATATCAAGATATGAGTCATCAATATGGCCGCCAGTGAATTTCGCCTCAGTACGTTGAAAAGTGTATAAAATCTCTACAGTTCGTTAGAAAAGTTAATTTTTTATTCACTTCTTAGAGAGTACATCAAAAAAGAATTTCTGTGAAAAATGTCATGCATATATTGCCGCCATTTTTAAATATGGCGTCTAACAATAAAAGAAATCGACATTCAATGTGCATTTAATGGTAAATAACTTCAAAATTTTTATATATATGTGCAAATATATTTATATCAGGATTTGAGTATATCATTAACATTCAAACGAGCCCAGTACCAGTACTATATGCGTTAAGGTGGCAGATATGTTACCTGTTTTATAGTGCAAGGTGTATTCCGTTGTTTGAAGCAGGCACGTAGCCAAGGGGGGGTCCGGACCCCCCCCTTCGAGACCAGAAATGAAAAAAATAGGGAAGGATGAAACAAAATGAAATGAGAACAGCGTTAAAAATAAACTACAGGAAGCTTTTGGGTACTCTTTCTTATGAGGAAATTTGTATTACTTGCTATACATGGTTGCGATGTGAGCGGTATATCCTGGAAGAGTCAGGGAATTTGAAATTTCTAGAAAAGTTGCGGAATTCTCAGAATTTCTGCTACTAGCCAGGGAGGTTTCAAGCTTCCGAAAGCATAGTGCCGTTGTGTACCAGCGTGGACATTTTTTATCACAATTTTTCGTCATCGCATCCTTGCAATATCAAACATGTTATTTCAAAAACAATTTTCTATTGCTCCTTTAACCTGTCATTTGAAACAGACAGTAGTTGACGAAATAATAAAAACAAAAATATATATGGAAAGAAACTTCTGTTAACATTTGATTCAACAGAAAAAGGAACGCAGATATTGCAAAATATTTTACAAGACATTGTTGAGTATGTACTTTTTATAATAGTGAATATGTACTTTTTATAATAGTTGAGGTCATAATGAAAGGAAAATTGTTATATTTGAATAAACAGAGGAAGGATGTAAATATTGTATAATCTTTTTCCATATTTTTTTTTTTTAAATTTTACTAGAGTTCTTTTTTCATAGTTTATTAAAATACTTACAAACATATCCTCACAAACCAATATATGTTGATAGTAAAGTAGTTTAGATTGATCGAGCTCCTAGGCCTTCAGAATTTCATGTCACCCCCCCCCCCCCCGCTACGACATCCTGGCTAAACGAACCAATATATATATTCCAGTAAAATTATTTAGAATGCTCGAGCCCTTGGTGTGATGACCACGTCACGGACCCCCCCCCCCTTCACGAAATCCTGGCTACGTGTCTGTTTGAAGTATTAAGCAAATATGACTGCAGTAAAGTACTTGTAGTGGAACAGCATCTCCAGAAGTACAAAGAATTTCTTGCAGAAAATTCCCGGACATCACGATTGTGGTTGCAGTATCTCGAGTATGTGGAAACTGTGAAATTATTTGTTTATGCTAGGGGGCGCGGTGGCTCAGTGGTAGAGCGTTCACCTCCGGTGCTTGGGGCTCGCGCTGTGTGAACTTTGTGGTGGACAAACATCGTGCTCGTGGGTTTTCTCGGAGTTCTCCCGTTTCCTCCCATTTTCTTCATTCCACCATTTCACTCATTATCACCGTCTCCTTTAGCCTAACCGGCATAACCGTGGGACGTTAAACTTAAAGATTTCATTTCATTTTTTTATTTGTTTATGCTGAGCGTATTGGCGATTGACACTTGTACTTGTTTTCTGTCAGTCGTATGCTCAATCTCTTTGCAGCAACTGGACACATAGGCTATAATAAGGAAAATGTGCTCGTCTGTACTTGCAATTCATGTACAAACTTTCAACATCTCATTCGTGGTTATATGAACAGTTCATAGCAAATGCCTGTACAATCCGTCGATCGAATTGCGAATGGATTGGTTTATGGCCAAACCTTGTCATTGAACAAACGCTAATTAAGAGGCGGTCTGACTCAAGGAAGGGGATTCTCTGACAATGTAAGATTGCTTTGAGTCCATACTTTGAGTCCACTGTCCACGAAGCTATGACTTCGGTAACTGTAAATAGTCACATTTCCGGAGAACAACACATTGAAATGAGGACTACTAGAAGGAACCGTGATGCAGCAGATCTAAATCAGGTATCTGAGTGGTTTGAAGTTCACAATCCTTTTGACGTCAGTGACGATTCACTTCGAAATTTGAGATCAGGTATTCGTGCTATTTTGAAAGATTCGATTAATTGCTATGACGCTGAAGATGTTGGCACAAGAATACAGAAGAGGTAGAACAACAAGAAAGTGTGCAACGCACCAATTCGAAAAGCAGATCAAGTTCAAACGCCAATAATTTCGCAGAAAGGAATCAATGTTGGCCACACAGTGCTCCACATTGATCCGTCCGTACTGTTTTTGCGACTTATTACCATTGCTGAACGAAATGGAAATGTGGCTGAACAACTCAAATATAAGCTTACTGCTGAGTCTGCAGCATTATTCAAAGACGGCTACATGAGAAAGCCGAAAAGGCTAACCTAATTATATCAATGAAGGCATGCCTGATGCTCCACAACCTAAAGTGTGTGACAGATATGTCTTACACTTTGATAATGGAGCTTTTCTTCATCACATTCAATGGCCTACAACTGGAACCTACTTAGACATTTGTGAACAGTAGCATTTGATCGCTATGGTGACCAGTCTTACATTAAAGACCATAAACATCAACGGCGCTCTCCTGAAGTCATGTCAGCCAACATAAAAATTACTGAAGACACGAAAATCCAGTGAAAATCGACAACCTTCAGCCAAATTTCTGGAAGGCCATGGATTCCATCGCGGTAGAACTTGGTGGGCTGTGAAATGAAAAAGGTATCAAGTCCATTTTGCACCTCCACTAGGGATTTTAACTGCAGAAATTTTCCAAGGAATGGAACAGGTGATAATCGAACGTGCAGTGTTTGGGGAGTATGGCGGATGCAAAAGTGTTTCCCATCCATGGCACAGAATGGTGTCCCGGGCCACCCTAGCAACGCGAGGCTTAGCATTGTCCGTAATAGGACGACCTCTTTGCGATTCAGAAGTGTTGGTTCCAGAGTTTTGAGTTTTTCTTGAACACAGCTCAACTGCTGACAGTACACAGTTGCATTCGTGCTCTGAACACCTGGTAGCAGTTCCCAATGTGCGATGCCGCGAGCAGTCTACCAAACAAACAGGAGGACCTTTTTTCTAGTGCAGTGCTAGTTTCGGCTATTTTGGAACCGGTCCATGGAATGCTAACCAATGATGGCGGCGCCGTGGAGCTTCGTACAGGACCCACTTCTCATCACACATCAACACCTTGTCCAGAAATGGCCCCTTTCTCAGACGAGACAGCAAAGAAACACAAGTATCTGCTCGCGTTGCCTTCTGGCCTAGAGTCAAATCATGTGCGACACATCGACTCAACCTGTAGTGCTACCCATGTTAATGGAGGTGCTGCCGAATTGTTTCTCCACTCATACTTAATTGTAGTCCAAGTTCCTCACATGTCTGGCCACTGTTCGCCTCAAATTACTGCCTGAAGATCGTTTTGTACATGAGTTGGTCTTCAAGTGCTTCTTCGAGTGTTTCGTCACAGTCCTTAAACTTGTTAAACCACCGCTACACTGTCCGCGTAGTCACGACACCCTCACCAAAAGACTGATATCATCTGTATTTTCCGCCCCGCTGCAGCGGCGTTTGACCCCAGTTTGAACTCATACAGCATACACGCTGTTATGATGCTTTGTGGGCTTCCCTTTTTCTACTGTCCTTACGCAAGTTCACGGTGTAATTGAACTGGCACAACCAGATAGCATGTTGGATATACCCACACCAACTGACCTTCGCCTTATTTCCATTTGCATTCAACTCACGGTGTGAGGGACAATGGAACACAAACCCCCACAAAAAGCGACAGAACTTTCTTGGTTACCTTTATATTTTGATGTGTTATATAGAATTGTTTCTTTCGTATGTGTTTGTATGTCTTTTGGCTTAATGCATATAAATATCGTGTTTTGAGCGTGGATGGCTTTACGGGATGTCTGCTGAGGGGCGGATCTTCCGGGGGTTTGGAATACCTTGCGGTCCGAAAATGTTCCTGCAGAAAATTGTTGATACAATAACTCGGTTTATGAGCATTTTCGTGTATATTTCTCTATAATACAATATAAGGATATATATATTTTTATTATTTTTTTCCAGAAAATCGTTGGCGAAGGATCAGAGTCCCTCAATTCCTCCCCCTCCCCCGTTACTAAAGAGAAGCTTTCTAGTGATTTTCAGTCATTATGTAAATAGAAATGCAATCTTTTAGACAACATACCATCACTGTATTTCAAAATTTAGATAGATGGTATGTCGAGTTTAAATCATAATAAAACATACCGCCTCTGCTTTTATTTCCACTTCGAACATTGGAGTAAATACCATCTTTTCACAACGCGGAGTAGAACAGGACGATCCACTACGCCGGGCTCTGTTTGCTTTGATTCTCCAACCTATTGTAAATGATATTAATACAGAGCTAAACATTTGGTATTTCGATGATGGAACCATTTCGATTCAACATTTATGACAATTACAACTGATGTGATAATAATATTTTCTTGCATTCAGTCGATAATAGCGACATCAACCAGTGAAACTCCGCTCTAAATAATCATGTTGCTCGTTCTCAAGGGGTTGTTAAGTGTGTGTGTGTGTGTGTGTAACTGTGAAGGTGTCGGGAATATGCTACCACACTTGTGGAGCAGTCACGGCAAGGTCAGAACTAACGTGTATAATCTACGGCAGCACGGAGGGTGTTTAGCTTATATATTCGATACTACAGTAGATTTTTCTTTCATTTGCATTTACAAAATAATAATAATAATAATAATAATAATAATAATAATAATAATAATAATAATAATAATAATAATAATAATAATAATAATAATAATAATAATAATAGTAATAATAATAATCTTTAAACATGTAAATTGTACGTCCCATGATTATGCCGGCTAGGCTAAAGGAGATGGTGATGATGAGAAATGAATGAAATGGTGGAATGAAGAAAGTTTGAGCAAATGGGAGAACCCCGAGAAAACCCACGCGCATAGTGATTGTCCCTCACAGAACTCACTGGGCGCGAGCTGGGATCGAACCAAGGACCCCACACACCAGAGGCGAACGCTCTACCACTGATCCACCGCAGCCCCACACGTAAATTATTTGCAGACAGAATACACATAATTTTACTCATAAAAGAAATCTTTGAGTTTTACGTCCCACGATCATGCCGGTTAGGCTAAAGGGGACGATGATGATGAGAAATGAATGAAATGATGGAATGAAGAAAGCGGGAGGAAACGGGAAAACCCCGAGAAAACCCACGAGCACGGTGTTTGACCACCGCAAAGTCCACACGGCACGAGCTGGGATCGAACCAGGGACCCCAAGCACCGAAGGGGAACGCTCTGCCACTGAGCCACCGCGCCCCCATTTTAGTCATAAAATTTGCTTTAGTTGGTTTTTATCAGTTTTTTAGACCGTTTTTTAAAAATAAAGTTATATTTAAAATTCTAACGTTCTTAAAGTTCTAGAGTTATATTTTTCTTGCTAAAGGTTTATTTTAGAAAATCCCTTCTAAAGTTATATTTTTCAGTGTACATGCGCTTGAGTATTTATGTGTGTTAAGTTAAATGAGATAACTTTTCTACGTTTAACGAATAATGTTTCACCACCGATACCAGCTTTGGATAATTACTGAAATGAGGATGAAGTCAGAAGGTAACTACTGGGTAATTGAAACAACCTTAACATACATTATTTTCACAGTTTGCGTTATCCTGCAAAGTGAATCTTATTAAACAGATTACTGTAACACTTTGAATCACTCAGCTGTTTTAAACGTAGCTTACATATCCTTCGTCTGACTGACTGATGGAGCGGAATTATAATTGAAATCTATGAAGAATAGAATCTTGCCCCAGGCATATTTAAGAGGCCTCATCACTGCGAAATTAAAATACCGCTAATTTTACAGTAATTATGTGATATCTTCAAATAGATAAAAGATAATCGAAAAGAGGAACAAGACCTCCCTAGACAGTATTATTTTGCTGAGATCTGCTTTCGATTTCCAGCCATTTAGAAAATCGGCATTTATTTTCGCGTTTCTAAATAACAGCAAACGAAAAGCTACTAGGTGACTCATGATAACGGTATCTCATGCAAAATTCATCGTTTAGGGAGGTCTTGATCCACTTTTCGATTATCTTTTATCTATTTGAAGATATCACATAGTTCCTGTAAAATTAGCGATATTTTAATTTCGCAGTGATAGAGACTCTTAATGGATGAATCAAGTAATTTCGTCTCTTTCGGTTCCATTTCGGTTGCATTTTAGGTTCCAAACTGTATCAGTGATCGCATGGATCACGGTTACTTGGGTCAACTTTTGTCCAGGTCATCCGGAACTGGATCTCTTTTCTCAGACCCACTATGACCGGGACAGACCCACGGTCGTCCTGAGAGAGCAGGCTATTCAGTGAGAAATGAGAGGCCTTGTATCAAAATCCGCCATTTTTTTTTAACCGAAATTGTTACATATCGTTTGTTACATGTTTAATCTAAAGGAATTCCATGGAAACAGAAGTTTGTTTAAACGCTTAATATATCATAGTAAAAAAAAAAAAAAAAAAAAAAAAAAAATCAAATATGGAACTGTACATGTATATATGGAGATTTACTGCACATTTTGCGAAATTACTCGAAACTAAGCTAAATGGATGTGACGGAGTTTGATAGGCGCCTCAAATATCCATTCTACTAGCATTAAGTATTGCAGAATTTTAACAATGGAATAACGATTTAAATTACACAAGTTTGATTTCCGGTGTGACAGTTCTTAATCAAAGGTACCATGGTTTGACAACTTCAAATAAAATGTCATGTTTATTTTCCCTTTTCCATACTGAAAAGTAATGGAGTGATTTTGAACACAGACTGCAGATTTATTATAACACTGGAAGGTATTGAATGGGTGTGAGGGTAGTCCCAAAAAGTACCCGACGTAACAAAGAAAACACAATAAATGTGGGGAAAACTATCTTTATTTCTCAACATAGTATATTTTTAACTCTATACATTTTTCTCAACGATGTTCAATAGTTCGGTATCCCGTTTATAGTGTGAAGCTCCTCAAAATAACCATTAACCGTAGACTTCACCTCTTTATTGTTGGCAAATCTTTTATCACCGAACCATTTTTTTATGTTTGCAAAGAGAAAATAATTCGAGGGGGTAAGTGTGGTGAATAGGGTGCGTAAGGAAGATATTCGAATTTTAACTCATTGATTTTGACCATCGCGAAAACGAATGTCTGAACTGGTTCTTTGTCTTCATGAAACAACACTTTCTTTTTCGCTGTTTTCTATTGATTTCATCACTCAAACGCTGCAGTAAGTATGCACAATACTCGCTGTTGATTATTTTTCCTTTTTGCACATAACCAATGAAAATTATCCCACGCACATCCCCAAAAAATGACGCCATGCCCTTACCAGCAGATCAAACTGTTCTCGCCTTCTTTGTAGCCGACTCTCCCCTTTCAGTCCATTGGTTTAACAGTTCTTTCATCTCAAGTGTGAAGTGATGGTCTGTGATTCATCCATGATTATGAATCGATGCAAAAACTCGAATTATTTCTGTGAAATATCCTTGCGATGCTGTTTTTTTGTTCCGTTGTGAGCGAACACGAGCGTTTCACACTTTTTCGGCCGAGTGCTCCCACCGGCAATCGAACCCAGGACCCCTCGCACCGAGGGCGAGAGCGTTAGCGAACCAAGTCATGTGAATTCGTGGTGGACAACATCATCTCTGTGTCATTTCGGGGTGCTTTCGTTTTCTTCCACACTGTCATTCCACTTATTCCTTCAGCATCATATCCATTTATTAATCGTCCTTTTCCTTCTTTTGCCTAACGAGCAAAGGTATGGAACGTTAAAGAGGATTTTCATGCAAGCGTCCATTGCGTTCTTTGCTTGCGATGTGGCTGAATAGCCAATTGAAAAAGTTGTTTAATACGGTTCTATGTGTAACACAACTTTCTGTTGGCTACACATAGAAATCGCAAACAACTAACGCAACGATTGCTTGCATGAAAATCCACCCTTAAACTAAACTTTTCATTTAAAAAAAAAAGAAAAATAAAGATATTGCTCATTCTTAAGATAATTTTCGTATATGAGTCACTTTTATCTTGTCTTAAATTACTCTAGTCAACAAATTTAGATTTCTTGCTTGCAACACGGACGAAATTAGGTCATTTGGAATAAATTACCTCGTCTGAATACGATAAATAGCTTTTGAAAATTTCCTAACTTTTAACGTTTCTGTGTGACAGAAGCGAATTGGACTCTGGGGAAAACTGCAAATTAATTAATTTTGTTGATAAGCTATTTTAATTACGTCTCTAATATACTTATTTGACTACGAAATCTGGCTAAAAATGCATTCAGTTTGCAGATAAGATAACATAGAATGTAATAAACTAATGTTGCTTTTGCAAAATTAGTCTGTTGCTTGAATACGTATCAATAAATCTCCTATTTTGACAGCTACTTTAAGTTGATTTAATATACTTTTTAAAAGAAAGAAAGAAAAAAGAAAGGATTGAAATCTTTTAAATTACAATTTTGGTCAATATCCAATTTTTATTTAGTACATTAAGCTTACTTTCATCGAAAAATTGTATTTTTATAATTATAAAAAGAAATCTTAAGAATGAATGTTCTTATAATATTTGTAGTGGTACTAAACCAAAATATTCAGATAATATACAAAGTTTATAAACATTATAAATATTTTGAACCTTACAGTTCGTTCTTTCCATTGTAATATGTGACACTTTCCCTAAAACCCAGCAGTAGTCGTCCATCATGTGTGGACTCCATCTACTTGGATACCTCTGTTCGATTTTCTCAGTACCATGATAGAACTTCTTCTTTTCGATCGTCGCTCACAGCTCCTAAGTTATCGATGAAAGGTCTAGCTAAGAATGTACGAAGTGTTTTTTTTTTTAATGTTTCGTACATACCGCATTAACGAAAAAGTTTCGCCTCTAACTACTGGTATTGATGGTTTAGTGATCCCGTCGTATGATAATAGTGCTTTGAGACTTAGTTTAGAAGAGTAGATAAAATATCCATTCTTCAGAGATGTAAACCTAGGGTCTAGATCTCACCATATATATTTATACAAGTGCAGAAGGATTTTTTCCATTACATAGTAATCCGAAAACTGATCATGCCTGTTCTTAAGATGAAGTTCTAGTCCTTGAATAAAGTAAATTCCTCTTTTTAGTCTACACCCAAGCATCTCAGTTTGATGCTTAGTGAGATGAAGATCTCTCTAGAGACTTGGATATTACCGAAGTTAGAGAAGAAATATTTAGAGAGCTTCGAAATATGTTGTTGGAGGAAGATGGGAAACATCAAATGGACAGAGTGTAACAAACGAAGATGTTTTAAAACGGGTAGGAAAAAAGAGGACGCTTCTGTCCAGCATTCTTCGTAGGAAAACAAATGGGATTGGACACATCTTGCGAAGAAATTGTCTTCTTCATATCGCCATAGAAGGTAAGATGGAAGGAAAGCCAGGAATTGGAAGAACACAATTGATCGATGATTTGAAAAAATTGAGACTTAAAAGAGGGAACTGAAGATCGGGAAACGTGGAAGAAACATTTCCAGATCCAAACTTTAAATAATAATAATAATAAAGAAATCTCATTAGCCCCAGGACTTTCCAAAAGATTGAATACTTAATAATAATAATAATAATAATAATAATAATAATAATAATAATAATAATAATAATAATAATAATAATAATAATAATAATAATTGGATGTGTTTGTTCATAAATAATTAATAATCTGAGAAGACGAAGATGCCTCATGTGTTACTCATATTTTTATCTTTGCTTAAAAGAAGGGAATTCAGAGATTTAAAAAATGTAGCAACAATGAATACAGTATGTAGGCTATACTCAATATTAGGTTTTCTTCTTTATGAATAAGCCCCAATTTCTGGGCAAAAGATAAATATCAGTCTTCTTTCAAAAGAAAACAAAGCTTGAACCTCAGACACTTGAAACCACTTGTTAGAGGAAAAACTAAAACTTAAGATACGGACATTTCACAATAAAATGCCTTCTCAGCCAATTTCGGTTGGCCAGGCTCATAGAACAATACAGAAATTACACTTACTGATGTGGCGTATTTCTTATCATGTTTTGTGTATTTTGAATAGCTAGCTATAGATCAACTGAACATTTTTTTCCTAGTTGCCTATACAATCTCACATCATAAAGTACAGAATAAAGAAAATTATTATACGGTAGTACTTTCCTCGAAATAGCATCTTTAGGTAAAGGCTGGTGCATTTGCTAACACTGTGTATGTATGAAGATATAAACAAAAACAGGGGAAACAAAGGCATTTGGAGATTTTCCCTACGAAAATTGGGTATTTTAAAATACTTACGCTTTACCGTTGTCATATTTTCATATGGATCAGAAATAAATATTTCCGTCTGAAATACAATATTTCAAAACAAAATTTTTTCCGTTATAATATTATAATTTATAATGTAGTCATAATGTCAACGTATCATTCATCATTGACTAAACTTTTCAGAGGTATTGGTGATATAAAGGTGTATTTTCAGAAGGAAATTTAAAATTCGTGGCACCTTTCTATTGTAGTGACGGGGCAAAAATGAGAAAATATATTCCTGGTGAAGAATTTCATAATTCTCTCAATTGCAACTAAATTAGCCGTCTTATTTAGAAGTTAGTTAACAGTATTTTTAAACCAATTAAAAAGTATAAAACAAAGTATTCCTTTGTTTAACACTAAAAAACGATAATTCTAATAGCAGAGATGGGCAATTTTGAAAGTAATTATTTTTCGTAAAACAATAAAAAAAAAAAGTATTCGTATGAAACGGATTTTAATCTATCTTCTGTATAAATAAAAATGAAGGAACTATGTTTGTGACTTATAACTCTTGAACTATTCGACCGATCTCGATCATATTTTCAACATAGATGAGGTTCGAACCTGGGACGGTTTTTATCATGTCACTTTGACGATGCGACTTAGGGGATATATATATATATATATATATATATATATATATATATATATATATATATATATATATATATATATATATATATAGATATAGATATAGATAGATAGATAGATAGATAGATAGAGAGAGAGAGAGAGAGAGAGAGAGAGAGAGAATGATCAAAAATTACCAATATTAGTGCCAAATCTATAGTTTTCGGGGTCACTGAGATGAACAGTGACACTTCCGGTGCTGTCTAAATCCAAATTCAGCCCCATAAGTTGGAACAGGGAGATGGGGAGGTATATAAAAATGATCACAAATGACCGATATTAGTGTCAAATTCATAGTTTTCGGGGTCGCTAAGACAAATAGTGAAACCTCCAATGCTGTTTAAATCCAAATTCAACCCCCACTAGTACTCCTAAGGGGGAAATGGTGAAATGTAAAAATAATTGAAAATGGCCGACATTAATGTCGAATTAATAGTTTTAGGGTCTCTAAGTTGATTGGTGACAGTTTTGATGCCCTTTATGTCCAAAATGAAACGTATTCAACCTGTGCGAAGAACGGACATTCTGCTAGTATTACTATAAAATGAAGGGTGAGAGCATTTTCATGTCCATATTCGTCAATAGAATATAAAATTGACTTCCTTCCTTCCGCTTACTTTCAGCCATCTGTCAAAAACCTTGTTGACTAAGTGTCATCTAATTAACTAAATATATTTGATGGAATACATCAACATAATTGAAAAGACATCATAATCGATCAAATAGGCAGAAGGTGAAAAATCTTTGGATTATCTTTCGTGAAAACAGTCACAAGTCAATGTCCTCGATTATTTTCCTGTCTTGCTATTAAAAACTCAAGGTCACCCCTACATATCCTTTGTGTCTGGCCATAACTGTTGTTTTTGCTTTTTTTCAATAAAGAAACAAATATAACTTCTCTTAATCAGTGAACGGATGTTATAAGAGGAGATTTCGCGATTCAGTGATGCCAGGTCAATCCATATTTCCCTCTTTACAAGGAGGGAAATATCTTCGTTTCCTCAAAAAAGGAAATTTAACAAATGAAAACAAGATATCCCATAGTGCAGAGTAGCTGAAATGGACGATCAAATAGATTTACGGTATCCTACTTCATCCTGACGGATCTCTTTGTTCAAGTTAGAATATTTTACAGAAATGACGTAGCTATAAAAAAATCACGAATTACTTCTCTTTATCATAATTCTTGGTAAATATTTCATAATTCTGGATTGAAATATCCCAATATTTTCCTATGGAATGGGGACAGAAACGCGATGATTCCTTCCCTTCGTAGAGATAGTATTAGACAATACAGAAGGTTCTTCACTTTATATCTGACCATTTTTGAGGTATACTTATCTTAAGAGATACCTCGCCGCCATCACCGATCATGTCCTATTGGACTCCAAGCATTGTGAACTAACATAAGGCATCGCAGTTTTCATTGCAGCAAACTCTGGGGCAGGACAGGCATGAGAATTCTGTCCCACTCCTCCCTGCACGCTTTCCATAACCATCTACTTGGGCGGACGGCGATATTGAAGACATCGTTTCAACAGTCCAAATGCGCAAAAGTCCATTGCACTAGCATCGGAGCTTTTCATAAGAATGTCTTCAAACAGAATGACACAGATTCTTAATTCCTGTGCAATTTCCTCACAAAAACGTAATGATGTTCTGGCGGTATGACTCGAAGCTTTGTTCATATGGATCATCAACTAGTTGCCGTCCATTCCTTACAATTGTGGGATGTCTTTTTGATAGATAGGTGTCAGAATGGATTCTTAGGAGTATCTTGCATTCACCTTCACTTTTTTGTCCACCTTGCGTATCAGCAACTTACCCTTATATCGGAATCCCGTGGCAACCATAAAGCCACGGGGAAAACTTTCCCTGCACTGACGAATAAAGTTATTACTTCCTTGTCGTCAATGTGACCACCAGCTGTGATCGCTTCAATGTGATCATCAGCTGAGATGGTCACATGACATATCCATGGTCATATGATGGTCATATGACATATCCATTATGACAACTTTCTTCCATTTGGAACCCGCCAGGTACTTTTCATACTGTTTTCTGCAGTTCGTCTTACGTTCGACAATGTGACGCGGTAGCAGGTGGTGTACACAGGCCTTCCGCACACATTTCAACGTGAGGCGCTTGCCAATTGTTTTGTTCACAGTTGACGGTGCGAGGTGGAATCTGTGGCCCATATCACATTGCGTCAGGGAATTTTCTTGGCACATCAATAGACGGATAGCCCTTAGCACTATGGGTGTCACTTTGCTTGCAGCTCTTCTCCCGATGGCTCTCGTGGGTGAATGTTTCGCAAGGAGAGCCGGTTGTGTGTAACGGGCCACAATAGCTTTCGTTGTAGTCACTCCGAGTGTTAATCCATTCTCCCGACACTGTTTCACAATACGTAGCTACAAAAACTTAGCATGGAAAAGGTCCATTAAGTAACCCTCCCAATACCGGTTGATATTCGGAGCCATTTGATAACACCCACTACCAACACTCATGCACCTACAAGACGAGACATGATACTGATCCCGCCAAAAAACACAGTTCCAGCATGATATGCCAGGTGACAGCACCGAATCAAAATGGTCAGATATACAACGAACAACTTTTTGTACAACCCAAGAACTGCATTTATTCTTCTGTTATTGTCACGTAGAGAATTTAAAATAACTTACTTTTCGCTCATATAAATGACAAACCAACATCAGGTTCTCAGAATCACACTCTCTTCTTGTCACCGAAGATCAGCTCTCGTTTGAAGAAGAACCAAGCCCGGAACAAAAACTATCCGAATACAGTGAGGAAAGAGAAAGAAGGAGGAAGCTATACATTTAATTTTCCATTTGTGATCCATGGTGTCGCTGTAATCTCCGTCGTCTGCTACAAGGGTGTTATAAAATAGAGGATCTGCCCATGCAACAAAATCGTGAAGCCATACGTCACAGCTTCGCCACACCTACTCTGCTCACTCCGCGCCACTAAGATCGCAATGTTTCGAGCCAACAATCATGGCGGAAACGAGAGTAACCAATCAGACGATGCTCAGTTGTTTTCCGGCTTCACTGAGTTCATATGATGAAGATATGTATGGACAGATCCTCTATTTTATAACATCCTTGGTCTGCTACTTGTAGTATTCTAACGTAAGGTGTAGTACTTCATCGTAAGGTGCGCGTTTTTGTTGCTTATAAACAGGATCACGTATAGAATGTTTATAAACACAAGTGCATGGTACATTACAATATATTCTCTACTTTTTTGAAGAAAAAGAGTGTTTTAATAGGTGTGTTTCAGCATATAGTACACTATACTTATTAAAAGGGTTAACAATTGTTAGCAGTGACGAATCCAAAATTTATTCCTGGAAGGGTTAAAGATTCTCAGTTTTCTCTCTCACTGAACTTTTCCAACACTAGTGCCTGTGCCACTGGGGAGCGTACTACCCTTCGCCCGCCCCCGTGGATCCGCCTATGATGGTTAAATAGTTTGAGAAATATCGTCCATTTCCATATAATGACTTGACAAAAATTTAAAGAAATTCAGAGTGATTAAAGTAAATAGGTCATACTTCTAATTGAAATGTTATGAGAAATTGCGAACCGAGATACTAGAGGGATATTGGTTAGGTATTCTCATCACTGCTCCAATGTTGACACAGAAAGAGTTCAATGCAAGAGTCGTGTTGCAGGAACGTTCTACCCTGTCAAAGCGTAATATTTTCTCTTTAAAGCATGAAACTCTAAATTTCTTTTATTTGTATGTTTTGGAGAAATCTGCCGTTGGAAAAGATTGCCGTAATGAAAAGTCAATTCTAATTATTATGTTTATTTTCATTTAAAATATTTTTTCTTTCTCGAATTTTAAATGTCTGCAGCTTTCTTAGCCTACGTTATCAATTGAGAGCATATGAGTGCAAAACATAAGTAAAAATGACTCACTCATCATACCTGGGAATACTACTGTAGTTTGAAACTTCAAATCAAGACAGAATAATCGTTTTGTTATGAAAGGAAGGGATAAGAAAAGGTTTTCTAATATATATATATATATATATATATATATATATATATATATATATATATATATATATATATATATATATATATATATATATATATATATATATACTAGGGATGGCCAACTTTTCGGAATCCGAATTCCGAAAAATTTATTCCACAGTCTGGAATTCGAAAAATTCTGCAATTCGGAAAGATTCCGGAATTCAGAAAAATGCCGATGTCGGGAAAATTCCAGAATTCGGAAAAAATCCGGAATATAGAAAAATATCGGGAAATTTGAAATTTTTAAATTAGGATTTTTTGAAATTCCGGAATTTTTACGATTTTACTTTCCGGATTCCGGAAAGTAAAAATTCTGGAATTGGCAATTCCTAATACATATCCTAAGAAGGAGGATATTGTTTTCTTTTTCTTTCTTTCTTTCTTTTTTTCAAGAATAAAGTATTTCAGAAATTTCTGAAGTTAGGGAGGTGAATCTCTATATACAAAGCAATTCAAAATAATGCACCCGATTAAAAAAAATATATCTGTTAAATCTGATGAACATATGTCATTGTGAAACATGCGCTTCGAAAGTTTACTTTAAAAAGTTTAGTATCCACGCAGTGCTTCCACTTTCTACCGCTAAGAGTCAGCAGCGAGCAGTTTAAGGAAAATGACGTTGACTCCGTACATCTCCGGAGGATTGACTTCTCTTTCGTTAGCCACCTTGTTCCCCTAACTTGACTCCATGTGATTTCTTGATGTGGGGGTCCTTAAAGGATCGTGTTTACGTACCGATACTTACAACAGTATTGGGTGACCTATGTGCCCGCATAACAGCAGTCATTACTAGGGACCGGATTTTAAAGTGCAAAAATGTGATAGGAAAAAGGGAATAAAAGGGGCTGAAAAATCATTCAAAAAGGTGAAAAAAAAAGGCGCTAATAGGATATCATTATTAAGTGCTATAGTTTACAGTTACATGAACATTCCTCATTCATTACACCAGCAAATAGGGCCTATTGTTAAAATCTTGGCTTTAAACATTTGAGATAAATCGCAAAATTGTTTTATTTAAGCCCAAACTTGTACAACATTCAACATTCTTGTAATAAAATTGTGGTTAAAACCAACTCGGAATTTTTGAAAAGAAAAATTTAATTTAGCAATATTGTGGCTTAAGAAACCGCTACATACTACTGGGTCGTCAGAAACTGGTTATACTTGATAATGCACAACATTTCTATGTTTTCGAACATTAGTTTCTGTCGCTTGGAGCTCAGGAAATCCTTGTGTGTGAAGAAACTTCGCTCGACAGAAACCAGTGGTTCATATCTTGTAAGCACATGGACAGGAAGTTCAGTTTGCACTGCAAAGGTTTCTATGTCACGATTGTTTCGCAAATTCGTTCAAATTTATCCCTAGCAAATCCGTCAAGATTGCGTCTAAATTTATGGAACGTTATGTGTAAACTAGATTGAAAATAAAAAATATTGTTCTGTCCAATTTTTTTAAAAAAAAGAGAAAAAAGGGACAATAAAGGTGCTGAAGGCTAAAAGTAGTGAAATAAAGGGGAAATTTTGTTAATCTAGCAAAAAAGGTGCAACATTCACTAAAAAGGTGCAACAAAGTGCGTACTATTCAGTTCATTTTATGCACGGAAATACATATTTTGAACTTTGGTTGTTATAACAACTTCATTTTTAGAAAAGGTGCTGCACCTTAAAATCCACTCTCTAGTCATTACTTATATTGCCCGCAAAATGCTACAAAAGGTTTGGCAAGAGATGGATTATCTGCTTGATGTGTGCAGTACTAGGCGAGGAGGTCATATAGAACACTCGTAATGTGTTTGAAAAGAAATGACAGTTTGCCTTTCATAATGCATGCCTTACAATAACATAAGTTTATTAGATTTCACAGAATAATTTTCTGAAATCGGGTCCACCATTTTGACTTGTCCTGTATAATTTTAAATAACATTATATATATATATATATATATATATATATATATATATATATATATATATATATATATATATATATATATATATATATATATATATATATAAAAGGGTTTTCGAAAATTTCGCTCTTATAGGAAGAAAGAAGGAAATTTCTAATATTCAAAGTTCCCATGCTTTATTCTGCATATTCCAAATGTCAAAAGTTAACTTCAGTTCGAGGACGTGGGTAAAATTCAATACTAATTGTGAACTGTTAATTAACCAGTTGAGAATGCTCCAAGAGCATTACCAGAACGAACTTTAAAAGAATAGAGAGATGGAGTGGGAAGGATAACTGTCATTGTTCCTAGATGTAAAAGTAAATCTTTTTATCCGCACCTTCTTTCTTTCTCTCAAAAATTAGCAAAATATCATCTCTCTATGACTAGCAGTTCTCGAGATATGGCTGCTTAAATATCTACAAATTCGAATTTTTTGTCCAATATCTGGCGAACGGTGGCCAATTGGCCAGTAAACAGTTAATCAATGGCCACCGGTTACTATTTGGTACCAAAATATTTACCTTCCTTTTAGATATTGATCAACATCAATATCATCTCTCTACAACTTATGGTTCCCGAGCTATGGCTTTTTAAATATCTAGAAATTGGCCATTTTTGGTCAATTTCACGGGACGGGTAAGTCATAGAGAGATGACATCCGTGTTAATCAATACCTAAGAGTATGGTAAACATTTTGGTACCGATAATAATGGGTGGCCACTAGCGAACTGGCCATTTGGCCAAACCAGTGGCCATTTGGACAGTGGCCACCGGTTACTATTTGGTGCCAAAATATTTACCATCCTCTTAGATGTTGATCAACATTAATATCATCTCTCTACAATTTATGGTTCCCGAGCTATGGCTCGTTAAATATGTAGAAATTGGTCATTTTTGGCCAATATCACGGGAATTGTAAGTCATAGAGAGATGATATTGGTGGTAATCAATCCCTAATAGAATGTTAAACATTTTCGTACCGATATTAATTGGTAGCCACTTGCCAGTTGGACAATAGCCACCGGTTACTATTTGGTACCAAAATGTTTACCTTCCTTTTAGATATTGATCAACACCAATATGATCTCTCTATGACTTACGGTTCCCGAGATATGGCTCCTTAAATTTCTGGAAATCGGTCATTTTTGGCCAATATCTCGGGAACGGTAAGAGTGACGCGAAAAATTTAATCACTTTCTCAGATAGTTTTTGATGCTCTATCGAATGGAGGGGACAACATTGAAAAAAAATAGCAAATAACAGACAGACAGACAGACAGACAGACAGACACATAGACATAGAGAATTCAGTAACGAACTTTTTAAGTACGTTGAAAATAGGAGAATATATATTTAATCGTTTGAGAAGTTCGCTTCTAAAAAGGAAACGTTTTAATTTATATAATACTAGCAGCGTTCACCCCGCTTCGCTGCGGTCACCCCGGAACGCAATAAACTTTGTTACTTAGATAATTTTTACTTTTTCGCTTTCAAATTGCAGTAAATGTTAACATTATAGCGCCTGTCATTTATGTTAACCCGCCGAGTGACACGGTCATGCGGGTTGCATATAAATACGTTTATTTTTATACCTATGATGAACTAACAAAGGATTTGTACGTTATGGACACTTGAATGGTCAATTATCTCAAGACACTGGTAATTAAAAATTAAAGTGATATGATAAAAACCATCTAGGGTCCAAATCCTAATAACCCCCCAAAAATAAAAGAAATTGGTTCAGCCGTATTAGCGTGATGAGGGAACAAAGGATTTGTACGTTCTCTTTTATAATATAGATTTGAATTTTTGTTTCTTTATTCAGAAATTGTTCGTTTTTTTTTTCTTCAAGTATTTGTACCATTTTGTCCAGTCATTAGCACTAATAATCAGGATTGTTTTGTTGGAGGGTAGTTCGCAGGAGTGTCCCGACAAAACGTACCAGCGACAAAACGTACCACTTGATTTTTCGCGACAAAACGTACCACTTTTGACGACCTGTCATAAATGACAACCTGTCATGGATTAATTAAAGCATTTCTGATATTTATTCCACGACAAAACGTACCACTTATATAAATTACAACCTGTCTTGGACTAATTAAAACATTTCGGATATTTAATCCGCGACAAAACGTACCACTTCAAGCATTTTTTTTCAGCGTGTTCACAGATTATTCTCCACATCGAACAAACTTCTCTTAAAGGTTTTGTACGTGATGAACGTAACATTAAACAAGTTTATCAGCGAGTAAGAGAACACGAGTCTTCCAAAATACATTAGACCAATGTGGGTGCTTACACATCTAACAAAAAAGAACATAATGTTAAGAAACTACTTCCTCATGAACAGGTAAAACAACCGCAGTATAAGGTTGAGAAGAACAGACAGGCAATGTATTAAGTTGTCAAAGTACAGAAAGTCATTGGTAAAAGAGGGCTCTACAGAGGAAATGTAGCAGTCTATAAACTGAAAGACACAGCTATAGATCATGGAGATTTTTCGGATATTATTCCTTTCTTAAGCAAATTTGATCTTCCGGTTAAAAGTAATTTAGATAAGGTCACCGAGAAGAGTCATATACCAGGAAGTAAGCAGGATAGTAGTCGCATAACTTTTACTAAACACGGTGAATTATGTTTTGAATGCTATCAACACACTTATCAGAGAAAATATTTCGAAAGAAGTCTCTCAAGCTTCAATATTTTCTGTTCTATTAGACACTACTCAAGATATATTAGTTTCAGGCCAGTGCTCTGTTGTTTTATGGTATGTTGTTAAAATAGTTGTTAAACAGTGTTGTTGTCATTGTAAAATGCATATCTACCACAGGCCAGTGTCCTTGCGGTTTACTGCTGGAAATTCTGCAGAAGTTGAACCTTGATATTAAGAAGTGTATTGGAAATTCAACCGATGGCTCAAGTAACATGCAAGGACAATATTCGGATTTTTTAAAATTCACCTATGATCAGTTACACGTGTGGTTCGGTTGATTTTGAGTTTAACGGCCCTTTTAGCAGCGAGGCTATAAGAGACGGGACATACTGATTTAGGGAAATCCGAAGCACATGAGCTCCCGTCAGGAATCGAACCCAGGTCTCCCACGTCAAAGGCACATACGCTAACCGCTTAACCACTAAGAAACTCAGTTACACGTGTGGTATTACGCTCATATACTCAATCATGTTATATGTGATCTGACAAAAAATGCATTAATTCTGTGTCATTGTTCTGCTGAATGATTGTGCGATATTTATGCGTGAGTCTTATCAGCGAATGAACATTTGGAAGATCAAATGTTAACAAAGGCGTCTTACAGTTATTGAGGAAACAAGATGGTAGAAAACACACTATTTTTCAGAAAAAGTTTGATCATTTTTCGAACACAGAAAGTGCTTTGTATATAGAGTTGACCATAATAGTTAAGAAAATTGCTTCTACAGAAAATATCAAACCAAAAGCTAGGTGTAAAGCGAAAGGATATATAAAAGATCTTCTCAAGTTCAAAACAATTCGGACAGCACAAATGTTCCTTAAGATATTTCAAGTGACGACCTCTCTGTCAAACTATCTCCAAATAGAGGGTGCTGCTAGTGTAGTCCTATCGGATGGTGCAGACTACTCTGTTCCAACTGAAAGAGTAGAGAGATGATTTTGAATCCGTTAAGAATGCAGCATTAAGCTTTGCAGAATGGACCAATAACAAATTTGAAGTCTTAGAACGTGATTTTTTTTTTTTTTTTTTATTTTATTGACCTGTCGACAATTCGCCTTCAGAGATGGACAAAGATTTTCCTGTGAATATGAAGATGAAGCTGCTTCTACCAATTTCCAGGTACTGCATCGACGCATTCAACACAATATTGGACATGGTAGTTTCGAGTATTTCTTCAAGATTCAAGAAGCAATGTACTTTATGAATTATTTGGACCCTAGACACTTCTACCAAGTAACAGAACTTCCAGACGTGCCTTTCGATAAACTTACATATTTTCTGAAAAACTTCAGTAAAGAAGTTTCCAAGGATACTATAAATGTATTCTCTTGGACTTTTGAAGGACGTGGATATCCTTGAAAGTCAGTCTTGATGACGAGCACAACAGAGTAAAAATGACTGTGCTGATGGTGCAAGTGATTCAGAATTAGGATAAAATACATTTGTTTACAAGGAAAGCGAATGCAAAACGTGTTGCAAAATTGTCCAATGTGCTGCTTTTTAATTTCGCAGAATTGTAAATTTGGCAGTAATATTTATCCAAGTTTCCAGCATATAATTTTTTATTGACTTTGCCCGTAACTCAGGTAACATGTGAAGGAAATTTTACAAAACTGAAATAAACTGAAATACATTAAAAATAGGCTAACGAGTACCATGTCTCAGGAACATTTGAAAATATTTATGTTGATGTCTATTGAAAAAGATTTATTAAAAAATATTTCGAATGCAAAAGTGATACATATAGTAGCATCAAAAACTAGTACACTTAAACATCTGCTAATTTTGTAATATAGTATATGTTCTCCTTGAACTTCATATAATATTTTGAACAATTCAGAATAATATACTGATGAAAGAATATCAGGTTTTAATTGTCAATTGTTAATACTATTGACTTACTGTAGAAAGAAAACTGTGCAACTTGATTTGTGACATTGAGATGCTGGTGTCCCTTGTGGGAGAAAGCACACGCGCCCCTCTAATAATACCTATCCGTCCCTGGTCCAAAGCCTGGAGAAAGTGTGATGGAAATCAGCGAATATTCAAATATTGCATATGCAAGATTCTTGCTGGTTTAGGTCTGGCGAGAATCTTGCAGGTATGGTCTTAGTCTTAGCCTTAGTCGTAGTCTTGGTCTTGCATCGGTACTTTTCTCACCACCAATCTGTTCAACTTTTAACCTTATTTTGGCCGATATATATATACTTATATGTTCTCCTATCAAGTGGTACGTTTTGTCGCCTGTCATTATTTGATGGTTGATTGGAAGACTCTTCGCAAGTAGCCCTCCAGTCAAGTGGTACGTTTTGTCGCTTGTCATTATTTAAAGTGTTTTTAGAAAACCCTTCATAAGCATCCCTCAGGGTAAGTGGTACGTTTTGTCGGTGGTACGTTTTGTCGCTAGTACGTTTTGTCGCGTATTCGTTCGCAGGCCGTTTTAAGTAGGGAGGCCAAAATTTTCCAGAATCCGGATTCTATTTTCCGGAATCGAAAATTTCACTTCCCGGATTTCGGAAAAATTCCGGATATCGTAAAAGGTCAGGAATTTGGAAACATTCCGGAATTTAGAAAAATTTCGGAATTAGGAAAAGATCCGGAATTTTAAAAAAATCCGAAATTCAGAATTTTAAATTTCGGATTTTTCTGAATTCCGGAATTTTCCTTACATCAGAATATTTCCGAAATCCGGATTTTTTCCGAATTCCGAAACTTTTCCGAAATCCAGATTTTTTCCGAACTTCGGAATTTTTCTGAAATCCGGAATTTTTTCACATTCCAGAATATTTTCGATTTTACTTTCCGGATTCCGAAAAGTAAAACTTCCCTAATTCGGCATCCCTAATTTTAATACAGAGGCTATGTGAGCAGTAAACATAGAGCTTAACGTGGGGTTTTGAACAACACGAGCTTGCATTGGGGATCGAAACCAGATCTTCCACATCGAGAGCATATCTGCTTACCATAGATCCACGAGGGAGCTTACGAATAACCGGAAGTTTGCTGTAGTTTTCTTTCTTTCATTCATTCATTCACTTAATTTTCCAGTTTCTTTCTTTGTTTTTTTTTTTTTTTTTGTTTCTTTCTTTTCCTTTTCTCAATCAGAGATGACTCTGGCTTTTTTCATTTGTACGAATCTAAAAGTCCCAGCAGGGGTAAAAGGAAGGGGATTGCAGGGAGACGCCGTCCCTCCACTTCCAGAAAATATCTGTGGCGTCCCCTCGCTTTCTATAAAATTACAATTTGCAAAAATAGGGACCGTGAACGGCTTGATGTCATGAGTCCCCCTACCTTTTCAGATCCACTTTTACCCTTGAGTCCCAGCACAAAGAAAGACAAAGTAGTCTACAAAAAGGACAATCGTCTGTGTGAAAATGAGTACTCCATGTTTTGAAATTCCGTGGATAAAACTGTGTATTTGAAGGCCAAAATAATTTGTTAACAATGGTGTATCTTATACCAATATGTACTCATTTGGACTCTTCCTGTCAAGATGAATAATAAATTATGAAGAGTTGATCACCTTGTTTTGTCACTTTGTTAGTGGAAGAACAAGAAACCCTAGCAAGGCAAGCAAATTAGTGGAAAGGTCATTCACTGACTCAATTAAAAGAAAAAAAAAAAAAACTTTCGTTCCTGAAAGCAACAAGATTAATGCTTTGCCTCAGTCTTCCTTTCTTCTTCTTCTTCTTCTTCTTCTTCTTTTACGTCTCTCAATACAGGTCCTGTTGGAATAGAACGTCTCTTCCGACGTTTATTTTTGCAGCCATCATTAGTAAACAGAACCAAAATTTATACATACTAAGTGGCTAGTATGTATAAATGAAGTGTCCACAGTTTTCTTTTCTTTTCTTTTTTTTTTTTTTTAATCATCAATTACTCGCGAAGGTTAAAAATCCTTTGGTGTTGATCATAAATGTCTTTTCTAAGGACACGTCCATAATAGGTTTGAAAAGCCGGAAATGGAAGTATTGCTAAAAATATTTAATCAACTTCTAGAGTAAGATTAATCTCCATGTTATTGTATTGTGATTTGGACTTTTCATGGCTTCTTTTCACATTAATTTAAATTATCTTGTAGATTACATCAATGCTAGCTGGGATTTACCGATGAAGCACATGCATTTATGTGATAACGTAGGATAATGTTGTTTGGTAACAAGCTCATAATGATTATTCACATTTGCATATAACTACATAGGTTAAAACGTTGACTACAATGAAACTGTTGGAAGTTTAAGGGCCCGCGATGGCTCAGTGGTAGAGCGTTCACCTCTGGTGCCAGGGATCCTTGATTCGATCCCAGCTCGTGCCAAGTGAGCTTTGTGGTGGACAAACACCGTGTGCGTGGGTTTTCTCGGGGTCCTCCAGTTTCCTCCCACATTCTTCATTCCAAAATGAAATCTTTAAGTTTGACGCCCCACGGTTATGCCGCCTAGGCTAAAGGAGACAGTGATGATGAGAAATGAATGAAATGGTGAAATAAAGAAAGTCAGAGGAAACGGAAGAATCCCGAGAAAACTCACGCACACGCTATTTGTCCACCACAAGGTTTACTTGGCGCGTGCTGGTGTCTAACTAAGGACCTCAAGTACCAGAGGTAAACTCTCTACTACTGAGCCACCGCGGCCCCCTTCTTCATTCTACGATTTCATTCACTTCTCATCATCACCATCTCCTTTAGCCTAGCCATCATAACCATGGGACATAAAAGTTCAAAAATTCTCTCCATTTTGTTGGAAGTTTAAAGATGAGATTAAAGGATAGGCTGTAACAAAAAGGCCATGAAGAAAAAACTATAGAAGTGGTAATTGAGAGATTAAAGATTAAAGGAAGAAAGAGATTAAAGATTCCTTTTTAATTTTCCATTTTATTTAACACCTACATGGTGTTATATTAAATTCAAGGATCAACTAGACATGATTAACATATGAAACGATTATGTACGAGGGTGACTCCAAAGTGATACCTTTATTTGTGTTTGACAAATAGCACCGACCCAGATATCAGTGGAAAGTTTGCAATGTCAGCTACAAATGGTGGCATTATTTATTCAATATAGTCCTCGTTACGGGCAACACACTTGCGCCAGCGAGAGACAAGGTTTTTCATGCCGTAAGTGAAGAATTGTGGTGGTTGCTGGCGACACTATTACTGAACTGCTGCTTCTACCGTCGCGTCACAACTGTAGTGTTGAACCTTAAGGTGATCCTTAAGTTTGGGGAAGAGCCAAAAGTAGCAGAGCGCAAGATTCAGACTCTAGACAGGATGAGGCAGAAAGTCTTCAACACTTTGCCAGCGGATGGGACAACTTTGAATTTTTTGGCGGAGGAGAGGACATGTGGCGGTACTCCATCGACTGAGGCTTCGTTTCCGGGTCGTAATGGTGTATACACGACTCGTCGCCGGCAATGAATGTCCCTGGGCGCACAACCTTCTGCAGTCAGAAATTCAATAACAGCCCGCTGTTTCAACCGGACGTCACGATTGGATGCCATGGATTGCTTCATTACTCTGGAACGAGAAAAGATAGGAAGGTAAATCAAGTGATATTCTACAGCTTAAACACCAGCGCATTAATGATAAACAGTTCCGAATGTTTGCGGTACTATTGGCCAAATAGTGATCTTGGAGGCATTACTTTCTGAATCACCCTCGCACTATCCTCTTATGGAATAGATATAGGCTCTATTCTTACAAAGAATGAACATGAACGTGTCATCCGGACATCAGAATAAAACCTAGTCCATTCGATGAACGTAACAAAGATATGTTCATGCACAAAAAAATTAGGTGCCACGGACAACGGAGTAAGTCCCTGGGGCCCATTAACCCTGTTACTATAAAGAAAATCGTATATTCGCAGTGAAATAGCTACTGCATCAACACTGTTCAAGGGAAAGTCATGGTTTATAGCTGATTCTCTTCAGCATGAAACAATCTTTCCAGAGTTGCAATGCATAGGTGTCCATAACGTGCTTATACAGGAAAAATTGGGAGAATACCTGGAAAATTTCCTCCAAAAATCCCTCCCATCAACTATGACCCTCTTTGGATAGGCCCCAGGTAAAGGCACACAATCCAAACGTAACTTGGATAACTATAGGGGCTAAGAAATGGGTGTACCAAGTTTCTTTTTGATAGACGGAATATGTATAGCAGAAAGGTTGTATACCAATACGTTCTGTATATACGAAACCGAATCTATGACCTGATCAATATAGAGAACATAATATAAAAAATATAAACGCAGTACTATTTACCCTGATATTAAGATTTATACCACATTCTCTGTAAAATGAAGCAATTATTTTACTAGTTATTATGCATATTGCTCCGTAACATGTGGAGAGGGAAATTTTGAATAAGTCTCAAAAATGTCTTCCAAAATAATCCTATTGTGAAGTTGTGCTTCCTCTGAAGCAACACCGGAGTCACTGTGTAAATTAAAGGACATTTTACAAGGAGGATAAAGTGCACACCCGAGAAAATCAACATGGAAAAGTTCAAATCTTATAAGAGACATCCATTCTTCAGAGGGGGATTTCCTCTTCATCTCTCCCGTTAAGTTGCACACTGGTAGAAGTACACAATTAAAATGTACCTTGTGTAAGTGGACATTTTTATGCCACTAACTTGATTTATATTAATAATGATTTTTTTAAATTTGTACTTTTATATGATAAATATATATACATATATAAACGTATAAATATTAGGTTTATTCCCAGGCCTGGGTGTTTAATATATATTAAGTGTAAATATGAAACTAATTATTTATTTCATATATATATATATATATATATATATATATATATATATATATAATCTGAATATTGTATGCAAACTGTATATATTTTTTTTTTAAGCATTGCAGCTCATATAGATAAAAATGAATCTTTTAGTTTTAAAGATAGATAGAAACACTGGTCCATTAGAAGCTATAGTTTTAGTCCACATGTGTTACGGAGAAACGGAAAAATATAGGAGGGGAGGTAGTTAGCGTCCTTCCTTTTTTCAAAGTTAACGATCTTTTCTTTCTTTTGACTAGGAAACTTTTCGTATTCAGATTCTGCAACGTGTCTCCGATTCGTATATAAGCGATCCCTGTTCTCTTGGTCAGGGTTGATACCCG